>NC_051251.2:27563155-29038155 GCF_015237465.2 Chelonia mydas | reverse complement strand
GCTTTTAATTCAATTTTTTTCTGGGAGTGCTGGAATTTGTATTCTACAGCTTCCTTCAAGTGAGGGCATGTAAAAATGTAATGGGAGAGAGTCTATTCTGGAGTTTTTTGTTGTTATCAATCCTATTAATGCCTTGCCTCCATTACTGTAGTATCTAAGTTCCACACAATCTTTTAAAGTATATTTATCCCCCCACATCGTTGTGAGGTAGGGAAGTACTATTATCCCAGAACCTTTTATACGAGAACTGACTATTGTATTAACAGTGAGAATTGACTGGATCAATAAGTTAACCCATTTATTCATGTTTGAATATTGGTGACATCATAGCAGAATTTTCAGAAGCCTTCATGAGCCATCACTAATTTTGAACACTTAGCAGCGACCTTTCACTGATCTGCCGCACACCATCCATCCATCCACTTGCTACTCATCCCCTACTATGAAGGCCCTTCACCATTCTTTCCATAACAACTTTCTCAAGGTTATTTCCATCTCTGTGCCTAATGTGACCAAAGTTTTTATGTTTGTATCTGTTGATTTCCGACATCAGGGTTTGCTTCTCTCCAACAACGTTTCTAATATACGCATTCATTCTTTTTTTCCCATCCAAGAGATATACAAGAGTCTTCACCAAAACGTTTCAAAAGCTTCAGTTTTCTTCTTATCAACAGCATTAACTTCCCATTATGCACATCCACAAATTGCTATGGAAAAAGTTAGCCTTTTCACCAGTCACACCTTTGTACATTTTGAGATGTCATGGTTTTTCCACACTTTCTTAAGGGAGGTCAGCCCAGGTGGTCTTCTGATTTGTTTGGAACTGCTGCCTCGGTTGTATAAATATGATCCCAGATAATTAAATTCACACCTCTATAGCTCGTCCATTAATTGTAATGTCTGCTTGCATCCTGTTTTTGTTAGTCATGTTTTGTAATGGCAAGATGCTATAAACAGTACAGTTTAAGGCTAGGAGGGGAGTAAAGTCCAAAATCAAGAGTCCTCAACTGAGACATCCCTGCTGCTGGTGTCAAAGAACATCTAAGCCAAACTCACCTGCGTGCTAGTGTAAGAAGTGACCTTTCAGATGTTTAAAGATAATCACAAACACCATGAACTGTACTGGGAAGCAAATAAGAATCCAATGCAAAAAACTTTGTCTATTGTTGTAAGCTCTTCGCTGCCTCACCTCCTCTTGAGAGGCAGACAGCTAGATTCCACACTGCCTGAAGCCTCCTTTGGTCTATAATAAGCACTATAATGTTTCATCCTGAAGGTGACAAACATGTGAACGACAGTGGCAATGCCCATATTAGGAATGACTGCAGTTGCATAGATGATAAAAGACATTTTGGGCCAAAGCTGCTAAATGAGAACAGCACGGGACCAAAGCATCCCAGAATGCAAACCAATTTGGTAAAAGATGTGCACATCTTGCTGATAAATGATGGAGATCCTGACTCATCCCACCACTTCGTGTTTTCTCCTTCCACAAAGCATCATTTCTGTCTTGTCAATACCAAGTCAAAGCAAGATCACTTACATTCAGGTCCCTGTGTTCGCAATATACACACCAGCAACCAATCTATGGATGCCCAGAAGTGAAATATCTCCTACAGCCATTTGTCCTTTATAGCATAAATTACTCTGATCTATTTAAAACATGTCACGTGATTTGATTCCATTTTTTAAACCACCCTTATAGTTGCTGAAAACAACAGTGATACTATTGGTCTTTGTATTGACTATTGCACTGCAGGTAGAATATCCAGGTCTGACAGTATAATCATAGTTTAGGCTGCTATAGAATTCTCCAACAGTTACCATGGATACTTAAACTTGACAATTTAATAAAAATTCAGTAGATATTTGATGTCTGGCAGATCACACTGGGGCAAGCAAGGCACAGTCAGCTTCTTACTGCCAAATACTCATCTGTTGATACAGCTGCTTTACGAATTGTCCATTCTAATTTCCAACCTTTTAAAACAGAATCATATGACTGCAAACAACGGAGGTTATTAGAAATAACACTTCTGAATTGTTGGTGAGAGCCTCATTCTTGAAGTCACAACTTTTCCGCATGCTTAATTTCTCTTTTCATGGTGAAAAATGCATTTTAGGTTAAGATTTCAAGAGATCCGGATAATGAAAACATTTTACATGCATCAGTAATCTGTTTCACAGGATTTTAGAAAGGGAAATTAATACTTTTTTTTTTTACTTGAACATGTTTATCAGAGCGTGTATTGATGGTTCAATTCGATCATTCATCAATCACAGTTTACACACAGGCATTGAAATCACAGTACAAAAAGACATGTTTTCCATCACATGAAAATGACTATAATCCACACAAGAAACAGCTGCTTTGACAAGGAAATATGTAGAAAATTTATTTGAAAATAGCCATTAATAATAATAATTAAAATATGCTGTAATAATGAAATTAGCTATTTCAATGTCCTTTTGATACTTCCAGCTAACTTTTCACAAAAATGAATCTGAGGATGCAGTATAGACAGCGGTGCACAAATTTACTTTTAGAATAAATAGAGCTTAGGTGCACAAACCTTATTGCATGCCCAAAGGAAAGAGCAAAAATAAGTGGTAGTCCTGAGTTCAGGGATGTATATTAAAGCATGTAAGCACATGTTCAGTGCATTCTGGGTACAAACTGTGCTCCTAAAATTAGTCAGCAGAGTTGAACACTTATGGAATATTGAAAAACCCTTTGGCTAATTTTTTAGAATGACTGTTTGGCACGTAATTAGAGAATCAAAATTACACAAACACTTAAAATAATTTTCAGTGTCACCATCTACTTTAGTTTTACTTCTGAAAAGTAAGCATGCATGCAACTTTTCCAGCCTCACCACGAGTTACACTGGCTCACATTATTTTGTCCATAATTATATAGTGCGGCTTAGGTCTTTTCGACAGCTAAATCAGTGACTGTGCCTAAAATAGTGTACTTAAACATTTAAATCACCTGTGTAATCACTGCAATTTTTCAGGTGCAAAAATAAAGACTCAGATAAAGTCAGGTTAAGGATCTGGAATTAATAATCCTCTCTGCACATTGGGATAAGCATTACCCACATTAGTCAATGGTTGTATCAGGAAAGCAAAATCCAGTAAAGTGGTGCAAGCTAAGAAGCAACATATAAAAGAGCCTGAACACGGTGCAGCTGTCAGACATGTCCTTGGGCATCTGAACAGTGGCCATGTGTTTTTCAGTGATTGCCATAGTTAGCCATATAGTAAATGGGGTGGGTTTTGGTTACGCAGACCCCCTCACTGTTTTTCTGGAAAAGGCTCTATTCTGCAGTGCTGTGTGGCTGTTGCATAGTGATTTTGATTACTGCTATAATGTGAGTGTTTCTTAAGGCAGAGAGGTACCACCCAAGTAACACAGCTGAATTAAACATGCTTTCCCCTCATTGATTTATTTGGATTTCTACAATAAAAAAGGTGTCTGTACAAATCTCTAGGCACACACAATACTAGGCACAAAAGCAAGATTAAACAATATCTTATTCTCAACACAGTATTAGTTTAATTTTCTTTAGCCTTGACACACTCCATTTTTCTAAAGGACAACCCGTTTTCTGGCTTAAACTCCCTATTTAATGCTCCACTCACCTCAGAAAAGCCCACCTCCTGCTATTTAAGGCTCCTTTTCCACTATGAGGGGGCTCTGGGCATTCCCTTATGAAAAAAAAAAACCCTACAGAACTGAATAAAAAATGAAAAATATTTGAAACATCCTGTAGAATTTAAGGGAAATAAATCCTTGCTATAGAAATTCCCTAGAATGGATTTTAAAAAAACCTAAAGAAAGAATGTAATACAGAATAAGATCCTAACAGGCTTTAGAGTAATTCCTATAAAACTCTATTAAGTGTCTTCAAAACACAGGTGGTTTCATCCTTACTAAATTGCTTAGAACTTTTTAAGAAAGGTCTCAATTATGCACTTCGGCCAGTTACACTATTTAGGTGCTTAATTACACTCACCTAACTGGTTAAAACACCTTTTACACCACTGGACTATTTACTCCTGAATGGCTAAATGTTCCACTTTATTTTTATATGGTGCAGTGAGCAAAGTGAAAAATTAGCAACTCCCAAGCCTTCACTGTATGCAATCCTCTTGTAACTATAGCATGTTGTTTTACAGCCCAAGGCATTTAGTGAAAGATGAATGTGACAACTCGTGATGTGTATACTGCTTTGTTAAATCAGTATCAGAAAGCTATACAGGAGACAGGTGGGTAAAGCTGTAGGCATAAACTGTACACTACAGCAGAGAGACAGAGGGATAGATTTAGGGATATTTTCTTTTGTTAGACTAAAGTTCTTTATTAAAGGAGATATTGCATCATATTTTGCCAAATTGCCATTGTTCTATGACTTGCTACAAATAAAATTATTAAAGAGAAAGTACCAAAGATCAGTAGCACAGCTAAAAGATTATATTGATTTATTTGAAAATACAAAAATCATATTTAGTAACTTGCATTACCATTATCTTGTGGAATATTTTATGTGGAGTTGTGTGACTGTTTTCCCAACAGAATAGATACACATTTCATTATGTATCATTAATCTGTATTATCTGAGCTAAGCCTTGTATTGTTATTGCAAGTAATAAGGGAAATAGGATGGCTTCAATCTGTATTTTTGTGGAAATGAAAACTTTGTGGAACCATACCATTTGCACACATTCACTCCACAGCTCAAGGATCTCTGTGCAGTGCAAATAACTCCAGCTGGGTAATTCAATATACTAAATATTAATGTCTACTGATTACACTCCTAAGCCTTTTCTGAAGTGATGAAAACACTAATGCCAGTTCCTCATCCATCAGGATAAAAGCAGGTTACTGAATACTGATGCACCTTCTTGAGGCCAGTTGAATAACAGAGAAATCAGCTTACAAATTAGCTGTAATATCTAGTCTAGATTTACTGTGGACAAAGTATTGAGTGAGAAAGAAACCATATAGTCCAATTAATCCATTTAATATTTGTGCTTATAGATGATGCCATCTTCACCAGGAAGTGGGTGGACAGGCAATGGGACTCAAGAAAGCAGTTGTAGACATCAGCCCAAAAGACAATTGTAGTCTGCAAAACTTTTATAAATAACCATAATAGGAGATATTTAGTGATCCTGATCCTTTTGTATTTGCATTCCTAAGGTGGTGCCTTCTTAGTCAGAAGTGACACCAAGAATACACAGTTTGTTCTTGTGATTTGGGAAGTGAAGGACCCTCAGGGTACCCTTTCCCTCTCAACTCGAACATCGGATGAAAAGAGAGAGAGGTATTAGAAGATCTGAGAGATGTTAACAATGCCAGTTGTGGCTCACTCCTACTCACAAGACTTTTCTCAATTAAATGTTTGGTTTTGAAGTTTTCCGAGGATAACACAGGTACTTGCAGCAAACTTCCTGCTTTACTATCATGTTCATCATGCTTCTGGTTGGTACACACACACATATCTTTGACTCTCTTGGGACAGAACAATAATTAGTCTATCTTTGATTTCCTGCAGCTTTTGAAAAATGTTCTTATCCACCACAATTTTGTTTTTGAAGTTTTGCTTATAATTAATATATGTTGAGCTTCAACGGGAGCTAAAGCCACAGTCTTTGGTAACAAAAAGTCTGCTAAGGGAATATGCCACATCCTACCCTTCAGAATAATTAACTTTCAAGTGGTCTTGTTTCCATTTTAGGCTTTATGGGATCATTTTCTGACAAAGGAACATTAAGGAAACGGTTTTGCTAAGGCACCTTTGAGATTGAAATCTCTATGCCAAGAATAGCAATGTAGTGCATGCTTGCTCTCATAGAATGATACAACCATTACTTTAATGATGTCTCAAGTGCACAGTAACGAACAAACTAAAAAAAACAACCCCAAAATATAAGTGCTCCTTTCATCTGAGAAGTGTTTTTATTAGAGTACAATCTGCATACTATGGAGTGCATTATTGCATTAATAAAATTTGTCTCTCTCTTCAAATAGTTTTGTAACATCTTGACTCCTTCATCTGAACATTGTGGCAACCTTTTGTTCATTCAGATCTAAAAAAGAAATCAGCTTGGCCATCTCAAACATGGCTGTAGAGAAGGGATTCCAACATAGCCATGATGTTATAACCAATTGGTACAAGCATGAATAAGTCAAATGAATTGTTAGAATTCTCCAAGTCTATGTCAGAAAGGGAAACAATGGATGGCAGTAAGAGATTACCATTGGTAAATTATGAAGGATGTTCATTCAGGAGAAAAAGACGCACACACAAAAGAGTATTAACCCCCTTGAGGCTGTAGGAAAATAGTGAAGTAGCAAGAAAATCATGTCAAGCATCTATCAAACCAAGAGTCCCAAAAGTACATTTGCACTAGGACTCTGCATTTTTTGTTCATTTTGCACCAATGCAACTCAGACCATGGTTAGATGAGGCAATGATAAAAATGCCTGAATGTGCTATATTAGTGCTTCCACTGATGCTAGCACCAGTGGAGCTGAACTGGGGCTGGAGAAAGTGAAAAACGTTGACAAGCTCTCAAAGTTGCCATCTATTTCCAAAATGTATTACATGCTGCATCAATCGGAGCTTATAAAGATGAAGCACAACAGGATAAAATGCACAGTGACAAAATTATCTTGAGTGTAAAAACTCTTCTACGCAAAAGGGAATGGATGCGCTTTATGAAAGAACAGACCAACAGATTCCCAGTTCTGTAACTGACAGGTAACAGTTGGTAGGTGTCAATGGGCACCTATTATTGTCATATTTTGCATTTGAAGAATTAACAGGCATGAGTCAGCACAAGGTTAACTAGTCTCTCCTAGTGTTGCAGAATGAATGACCATACCTTCATATGCACTAGCATATACCTTTTTAAGTGTATATGAGTTGAGGTAGTCCCAAGACTTACAAATCTTATCCATTCTTAACTTCAAAAGGAAAAAAAAACACTTTATTTTTCAAACTTGTCTTGATTATTGGTAAAGCAGATCAAAAAATTTCTAAGTTTCAATTTTTTGACGAGAGAGAGAGAGAGAAAGAGAGAGAGAGAGAGAAGGGGATAAACGTTTTGGAAAAAAAATGTCACGAACATTTCCCCAAAATTTCAACCCATTTTAAGCATGTGCTTACATGCCTTCCTGAATGGAGTGTTTGACTTCGTTTGGACTACTCAATACTTAAATTCTTTCACTGAAGCTATGTTGATTACCCCAGCTGAGTATCTGGCCCTCAGAGTGTAACTCTTTTTGATTTATACTTATGAAAACAAAAAGGTAGCCAGAATTTTGTTTTTTTCATATCCAGAAAATTGTATATTTCTAACCTTTCATGACTCCAGAAGAGCTGAAATGATTTTTATTATTTAACTTATAAATGTTTACCTTTGGATAAACAGCCTCTAAAACATCCCCAAAGTGACTGTTTTGTTATGATCTTAGATCTGACTTCTCCTTTCTTAAGCCTTTCATTTTCCTCTCTGTCTTTGTGGAGACAAATTCTCTTATGCATCCGATGAAGTGAGCTGTAGCTCTCGAAAGCTTATGCTCAAATAAATTTGTTAGTCTCTAAGGTGCCACAAGTACTCCTTTTCTTTTTGCGAATACAGACTAACACGGCTGCTACTCTGAAACCTGTTAAATATATATGTAACTCTGATTTGGGACCTGATCCTTTTGAAGCCCATTGTTTTCAGTCCCTTTTGTCAGAGAGATGGACAGACATTGTAATCTGATTTTCAAAGATAATGAGTATCCCTAGATCCTATTTAGTTCAAGTGCTCAGCATTTCTGAAAACGTCCTATTGTTTGAACATTCAATGCTCACCTCTTTGTAATCATCCAATTATTGTTCTTCATAAAAAAAATTCTATGGAGCTTGCTTCCCCTCCAATGTGGCAATATAGGAGTATAAAAGGGATATACAGGGCTAGTGAAGATTTATTCCTTAAATTTATTCATAAGAGTGATGCCACAGAATGTCCATCATGGGGCAATAGGACAAAAAAGGGATTGTTTGGTGGTAGGTTTTGAACCACTTACCATTAACTTTTAGATGCTAGCTAAAACTAAGCTCTGGGACATGTATTCCAAAAATAACAACATAATTAAATAGTATGACACCAACTGGTAAAAGCCAGAAAATTCTAACTTTGGACTGACGCTCCACCTTCTCATTACGTTGTGCGTCTGTTTTCAGCTTTAAGTGGGGATTCCAATCACAATTTTTAATTTCCTAGATTCTGATAGCAAGAGTGTCATCATTAACATTATTCAGGCCTACTGCTTATTATGTGTTGGTAACTATTCACAGACCAAAAATAACTCAATGGCAGGCACCTGTAAGTCTTGAGATACCCAGAATACAGAGTTTTACATTCAGCATAAATTCCTGAAACAACAACATGAGGAGTCTATAATCAGAAGCTTGCAAGAGGAGAACCTATATAGAATTCTGAAAACTTCCTTGACAAAACTACATCCTGGTGGAATTCTCTAGAGGGAAACTCCACCACAGATTTGAGAGACACAATGTGCCAACACGTATTACTGCTAGATGACACAAAAGCTTCAGATTATGAAATATTCTTTTAAGAAAATGAACAAACATTCACCACTATCCCTGGCTAGTTGTCTTCGCAGACAGGCCAAGCATTTCACAGGTGAGGAGACTAAACTTCTCTCTCACCATAAAAGGTAATCCCTCCAGAACAGGTAGAGAGAGGCACATTACTGAGCTAACATAAGTAAAAGTTTTGTTGTTTCTTACCATACTGTGCTCATTTTGTGACTAAATACTGATTCAAGCCACCATAACTATCAGTCTGGCATCTTCCAGAAAAAAAAAACACTTGCATAAAATAAATACTGTAAACCTTGGTACCATTACATAAGGCCTCACATGCTGGTACCCATACCATGGTAGCTCCATCACTAGTTTTCAACAGAGCTGGTCAAAAAGTGCAGAAAACGTCATAGAAAAAAAATGAAACTAGAAATGTTTTCACCAGCTTTAGTTTTTAATTTGTTCCCATTGGTATTTTATTAATCAATTCCTGCTTGAGGTCTAAAAACTTTGTTTTAATTAGGTCACACTTTGCCTTCTTTTAAAATGTAAAGACTCTGAATACCGAGAAATAGCATAGTATTAATGCTTTCCATTTCCATGGTAATCTCATTGCATTGAAAACATATTATTTTATTTCTATTCTTGATGTCTTGCTCTCATTAGCTTGTTCTTACTTTTCAAACTGGTGATTTTTCTTGAAGTTTAAATGTCTTCTGAAGTAAGACATGAAATAACTTTTCCTAATGTGATGCCTGGAGAGTTCATCAGAAAATTCATAAGCTTATTTTGCCCAGTTTTAATGAGTGAGGAAGGATAGGTCTGTTTGCGAAGCTCCCTCTTCTCCTTACTACAAGTGCATCTTTTACAACTAGCACTTGCGTTACTGCCCTTGACCATTTCAAATATTCTGGAGTGGCATTTTTAATCTGAATTTGGAATTTAGTGTCTAATGAAATAGTCCCACAATTTACATAACATGGGCCAAATGCTGAGGTCTTTACTTAGACCAATTCCTATTAACTTTCCTGAATGGGAGCAAAATACAAATTGAGCAAGGACCTCAGGAGTTGATGGTATATGTCCAAAGAAAGTATTAAAAGGGGAAAAAATGCTATAAACTGATGCTCTGCTCTCCAGAGAATGGAATATTCTAAGACCAGACAACTCACATCACAAACCTAAACACACAGGGTGAAATCCTGGCCCTATTGAAGTCAATGGGAGTTTTGCCCTGGCCCCACTGAAGTCAGTGGAGCCAGGATTTCACCTGATAGGTAATCATGTTCTTTAAAACAATTCTCAGTTTAAATAGGGTTATACTTCCCTAGGGACATCTGTTAGGGAAAGAGTTATTGACTAGTGCACTATGGTTCAAAGCAGCTAAATCCTCAGAGTTCTTGACCTCTGTCTGGGTAAATACCACAGGGATACCCCAACTGCCTGCCAGGGAGCTGGGAAAAGACAAGGCAAGGTAGAATCAGCAGAGGATGGAGACCACCATTTTTAAGACATTAAACCCCTAGGAGCAAGTTTTTAAAATATAGGGCCCTGATTCAGGTAAGCACACACTAAGTCTATCTTTATTGAAACTGGTTCTTAAGTATGTACTTAAAGCTAAATATACGTGTATGTGCTGTCCTGAATTGAATACTACACTTTTCTTGAGAGGTAACAGGAGACAAAAAAAGCTTTTATCAAATGTCTAGGATTAGAGCTTTAAGGAGTTAGATGCTGCAAGATGAGGGGCAAGCAATTTTTCCAGGTTTCCTTCTTGACAGACATTACAAAGGGAACCATGGAGAGAAGCTTCCTGAATAACAGGACAGAGTCCTTCTCGAAGACAATAGATGAAATACCCTGAAAATAGAACTTCAATAGGTAGAGCCCTGCAAATCTGCAGATATCCACAAAAATGGTCTGCGGATCGGATGCAGACACAAATTTTGTAACTAGAGCCCTGCAAATCCGTGGACCACTTTTGCGAATCGGATGGGGACACAAATTTTGTATCCATGGAAGGCTCTAACAATAGGCTGTTCCTGGACAATTATAGACTATTGTGTCCAGGTTCACTGGGACATGGTTTAATTTACATCAAAAACTTTAGTTTTAAAATGCTCATCATAAGTCACAGACATTCATTTACTTTTATACCCAGCAAAAAGTGAACTGAATTAACAGGTACATATGAACACACGCGCGCGCACATATACACACAGTATTGTACATCTGATACTTTAAGTCAAAAACACTCAAGGCAAAAGAAGTTTAGGAAAAAAATCTCTATCCTTCTACTTCACTGAACAATAACAATGTATGCTTTCACTATGTAGTTAAGATACTGTCAAAGCCTCAGCTGATTTCTTCTAAAAGTAATAATAATGTCTGCTTGTGTTTTATGCGTAGAAAAGGGGTATATTTAGTTTTATTTTGCAAACTACTTTGCCTTGTAAAGATTGCAATACATCATATAATATTAAGTCATTTTTCACATCCTTCCTAATCATTTATTCATCAAAGCCTTACTTTTCCAATCTTCATTTGATTTTAAAAGATAATTTATAAAACAAATGCATTTCATTTTATTCTTGTCAGGGGCAATATGCTGATAGAAATCAACTCACTATTCTGCAGGATATTGAATTCCTTAGAGAGCAGGGCTCTCATATGTAAAAACAATAGAAATCACAGTCATAGCTTGCAAATCCATGAGAATATACATAGTTAAAAGCTTCTGTTGAAAAGCATTGCAGTATTGAAAATCCAACTCACTTCTTTACTTAATTTATGTCAATTGGCATCCCTATTGTTTCAATGAAAGCCCTGGGTTTTTAATATAAATATATTAGTAAACCTTATGATAACTTTAAAATCATTATCTAAAAATCTTTCAGAACAATGATAAATGTTGCATGCAGTAGAAAAAGAGCCCCCGAAACACTACTACGAGGCATCTCTAGTTATTTTTAGAATTTTAAATTAATCCAGAACTTGCATTTTAGCTAAAACAAAAGTGCCTCATCTGCAATGTACATGTCATTATCGTATAACTGTTGGTTGTCAGAAAATGAAGTAAAATGGGAATTACCCTAAAAGACATTTCAAGATTCTCGCCACCCCAGATATCCATTCCTGCATCGTAAGTTCCTATCTCTTCAAAGTAGTTTCTGTCAATAGAAAATAGGCCACCAGCCATAGTAGGGGTCCTAGTTGAAAACAAACAGAAACAAAAAAAGAAAAAGAAAAAAAAGAAAAATACCTTTTGAAAGACACTGAAATTTAATAAAATGATACTATAGCACATATGCCTCCAGATCTTTTGAATATAAAATATATTTTAAGTACATTAATGAAAATATATAAAATAATAATATGGTTTAGAATTTCTACAGCTCTGCTCCAGCTGTGGGCCAAATAATGCAGTTCTTATTCAGGCAAAACTCCCACTGACAACAGGAGTTTTACTGAGGAAGAACTGCAGCATCACTCTGTACGTGAAATTCCACTTAATATGATGCACCTAAAAAAATAATCAATTTAAATGGATGGAATATTGGCCTTTTGCATCTGGAATAGCAGTTTAAATCCAATCTGAAATGCTTAGTGAAGAGAGTTTAATGCCTTTAGCTCTTTCCCTAGAGAGAGATGCTAAATGTTCATAAAATTACCAGGCATAATCTCCCTTAACAGGATTATAAATCTTTACAACAGGCAAATCCAATCAGAGTGCAAATTCACTATGAGTAAAAATATCCTGTTTCCCCGGAAAGATTTTTTAGAGTTTAAATCTACATTAATGACAAATGTTTATCTGAGATAATAGAAACATACATTATTGAAACGGTACTAATTTCAGGCTTCACGGACACTTGGCTTTGGGCTTCTCTTCCCATCAGAATAAAGGCTGAGATAATTTCATAATCAATGCTTTCATTAGTGCATCTATAGTACTGTCAACCTAAATACTAGTGCACAGCCAAGGGGGGGGGGGAGACAGAACTAGCTAGCATGGAATCTAAGTTAAAACTTGACCCTACAAACATGGCTATGCAGAACTTTAGTCATACGTTCTAGTATTTATGTTCTATATTCTCCCTCACTGAAAAATTGGCCCTCCACGCTTTAGTTAATCTATTTGTAAATTCCTTAGGGCAGGATTTTAACCTGTCCTTACATCACCATACAAGGGAATAAGAAGGTGCAAGGCTCTGCGTTAATCCTCTGCATGGGTTATCTACATGGTGGGGCAGTGTGGGAAGGAGAGCAACTATTGTGGAAATGCTATTCCACTATTGTATAGGTGACCAGGCAGGGGGTGGGGAGATTGGCAGGGTGTTCGCTCTGACCCTCTCCTGCAATCCACTAGTCAGCAGATTTGAGTCAGTGTGGAGGCTACTGGTATAGACCAATAGCAGATTACTTCCCTCCAGTACAAAAGGGAAGGCAGAGAGCAAATGATGGCAACTAATTCTCTGATCTGCTCTGATGGTGTAGCTAAACCCTGCCCCTTACTGAAGGCAAGTTCTAATATTACATTCTAGTAATGTAACCCTTTCATATTTAAGGTGCTGATGTGACAAGGCACTTAAGCTTGAGCTTAACTTTAAGCAGCCCCATTAAAGTAATGAGGTCTTATGTGCTTTGCTGGATAAGAACATCCAAGCACAAAAAAATTAGAACTACTATTAATTAGGGACTGGTGTTCAAATATGGAAATTGAATAGTGGTTTTATCCTCAGAATTAAGAACAATTACAAAATGAATGACACTTAATTAGTGTTTAATTTTGAAACTAATCTTTTCTATTACTCTGTATACAAATATGTATATAGACGCACATACAATTTAGTAATTCATAATTAATTTATTCAGCAATTTTTCTTTTATACAATGGATTATTTGTAAAGATTGAATATCAGATACTAAGTACAATGTTTAAAATTTGTAGTTTCCTCCTTGTCTTTTGTCAGCTATGTCACAGGCTTCTCTTCCCTGAATGGATAAGCAATGCAACCACTTCCAGCACAAATACCTGTGTGTGTGAATTTAAAATTCAGTTTCCATGAATGCTTGTGAATGTGACATTGTAGCTGGCTTTGTGAAAATGTGGATGTCAATTTGATTGCTCAAATGAGCATAGCTCAACAGAATTCATTCAATAATATGGGTGAGTACTCAGGGAAATTGTTTGCCTTACTCATTCAACTCTATTCAACCACATATATTTATACATAGACAAATATCTGGAAACACATACACCCTTGTGCACACCGAGGGATCTCTTCCACTGTTATTTTAGCACCAGCACAACTTCACTGGTGTTTAATAACATTGGGAGCACTAGTGTGCATTAGCCACCTCTTTCTAACTGTTCCGGTGGTAAAGAAAGCTGGCTACTGGTCTATGCTAGCACTCCCACCATTGCTAGCACCAGTGAAGCTACACTAATAAGAGATTTCCTTGCAATCCTCCATGTTACTCTATGGTATCAGCTGTATATGTCATACAAAATATATGTATAGGTACATAGTATATAACTGACCATATTAAACATAACTGTGCCAGTAATAACGTCTCATTTAGCAATATATTTAATGAATCAAGGAATTTGCCTTTGCATAATTATTTCTTCTTCTGCCAGAGTTTACTATCATAACTCCTAATAAGATAGCATAGTTCAGTGAAGAGCAACCAAATGATATGGAACCTCTGCATTTACCTACATTTAATAGGTCTGTTTTTCTCCCCATGCTCTCTACACTGTAAACTCAGATAATTAACTGCCTGTCATTTCAATATACTTGAGCCTTTCTAGGTCTCAAAGCTGCTTAACTGCCCTCAATCTTGCTATATTTCTGCCACAAGTAATATCATTGACCCTCTGAGCTATAATGAGGAACAATAATGAAACTGAACAGATGGTAATGATTTTTGGCTATGGTCCCCTATCTGATTGGGGCATTTCATTGTACGATATTGTAATACTATAGGTGACTATCATCAAGCAGGAGAAGAAACAAAAAGTCTTGTAATTTGTATACACTTCTTCACATTATATTTTGGAGAGTGCTTACCAATTTAAAAATATTAGCTTTAAATGACAATTATATTAGTAGTTAGTTAAAGATCTCTATTTCTGAGTGAAATCACTACACTGAAACCAAAAATCACTGTTTGCTGGGCTTTATTTATATATATGAAACTTCATCAACTTCAGATTCATCAAGAGATCACCCAGATTAACAAATGTTTTGCACAAACCTGAATGTTGCAATGCATGAACAAATGTGGGCCAGCATATGAGCCCTGTTTTGCAAACACACATATAGGAGACTATCTTACTAAAATGAGTAGTCCCATTGATTTCACATAAGTAGAGTTACTCATCTGTGCATGGGATTGCAGTATTAAGCCCCGGGGTTTTGCATCAAAATCATGTGAAAATTTTCATTTCTGCAGATTAGTTGTGAAAGCAGGTGACTCTTGGCAGTTTCAACTGAGTTTTACTTTGAGATTTGTGGGGCTTCTGAAATTTGATGGCGGGGTTGTGGGTGTAAGCAATATTCGCCTCAATCCTTACAAACTGAAACTACTGAGTATTGTACAGGTGTACTGTAAAATTTACATACACATCAATAAAGGGGTTACCTAAATAAAACATGACAGCCAAAACTATCAACTATGTAAATTGAACTTGTTACCTAAAAAATTGCTGTGCAGCTGTCATCATAAAAACAACTAAAATAGTGATAATAGAAAGAATAAAGTCCTATTGATCCTTGTTGAAATTCAGCTGCTGCCACTGTATGATTATCAGTGCATTGTGTGTGTTAGGTGTTGATTGTTTAAGAGTAAAGGTAGTATATTATGATTTTATTTTTCTGGTCTTATTTGGTTTGGTCTTTTCTGATCTTATTTGGCTTTTTTGGTTTGTTCAGTTTTTGCCAACCCACTGAGATAGACCAGGGAAGAAGATCTGGCTCTTTGATGCTGGGTAAAAGGAGCAACACAGCATAAAAGCACCCTAAAAACCCCATATCCTGATGAGGGACAATTCAGTCAGTGCAGGGCCAGTGGAAGACTGCCCCCCCATGATCACCTCGCAAGCTAGGGCATCGGGACAGAGAGGCATGCTGGTGGGGAGGCTGCAGAGATTCCAGGCAGCACTGTGGCCACTAGGGGAGCTGCCAAAAATTAGATAAGGCCTCCAGGGCTGTCCAAGTTATGTTGGGAGTCTCCTCAAGCCCTGAAGCAGCCTAGAACGGGGAGGGAGGAAAGGTGGCTTAAAGCTGCCCTACGCCCCCCTGCTCCTGGCTGTGAAATCTGTGCTGTACCTTTCAGAAGAGCAGCACAGAGTACTACCCATTATATTTAACACTGGCTCCAAGAATTCTAAGAGGCAATTAATGAGTTACATATTTTTACACTGACAAGAAGGGTGAAATTGTATCTTTTACTGAAACAACTTCTCCTGGAGAAAGAGACAAGCTTTCAAGCTTCTTCTGCAGACCTCTGGAGAGGAGCTCTGTGTCAGCTTGAAGCTTGCCCCTTTCTCCAGGAGAAGTTGGCTGAAAAAAAGTTATTACTACATCCAACGTGTCTTTCTAACATCCTGGGTTCCAACTTGGTTACAACAACTAGGGTGACCAGATGTCCCGATTTTATAGGGACAGTCACGATTTTTGGGTCTATTTCTTATATAGGCTCCTATTACCCCCCCTTCCCCATCCCGATTTCTCACACTTGCCGTCTGGTCACCCTAACAACAACACTGCATACAACATATTTTACAGTCGTAAATTGCATGACTCACATTTCGCAACATGAGGGACTACATGAGGGAATATGGACAAGTCATCATTTTCCATGATTCTAGGAATTATGAATGAAACATAAAGCTTTTTGTTCCCAAGTCATTAGTTCAACTTTAGCATGACCAACAGTCCTTTTCATCTTATGGCCGTGCCACTCTATGCCATATGATTTGGTGGTCTCAGTCCAATTATTAATGAGAAGGTGTCCACAACCCAAAAAACAGAACATTAGTTTCACCACTAGCATCCTTGTTGACTGCCTCAACAGACAGCCAAAAGTGAAAACTATACACCACCTTAAGGTATATAAGATAAATAAGAACATTATATGTAATCTGGAATAAGGATTCTATTTATATAGGTTTTTATTAGTATCAGACATCATCCAGTTGTTGGGATGGAGAATGAGAAAGGGATAAACAAGGTATGCTCCCTACTTTCTGTATATGTTTGTTCTCTTATTTTTATTCACAGTAGTTGGCATAATAATAAAATGCTTAGGAAGAAAGCAAAAACGTCAAAATAAAGAGTGACTCAATAGATTTTAGATTCTAGTGAACTGAGCTTTTAAGAAGGGATGCTGAATATGGTGACATCCAGTAAAGATGTACTGGCGTGGACAGCTTTAACATGCACAGCACAAAAACATCTGGTATTTTTGACACTGTAGGTATGAAGACACAAGCTGTGTTTAAACTGTTCTCAGCACAGACAGTATTCTGTTGCCTGAAGGTTGATAATATGTTGGCACGCTGACAGAAGGAGGAATGAATTTTCTCAAACACACAGTGAGCTCTGCAGAGTACAAATAGTATGCAAAGCTATTTAAAGGAAAATATTAAGGAAGTAGTTCTGCTTAGCAAGAGTATGTGATTTGGTTAACCCTCTCCCTCATCATTTGTGCAGTGGTGGGATACAACAACCTGACAAAGGTGCATGGTTCAAAATTCCCTGTGGTGTCTGTTACTCCATTTTAATTAGTCACAGATAGATGTTGGCTTGATGCCTGTAATTAGTTACATGAAGCTCTGATTTGTACTTTTTCCATTTTGTTATCTAGAGCTAAAAAAGAATAGTGGTTTGGAAATTACTATAACTGCCCCTCAAACATGCTCCCATTGTCTTTTGATTTCAGAACTCCTTCTAATGTCCAGTATATCCTTTCAGCCAATGGCTGCTAGTTTTATAACCACCACATTGGTTGCAATCATCAGTGGAGTGAAACCAATGGCTGTCAGAGAAAATGTTGGAAGACAAAGGTATAGACATGGTGTAATGCATGCAATGTGGCTGTAGTCTCAAGCCTGATGGCTGGAGCAGGCTACAGAGGGCCATACTTGATCACACCTCCCACTTGTAGCGCAGAAGATCTATATATCAGTGGGTCCTCCAGCCACACCCCTTCCATTTTTCAAGCACAACCATGAAGGGAGCTTAGTTGGAGAAGAGTTCTGTGGCTTTTCTCCTCTTATGTGCCCCTGGCATCTAGCCACCCCTCTCTCATTACATAGCTTAACCCCACTAGTTCTGCAGCCTGAACAATCTCTGTACTCATGGAAGAGGGGACTGTGTATGACACTATGTGTATGTATAAAAATAAAGCATTTGGAAAAGGTCCAATAATCTATTGCAGCTCTACTGGGCCTAAGGTTATTCCAGTGAAAGTCAATGGGAGTTTTGCTATTTACTTAAATGGGAGCAGGATAAGAACTTTGGAGTTAAGTAGGAGCTTAATTAAGACATATTGATTGACAGTCCTTACAACTTATTCTATTTCAGATAAACAAAGCACCCTTTTATAGGAAGTGTCCTGCAGTAACTTCCACAGGCTGCCTGGGCCCAGACAATATTTGCAATGCTTGTCTAAACTACTTTGTCTCTGGAAATCAATCTACTCTTGGGGATTTCCTCTCTCTCTCTCTCTCTCTCGCACCGTCCTTCCCTCCCGTTTTCCTCCTCGCTCTGCAATTTCAGCCACAGATTTTCTCTTGATGTTGTGGTGCTTTTGTTACAGACTAAAATAATTACATCTGTGGAAAAAAATAGATAACAACCAAGCCTGAGAAAAATCCAGCTAATTCTTCTTGAACTTTAGAAAAGGTTCTGATTCATTTCTCTGTTTGAATTTTGGTAGAAAGTTGGTTGGTTCTTATTATTATCCAAAAATGTTTCTTTGTCCCAGTGCAAACCTATAACCTTTACCTCACTCCCCAGCTGAAAGAGAAATGAAGAATTTGTTTGGAATCATGAACAAAGTAACACAGCTTAGTAGATAGTGTAGAGGACAGCAGGTTGAGTGAGCTGGATTCTATTCCAGGTTGGCTGTGTGGTTTTAGGCAGGTCACTTACCACCTGTAAACTGAAGATGGTATCCACCTTTGTAAAAGTGCTAAGAGTTCTTAGGATGAAATGCACCATTTAAGTGCAAAATTATTATTGGAGGAGATAATATACTATGGTGACCTTATAAAAACCTAGATAGGTAGACTTCTTGACTATGGTGAGGAGGAAGCAGGAAAGGGAACAAGGACACTGGAGCAGTATTTTGGAAACAAAGAAGAAAAATATGGGATCAAAACAACAGGGATGCATTTGTGAAGAACAGTGACAGCGGTGACTGTACATCAGATCAGGATATTTTAAATGTGCTGTAACTGAATTCTGAATCTTTGTTTGCTTGTAAGCATCGTTATTTAATATAAAATAAGAGACTTATGAATTCCCACAGCTACTATTCATTGCAGGTGATTTTTTTTAAAAGCTATCTGACTGAGCTTCTTTTTCAGTTATAGTTTACACTAAGAAAGTTCTCTCTTCAACTGTATTGGATGACAATTATCTGTAGGCTTTTACAACAGTCATTGAATTAATTAACCATTTGCTATAAATTCTAGAAACTCCAGCAATGGCAGATATTTCTGTTGCTTCACCTCCTCAAATCATCTTACAGAATTAAATTTCATGAAACAGTTTCTTGTAATTTCTAGGGCAAACAAAGCAAGTAAGTCTAGTGCTTATTTCCATCGACTGAAGAAAAAGAACCAGATAAATTCTACTGCTTAGAGTTTACAGTAAATTTCACATTCAACGTATCAGGATTAATATACACAAAATACAAGATGACTGAGCTCTGTTAAGACTCATCTTCATGAGCAAGTTGAGTGACTTATGAGTGAATTATCCAGATCTTTCTTACTAAAGGTGGTAAAGGTCTTTAAAAAGCATCCCATATTTTTTACTGGAGTGTATACATGTTGCTACTGAATATAAAAAGGGAAAGGTAAGTGTTGATCAATATTGACTTATTATAGATAATAAATACTCTGGGTAACATTCTTCTTTCAATTATATGCCTACAACCCCCTTAACTTTCAGTGTGCCAAAGAGCAGAATTTGGGTGCAATGACTATTATACACATATTCAAGAAAACATAAAAGTCAGTGGTGTTATATACACCTATTTCATCAGTTGGACAGAAAAACAGATCTAGATACACACTCAGTACTTAACCCAGATGCTTATAGAATGAGAAAATCAACCAGAAGAAATGGTTTGTTGCTAAGATTTGCAGTTTGAGGGTCTGTTTTGGGGGAGAGGGATCCCCAGTGGCTTTTGAAGTAGCAGTGGTTGCCAAAAACACTTTAGGCTATTTGGCTAGAATATTGCATCATTTTCTTTTGGATTCAGACCTTGTTACTATTATCCGTGTCTTTAACATCTACAGGTTGATTTACTGCAATAAGCTCCATATGAGGCTATGCTTTAAAATCTATTTGAAAATTGCAGATAGCATCAAATGCAACAGATTACTAATTAAATGTTATTTCCAGAGGAAGCCCATTGTACCTGTGCTCAGGACATGCACTAGCTGCCAGCTGATTTCCAGTTTCACATGCTGTTTTGACTTATGAAAAAAGAATGGGGTGAGGGTAAGGGTCCTAGCTACTTGAGACAGCCTTTCCCCCACATGGGACATCACAGCAGCCATGCTCACCTGTGATGTCTGAGCTAACATTCACTTAGTTTAAGTAGGAGTAACTGGTGGTAGGTGTTCTTGATAAGAGGCCCTTGCCTCTGAAACTCTCTTCTCCTGGTACATCGGGGCCCGGATCAGGTGGTCATCAGAACAAGATGCAAGACTCACTTGTTAACCCAATTTTTTCCCCAAGGCACAGGAAGGAGGGGAATGGGATGGATAATTGAGGAATATTTTGTTTTGAAGCTGGGGAGGATTTTAGGCAGGTTAATATTTTTAACATATTACAAATTCAAATGTTTGTGAATTTTCACACATGTCTAGAGTTAATAATTTGTTTGTAAATCAAAATAAACCCACATACTATAATTTACTCTTATCATGTACCTCTGCCTATACTTTGCTCACTAATTATCTCCAACGGGCCTACTTTTAACATTTCAAGCAACCTCAGCTAAAAACAAAAAGCACCTGCCAAATAAGTATCTTATTCTGTCTCTTCCCAACCTCTTCAGGATTTTTATTTTAATAAAAGGATTTTTTAAAATTAAAATCTGTTGACTAATTTTGGCTCAGGACCAATCTATAAAATAATGCTATTTGACTCCACGAGAGGGAAACAGGATATCAGCAGTGAAGTCCTACACAGACCAGCCAACATACCAGCAAGTTGCTCACAAACACAAACACTTTCTCACTAAAGGAGCTGAAAACCATGCAGAGGAGAGCTGGTGCCAGCAGCATTTTTTGAATTTCTTGAAATTCCCCATAAGTCAGTGCTAGTAGCTGGGAGAGTGGATAAGTCGAGCAAGGAGGTTGACACACAAAGCACCACGCAGGGATGTGAGGGAACAAAGATCCAGTACAGGAAGGGGCATGGAGGATGGAGCCACCAGGTGAGGAGGAAAAGAGGCTGAGCCAGTAGGGGTAGTGGTAAGAATTAACTCTTGGGATTTTACACAAACTTCTCAGCATTAGTGAACAGCCATTGAGGGGCTTTTCAGATAATAGCAGTAAAATCTGACCTGGGGGAAAACGGTTTCCTTGTTTGTTGTGTATTTCCCTCACCATTCTAATTTTGGTCTTTCGGACAATATTTGCTCGAGGCCAGTCCATCAATACGTGTGTGTATGTGTGTGTGTGTGTGTACTTGTGTGTACACACTATATACTATGCAGTATGTATACATTTCTAGAACATTTCTTTGGATACCTTTTAACTACAAACAGGTCATTTACAAGTCTACATTATGGGCCAGAATCTCCAGCTGAGCTATAGCCCTTTTGCACCATTTAGGTACTACAAAAGGAGCTATAATCCAGCTGCAAACACCCAAAAGAGAATTCATCTGACAGAGGCACATCTGCACTACAGTCAGGCCCTGAACCTCTGGTCTCCACACCCTCTAAGGTCAGGCTTGACAAAGCCCTGGCTGGGATTATTTAGTTGGGGATTGGTCCTGCTTTGAGCAGGGGGTTGGACTAGATGACCTCCTGAGGTCCCTTCCAACTCTGATATTCTATGATTCTATGATTCCTGGGGAGGAGGTGTATCATGAGCAGGGATGCCACCTGGCTGAGCTTTGCTCTGCCACTGTACTCCTCGACTGCTGTAGGGTCCATAAGGATCCATCACTGGCACATGCTAGTGCTGCCAAGAAGCATCTTGACATAGCCTTGGGGCTGGAATTAGCTCCAAGAATCACAGAGCCAGAATCAGCTCCCTGACAGCCATCCCCGAGCCCATGCCACACCCAGCAGCGCTGGAAAGCATTAAGCCCTAAATGTGAAGTATGGCTAACATTTACAGTGGTCACTATTTTAAAAATCCACATTTATCACCTATGGTACTCATGGTACTATTTCCTTACCACAATTATTGCCTATTTCTAGTGTATCCCCAACATCATGTTGTGGTAATCATCAAAAATTGCTGGCAGTTTAAATAGGGCCATTATATACTCTCCAGCGTCCAATTCCCCAAAGCAATTTCCAAACAGAATTTGGTGCATGCTTTCTAGTCAAAGACTTAAGAGCCATATCCTGGTCCCCTTAAAGCTTGAGAGGCAACTGGCATGGAGGAGTCCTCAGGTGGTACAGAGCAGCGACAGCCAGCCCTATCCTGCTTCTCCTGGCCCTGGCATAAAGGTTTACTCACAGGTGTGGTCAATGCACTGGCTATTCTGAAGAATAGACCCTTGGAGGTTGGCTGCAGCAAGGTGCAGTTTGGACTCAGACTGAGGGGACAGATAGGTGTCAGAAAGCCACCTTTGATATTCCCCCTCTCAGCTGTGCGAAAGCATTTAATCCTTATATTCTACATACCAACTTTCTGTAGTTTTTCCTAATAAATAAGTGGAAGAAAAGATGGTTCCTGATAACTTCATTGTCAAGCAGAAATATATTAAAAAACCTAAACCCACAAAAACCCAAAACTCTGAAGAACATAGAATTATAGATTTCTGCCCTTTCAGATGTACATAATTATGAAAATGTCTCTTATTATCCATTGTCTTGTCTGGAAACCTTTCTTTTGGCTGCATTGTGAACTATTTCAACCTGAGCCGGCTCTCTCTTTATCTGCCTGTTGCACGCAGTAATGGGACATGCAGGATGGGGAATTTCCCCAACTTCTTTATGCCTCAGACATGTTTGAAATCATTCTTTCAGCTTTTCAATACTTTCATTAACTATCATAAGGACCATTATAGCTATCAGAACTGAGCAAATAATCCATAGCAAATAATTTAGTCAATGAATGTCACCTCTTTTTTCTGTTCCCAAATTTTCTACAAGCTGATAGCAAGTTTCTCAAATGTGTTACAGTGAGTCACCAAATACTTTCTGTGACTAATTCTTAGTCTGTAGCTCATTCATGAGCAATTCATTGACAGTGTTCAATACTGGAATGGGAGATATGTTTGTTAGATTTGATAGGATACGTACTGTAGGTATCAATTCTGTTCCCTGACTGGAAGAGCATGAATTTTAGAATCAAGTTTCTAGGGAAAATATTTGAATTTTACAAGTTCAGAAGTTATTCTCCACAAGTATCAGAGTAACAGCCGTGTTAGTCTGTATTCGTAAAAAGAAAAGGAGTACTTGTGGCACCTTAGAGACTAACCAGTTTATTTGAGCATGAGCTTTCGTGAGCTACAGCTCACTTCATCGGATGCATAGCATATCCTGGAAACTGCAGAAGACCTGTTTCCAGGATATGCTATGCATCCGATGAAGTGAGCTGTAGCTCACGAAAGCTCATGCTCAAATAAACTGGTTAGTCTCTAAGGTGCCACAAGTACTCCTTTTCTTTCTCCACAAGTACTTTCTAATATTAGCTTAAAATTCATTGTTTTCATGAACATGCTAGCCAATACACTTCTTCACTAGAATATTTGAAGAAAATTAATGCAAAGGGGACAAACACATCCAAACAAATTCATTTTGTATGTTATTGAATACTCACAGAAGACCTTTAAGGCATTTGCTCAGTTCTGATAACTATATTCACACTGTGAATAGGTGAGAAAATGGTCTTCTATTGTTTTAATCTAAAAGGTGTACCACACCTTTATGCTTTTTGGATATGTATACATTTGAATTTCAGTAAAGTCTTAATAATTAAAAATGTTTACCCACAAATAAAACACTGCAATGCTCACAATTATGCAATGGAGTCAAAGACAATACAATAGCATCCTTTGCCCATTCTCCTTACCTTACAGGCAAGGTTCTGTCCCCTTTCCTTCTGTCCATCTCTCTCTGAGGAACAGGATACCAGCGAAAATTAAGCTTCCAGTTAAACCCTCCATATGTCATGTCTGACCCAGCCATGTATTCAAATGTATCATCACTGATCACATCAATGATTGGACAGACAACAGTTTTTCTGTAAGAAAAAAAGATTACTTTTTAAAATATGCTACAGACCCCTTTCTGTTGTGGCTTCTCTGCATAGAAATCAAGACCCACACTAGAGATTTTATTTGGAAACAAGACTGTGCAAAATTAGTTTTCTCAAATTGTCAGATCTTTTTGCAAACCCTTTTTTTTCCACCATTTCGGTTTACATAGATAGGCTTGCACTCCCTGAGTTTCACTCCAAGTTTAGCCTCCCAATTTCAAATCACAGCCCAGCTTTAAGCTACCAGATTTCAGGACTAACTCATGGTAACCAAACAGGTGGTCCCCACAGTTTCCATCCAAATACATTAAGTTGATGCAGGTTAGGTTAGGTGCAGGTTAGGTCAAAAATTCATCTAGGTTCACTCAAACCTCAGCAAATCTGTCATGAATTTCAGATTTGGAATAAAACCTGAAACCTTAATGAAACATTTCATTTTCATTTCATCACTTACTCTGTAAAAGAATTTTTCCAGGGCTTTTGTCCATATTAATAAAATTAAGCTGATGTCCATATTAATAAAACATCAGCTCAGAAGGTCAAACATGTTATAGACTATATAACAGCCATAAACAGCATAATCTGTGTATTTGCTTGAAACCATGCAGAGTAACAAATGTGTTTCTTAGTGTCCTCTGCATCAGTATGGGCTCTAGCTAAAGAGAAAACCCATAGCTGAGCCAGGCAGATTTTGAAATACACCTAAATTTTGCTGCTGATGTGCCAAGCTGACCTCCATACCACATAGCTTTAACTTTTCTGCAGCGGGTGCCATATTTTATTTTATCCCTAGTGAGATAGCTTTTCTCTTTTGCTATGCTTGATGTTTTATCAGTTCATAATTTGTAACATTGTTTATAACATAAGGGTCACAAAGCGCAAACTGTAAAAATCCCCTATACATTAGAAAAGTCTTAGTGAAACATTAGAAGAAGATGCAATTAGAGCACCACAATTTAAAATGTTGTGCATTTCCCTAACACTCCAATAACAGTTCCGTGCAAGTTATTGTAAACAATTTGTAAAGTATATTATATTAAACTGGATCCATAAGGGTGCAACAGTCAGCTCTCTTTCATGCCTCTTGTGCATTTGTGGTCTTCTTACAACAACAAAATTATCTTTAAATTGGTTTGGTTCGGACACACGTGATTTCATTATCTCTTAGCACTGAGATGATGATGCTGGGGGAAGGCCATCAAACGAGAAGCATCGAGCTTAGATGCACTACACAGTGAGTTATGCAGCCTTGGCACCCCCTCTTCCCCTGCCCTCAGCAAACACCAGGTCAGACTGCTGATTCCTATCCCCATGCACAGACATCCCCCTCCTTCAAGCAAGCAGGGACATTGCTGTCATTTCTTACGCCAAGAGTAAAACTGAACTGATATTGTAAAGTTTCTCCATTTCTTTGCTTTCCACTTATAAGCACAGTTCCCGCCCATCTCCTTTCCCTATACCCCCTCCTCTGTAGAGACACCCTCCACATAAACCCATACCCTCTCTCTACACAAATAGCAAAATAAACTCTTTAGTTGTTGCTGCAGCATTCAATTGATGCTGTGAAGCTGCTTTCCTCCAATGGATAGCCTTGCCCCCCCTACTCTGACACGTCTGCCCTCCTCCCCACAGTTACCCATCATCCTGAAAACACAAGAGACACTCCACCCATCTTTAACCCCTGCAGCTGCTGTAGTAATTGGTTGCTGTTGCCCCTCTGCTCTCTGGGTCACTCAGGGAACATTTTGTGGAGACCTCTTGCAATCCATCTGCTTCACAAATAGAGGCAAAGAGTCTTTTTTGGCCTTGAACACAACAGCATTTGTAGATAGGTAGGCTGGCAAGCAGGTATTACACACACACACACACACACACACACAAGCTTCCTCAACATAAAATATAAGTGTATGGAATTTGCTTTTTAGAACAATAGCAAAAAGTGATGATAGCAAGGCTTTCGGCTTTGATTTCTGTTTGTGACTGGACATTCACTTATGCACATAAACTGAGCAGGTACACATTGCACCATCCACTTGGAAGACAGGATAAGCATAAATTCCAATTGCTTGTGAGCTCACACGAGAAGAGAACAGATGGGGAGAGTGGAGGAATGCACAGCATACACAAGCACTCATGAACCAAACAAAGGTGGTGGGTTAGTTTGCCAACCAAAGATTGGATAGGTGCCACAGAAATAAAAGGCTTCATTTATTAACTATTATTACCAGCTACACTAACAGAGACCCTGTAGGAATAAAGATACAATAACTATTAAAGCATCTTATCCCGACAAAAATATTGATTGAAAAATTACTGAACCATTTTTTTAAAACTAGAAAACACTGTTGGGTTGATGACTTGTTTTCAATGTGTTCAGGCCAAAGAAGATTCTTTTTATAGCCAAAATATAATCACACTGAAAATAAAGGGTTATAAAGGAAACTCTGACAGACCCTTAACTAGAGCAGTGTAGCAGGCATTGTCATCATGCAGAAGGACATATATCAGCCCTTACCTGTCTTCCTTTATTCTTGCCAGCAGGGGCTCAAGCCAGCCTAAAGTGCATTCACAGTGTGCATCCAGGAAAGTTATGACCTTGCCCTTAGAAGCCGCTGCTCCTCTGAGCCGAGCACGGATCAGTCCTGACCGTTGTTCCATCCTAATAATTTTTACTGGCACTTCCAAATTTTTCACATAATTTTCTAATGAGGCTTTCAGAAAATCTGCCAAATGCAATTTAAAAATACAAGAAACCTTTTGTTCAAACTAGATTCAGTAGTCAGTGAGGACTCAAAATAGAACTGTATGGTTAATACATCATACTGGTCACTCAGGTAATTCTTGGACAATATTTTCATGCATGAATATTGAAAGACCAAAGGTCCTGAAAGCACAATTCAGGAAATACAGTCTGAGACATGTTTGTCAATTTTCTGAAGAATGAGAGATAAGTTTTCAGGTCATGGAGGTTTACGTTAGGACACTGCTCACATTCTAGGATTGCAATATAGTTCTGGTTAAATGGGTCTCATGAGAAGACCATGCAAATAAAAGATTTCAAACGGAAAAAATTATGATTAATTTCCTACTTATAGCACTGGTCAGTCAAAGCTTAGTATAAATTCAATCCAGAAATGTGTACTTTGATTAAATATATGTTTTTGCTATTTTGTTGTAGAGTCGAAGTTTAGTTTTCAACTATATCCATTTTAATAAGCTTCTTCAGCAGTTTGGGAGCTTCCATAACATACCCTTTCCCTACGTATGAGAGTCATGTTAAGTACTTTGACCCCGTGGTTCTCTTTGATGTCTGACTTGGAAGGGAGCAACAAAAAGTACAGTTAGGGGGAAAAATCCAGAGCAGTGGAAGCAAGGTATAGTGAAGCCAGTGCAGCATACTTGTCCCTCCCCCCAACCCCTTAGTAACAGCTGCACATTGTGAGTGTGAGCAAGAGAGAGCATGCTTCCCCTCTACTCTTTGAAACAGGGATATCTAATTGGGTAGCCATGTGGATGTTAATGCTACTTAGGGCAGCATTAACATCAGCTCTCTACCTGCAATCCCTCCAAGGGGTACCCTGCACAGAGTAGAGGAAGCCAGTACGGGAGCCATACTGCGTGGTCTGAAGTTTTCAGTCACAAAAACAGCTTTTGACCACTTTAATAGTTTGGAAGAAAAAAAATCCTAAAAATGTGGAACAGGGGAAAACCAAAAAAATTCAGCTGCTTGGCATGTCACATCAATGGCACAGCCCTGCCCCTGATATTACGCGACAGCTCTATAATGCTGAACAGGATATGATGCTGTAGCTAATCAGTGGATTACAAAAGACAGTACCTTTCATACTGTGTAATAAGCTTCAAATTCCCCTGCATTTATTTTTACACAGCTGCAGATACAGTAACGTACCTGCCTATGGTAAAACCTCCATGAGGACAGAAGACCTAGGGAAATCTTTGAGGTGCACCTTGCAGTGTTTGCTGAAGGTTTCCCTCAGGGGACAGGTTTTGGAACCCATAGAGAAATCAGGCAACATAGCTTCCAAATCTTGCAGTCCTCATGGTGCCATGCTGTGCAAACATTTTGACATCCAAAACAAATACATTGACATTTTTTGGCTTTTCACCAGTTCCATTATTTTAGCATTTTTTTATTTCTAAAACATTAACATTATCAAAAGCAGTTTTTCTTACTGAAAACTGCTTTTTCTACCCTCAAATAACATCAATTACTGGTTTAAAAAAACTATGTGAAACTCGGGCTCAAAATAAATTAAAAACAAAAACCAAAGAGTAATCTGAGGAAACTGTTCAAGCTTCTGACATTTATACAAGTTTAAACCTCAAGAGTGAGTCATTTCCTTGTTAGGAGAGAAATGAGCGATGGAGACATAGGACACTATATTCTTGATATTCTTTATCGGGAATATTGGCACAGCACTCACAACATGGTCACTGAAAAGCACCATTATCACTGAGCTACTTAATCCAGAAAACTGCCCCTCTCTGAGTTGGGGGTCAAATTCATTACTGGTTAAAACTTTATTGATTTACAATCCCTTCTGCAGGCTTCTCAAATGTGACACTAACAAAATATGTACATTTTAAATCTCTATCAAATTATTATAACTATCCACAAGAAAATTAGAGCAAGGGTCATACCTCTTTCACTGGCATCATCCACCAAGATAACCTCAGAAAGCAAATAGTGTGGGGATCTGTTTATAACACTGTAAACAGTTCGAAGCAAAGTACTCCAGGCTTCATTATGAAATACTATAACTACACTTGTATTTGGGAGTTCATCAGGGTAGACTTTTGTCTTGCATCTGCCAAAGAGAAAAAAAGACAAGTTAATCTTTTTATAAATTCATTCTCCAGTGCTATGTAACAACATGACAGGTTATCAAGTTCTGGAAATTGAGGTTCAAGATTGCTGGACAGCTCACCATTCAGTAAGATATGAATCTCTCCAGACGCTCCCCGCCCCCCCATCCATGCCCCCCTCAAAAAACAAAACAAAAAATCACACGGAAATTCTCAGGCATGGGGTTTTGAATACTGTATTCTGGCTAGGAAAAACTATGAGTAAAAAGACTAAAGCTGCAAATAAAATTTTGTACCAGATCTCCTAAATGAAGAATTAGCATTTACATCCAAGAAATAATACAGTGCACACACATATATACATACATACATACACACCCAAACATGTGAGTGACGACCCCTCAAGTCCTACAGCTCGGATAAAATGGGACCCAGCACTGAGCAACACTAGAAGTTTCTTAAAACTAAAACCTAAAAATGAGTATTTTTTAAAAAACTCCAGTTTGCTCATAATACAGAAGGATGGAACTAAAACCTTTGATCTCTGTCCTCTAAAATTTGGGGGCGGGGGTCATATAATGGTACCTTAAATACCAACCACTCCTGGTTTGAGTAAAGAAAATTCACCTGAGGTGTTTTGCAAATCCCAAATCAAAATACAGTCTTCTCATCCCATCTCCAATACGTGCACTTCACGTGCACAGGCAGCTATTATAAGACCAGCAGTACTTGTTATCAAAGCCAAGATATTTCTTTCTAATATTTTCAGCATTGCTACTTAAAAAAATCTTTTAGATATATTGATAAATGTCAGCTATGTACTTAAAATCATTTTCTAGCTCTATTTTCATCTTTGTGAACTCGATTTCAAGAAAGCACTTAAACACATGCTTACCTGTAAGTTCAGTGCTTACCTACAGTGACCACACATCCCTAATTGGGCGGCACAGTCCCAAAATGTAAATTTCAAGTTCTGGGCTGAATGACTGTGGGACATCATTTGTTTTGGATTCCCTGTGGTGCCTATCCTGGCCTGCCTGAGGCTCAGGGGCATTGCCAGCCTCTTCCTGGTGGGGCTGAGGTGGGGCCTTTGGCCCCCCTTTCCATAAGACCTTGCCCCCTGCTCCTCCTCCTCTTCCCCCCAAGGCCCTGCCCCTGGACACAGGCCAGGGGCTGCTCTTGGGCACCCTGATCCCACACCCAGGGCAGGTGGAGGGTCCAGGGCTCCCCACAGCAGCCCGGGCTCCCTGGGTGGCTCTTACCATTGCCAGGTTTCTGACCTGGTCAGGGGGCAGAGCTCCCGCATATGTCCAATTTTTGCATTTTGGAAAGCTGGTCACCCTATGCTTACCTGTCCTGAGGCCTATACGTGGTATTTATTTTTTACTTAAGATAAGCTAAGAACATGTTTATACATTCCTCTTTAAACATTTTCTTTGAAATGTTTTAAATCTGAAAATGTATGTTAACTAATGTTACAAGCAGAGAAACTCTTTTGTAGTCTACTGGCCTTTTCTGACTTGGTGTCCTGTAATTCTCACACAAGAGCAATGTATCACTGTGGTCCATAATATTTTAATACTCACCATGCTGCAGAAAATCAGTACAACTAGAACTATATGTTGTGCTATCTCCCTAGTATTTACACTGGGTTAGTCAGTCAAGTTACTTTTTGATTTAGGAGTCAGAAGAATGACAGAATTGGGGCACTGAAGAAACATTAAATGGTCCTTGAACTCCCCCCCCCCCCGACACTTATCATAACAAAACTCTGTAAAACTTTCTATTGCTTCACTGACATGAAAACTTACATAAAATAGAGTCACAATGACAGCCTTCAAAATTTAAGGGTGACATTTCCAGGTATGAAATATAGAAGAAAGTCTATTAGTTCACTGGTTTCCATATTATAGTCACAAGTCCACAGTGTGCTCTAGAAACCAGAGCAAAGAACCTCTCTTGACTGCTTGTCTTATCCATGTGGTACATCTTGCCCATTATTGCAGGAGAGTAAAACCAGGAGCATTGTGATAAGTAAGCAGTTCTTCTGCCAGGTGAGTTTCAAAAGGAATCTCCTCCCGGCTGAGCCAGGGGGAATCATGCTAAATTTGTATGAACTGGAAATTGTTCTCTGCAGATTTTATAGCGATGTACAATTTGGAAGCAATCATTGAGGAAGTTAGTCAAACAACATGGCCTTAGAGCAGTAAGCTATTCATTTGCTTAATGAGCTTTAAAATCCATGGAGAAAGGTGGTACATATTAGTCCTTGTTTTCCTAACTACTGCGGGGGCCTAATTAACTATACATTTGGGCATCTGTTATGATTTAGATTTACAGGGTTCATGAAAAATATGGCTATTATATTATCATCTGTGGGGATGGTGGTAGTTTAGTTAAAGTAACCCAAAGAAATGTGACCAAAACGGGGCACTCTCTCAGAAAGGGAACATTGTTTCCTTTGCAAAAGTTAGTAAATGTTTTCCTAAAAACATATGATGTTCAATTGCTCCCCGAAGATATATAGTGGCCAAACCTGATAACTAAATTCAGTCAATGAAGTGTGAAATGGAAGGATTTCAATGCAAAACACAATACAACTTTAACAACCAGTGCCCTCATAATATAATGTCATTGTTGAAGGGGTTATTTCTGTACTGGTTTTTTTTTTTCCTTTTTCAGATATTGTTAAACAATTTTTATTATTTCAGTAGTGATTGGTATTTGATTTTAAACAAAAACAAACTAGATTAAAACTACTTGAAGTGAACTATTAAAATGAGATTGTATAGTCTAAAATATTAAAATATTTTATCATGGTTCTAGAATGGCAAAAGCAATAAGAAAAACATATCCGTGTTTTTATAAATTGCCTTCATGGAGGTGGATATTCATTTGAAGGATTTTTCTCTTCCATGTTTTTAGCACTTTATTTTACAGTATATATCCCCTCCGCTAAACATTCAGTTTGTATAATTATACAGTATTAGCCAGGATCATGTAAAGAACTCATTTACTATTAATTACTATTCTAAAAGATATGCTGTAGCTCAACTAGAAGTTATAGGCTTAATGTAGAAATTACTGGGTGAGGTCCTCTGGCCTGTGTTATAGCCAAAATGTTTTTAAAAGGATATACATTATCTCCGTTTATGTTGTAAAATGTTAAAGCTAACTAAACATTTCAAATTTGTCTCCCAAGCACAAGCAAATACCATAGAAGTATTCCCCTCAACATGTGTACATAAACCTGCACTTAAACTTCATTTTGTTTTAATTTTTATACCATTTTCTTCTGTGTTGTGTTTTTAAAAAATTGGTTATTAAAGTTTATGCTTGAATATAAGAATGGCCATACTGGGGCAGACCGAAGGTCCATCCAGCCCAGTATCCTGTCTACTGACAATGGCCAATGCCAGGTTCCCCATAGGGAGTGAATCTAACAGGTAATGATCAAGTGATCTTTCTCCTGCCATCCGTCTGGACCATCTGACGAACAGAGGCTAGAGATACCATTCCTTACCCATCCTGGCAAATAGCCATTAATGTACTTAACTTCCATGAATTTATCCAGTTCTCTTTTAAACCCTGTTATAGTTCTAGCCTTCACAACCTCCTTGAAAATATTTACAAAAGCAATATTAATTGCTATAACAAACAAATTAATAGAAACTTAAGTAAAAATTCTATTTGTTAGTCTCTTGCTAAAACTAAGTGCTGGGGGCAGGGAGCAGAGTAAGAAGTCGTCTCACAGAAGATTGTGAGTACCTGTTTTAGCAATCTCACACTACCTTTATCATGGAAAACTACTAACATATTAAGGAAGTAAAAATGGATTTCTTTATGTAAAAACTGAAAAACCATCTAAAACAGGTACATTTGTATGTGGCAAAAAAGATTAAGAAAACCAGGACAAAAACCCAAAACATTATTTTAATAAAAGAATAAAAAATAGAAATAATTAAAATATAGAAAACCAGGTCATGCCTCTGTTATAGGCCATATAAAAGCATTATTTGTGTCATTAGTTACCATTATATTGTACATAAACTAAGTTCATCTGTGTATAAATTTGGGTTACTGAAAACAAGAGAAATAGGGAAAAAACTTATGTTAACCAATTTAAGTGGTTTAAGGGTGCATCCCACAGATTGTATCAATGCACAGTACAGAAACACCTGGATGTAGACAGGAAAAAAGATAAACCTACAAGTAACAAACAACTACATTTCAATCTATCGTGTATGTACAATTAAGTATGCAATCACCTATAGAGACATTACAATGGCCTAAGGTAAAACAGGGCTAATGTAACACTTTGACTGCTACATTCACACCTGGGACTTTGATCGGTAATGTATAATTAATGCATACAGCTGTCATTTTGAATCTTTCTTATTTAATATGACTGAAATCTGTCATTCTGTATTATAATTGTATAATTTCTTGTTATTCAAAACAGACAAAATGACATTGCTAATCTGTTTCTTTCTCTCTCTCTCTCTCTCTCACACACACACACACACACACATATATATATTAATGAACGAATGAATCATAGAAAACAATAAGAAAGCAAAGAAAACCGCATAGGTAGAGAAATTATGTGCATGTGAAAGTGATCATTCGCTTTCCAGATGAGCTCATTCTGGATAACTCCCATGAACAAATTCTGCAGTGCACCAAGTGATGTGCTCGGATTTGTCAACAGCTGAACCTCTCACTAGAAACTAAATTAAAACTACCCAATTCATTTAATTTAGGATACTTGATTTTAGTGGAAGTCATAAAGGCTGTTACTTTGCCTAAGCTGCAGTATTAAATCATAATTTGCAATGTATCGTTAGCTGTCATTTAGAAAACAGGTAGCTGCCATTAAAGTACTCAGAGGAGTTTTTAGTCCACTATGGATTATAAATTGGGCTCTGGGTTTTCCTCTCTGCAATACAGAGGGGAACACAAGGGAATAAAAAGGGGCAAAAGTACCTTAAGGAAAGCAGTGGTTCTGTAACACATTTAACCCTTCTCTGCTTTCCTCTAACTAGCATGAGTTTGAGGCTCTACATTTAGGACTGCGGTCAGTGTATTTACTTGGCATCAGCATTGCTAATCCCAAGCATTCAAAAATCATGAGTCAGGCCCCCAAATTTTGATTTTTTTTCCAGATAAAAAATATTTTTTAGATTTTCTTGATTTGCATTCTAGTTTCTGAGTCTTTATGGTGCACTCAGGACAATTTTTTCTCCTAAGCTTTTCAGCCATGAAGGCTAGCCACTTACTTCTTTCGTGAAAGATAAGGTTTTCATGCAATCTCTTGATTCCAGCAGCTAGGCCTTTAAGAAAAACACTAAAGATCATAAAACACTATGGCATGCTCTCTGCAAACACAAAAAGAATTTCTGAGCAGAAATCCAGCAGATATTTAATGCTGTATTAACTTTCCTCCAAAGCCTCTATTCCCAGTCAGAGAAGGACAGTACACAACTATGAGGAGAGGGAGAAAGCCAATGACAGCAAGGAGAGGGTAAGTCTTCTGCCTGGCTGGTGTCTGCTTTTCTCACAGATCCTGAGTCTTAAAGTGAGCCTCCTATTCACCTCTTTATGGGGTTTCCAATCCCCTTTTCTGTTGGGAGCACGTGGGTAAACTCCAGAAAGTAAACCTTTCAGAGTGTTCAAGCTAGATTCTTGTTTGTACATCCTGCAGGGCTTATCAGGAGGGGCTTGTGGGTGCAGTTGCATGGAACAGTATAGCCTTAATACTTACTCCTTTTAACAATATTTTTCTTGGTCTATATCTATTTATCGTATAAGACCCAATTCACTGAAAAATTTTCTTACATCAATGTATGGCAAAGGATCCAACTTTTTTGCAAAGCAGAGATATTTATAACTCTTTAGGCCAACTTAAAAGAGACTCTGCTTTATGCATTTGCAAAATTTGCATGCATAAACAGTTATTTGCACAGGTGACTACATGATTTACATTTATGACAACCTCTGCTTTGGTCACCAGCATGATTTAAATACTGGGAACTTCAGCATCACAGCACAAACATCTACAACTTGAGCTAAATAAGGAATATCAGCCAGGAGCAAAGAATTATGCCATACTTACAGAATGGGGGACTCTATCCTGGGAAGCAGCGACTCCGAAAAAGATTTCGGAGTCATGGTGGATAATCAGATCAACATGATCTTCCAGCATGACACAGTGAGAGTTAATGCAAAAGAGTTAATGCAGAGGAATCTTCAGCAGAGGTAGAGTAGAGAGGTTATTTTACCTGTGTATTTGACACTGGTGTGACCGCAGCTAGAATACTGTGTCCAATTCTGGTGCCCACAATTCAAGGAGGATATTGATAAATTAGAGATGATTCAGAGAAGAGCCATGGGAATATTAGAGAACGTACCTTATAGTGATAAACTAACCTGAGCACTTTGAGCCTAACAAAGAGAAGCTTAAGAGGTGGTGATTACAGTCTAAGTATGTACATGAGAGATAAATATTTAATAGGCTCTTCAATCCAGCAGAGAAGGGTGTAGCATGATTCAATGGCTGGAAGTTGAAGCTAGACAAATTCAGACTGGAAATAAGACAAATTATTTTACAATGAGGGTAATTAAGTACTGGAACAATTTACCATTCTCCATCACTGAGTTTTTAGATCAAGATTGGATGTTTTTCTAAAAGATCTGCTCTATGAATTATTTTGGGGAAGTTCTCTGGCCTGTGTATTACAGCTGTGGTTCTCAACCAGGGGTACGTTACTCTGGGATATGCAGAGGTCTTCCAAGTGGTACATCAACACATCTAGGCATTTAGACATTTACCTAGTTTTACAAAAGGCTACATAAAAGAACTAGCAAAATCAGTACAAACTAAAATTTCATACAGACGTCTTGTTTCTACTGCTCTATATACTGAAATGTAAGTACAATATTTATATTCCAATTGATTTATTTTATAATTATATGGCAAAAGTTAGAAAGTAAGCACACTATTATTGAAAAATTGCTGTGACACTTTTGTATTTTTAGGTCTGGTTTTGTAAGAAAGTAGGTTTTAAGCAAGGTGAAACTTGGGGATTACACAAGACAAATCATAGAATCATAGAATATCAGGGTTGGAAGGGACCTCAGGAGGTCATCTAGTCCAACCCCCTGCTCAAACCAGGACCAATCCCCAATCAAATCATCCCAGCCAGGGCTTTGTCAAGCCTGACCTTAAAAACTTCCAAGGAAGGAGATTCTACCACCTCCCTAGGTAACGCATTCCAGTGTTTCACCACCCTCCGAGTGAAAAAGTTTTTTCTAATATCCAACCTAAACCTCCCCCACTGCAACTTGAGACCATTACTCCTTGTCCTGTCCTCTTCTACCACTGAGAATAGTCTAGAACCATCCTCTCTGGAACCACCTCTCAGGTAGTTGAAAGCAGCTATCAAATCCCCCCTCATTCTTCTCTTCTGCAGACTAAACAATCCCAGTTCCCTCAGCCTCTCCTCATAGGTCATGTGTTCCAGACCCCTAATCATTTTTGTTGCCCTTCGCCGGACTCTCTCCAATTTATCCACGTCCTTCTTGTAGTGTGGGGCCCAAAACTGGAAACAGTACTCCAGATGAGGCCTCACCAGTGTCGAATAGAGGGGAACGATCATGTCCCTTGATCTGCTGGCAATGCCCCTACTTATACATCCCAAAATGCCATTGGCCTTCTTGGAAACAAGGGCACACTGCTGACTCATATCCAGCTTCTCATCCACTGTAACCCCTAGGTCCTTTTCTGCAGAACTGCTGCCTAGCCATTCGGTCCCTAGTCTGTAGCTGTGCATTGGGTTCTTCCGTCATAACTGCAGGACCCTGCACTTATCCTTATTGAACCTCATCAGGTTTCTTTTGGCCCAATCCTCCAATTTGTCTAGGTCCCTCTGTATCCTATCCCTGCCCTCCAGCGTATCTACCACTCCTCCCAGTTTAGTATCATCTGCAAATTTGCTGAGAGTGCAATCCACACCTTCCTCCAGATATTGAACAAAACCGGCCCCAGGACCAAACCCTGGGGCACTCCACTTGACACCGGTTGCCAACTAGACATGGAGCCATTGATCACTACCCGTTGAGCCCGACAATCTAGCCAACTTTCTACCCACCTTATAGTGCATTCATCCAGCCCATACTTCTTTAACTTGCTGACAAGAATACTGTGGGAGACCGTGTCAAAAGCTTTGCTAAAGTCAAGAAACAATACATCCACTGCTTTCCCTTCATCCACAGAATCAGTAATCTCATCATAGAAGGCGATTAGATTAGTCAGGCATGACCTACCCTTGGTGAATCCATGCTGACTGTTCCTGATCACTTTCCTCTCGTGTAAGTGCTTCAGGATTGATTCCTTGAGGAATCAGGCTCCTGAAAGGGGTACAGTAGTTTGGAAAGATTGAGAGCCACTGTATAACAGGAAGTCTTTCTAGATTATCACAATGTTCCATTCTGGCCTTGGAATCTATGAGTCTATAAGTCTGTTGTGGTAGTAGGCTGCTACGGACCAAGTCAAAAGAAAAGGATGCTGAACAAACTGATAATGTATTACATAGCACCAACTGATAGTCGTAATCTTTTAACTGTTTGAAGACCTATGTGAATTAAGTTTGGTGTACTTAGTACTATTCCCAATGGACATCACACAAGTCATCACAGCTAGTCATTAAAGTTATTTTCTAGAGCACATCACAAAAGCCACCATGCAAATTGCCAATAACTGTCATGCACAACAAAGACGGCATGGAGATTGAATTATGCTCTAGTTCAAGGTTGAGACTGGTCAGTATGGGAAGCTTGTGCTGTCACCACCTACACTAAACTTTGGTGGATAAACTAGGACTGATTAGTTTTCAGCACACAAACTTTCATAAGTATTAAATTCACTTTTAAAACATTAAAGAACAAACAGTAATATTACACATATGGTGGGTGTATAATCACTAGTCTTGTTCTTACCGTAATTCACATTTTCAATTACCGGAAGTGCAATGGAAAATTATCACAATCTATAATAAAAGACACCAACTGTTTTAGAAAATAAAATTCAGACAAGTGACATACTTGACAATTTTCAGTGAATATTTTCATCCCAGATACATTAATATAACCACGTGTGAATGAGACATATTCAATGAAAAATGTAATTACTGTATATTTTAAACTTGCTTCCAGATGACCAAAGTACTGTTCTAAGAGTTATATAAACAATTGTAACAAACCTATGTGGAGTTTCTATATCACTATTAAAGAGAAAATTTAAATGATACATGAAGGTAACAGTATAAAAAGATACTTGCTCCACAGTTGCAATACAGAGTGTTCTAAGGTAAAGTTGCATATACAGGTATTACAGCATACAAAGTTCTTCTTGCAATGTACAGATAGCAATGTTGCCAAGTAATAAAAGCTAAAAGACCCAACCGTGATTCCCTATTCTCAAGGGGGTGTTACACAAATAATGGACCTGTTGTTCTGAAGTTGTTACTTTGTTACTTTCCCTTCACTAAACTGAAATAACCACTCACTATCAGGTTTCAGAGTAACAGCCGTGTTAGTCTGTATTCGCAAAAAGAAAAGGAGTACTTGTGGCACCTTAGAGACTAACCAATTTATTTGAGCATAAGCTTTCGTGAGCTACAGTTCACTTCATCAGATGCATACTGTGCAAAGTGTAGAAGATCTTTTTATATACACACAAAGCATGAAAAAATACCTCCCCCCACCCCACTCTCCTGCTGGTAATGGTTTGTGTGTGTGGGGGGGGGGGGGAGAAAACCTGGATTTGTGCTGGAAATGGCCCGATTTGATTATCATACACATTGTAAGGAGAGTGATCACTTTAGATAAGCTATTACCAGCAGGAGAGTGGGGTGGGAAGAGGTATTTTTTCATGCTTTGTGTGTATATAAAAAGATCTTCTACACTTTCCACAGTATGCATCCGATGAAGTGAGCTGTAGCTCACGAAAGCTTATGCTCAAATAAATTGGTTAGTCTCTAAGGTGCCACAAGTACTCCTTTTCTTTTCACTCACTATCAAGGAACCATAAATGGCAGCCAGACTTCCAAATGTTCTTTCTTAGTATTTTTGGCAGGTTAATTTTTCCAATTACTACCACCTGCCAGATGGTATGATTTATAATGCAGCACACATGTCCAGCGGAGTTAGTGATGTCACCAAATAAGGAGTTATGGGACATTGTTAGGATACAGAATTTCAGGTGAAGGAAAAAATATTTTCAGAAAAGTTTGCTACAACTGTTTAGAATCTTGGAGTTTTAAAATGTTACCAGTCCTGTAACAAGGGAGTATCTTTCTTACAAGAACTCGGTAGACTCTACCTGTCCTACAGTGTACAGTTTCAAGGTTCATGGGCTCAAAAATGCTGAATATCTCCCACAGCCTGAGGCTAAATTCCATTAATCTTTGTAGTTCTCCTTTAACAGTGTCTTAATTCTGAACAGTGTATCACTTGATTTAATGACATTTTACTCACTTGGTACTATATATAGATGTGCAGAAGTTAAAGACCTTTCACTTTATATTGCTGAAATGATTAAAAGGGTTCATGTTGTATTTTTTCCTATTTAAAGGTGCACCACATCAAAGGAGTGGTGAATAAATCAGCTGCTATTGATCGTGAAATTATAAACACAAAGGAACCACTCTCTGCCTTCTCCAGATCATTTACAATCCATTCTAAAGGTTAGAAATATACTAGTGATTGAAATGTTTTCCTAAAAACATCACTTTTGCTTGTATAGTTGTCAGATGTTGCTTTAGGAATACACATGAAGTAAATACAGCTGTTTAAAAGTGAAAGAAGACATTTTCCAATGCCTAGGAGAACTATTTCCTCAGCAATCTCCCCTGCACCACTGGAAGATCCTCAGGAGAAAATTCAGTAGTACTTCAGTGTTCTCTCTCAGGATCAAAGAATTTTTCTCTTCCCATCAACTATCAGCTTTGGTATGGAGGCACAGAAATAACCCACGGGCCTGCCTTTGCAGCTACTATGAGTGAAGGAAATCTTGGAATCAGTGATTTCCAATAATCTTTCACCTCCAATAACCAAGAGGCAGTGCCTGGAGGTGAAACTTGATCTGAGCCACAGGATCATTTACATGTTTTCACACTGATCAATGTCTGAATGGAGGTGAAAGCAATATTACTTACTAAGACGGGCAGCCAGTGAACACAAGTCAAGCTTCATCATGTTCCTTCTAGAACTAAACATGAGACAAGATGTCTTTCTTCACATTCTAAAGCAAAATTAACATGGCAATAGTGCAATATGGACATTGTAATGGAAATGCAAAAGCAACTGTGTGTGTCAACAGAATCCTCAGAGATAACATTATGTGCATGGGATGGATGACTATCAAACAGGACGTGGGCAGTCTGACCTAGTGGTCGGAGCAGGAGTCTGGCCATTTCAGATACCAAGAGATCAGAGTCTGAAGCAGGCCAGAGGGCAAAACCAAGGCTTGGTCTACACTGGAGGGGATCAATCTAAGTTACGCAACTTCAGCTACATGAATAACGTAGCTGAAGTCGACATACTTAGACCTACTCACCGCAGTGTCTTCACTACGGTGAGTCGACTGCTACCACTCCCCTGTTGGCTCTGCCTGTGCCACTCACGGCGCTGGAGTACAGGAGTCGACGGGAGAGTGCTTGGGGGTCGATTTATCCCGTCTAGTCTAGATGCGATATATCGACCCCCCGCTGGATCGATCGCTGCCCACTGATCCAGCAGGTAGTATAGACATACCCCAACAGTCAGCGTCAGGAGAAAGACAGGATCTCTACAGGAGATCAGCAGAATCAGGTATTGCAGAGGAAGAAGTCCTAAGGAGGGAAAACCCAATTGCATGAACAACTTCCTGTTTCTGTTCGTGGTTTAAATAGAATCTGTAAACCCATCAGGACCACCAATGTTTTGCCAATCAGATTCCAGGACTGGAGTCCTCTGCCGGAGTTCAGCTTCTATGCTGGCAACTATAAGCAGCTCCTATGAGCCCCAGGGACCAGGGTTCAAAACCCGTGGTCACAGATGGATTGTGAGTCACACAAAATTCCACAGAGTCTTTTTTAGGTAGTAGCACAAAGCTTGAGCCGTACTTTCTAGGAAGTCTTGAACAGCTTTAGAAAATGAATGAAAAGGGAGCCTTTTGCTTAGTGAGTACTCTAATGAAACAATGGCTTGCTCAACACTCAGTTGTAATGGAAGGGGCTCTTTCTGACTTCACTTCTCTAAATAAAAAATTGACACAGCCAAAATCATGGTCTTTTCTTTTAAAACATTATCATTGAACTGCCAAGTACATTATATGAAGCCAAATAAAGTCCTGATATGATTTATATTGAATGTATCTACTATAAATAATACCTAGAATGAGAGGTTAGTGATCCTCATTTTCCTTTAAGTAGCACTTAAAGAAATAGCATTTCTTTGTCACAAACTCTGATTTACTGGGTCTGAAGAGAGTCATGTTCAGATAATTTCTAAAAGGGAGCTTTCTGAAAATTATACTTCCTAGTAAGCGGTTAGCAGATTTAAAAAAAAGTCAGCCACTCATAAAGTGCAAACATTTCCTTATAAACACAAGTTGGAGTGAACACATGTGGCTCTGTGATCATGTTTACTGTAAGCCTATTGTTTAAGATAGATTTTTCACCCAGAACAGTTTATACACAATCTAGAAAGTACATAGGAAAATTGAAACATTATACTGGACCAGATAAGATTCTGAGAATGAGAGAAAAAGCAAGTGTGCTTCAATTCCCATGTTCTGACAGGTATTTCAACAATTTAGGTTTAATCAATTAATTATGCTTTCCCCTCCCCATCCACCATAGCTGTATGTAAGTCTCAAATCCCACAGGAACTACAGAAGTCAACTTCTGACAGCTATATGGAATGAACTATCTGTTTCAACCAGGCACCTTAGACAAGAGAAAATAATGTAATGTCTTAAAACATATTCTGTTACAACGTTTCAGTACGTAGAGGTTTAGACTCAATTTTAATTACATAAATTACTCAAATTGCAAAAGTTTGTATTTTAAAACAAATTCAAATGAAATGTAAACAGAATTTTTTTAAAAAGAGAATTACTTCACTTACAGGGAAGCAGCATCATAAAGCAATTGCATCTACATTGTGTTGCTGAATTTTATTGAACCAAAATACTGTAGAACCAATCAATTTTTATATCCAGCAGAAGATAGATGTGAAAATATGTCATGAAAATGTCTCTCTGGTGTTCCATTATGCAGTATAAGCAGGTATATTGCAGGAGCAAAGACCCTTCACTCACACCTTCAGCTGTCACCATTCATAACGATGACATACTTTGAATGTAGCCTTGAATATCAAAACTTCCTTAGGGATTTCAAACCCTAAATACAGCATTAATATTTTAGAAGTTACTCAATGCAAGAATGTCATTTACTAAAAGCTCAAAGTTATTTTATGTTTGAGTGGGAACAAGGTAATGTAGACAAAGTACTACTAAAAAACAAACACCATAGTATAGAGGCCATTTCATTTCTCTATATCTTTAAGGTGACTTAAGAGGTGGCAGGCCTCTTTCTAGAGTCTCCAAACCTATGTGATCAAAGCTGAATGGACACATTTGCAAACACAAGACCTGCACAACTGAAGTCAAGGGGAATTTTACCACTGACTTAAAGGGGATAGAGTCGAGTCCTAGTTTGTTAAAACAGGAAAGCATTAGCAATAATGATTTGACCAATAGCTTAATTGGAACAAATCTGTAATGGAAATTATAGATCAGGAAAGGCTTTTTCTTAAAACTCCTTTGATTGCTAATTTTTTCCCCACCAAGTAAGATGACCCTTTGGTTTAATTTCCAGTCTACCTGTTGATACAGCATTTTCTTTGTGCCCTACTGAGAAATCCTCACCTTTTCTGTCTTACTATCATAGAAGATTAGGGTTGAAAGAGACCTCAGGAGGTCTGGTCATCTAGTCCAACCCCATACTCAAAGCAGGACCAACCCCAACTAAATCTTCCCAGCCAGGGCTTTGTCAAGCTGGGCCTTAAAAACCTCTAAGGATGCAGATCCACCACCTCCCTATGTAACCCATTCCACCCTCCTAGTGAAATAGTTTTTCCTAATATCCAACCTAGACCTCCCAAACTGCCACTTGAGACCATTGCTTCTTGTTCTGTCATCTGCCACCACTGAGAACAGCCTAGCTCCATCATCTTTGGAAACCCCCCGCTTCAGGTAGTTGAAGGCTACTACCAAATCCCCCCTCACCTTCTCTTCTGCAGAATAAATAAGCCCACTTCCCTCAGCCTCTCCTTGTAAACCATGTGCCCCAGCCCCCTAATCATTTTCGTTGCCCTCCACTGGACTCTCTCCAATTTGTCCACATCCTTTCTATGGTGGGGGGGGCCCAAAACTGGACACAATACTCCAGATGTGGCCTCATGAGTGCCAACAGAGGGGAATAATCACTTCCCTCAATCTGCTGGCAATGCTCCTACTAAGGCAGCCCAATATGCTGTTAGCCTTCTTGGCAACAAGGGCACACTGCTGACTCATATCCTGTTTCTTGTCCACTGTAATCCCCAAGTCCTTTTCTGCAGAACTGTTGCTTAGCCATGGGATTCTTCCATCCTAAGTGTAGGACTCTGCACTTGTCCTTGTTGAACCTCAGATTTCTTTTGGCCCAATCCTCCAATGTCTAAGTCACTCTGGACCCTGTCCCTACCCTCCAGTGTCTCTACCTCTCCCCCCTGCTTAGTGTCATCCACAAACTTACTGAGGGTGCAATCCATCTCATCATCCAGATCACTGATGAAGATGTTGAACTAAACCGACCCCTGGGGCACTCTCTTTGATACCGGCTGCCAACTAGACATCGAGCCATTGATCACTACCCATTGAGTAAGACAATCTAGCCAGCTTTCTATCCACCTTATCGTCCATTCATCCAATCCATACTTTTTTAACTTGCTGGCAAGAATACTGTGGGAAACCGTATCAAAAGCTTTGCTAAAGTCAAGATATATCACGTCCACCACTTTCCCCATAGCCACAGAGCCAGTTATCTCATCATAGAGGGCAATCACGTTGGTCAGGCATGACTTGCCCTTGATGAATCCATGTTGATTGTTCCTGATCACCTTCCTCTCCTCCAAGTGCTTCAAAATGGATTCCTTGAGGACCTGCTCCATGATTTTTCCAGGGACTGAGGTGATGTTGACTGGTCTAGATTCTCATTCTTCCCTTTTTTAAAGATGGGCACTATATTTGCCTTTTTCCAATCATCCAGGACCTCCCCCGAGCACCACAAGTTTTCAAAGATAATGGACAATGGCTCTGCAATCACATCAGCCAACTCCCTCAGCACCCTTGGATGCAATAGATCCAGACCCATAGACCTGTGCATGTCCCGCTTTTCTAAATAGTCCTTAACCTGTTCTTTCACCACTGAGGGCTGCTCACCTCCTCCCCATACTATGCTGCCCAGTGCATCAGTCTGGGAGCTGCCCTTGTCGGTGAAGACCAAGTCAAAAAAAGCACTGAGTACTTCAGCTTTTTCCACATCATCTGTCACTAGGTTGCTTCCGCCATTCAGTAAGGGTCCCACACTTTCTCTGACCACCTTCTTGTTGCTAACGTAACTGTAGAAACCCTTCTTGTTACCCTTCAATCCCTTGCTAGCTGAAACTCCAAGTTTGCTTTGGCCTTTCTGACTGCACCCCTGCATGCTCTATATACTATGAATCATTATATATTCAAAGTATGTTTTAGAAAGCGTTCAGTGCTGAAACTAAAAGTATCCTGACTTATAACTGCAATAAGAGAAATAAGAGAAGAGGAAAATCAGCAATCATTTTCACATGGCACCATTAATGACATTTTGTATGCTACAGGCTTAATCATGTCCTCATTTTATTGCTCTGTGATAATCTACAGAAGCTAGGTTTGGAGCTTTTAGCTGAGAGGCAAAATTGTGTGTCACTCTGAGTAAAGAGAAGGGAGATGATATAATTTATGACACAGTCACTTGGTTCCTTGTTCAGTGTTAGCTAATAGGTATAAGGTAGTCTTCAATGCCATGCTTCATAAGGCAGGTAACAGATGTATTAGTCTTAGCGCTTCTTCTGTAAATTGGATTTCTGTCAAGATAGCAACAGCAACAAATCAAACAATAGTTCTATGATGCACCAGATTTTTCAAATGTACCCAGAGCAAATCACTGTGATGCAAGGCTCACATCTATTGTCTTGATTAACTACAATCCAATTTTGTAAATTCACAAGCATTAGTATTGTTATTGTGTCAACTCTCCTTGTACAGGTATCTGTCATCATGACTTCTCCATGCTGATTAGATGTACTGTTGAATGGCTCTTGCAACTGCTAATTAACAACTACAAAATTTGGAAATGCTGTTTTCCAGTTCTGCATATTATATAAATATGTTCTGCTAGCTTCTCCACGATGAATGAGCATTCTTAGTAGAAAACGCCTTATGCTCTTACTTGTGAATAGTTATAGTGTAAGATGTATATTAAACTACAACGTATGCAACATTATTGCTTATTACCTCTTTCCCTGAATAACCATCCACACCAAAAATAAGAGACCAGCTTTCTTTAATAAGCACTTAAGGCCGGAGCATGAATTGTCTACAGAGGTTTTGTTTCCTAGAATTCTGGGAATTACTCCAAGTTATTCACTGTAACACCGAGTGAATTTTCTGGGTGTGCTGTCAATAGCGTTAAAAAAATAAAAAGTCCATTAACTCAATAGAATAGAATATTTTCCTGAAATTTGGAAATAACCTGCATCACATACAATAACCATATATAATAAGACAGATGCCTAAACCTCTCTCCTTAAACTAAGCTGTTCCCAGAGTTTCCCTCTCCAGGCCTAGGACCGGAACCACCCCTGAAAGAGGGCTCCAAATACTCTTATATTCTCTGGGCAGCCCCCACATGGGTGCTCAAAGAACTATGACCCACTCCCTTGCCCTCTTGTGCCCCTATAGAGGGCCAACCAAAACTCATTTGTCAGCATACTCCCAGGCCCTGGCTAGCACCTCATCAGACCCTCACTTTCTGAAGAGGAAGGACAGAACTTTGATTCCACCCCTCTCCACAGTTGAGTGCTCAAGTGATCGAGTGCTTCCTGATCATTGTCTAACGTTGCACCCACTCAAAGATAGGTGGTACCCACTCAAAGATAGGTGCTGCTCCAACCTAATCACCAGTTCATTTCAGTTCATTATGTCTAGTACATTTCTCTATACTATGCAGAAGCCCCTCTCCGCAGTTGCTGATAAAAAGTTGGACTGCGAATCACTTGCACTTTGGCTCTCCACGCTTAGCATTCAGTTACCTTCAGGAGCAAACTCTCATCACTGGAGGCTTTTAAGAGCAGGTTGGAGAAACACCTATCAGGGATGGTGTGGGTTCACTTGGTCCTGCTTCAGCGCAGGGGGCTGGACTTGATGACCTCTCAACATCATTTCCAGTCCTACATTTCTGTGATCAATATTTGTGCCATGGTCTGCAAGAGTAGTGTCTCATACTCCTGTTCTTGAGCTTTTCATTGTCTATTCATTTTTCGAATAGCATAAAACAATGTAATGTTACCATTAAAGAATAGTTTTTTAAGCAAGGAAACGGATAAGTTAGTTTCATGTTGCTGAATGTAATTGCATGCTCTTTTCACCTCTGAACAGAATTTGGTGAGTTATTCTAACATTTCTCTCTCGGGCCATGTAAAAAAGCTTAACTTTGTTAGTAGCAACAATTGTTTGGGGTCAACAACTGTAATCACAGTAAATATCAAGTTTCTGAGCCTTGACTTGCCAGGCAAAAGGGGATTGCTCTACATGAAGGAGGCAATTTCATGCTTGAATAGCCTTGCACTATTAAATCAGAAAAATCGAGCCACTGTCAGTTCACAAGGAAGATGCTGCTGCAAGCAAATCTACCACCAATGTATCCGTCTACTGTGTATGTGTGGGAGCTTTACACCTGAAACAGCACACAACAAAGAGGAACCCCAAAATATTGCATTCATGGAAAATAGTAAACAAGGTACGTTTATGATTCTAAATAAATGCATATTTTAGGTGAAATCTGTGCATCCTCAGGAGTTTTATAAATGTCTTATGTCACTATTTCTGTTCTTTGTTTAGATTTATAGGAAAACTAAAAGGGTGCTTATGTGGCAGGTACCCTTGACAGATATTTTTAAGTTAAGAAGAACAGTAAAACTATTAAAAAAGGTAACCAAGCACCAGTTAGCCAAGCAAAAATTCAAAATCCTCCTCCACCTTGAACACTTAGCCACCTTTACTATTCTCCCCACGACCTTCAAATTGTCTTGGAGCTGGGGGCGATGCATTTTAAGGTGCTTTGATGTTAATCAGTTTCAGGCTATGATGGAGCTAGGAAGATGTTGGGGAGGCAAGATTCTTTGCCTTGGCTGTGGAGGCAAAATTGCAAGAGTCATGATTTAAGTTAAAAAAAGGAAGAAGAGTTTGCCATACAACATGTTAATGAAAAAGTTGTTTGTCATGGGAAAAATAAGCAAAGTCAAATATCCGTTATTTTACACAAAAATTATCAATGCCATTTAACAATATGTAGCTAATAGTTAAAAAAAAACATTTAAAAAACCAGCAAGTCTGTACCATTTGACATACAAAGAGCCAAATTTGTATTAAAAAAAAAAAAATCACGGAGGGTCTGTCTCACTATTAGGTTGGCCAGAGCAACCAAAACCATGACTTTTTACAAAAACCAACTAAAAGTCATGTTTTTTGTTGTCAGTGGAGTCATGGTTGATTACTTCCCCAAACTCCTCCCTTCCCCTCTGCTTTGCAGTCCCATTGCCTACCTCGCTCTCCTTGCCCTCAATCCTTCATTTCCTTCTCTTCCTTGCTCCCTCTTCCTGTTTCCTTTCAGGGTCCCACCTTCTTCTTCCTAGTCCCTCCTCCAATTAACTCATTTCCTCCCATCTTCCCCGCATACATCAACCTTCTCAAGACTTCATAATATATTTAAATAAAGAAATAAACTAACAGAGAAAAATAAAAACACAAACCAACAAGGATTGTGGAAAAGTAACCAGAAATAGTGTAACAAATCCAACAAAATTGCACTTGAGAACTTTTCTTTTTTGAACTTCATTAAGGAGAGGAGTTCTTTATGCCTCACAGAGTGATCCCATTTAGGATCTCACTAATAAAGCCATACGGTGGCATCGATGCTGCTGAGTGGCTTGGAACATTTTCATCGCACATTTTCTATTGGAAACAGCCATATCCATGAAACTGATTATTTTTGAAAGATCATACCAGTTTTCATTAAATTTCCTCTGAAAGGATTCCAGACAGCAAAAATGTTTGTTTCAGAATTATTCCAAAATTTTGTTTTAAAAAGTATTTTTGGTTTGAAATTTTTTAACATTATTTTTATATTACCTTTATTTTGTGGGGTGTCAGTACTAGTAGTGCATAATATGACATGTTATTACATAATAACAATTAGAGGAGACGCTGTATTCAATATCCTTGTGTTAGACAGGACTCATTTTTTCTAAATCCTAGGATACTGAAAATAGCTGCTCCTCTAATTAATACTGAGCACTGATCTTTTCTGGATGAAAGTGCTGAAATGTCAAACTGTTTTAATTCAAATACAAACAAGAGACATATTGAACAATGACAAAATCAGAGTTTTTCATCAGTACTAAGAAGCAACTACCTTTAATGATTTCAAAAATACAATAAAATATTTTGATATGTCAAATTTGATATGTCAGTAGTAGTATGACAGAGTATGACCTGACCTGACATGACATATTATCCACTACTTCTACTTACATGTCATGAAACAATGTAAGCAATTTTTTAAAATATAAAAATAAAGGGGCGATAAATTCTGAAACATTTCAGATTTTTTCCAAATTAAAATTTTCAGAATTCCTATTTTGGGGGAAGGGGGATTTGAAATATCAAAATTTCAGATGAAATAGAAATTCTGAGTTTCAATCAGCTCTGGACATATTTTTGCACTTTTAGGCCATTTAATTATTTAGGGATTCTCTGAACAAAGGGCATTTTCAAAAGTGGACCTCTTCACCCTAAAAGAGAGTCATTTGAACGAATCAAATATCTCAAAAGCCAAGCAATGTCTAACTCCTTCATGTAATGTATGCTTTTTATTTGGATACCCACATGGCTCAAATTAAAACATACCAGTATATCAATATTTGGAAGTGAAGCTATCATGTACACTTTCCACAAAATTGTCACTACTAAATATCACAGAGTGCCATTGCACTCTCCAACTTCAGGATGAAAACCCTTCCCTCACAGCACGGGGTAAAACCATATTACTTATTTGTATTACCATGGCTCCTAGGAGTGGTTCTTATGTACCAGGACCCCATTGTGCTAGGTGCTGTACAAACACAGAACAAAGAGATGGTTTCCCTTCCCCAAGAGCTTATTGATACAGCCGCAAATATAGAACTTTGAATTATTATTTTTATTGACGCTGGTGACTGAAGCAACCTCAAATTATATTAGCCATACACAAATACTCCTGATGCACATTCATGTTTTCTTGTCCTCACCCACCTTGGTGCTCAGCTGATAATGCTTGAATCTGAAATCTTAAGTTTCATAGCTATGGCAGATGTAAGATGTTGCATAATGACCCATAGTCCCTCACTTGAGCCATAAATAATATTATTTTTATATAAAAAGAAAATTCTTCAATTCTAATGAGAAATACAAAGAATTCATTGCATATTATGTTAAAGACAATTTCAAAAACAGTCTTTTCTGCTTCCCAGTAGTAGCCTACTGCAATGTAAAATCTGCCAATCTGTATTGAATCTGGCTCTAGGGAGGCATTTCAGTATAAATCTATAAAGACAAGCTCCAATAGTTCTAGAAGGCTGCATACAGACTAGAGATTTTCTTACACTGAATAGCTTGAGAGTAGATAGGATAGTAATTTATTTTTTAATTTTAGAACCAATTCTACAAAGAGTTAGTTAGTGAAACACTTAATATTACAGATTTATGCAATTAGGTAGGAAATTATTTATATTGCTAGTATGTTCAGGTCTCCTTCCATGACTAAAATAATTTCCTGTAACTGAGTTCTTAGGCATATTGGTATCAAGATTCCAAAGCTGTCATGTCTAGAATAAGCTATAGAGCAGTTTTGCATTGCTGTAATGAACACTGATTAAGGTTTTGTAGTTGCTACTAAAACAGATATATGATTAAGTTATTTGGGCTTAAATTATTTTGCTGTCAGGTTACGCAAATTTTTAAACAAATTATAAAGTAATTAGTGAGAATGTTTTGTGCAGTGTGAGGATGAGGTTATGCACCTACACTACAGGAATGTGTTAGAGGAACAGAAAGGGACAGAACTTAAAAAGACCATTCAGCAGAAGAGGTTGAACAAGTAGTTCTGGATCCTTTCTTTTCCATTCAAAGCTTATGAACATCTATGTCCTGCAACTGAGGGAGAGTCTGGAATTTAGAAGATTTTAGACAAACACAGCAAAACTGGGACAGCTCCAAAGGGAACTAAAGAAACTCTTAAGAAGTTTAGAATGGGAATTGCAGAAAGAGAGGCTTTATAGTTTCAAGAATAGAGAACAGGGTTAAGGTTCTGTGTCCCTGCCCAGGTATTCTGAACACTGTTGCAACTCCCTCCTTCAGTGCTTGGATAGCAGCCTCCTCAGTGTGCGTGGGGAGCATGAACACTGCCCTACTCCTTCATGACATACAGCATGCTCCCCTGCCTGGCCAACTAGCTTTGCTGGTTGACACTGTCAGATATAGCATTTCCTAGAATATAATTGGGAGACCTTATTGAATTAAGTTTAAGTACTAAATGAATGATTTATGTATTATTGTGGACTGGGATTGTATGTAACCTCTCCAGTGGGGAAATGTGACAAATTAGACACCTGGTTGTTCAAAGATCTATACTGAACAATGTGCCAGACAAAAATAGATTTTTGGAACAAAGAGTGTTAAATGGTTTTCCTGGGTTATACCTAAGTGGTGGTGAATTCAAATTTCCCACCTCTGGTTATGCAGAAACCCAGCGTTTTGACGCTATGCCCTGAAAAGTGGGACAGTGCCTGCTGACCAGCTGTTACAAGAAGCCAATATCAAAAGACTCAAGCTGGATAAAGAAAAGCCTGAATTGTCCATGGTTGTTCTGGTTCTGAATCTGAGACAGTTGTGAACTTGTAACCAGGGGAAAACACAGTTGTGTGTTCTGAAAGAATGACGTCGAGCAGGGCCTGAGGCTGAAGTTGGGGTGATCTCTGGTAAGCTTTTTAACACGCACATAAATCTTTTATTGTGTTCTCTGTCATGCTTCCAGCCTAAGAATAGATGTACTTGCTTATAAAGAGCTCTTTGGTACCTGCTGGTGAGTAGAGTTATCCGTAGACTATGGAGAGAAAGCAAAGTGCAGACGCTGGCCTGTGTAGATGGTCTGCTTGCCAGGACTATCACAGTGCTAACGGGAACTGTCAGCACGGAAAATATCTGGGAAGGGGAAGAGATGCAGGTCTCTGCCCGAGAGGGTGTGACTGAGGAGCCATGAGCCTAGGGTGCTTTTGAGGTATAAAAGAGTAGGAATACAAGTGCAGTTGCCCTGAACTGAGAGACATCCCTGATGAGGCTAGAGCCATGGTTCTATTACTGTTTAGGGGAAAAGAAGAGAGCAATCCTTGAACTCCTCTTAAGTGTAAGGACTGGATTTTTGCCTGGCCCTTACGCAAGCCTTCTAAAGAGGTGCAGAAGGAAGCTATTTACTCCTTCTACTTCCACTGCACACCTGGGTAAGGGGCCAGCAGAATCTCTCTCTATATGGAATGGTATTGTGTATATTTGGGCAGGAATCTGGAGAACTAGAGGACTATTTCTAGGCATCTGTGTAATGCCTATTTATTCTGAAAAAAGAAAAGGAGTACTTGTGGCACCTTAGAGACTAAACAATTTATTTGAGCATAAGCTTTCATGAGCTACAGCTCACTTCATTGGATGCTGAAAGTACTCCTTTTCTTTTTGCGAATACAGACTAACACGGCTGCTACTCTGAAACCTATTTATTCTGAGGTACTGGCTTTTTCACAATTAACTCTGCTTTAGTGTTACATAGTTAGATGCCTTTTCGGGTAAATATATTTTCAAAGTACCTTACCTGCAATATTTCAAACCATCTCTCCTTGACGTAATCAGAACTCTTTTTAGCATGTCATGTTTCTTTCTAGTTTTACCCCAGACTACGTGATCAATAGAAGCAGTAGTACATGTTCTCTCTAACATTGCTGCTAACTTAAAATTCCTTAAAACTCTCCATTACCTGGAGGTCTACAAAAAAAATTGACAAAAAGGTTCGGCAGCTGGTAAGCTGCTTATCATACCGGCCAATAGAACTGGTCATAAATTTGTGTCAGAAAATGCAAAATTTGTCAAACCTGAAATGTTTTGCAGAAACCTATTGGGTTCACAATCTTCCAGCAAACCACAGGTTTCCTGACAGCTGCCTGGTTTCTCACCACCTTGCCCAGAAGGCAACTGGGGTCCACAGCTCTGGGACAGCCTCACCATGCAGACTGCCCCAGGGCTGGGGACTCCAAGGCTTCTAAGCTCTTGGGCCTACTGGCTCTCCAGGCTGCTCAATGCTTGTGGCAGGCATCTCCATGGCCTGTAGGAGGCAGGCAGCCAGGGGAGCCAGCTAGCTCCGGCATCTGGAAGCCCTGGGGGGCCATAGGAAGGCTGCCTGGGAGCTGTAGAGGGTGGAAGCCTGTGGTAGCTAATTGAAATTGACAATTCTTATCAGTTTCACTGCTGCTCACCACTAAATAGCAGGGGTGAAAGTGATCACTGATGACCAAGTGAACATTACAAGAATCACATCCATTTCAATCAGCAGCTGAGTCCCCAGAAGCAGATATACTTTCAAGAACATCATATGTTGGTGTTTCCAAAATAGAAACATTTAAGCAATTTCCATTTTTGCAGGAAATTTCCAAAATCTGACAAACTTCAAAATGTTAAAATTTCCCATGAAATGGAAGTCCCAAATTTTGACCAGCTCTACTGACCACTATGGTCTCATTGTACTCCACATCTGTCCCTCTGTCTGTATTCACCTGTAGTCTCTTGTCCTATACTTCGATTACAAACTCTTTGGGAAAGTTTTTGTTGTTGTTGTGTATGTACAGTGCCTAGCACAATGGGGTCCAAGTCTATGACTGGGGATCTTAATTGCTATCTCAGAACAAATAATAAATAACTTACTTTGGACATTTCTAGGGCATAATGGTTACCAGGAAAATACAGTAGCTGTCAAATGGCATAGCAAATGGGGTTAATGTGGAATTTTCCTCATCCAGGCATATTTCCCCAAAATCTGCCAGAGGCCTCCAAAACATGGAAGTATGTAGCCTGAGCCACTCCCTTACTTATTTTTTTCCCCAGAGCTAGCACCAGACAGGGACTTATTTTTTTTAAATAACTTCATTACGTTTCTTTGAATTTAGGCATGTTCTCTCAAACTTAGGGCATGATTCTGCTCTCACATGCACCAGTCTAATCCAGAAATAACCTGGAAACAATACATTCATATGGGTATAATACTGATGAAAGTGACAATGGAATCAAGCATTTATTTCTGTATTGGGATAACAGCAACTAGATCAAGAGAGACAAAAGGAAAAAGCTGCAGATTTTAATTGTTCCATTTGTCATCACTCTTATCTTTTTTCCTGACTTAACAGTCATTAGCTAATTTATGTGTTGGGAACTCGCTTTGATCTCAGTCAGGGTATCTGTTTATATTTTTTCTCTCCCCACTGGCAGTCTTCCAAGGTGATGGATTGTGTTGTTTGTTTGTTTTGCTTTTGTGTGTTCACAAGGTAGGTACATTTTCAAACTTTCATTTAACAACACTTTCTAGCAGAACTAATTAATTTAATCTCTCTAGGCTTTCAAATCCATTTTCTTCTTCAAAAGATTATACCCGTTTGAGACAGGTAAATGAGAAGAACTGAGTAGTCTGTATTTTTTCTCTGCATATCTTGTATGCTCAAAAATAAACTAATGGGGTAGCTTTTAATCTTACAACTTGAAGCAACTTTCAAAATAAAGGAATTCTGGAGAGGTTGATCCAGCATGTCTCAAAAACTAGGAATGAAACAACAATTGATGGTAAAAGGCAAATGAAGTGGATATATGACCACCACTGCATAAAACAATTTATCCAAGCGTTAAGTTGTGTGAAGGTTCTCCTGCCAAGTGTTCCCTTCCTAGACAAACAGCCATCTAACCTATAGGTTTCATCAACACTTTTCCTCCCGAACATGTATTGAGGTACTGAAAGCATTTTCATGCTACCATGTAACACTACAGCCTTCCCAGCAGAATGGAGCTTGCAGTCACTGACTGCTGCTGCCACTACCCACAGTGAATGCTTTCCTCCCTTGGGACCATGCACCCAGGTTTTCACTGTCAAAAGCCAATGTAAACCATGGGGTGGGGGGAAGGGTACAGGGAAGGAACATAGCCCAGTACAATGATGTAGATGATAAAGACAAAAGCACCCAAAACCAAATCCTCTCTTCTCCCCCACCAGCCCCTCTCCAAAAGTAGTGGTAAACAGATACTTTTTGAATACTACCTACCACACACACACACACCCTACAAGGAGTGTGAATATATTTCACAAGAAGGAAAAGTAGTTCCATGAACAGACATTATGTTTATTTGTAAATAATTCTAAGCTATAACAAAAACAGAAATATGCACATAAAGTAATTTTAAGTAAATTTTAGAAACCACTGGTCACTTTCAATTATTTATGGTATCTATAATTGGGATCTTTATGTTAAAAACTGTAATGCACCTTACTAAATGGCTAATCCCTGTGAGTAAGTGAACTGTACAATCAATTAAGCAGCAAATTCCTATAAACAATGCTGTGAAATCCATTTTCAAGTAAGTAATAAATAATAATGAATATCAAGTGAGCTATGGAATAATGTGCCAAAAAACCATCCGCCTCCCCAAGTAGCTGATTAGATATGCAGTCAATGTAATAAATAGGTTGGTTCAGATAGCAAGTGCTCTTTCAAAGATTTCCATCACACACACACACACACACAAAATAAAAAAGACCTCACAGAATAAAATAAAAAAGAAAAATGGAATAAAAAAGATTCTCACAGATTGAGAATATAAAGTGTCCACTACTTAAAATCCTCCTTCCTGGTCTTTGAAATCAAATTGGAAGCTCTCTCTTACCTCTTCTATTTATAAATGTCAGAAGCAAGGGGCAGGCTTTCAAGCTGCCATTCAATGTATTCAAACAAAACCCGAACCCAAACATGTGATTTTTGCATCACGATGAGCAATATTGGAACAGCTGAGTATTTTAACTGGAAATTCCTGTTAATTGGTTGCAAACACCTAAGGAGCACCTAGATTTGTGATAACCAAGTCAAGGCAAAAAAAAATTCCAGAGAAAATACTTAGATCAGCTAGAATTAGGGTTGTAGATATACAATCATTAAGGATGAAAATAAAATCTTTAGAAGAGCTTTGGTAGTTTAAAGGGAAAAAAAGTCAGAATATTGTAGGTTTTTGTTTTTTTTTTTATTAAAGAAATCGTTGCCAAGTAAAGCAAAATAAATCAAAAATGGAATTTCTTAACCAAGAATTTTTGAGATACTATGTTCCAAAAACAGCTACAAATATCACTTGCAAAAAATGATAGGCCTCTGATTCCTTCACAATGTTTGTCCAGTGATCACTAAGAATTCTTAAAGAATGTCCCCTCTGGCTGAGAAGCCTATATAAAAAAATTCAGATAGATTAGTTTTGTTATGGAGAAGTTAAAAGGTCAAGTCAAAATTGGATTTGTAAGAGAGAGTTTCCATAGTTAACATTGTGACTAGCTTTCTATCAACTCAATAGCAATTCTTCTTGCAGTTTTCAGAAACATCAAAGTGAGATGGAACATTCGTTCACCATATGGCTCAGAAAAATGTATTGGTTATTATATATCGTTCTTTCATGAGAAGTTCTGATAAAAAAATAATATTCAGAGGCTGTGTTAAAGCGAATGTAGCGAATGTTAAGGTCAGCCAACAAAACAGTCAGTTTGACCACAGACTATTAAAGTTTTCAAGCTCTGAAATTTCAGATGATAGTACATATTCATAATACCTTAATATGACCTGGAATATTTTTATTTCAGACAATGCTCAACTGTTGTGGTTTTTAATGAAGGATATAAAGAAAGTAATACACAATACCATCTGAGATTACACTTAGCTGCTTCAAACGAAAGCGTTTCCAGAGCAGAAAAATAAAAGCCTCACCATTTTGTTCTCATGTGAATTTTTGTGATGAGAAACAAATTCACATGAACCTAAAAAGATGAGAAAAATCCAACTCTAATGGAATATACAGCATATAGAATACTCTTCACAGTCTATTGTCAGAGTCTTATCAATAAAGAGAGATTAAGATTTTTAAACTGCTTGAGACAATTCTTAGAAAGAAAATGAAAACCATGATTTTCTATGGTGAATTAGTGTAATTTTCAAAATGTCATACTAGTATGTGTGCCAAATCAGACTTGGAAGAGAGAAAAATTCTGAAGATGACAATTCAGGATAGAAATTCAAAGGATATGTGCTGTTTTCACTTGAAACACTCTTTTGCAGAATGTACAAGACACACAGAGGTGAATCCACAAAGGGGATTCAGACTCAGTATTGCAAACACCTAATGTTTAGGTGCCTTGCCACCCACTGGAATCCACAGCCCTGAGTTACCTTAGTTAGACTAAGGTGCCACAAGTACTCCTTTTCTTTTTGCGAATACAGACTAATACGGCTGCTACTCTGAAACCAGCACTGAGTTAGACACCCAGGTTTCCTACCCATGGCTAGGGAGTGTTAGACTTCTAAGAAAGGGATTCACAGGAGCCAGCAAGCTGAGCAGGGAGCTAGCAGTAGGAAATGGCAAGAAGAGGATACGACTTAAACCCCCAGAGTCCTCCCCTCCCCCCAGAAAAGGGAGTTATGCACCTAACCCTGGGCCAGAGGGAGTTGCTTCCCTCTGCTCAAGATTCACAGCTATGAACTCTCTCCTGGAGATATGCATCTAAGCTGTTAGTCCTGTCTCAAAAGAGGAGGTGCCACTGCCCTCCCACCCTACCCCTTATACCTAACAGCCTAGTAGTTAGAGCACTCACCTAGGTTCAACTCCCCACTTTGCCAGATGTGGAGCAGAGACCTGAGGCCCAGCGTTCTACATGCCAGGTGAGTGCCCTGACCACCAGGCTATTTGCTATTTTGGGGTGAGTTTCTCTCAGTCTCTCCTGTTGAAACTGTTCTACTTTGTATAGAGGTATCACAGAGAGATGGACCAGCAGCCTTTCTCTGACAAAAATATTGAACCCTGCAGCAACAGCATATGCCTCACTTTACTACAGCTTAGACCACAACAGGAACAGAGCCTACTGAGGAACTGAACAAATACGATAAATGACCAGGAAAAAAAAGCAAAAACAACAACAACTTGGCCACCCTACATGTTGCCTTCTTTATATTTCCATTTCTCTACAGGCCAAAAGTCAAAAAGCTGATGCTTTTTGCAATAAACTATATCATAAATGAAGAATCAGGTTATTATATGAGAATTAACAGCACGTTTTGTACCAGGTTTCTTCTGTTGGCCCATCTTGTTTGCAGGTGTTCAGAATAAATCAGTTCACTGTCGCACACAACTCAGTAACTCTACCCTAGATACAAGGATGGGAGGAATGGCAATTTGGGCAGTAGAAACTTTCCTTTAGGATGCACACACACAAACTTATCACTCTTGTAAACTCAAGTTTTGCCAGCTGCCAAAGCTCCATGATACAGGGAGCAGTGAGGGAGAAGTGGAGGGTAGACCATTCTGGCCATGGCCTCTTTCATATAGTGTGCTCCCTAAACCAAATCTAGGCTGAGTGGTGGTATAGGAACTGCTACACCAACTCTACCTTCCTAAATAGCCAGCTATGCTGGCTGTACACCAAAAACAAAACAACAACCCACGAACAATGTCATGCAAACCACCACCACTGTAGTGGAGAACCAGGTCCTTGGTTTTCATAAATAGATCTTTTCAGCTCTGAGCAATGAAAAAAATCCACTATCCTAGGTCTAATTTCACTATAAAAGCTCATCTGCATGTTCATACAATTACTGCAACCATCACTGTACAAGGTAAATTAAGGTTTGCCAAAAATTACCACACAATCACCAGAAATATTGCCTTGTAGGGAAAAAAATATTGATACAACTTTGTCATAACGGTTACCTAGTGCTGTCTTTCAAATGACTACAGTTCAAGGAGGTGCATACATGCATGGTTTATGCATGAGATTTACCCTAATAGCAGTGTGTGTGTGTGTGTGTGTGTGTGTGTGTGTGTGTGTGTGTTGTGGGACATGGGGGCGTTGCTTGTTTTATTTTAAATTTCACTCAGAGCTGGGGAGATTAATGTTTAAACCCAATATATATAAGCAGGACAATTTATGCTAAGTGAAGATTCAATTTTAAAAGCATGCACAATTGGAGATTTAGACATCTTGACAATGTGTGTATATTTAATTGTTTTCATTTATCTGAAAAAATGTGTTGTAAACTAAAATAATTGAGAGTTAAGTGTAGGTCATGATATTCTAGGAACATGATTTTTCTTAAATGAGAAAATTTAAAATTGATATTTTCATAATTTAATTCAGTTTGCCTCACACTTTTCCTAAATAATCTAGTAATCAATCCTGAAGATACTCACACGAGTAAATCAACTCGTGAGTACTCACATTACTCATGTGTCTGAGCATTTGCAGAATCAGGCACTAAATTATTAGTAATAAGTACCAGCCAATCAGTTTGACTAATGAATATTGTTCTAAGGGAACACTGAGGAATTAGGGAAAATACAGTAACATAACTGAAATGATCCTGTTCATATGCCAGCTGTTGACACTCTTGCAGAATGATGAAGGTAGATGAACTACTTAGACAAGCTTTCTTGTCCTTCCTTATCTGTTCAGATAGTAGCCTTCATGTGGTGACTGATACCCTATAATTCCCACATCAAAACAAAAGCATATGGAATACATAACACATTTATTTAACACTTAAATGTTTAATTTACTCTTTCAGTTGCTCTTTTAGCAGGTTTCTTAAAAAAGAAAAGCATTTTATACGAATACGCAAATAAGTGTGTGAGATCAGGAATGCACATGGATTTTTAACTACACAGAATCTGATCATTTTAAAAAAGAAAAAAAAAAAAGACTCCCTGTCAAGGAAGGGAGAGCTAAAGAGTATCCTATCAGAAAGTGTCTGTATAGGGATGGAAGGTCCAGCAAATCTAAGGTAAAAGTGGGATCCACAGTGGGAGTCATCTGAGAGAACAAATTTAGCAATTTATTACATTGATATGTGTGCCATTATCAGAGTATCTAGGTGGCAAAATACAGAATGGATGAGAAGTAGAGAATTAAAAGGGGGAAGATAACGGTCAGCCAGCACCATATTTCCATATGTTTTAAGTGACCAAAATAAGATTTCTCCTCCCTCCCCGCCCCCCCCAAACAAAAACAAATACACAAAACTAATCATCCTAGTCGCACATCCAAAAATGGTTGGACCTTCATGCAAATCAAGCACCACCCAGACTGATCTCTAGCTAGGTCCGTAAGACTGGCTGGCAGTTCAGTCTATGTCTGTCACTGGTGAACCGATCACACCATCAAAGCTTTGGGCAATCATGTGATTGCTGACTGTGTAGTAGCAGTCCTTGGTAACCATGCTTTGTAATAGGTCTTCCATCCTAATATGCCTGTACCAAGTGAACCAGTGTTGATGGTGAATATGGAATAGGTCTTCCATCCTAATATGCCTGTACAAAGTGAACCAGTGTTGATGCAGGCACTCACTGGGTTTCACTATGGAAAGCTTCATTGCTGATCTTGTCCTGCCACTTAATATGGAGCAGCTGATGAAGCCAACAAGAAGCAAAAACACCAATCCACCATTCTTCAGCCTTTCTCTGCTCCCATGTTTCACTGTCATACAATAAAGTTGGTATAACCAGGGTTCTGTCGATCCACAGCTTTGTCGTAAGCTTTATGCTGTGACATCTCCACAGAGATCACTAAATGGTCTGGAATTTGGCTGCTACTATATGAGCTTCTACAACTTTCAAGCACTCCAGCACTGTCTGCAACACAGCCAAAGTATTTGACATTTGCCATCTGATCAGTATGCCATCTGGTCAGGTTAATACTGAGCTGGTTGTAATCTATTGTCAAAGGGTCCTTCAGGAACTTACTTCTGTCTGATAACCAAACCAAAGTGTACTGGTTCTTGCCCTACCAGATCAGCTATCAACTAGAGTGATTCACAAGATTGATCCAACAAGACAAATGTCATCAAGGTGTTCAAGGTATCAAAGCAAAATGGTGTTCAGCTCAACACCACTGACAGCTGCCTTCTCTAGCCTATCCATCAGCCAATCAATATCAAATATTGAACAAAGATTGTGATAGGATCTACGGGCACAAGGGCCTGAAGATTCAGAGCAGGCTGCACAGCCGGGACAGGAGGCCAGTGAAGAAATTTGGCAACATGTGACCTCCAGAAGAAGAAGGGGGAACGTCCATGTTCCAGCAACGCAGATACAGGTAAGTAACCGTTTTCATGTTCTCTCCACAGGTATCATTGCGGGGAGTGGCCCAGATGATACGTCTGGGGGAAGGGAGCAGAAGGAGACTCCGCCAGTTGAAAGGCATGAGATGCACTGTCCTAAGGTTGGGGGTTCCACGACCACCACTCCCAAGAGAAGGAGGCGGGTGGAGGTGGCCGGGGACTCTCTCCTCAGGGGGACTGAGTCATCTATCTGCCTCCCTGCCCGGGAAAACAGAGAAGCCTGCTGCTTGCCAGCGGCTAAGATTCGCGATGTGACGGAGAGACTGCCGAGACTCATCACGCCCTCGGACCGTTATCCCTTCCTGCTTTTCCACATGGGCACCAATGATACTGCCAAGAATGACCTTGAGCGGATCATTGCAGACTAATGGCTCTGGGAAGGAGGATAAAGGAGTATGAGGCGCAAGTGGTGTTCTCGTCCATCCTCCCCGTGGAAGGAAAAGGCCGGGGTAGGGATCGTCGAATCGTGGAAGTCAATGAATGGCTACGCACGTGGTGTCGGAGAGAAGGCTTTGGATTCTTTGACCATAGGATGGTGTTCCAAGAAGGAGGAGTGCTAGGCAGAGATGGGCTCCACCTAACAAAGAGAGGGAAGAGCATCTTCGCGAGCAGGCTGGCTAACCTAGTGAGGAGGCCTTTAAACTAGGTTCACCGGGGGAAGGAGACCAAAACCCTCAGGTAGGTGGGGAAGCGGGATACCGGGAGGAAGCACAAGCAGGAGCGTGTGAGAGGGGAGGACTCCTGCCTCATACTGAGAATGAGGGGCGATCAGCGGCTTATCTCGAGTGCCTATATACAAATGCACAAAGCCTGGGAAACAAGCAGGGAGAACTGGAGATCCTGGCAAAGTCAAGGAATTATGATGTGATTGGAATAACAGAGACTTGGTGGGATAACTCACATGACTGGAGTACTGTCATGGATGGGTATAAACTGTTCAGGAAGGACAGGGAGGCCAGAAAAGTTGGGGGAGTTGCACTGTATGTAAGGGAGCAGTATGACTGCTCAGAGCTCAAGTATGAAACTGCAGAAAAACCTGAGAGTCTCTGGATTAAGTTTAGAAGCGTGAGCAACAAGGGTGATGTCGTGGTGGGAGTCTGCTATAGACCACCAGACGAGGGGGATGAGGTGGACGAGGCTTTCTTCAGGCAACTCGCAGAAGCTACTAGATCGCACGCCCTGGTTCTCATGGGCGACTTCTATCATCCTGATATCTGCTGGGAGAGCAATACAGCGGGGCACAGACAATCCAGGAAGTTTTTGGAAAGCATAGGGGACAATTTCCTAGTGCAAGTGCTGGAGGAATCAACTAGGGGCAGAGCTCTTCTTGACCTGCTGCTCACAAACCAGGAAGAATTAGTAGGGGAAGCAAAAGTGGATGGGAACCTGGGAGGCAGTGACCGTGAGATGGTCGAGTTCAGGATCCTGACACAAGGAAGAAAGGAAAGCAGCAGAATACAGACCCTGGACTTCAGAAAAGCAGACTTTGACTCCCTCCGGGAACTGATGGGCAGGATCCCCTGGGAGAATAACATGAGGGGGAAAGGAGTCCAGGAGAGCTGGCTGTATTTTAAAGAATCCTTATTGTGGCTACAGGGACAAACCATCCCAATGTATAGAAAGAACAGTAAATATGGGAGGCGACCAGCTTGGCTTAACAGTGAAATCCTTGCTGATCTTAAACACAAAAAAGAGGCTTACAAGAAGTGGAAGATTGGACAAATGACCAGGGATGAGTATAAAAATATTGCTCGGGCATGTAGGAGTGAAATCAGGAAGGCTAAATCACACCTGGAGTTGCAGCTAGCGAGAGATGTTAAGAGTAACAAGAAGGTTTTCTTCAGGTATGTTGGCAACAAGAAGAAAGCCAAGGAAAGTGTGAGCCCCTTACTGAATGAGGGAGGCAACCTAGTGACAGAGGATGTGGAAAAAGCTAATGTACTCAATGCTTTTTTTGCCTCTGTCTTCACGAACAAGGTCAGCTCCCAGACTACTGCACTGGGCAGCACAGCATGGGGAGGAGGTGGCCAACCCTCTGTGAAGAAAGAAGTGGTTTGGGACTATTTAGAAAAGCTGGACGTGCACAAGTCCATGGGGCCGGATGCGTTGTATCCGAGAGTGCTAAAGGAATTGGTGGATGTGATTGCAGAGCCATTGGCCATTATCTTTGAAAACTCATGGCGATCGGGGGCAGTCCCAGAAGACTGGAAAAAGGCTGATGTAGTGCCAATCTTTAAAAAAGGGAAGAAGGAGGATCCTGGGAACTACAGGCCAGTCAGCCTCACCTCAGTCCCTGGAAAAATCATGGAGCAGCTCCTCAAGGAATCAATTCTGAAGCACTTAGAGGAGAGGAAAGTGATCAGAAACAGTCAGCATGGATTCACCAAGGGAAAGTCATGTCTGACTAATCTAATTGCCTTCTATGATGAGTAACTGGTTCTGTGGATGAAGGGAAAGCAGTGGACGTGTTATTCCTTGACTTTAGCAAGGACACGGTCTCCCACAGTATTCTTGCCAGTAAGTTAAAGAAGTATGGGCTGGATGAATGGACTATAAGGTGGATAGAAAGCTGGCTAGATTGTCGGGCTCAACGGGTAGTGATCAATGGCTCCATGTCTAGTTGGCAGCCGGTATCAAGTGGAATGCCCCAGGGGTCGGTCCTGGGGCTGGTTTTGTTCAATATCTTCATAAATGATCTGGAGAATGGTGTGGATTGCACCCTCAGCAAGTTTGCAGATGACACTAAACTGGGAGGAGTGGTAGATACGCTTGACGGTAGGGATAGCATACAGAGGGACCTAGACAAATTGGAGGATTGGGCCAAAAGAAATCTGATGAGGTTCAACAAGGACAAGTGCAGAGTCCTGCACTTAGGATGGAAGAATCCAATGCACTGCTACAAACTAGGGACCGAATGGCTCGGGAGCAGTTCTGCAGAGAAGGACCTAGGGGTGACAGTGGACGAGAAGCTGGATATGAGTCAGCAGTGTGCCCTTGTTGCCAAGAAGGCCAATGGCATTTTGGGATGTATAAATAGGGGCATTGCCAGCAGATCGAGGGACGTGATCGTTCCCCTCTATTCGACATTGGTGAGGCCTCATCTGGAGTAGTGTGTCCAGTTTTGGGCCCCACACTACAAGAAGGATGTGGAAAAATTGGAAAGAGTCCAGCGGAGGGCAACAAAAATGATTAGGGGTCTGGAACACATGACCTATGAGGAGAGGCTGAGGAAACTGGTATTGTTTAGTCTTCAGAAGAGAAGAATGAGGCGGGATTTGATAGCTGCTTTTAACTACCTGAAAGGTGGATCCAAAGAGGATGGATCTAGACTATAATCAGTGATAGCAGATGACAGGACAAGGAGTAATGGTCTCAAGTTGCAGTGGGGGCGATTTAGGTTGGATATTAGGAAAAACTTTCTCACTAGGAGGGTGGTGAAACACTGGAATGCGTTATCTAGGGAGGTGGTGGAATCCCCTTCCTTAGAAGTTTTTAAGGTCAGGCTTGACAAAGCCCTGGCTGGGATGATTTAGTTGGGGATTGGTCCTGCTCTGGGCAGGGGTTGGACTAGATGACCTCCAGAGGTCCCTTCCAACTCTGATATTCTATGATTCTATGAGTATGTAGCCTCAAATTCCCATGGAAATAGGAAACCATGCTATATATCTACCATTATCTCAAAACACAGCTTTCTATTTCATTATAGAACTCTATTAATAACGTTATCTTCCCAGGGATGCAGTCATGTCATCAAATCCTACAGGCTCACCTGATGCACTGAATCAAAGTCTGATTGAAGTTTATTAATAAAGTGCTGCACATGGTTTATTGAATTCAAGCATCTTCTCAAAAAGCTGTCTCATGTTAAAGATTTAGTCAATAGAGAAATGACCAAGTTTCGTGCCTTTGCCACAAAGTTCAGAACTGATTCAAGACATTAACTCTTTCCCTGGGACCGACAACAGCATAAAACCATTATAGTGACTATTACATCCAGCCTTATTGCGTTTTTCTAACAAGAGGCAGAACACCACCCTTCTTCCAGTGAAAAATTATATTAGTGAGCCAGATGGTCTGGAAGAACCTGCGCAGTCGTGGAACAACAATACTCTCACCTGTCTTCGGTAACTTAGGTGTGAGGTTACAAAGCCCAGGGGCCTTCCCAGATTTTAAATTTACAGACCGCAATCTACAAGTATCCTTAAATGGATACCGACATCTGTAAAACTTGATTTGTTCCAAACGTCAATCCTTCATGCATGTAATTTCAATTGAAAGCCTCCTTAGAAGGACTGAGCCTTTTTTTAAAAAATAAAAGGAGGACTTGTGGCACCTTAGAGACTAACAAATTTATTTGAGCATAAGCTTTCGTGAGCTACAGCTCATTTCATCGGATGCATTCGCTTATGCTCAAATAAATTTGTTAGTCTCTAAGGTGCCACAAGGACTCCTTTTCTTTTTGCTAATACAGATTAACACAGCTGCTACTCTGAAACCTTTTTAAAAATAGTATCTTTTTTATATATATCCAAAAACTGAAGTTAAGAAATTAGGGGACTGATTTTCCACTCCATTACATTAGCTTTATGCTTCAAGGCCCTTCATTTTTGGTTTTTATTTTGTTTAAAATTTCCCAGGAATTTATAGATGGTGTTTATTATAAAAAAAAATTTAAAATGGGAAAAAAAATCAGTGCTTCAGTTTTCTGGGTAAATATCGGGGACAAGAAGAGGGAAATAAAGCAACAAATAGAGAAGAGTGGCCTCAGAAGTGGAAGAGGTAGAGGAGGGAAGGGCATAGTCTCCTCATGCTGCCTTCTCTACCTCTTCCACTTCTAGGCCTGTTCCAGAAGGAGAGATGGCAACTCTGTTACTTAGGATTCCCAAGTTACTAGGCTGCCATCTCTCCTTCTGGAGCAGGGAGCTGGGTTCAGGGAGCTCCAGCAGTTCTAATTTTAGGACTCAAGCACCAAGGTCCATATCTATGCACATGTGCATACATCTTCCATGACACTGTCTTACTTTAACAGATAAAAAATTAATCTAACATCACACCTGCCTAACATCATGTGTTAGATTTTCTTAATCCAATTTTTCATGTAGTTGAGTGATTGAATAAAAGGTTTTGTCAAACCTGGAAATGTTTCACGAAAAATTGGTAAAAACTGAAAATGAAGGGCCTTGCTTATGCTGCAGTAACTCCATTATTTCCTGGACATATGGACATACACATGTTGGGGGGACAAGAGGAAATTCTTATTCCTATCCTCTCCTATATACACCATTGCCATAGTTGGCCAGGTACCAAATGGAGTTTTTTCTACCTTTAAGTGAAGCATTACATTCAGCAATGAATGGGGAATTTTATTTGGCACAACAACTTAGCACAACATACACTGCAGACACTGACAATTATTATATAAATCACATGTTCATGCATACATACACGCAGAGCACAATGGATGGCACACTTGTCCTTTGACTCTGTTAAAAATAGGCCTCCTGAACTGAAGGAGAGTTGCGGTACTGACACGCGTAGACCTCAAAGCCGCTACATGGATTTACAACTTGAGGGCAATACACTTATTGACACCCAAAAAGCCAGCACATTACAGAAAATTCCTCAAGATAATTTTGTAATGATGGGAAATCTAAGACAAGTTTTTTGTAACATAAAATCTCAGTAATCAAAGCAGTCAGGACTTTACAAAGACCTTATGATGTAAGCCAGCATGCAGTCTCAGGATAGTTTACTTTTCCACCATTAGTGCTTCAGTGCTAGGAGCTATCTATATGCATAATTACTATGAATTTTCAGATAGTAAATACAAACACTTTCATAACATATTCAGAAGTACCCCTTGGGAAAAAAAGTAACTATGATCCCAGTGATGTGACACACACTAGATAACTATGTCATATGCCATGATATGAAGGGATTGATGCAACCTGACATTGTACAGTACTTCATAAACTACACTGTGTGGAATACTAACATTTTTTAATACATAAAAGTTTGTAGAAGACTCTAGAGATGGTATTGGAGAATACGTGTTGTCACGGACTTCTCAGGACATCTTTCTAGCCTGTGGAAATAGTTCTTACTACCTTTTTTTTTTTAAAGTAAGGTTCTGATTATGTATACATATGTTAAATCTTTACCCAAATATGTTTCAAGCAGAATTATTAGAGATACTGTTTTTCCCCTCAGGTACTATAGCTGGTAACTGAGTGCTGTATAAATTGCTCAGTGCATGCCACAGTTGTCCGCTGATAGCAATTTAAAAAAAATACAAATAAAAGGCAGCTTTAGAAAACGTGATTGAGGTCTAATTCTCCTCAGTACACCCCCTACACACACACACATCCCTACTGCCATTGACAAGAATTTTGTAAGTACAGGGAATATAGAAGATAAATCATTATGTTTTCAAACAGCTTCTTCAACCAACTACTGAAAATAATCAAGTATTAAACAATCAAATATTGAGCCCTATCATGCCCTGAAATCAATTAGGAATCCTGGGCAAATATCTACTGGTAAAATGTGGCCCATAGTATGATTTTTGAGCCATATGTGTTGAAAAGTACACAGAGCATTGCAAACTCACCCTTCTAATCTTACATCTGGCAAACTTCTGTTAAGTGCAATCAAGTCACTGGCCATAAGGTTAAACTGGTTAATTTTAAACAGCTCTTTCATTTTCTCCTGTTCATCTTTGGGAATGAGCACAGCCTTTCCCATCTCTCCAGGTCCTTCTTGGTTTCTTGAAATAACAGCTGTAACACAAGATAACAAAATACCCACTTTTAATATTTGTGTGTTGATTTCATTCTGCACTAATAGGAGACTTATGTCATCTATCAACATGGGGTAATTTAGAGAAAAATAAAATGTCTGCACTCCAGCCTGAGATTTCACCCATATCTGGACCTGAACTTAAATTCTAAACTTTTTTTTTTTAAGAAAAAGTTTAGAATTTTCAAATACATTTTTCCACCCACTTCTAGTTTCTGAAGTGACCACATATAACAGTAATGAATTGTTATTCTCATTATATCTATATATGATTGTGTCACAGTATCATATTCCCAGTGAAATTTTGCAGACACAAGAGATGTCCATGAGATTTATATAAGCATCCAAATTATCTGATGGTTATGAAAATTGAATCCAAACCCTAACCTTTTAAAATTCACCCTTGACTGCTGCGCACATGCTACTAAATATTCTAGCCCTAAAGAAACTAATCCCAGAGCGAGAAGATTGTAAACATACATTATCCCAATGTGAATTATGCTACAATATTGGTACAGTCTTAGAATATATGTTTTACATATTTTTATATACTTGATGAGAGGTATTTTTACATACAGCACATTTTAACCTATGTCTTATTATTTTCTAAGTTTCTCAGTATCAAAATAAAAAGTATATTGAACTTGAGATGTAATTACATCATCATATTATACAAGACAAAAGAGTGGCAAGGAACATCCTCCTGAAAAACAATGTAATAAGTACAATCAATTTCACTATGTACCTTCAATGTGTATTTAAATAAAAAAATAAATCTTCAAGAAAACTAAGTTTTTATATTACTAATTATTTGCATGTTAAATCAATCCATAAAACAAGAGCATTCTTTTAAAAACAATCAGCATAATAAAATTGCTAGTTCTTCAGTGTCAAGATTTATCTGATGATGACAACGACGACGTGGATAATCAAATGAAAACATTGCCACTGTGGCCCTGATCCTACAATCAAACCTGCACAGGCATTTGACTGCAGGATTGGATTAAAAGAAAAGGAGTACTAGTGGCACCTTAGAGACTAACCAATTTATTTGAGCATAAGCTTTCGTGAGCTACAGCTCACTTCATCGGATGCATTCAGTGGAAAATACAGTGAGGAGATTTATATACACACAGAACATGAAAAAATGGGTGTTATCATACACACTGTAAGGAGACTGATCACTTAAGATGAGCTATTACCAGCAGGAGGGCGGGGGTGGGGGAGAAAACCTTTTGTAGTGATAATCAAGGTGGGCCATTTAGTTTGTTTTGAAGGTTTGGTGAAGGAAGTTCTTAAAGTTAATCAGAAAATACCCAGGGATATTAGTGTGACATAATTTGCCCAGACATTGTCACACAACCACAGAACCCATTTCCTAGAATAAAAGAAACAACAAAATATTTTTAACAAAAGCTTCAGTTACTATTTAAAGTCTGAAACCAAGCCATATCTTTATTCAGGTTTCCTAAACCTGAGATTGACCTCACTTTTTAGCGGAGGTGGGGTGCACAAGGAGTACAGTTGTCCAGCTTGCTGGGGGATGGAGGGGAAAAACAAACAAGAAGCCGCTTTGATCAACAACCCCAAAAAAGCTGGATCTCAGGAAACTGTACCAAAAGCAAAGGAAGAGGAACTCTCCTCTGAAGCACTGATGTCACCTCTGGCAGGGGCAGGAGCCAGGTCTCACTTGCCAGGGGTAAAATCCTAGCCCTAGTGAAGTCAATAGCACGACTCCCAAGAGACTCTCATGGGATCAGGATTTCACCCCAGGCATGTCTCCATAGCATTCCTATGAAATAGGCTGCTTAATGGGATATCCTAAAGGATGTCCCACTTATTGAATCCAAATTGGGCAGCTTGATCTATTAGCTTGTCCACTGACAGCATTAACCTGAAAATTATCTGTGAGAACCTCACTCCCATATGAAATATTTAAACCATAATAATAGAAAAAAAGTACTCTTTCTTAACTCTATTAATTGTGTGACAGAACAGTCCTACAAAACCAATCGACCACAATGAACTCAATAAAGCTTTTTGAAGGAGAACTGTACTAACCAATTAGCTTCTGATCCTGAAAAAAATCCAACACATGCAACAACCCAGTTTTCTACATTTAATTGCAGAAATTTATCATACAATATTGGTCCTCAGTTTCCTGTTCAATTCCATCCATACTTGGCTTGAAAAAAAATATGAAGGTAATAAAAATGGAACTAGGAAGCATCAACACAGCAGTGTCTGCTAACAACTACATGTAGGTAAATGAGCATAAAAAACAGCATTTATATCATGCCATTTAAAATCTGACACAAATCAATAAAAACAAAATCTTCAAAAATCCCTCCACCTTACCTCATTCCCTGATATAGAGAGAAGTCTACCAAGAGAGAAATGGAATACATGAGAGTGTGATCTGCTATAAAAATATCATCAGAATGAGTTTGGGATGGTTGCATTACCCATGATTGGCAAAGCCACAAATGAGTTATGCAAGTCATCACAAACTAGTGTAGATAAATGCTTGTTATAACATATATTCGGTATATGTCACATGTTATGGGGGGTAGAGCCCACAATTGCAGGAATGGTTAAGGGTGTTTAAATCTTTTTATAGGCACTACAGAAATAATTTACAAGTCTATACAATTTAGTAACAATATCCTTACTATAGGATGTTTACCCATTCCCATTTTGCATAGGACTGTGCCCCATATGGAAAAAAGTCTCATAGAATTTAATTGGGGTCTTTAGAAATATTGTGTGCCCCTACATACAACCAGACTATCTTCATGCTTAGCTTGCCATTTAAGTTCATGAATCATGACTTCCTCCTCAGCAGGCTGGGCAGTATCTGCAGTATTCCAATCTCCACATGGAACTCCCAATATTTTTCTGAGACTACAGTGGCTTACTTTTCAGAGCTGGGAACCTTTTATTTCTCTGTTCATGTTTTCAGTTCCTTAGCATGGGAACGAACTGGCTTGGTTTTGAAAAAAAAAAATACAGAGCATAAATGCCCGGAGGGGGGCTGTTACTTATCAGTGCCTCTGTAGCCAATTATTCATTAAAATTGCTTATTCTTGTAACAAAGAAAACAAACACCTGTAAAAGCCTTTCCAAACCATCATTGTTCCACAGGAGATGAAGGACTTCGGAGCAGACTGTAGAACTATGGGTTCACTAAACAAATTAGACATTAGTCCTTATTAGGTGAATTTAATAGAAATGAGCTTAGACGTTTGACTTTTTTATATATATTATGGACTACAGATAGTGTAACATAGCGTTTGACCACACCACAGAAATCTTGTCTCCCCAGTTCTAGTTTACACCTTAACTGAACAAAGAATGTAGTACAACTCATTTAAAAGAATCCATTTATTATGCCCATTTTGATCAATATCAGCTGTGACAAAGTTCCTCCTCTACCTTGGTGGATCTTGCACTTATTGGCAGATTTGCTCACCATGGAGCTTCACGGCAGTCCTCAGTTTGGCCGTTTTCGTGAACCCACAGTCCAGGTCAACCCCTGTGTCTGACCAGGAGTTGGGAGGTTTGGGGGGGAACCCGGGCCTGCCCTCTCCTCCAGGTTCCAGCCCAGGGCCCTGTGGAATGCAGCTGTCTAGAGTGCCTTCTGGAACAGCTGTGTGACAGCTACAACTCCCTGGGCTACTTCCCCATGGCCTCCTCCCAACACCTTCTTTATCCTCACCATAGGACCTTCCTCCTGGTGTCTGATAATGCGTGTACTCCTCGGTCCTCCAACAGTCCGCGTTCTCACTCTCAGCTCCTAGTGCCTCTTGCTCCCTGCTCCTCACACGCGCACCACAAACTGAAGTGAGCTCCTTTTTAAACCCAGGTGCCCTGATTAGCCTGCCTTAATTGATTCTAGCAGCTTCTTGATTGGCTGCAGGTGTCCTAATCAGCCTGTCTTAATTGTCTCCAGAAGGTTCCTGTTACCTTACCCAGGGAAAAGGGACCTACTTAACCTGGGGCTAATATATCTGCCTTCTATTACTCTCCTGTAGCCATCTGGCCCGACCCTGTCACAGAGCACATTTATACATTGCAAGAGGAAGAATTACAGTAGGTTTCACTGTGACTGTAATATGAAATTATCAGAGGGATTCTTAAAACTGGGGCCACTTTAGAACTGCAAGTGGTGATTCTGAAATTTTATGTCTGCTCCATAAAGTTTCCTGTTCCTATGTGTATATGACAGGCTCACTGTTTAATGTGCATCAGGGTCAGCAGCATCCTCCCCAGAGCTAAATACACTATGCACCAGAACTGCTACTAAATGCTCATTTGACATTTTATAAAATAGTTTTTCTGAGTCTGGGCAGTTGCTGGTTCTCTGGATCTGGCTCTGGGGAAGGAATGATAAGAACTTATAGTGCTCTATATGCTTCCTAATCATCAGATTTTATCTTGGAAAGTATACCTAGCCCACAAGAGAGAGAGAAGCAGTCATGTATGTTGTTCTGCTCTTTTAGTTATCTCTGAACAGCATTTGGCAATCTCACCCTACCAGCAGCCACATGCACATTATTTATTGTTAACTTTTCATCCTGCTTTAAACATCCCACTGCATTATAAAAAGCATGTAAAATATTTAGGCTGGTAGCCACTAATGTTGAAGCATACTGTATCCTTGGCCCTCACTTTTTGGAGAAAAGAGAGGGTCAGATACTGTTAAAACCCAAACATGTATTTAAGAATTGTAATAGGTTACAGTTTTTACACACAGCCTCAGAATCCCTTCATCCCACCCTTCTTACCGGAATAAGTTCGATCACCCGTTTGCTGAAGATGTCAGAGTATACACCCTTCTCTAGACCAATGGTTCTCAAAGCTTGTTTTAATGGGGTTGTCAGGGCTGTCTTAAACTTGCTGGGGCCCAGGGCCAAATGCTGAGCCCCATCGCCCAGAGCTGAAGCTGAAGCCCCAGCTTTGGCCTCCCCACCTGGGGCAGTGGGGCTTGGGCTTTGATCCCCCCTCCTGGGATCGTGTAGTAATTTTTGTTGTAAGAAGGGGGTTGCCATACAATGAAGTTTGAGTACCTCTGCTCTACACAGCAGCATGAAACTGGCCATAGGATGCAGCAAGACTTAAGGAACCAGGGGAGGAAAACATTTTGGGCAAAGGAAGGAGCAAGATAACTGCCTACCCCCCAAAATGTAGCATAAATGGAAAGGGGGAGAGGATGAATCCCCCAGTCTGAGTAGGACTATCTGGGGAAATGGCAGAGTGAATATGTTGTAGCAAGTCTTCAAAGTGTTCATACCCCTTTACCACCATACACCTGGCCAGATAGCTGGTTTCCACATGCCCGTGGTCTCCTTTCTCTCTATAGCAGAGAGTCTTCCTTACAGTGTGGTGAAACTAGGGAGGAAGTTTGTCCCTATCCCCTTCTGCAACGCAATCAGGCCAGGAAAGAGGCACCCATTTCTTCTGCCTCCACCCCATGAAAAACTAAAATAAAATTAAGAAATGGACCTATATTGGTCCACAATACCCCTAAATAGGCCAGGAGGAAATGATGCTAATACTTCAAAGGTTTGTAGTTATCAACAGTTACTCATTCTTAGACTTAGAAGAGACCTCAGGAAATCATTTAGTACAACCCCCTGCTCAAAGCAGGACCAACCCCAACTAAATCAATTATGCTTTGGAGTGAAATATGCAATCTACCTGGCAGGGAAACCTTTCAGTTTAGGACCTGTACCTAGTTGGTGTGGCTGTTCCAGTCAGTAGATTAGGTACTGTACTATATGACCTATACAGTGTTTCCTTGCTGGAGATGTGATCAGCTTCATAACTAATGTTCAGTGATCACCGAGGAAGCAGCTTTGCTGGAGAGAGGGAGAGAGAGAGACACAGACAGACAGACAGACAGCATATGATAAACTGAACAGGCACCCAGCTCAGACTGAGTCTGCTCAGGCTTGTAGGAACACCAGTGGACATAACATCATAAAATATCAGGGTTGGAAGAGACCTCAGGAGGTCATGTAGTCTAACCCCCTGCTCAAAGCAGGACCAACACCAACTAAATCATCCTAAATCACGTGCTCAAAAGCTTAAACGTGATTAACACAGTAAAATCACATCATCCATAAACTTGCTGGTCAGAGGTTTCCCACTTTCCTCTTCCCCCTGGCTGGAAATTTAAACTTTTTGGTTTAAAAAAACAAAAACAAAACAAAAACACATGTACACTTTGGCTGAAATCCAAAACATTTCAATTTGGAAATATTGCTGCAGTATTTCATGGCAGTTGTAGTGCCTCATGCCACTGGTTCAGCTGCACCTCCCATGAAGTCCCATAGTCTCCATTTTTGATAGGAGGATGGTACATTATGGGAGTCCCGTGGCACAGCATGAGAAATAAGGTCCAACTGAGGAGCCATGCCCATGTAAGAGAATGGGGACACAAGACAACCAAACTATAGTTCCCATTATGCACTGTGGCAGCAAGTCTGAATCAAAATATTTCAGTTTTCAGTTGAGAGGTATTTGGTCTTCAGATTGCTTTTTTTTACAAAAATTCTGCAGAAAGCAGAAATTTAATGGAAATTTTTCTTTAGCTGAAACCAGTTGATAAACTTTTGATCAGCCCGATCATTGATCTAGTCACTGGCAGTGACCTGATACCTATCCTTGCAGAACCTCACCTCCCATTAAAATGTAGTTAAATACAATCTGTGGGATCTGTTCCATTATCTGCTGTGACAGGGTGTTTCACTTCCTAGCACCAGGCTCTAACTGGAAGAGAAATACTTAGTATTTAAAGAGACTAACACCTAATGGAAATCCCTGAGATAGTGACATCATAAGTCAGACTTAATAGCAATTTGTGCAAACAGGTAAGGTCCAGCAATACAAAACAGCATCAGCGGATGGATCCAGGAATTTCATGGCAATAACATGGTATACTACCCCAACCAGCATCAGCAGATGGATCCAGGAATTTCATGGCAATAGCATGGTATACTACTGAACAATATTTTCTGGTTGTCATTGTGAACATTATAAATTAACAAATAAGGCACAGAACAGGCTTGCAACTTGCACATTCATTCTTGAAAGCTTGAACTATACACTCATCAAGCTGGAGAACCACAGCAATCTGTTGTTGCTCTACAGTTATTCACTGAAGTCCATCAGGGTGAAACTTCAAAAGCAGATTTTGCTATATTGTAGCTTTTAAGCTGCAAAGCTACATAACTTCCTACAGAGTCTGTACTCATGCTGTGTACTGTAACTAAAACAGATTAAATTTCATTCTTAGATAACATATTCTTGCCATGAAGAATTATAGCTCTATTGTGGTTAAAATGCAACAAAACCAACCCATGTCCAATCTTTATGTAAGATATAAAATGTATTTAAGCAAACCACAATTCATTAGTACTTTTTAAAATAAAGCTGGATATATAGTCTAAATCAGATGCATTGGTAACATAGGAAAATCTATTTTTATTATGGCTCCAAAATGGATGCTATCTTCTCTCTCATGTTTGAGCAAATGGATTGTGCCCAGAGAGTCTGTAAGAAATAATCCCTGACTGTATCAAATCCAGCAGACATTAACTGTAGTCCTCAAGAGGGCATCTTCCGATAGACAATCAATATTGTAGCACATTTCTATCAGCAAGCAGAATGGGTGAGAAGACTCCTCCCAAAGTAAGTTCGACATTGTTTATCGGTCAGGTGAGGGGCACTATTAGAGCAGATAGATCATCAACTGAGCCCCAGAGACCAAGCATGTAACTTTTGAGTATATTTGAACTTCATAAGTCCAGATAGCAAGAGTTTGAGTTACTAGTAAACTCAGATGTCATGCGTGGTTGATTGGCAACGAACCATTAAGCCCGTGGGCCTTATTCCCAAACTATTAACATGATTTAGTTATTAATACGATTTAGTTTACTCTTTAATGTTCTCCTAATTTCCCTATTACTCCAGTGTCCCTCCCTTCAAAACAACACACCAACCTCTCCATGCTCATCATCAGAAGCAAGCTCCCCACAGACCCGGACACCAAGTCAAAGTGGCACGAGACCCTGCCAGAACAGTTGCAAGTCCTGCAGACATATCTCCACTGCTGCAAGGATCAACACCCCCCACAACACACGTTTCAAGATCCATGGATCCTACCCATGCCTATCACAACATGTGGTGACCTCATCTATTGCACTAAATGCCCCAAAAGCAACTACATTGGTGAAATGAGACAATTACTATGCTCTTGAATGAACTCACAGAAAAATGACAGACAATACCACCCCATTCCCTCTGGACGGGGTGGAACCCTTTTCACAAAGCCATCACTCTATATCTGACCTTTCCGTCCTCTTCCTCCAAGGAAAACCTACAAAAAACTTTCAAAAGATGAGCCTGGAAGTTTAAATTCATAACTTTGCTACACTCTAAAAATCATGGATTAAATAGACACACTGGATCTATCGCTTATTACAATCTATAACCCACTAACATCCCCCCCCCCCAACCGACCATCTCCCCTCTACCCCCGCCATGACTGGAGGGCTGTTAATGAACCGCTTCACTTTGAATGGTCCCTTGAAATGTGTTAACTATTTCTGCTAAACAATCTGGTCCGCCCTTTATTTTGCTTTGACACTCTGAATGGGTTTCCCAGACCTGAAGAAGAGCTCTATGCAAGATCAAATGCTTCTCTCTCTCTCTCTCTCTCTCTCATACCAACAGAAGTTGGTCCAATAAAAGATATTACCTCACCTACCTTCTCTCTTTAAACTCAGACCAATATGGCTACAACACTACATACTATCCCCACTGTCATTCTGAGGTCTGAGTGGCAATGGTGTACAGCATAACTGTTAAGTTCCTAGATGGCCTTTGATTTGCTACAACACAGTCATGAAAAACATATGGCCCATATTTTTGAGAGTTTGCAGAAGGAACAGCATGATTTTCAGATGTGTCACCCACAAGTTGAACTGAAGTCAACAGGACCTGTGGGTTATCAACACTTCTAAAAATCATAAGATTTAGATAAGACATTTTCCATGCTAAAGGCAAAATGACAGCATATTCTGTCCCACAAAATTTCAACATTAGTGTGGAAAAAAAATGACATGTTCATACTGTGTAACGGGGTGCTCACCATGCCCTGCTAGGTTCAACCTCCTGGCCCCATTCCCCAATGAATCAGGACCACTCCAAGCTGGGGCAACACCCATGCTCTTTATTCCTGTGTCTGGTCCCCACCACCAAGCTCCAACTATTTACAGGTTATTTACAGGCTTGGCCTAGCACAGGCCTTCTGAGCCTACTCTCCCTTCCTAGTCTTCGCACCCCCCAACCCCCTTGGACTCACTTCCTCCCAAACATTTAGCCCATTAATGAGGCTGGCAGGTGGGGCCAGTTTCCAGGCCAGTCCTAGCTAGTTTCCCAGCCCCAATCCATTTCCCCTGATTGGGCTGGAGTGGCAGGAGCTGATTAGGGCTTCCCTTGCCACACCCTGCCACACACTGCAACAAAGATTCCTTGAAATGAATATTGGAGTGTAGTGAAATTTGCAAAGTGCTTGTGTGTTTCATGTGCATAATATGAACAACTACACATTTTTATATTAACATTTTTTCCACCAAAAAATCTATAAACCCAGGGATCCTTAGCTGTCAAGTGATCCTAATCTACCTATGGGGGGTTTAAAAAGAAAGCGTAAATGTTTTCTGTTGACCTTTATGTGGATTATAACTCCGTGCAGTGAGAAGACTTGTAACTGCTGACAAGAGGATGAAAAACTAGGCAAACCAAGAAAGTATGTGAAGTTAGCAAGATATGGGATAAATGACGGGCAGATAGTTGTCAGGAAGTGCATGGCTGACCATGGGATGTATATTAGTATGCGCCAGATGTACCTAGGAAAAAAAAAAGATTGAAGAATCATGACATTCTAAATGATGGTGCCTGTATTTACTTTATTGTTAATATTTCTTAAGAAATCAGATACTTTGATTTATATACATCCATTAAAAATGGAGTGCCTATCCCTTGCTCCAAATGTTCTTAGACCTCCTTTGTACCTCCTTCTTTGGCCATCTAAAAAAACACCAACAATAACCTCGTAACAAAACCCCAATTTAAAGTCTTTAATATCTCCCATTAGAGCCTTTTGTTTTCCGTAGCTGAGAGGAAATACAATGGCCTTTGCAGTATGCTCTGAAGGTCAATAGACTGGGGCTATTTTGGACATATGGGAGAGTCAGTTCCAAAGCTTTGGGTCCTTACTATTTATCTTTTATCACAGGGACTCCAACTTGGGTACCTCCGCTGATTTCAACTGTGGCTGCCTGGAGAAGTGTGGACTTCCTGGCAAGGAGGGTCCAGGTCATTTTAGGGCTATATCTGTCAAAACCACCACCTTGTACTCTACCCACTGATTACAATAGTTCAGTTCATTAAATGGGAAAAAAATATTCAGTGGGGGTAATTGATGTTAGGTGGGTACATGATTAATCCATGATTACATGCTGTCCCTCAGCTATCCTGTACTTCCATTATAACTATATTTAGTCACTATTGTGTCTTTGGTACTTCACTGAATCTTAATGTGGGACCAATATTGAAAATACTCCTAATAGGGAAGCTATGACTTTTTTTTTTCCCTGCAGAAACTTCAAATCCCACATTAGCAGTTGGGCTAATACACATTTGCTGGCACCTAAATTGGAAGCACACCTGCAGTACTGCAGTCGGTGAAATTCAAGTCAAATAGGTATCTCAAATCACCCAACTTGGGGAAAGCCCTGAGATTCTGCTGTGTAGCATGAGCACCTACAGAAGAGGCACACCAGGAGGCTCCACTTCTTCTACACATGGCAGAGCTGGGCTCCAAGAGTACACTTAGGCTACTCCTAAGCAAGGTATGCACATTCCAGCATAGGGAAGGATTTGTGTCAAGTTGGCCTGTAAGTCAAAATACCTCCACAGGGAAGGTGAAGGGGGCCTACCCCCATTCCATCCTAGGGTACCGGCTGCAAAGGCAGATAAGGGGCTACTCTGAAAAAGGCCCATGTACTGTGGATCCCCTCAACCCCTGGATAGTTTCCTTTCACAAAGCTCATTTACACACACACTGCACAAAACATGAGTAAGTTTCATCCAGTGAGAAGTGCTGTTCTTCTTAAAAGCTATTTAACCTGCTGGACTTTGGTGGCTGTACAGAGGAGAGTAAAAGATTCCATTATACTTGTTGAAAAGAGCAGGGGATAAGCTTGGCACTCTAGCCAATGTGCGTTCTTTCAGTAAATCACGTCCCAATATCCAAGGATGAGTGAGCTATTGTTCAGCTCACATAATGGCTGCTGTGTTTGCTTACATAGCCATTGCATTACCAATATTCAACTAATTATTTTTAATATGTTTTGTGGTATTTTGAGCTGTATATATTATTTAACTTGGCCATTTGAAAATAAAAATGCACTAGCTATGTTTTCACTTGCAGGGTTGCATGAGGTCAAAATTTAAATAAACTGGTTGAGGTATAGATGTGCTAGTCCCATTTCCATTTTTAAGCTTTAGCTTTCACAAACCACCACAGTTTACTGTTTTCTATCAAGTGCCAAGCACTCCCACATCCCTTTTTTCAAATTGAAAACCACTATAAACCAAAAGTATACATCACCATTTTACCAGTATTATGATTTTGTAGACTGATACTTTCTCTTTCTGTACCACCATTCAAATCCATATGAAATACTGCAGAATGTTTTCATATCCTAAATCTCCATATTAGAAAGGGGATTTTTCACACAAGCATGCACTTATTCACCAAGACTGTTATTTCCTACAGATTAAGTTGGGGTCTACACTAAAGTCGCTAATAGTGATTCTCAGAAGATAAGCAATACAACTGTCCTTATTTTCCTGTAGCTGCTTCTTAGAACACTTCATTTGTTTTATTTCTTTGCATATCATTTCTCCTGATTTTACAATGATGTTTTTGCTTAGGGTCCTCACTTTTTTCTCTTGCATTTTTCCTTTATTAGAGTTCCCTGGAACTCCATTTTCAAATCATCATAATATTTTTCTTTGCCTTTATATTTTTAGTAATGCACTTTGTACTCTGCCTTGAACTGTGCCCTCCTGACCTGAACCAATTTTCACAATATATTACTGTTGTATTTGTGCACTATGTAAAAAGAATCTAAACTTCTCTTATAGTGTTCCTATAATTGAGGATGTTAAATCCTATTTCTGGAAATTCAGCTCTTGGATTTTAGTTTATGAATGCAGTATATAAAGGTCAGCAACTGTCTCCAGAATAATCTCAGAGCATCTCAAAGCTTTTAGTTCAGAAAGCCAACAGGAACTTTTAAAGCCCAGAATAAATACATTTGGATTCTTTGTTACAACTGCCATTTACCCAATTCTCACAAGTACATTAAGAATCAAAGTCAAATTTATAAAAGGCACATTCAAATGGTATCATTCACTGGAGACCTATGCTATAGGTAAGCAATTGCAGTTTGCAGGCAACAGCCACAGTAGGTTTAGCATGTTACATTTTATTGTAAAATATCTGGTTACTTTTACACTTTCCATTCTAGTTAAATAAAACCTGTAGGATAAATATGCTTCTCTTATTTTCAAGAACAACTGTACACTAAGGACCTGGTCCAGACCGTTTACTGAAGCTAATGAATAAAACTTCCATTGACTTTAAATAACAAGATCGGGCCTGCAGTTCCTTGGTGAAACCATACAAAGCTTCTGAAAGCAAAAGTACTTCACTTCACAACCTACATTGGGGAAAATATCCCTCATCCTTGTAATGAGATACCAGGATTCAGAGAGGTCACAGCCAGCTAACCAGAAAGCCAGTTACTTCTTCCAGAGAAGTGAAGATCTGAACTGAATCCTCTTAATGTAATGGTGTCTGCGGGTTCCTGTGTGTGCAGAACAGGTGGATGAGAGTTCCTATTCCCTCTAACTTGACTGGATTTGAGGCAACTGTGGTGAATTAATAGTTAGCTATTCTGGACAGGTGGCCACTTTAATGGAACCTAAAAAAATAACATTTTGGTTTTGGAATGACAGAGGGCAAGGCCTCCAGCTGTGAACCTCTGAGAAGTACAAGATGTTTTATGTTGAGAGAGAAGTCCTCCTTATTCAACTCTGAAAATGTGATTAAAATCAGTGAATCTAGAGCACCATGCCAAATTGGGCTGCAATGTGTGAAATCACCCTCATTTCCCCCTCAACTATAAACAGCAGGGTAAAGACAGCAAACTGCACAAGCTGTCAATCATTTTATTTATAGTCTATTACGAAGCTAATTTTTACATCCACAAAGTAAAAAAGAAATCGATCATGATACTTAGCATATTCAAAGCACAGTACAGACACCAAGGTCAGGATCCTCAGCTGGTGTGAACTGGGAATTAATTCCACACATTTCCATGGAGCTATATTGACGTACATGAGCTGAGGATCTGCCCCTATGTATTAAATGCTTACACCACCACTGTAAGATAATGTCAACCTATTATAGCCTTGTATGGGTGCAGAAACAGAAAAGGGCAAAGTGATTTTTCTTTAGGGCCACACCAATGTGTCACTGAGCCAGGATTACATGGTAGGAAGAAAAATCCATTAATTTCAGCTATTTCTTCAGAACATTATCTCAATCTTTTAATATCCAGTTTCAATTAAACTGGAGGGGGGAATAATTTCTGCTGGAAATCAAATCTGCACACAAGAATCAAACCATTTGCAAATTATGAAAAAAGATGTCTCCACCATACAATATGGACAAATTATTTACAGATACAAGTTAGATTTGTGTCATTGCCCACCGAAGCAGCCAATAGCATACATAGGAGGGCAGTATCTGACAGCCACCATCTGTAAACAGGGTTATTTTTTCAAAGTGAAAATTTCCCCATCCTGTGGGGGCGGGGGAGAATGGCGGAAGGAAGGAGCTTGATGTTTCCACCACTTCCCTTTTAAATCTTTAAATTAGTTACCATTTTCATGTACAGATTGAAATTAGGACCCCAATGCCTGCTGTTCAAAAAACAAAGTATATTTAAATAGGTATTATATTCATGCAAAATACTACAGAATGAAACAGAAGCTCAAAAATGAGAGTAACACAGAAGCCCCCTAAAAATAAACCAGAACAAAAATGATGGATTGAGGAGGGATTTAATACCCCAGCCGACACACACGCAAAACATGGCTTTTTAAACATCCCTTTCCTCGAGGGCAGCCAACGCTGCAGCTGTGTGCTGCCTGTACTTCTACCTGGGTCAGAAACCTGGACCATCTTACAGGCAGACTGAAGCAACTAGAAGCATTCTGTATGTGCTGTCAGCGACAAGTCCATAAAACAGTCCAACTTTGTGCAAAATGCCATAATATCTCACAGATCTGGCCTTCCTCTGATAGCTCACTATATTGAAAAGCAGTGTTGCATGCTCTTCAGCCATGCTGCCCAGATGGACAAGCCCACCATGCTCTCAAGCTCTCCATTGATGTGCATGATTTGACTTGACCTGGCATCACCCAGGGGGCCGCCCCAGAGATTTGTATAATGCCATCAACAGGGGTTGGTCTGGCTGGCCCAGTCCCCAGTAGACTATGCATGTTTTATTACCATGAAGATTATGTACACTGTAGATACTTCCTGCAGGTCGTGTGGAAGTATGCGTCCTGCAAGCCAAGAGCCTACGTTGCCAACCCTCCAGGATTGTTCAGGAATTAAACATTAATCTTTAATTAAAGATTATGTCATGTGATGAAACCTCCATGAATATGTCCAACCAAAATTGCCAACCCTAATCTTGAGCTGTAGGGATAGGATGATGGAAGCAAGCATTTATGCTCTGAGTGGTGGCACCAGGATGTGCTCTGTGCAGTCACAGCCCCAAGGGCCCGTGCTATAGCATTCCAAGCTTGCACACATTTGGATCCCTAGAGTGGGATCTGCACTGACATACTTGAAGAACAAAAGTTATTAGCAGTATGAAAGGACTTTCATATGAGGAAATAAAAATATTAGGACAATTTAGTTTAGAAAAGAGATTAACAGGGAACATGAACCAGTTATATAAAATAGTACAGAGAAAGTATATTGTCAGTTTCTATATAGTCTTCATATGAGAAGGAGACATTCAATGAAATTTAGACAAGCTAACTAAAGTTGATGAAAGGCAGTATTTTCTAGTTTGGAGGAGAACTCACTGCTACAATATTAGTGAGGCAAAGGCTTAATAGGGCTCAATAAGAAGAATATTCATAATTACACTAGCCAACATGAAACGTTTAATTTTCTTGATCACCAAGTAGATCTATCAGCAGATTAGCTTCTAGCTATACATAGCCACCATTGCCACAGTATTGGAGCCTCCAGCTCCAGATTCCCAAGCCAGTGCCCTCACACAATTTACAACATCTAAGATTGGTCAGATGTTGCCCAGTGTGGCTTTCTACTCTAAACATAAACAATGTGCTTTCCTGCTGCATACACCTTAAACACAAGTGGCTTTACAATGTGCATCTCATGGATTACTTAAGAATGTAACATTGCAGTGTAGACATACCCTATCAAAAATTCATGGCAGGGCCATGCCAGCTGACTTGGGCTTCTGATAAGGGACTGTTTAATTGCGGTGTACACATCTGGGCTCAGGCTGGAGCCCAAGCTCAGGGGTCCTCCCACCTTGCAGGGTCCTACCGCCTGAGCCCAAAAATCTACACCACAATTAAATAGTTCCTTATCCTGAGCCCTGCAAGCCTGAGTCAGCTGACGCAGCCCAGCTGCGGGTTTTTAATTGTAGTGTGGACATACACAGACTCCTCTACATTCTATAAAAGACTGTTTCCCACGTCTTACCTGGATTGCATCAAATTTTAGTCCCTATTAAACATTTAACCATAGCTGACTTGCAGCTAAGCATAGTCAATGCCCCCAATCCATTCACATAATACATGTATGTGTTTTATTAAAAGTCACGTTATATTCTTGTTATTTTAAGTAACGCCTATGTTTATAAATCACTGTTTTCAATGTACTCACTGCCCTTATTGACTTTAAACAATTTTAATTGCAGTATTAAATTTTCAGATGCCACAATCATTTTGGAGAGAAAAATTGCGGATGTAAGGCAGAAACAAAAATATTTTTCATGTGGCTTCTCATGTACCTGTGTCGAAAAAATTGTTCTCTAAAATCTTTTATCAGAATCCTAATTAATATAAGCACAAGCAACTTGAAGTTGAACGCTGAATAAAATACTTCACAGCCTTATGTATACAGTACTCTTTCTTGATAATAGGGAAATGCTAATAGACAATTTTAAAAGGAAAGCCACTTCATAGACAAAACAAACCTATTTACATAGTGATACTGGGTGCCTCAATTTTTGTATTACGTTTTTTGAGACACCTGAAAGGAGCCTGGTTTTAGAGAGTGCAGAGCTTCCAAGACCCTCCAAAAACTAGGCATTTAATACGTTTTGTTAAACCCATTTCAATACTATCAGCAAAGAGTTATCTAAGTCAAGAAAGGCTAACAGAACAAAAGTGACACCAGAGAGTTTCCATGTAAAATCCTCCACACAGACACAAAAGAAAGGAAGTTAGAGGGAACAACATTAGAAGTTCAGGCAAACATTTCCATAAATCTTGAGCTGCTTCTGCACTATGATTAAACACATAGGCTTCATTCCAATAATGCTGCCAGCTATAGAGAAGGTATTTTATGCTTGTGTCCCTGAGAACTAATCTTCATATTTCATTACAGGTCATCAGATTTTATTAAATCTTTTCTATCTCAGTACCTCCAATGAACTTCCCATTAAAGTCTTACTGTAGTGGCACTATAGGAAATTTAAATTTAAATTTAAAAATCATCCAGAACTGAATCAAAAACAATTTAAAATACAAACCCAATGCCGTTAACAATGCAGTGGGATAGATGAAGTGCTCTGACTGGATTTGGAGGGGGGTGCAAATGCTCATCTCTTAGGGTAATCCAATAGGGGTTTAGCTCTTGGGGGAATTGTTGTTATAAATCTGTGGTCTCTTAGAAATGTTGGTGTTAATATCCTCATGCTAGCCTGTCCACTCTAACTCCATAGCAATAGTATTAAGAGAATTCATACGGTTCTGCTACAAGAGTACAGACCCCTATCACTAGAGTTAAAGGAATAACTAATAGCTGTTAGCAGTGTAGGAACTAAGGGCATGTCTACACTTACCGTAGAAGCTGTGGCGATCGATCCACCAGGTGTGGATTTAGTGGGTCTAGTGAAGACCAGCTAAATCGACCTCAGATCGCTCCTCTGTCTACTCCAGTATTCCACCAGAATGAGAAGCATAAGGTAAGTCAATGGGAGAGTTTCTCCCATTGACCCAGCATGGTGTAGACACCACAATAAATTGACCTAAGCTATGTTGACTCCAAGTATGTTATTCACGTGGCTGGAGTTGAGTAACTTAGGTTGACTTAACCCCATAGTGTAGACCTGCCATAAGACAAAAGGTGAGTGTTTGAGATTCCATCCATTAGAGGATAGAGGTCTACACCTACACAGTAGCCAGTTCATTACAGTATTTCTTTATTCGCTCTCCTTTTTCTTCTTCTCTTTAAAAAGCAATATAATTCAGTGAAAAGGAAATAGTAACCTGACTTATGTAGTTAAAATAAAATCTCCTGCTTAAACTTGTAGCAACGTAGTTTTTGAACATGTAACTCTGAAAGCACAATTTATCAAAACATGCATTGCAGGAAAAATATACAATCATTGGCCTCCTCATGTGAATGGAGTAGTAAGTTACTTTAAAAACATATATTGTAGCATTCGCCTAATATTTGCAAATTTCTATTAAATTTTAAATAAAAAGTTTCAAGATTTTAGCCTCACTCATATTCAAAACACTGTTTATAATCGTTTTACATTGCACTTTAGGCCCAGATTCAGCAAGATACTGTGCTTAACTTTAAGCATGTGAATAGTATCATTAAAATTAATGAGATTACTCATGTGCTAAAAGTTGCATCTAAGCTAAGTACCTCATAGAAGGGGATATTTAAGTCCTTGATTCAATTTAAGCTTGGTGATTTATTCTGAGACAGTCAGTCAATTTAGCTAAAGAAAATAAGAATCTTTCAAGCATAGAAGTGTACTACCTTGTCGTCCCCTCAGTTAACATGATCAGTCAATATGCCCATGAACTGGCAGTTCGGGGTGTGAAAGACATCAAAAATTACAGAGCAACCTGTACCACCACATGCCATTAGCACAGAGCAATAGCATTTAGAGCAAGAGAGATTTGGAAAGTAGTGATGAAATGTAGCAGCAGGAAAAAAAAATCTAAATCAGATTCCTCATGAAGTACTAAATGCAAATTTAGTCCTGATTTTCAAATCTGTTCTGTTACGAGTGGAAATTAAACTCACGAAGAAGCCAAAATGGCAAATTAGTATAAATTATCAAAAAAAAAAAAAGAGCTAAACCCATTTATTTTTGTATGTACATGAACCTCCTAAGGAAACAGTTGAGAAAGATGGAGAGGGCTGATTAGCTGAAATCAAAAAAGGGAGCTGAATTTGTACATGCCAAACTTATTTGCTCTTATGAGATTTCAGATAAAAATCCCCTATTTTTGCATACTTCATGAATTTCTGGAGTATTTTTCCCTCCCCCCCTTGACTGAATAAAATGAGTCTACAACCCATAATGCTCATGCTACAGGGGCATATGACATCCCCAAATACATGTTGGTGAGTTCACAAAGAGTGAATAATGACAATCTGAACGAATGACACTTTAGCAAATCTCAAAGTCGATTAATGTATTTTAGTTTTAATTAATCATTCTGTGTAAACAGGGTTATTTTACAGAGATTTGTTTTTAGATACATGACAAAAAACTTCACTCATGTATATCACAATCACACAAAAGGCTGGCGAGACTGAAGTATTTCAAAATTTACAAAGCTTAAACTTCCAGGGCTTTGACTTCACCCAGAGCTAACTGGCTGTAAGAGAGAAAAACAGGATCGATATCTAATGGAGTCTTGAGATTTAATGCTATCTACATCATATCACAGAAAAGAAAGCCAGATGACTTGTGCTTCAATAGCCTGAGATACCATACAGTGAATGTATGTTTTACAGGCAGAAATAATTTCTGTATTTTGTCAGGTTTTAGACAAGATCTCTATAAATCAGAGTTGGAAAGTACACATTCGTTACAGATGTTAAGAAAGATCATGGGTTATACTGGCAAAATAAGTCCATGCAATATTGGGGAATATATATATGGAAGCTCAGCATGGACCAGGAATGAGATAGTCTTTCCCCCTGCCCGTCACACATTTCTGGGCACCAAAGTAGCCCAATGAGGATATTGACAGTTTGGAAGAATTCACGGAATAGCAAAAAAATAAATAAAAATTTAGATCATGTTGGGGTAAAATGGAAAAGAAATACATATTAAGGCTTGGTTAAATGATAAACAAAGCCAGTAGGAGCTCTGGCTGCATGTGGAAGTCACTGCCTTGATCCCACATACAGCTGAGTGCATACTGCAAATCAAAAACAAACAAACAAAAATCTACAAATACTAGTTTGAAACAAATATTTTAAAGTGTCCCCCTTTTATGTCTACTTTCTCCAAACATCCTAGTGACTCAAACTTTGAGTCTCAAATGCTCATTATTCAGAATTATGAATAAATGCAAGAAAGTTTGCATACAAGTTACACACACGTAGGCCAACAGAAAGAGGTAAAATGCATGTAATGAAGTACTCACGATTTATTAACCCAGGTCCAGACCCATGGAAAAACATGGGCACCATCCATAAACCAACATGGAATAAGAAACATGGGACTATGAGAACCAATAATCTGTATAAGTATTTGAATGGTGGGCCAAGGAGTCAATTAGAATAAAAGGGACAAAATTTAGCAAAGGGGAATTTAGACTGAAGACACAGAATAATTTAACAAGGGGCAAAATTATGTGTTGGCAAAAGTACTGGAGGATATAGAACATTCTAGCTGGGGCAGAGGGATGGTCTAAATGAACAAAGAGGTTTCCTCCAGCTCCCTAGTCTGTTATTTTATGATCATTATTATATCCTGAAAGATTAAAGGCATGAGCTGAAGTCAATGGGAAAACTTCCATTGACTTCAGTGAGGTTTGGATTAAGCCCTAAGAGACTATGGGCCACGTCCTCAATTGGTGTAAATTAATGTAAGTCCACTAAAGTCAATGGAGCAACACTAACTTACACTATCTAGGGATCTGGCCCTACATTTTTAGAATTATCTTTCATGATCTTGTCACAAAGGCAACCTAGAAATATCTGCAGACTGCCACATCTTGCAAATCTTACTAGGCATACCTGTATAATTACAGTAGGAACTATATATACACTTTACATCAGAAATAGGCAGAAGTATGAATCTCATGATGGCAGGATTAATTTTATTTCATAGGTGCAATTAAAAAATAACACTAAGTCTTCTTAATATATTCAAGCAGGCTTCAAGTACTTTTCAAATATGCTTTCTCAAGCAAATTTGTCGATCAAGAATAGTTTAACCTTCAAGCACAAGATTAACAGCTCATCCCTTCAATGACCTGTTTGGCGCATGCAAGGATAACAAAGTGACATGAAGCATGCCCCAAAAGAATAAAAATGCAACTTTTCCAGCACTCTGCCTACAGACATATTTCATCATCTGTCACAACAGATAGGCTTCCTTTGGAAGTGAAAACAACCCACTCAAGGGCTTATTACAAGTGCTGAAATCTTTGGTGGACTGCAGAAGATAAATGAGTGGGGGAGGCAGTAGCCAGTGGATTTCAAAACAGGATTTAGTGATTCAGAAAAGGCTTCAGACAGGGAATATTGCTGAGGTATGTGAATGTTCAAATGATGCCAGGGCTCAGTAACACATTTGACATGTTGACATTTATTTTTATTTAGAACTTTCATGTGCATATTTAAGTTGTGACAACTGTAGCTTGGGTGTAAGTAAATATTAATGAAATCCAAGTTTGAGGTACACTACAGGTTTTTTAATTTACAGGTTTTTTTTACTCTATCTCCTACTGCCCAATTACCTTGTTATTTCTATTGACAAAAATCTGATTGTATCATAGCCAGCTACACAGAAAGTAGAAGAACTCGACTCTTTTTGGTCTTTGGTACCACTGGATATAGACCACTAGCCCCTCCAAAAAAACCAGGTCCCTCAACCTAGCAAACCTTCAACCAAACAAGTCCTCAGTGTAGATGTAAGAATGAATGCTAAGGAGGCAGGCTGCCTACCTCACACAAAGGCAATTTCAAGTTTCTTTCCTCAATGAAATACAAAGAGATAGTAGTGCAGATAACTGAAGAGCTTCTTGGGTAAGTAATTGGCAAGAATGCATTGGACAGTGAGGAGATATTTTGTTTGTTGGGAAATCTTCAAACCGTTACACAAGAATGATAATTAGGGCTACAATTTTGTCATGGAGGTCACTAAAGTCATGGATTCTGTGACTTCCAGAGACCTCCATGACTTGAGCCTGCAGCGCCTGGGAGCTGCAGGGTCCCCCCGTCGCCCGTGGTGGCTGGGAGCCGCCACAGGCTGCTGAGGTGCCCCAGTGGGACTGCAGGGGCTGCCCGCAGCTGGGAGCTACAGGTGGTGGGGATGCTCCCAGCTGGGCCCCAGGGGTGGTGTGGGGACCCCGCAGCTCCCCATTTTGTCATGCATATTTTTAGTAAAAGTCATGGATAAGTTCATGGAAGCCCGTGACCTATCCATGACTTTTACTAAAAATATGCGTGACAAAGTCTTAGCCTTAATGATAATTGAATAATAGTGTATAAACTAGCCAAGGAACACAATTCATCAGGATCTCGTGTTTAACTTTCCTGCTTTTCTTCTTCCATACTGTGCACCCTTTCTTCTATAATGCCTACACAACAATATTGCTGTTTTTGGATTAAAGCACTGTCCTATTTGACAGTCTTCCATATTATTGCTTTCAACAGGTTAACTCATTTAGTTACCACAGTCAGTAAGTGATTGAGTTTCTTCCATTATATTAAATGAGTTAAATTAAATATTAAATTATTACAGTGAGTTTGTTTTTTTTGATAAAAGAAATATGAAAGGCTGTGCACCCTACATTCTTAAAAAAAGAGTTGAGTTATGTAGAATTGTGGGATTGGGTCATTTGGATCCAAAAATGTTCAAAAAACATTCAAAAAGGGAAAAAATGTCAGTCTCAAATTTGATTTTTAGGTTTGAGAATTAGTTCTCTGAAGAAACCATTAAAATCAGTGTTGTATTATTTTTTAAAAAAAATAAAATAAAAAAACCCTCAGACTTTTTCAAAAAGAGAAAGAGCTGGGAATATCACTTCATCCTTATGTGATCTATTTATAGATTGTGACACTCACGATCTTGGCCAATACTACTCCCAGGGAACTGCAACTAAATGTCACTTTAGATGTCCCTTTTGGGGATCAGACGCAAAGGGTGATGCATAATACACATTAACTAGTGGGTTACATACTTCCTCTGGAGAGAGGAAACACCCTGAGCATCTAAGAGCCACGGATTTGCACTAGACAAATCCCCACTTATATGATGGGTGCCTTTCTTGGCCAACACACAAGGGATTGAACCAGGGACTTCCAGAGTTAAAACCATGTAAAATGAATCTCACCCATCCTGTGCCTCCAGGTAATTTGAAGGAAAAATTCCAAATATATGGGGAGACTGAGAAAACATTTGTCTGGCTGGATAATTTTTTTTTTTCCAAATAGACTGTTCTGGAAGTTAGTAATTTCCGCCTTTGGGATGTAGTCTATGTGGAAAGGGCAGGGTAGTTTAAGGTGCATGATACATTTGGCTCTGTAATCTCTTATGTATGTTGCACATTTAGGGGCAGACTCACACCCTTCCTTCCCCCTCCCCCAACATCTAAAAGACACATTGACCAGTAAACCATTCCACTTTGCTAAACAGAGTTTCATTTATCCTCTCAAAATAAATAAAATAATAAAATAAACAAAATAAACGTTGAAATAAATTTGGAAATAAGTATAGACTAGAATTGAAATGTGTAAAGTATATAAATTAAATAGATAGTGGATCATATATATCTAGAAATTTTACTACTGACTGCTTGCTTTTCTATGTTTCTATTTTCCCAATTGCCTCTCTATCAGTACAAGCACTGTATCTATCCATACACAGCTTATGCATTATGCAGTTCCTAATTATCATGGATTTATTTTTTATTCCAAAACAAATGTGAGTCATAAAAATCAATCTTTCCTGTCTCATTCTCAAAGGAATTGCATGAAAACTGGTTTAGGCTTCAGTAGTACTGCTTCCAAAACAAGTCCCAGAATTAAATACAGCTAAATATGAAAGTTTAAATATACAGGGATAAATCATCAGATTACAATCTGCACTGAGTAAGGGGTGGCACAAAGCTGCACTAATCCAGATGCAGATCAGGGATGCAATTGTGATCCAGAGTGCCTCTTACATAAAGGATGGAAGCTGCGACAAAGTTCCAAGCAGTTTCATTCTATTTTGTAAATTTCATATTTTGATGTAGAAAGAAAAGTTTCAAAATCATGCTTAATTTTTCTGAGATACACCAGTAGCAGATTATATCCCCTGCAATGCCATCCCAGCAGTATTGGCTCACACCGTGGGAATGGAACCAAGGCATTGCATATTCCATAACCATACCCACCACCTGCATATCAACGGAAATACCAGCTCCAAAGAGATTGTTGTCCTTCCCCAGGATAGCAACATAGCAGATCCTATACCATACAGAGGAGTCAGGATTCCCTTAACATTCTATGTGGGTACATAGGGCAAGAGACGGTTTTGCCCATAATCTATCCCTCTGTGTGCAAAAATTGATTTAATACATTGAAACTTAAAAACATAGAAATTGGCAGCTCTCTTCTACAGCAAACGGAACTTACAAAAACAAAAACTGCATGGAGCTTCTCCGTTCAACTAAGCATGAAACTGATGGATTGTTAACATTAAACCATATATACACAGACAATGCTGAAGCCAAAAAGAAAGCAGATTCTGGGATTTAGTTCCAAAATCTTGCCCTGTGCTACATGAATTGGCTGACGACAGCTGTGAGGGCAGAAACGAGCCAGGATTTCCTCAGAGTACTCATACTGGACCTGATCCACAGCCTGAAATCAATGGGTATGTTGCCATTGCCTTTCATGAGCTTTCAGTCAGGCTTGCCTGGAGGATGGTTCCCAGCTAACACATCTGGCAACACCTCATGGGTTTGCTTATACAACACTCAAGTCAACAGGCATTTTGCCACCGATTTCAATGCGAACAAGACATTCTCATAGTGCTGTGGCCTGCACAGTTTCAAGTTGGTAAACTACCCTACCCCTCAGACCTTTGTAAAAGTTGTGTGACAATGAACTTTAACGGGAAAAGAGACTGAACTCTTTCAGTGTGGTCTATGCAATGAATAGTGACAGAAAGATCTGACATTGAAGGAATCAGGAAAAGTTTATTGAGCTCCTACTATACTGCTCTGTTGCTCCCTACTTTGGCACTCAGAAAAAGTCAGCAGATGAGCAAACTCAGTAGACAGAGGGCTAAGAAGTAGCTACATAAGGACACAGATTCATTACAGTTATACACATATGCTGCAAATCGACAGCATGCACTATGGAGCGTGCATGTTGATTCTTCACTGGAGCAGAAGCAAGAGGTGCTTCAGAACGTACTTTTCTTGGCCCTCTTAACCATTCTGCTGTGGGAGAGAGCGTATGGATGGATGCACACATTTATTAATTAGAATCATAGTAAGCCCATGATAGCCCAGAAGTCAGTGCTCAAAGCATGGTGCCAGAGTGTGCACCTGCCTGATATTTGGCTAGCGCTCCCCTCTTGATGGTGATGGTGTCATGGTTCTGCTTCTCCACAGATTCTCCATTGTTGGGGCAAAGTTAGCGTAGTAGTTTTATGGAATCATGAGTTACTGAAACAGTGGTGGACCTAATATTGAAAAGCAGGAACTGCAATTTGATACTAATCCTCAATGACAACATCATGGTTGATGTGGACTCCAGAGGCTATACTAAGATAACCTCACAGCATGCTAGTGCTGTAGGATCAGGGTTATGAACACTGCCTTTACACAGAGAATGATATAAATTACTGTTTTGCTAAGCCATTTCGAAGAACATAAAGCCCAATTCCTTGTCATTTAGATTGTAGTCCAACACCAAATGTGCTAGGTGCTTTCTAAGACCCAGCACCTGCCACCAAAGAGTTAGCTGGTAACAAATGCAGGTGACACAATACCTCATATCAAACAAGGCTCAGAGCAGTTCGATTCACTGGAACCCACTTACAGCAGGGTAGTTTTGGTCAGGAATAATTTCTACATGGCTGTTATTCGGACCCAAACTGAAGGAAGGTGGTCCACACTAATAGGAATTGTGGAGGAGATGGCCCATGAGGCTATTGATCTACTGCTGTGGCTTAGATGATGAATAGCTCTACAGCCCCTGCATTAAACTGTGACTCATTTTTGCTTCATTACTAATGAAGTTTCGCTATAATTCAGTTCACAGAATTATTTGTATTGCTTATTCACTTTACTTTTCACCATTCAGATATACTTTTAAATATAGCAGATGCCGTTACGTTATTCTCTATTCCAAACCATTTTGGCCTGAGCAATCAAAATAGATCTGTGGCCCGCTTCAAGTTTCCCTTCCTCTCAGTACGACCAGCAATAGCCATCTTATTAGCTAAGGCATTTTTGTCATAAACAGCCATAAGAATATCAGTTAGCAATCTCCATCTTGACTCCAGAAATAAGCTGAAAAACATTTCAAGCAAAACAAAAAAAACTATTAGAAATTATAGTACAGGTACCAGTCTTGTATCCCATTCCTGTTCTATCATCTGCTACGTACTTCAGACTCTAAGAGTCATTAGAAGCACCAAAATATCCTTTATGTAATACAATACTTTATACTTCAATGCATCTGAGTCTGCATGTTAAGGTGACCTGCTAATAGCTTGCTACTTGGAGTTTTTTTTCAGCATCCTGGGCTGATAATTCTCTGTTACATCTCCACAATAAATCCAGGAATAGGAAAGGAAACCAGTATTGCATTCCATGGAGCACACAGAATTTCTTACCATCAACTCTGCACAGAATCAAATAAACAAAAGGGTCAACCACAGCCAAACATACTCATATGTTGTTTATGACACATTCTTTTTGCTGCTCACAGCCTCTAATCTTAAATCCAGAACATAAAGACTTCTAGTTTTCATTACATGCTATGTCAAAATCCTGCACAAGTCAAACATCATTAATTTGAATAATTCACTTCACAATATTTCTCTGTGCTAGCATTTCATATTGTATAGTTCTGAAAAACCTGTAGCTGCTGTTCAATAATCTAGTTAAATGCACTAGTAATCACTGCAGCCTCTCTTGTAAATATATACATTTTTCAGTGCTTCTACTACAAGTGCTGTCTAGAGATATGCCAAACTGCTTTGGGTTTCCTGTTGGCAGTTTCAAGCTAGACAGCTTGAGGGGTATAAGAAAGACAGTCTTGGATGCTGGAGGGGAGGAATTAAATTGGTGGCTGGGTCTGACTGACAGAGAAATAATTCCATGAAGCAAGCAGCAGGTGAAAAAAATCACCTTAGGACAGCTATAAACCTATTTAAAGAATAATGATTGCAAACTTTTGGTGCAAGGGTCTGAGAAGAAGCATCTAGTGTCTCGTTAATGTGCCAAGTGATGACCCACAGATAAGGAAAGTGAGAGTTTATTCCTCCATCTACACACACACACGTTCATACTGATGCATTTCAGTATTTGCATTCTATGAAATCAGGCCAACTACAGAAGGTCTAACCAGTTATCTTCCTTCTAATGTGGTAGTTTCAGTGTAAATCTTGTAAGAGGTATTTTACCTAATATTATAGTCATGGCTCTGATCTAACTTAGCTAAATGGAACACCCAGTAAAATGTGACAATCAATGTACCTCTAAGAAAAAACCTCACCATGAATGTCAGCGATTTATAGGTGCAGTGCACGAACACTCTGGCTGCCTCCCAAGCACCACCCCTCCCAGACCTGAGGTCACCCTGCCTCAGTTTCCTCACTTCTCAGGGCTCTCGGTGAAGCCCACAGCACACAACTCCTGGGGGCTGGATTCATTAACGTAAAATAACTCCCAAAATAGAGTTCTCAAAAACTCCCATCCTTACCCAATCTATACTTTCAGTCCCTTCCCACAGGGGGTCTCCCAAGCATCCCTGCTTGCAGCCCTTTTCCCTGCAGGCTCAGCATTCCCTGCTGGAGTCTTATCAGTGTCAGTGCATTCCCCCTCTTCTCTACAGCTTCCGGATACTCTTTATAGGGGAATCAGTTCCTCTGTACCAGCTGCTTCTACTAATTAAACCCCACACACTATCCCAGGTCTGGTCGGCTCAAGACCTCTGGCCCTTATAGGGACAGAACAGCCAATTAAACAGTGATTGTTTTAATTTTAAAACAAAGGTCATAACGTGTGGGGTCAAGTACTGAAGGGATCTAAGACCTTATTTTTGTAAAGTATTTAGCAATATCAGTGAATGTGCGTGTGCATACACAAACACCATAGTAATTGCATGTGTAAATAATGTAGTATTTGTAAGCACAGATGAGGATCAAATCAAGGACAAAATATACACTGTGGTAAGCTGCTTTAGCTATGAGTCTCCAGATTTTCCCATGGTTGGGAGATGCTGATCTATGAAGTGTCAAGAGCATTGATCAGCTAGAAGCTGTTTGTACAAGCTCGCACAAGTTAAATGATTACATCACTTTTAAAGTAAAATGTTTCTACTGGTATAACTTTTATTTGTTTTGTTCATGAAAACAGCTCTGACAAAATACACTCCCACAAATCTAGATTTTGATGAAAACTCCAAGTCAAACTAAATATTAGACTAGTTTGAAGCAGTTCAGTAATCTGTTTTTAGTTGTTCAGCAGTAAATTTTAAGAGAGGAAGTCACAGATAATTGAGCTGAATATTCAAATTTTTCTCAAAAGGATAAAGACACCCAAAAGATCAAACTTTTCCTCAAGAGGATAAAGACACTTCTCCATTACTGGACTTCCTATTTCCCCATATGATTTCTAAACAGAGAATGAACACTATCTCTTATCACAGGAGCACACTGAAAAGGGAAATATTGAAATTTTTTATGACCACTGGCAGACTTTGTACATGCTTTAATTATCTAATATAAGTACTTTAAGACAGTGCAATGAAATACGAGATCTCTGACATGTGGTACTCAGGGCAGCTCTGCATTGAAAAATCATAATATGAAAACTTAAATAGTCTCTGTACCATAATACATGCAATATCTAAATTGCCGTGCCTTAAATAATCGTGAATGAGAAAGATCTAAACATATCATACCAATTACATTGTCACTCATTTTGTAGTAATTGTAATTATCTTTTTTCTCTTGTACATATAAAATTTTGTTATTGGAAGAGAATATTTAAACAATGACAGATTATAAAATAAATTGTTCATAGTAACTCAGATCAAACAGTAATAGTTGTCTTATTTGATATCTTTTTATATGTGGCAACTAATCATATGCATGCATTTTCATTGCCATGGGGCTGCTTGAAGCACCAGTGAAGCACTTCTGCAGTTGGAAGAAAAAATTGCCCTCTTCCTCTAGCTCCCAATTGTATCCCTAATAGACGGAGGACAGGTTAACTGGTGCAACATTCAGAACACAGTAGGAATTATTTTTTCACGTGACTTGATTGTCACCAGCATAGATATTAAGTTTCTCAATAGCAGCCCACAGAGTAAACGTGGAAAAGGAGGCAAGGCATTAGCCAACTGTCATGGGGTCCACTCACCACACATGGTGCCTCCTCCTGGTGGCTCTGGGGATTAGCTCTTGTCAGGTGTTGCACCCTCCTCTGGCAGAGATCTCTATCCATTCTCTCTTTCACCCTACAGCCCCTCATTTCCAAAGCTGCAGCTTCCCGTTCATGGCTTGTCCCTCCAGCCAGGTCACTAAGTTCCTCCCCTTCCAGTGGTATCAAAGTCCTTCCACTTTGAACAGCTGGTGTCTCCAACACCCTATGCCATTTTCCAGTGGCTGGCAGGGGAACCCAGGCCTGCCCTCTATAGTAATGTCCAGCCCAAGGATCCTATAACTCGCAGTCAAGGTCTGTACAGTCCTACCCCTTGCTGCAGTTTTCCTTGGCTTCTTCCTTCCTACCTACCTAGCTTCCTCCTCTTTTAGGGTTTGCCAGCCTAATCTCTTTCCTCCCAGGGAGTGACTGCAAACTACTTCTTATAGCCCCTTCCTGCTTGCAGCTCCTGGGCTTTTATACAGGCCACTCCTGGTCCTGCCCATCTGAGCACATTTCCAATTAGTCACCTGCTCCCTGTCTCCTTCAGGTGGAGCCTGGGCAGTTAATTGGCCTGCCTAGCCACCTTAACCCTCCAGTCATGTGTGGGGTGAACACCCCATCACATTGGTCCACACGAAAACAGGAGTCTAGGAGAAAAAGTAACCAAATGCAAAGGGTAAGAGTAAAACACTCATCCGGTACACTGAAGCCCAATGACACGTCAGCAAAAATAAATGGTAAAAGAAGAGATTATATGGAGAAACACCAGATACAACTATTTTATACTCATGAACTAGGTGAGAGGTCCGGACAAGCTGAGATCAGTGTGCAGGATGACATCCCTGAAGGAGATGATCTGGAAAACTAAGAAATTACAAGAGTGAGTGTGGGTATGTGTAGAAATGTGGGATTGGGTGAAGAAAGAAGGCTAATTACCATACTAACTGCTGGTGGTGTGTAAACAAAGCTCTCCTGTCCCAAACCAAAACTATTACGGTCAGACGGGAGCAAACATCCTTCCAGATTTTCTATCACTCTCCAAGTGAAAGGAACGGTAGGAAGACTTGAATTCCCTCTACAGAAGGTGCACTATTCTAGGCCCTTTTCCAAGCTTTGGACATCTACTGCAGAAGTAAGGAACTGGGAAACTGGTACTGAGGACAAACAGATCCCTTTGGTGAAAAAAAAAGTGTTTGATTCATCACCACACTACTGGGCGTTAACTCCTACTACTGGAGAGCCATTATGGAGAATATACAATTCTGCCCAAATTTAACAGCAAATAGTACTTTCCTAAGAGGAATTTCAGATTTTCTCTAGAGTTCCTACATTTAGCAATTCATTCTTAAGACATCATCAGCGCCCTACAAACAATCCAGTATACATTTTGTCATTTGTGCTGTATGTTTCTATATCCATTGTACTCCTATAATATAGGTAAATTATGGAATCTGGAACAGAACTTCTTTAGCCTGTTGCTCAGAATGTTTCTGCTGCTCCCAGAATGAAAAACCTACTTCTAAAAAGTGGACCATTCCCTTTAAAAATTGCATTATTTGCAAGATTTTTAATCATTCCTCATTTACAGCTGTTTCAATAACACTGAATCATATTAAAATATACTATTCCATATTGTAAATGATAATTAAAACACAACAGTTCCATAGTAAATTAACTACTTCTGAATTAAATTTTCAAGACATAATACAATTCACCATTTTAAAAAGGGACTAGAAGAACATGGAGGGACAAAACTGAAAGGGAAAAATTCTCAGCATGATGAATGGAGATCCCAACTTACAACTCCTATTAATCATAGAATCATAGAATATCAGGGTTGGAAGGGATCTCAGGAGGTCATCTAGTCCAACCCCCTGCTCAAAGCAGAACCGATCCCCAACTAAATCGTCCCAGCCAGGGCTTTGTCAAGCCTGACCTTAAAAACTTCTAGGGAAGGAGATTCCACCACCTCCCTAGGTAACCCATTCCAGTGTTTCACCACCCGCCTAGTGAGAAAGTTTTTCCTAATATCCAACCTAAATCTCCCCCACTGCAACTTGAGACCATTACTCCTTGTTCTGTCATCTGCTACCACTGAGAACAGCCTAGAGCCATCCTCTTTGGAACCCCCTTTCAGGTAGTTGAAAGCAGCTATCAAATCCCGCCTCATTCTTCTCTTCCACAGACTAAACATCCCCAGTTCCCTCAGCCTCTCCTCATAAGTCATGTGTTCCAGTCCACTAATCATTTTTGTTGCCCTCCGCTGGACTCTTTCCAATTTTTCCACATCCTTCTTGTAGTGTGGGGCCCAAAACTGGACACTCTACTCCAGATGAGGCCTCACCAATGTCGAATAGAGGGGAACGATCACGTCCCTCGATCTGCTGGCAATGCCCCTACTTATACATCCCAAAATGCCATTGGCCTTCTTGGCAACAAGGGCACATTGTTGACTCATATCCAGCTTCTCGTCCATTGTAACCCCTAGGTCCTTTTCTGCAGAACTGCTGCCGAGCCATTCGGTCCCTAGTCTGTAGCAGTGCGTTGGATTCTTCCGTCCTAAGTGCAGGACTCTGCACTTGTCCTTGTTGAACCTCATCAGATTTCTTTTGGCCTAATCCTCCAATTTGTCTAGGTCCCTCTGTATGCTATCCCTACCATCAAGCGTATCTACCACTCCTCCCAGTTTAGTGTCATCTGCAAACTTGCTGAGGGTGCAATCCACACCATCCTCCAAATCATTTATGAAGATATTGAACAAAACCGGCTGCCAACTAGACATGGAGCCATTGATCACTACCCGTTGAGCCCGACAATCTAGCCAGCTTTCTATCCACCTTATAGTGCATTCATCCAGCCCATACTTCTTTAACTTACTGGCAAGAATACTGTGGGAGACCGTGTCAAAAGCTTTGCTAAAGTCAAGGAACAACACGTCCACTGCTTTCCCTTCATCCACAGAGCCAGTTATCTCGTCATAGAAGGCAATTAGATTAGTCAGGCATGACTTGCCCTTGGTGAATCCATGATGACTGTTCCTGATCACTTTCCTCTCCTCTAAGTGCTTCAGAATTGATTCCTTGAGGACCTGCTCCATGATTTTTCCAGGGACTGAGGTGAGGCTGACTGGCCTGTAGTTCCCAGGATCCTCCTTCTTCCCTTTTTTAAAGATGGGCACTACATTAGCCTTTTTCCAGTCATCTGGGACCGCCCCCGATCGCCATGAGTTTTCAAAGATAATGGCCAATGCCTCTGCAATCACATCCGCCAACTCCTTTAGCACTCTCGGATGCAACGCATCCGGCCCCATGGACTTGTGCTCGTCCAGATTTTCTAAATAGTCCCGAACCACTTCTTTCTCCACAGAAGGCTGGTCACCTCCTCCCCATGCTATGCTGCCCAGTGCAGCAGTCTGGGAGCTGATCTTGTTCGTGAAGACAGAGGCAAAAAAAGCATTGAGTACATTAGCTTTTTCCACATCCTCTGTCACTAGGTTGCCTCCCTCATTCAGTAAGGGGCCCACACCTTCCTTGACTTTCTTCTTGTTGCCAACATACCTGAAGAAAACCTTCCTGTTACTCTTAACATCTCTTGTTAGCTGCAACTCCAGGTGTGATTTGGCCTTCCTGATTTCACTCCTACATGCCCGAGCAATATTTTTATACTCATCCCTGGTCATTTGTCCAATCTTCCACTTCTTGTAGGCTTCTTTTTCGTATTTAAGAGCAGCAAGGATTTCACTGTTAAGCCAAGCTGGTCGCCTGCCATATTTACTATTCTTTCTACACATCGAGATGGTTTGTCCCTATAACCTCAATAAGGATTCTTTAAAATACAGCCAGCTCTCCTGGACTCCTTTCGCCCTCATGTTATTCTCCCAGGGGATCCTGCCCATCAGTTCCCGGAGGGAGTCAAAGTCTGCTTTTCTGAAGTCCAGGGTCTGTATTCTGCTGCTTTCCTTTCTTCCTTGTGTTAGGATCCTGAACTCAACCATTTCATGGTCACTGCCTCCCAGGTTCCCATCCACTTTTGCTTCCCCTACTAATTCTTCCCGGTTTGTGAGCAGCAGGTCAAGAAGAGCTCCGCCCCAGTTGATTCCTCCAGCACCTGCACCAGGAAATTGTCCCCGACATTTTCCAAAAACTTCCTGGATTGCCTGTGCACCGCTGTATTGCTCTCCCAGCAGATATCAGGGTGACTGAAGTCTCCCATGAGAAAAGGGCCTGCGATCTAGTAACTTCTGCGAGTTGCCGGAAGAAAGCCTCGTCCACTTCATCCCCCTGGTCTGGTGGTCTATAGCAGACTCCCACCACGACATCACCCTTGTTGCTCACACTTCTAAACTTAATCCAGAGACTCTCAGGTTTTTCTGCAGTTTCATACTTGAGTTCTGAGCAGTCATACTGCTCCCTTACATACAGTGCAACTCCCCCACCTGTTCTGGCCTTCCTGTCCTTCCTGAACAGCTTATATCCATCCATGACAGTACTCCAGTCATGTGAGTTATCCCACCAAGTCTCTGTTATTCCAGTCACCTCATAATTCCTTGACTGTGCCAGGACTTCCAGTTCTCCCTGCTTGTTTCCCAGGCTTTGTGCATTTTATTAATAGAAACCCTTATAAAGGATGAAAATGTATTTCAGGGCAGGGGCTGAGGATCTGGCCCACTGGCTCCTCCTGTTTTCTTCACACTGATGCACAGTCCAGATATCATTCTGCCCAAATTTAAAATCCTTTCTCCCATGCATTTCTTACTTAATGCCATGGCCTAGAACAGTGGTTCTCAAACTAGGGCTGCCGCTTGTTCAGGGAAAGCCCCTGGTGGGCCGGGCCTGTTTGTTTACCTGCCACGTCTGCAGGTGCGGCCGATCGCGGCTCCCACTGGGGGCTGCGGGAAGCAGTGCAGGCCGAGGGATGTGCTGGCCGCCCTTCCTGCAGCCCCCATTGGCCTGAAGTGGCGAACCACGGCCAGTGGGAGCCACAATCGGCCAAACATGCAAACGCGGCAGGTAAACAAACCGGCCCGGCCTGCCAGGGCTTTCCCTGAACAAGCGGCAGCCCTAGTTTGAGAACCACTGGCCTAGAATATTCTGTAGCCATTAAAACCAACCCTGCTACTTATTTCAGAGGAAAAGAGATTATCCCCGAATAAATCAGTTTATTTATGAATAGTGGAATTACTTATTTTCTGAACTGCCATTTGAATCAACACCCCGTGGATCCACAGAAAGTTGCATATTGAGCATTACACATTATCCCATGTGATATTTGATACAAGATTCATTGTGTAATTACATTAAGTTTAGCAGCACAAATCAGTAACTTGTTCATAGAAACTACGTTCTTTGGTCTAGGCTTGAGAAAATGTTATTTGAGTTAAGGTTTCTCCTTTTTAGGAGAGCCTTTGTAGTACAGCAGAATGAATAACTCTTATCCGGTAACTTATTCAAGAATTTTCACCTCTGTCCTTGTTTGTAAGCTTCCTGCAAAAAATGGCAAAATTCTGAAATATATTAATTATAATTTTTTCATATTTTTTCAGAGAATAAGTCTGGTCTGAAGTTTAAGTCATAAACAATTCACTGCAAAAGTCGCATTGTATTATTACTTCAGTATATAAGTCATCTGTGGGTCTAAAGGCTGAAGCTTTAAAAACGGTATTGAATGAAGTCAGAGATGGTATTGGATGATGTATGTAATGACAAGCCAGCACTATCACCAATTTCAGCTTGTATACTATGAAATTGGCTTTTGTCGAAAATTTGAGAATTCAAGTTAACTTTCAGTCTTCTGCAATTTCTCACCCCAGTAAAGCTTGTTTCTTAGAATATTCACAGAAAGTGAACACAAAACAGGGTCTGAATACAGAGAAAGTGAATTCATTCCAAAATTGGAATGGATATTCTCAGAAAAGTTTTTGCAGCAGTCACTCAGCCCTACATCATATTACAGGGCATTCTCTGGCCACAGAGATATAGGGTAAGATTCTAAAACCTGCCTAAGGGACTTGAACATCCAATTCTGATTAATCTCAGCATCCAAATCTGGTAGCTTTGAAAGGTAGGTAGCTTTGAAAATCTCAGACATTAATTTTAAGCGCACAAAACAATGGCTCCATTCATACCCTATACATCCATATACAGAAGGGGTTCTCTTCTCATAGATCATCCTCCTAATGCTGTGGCATGTTCCCCACTCCACTCAGCTATGCAGAAGCACCTCACAGGATTCTAGTTAACTCGATCTGATGTAGACAGGGAGCCAGTGGTGCTCTACCAGCATCTTCCCAAATCATATGGGGGAAGTTGGCATAATCTATGCCATTTATCATCCACAGTTTAGACCACCACCTCCCTTAAGGAGATCACCAGGAACACAAAGCCAGGTGACCTGGACAACAATGCAGAGTCAAGAGAGAGGCATGTGTGTGGAAGCCCTTGTTTCTGCTGTATCTCTAAAATCTGTGCCAAGGAATGTCTTGGGGAATCCATGAGTTTGGATGTAAAACCTGCAGCTTCTTCAGCGGGAGGGGTTAAGGATGGGAAAATCCTGCCAAAAAAACAGAGGGCATTGTGCAAACTGCAACTTGTGGAGTTTCCACTGCCCATCACAGGCCATTCTAGGGTATGTGCAGTGCTTTGTTAGTGACAAAAGAACACAGAAAGCATGAGGATTTCCATCTCATTCAGTAAAGGGCAGCTGTAATATTCACCTGTCACATAGGCTATTGATATATTCTACTCAGGGAACTGGTTGAGGATCTTTAATAATTTTTAACTTAATTATTGGAGTGGTATGCATTAAATTTGGCACTAGTTATTGTAAAACCAATATGCCTAACTTCTGAATAAATACGGCAGTTAATTAAATTTTAATGCAATATAATGGCCATTTTGCCCAATGCAACCATCGTTCAGTTTTTTTTATTTTATTTTATTTTATTTTTAAGGAAAGCTGCTGTAGCTGTTTTTACCATACCAAGAAAAGGCCTAACTTTTAACGTCTGGGGGCATAGACTATTATGACTGCTTGTAAATAAAGCTTATTTCTAAAACTACTGCTACTTTGTAACTTACTGGGTTTCTATACAATCCAGTGAGTTACTAAGCCTAAGGAGATATTGCAGAGGAAGAAAAGGAAAGTGACAGATCTCAGATATCAAATTGTACAGGTTTTAAAAGTTGTACATTCTGTTAAAATGTACTTTTTATACCTAAGTGCTTATTTTTATATCAACAAGGACAACTCCAGGCCTGAGTAACTATTATAATACCACAAATATATTTCCACTGTTTGTACCCAGCACAAACATGATCAGTTACTTTGTATATGTTATAATCATTAACAGCTACTCCTGTTGAAATTAAAAATCAAAATTTTAAGCAGGTTCTTTATAAAAGCAGCCATGGAACACAACCAAGTAGAGCTACATCAAAATGTATAACTCTGTATCCTAATGTTCTTCAGAAGGACCTTATTTTTCTATGAATGTATATGTTCTTTTGCTTGTGTAAAAAGTGGCAGTCCCTGATTGCCATTGGTGTAGATGGATTGCTGGAGGTAAAGTTATTTAAAATGCTATTATACTCCCCTTTTCCTGAACCTCAGCTTAACTCTTGCTGAAAAGGATAGGCGAAAAGTGCGTCTTTTCTGGACATTTTGGAAAGCATTACAGAGTTAAACCTTCAGGGCTGCTGTGTGCAGAAAGCTGAATACAGGTAGATGTTAACAACAGCTTTCACTTAGCTTTAAAGAGAGTGTGCTATCAAAGCATATTGAATAAATATTTAACACAAAAAAGTTGTAAACATTATTTGGAAAACATGAATAACTTCTTTAAACAAATGCTATTAAATAGTAACACTATTGGTGTTTCTTATACACACTTCCATCACTCTGCTACATATATTTCAGTGTAAGGCTTCAACATATTGTTTGCACTTCTGTTCTTTAGCAAGCATATATAAACAAACACATTCCACGTATTTTGTATTAATATATAAGAATAAGATTAATGCAAAATATGTTATCGACCAGGAAAGCTGAAAGCAAAAAGAATGTGCTTTTATACAGTGATTTACATACATGTTATGAAAATTACACATAGAAGAACATAAATTGTTGGGCAAAAGTCAACATGGTTTCAGTAAAGGGAAATCATGTCTTACTAATCTATTAGACTTCTTTGAAGGGGTCAACAAACATGTGGACAAGGTGGATCCAGTGGACATAGTGTAGTTAGATTTCCAGAAAGCCTTTGACAAGGTCCCCCACAAAAGGTTCTTATGTAAATTAAGTTGTCATGGGATAAGAAGGAAGATCCTTTCATGGATTGAGAACTGGTTAAAAGACAGGGAACAAAGGGTTAGGAATAAATGGTAAATTTTCAGAATGGAGAGGGGTAAATAGTGGTGTTCCCCAAAGGTCAGTCCTAGGACCAATCCTATTCAACTTATTCATAAATGATCCGGAGAAAGGGGTAAATAGTGAGATGGCAAAGTTTGCAGCTGATACTAAAGTGCTCAAGATAGTTAAGACCAAAGCTGACTGTGAAGAACTTCAAAAAGATCTCACAAAACTAAGTGATTGGTCAACAAAATGGCAAATGAAATCTCATGTGGATAAATGTAAAGTAATGCACATGGGAAAAATTAACCTCAACTATACATACAGTATGATGGGGGCTAATTTAGCTACAACTAATCAGGAGAAAGATCTTGGAGTCATCGTGGATAGTTCTCTGAAGACGTCCACGCAGTGTGCAGTGGCAGTCAAAAAAGCAAATGGGATGTTAGGAATCGTTTAAAAAAGGGATAGAGAATAAGACGGAGAATATCTTATTGCCCTTATATAAATCCATGGTACACCCACATCTTGAATATTGCGTACAGATGTGGTCCCCTCATCTCAAAAAAGATATACTGGCATTAGGAGAAGTTCAGAAAAGGGCAACTAAAATGATTAGGGGGTTGGAACAGCTCCCAGATGAGGAGAGATTAAAGAGGCTAGGACTTTTCAGCTTGGAAAAGAGGAAACTAAGGGGGGATATGATAGAGGTATATAAAATCATGAGTGCTGTGGAGAAAGTGAATAAGGAAAAGTTACTTACTTGTTCCCATAATATAAGAACTAGGGGTCACCGAATGAAATTAATGGGTAGCAGTTTTAAAACAAATAAAAGGAAGTTCTTCTTCACTCAGCACACAACCTGTGGAATGCCTTGCCTGAGGAGGTTGTGAAGGCTAGGACTAGAACAGGGTTTAAAAGAGAACTAGATAAATTCATGGAGGTTAGGTCCATTAATGACTATTAACCAGGATGGGTAGGGAATGGTGTCCCTAGCCTCTGTTTGTCAGAGGGTGGAGATGGACGGCAGGAGAGAGATCACTTGATCATTACCTGTTAGGTTCACCCCCTCTGGGGCACCTGGCATTGGCCACTATCAGCAGACAGGATAGTGGGTTAGATGGACCTTTGGTCTGACCCAGTATGGCCATTCTTATATACTTATATTTCCCTTTGATCTTCTTTCAGAGATGATTTCTTAGTCTCTCTCTAAATGTGGCCATAATATGTAATGTGGATTCCTGGATATTTCAAAGCTTAAGAAGATGGAAACAACGCCTCTGTTCTTTTCCAGATTCTTCAGAGCCTTCTCAGTAAACAAAAGTCTGGGGATCCTTACAGCTAAACAGCATTCCAGTTCTTAGGTTAACAGCTGACTGGACTCCTCATTTTCTGGTGTAGCCTGTATCCCAAGTGCTACAAGTATTGGGATCAATATATAAAATATCCCTTTCCCTAGATTTCTATAAGGCTCTTACTCTATACGGTACTATATTTACCCCACAAACCTAAATCAGGTTAGGATTTACAAACTCTCACCTGACTGAACTCTGCCCCCTGCTCTCTTTAACTAAAACAGAATCCCAATTTAAAGCAGTTAGTTTATAGCAAAGCATAGTTTTCATAGTCCCTGTCGCCTCTGGGGGTGACAAATGCTCCCCCTTACAGTTCTCCCTCTAGGTACATGCGCTATGGTTGACTATAAATTAGTTTTATAGACTAATAAATTAGACAACCCTAGTAAGTAAAGCTGAAGTAATACTCACTTGTATTCAGAATGGTATAGATATTGGGATGCAGCCCTCACAGCAGACACATATCTTGGTCCTGCATTAATCACCCACTGAGTCCACAGGATTGTATTTGTCTCCAACTCCCATAGTTCTAGTCTTTCCTTTCTGAACTCTAATTGTCTCCACTCGCAGATTATGAAAATGAGCAAGGCCTGTAAGACTGCTTACCCTTATTGGAAACTTTCTAAACAGTTTCAAAAACAACTATTGAGCATGTCCAGGTTCTGCCACACCATGAGTCCATCTAGGTCCTTCAAGATGAATTGCCCTGCCCTGCTCTCTGCACATGTGTAGGGAATAAAGGGTTCAAACAAAATAATCCATGTCTCCTCCCCATTGCTTCTCTCCCTTTCTTTGGTCTTACAAATCAATTGCTGCTGTACAAAGCATGTGGGTTACACTTGTAATATAGTAAATGACTTCCTGCATTCCCAACGTGGGAGTACATCAAAATCATTCAGGATGCCAGATCTAACTCCATTAGGGAGGGTGTAGCAGCTAATTTGACTACTGAGGACCTGATGATTCTATTTCCCCTAGCTCCAATTGACCTGGAACTCTCTTCATCCTTCTCTCTTTACTTGGGCACAGAGGAGAAGATTTGGGCCATACCATGTTCAAAAGTCAAATCGGAAAATTCATGAAGCTTTACTGAGCTGATCTTAAAAATGATTTTATTGTGACTCTAAAGGCTGAAGCTTCAACAATCCTAGCATGTGGTATCATTAAATGATGTCAGAAGGACTTCTATACCCAGAAAGCGTCACTGAGTTTTCATCTTGAATTAACATCCAATTCATATCTATTTAAAACAAAAAGAATTCAACATTTTCAAAGAAAATAATACAATGATCTGAGATATTAACAGGTGCTTAAGTTACAAATGTTATATGTATAACAAGATTTTTTGAAAATTTATCGAATCAAATACTTATTTTCCGTCATATAAATGATGCTCTTACTTTGTATAACATTCAGGGATCTAGGGTGCCTTTGTGATCTATAAAAACAACGAGAAATCCTTGTGGCACTAAATAATAAAGAAAACAAAATCAAACCTATGTAGCCTTTATCCTAAGGATGGGCAGAAAGGAAGAAGGGATATAATATTTCTGAGTTTAAACTGGAATTACAGAGGCTTCTTAATTGCAAAATGTGAGGTAAATTCAGGGTTTGGGCAAAGACTAGGCATGTGCCCAGAAAGAAAAGGCACCCCAAACCTTGCACCCCAAAAATCTCGGTGGTTCACAGTCCACGTCTTGACCTCCTTGGCTAAAGCTGCATAGAGGACATTCTGGGCTGCATCCTGTGTTCAAAGTGCATGGCCAATTTGTTGTATAGTGTTCCCAAGCCCCTAGCAGTAATAATCTATGCAGGGTCTAGAATGTAGCAGACACGGCAATGCTGATCATGAGACCACATTGACACTAGTTTTGGATTGTGTGACAAAGTTCCTCCTCTACCTTGGTGGGTCTTGCACTTATTGGCGGATTTGCTCACCTTGGAGCTTCACGGCAGCCCTCAGTGTGGCCGTTTTTGTGAACCCACAGTCTAGGTCAGCTTCTCCTGTGTCTGACCAGGAGTTGGGATGTTTGGGGGGGAACCCGGGCCCACCCTCTACTCCGGGTTCCAGCCCAGGGCCCTGTGGAATGCAGCTGTCTAGAGTGCCTCCTGGAACAGCTGTGTGACAGCTACAACTCCCTGGGCTACTTCCCCATGGCCTCCTCCCAACACCTTCTTTATCCTCACCATAGGACCTTCCTCCTGGTGTCTGATAATGCTTGTACTCCTCAGTCCTCCAATAGTACGCGTTCTCACTTTCAGTTCCTAGTGCCTCTTGCTCCCAGCTCCTCACACGAGCACCACAAACTGAAGTGAGCTCCTTTTTAAACCCAGGTGCCCTGATTAGCCTGCCTTAATTGATTCTAGCAGCTTCTTGACTTGCTGCAGGTGTTCTAATCAGCTTGTCTTAATTGTTTCCAGAAGGTTCCTGATTATTCTGGAACCTTCCCTGTTACCTAACCCGGGGAAAGGGACCTACTTAACCTGGGGCTAATATATCTGCCTTCTAGATCCCAATAGCATCATTCTCCTGTAGCCATCTGGCCTGACCCTGTCACAATTGTTAACATCCACCTGTGACCAAGGTGAAAGTGTTGGCTCCTAATTTGTATGCAGTACCTATATTCAAAGATAAAACTTCAAAAGATGGACTTTCTAAACCACTGTGTTTTATTCAAGGTTTTTTCAGTACTGTACGCAAGACACTGTCCTACAGCAATTCCTGTCTTTTTTCTGTTGCTTAGAAGTCTTTACTGTTTCCCTTCTTTCCCTAAATTGGTATCTGTGCCTCCTGTCCATGCATGTTTTCTATATACACAAAAGGCAAAGTGCCCAAATAAGCAGCATCCTGGTCAACTAAGATCTCTGAGGCAGGGAAATAAGCAATCAAAGAGTCATACAGCATGATCCTCAGCTAACAAACTGGCATGAAATCAGTGGAGCTACACCAATTTACCTGAGGCTCTGGCCCAAGGTCTGTAAAGGAGGTTATCCATTTGGTCACATTAGAACTGAAAACATAAGAATCTTTGTATTTGATCTTGAGGTATTATTTTATATATTGTGTATACATTTGATCAGAACTTGTTACAGTACAATGTACAAAATATATAGGTTTTACTGCCCAGTAAAACCAATCATATGGTTCTAGTTTGTGACAAGCCATAATGCAGGAGAGCAAGGAGATAAACAGATTTATTCTTTTGTACTGTGTAAGGTTTATTACATCAATCACAAAGTTATTGCCATTAAAAAAGAAGCATTTATCTTTTAAGGTATTGCCTTTATCATGATAAGTTATTAAATGTACTGAAGTATCTTCTAGGACAGGGATTCTTACACTGGGGGGGGGGGATCGTGACCCTTTAGGGTGTCATGGGGTTATTATGTGGACGTCATGAATACATGCAGAAAATAGAGAGAAACGGCAATAAAATATATAATGTAAATCTAGCAGTTTAGAAAATAACACAGCTTTCTGTCCCAATGTAGTGTATTTACTTCAAAAAGTATTGTAAACATATGAAGTGATCGCTGTTCCTAAACAAAATATATATTTGTACTATCACCACTTTAAGAAAATTGGACTCTGGGGATTGTATCGTACATGCAGGTTTGTTGTCTTGAGACTAAAAGGGTGGGACAGAGGGCTTGATTGTTCAGCAGCTGAAGAGCTGCATTAAACTGCAGACCAATCAGAACACTGAGATCGGCAAAAAATAGTAATGTATCATTTGACAATCATGCAGGCAGGGGCAGCACTAGCAGGACTTGCGGGAGCTATAGCCACCCCAAAATTTGTCTTTGCCTCTCCATTGCCACCCCTCCCAGCACAAAGATCAAATGTTACTTCTGCAGTTCTGCGCTACAGCTGGCAGCAGTATGGGTTTTTTTACCCTAAGAAAAGAATGTTTAGGAGCATCCCTTAAACTCATGAAAAATGGGAAAGAACACACGGCATGAGTAAACCAACTGTGCATTCAGACTAGCATATTCTAAAAGCGGTCTACAGAGAAAACAGAAATCTTGGTCTCCCTCTGTAGTAGAAAGTGTGCCTTTGAAAGGGTACAGCTACTACTGTGGAAGAAGAAGAAGAAGAATGGCAGACATGGCCCAGTACTCCTATTCTTCACCATGCTAGTGTTGGACCAGGGGATTATGTGAGGGATGAAACAAAACCTAAGCAGCCCACCTGGATTGACCACATTTTGTTTCTTGGAATCCACACTGCAAAAACATAAAATGGGGGAGAAACACTAACTGCTTCCAACTGGCCTTTAAAACATCAAGCACCAGAGATGAAATTATGACAGGATGCAAGAAAAGACATTTCAAGTAAATTAAAAATGGATTTTACCCACAGCAAATTTGTCTTATACTGACAGTTTCTAACTGGATCCACAGATACTGGTCAGATGTCTGTCCAAGGGTTTAAATCTTTCAAAAGAATACATCAATACAGTTAGACTTCTATCCTTTTAGTGGTTACAGAAGTGACGCATTTAGCCAATTAAACTGAAGCTTAAGGCTTTCAGAGGAAATACACTGAGTCATTTAGTTTCTCTAGGTAGCCGCCCTACTTTAGCTTTCTCATGGGAATGCACTTATTTGGTCTCCAAATCAAATCCTACATCGAAAAACAAACTGCTTCACAAATGGGCTAGCTAACTAGTCTCTTTCTATATGCTTTGCCATACGTGTCTCTGTACATCCAATCACTTCAGGAAAACACAATGTGGGGCACTGCATAACTGATTCCATTTGCTCAGGGCATCGTGCCTATATAACAGGCCCCAGAGTCAAGACTCCAGGATTCCATTCCCAACTGACTGAGATCTTAGAATCATAGAATCATAGAATATCAGGGCTGGAAGGGACCCCAGAAGGTCATCTAGTCCAACCCCCTGCTCAAAGCAGGACCAAGTCCCAGTTAAATCATCCCAGCCAGGGCTTTGTCAAGCCTGACCTTAAAAACCTCTAAGGAAGGAGATTCTACCACCTCCCTAGGTAACGCATTCCAGTGTTTCACCACCCTCTTAGTGAAAAAGTTCTTCCTAATATCCAATCTAAACCTCCCCCATTGCAACTTGAGACCATTACTCCTCGTTCTGTCATCTGCTACCATTGAGAACAGTCTAGAGCCATCCTCTTTGGAACCCCCTTTCAGGTAGTTGAAAGCAGCTATCAAATCCCCCCTCATTCTTCTCTTCTGCAGACTAAACAATCCCAGCTCCCTCAGCCTCTCCTCATAAGTCATGTGCTCTAGACCCCTAATCATTTTTGTTGCCCTTGGCTGGACTCTTTCCAATTTATCCACATCCTTCTTGTAGTGTGGGGCCCAAAACTGGACACAGTACTCCAGATGAGGCCTCACCAGTGTCGAATAGAGGGGAACGATCACGTCCCTCGATCTGCTCGCTATGCCCCTACTTATACATCCCAAAATGCCATTGGCCTTCTTGGCAACAAGGGCACACTGCTGACTCATATCCAGCTTCTCGTCCACTGTCACCCCTAGGTCCTTTTCCGCAGAACTGCTGCCTAGCCATTCGGTCCCTAGTCTGTAGCGGTGCATTGGATTCTTCCATCCTAAGTGCAGGACCCTGCACTTATCCTTATTGAACCTCATCAGATTTCTTTTGGCCCAATCCTCCAATTTGTCTAGGTCCTTCTGTATCCTATCCCTCCCCTCCAGCGTATCTACCACTCCTCCCAGTTTAGTATCATCCGCAAATTTGCTCAGAGTGCAATCCACACCATCCTCCAGATCATTTATGAAGATATTGAACAAAACGGGCCCCAGGACCGACCCCTGGGGCACTCCACTTGACACCGGCTGCCAACTAGACATGGAGCCATTGATCACTACCCGTTGTGCCCGACAATCTAGCCAGCTTTCTACCCACCTTATAGTGCATTCATCCAGCCCATACGTCCTTAACTTGCTGACAAGAATGCTGTGGGAGACCGTGTCAAAAGCTTTGCTAAAGTCAAGAAACAATACATCCACTGCTTTCCCTTCATCCACAGAACCAGTAATCTCATCATAAAAGGCGATTAGATTAGTCAGGCATGACCTTCCCTTGGTGAATCCATGCTGACTGTTCCTGATCACTTTCCTCTCCTCTAAGTGCTTCAGGATTGATTCTTTGAGGACCTGCTCCATGATTTTTCCAGGGACTGAGGTGAGGCTGACTGGCCTGTAGTTCCCAGGATCCTCCTTCTTCCCTTTTTTAAAGATGGGCACTACATTAGCCTTTTTCCAGTCATCCGGGACTTCCCCCGTTCGCCACGAGTTTTCAAAGATAATGGCCAAGGGCTCTGCAATCACAGCCGCCAATTCCTTCAGCACTCTCGGATGCAATTCGTCCGGCCCCATGGACTTGTGCACGTCCAGCTTTTCTAAATAGTCCCTAACCACCTCTATCTCTACAGAGGGCTGGCCATCTCTTCCCCATTTTGTGATTCCCAGCACAGCAGTCTGGGAGCTGACCTTGTTAGTGAAAACAGAGGCAAAAAAAGCATTGAGTACATTAGCTTTTTCCACATCCTCTGTCACTAGGTTGCCTCCCTCATTCAGTAAGGGGCCCACACTTTCCTTGGCTTTCTTCTTGTTGCCAACATACCTGAAGAAACCCTTCTTGTTACTCTTGACATCTCTTGCTAGCTGCAGCTCCAGGTGCGATTTGGCCCTCCTGATATCTTTCCTACATGCCCGAGCAATATTTTTATACTCTTCCCTGGTCATATGTCCAACCTTCCACTCCTTGTAAGCTTCTTTTTTATGTTTAAGATCCGCTAGGATTTCACCATTAAGCCAAGCTGGTCGCCTGCCATATTTACTATTCTTTCGACTCATCGGGATGGTTTGTCCCTGTAACCTCAACAGGGATTCCTTGAAATACAGCCAGCTCTCCTGGACTCCCTTCCCCTTCATGTTAGTCCCCCAGGGGATCCTGGCCATCTGTTCCCTGAGGGAGTCAAAGTCTGCTTTCCTGAAGTCCAGGGTCCGTATCCTGCTGCTTACCTTTCTTCCCTGCGTCAGGATCCTGAACTCAACCAACTCATGGTCACTGCCTCCCAGATTCCCATCCACTTTTGCTTCCCCCACTAATTCTACCCGGTTTGTGAGCAGCAGGTCAAGAAAAGCGCCCCCCCTAGTTGGCTCCCCTAGCACTTGCACCAGGAAATTGTCCCCTACGCTTTCCAAAAACTTCCTGGATTGTCTATGCACCGCTGTATTGCTCTCCCAGCAGATATCAGGAAAATTAAAGTCACCCATGAGAATCAGGGCATGCGATCTAGTAGCTTCCGTGAGTTGCCTGAAGAAAGCCTCATCCACCTCATCCCCCTGGTCCGGTGGTCTATAGCAGACTCCCACCACTACATCACTCTTGTTGCACACACTTCTAAACTTAATCCAGAGACACTCAGGTTTTTCCACGGTTTCGTACCGGAGCTCTGAGCAGTCATACTGCTCCCTTACATACAGTGCTATTCCCCCACCTTTTCTGCCCTTGATCTTGGGATCATTGCTTAAATTATCCGTACCTTATATTATCCACTTGTGAACTAGCTGTCAAACCTATGTCACAGAAGCACTGTGGGGCTTGAATTATTGTTCTTTGTAAAATAAAGGCACAAAGTATTATTCAAATATTACATAACCAAACTAATTCTTGGTCACATGATTCAGGTATCTAAAATGGACCTTGGATTAGTTTTGAAATATACAGCACAAAGCAGACATTAAAATCTTTAGTAAAGCATGTATCAGTTCATTAGAGCCAGGAGAGAATAAATTTCTTAAAAATATATTTCATTGTTCTGTCTAGTAGTTCAATTTACCACTTAAAAGTTTTCATTTTCTTGCAGAAATTAAAGCGGAGTCAAACCTACAGAATATATAGACTTTACAAGAGTCAATTTCTCAGTTCTAAGCAGGTGTACTAAAATATTTAGTTTACTGCATATAGCAACACTCTCCAAGCTATTTAAACTCATAAATATTAAGAATCATAATTAGGAGCTTCATATGTAGAAATTAGTGCCCTCTAGGTTAAATTACTCAGGCTATAAAACAAAAGATTTTGAAACCTCATCTTAATGCAAACTTCTCTTCCATGCCCACAGCATCAGTCCTTGATTAAACCAGAATCTCTCAGGCTCAAGCCCCTAGCTCACAGCCAGCATTTAAAAAATACTTTGTACTTCTTGCCTTTTTTCAAAGATTCTTACTTCACCTTGTGCTACAAAAGATTAAAAATCAATTGTCTGAAGTCCATGCCTATGTTAGTGTCATCTCCATAAACCTCAATGCTAGTTCCATTTAAGGATTCTCTATGCCAAAGGTTTCTGTATCATGAAATATATTCCATATGTGGATACAGTTACACAGGGGAGCAATAACAGTATAGAATAGTTTTCTGGAACTGGTGTTTGCACTGTGTCTTTGTTAAGACTGAATCTGCAGGTATTGGATGCTTGGGTAATAGCACAGAAACAGTAAAAATATCTGAGTCTTGGAAATACTAGTAAATATTTTAAATGAATCACTTTGAATAAGGAATGTGTAAGAAAAAAAAATGTGTGTCTCTCTCTCTCCTTTCTGAGGCACCTAAATGCTTTTTTGTTAACTCTCTATATATCCAACTCCAAATATTTTTCATATATTATATCAAAGTTCTCAAGAGTTATGAAATTATTTTGTCCAAATTCAGCTGCTCAGTGTCCCTGGATTTAAACATAAAAAACAGGATTCCTCCGTCTGTATACACTGCAAAACATCAAAAAACAAATACACGCACCTTACGTTAATGCAAAACAAAGTTTACATTTTTTAACATAAAGGCCTGGATTCCCTATTTCAATGTGATCTCTTTACTCTCCTCTAGAAAGCCAGTGGAAATGTCCCCTGAGGGATATTCTGACATTATGCCACTCCTGTGCCCTCTCACCAGCTCTAGATAAGGGCTCTAAAAGGCAACTGCATCTAGGGTGACCAGCTGTCCTGATTTTATAGGGACAGTCCCAATTTTGGGGTCTTTTTCTTATATAGGCTCCTATTACCCCCACCCACATCCCAATTTTTCACACTTGCTCTCTGCAAAAAGAAAAGGAGTACTTGTGGCACCTTAGAGTCTTCTTTTCTTTTTGTGGATACAGACTAACACGGCTGCTACTCTGAAACTTGCTCTCTGATCACCCTAACTGCATCTGAGCCTAAATTAGAGCAGCCATGAGCTTATACTTTCCTGATGCTTTAAAGTTAATCTCTTATATACAGCACATGGAGAGAACTAGTATTAAAACATTACAAAAGAGGCAAAGGATAACACCAACAATGGCAGCAGCAATTTAGATTCTGCATTACAAAATGTAATGTACAAACAACACTGGACTTCACTGTACTGATCTCTCCCCAAAGATCAGCTTTTACTTTCAGAAAATTAGGGTAGTCATTAGACAACAAATCAAAACCAACTGTTCTTCTTTTAATATCCTCATCTTACAGTTCTAATTCTTGTAAGACCTTCACATTAATGGCAGTAATCATTGAAAAGACCAAGTTCAGAACCACTGTCTGACCATGTCTAATCTAAACTTTACTCCTGATTAATGTTTCGTATAGTTTCTATGAAGCCAGAAAGTCCCATTTTGGATTTTCCAGTGTACCAGCTATGATTTTAATCACTCTCAGTGGAAAGAGCAACTCTAAGTGGAAAGAGCAACTCTAATTCTCAATTTATTCCATAGGAGGGACTGAAATTGGTAACAGAAAGTGAAAGGTTGAATCACAATGTCCCAAAACCTTCTATGCTCTTGGCTACTGCTCCTACCCTCTAAAATGTAGAGTTTCTTTTAATGTAAAAAGATTTTTGTAAGTTTCATTAATAAAGTATTTATCCTTGATTGCAACCTTTCCTTTTCACCAGATCCAGGTTTTTGTTTTGTTTTTAAAGCTGTGCCAGTAACCCTGATAATGTGGAACAGAAAATTTGCCGGTATGCAAAAAAGCCATGACGGGCATTTACAATATAATCATTATTTATTCTAAAATATATATGAATGAAGTATTTTTGACATATGGGGGCATGATCCTCTATTCAATTACATTTTTATGCTTGTGTCTTTCCATTAAAAATATTAAATAAATTTTATAATCTGACAATACATCATCAGGTATTCTTTCCAACTAGTATTGCTGTAATATATATTTACATATAAAATATAGATATATCTACTGTAACTCTCAGTTGCTGTAAACACATTTTTGCTTTCTTTCTCAAAGGAACTCCTAAAAGATGTCCGTTTAAAAAAATTAATTATGGAAAACAAAAATGATAAAGAAAGCATCAGCTTTAGAGTTAAAAATGCAAAAATTTTGCTGTTGTAACTCATCATGTGGAGAGAAAAAAAATCCACTTCAAGTATAATGGTTTCTCCAGTTAAGTACCATCCACTTTCAATAAGGTAAGCCCAATACTCTGCTTTGTAAAATCTAGTTTATGCCAGTGTGATCTCAATAGTTTTTTGCGGCCAATGCCCATAATCATGTTGATGAGGCTCTTCCAAATATGAAACTAACAACACTTACAGTAAAGTACACCTCTTGAATGCAAACAGTGGGTGGTGGTTTAATCAAAACATCTTTACTTTCTGAAATGGACCCAACTAAACTTAAAACATTGCCTGCAAAAACAAAATCAATCTGATGATGCTGTGTGCTAGGCTACTAATGAAGACAATGAGAATTCAGAAGTGCTGAAATTTTGTTTTTATTTGAAAATGCAACCAAACTCTCCTCTGTCAGCATCATTGTAATTAACTGATTAGTTGCATACCACATACCATGACTGCTGCAGAGCATGTGACAATTGTAAACAATGAGCTAAATTCAACCCAGGTATAATTCTTTTGAAGATGACAGAGTTATACTAGGATGAATATGGACTAAGTGTAACTGCTTGTGTGGAGGCTTCAGGAAGAAAAAAACAAGACTTCTCAGAACTACAAAGCAAAATGAACATTCACTATGATATATGAATGGCAATGACGACAATGCTGTATCTGGGAACCTACTCACTCCAGAAATCCAGATTAAAACCTATCCTGCAGCAATCAATATTCTAGGAGAGTTTAGGGACTTTTGTTCATAACAGAACATACGTAATTTCTGTCCTTATATTGACAAATAACATTTGATAGCAATAGCCTCAAAACAATCCAGGACATTTTTACTGTTGTCAAGTGTAAGGAACATTAATGTTTTATACTTTGCCATATATAATAGTGCTTTGTTCAGAGTTATGATTGGTTTTATTTAGTTATAAAACTACCTTGGATTAAAAATATACTCTCATACATCAGCTCTTTACTGTGTTTGGCTCAGAATTATAGAATATTTGTTAATTTTATTTCTGTAATACACCTTACAACAGGGCATATGATAGAATACTACCCATTTTCTATTGTGTAGACTACAGCATTTACTAAAATAATCATGCTTTTCTAACCTGAGGCACTTTCTTACTGCTTATGCCTATATAAAAATATGAAGAATGACTTAGGTTATTTATTAGATAGGCACCAATGGTGGCTGTTGTTAACAGGCAGGTTATATTAATTCTGCTGTGTTACAAAAACCTCAGTCTTCTCTATTGTTACTGAAGAGCAGGAAGACATTTAAAATTACCCCAGTTATTCCTTACATTAAATTGGTAAAGGTACTTAATACACAAGTACTTCATTTTCATTTTATCCCAAATACTGGGGAAATGCAGCAATATTTCCATAAAAACCCAGAACTAACTTGTTATTTACAATATACTGTTTTTATTTATGTACAACTGAATGTTACGATGCTAGAAAAAGACATAGCTCTGCTGTGTATGCAATATCATTTCTGACTATCAAACAGAATAAACTGGGCAAAGGCAAACATATGGCTTCATATTCATCAAGATCTGTGATTACAACATATACATTAAGAATGCAGTTTAAGTGTAGGGAGCCTGAGGCAGAGCAGGAGACTAAACCCAGGTCTCCGGGCTCCTAGGCTAGCAGACTAACCAGTTTTCCATCCAGCTTCTCCAGTATATGCTCCAACCGGGACTCAGGAAGGCCCAATGTTCACCAAAAGAACTATCCAACGTGACAGAAATTTTAACTTTGCTACTTAGATGGCTGAGAGCACACAGGTGGATAATCAGGCAGGAATTTCCCCAGGTGACCTTATGTGTACAGCCTTTTCAGTCTGAACATGCATAATTTCAAAAAACAGTCAATACTTTGGCTAAAATGATCTCCCCTAGGTGCTTCACTAGGCTCTGGCAGAGCCACTCAAGCTCTTATGCTGCTCCCTCTGAGCCTCCCCCAGCTCAGGAGGGACATAGGCAATGGACTAACCAGGACTACTCACTCCCCTGTGATAGACAAGGCAGCCACAGGGAAAACTGCAGAGAAGGAACCACAGATGCTCAGAACTAGAAATTTTTTTTAATTTTTGTTTAAATGAAAAATTGCCTATTTTCAAAACAATTATATTAGGGAATTTTTTTTTTAATTTCTTTCAAAGATTTCAAAACCCCAACCGTCTGAGATTTGGGTTTTCATGAAGAAAAACTCCAGAAAAATCTCTGCAAAAATTTTCCAAACATAAAACATGTTCACCTAGAATTGTACCTGCACAATAGGGAGCCTTTTCTGGCTCAGGAGCACTAGCATAAGCAGCTATTTGTGTCTGACATTGCTAAGCAGCTGTGTTCTGTATTCAGTGTAGGTTCCATGGGGTTTTTAAGCAAAGTGTCAGGATAAAACGGGGACACGCTAGCCATGATAAATGTACAGTAAATAAGATCAGATTTCTGGGAAAAGCCTTTTTTGTTGTTGCAAAATTAGATTTTCTACTTTTACAAGGTGTATATGTTGAAGTATAGAGAAAGGCCGTTACCAGTGTGACACTGAAAGGAGCTATTTAATACCTTACCACATCAGAATTAATGTTCAGTGTACCTTGGACTTCTAAAGTAATCTTTCAACCTAATTAACTGTCCCTTCTTCCATCTTTTATTGCTCCTGATTTTATTTTTTTGGATTATTTTATAAGGTTATTTTCATAGCCTAAACTGTTTCTTCCCCTCTTTTTTCCTCTTGACAAACAACTAGGCTTGGTGCTCAGCTTTTCAAAATTCTTTTAAAGATGTGGATTTGACAAATCTAGCCATGTGTCCATATTAGACTTCAACTGAAAGACTATGTTTAAGCAAGCTACCTTGATTTTCTACCATCAAAATAACTCTAAATTTATTTAGAACTGCCTGCCATTGCTGCTGAGGAAAGAATGGAGGCCAGTGAATCTGATGGGACTTGTTAATCTTCTCAGCACTTGTGAGTTTTGCTGCCTAGCTATGTGGCCAATAGCGGGAGGAAAGAGACAGAAAGGGAACCAATCTCATAGCCAGAGGCAAAACTCATCTAACTGTTCCTTCTCCCTTTCCTTAATGTTTTTTCCTTTTAGAGAAATACACCAACCACCACATATTTTAAATTGTGTTTATTTATTTTCCTAGGATCAATATAGTCATTTGTATAAAACATACACTCTGTAAAATAAAGCAGTGGATGACAAAGTTCATGTAAAGTGTATTTCATTAATCCAGTCTGGAGGTGATAATGGCACTGTCCATATCAAAGAGGAGCCATCACAATCACCACAACACAGACGAAATAAGGGCCTTCTGGCCCCTGATACTACTAGTAACTTGATGAGAAATCAGAAGTATCACCAAACTGTGGACCTAACTTACAACAGTTGGACTTGAAACCCTTTCTTCTCCACAGTAATGAGAACAAACACCCTCCCTAAATACTCCAAAAGGCCAGCTTAAGCCTATACTCCACTTAAGCATATTTTGAGCATTTACAAGAGACTGGGGTGGAACAAAGGCGCCTCGCACAGGGATGAATTTCACCGAACATGCATCCCACAATCAATCAGTACAATCTCTGTTTTATATAGACTGAACTTCAAGCTGCTCACTCTCAGTTGATGGCAAGTATTAGATCTTCTCTAATTACCACGAACAAAAAAGAGACCCCTTTGTAAATTATTATATTGAGAAAAATTCACCCTGTGCAGATAGTCAGTGCATAGACTTGCCTACAATTGCAAGATGTATGGACCATTTAAAAGTCACTTGAGCCCACCTTGTGCTGGTTCTTTGTTCAGGGTGAGCTTCAGCAGATTAAATGTACCATATTTTTTCACCTGTAATGAATTTCCAGGAAAAAGCATGAATAAATTCCGGGCACAAAAATAGGGGCACAATTTATTGTGGGTGCAAATTGCCTTTTCTATTGGTTTTTTATAATTTTTTTTTAGTGTTATGGGGATGAATTCTAAAGGTGGTTACAAAAGGACACTGCTCTCAACTAATCTAGGATTGGGATAGGACTATTTCAGCAGCAAGTGGTCTATAAAGAAACCGAAGTGGTCTATAAAGAAACTGAATTGTAAGTAAGTAATTTAATGTAGCATGCTGTGCAAACAGTAATACAAAAAACTGGAAACCTCATTTATCTAATGACTGAAATTTACAGGAAACAGGGGCCTATTGTTTGTCATGCTGCTACGTTTTAATTATTCACTTTTCTGCCCAAAACATCACTACCAACTATGAGGCCCGTGATGCGAGAAAAGGGATGCAAGAAAATGTATTCTTCCATAGTTAATACAAGACTAAGGATCAGAAGAAAAAACATACATCAAAGACCAGTATTAAGAAATATTGATAAAAAAAAACCTATGAAGTTGAAAATGGTTAGGATTGTTAGAAAATATTTGCTAAAACTTGACACTAAGTTTAAACTTCAGAATGTTTTCTTGGGAAATCATAAGCACATTAACAAACAGCATCACTTTTCAGCAAACAGTCCACATTACAAGGGCATAAGCTACAAGAAATGTTATCACTGTGTCTTCAATTATCAGAGGGGTAGCCGGGTTAGTCTGGATCTGTAAAAGCAGCAAAGAGTCCTGTGGCACCTTATAGACTAACAGACGTATTGGAGCATAATATTCACTTTCGTGGGTGAATACCCACTTTGTCGGATATATGTACGCATGTGTCTTCAATGTTAGAGTTATCAAGAAAACCTGATTGGCTTTTTTTAAAAAACACAGAACAATACAGCATCGATGAACACAAACTACCAGCATTCTGTTAATGGGCGAAACACTGCAATTAATGTTCTCTCAGAAGAACACAGGACAAAAATAGTCACACTTAGCACATAGAGTATTGCATTGTGCAAGTACTGTGCGCAGCTTTAGAACAATAATGTTTTAGACAAGATCGTCACTTCTCTTTTTAATACATTACCTACACACTAGCTCAAGCAAAGCATTCCTTACTGCTGCTAGTGTTACGAGAGAATCTGACTAAACGACAAACCCCAAACAGATTTTGGCAGAGATCACAGGAGAGTGCGTCGAGTTTTCTGTCCTAACTGCCTGAACTGTAGATGTAGTCAACCATGTAAGAATGTGGCTGTCTTAATTAGACTAAGAGGTCCTAAATGGGAGCCAGCCCAGCCATGTAAGAACTAAGGTTGGAAACTAATTACATCAATGGGCAAGCAATCAGATGCAGGAGACAGGAAAACTGGAAATGTTGTACACTTCTGATAGGTATTGGGCAAAGAGAAGGTGCTATTTGTTCACTACTGGGAGGAAGGTTAACTCATATGTCATTAGGCTGTTTTTCTTTTAGTCTGGTTATATTCTGTATTTACCACTAAGGCTGCTTAAAGAAGGAACCAGTGCTGGAGTGCCTGCAGCATAGCCTATCCTTGGTAATGGACTTTCAGTCCTCTTTGCTGTGACCTGTGAAGCACAGGAATTCATTTAAATAGTCAGAGCTATATAGAGTGCCATAGACGTACAAAACACTTTACAATAGTGTTCATGGAGGATAGGTCCATCAATGGCTATTAGCCAGGATGGGCAGGAATGGTGTCCCTAGCCTCTATTTGCCATTTGACAATTGCCTGTTCTGTTCATTCCCACTGGGGCACCTGGGATTGGTCACTGTCAGAAGACAGGATACTGGGCTAGATGGATCTTTGGTCTAACCCAGTAGGGACATTCTTATGTTCTTAACAGCAAAAACAGCAAAATCTATTTTATTCAAAATAGAACAAAGTCAGTGGCCTGAAGAGCTTACAGTCTAAACACCAACCTCACATTTATATCCCCAGTCTCATTCATGTTTTGTTTGGGTTTTTTCCACCCTTGATCTACTGACATAGAGATGACCAGTCCGAAACACTGACTCACTAAAAAGAACAGTTACTGGCCAATGCTAAGCTTTATTCTAACATAACTAGATTACACCTTTAAGTACAGGTATGCATTAAAAGTGTGCCTGAGATAGCAAACTAATTCTTCTCTTTTAAAACAAGCATTTAAACTGTGCTGAAAAACAACAAATCTTCGTGTACATTTATCTCCCTCAGACCATTGAATCACTCCAGCAATCATTGCTTAGATCAAGGATCACACTTTAAAAACAACAACGAGTCCGGTAACTCCCTTCTCTTCATGTGTCAGTATATTTGTGTGTCCATCTGTAACTTTCACTCCATGCATCTGAAGAAGTGAGGTTTTTACCCACGAAAGCTTATGCTCAAATAAATCTGTTAGTCTTTAAGGTGCCACCGGACTCCTTGTTGTTTTTGTGGATACAGACTAACACGGCTACCCACTGATACTTTAAAAATGTGGCTTCCATGTGTGTAGGCACAAATAACCATGTAGATATTTTTCTAGCACTAATGCCTGAAGGCGCTATGTCTATTTGAAGAAGAATGTAGAAATGGAGGCCAGTTTGAGGTCCATTTGAAAACGTGGTCCTGTACTTCTCATCCAAATAAATGTTTGTATACAACAAGCAATTCAACTTCTAAACTATTTGAATTACAATAATATGATTGCGGTGTTTTTCAAAATAGTGCCAAACTTTATTTTAGTATGTTTAAAGATAACCCTGTTTGTTTTTGTTAGCTTTACTTTTTCGTATGTACTAGAATGACAATATTTTAATACATTTTTATTGATTCCTCCATATATTAAAACAAATATCACATTGGAAAATTTAGAGTCAATAACTTAAGTAATGGAAAAATTAAACACTAAATATAAACCCAAGTCTAAGGAAATTAAATTGAATGTTAAGAGCTAAAGAGCGAAAAGAAAGGATACTAAGAAGTTAAAACCACCAGGATAATTTTATTGATCAGTTAATGTATTAACTACATCCTAATGTAATCTGATCAATATTCTAGCTTGTATTTAAAAATGTAACCACCACCAAAGTGCTATTGGGACTATTCTCTACATGAATACAATAAATGATTTCACAAAGCTGTTCAATAATGATTCATTTTATTAAACTTTATTACTTTAAAAAACAGAATAAACGCTTATGCCTTTAAAATTTAATTATATGTCTGAAGGTTTATAATCTTAATGGATATACAATACACTAAACCTTCAGGCCAGTCTTAAGTGAATGGATGAATTCTCTCCCCTATCTCCAATTCTGAGAATTATATATGTCTACATACTGTAGTACATAGGAAAGTGTACACAATCTTTAATCATTTGGCAAAGTTCAGCCTTTTAAATTAAAAAAATACCAATGATTGCATCAGAACAGCAGATATGGGAGGAATAAGGCCAGAATAATAACTGTTTCACAAGTTCAGATACTTCTGTATCTTAACTTTTTGTCATCCCAACCCTGTTCCCACTGAAATCAGTGACAGACTTTTCATTCACTTTAAAGGAAGTTGGATCAGACACACCCCACAACATCTCCTATTTACTGAAGAATGGGTTCAGATTAAGGATAGGTGAACTAGTTCCAATTAATAATTGAGAATCAGCCTGAACTTTAGCTCAAACTGTGAAAACAAGCTATTATTTTAGGTTATAAAAAGTTTAGATGTGTACTTTAGCTCCTTTCCCATCCAGGCTGCTTACTACAGAGTTCATCTCTAGGAGTAAAAAAGTCTGATCAGCTGCTTTCTTCAAGTACTGAGACTTTCCAGGACATCTCTGTTTCAGGGGACCTCCACAGGAAGCTTACAAATCATTACTCATTTGGCCAGAGTCCGATAGAATGAGTTTGAAAACTGAATCCCTTCATTCAATATCACCCCCAAGTCACCTGCTAGTGTTTGAAAATGGGTGATTGGGGTAAGGGAAGAAAAACATCTAGGCTGAAGGATAGGAAATGGAGACTAACAGAGAGAAAAAAGAGACAGATTTCAAGAGTCAAACTTTCAAATAGCCTCCACAAATATGCATGCAATATTTGCCAAGCATAATAACCCAAATGTGCAAAGACCAGACAGGTAAGGAAAAAGCTGAAAAGTAAATCTGAGAATGTCTGACCCAGTTGATATCAAAATCACTCAGACAAGAGTACCTATTTGTGTTCAGGAATTCAGTAAAAATATACAATCAGTCCTACCTTCCTCAGAAATACTGGGCCATTACTCTCTTTTCCATGCTCCTTCAGCCCAGTACTCTCACATCAGGCCTCTCCCACAAAAAACTGTTCCACCTTAAAGACTGTGTTCTATACTAGACAACACCTGCTTTCAGCATAGTTGTCTAGAGGTAGACTCAACCCCTTCACATAGGACTTTATACTCTAAATTAGACAATACAGTTCTGACATATATAATACACTGGATAAAAAAAATCAAGCATAGAGGTTTATGACTCTGCTACTGCTTCCATCTTAAGAGAGCCAATTCTTTAGCTCAAATGGTACAGGCTCATGCTTTTACATACGAAGGTCCTCACTCATCACAAAGTACTCAAACACGGAGCAGTATTTGTTACTTTAAGCTACACTATCTATAATCACTAGGACACATTGGATATGCCTACACTGCAATTAGACACCCACAGCTGGCCCATGCCAGCTGACTTGGGTTCAGAGGGTTCAAGTTAATTGCGGTGTAGACGTTCCAGCTCTGACTCGAACCTGGGTACTAGGACCCTGCGAGGTGGGAGGGTCCCAGAGCTTGGGCTGCAGCCCAAGTCCAAACATCTACACCTCAGATAAACAGTTCCTTAACTCAAACCCTGTGAGCCTGAGTCAGCTGGCACAGGCCAGCTGTCAGTGTCTAACTGCAGTGTAGGACATACCCATTTTGTTTCCAGAGCCAAGAACAGAAACTAAGAATTCTAATATGAACTGTTCCACTGCTGTCTCACAAATAACCCACCAGAAAATGTTGTGTCTCCCTTTAAGGGCTAGTTAACATATGGGATAATAGGATGCTGATGACCCACGTGGGGGTGAAAAAAATTATACAAGTATTAAAGTTAGAATAACATAAGTACCCGGCAATAATTGTTGTAATTATTTTATATTGAACAGTTAATTTGGAGGCTGTGGTATGTTTTGTTTTATGCTGCATTCTCAGCGTTTGTATTTTGGTTAGGGGGCAACACTGTGTGGCACTTTATTGTAAGCGTCTTTGGGCCTGAGCATGGTATGTGGGAGATACTTTGTTTGTGTCAAGAGAATGCAAGACCCTATCTGTTTAAACTCTAACAAGGTCAGAACTGGATTCAATAAATTTCTTTTTCCAGAAAGCAAGACTCATCCTCAAAGATACATGAGTGCTTCTGGAGCACTGGATTCCTCCAGGTGTTGCAACAGATAGCTTCCTAATAGCAGAACTTAGAAAATTAGCCTTTCAGGAAGTGCCTGATGAGAGAAGACAAATATGTGGAGCAATGACTAGAACCTGCACATTGCACTATCTTGGCGCTGTCTCTTTTTATACTTGACCATTGAATGTGGTATCAGAAGTGAGTCAACTCCTGTAGGTACACGAAATCAGAAACTAAGAACATTACAAACCCACTCCCCTCAAAAGAAAAAAGGAGAAAACAATAATCACTGCAGCATCCCAGATTCCTCCAATGAGTTTACAATCTAAGTATTTATTATTTGATGATGATATAGACTTTATGGGGGTATAAGAGAATATTGAGTAAACAAGCAGATTATGGTATTCGTGTTTAATTTTGCTACATCAAATAAACATGACAAAAAGGATGTTACGATAAATAACTTATGAACGTGGGCATTATAGTATGATTTCATATAGGAACTTAGAAAACTATCTTAATGAAGTGCTTGATGAGAAAAGACCGTATATGTGAAGGAACAACTAGAGCCTGAATGTTGCACTGTCTTGGTTTGCTCTCCTTTTTGGTTGGGATACTAAGCATTATCTTTCATAATGACAATGACAGAGAGAGAGAGAGAGAGAGAGAGAGAGAGAGAGAGAGAGAGAGAGAGAGAGAGAGAGAGAGAGAGAGAGACTCTGTAGCCTGGTGGCTAGGACACTGCTCAAGTCCCTGCTCCAGTGACTGGTTTTTGAATGTTATAATTCTTGACGTCTGATTTGTGTCCATTTATTCTTTTATGTAGACTGTCCAAAAACCGGTCAGAGAATACTTCAATCTCTTTGGTCAGAGATTGTCATTGTTATGACTCTGCAAGGAATTGCTAGCCAACTACTTCAAAGTCTGATGGGTTTATTATACGAATTCTCTGTAGACTGCCAGCTTCCCCATATTGTATTGTGGATGCAACCAATGGCGGTTATGGTGGCGACCTGTTTTCACTCCCCACAGTTCCAGCCAGTTGCAAAAGAGAACAGGCATCAAAAGTGAAAAATCCTTTCCTACCTCTGCTCTCGCCTCTCCCCTTCCAATCTCCAGAGCCCCGACCTGTTCCTGCTATAAGAGAGTGAATCTAGGGAGAGAAAAAATACTCCTGGGGGAATTCTGTGCTACTGCACATGTGCATAATTAATGAGACGTGCATACTTTTAAGTTTTTGTGCAGAAAAAAGCTTCTGCAAAAATGTTGATGCAGTTCCGCCCCTTGCCCACCAGAGGGTGCTGTGGCAATAGAACAGGCATGGGGGAGGACAGACTGGGGCAGGAGCTGAATGGGAGTGGAAGCACAGGGCCACAGGGCAGTATAGGGCCATATGGTGATGGGGAGGGGTGCAGAGCTACATAAGGACAGAGGCTGAGTGGGGACACATGGGAACAAGAGAGGGGGTACAGAGCCACAGGGGCAGAAGGGTGGCTGAGTGGGGGCACAGAGACACATGGAGACAGGGGAAAGGTGGACAGGGACACATGGGGACAGGGACACATAGGGATGCGGAGTGGCTGGGTGGGGGTACAGAGACACATGGGTTGGGGAGGACACACAGGATCAGGGGTGCAAGGACACATGGGGGTGCAGGAACACATGGGAACAGGGACAGATGTGCCTGACTGAATGGGAGAGACTAGGATTCAGCCAGGGTATGAATGGGGGAAGCTCCCTAACAATCCATCCCCGTGGCCCCCCCTCCCAAAAAAACCTGTTCCATACTTTTCCCACCCATACCCAACAACCCTCCAAATTCACACCCAGGCTCCTTCCTACTTCCCTCTCCATCAGCTCCTCCATTACCGCTGATTCCCCCAAGCCATTGCACTGCTTTTGAGGGGGTGCAAGAAATATGGTTCTGTATTGTAGTTTAAATGAATTACTCAGATTTCTGTATTAAGATGCCTCGTAAGGAATCTATTTGTCAAAAAACATTTCCTAAATCTTTTTTGTTGTCTGTATGTATTGTTATGGACATACTTGCTAACAGGTACTTTGAAAGAAATGACCAAACATAATTAAAATCGGTATGATTATATTGTGTTATTAAAATATGCAGAATTTTGCAGAATTTTAAAATATTGTGTGAATTTTTAATTTTTTGTTGCAGAATTTTTGATATTTTGGCACAGAATTCCACCAGGAGTAAACTAAGTCTGTGTGAGCAAAAATAAATACAGGGGAAATGTCTGAATATAAATGAGATGAGATGGGGACCCACTGAGGTGCATATGTGAATGAACAGCAACAGCAGAGAGAGTAATATGATACAGCAGCACCAAAGGGCAGCAAAAGAGTGATTGATGGGAAGTATATAAACCCCAGGATGATCAGAGTCTTATTCCCAGTGGACTGAAAAGAGGTTACTACAAGTTAATTAGAGCACCTGAAGTCAATTAAGGGCCTGCCAGGGACCTAACTGAAAACCCCAGCTTCAGTCAGATGGGAGGAGGGAAGGAGAGTTGACCGTAGTTGGAGGAGTACTGTTGTTGACCAGAGGATCAGAGTACCCGGGGAAGGGAAATCCTGCTCAAGCAGAGCAGAGGGACTCCTCAGGCACAGAGGACCAAGAGAAACCCTACCCAAGCAGGGAGAGAGTAAGAAGCTGAGAAGCTGAAGGAGCAGGGCAGGAGGTAGCCAAGGGGAAAGAAAAAACATCTCCAAGTGCTTAGCTGCTGTCCATAGGACCCCTGGGCTGGGACAGAGTAGAGGGTGGGCCAGTGTTCCTTCCCACTCCCGTTTCCTCCCCCACCAGGGCACTAGTGGAGCTGTCATGCCCAAGATAGAGGCAAGAGGCGGCACCCTGACCTGTCACACAAAGGAAAAGCGCAGGCACACCATAATAGCGCCAGCCATTTGCCACAGTAAGAAAAGATTAGGATAGTCTCCATATTTCTAAATCTAATTTTCTAAATAAACAATATTCTACTGCTGTATCCATCTGTTTGTTTTTTTTAAGAATGTGGTTGCCCCTATATATTACATTTTTATAAAAGTGACTGTTCCAAGCCTTAGACTGCTATCATCAATGGTATCATTTTTCTGAGGGTGGATGTCGAGGGCATCTATTATTGGGTCTCTTAATGATGAAGAAACTGATGAAGTGAAAAGATGTGCATGTCTCTTTATGACAAAGAAGAGAACATTCCAAAGCTAATCATGCTCGTTCTTGATAGAGCCAGCTTGCTGTTTTAAATTAAATATATTTTGTTGCGAGACTCAGATTTACAAAGAGTTTCTTCACAAAAAATCCCCTTAAGTTAGTAATGTGAAATATTTTAAACAATTTTGCTGATTTCATCAGGGTTTGTGTGTGTCTCTCTCTCAGTCCCTCAGAAGGGTGATGATAGCGCTTGAGAGTGTCACATCACAGCTTGAAAATGAGACCTGGCATATTTGAAATTCACAACACACTTACACAAACAAATAGAAAAAAGGATGAAAAAAGCTTGAATATACTTCAAGAAGAAACAGTAAGACAAATGCCAGTTAAAGGAAAAACACCACAGTATAATTAAAAAGCAACATTGTGCATTAGCTTAAGAAAAGTGAGGATATGTCAAAGTATATGAGAACAAAGAATGATGAGAAAAATCACAGAGTCATAAAAATTAATCTGGAAAGAGAAGAGGGACAGCAAATGCATTATCAGCAGAAACTAGTGAAATACAAAAATAGAAAGATAGTAGTCATTGAGCTACTGAGATAAGAGATTTTCAGATTCATCTTAAAAACAAATAGCTAGGAAAACAGGGCTCCATATAGTAGGTATTTCTGGGCAAGTAAAGTTAATTACTGCTCCAATTTATATTTCTAAAACTTAGCAAAACATCTATTTTCAGTGGCACATGAAAATTAGAGAGACAGCATCAAGAGAATATATAAATGTTTATTCTTTTGTACGTTTATGAAGCTGTGACATCTTCGTAATGTTTCAACAAATATGTATGAACATAACATCAGAAAAAAAATGTCCAACGTTCATGAACATAAGGTAATTTAACTGATTTGCTAGCACCACCATTATGGTAATGCACAATGTAGGGTCTAAAGATTAACAAGCTGCTAAAGAAATAAAAATGGGCCAGCACGTAAAAATGAAGTAACAGGTAGAATAATGTGTATAAAAAGGATGAAAACAAAATGTCAATTTCTAATTGAAAGAGTACACCTAGGGCCCACACTTGCACACTGCACAAGGAAAACACGCATTCATATTGATGATGTCAAGGGGTATTTTGCCAGAGCATGTACAAGTTCAAGCACTTGATGTTCAGAATTTTTTTTCTCAGTCATGAAATTGCAAAGAATAATACAGCCGTATTTTGAAAGATTTTAGAACACTGAGAAAGGTAAGGAGCACAAAATGAAAAATGGAAAAACAAAGGTTAAAAGCAGAGATCAGCAACCTTTCAAAAGTGGTGTGCTGAGTCGTCATTTATTCACTTTAATTTAAGGTTTTGCGTGCCGGTAATACATTTTAATGTTTTTAGAAGGTCTCGCCCTATAAGTCTATATTATATAACTAAACTATTGTTGTATGTAAACAAGGTTTTTAAAATGTTTAAGAAACTTCATTTAAAATTACACTAAAATGCAGATCTTATCAGTTTAGTGCAGTGGTTCTTAACCTAGGGTGCACGCACCCCCTGGGGTGGGCGTGTGAGACGTGAGATTTTTTTTAGAAGGTAAATCATCGAAAACACAAATTAAGCACAGGCGCATAAGTAACTACTTTATTTCATCAAACCTATGTATTTATTATTATTTATTTCTTAACGATTACTGTAATATACAAAGTTTTTAAGTACGTTTCTAAGCTAATTGTAGTGTAATTTTTGATAAGGGCTGCCGAGCGCTGGACCCAGGCCAGGAGCAGAGCCCTGGGCTGGCTGCCGGTACCCCAAGCTGGCAGGAAGGCTGAGCAGGGCCAGAGGCCCGGACCCCAGCTGGCAGGGGGCCGGATGGCTGGAATCCCAGACCAGCAGCGAGGATAGCAGGGCCAGCGGTTGGCATCCCAGGCCGGCAGCAGGCTGAGCGGGTCCAATGGCTGGGACCCCAGCTGGCAAAGGGCCAGCGGCCAGAACCCCAGACCGTCAGCGGGCTGAGCTGTGTGGGGGATAGAACCCCAGACCAGCAGCTGCTCACCCACTGCCGGTCTGGGGTTCTGTCCGCTGGCTCCTGCCAGCTGGGGTCCTGGCCGCCAGCCCCGCTCAGCTGCTGCCCCCCTGGAGTTCCATTCACTCAGGCCGGCAGCGGGCTGAGCGGGGCCAGTGGCCGAAACTCCAGCTGGCAAGGGGCCGGCGGCTGGAACTCCAGACAGTCAGTGGGCTGAGCGGGGCTGGTGGACAGAACAGCCGGGGTCCCAGCCGCTGGCTCCACTCAGCCCGCTGCCAGCCTGGGGTTCCGTTCACCCAGGCAGGCAGCGGGCTGAGCAGGGCCAGCGGCCGGGACCCCAACTGGCAGCAACGTGCCAGTAAAAATCAGCACGTGTGCCGCAGGTTGCCAACCCTTGGTTAAAAGGATAGATTGAAAAGGGACTTAAATGCTGTTTCGAATTATAATATGTAGTTTAATGCTTCACACTTCTAGAGGGCCTTTCATTCAAAGAGAGAGATTAAGTGACTTGCTTACAGTCACACAGGAAGTCTATGGAAAAACCAGAAACAACAAAATCTTCTGATTCCTACTCCAGTGTTTTAATTTCCACATCAGACTTCCTCTTGGAAGTTGAAGTGGTTCATAGAAAAAGCTTTGAACCCCAATAACGTATAGGAGTTTAACACAACATTTTAACAGATAATATGCCTGAAACTCTCATTTCCTTGTTTATTGTGTAACAACTGAGCTATTTAGAACATTAGGGATTATTTTTTGTGACTTAAATAGTTTCATGATTCTATTACTATTCCAAATTTTAGCTATCATAGAATCATAGAACTGGAAGGGACCTCCAGAGGTCATCTAGTTCAGTCCCCTGCGCTAGAAGCGGGACTAAGTATTATCTAGACCATCCCTGACAGGTGTTTGTCTAACCTACTCTTAAAAATTTCCAATGATAGAGATGCCACAGCCTCCCTAGCAATTTATTCCGGTGCGTAACTACCCTGACAGTTAGGAATTTTTTCCTAATGTCCAACCTAAACCTCCTTTGCTGCAATTTAAGTCCATTACTTCTTGTCCTATCCTCAGAGGTTAAGAAAAATAATTTTTCTTCCTCCTCCTCTTCACAACCTTTTACATGCTTGAAAACCGTTGTCCCCTCTCAGTCTTCTCTTTTCCAGACTAAACAAACCCAATTTTTTCAATCTTCCCTCATAGATCATGTTTTCTAGACCTTTAATCGTTTTTGGTCACTCATTTCTGGGACTCTCTCCAATTTGTCCACATCTTTCCTGAAATGTGGTGCCCAGAACTGGACACATACTCCCAGTTGAGGCCTAATCAGTGTGGAGTAGAGTGGAAGAATTACTTCTCATGTCTTGCTTACAACACTCCTGCTAATACATCCCAGAAGGATGTTTGCTTTTTTTGCAACAGTGTTACACTGCTGACTCATATTTAGCTTGTGGTCCACTATGACCCCCAGATCCCTTTCTGCAGTACTCCTTCCTAGGCAGTCATTTCCCATTTTGTATGTGTGCAACTGAATGTTCCTTCCTAAATGGAGTACTTATACTTTGTCCTAATTAAATTTCATCCTATTTTCTTCAGACCATTTCTCCAGTTTGTGCAGATCATTTTGAATTGTAATCCTATCCTCCAAAGCACTTGCAACCCCTCCCAGCTTGGTAACTTCTGCAAACTTTATAGGTGTACTCTGTATGCCATTATCTGAATCATTGATGAAGATATTGAACAGAACCGGATGCAGAACAGATCCCTGCTATGAAGAGCTAAAGCTATCAACATCATGAGAGGTTAAGACTGACTAACCACATACGTAACTTTTAGAAAATGAAAACAAACAGTAGTGAAACCAAAAGAGATGCCTTCTCATGAAATATGATTTCCAAAGTAGCTGATACCACTGTGTTAATATCTTGTAAAAATGATTTCCTTATAAGAATAATTTGTTTGATAAAAGCAGAACTACCCACGGTTGATGGAAACAGCTTGGCAAATAACTGATATTTTGATCTGCTGGCAGTTCAAAAATATCTGTTTTGTTCAGTGTCATTCATAATGACAATGAATGGTCATTGAGCCAGGGAAAGAGAGTGAGGCTTACTCTAAAGGCAGTGATTCTCAACCCGCAGCCCAATCAGCACACATCTGCTGCCCATGTGACATCCTCAGGGCCATACAGGTAAATAAGTCCATAAGAATGGCCATACTGGGTCAGACCAAAGGTCCATCTAGCCCAATATCCTGTCTCCCGACAGTGGCCTATGCCAGGTGCTTCAGCGAGAATGAACAGAACATGTAATCATCAAGTGATCCGTCCCCCTTCGCCCATTCCCAACTTCTGACAAAACCAAGGTTAGGGACACCATCCCTGCCCATCCCGGCTAATAGCCATTGATGGACCTGATTAGAAAGGAGTACTATGGAAAGGAATCTGGGGGTCATAGTCGATCACAAGCTAAATATGAGTCAACAATGTAACACTGTTGCAAAAAAAGCGAACATCATTCGGGGATGTATTAGCAGAAGTGTTGTAAGTAAGACACATGAAGTAATTCTTCTGCTCTACTCTGCAATGAATACAATACTCCACTGGAGCAGTGCTTCTCAAGCTATCTGATGTGGCAATTTTTTTTCCAATGTGTGCGCAGCCCGGCAGCCGATGGCTCGCGGACCGGCACCGGTCCGCTGACCCCCACTTTGAGTAGCGCTGCATTGGAGTATTGTGTCCAGTTCTGGGTGCCACGTTTCAGGAAAAATGTGGACAAACTGGAGAAAGTCCAGAGAAGCGCAACAAAAATGATCAAAAGGTCTAGAAATGACCTCTGAGGGAAGATTGAAAAAAATTGGGTTTGTTTATTCTGGAGAAGAGAAAACATAACAGTTTTCAAGTATATAAAAGGTTGTTACAAGGAGGAGGGAGAAAAATTGTTCTCCTTAATCTCTGAGGATAGGACAAGCAGCAATGGGCTCAAATTGCAGCAAGGGCCATTTAGGTTGGACATTAGGAAAAGCTTCCTAACTGCCCGGCTAATTAAGTACTGAAATAAATTACATAGGGAGGTTGTGGAATCTCCATCATTGGAGATTTTTAAGAGCAGGTTAGATAAACACATGTCAGGGCTGGGTCGATAATACTTAGCCCTGCCTTGAGTGCGGGGGACTGAACTAGATGACCTCTCAAGGTCCCTTCCAGTCCTACGATTCTACGACCGGCACTGGATGAGTCATTGCCTGGTACATCCCAGATGTGAAACTTAATAAAGTTGTGGCTTACTTAAACCATCTTTCTGGAGTCATGTCTTTCTTCCTATGGTGTCAGAGACAAAAAAACTTTACTCTTACAATGCAAACTTTGTGCTTGATGCTTGGTGTAAGGTTTACCAATGAAACAGTAAGTGACATGTGTAACTTACTCATAATCAATTTGAATAATCTTCTGAACAGGTTTTGATAACTTAAATCTCCAGAGGGTTTTTTGTGGGGTTTTTTTTAAATCCTAGACTCCAAGCCTCCTGAATAATTAACTGTATGCCTATTAGATACAGAGTCTCCTCTTTAGAGATTTTACTCTGTTTCTTTTTGATAGAAAGGCTTTGAAGTGTGAAGCCTCTGAGTGAAGATGTAAGTATTTCTACGTGCTTGGATTAAATTAACCAAAAGGGAGCACAGCTGGATAGTTACATTTTAAGGAGTGTAAATTAAGAAAGATCAGGGTTATGTAGCAGTATGCCCTTTGACATTCGTGAAATAGATCATGGGGCCTCATATACAGGGAGTCCTCAGAGACTAACGACACAATGCAATTCTGAGGAACGAATTGTAAGTCAAAACATTGTAAGTCAAAACCACTTTTCCCATAGGAATCAATGGTATAAAGGGGAGATTGGTTCCTGAACCAAGGCTTGATACAAAAATTGCAGAATTTCCCATAATTCCTTGACCTGATCAATGGGGGACATGGATGTAGGTTGAATCACAATCTACTGCCTGAGGTCTCCTCCTGGTGGAGCAGATGGTTCTTTTTTCTCCTTTGGCTCCACTGTAGTCTATTCAAGTTGGCTAGCATCTTCCATCCACTCGCATCTCCATGTCCATCCTGTCAATTAGATCCTCAGGCTCCTAGATACTACATAGATAAGCCAACTCTTCCTGCAGCTCACTTACCTGGTTCCTGAGGTATTCCATCTACAGGCACCTCTTACACTAGGTGGTTCCCCAGCCTTTCTTCAACAGGAACATGCAGGCCACATCCCCAGCATGTCAAGACCAGGCTATGCATGGAAGCTTCCATGGTCAGGATGCCTGTCTGGCCAGGGTTGCCATGCATGCAGGCAGAAGAAGAGCTAACAGTGGTGTTGTCAAATTTGCCCTTTTCCTCCCAACCTGAGTTCTTCCCTGTGGAGTATCTACAAGCTAAAGAAAAACAACCTCTCTGCTTTCCTCTGCTGCTAAACTCAGCTAGCTAACTCCTCCCTTAATCTCACAGCTGCCTTAGGCTCACCAGCCATGTGTCTTACCAACCACTGGGAGCCTGCATGCTTTTTTAAAGCCAGAGCCCAGCACACAATATGTATTTAATTACAAGACTTGGGCCCTAATTTGTAAGCTGTGCTAGCCAGTAACCCAGTTTTTTGCCTATTCTGTAAATTACTATGTACATTTAGTGCTGATTGTCATTCTCAAGCCGATTGCAAAGGGGGCAAATACATCAGAGGAATCAAGGTGATAATGGAGTTTATTTTCTATAATTTCTACATTTCATCAAAAAGGAATTTAGAGACTGAGGGTACACTGGAGATTTTTACTAGGGTAATTGATAGGCAATTAACTTGCGGTAGTTAAAAACGTTTGTTCCAAATGAGACTGAGTAACCCTCAAATGTTTGATCAAGGCTGTAAACATCTGTAAGTTACACTATGCGGATTTTTAAGGAAAACCGTGAACATTTATAACCTGGAACAAATATTTGGCAAAGCATCCAGACTAGCCTTTACAAAGGTATCAAATACCTCGATTTTATTGGCTCAAGGTAAAAACTCTAGTGAAGACAAGGCCTCATGGGTGGTAATTGGAGAGGTGAAAATGTTTGTGGCTGACAGAACAATTTATGTAATCAAGGTAAAGGAGAGAGTGAGGGGCTTCAGAGGGATATAACAAAGCTAGGTTGAACGGACACCTCCTGCAGTAGACTGCTCTTTCCATGCCCAGCTCCAGCAAGTGGAGCAGTCAAAGGAGAGGGAGATATATGGCCTGACTGTCTGTAAGCAGGCTCCACCACAGTAGGAGGAAGTACAGCTCCTCTGGAAGCATCACATTCAGAATGAGGAGAGGGCAGGTGTGACAGGGCTGCCAAATTGTCACAGGAGAAGACTGCCATTATATAAATCAATAGTGCACCCTTACTTGGAATATGTTAGGTTCTGGTCATCCTATTTCAAAGATACGGTATAAACAGAAAGATAGAACAGGGAGAAGTGATTGAAAATGGTCAGTCATTGAGCAACCCCATCTGCAGAGAAATTGAAAGTTGGGCTTGTTATTTAGAGAGGAGTTAAAGAAGGGGGGGGCATGTTACATGAATAGAAAATAACAAATGTTGCAGACAATGTATATTGTGCTCTTCTATTTACCCATTCTCATAAAAAGAGAATAAGGGGAAATTAAATGAAAACAAAAGGCAACAAGTTTTAAAAGCTCATGAAAGCAAATACTTTTTACATAGCATATAATTAAACTTGTTGAACCCACTGCCACAAGATAAAATTGAAGCTAAGAGCTTGGTAAAGTTAAAAATTATACATTTCTATGGATAATGAAAATGTCCCGTTACAGTATACTAAATTGAAGAAAATGTTTTTATAGGCAATGCAAACCTTTATGCTTCAAAGTAATCACTGGCAGGAATGGGAAAAAAAACTTCCCGTCTAGGCAATTATTCTATAGCTGTCCACGGTGGGGTAACTTGCACCTTACTTCAAAGCTAAGATCATCATCAGAGACTGGGTACTGAGCTAAATGGACCAGTGGTCTGGTCTGGTATTGTAATACTATCTATATCCTTAAGGTGGAGAAGAAAGCTGGGAACTTCATTGTGGTTACCGTCCTGTTCTAACTAATACTGATGACTAACACATAAATTATTTTCCTTTAACAGATTACAAAAGGTCAGCACCATCAACTCTAGTAGTAACTGCTTAGCCAGCTAATATTAGGGTCCTAATATGCTATGTTTAAATTTGTGATTTCCAGTGCACAACAGATAACGGAAATACCATTTAATCAGTGTAAAATATGAGAAAATTTAACAGTTAAATTATTCCTAAATCTTGAAAGACTGACAAAATCCTTCTATTACAAAGGGCTTTGTTATCACTTAATGGAGAAAATCTTTTATCCTTAAAGCTTTATTCAACATTCAGATACCAACATTTACATGATGAACATTATACTTGTAATTCAGCACAGTCTGGAGTGCAGAAGCTCTCTCAATATGTTTATAATACTTACAGTTCAATTTGCCAGAATATCATACTATATTGGCCATTGTGAAAATCCAAATTTTCGTATTTTTTCTATTTTTCTTTCAAAGCAGTTCCACTAAAACAAATGTATTTTCTTTAAATGTTTTACATAAGTGAGAGTTACCACAATAAAATCTTTTCTGCATATTGTGCTCTTCTATTTACCCATTCTCATAATAAGAGAACAAGGGGAAATTAAATGAAAACAAAAGGCTTAGAAAGGTAGCCTCACATGGCTTAGAAAGGTAGACAATTTAGAGAGGCAGAAAATGTAATCTAATATCCACTCAACTAATAATATTATTAAGTACTAATTGGGCAAGATGTTCATGGTTCTAAAATGTTGCCATTTATTTAAGCTCCCTTCTCCAGTGCAAAAGTTAGACACCATTTAGTACTTGCTAAAGTGATCAAGGTCACTAGGAGATTACACAAAAAGATAGAAAGATTATGATAGAGCAGTTGAAGCACAGAACTTGTAGTTAGAAGTTCTGGGGCCAGATCCTCAACTGGGGTAAACTGCCATATAGTGCCACTGAAAGTAAATTTCACTGGTCTTCAATGGAGCTAAGACCACTTACACCAGCTGAGAATCTGCCTCCAAGAGTCTATTCTTAGTTCTGCCATTGAATTATTGTATAATCTTGCACAAGACACAGTCTTGCTGTTTCCACATTGAGATATTTGGATAATATCTACAGTATCATCTCATTGGGGTGTTGTGAGGGTTAATTTTTCAAGTACTCTGAGATCCTCTGATTCAAGGTGGTACAAGGGTGTAAAGATACCATTTATTAAGTTCACTCACAAAATTAAAATATAAACCCCAAAATTACAAGGTAGTACTGTTGGGTAAAGCTTAATCACATGCTCAAGAGTCAAATGGATTTTTAAAAATAAAATGATTGAAAAACTGAAATAGTGTAAAGATAAGTATTCTCCACTGCAATCTTTGAATCACATTATTTAAATACCATATACTGTAAATAAATTCAAATAATATAATTAAGTTCTTTACATATGTTCCTGAAATTCATTCCATGTCTCACTAGTGGATAATTCTGAAGATCTTGTATTGGTAATCTCCTTCACACTCTCTCTCTGACTATATTGGTCTAGTTCTAACTCATTTTAAAGATGTTTCTAAGAGGACACCTGAATCCACAGCGAATTCATTATCAGATAATAACTGACAGCTCATGCTCACTCTACACACTCTCCTGCCTCATAGGAGTTACTGATAAATTCCTGCAGAAGCCAGTTGGCCATTTTAGTTTCCACACCATCACTGAAGCCAAATTTAGTATACTAATTTTAATTCCAAATTACCTCTGTAGCTTAGAAATATACAATGCTTCTCTAAATGAGTTCATGTCAGTCATCAGGTATATTATTTATCTAGAGAGGCATGATTTAGTGCATTAATTAAGTAAGCTGAATCAACTGAACAACAGGATTGCATTGCTCATTATTTACTATTTTATACTACCCACAAGTGTGCCAGAAACACCTTTCAGTCTAAGCCATTAATCCTGCAATTGGATCCACATAGGAGAACCCTTGCACCCACACGGAGTTCTCTTGAAGTCCAATGGGATTCTGTGTGCACCAGGATCTATCCACATAGGCCAACCCCTGTAATGAGATTTAATGTCACAATATCATATAATATTTAAGCATGCACAAACTTTAAGCACATGCTTAAATTTCATTGGCTTCAGTGGTACTTACGCAAGTTCTTAAGTACCCTAGGCCAGCTCTACACTATAAACTTACATCAGTATAACTACATCGCCCAGGTGGATGTATGAAAATCCAGCACGGTTGAGCGATGCAGTTATACTGACCTAACCCCGGTGTAGACAGCGCTATGTCGACAGGAGGGCTTGTCTTGTCTTGTCAGCGCTATGTTGACAGGAGGAGGATTAACTACACTGACAGGAGAAGCTCTCCTATTAGCATAGGAGAGTCTTCACTGAAGCGCTACAGCGGCACAGTTGCATCGGTGCCGCTGCTGGGTTTTAAGTGTAGACCTGCCCTTACTGAATCAGTCCTAAATGTTTTGTGGTCTAAAGCACCAGATTTTTTAAATACCTTGACAAACTGGAATCATAATTTCTAATCCTGTAAGTGCAAAGTTAATTTTGTTCAGTGAATGCTTGAAAAGCAAAATGAAAGCGAGATTTAAAAAAAAAAATCTCATTTATCAATAAAACTTTGGTACATTAAAAGAAAAACGATCCAATGCCTCATCTAATGCAGGTTTTGTGCTTTCAATTACAGAATGAGTTTCAATTTGAACTGTACACACTGACTATAAGATAGTGTGCAAGTTCTAACGTTTTCTATGCAAAGTGCCCCAATTAAAAAAATTACTAGAACAAAATATCTTCAGTAGATGAGTGATAAAAGGGAAATCCAACACATTCTACCAATCATAATGAAGAAGTGGGGATCTAATTTATTTTACTTCAAGATGAGCAGAGAAAAATACCACATTATACTGATGTTTAAATGTAGTCAGTAAAAATGAAAATATTTCCAAAACTTATTAACCTCAAAAGAAATGACCTAGAAATTGTTCTTCAACTGATATGTATTTATATAAATTCCTTTCCTTTTAAAAGGCTCTGCAGTAATTGTTCATCTTAATTGTATAGTAATACTGTACATGAGTTACTGAAGAATATGCTGGTACTAAAAAATACCCCTCTCTTGAAAAATATATCTAAAGACTTTTCTTAAAGACTTAAACCAAATTTAGCCCCTGATGTAACTCAACTGTGGAACAGATTTATCAACTATCATTTGTTACACTCTGGAAATCATCAAAATACAACACCAAAACCAAACAACATTTATCAGAGCTGCGTACCTTCAACATTACTTTATAGTGCAGAATGCTGCGGAATGAGAAAGTATGACATGTCCAAACTGTCTTCGTTCCATACATTTTAGTTTACCCAAGTGTGTAAATAGACAATATTGTATCAGAAACAAGCAAACTACATACAAAACAAGCTGAATTTAAAATATAAATCAGTACAGGTGACTAAGTCTTTTTAAAATATGTAGAATCTGTTTGGCCCACACAAGGCTGTTCTTAGGTTATGTGACCATCTGTGTAATAGACTGGGCATGCGCTGGACTAGACCTTGATGCTCCCTTCTAGCCTTAAACTCTATGAATATACATGGAGCAGGTGGGTTAGAATAGCCCAATTTTAATTTTAAAGTACACAGAAAAAGAACAGAGAGGAGGAGGCAGAGAGTGTTGGATCCATTTTTGTTTCTGTACATATGTAGAGAATGGAATAGGAAGCATAAGTGCCCAGGAGAATCCATTAGAGGGGATGTTGGTAGTTATTAAGCAGGGCTATGTAGCTGCTTGATGCTAATATTGAACCATTAAATTAAAGGGAGACAATTATGTAATGTCATGTATGATGCAGGAGTAGGAAGAGAAGTCAGATGTAGATGGCATGCCTCTATCTATAAGCTAAAAGAACACAGGCTTTTTGGTGAGAGGGTCTCTAGAGCCCTTACTTGACAATGATTTAAGGAAACAGGTTGAAAAACAAAAAGGTATAATTCTGAGATATAAATTGTAATGCTGAGTAACCAAAGCAATAGCAGATAATATAGACATTTAAAACACTTAAATATTGGGTAAACTTGTCTACAATGCCATAAGGAGAGAATGAGATCTGTTAATGACAGCAGATGCAAATTCATCAAATACTCATATGATTCCAATTTCCTGACACAATTGTGTCCATGGCATTTTAAAGTACAAGACATAAACAGAATATCCTTCCATGTCAAACTGCCATTTATCTTAATAGAATATATGAGTAGGCATCGTGTCTAAAAATAACCTTCAGACACTTCTGATTTAAAAATAATTAAGTGCATGATTCATCACAAAAGAGTATATTGCAAAGTGGGGGAAATATTTAAGATCCAAACCTAATTATTCTACAAGAAATGTAGAAGAAACAATTATTGATTTTACTTTTGAGAGGTAATTCATAAATTACTGCATCTTTCATACTTAGAAGGAGGAACACTATGCCCCATGTGATAGATTACAATTACACCTGTTAACGTACTGTAGCTAAACTGCTTAAAGTACTACAAAAGTACAAGCATTTTATTCAATTCCTTTTGTCAATGATATAAAACCAGTCATAGAGAACAGGGATAAAATGATCTTTCATCCAAAAATAAAGAAGGCATGAATTACAGATTGGCATTACACTTGCATACTTTTCCTTCTACAAGGCTGGAATTAAAGCTTTACTGGCAAACTTTACCACACTTCTAGCTTGTATAGTTAAGAAAAACAGATATATCCACTAAGATAATGGAGTTGACTCATCTTCGAAAAAACAGTCCCTTCCTAGAGCATACTTCTGTCAGCACAGGTACAGTAGGTAATTATCCACTCTTGATTATAAAGCAGACTACTACTCAGACCTAAAACCAGTATCACATCTGTCTCTATGAGGCAAATGTAACAGAAGTCCTAGTTCAAGCAAGAAGAAAGAAATGGAGTACAGAAGCCACCCTGTTTTGTGGGGTGGAAGGAACTTACACTACATCTACATTTGAGCTGGGATGTGTGAATCCCAGTTTGTGTAGATGTACCCACCACTAGATCTGCTTGAACTAGTGCCTAAAAATAGCAGTGTGGCTATGGTGGCAGGTCAGCCACTTGAGATAGCTGCCCAATCCCACCCAACTCCCTGGGTACTTACTTAGGTGGCTAGTCTGAGTCGCCAAGGACACAATGCTGTTTTTAGGCACTAGTTAGAGTGGGTACATCTATGTGAACCCAGAATCACACCACCCAACTCCAATGTAGATGTACCCTTACAGTGACTTCTCGAAAGGGCATAATCATGCTTTCTATTTTCTTTCACTTGCTCACTCTGCCCAAGTGATTAGATTTCCAAAAACAACACTAAATATACTTGGTAAGTAGATCAGCTGTGGAGCATGTAATTAACAGGGACAATGGGGAGGAAAAGGTTTCTGACATAGATAGATAACACCATACTTCTGGCAGTAGGATTCTGCTAGGATTTAAACAGCAGACCTTTCCGTAATTGTACACCTGAAGTCACTACTCTTCAAGAATATATGGATAAGTGAAACTGATTGTGTTACAATTAAAAATGTATCTGCCCAAGTAGGGCTAGACCAGTTTAGCCACTTGAAAACAATTATTTTTAAAATAAAAAGGTTGTGAGAACATTCACTTAAAGTTATATTGGCAAGTATTAAATGTTTAGGCGCTTATTGTTACCAATTTATTAACTTCAAATTTAAATAGAAACCAAAACAGATCTATACAAGAAGACGGGGCTTGGTTTATAAATAAAACAAGGCATGCTGCATCTTAAATAAAACTAGACAATGGTTATTGATTGAGGATAAAAACCTGGCCCCACTGAACTTAATGCAAGATTTGTTTTTAGTTTAAAAAAAAAAAAAAAAACAGTGGACACACCCTAATTAACAACCATTCCTCATGTCTAACTTTTCTTAAATGTGTGTAAAATTGCACTGCAGTTGGGCATACCTTTGCAAGGATAGTTGTAATGTAGAAGGTTCTGACTGGAAAGTTATAAATCACATGATGTAGGTTGTGCACTAGGTTCTGATCCTGCTCCTATTAGAATCAATGTCATGGACAGAGGAATGGACCCTTTTGCTAACAGACAGTAAAATATGTTGTGATATATTCATTTCATTTTCAAATGACAGTTCTTGCTAATTTAATCAAAAGTGTGCAAAGAGAATTTGAGATTAATACATATATCGTTTTAGAGTATTCATATTTGAAAACGTATACAAGTCACAAGAACCTAAGAAAACATACTTTTACAGTAAAACATTCTTGACTACAAATTACTTTTTATGCATTGGGTAATTCATTCAGTGAGCTTTTGAAACCTTTATTCTGCAGAAACATAAGTCAGAATTCAAAGGATTTCCTTGAAGAAGTCTTTTATATTAAAAATAAAACTTTGAAATTAAAAGTGACAAGTACAATCATACAAGATTAATGTGTGAACTTTATTGATCTACTATGTTGTCACAGAACATTTAGTTTTACTATTCTCTCTACCCTATTCTTTTCCTTTCATAAAAAACCATGATTTTTTCTTTTACCAAATATTCCAAGTAAATGACACCTTTCTGTAAAATGCCTCCACTAGCTGGCACATTGCAAAGGGATCAAGATACCAACAAGCATCCTTGTTACTATATGGTGATTGGACATTCAAAGGTTGATTGATTTTTTTCAAAAAAGAAGCACAGAATCCCAAGGATAAGAAGGATGATATTGGAATACATTTCACTCTGATTCTTTATTATGTAAATGAATGTTTATTTAGCTTGTCTGATTTGGCAACCATGGAATGTCTAGAGCTTAAATCTTCGATTATGGTGCACATGTAATTATAATTTTAAATTCCATAGTGTACTAATTTTGAGGTAAAAGTTAAAATGTGTTTTCTACTGGTAATCTTCATTAGCACTTATTTTAAAGTTTCCCAAGAATGTTGAATGACAGCTGTTAGTGTAGAGAAGACGAATGCAACAAACACTTCTCTGAAATTGGAAGATGAGGATGCAACATGTTGCATTGTCAACAATGCTATATCATCTTAATACCCTACTTTTTCTCTTACTATTTCTAATGTTTTCAATGTCTTGTTTTGTTTCTTAAATCCTGTCCAGTACCATTCTCAGGTGCTAAAATCAGAGAATAAAACCTCAGCATAGCAGAATAGTTAACAATACTGAATGAAGTAAAAACAACCTCTCAAAAAGCATATGTGTTATTTATAAACAGGAGTGGGAGAACCTGATGGTAGTTTGGGCTACACAATTGAAGGTCTTAATCTTGCAATCACATATGCACTGGGCTGACACCTGAACTTGTGTAGAGCCCCTCTTAAGTCAATGGGTCAATGGCTGCATAGCTCCAATCACAAGATAGGGGCCATAGTTTTATACCACATTCATCATTACAATCTCTGAGGCTAGAAGTCAGTTGTGTTTCTGTAAAAGTTTTCATTAAATGTTTTTCTCCTAAGCTACTGTTTTTCAAGGGGTAATATATTTTACAAGTATATATTTGTAACCAAATGGAGGTAGGGGTGTTCGGCAGATAGCTCATACTCAGATTTGAATGTAATACTAGCTCTATTTCTCTGATTTACCTGGGAAATTTAAAAACAAAAACACAAAGAAAAACGTACAAAAAACAGCCTGGAAGTTTTGAGCATCTGTTCCAAATATCTCTGTGGCATCCTGAGGTGAACAATCTGCAGAAAGTGTCAATCTACACACGAGAGAATGGCTTCTTTGCCCTGCCTCCCAACTCAGATGGCTTTCATATTTTCCCTTCAGAAACACAGTATTATAACAAATTTATTATAGAGAATAATGCAAACTCAAAACAGATATGTTGTATACACTCATATCTGCACTAAGTGTGTGCGTGTGCACACTCACAGTAAATGTGTAACCGCTTTATTCTTTTAAATTAGTGATCCCTTGAATAGAAGATCACACAATGAAGAGAGACTGTTTTCACTACTGCTATCACACTATACAATATGCTTGTAAAGCCAACCAGCAGTAAGATCATTTAGTGTATTTCATTTTCTTAAAAGTGGTAAGTGATTTAAAAATATTTAGTTTATTCATACTTTAGATTTCAGATGATGACTTTGATTCAAAAATTAACATTTACAAAAATATCAGTTTAACTGAAAACTAAAAAGTTACAGGAGCTAAAATATCACTTTGCAATATAACGATCACAATTTATACCACTACCTGGAATTTGGGGTGGGGCAGGGGGGAGTATTTTTGTTTTGTTTCTATATGCGGTCCCATTTAAAAACACAAGCTTAACTTCATGCACAGGTTTCTGTCCCATTAAAGACAGTGGTGGTCCACATGGGAGCAGGACTACACCAGGACACACACTATTGTAGGACTGGGGCCTAAGACAGAATAATGAAAAGGAACAAACATAAAACGCTAGAATAGAAAAATAGGAACAAAAACCATTGAAACAATGCTAAAGGAATATCTTTACAAACAGTACAACTTGATAAACTACACCTTCTGAACTATAATACAGAAGAATAAGGTAAGTACTCTCTTCAGGAGGCTACCACCATCTGTGCAGGATCGGAGTATGCTCCCAGGAGAAAAAGAGCATATGCTAAAATAGATGGCAGGGATAATATTTGTTTTCAGCATGTTGCACTATTGAACTTCAAATCAGTAATGAATGTTCTAATTTAAAATATTTTTGAGGCCTACTGCCCTAAACTTCTGTAAAATTAACTAATTAGCGCTGACAAGTGTTATGTATTTTATTTATATATTTTAAATGGACTGAGTGTACAAGGTTTAAAATAATTATTAATACATCGTTTACTTACATCAATCAATACCAACCAAAGATTCACCCAATCATTCATTCCAGGAACATATTAAACAGCAGCCTCCCACTCCTGGAAAAGCCTTATAGAAGAAGAGAATTTTATGCTATGCCCTTAGGTAAATAAATCTGGGGACTGGTAGACTAAGAATTTAAGACAGGTGCCGCGAGCTTTAGGGTCTTAGTGGATCTCAACTATCAAAGAATCACATATGGTGAGAAGTGGTCTCTAGAGCAATGCTCAAACTTTAGGGGACTTTATAGATTAAAATCAATTTATTAAACTTCATCTAGAAATCAACTGATCAGTAGTGCAGATCACAGACGTAATATACTCCTTATTGCGGAAACTATTTAATAGATGAATAGCTGCAAATTCTAGATGGCCTGAAAGTGCAGCCCCCATGTAGAGCACATTAGAGTAATCCAGCATTGAGGTGACAAAGGCATGTAACGAGGTCTACGTCTCAAAGAAAACACCACTGCTTTCTTGCCAAATCCCAAAGAGAAAAGGCATTTTTGGCAATTTCTGATACTTAAACATTCAGTAACAGCTGAGAATAAGAGAGACTGTTTTGGTATCTCTTCAGTAATTTTGCTCCACATTTCTGCCACCATCACTGAGATCAGAATTTAGCTCAATATACTAAAAGGTACTACACAATATGACAACTACAGCAGACCACGTGCTAGGTATTTCTGACTATACAAAAAATGCTGAATTTATTAAATCCTTGTATTGCAAACAGATCAATATATGAGCACATATAACTGACTGTATTTACTAGGATGAGGATGGTGTGTTTTCATCCTTGTAAATGGACCATGACATTTTATTCAACAGTGTAACAACTTTTTTGCAAGCCTGTCACTTTGATAGTTACTGTTTCGCTTGCCTAAACTGATAAATGTTGAAAATGCATTTGCTCTTGTGAATGTCAGTGAAATATGATAAAGATGGTATTGTTAATTCCTACCAGCACATGTTTGTTAAGAGTTTGGTATCAGTTTGAAAGAGTGCCATCAAGGAGGGATGATACCACTTTATTCCAGTCAGTCAAGCAGAGAGTAATTAACTGTCCTTCAAAGTAAAAAAACCCCACAAGCAGAAGTGACTTTGCTAATAATGATTTGGTAAAACAGAGCGAAAGTCACAACACAACATTCACAGTTATTCAAGAATGTTTGCAAAATTCTTCTTCACAAGTAGCTGTATAAGAGTAACCTGCTGGGGTCATTATGTGGCACTCACTCCTCTGAGGGTGCAGGCCAATACCTCCTAGTCTTCATTTGAAAAGCTGGAGATTTTTCTACCTTGAGCAGCCTTGCTACTCATGTGACAGTGTACAGGAGTCACACACGACTGTGTACAGGAAGGATCGTAAAGCACTCTAACTTTTGGTAAGCCACAGGCAAAACCTCTGAGGACCGGATGATTCAGGAAATTGGTGATGGAACATAGAACCTTTCAGGTGATTAAACCCAAAACTATCTGTCTAATAAATCAGAGGTTGGCTAGTCATTTCTCTATATGAAGTGAGTTGGTGGTCTCCACCCAGTACCAATAGGTCTGCAACATTAAAAAAATACTACAATTGACAGTATCTGTAAAGAATTCACAATTTCTTTTCTACTTACATTGTTGTTCTTGTTTCTTCCTATTTCCTCTTGCTCCTTCTTCTCCACTCAAGTCTTCTTCCTAATTGCCCCTTTTAACCTTTCTTCACTCTGGCTTTGTTCGTTCCTCCATGCTTTCAATAATATTTGGAATAATCTTGCACTTGAATGCCACTCTACTGCAGCAGTAATTCAAATCCGTCCATGAAGCATTTCTCCCAGAAAGACTTTCAGTAACAGTCCTCCTAAACATTAAACTCTAGAAAATAACTAGGTATGTACAAAAAAAATGTGAAACAAGACATCTTTTGCAACTGGAGCTCCATGGGAACAAAAATCACATTCTCCAAATAGCATTAGTCCTCCACCTCCAGAATAGTAATCATTGTATTGTGTCCTTAACATATTCGGATTGTAAGATTCACGCATCAGAAATTGTTTTACCTTATCCTTTTTTTATCTTGCATAGCTGTTGCACTACAAAAATATAACAAGAGCAGGCAAAGGACTTAATGGACATGGAGAATGAAGTGCCCTTTTGTCCCTTATAGTGGCACCTTAGAGATACAATGGTACTTGGGCAGGGCAAGGAAGCTTATGCAGCTACTCCCCTTGCCTATTCCAAAAATGGTAAAGTAAGTTCAGACTACAGTGTTGTCAGTATGATGCATTTCATTAACAACATTTTAAAAGTCTCTCACATGTCATTCTTAAGAGTTATGCACAACATAGGAATGTAGAGATCCAATTCAAATCAAAAATTTATTGCAGAGCTCTTCAGAACCCAAGAAAAAATTTACTAAGTCTCAAACACTCACGCTACTAAATATACTACATGATCAAGTCACTATGGAAGACAGAATGGAGAGCAAAATGAAATGGACAAATAAAAATGAGATCTCTGGTTGGTCTGACTACTGTGAGAACAAGAAAAGGAGTACTTGTGGCACCTTAGAGACTAACCAGTTTATTTGAGCATGAGCTTTCGTGAGCTACAGCTCACTTCATCGGATTTATTTGAGCATGTAGCTCACGAAAGCTCATGCTCAAATAAACTGGTTAGTCTCTAAGGTGCCACAAGTACTCCTTTTCTTTTTACGAATACAGACTAACACGGCTGTTACTCTGAAACCTGTGAGAACAAGGTGCATGGGAGAGAAAAACGTGCACTAGTGACTCTTAAAGAAATTGAGACAGATTCAGTCTTCCTCTGTGGAAACTGGACCTTGACACAGAATGAAAAAAGAGAAGGAAAATGATCACAGAGCTCTGCCCTTAAGCAGCATAATTCCTCACCACAATTACGAAGGTCAACTGAATGGATTAGAGAGAACATGTGGAAGATAAGAGTGATGTACAAACACAGGACGAAAAGGAAATTTTCCAGGACTTCTTTGAAACATTCCACTGGTATTAGGCTTTGTGACAGTTGGTCCTCTGAGCCCCTAGGGGGCGATGGAGAGCTATGGTCCCACTGGCAGGCCTTACTCACACCTTTCGGGCGCTGGGGAATTAACGGGGAAGGTGCGCTGGCCCGAGTCTGCGGCGCACAGTTCTGCTACCCAAGGCAGGTCGGCCGGGGTAGGGGAACGCAGGCCCACCCAACTCCACTGCGTTCCAGACCAGGGCCCGGTCAGTGGAGGGAGGCGAAGGTCCTGCCGCTTGGGTCAGCGGGGGCCATCCGCGCACGCTGACCAAACATACCCACCCCACGGTGCAGTTCTGCCCCTGGGCTACTTCCTACCCGGTCTCTCAAGCGGGTCTCTCTGGTCCCTCCAGCTCGTCCGGGTATTCCGCTGCTGGCAGCTCCAGCTCCCCCTCTGTGTCAGACTCACGCTGGCCTGGGCTACAGCCGGGCCCCTCCAGCTCGTCCGGGTATTCCGCTGCTGGCAGCTCCAGCTCCCCCTCTGTGTCGAACTCACGCTGGCCTGGGCTACAGCCGGGCCCCTCCAGCTCCTCCGGGTACTCAGCGGCTGGCAGTCCTGGTCGCCACAGGCCTTCCTCCCGGTCAGGTTCCTCCTGGCCCAGGGCCTCCCATGCGTCAGCAGCAGCATCGCGAGGGAGCAGCCAGCAGCCTGTGTCTGTCTCCCTCCCTGGTGCTCTCCTCACTGGACAGAGGGCCCCGCCCTTTGTACTTCCTGTCCCACCCCTCCCCTTCCGGGGATTGGCGTAAGCTTGGTCTGGCCCCACCCACTCAGGCCGAGAGGGTGGCTCTTTACCCTCTGGTTCGGAGGGGAGCCACCCTGGCTCCCTACATACCCCACCCCTCAAATCCAGCTCCCAATCTTCGGAGCTGGCATCCTCACCCTCTCCGAGGCGGGATAGGAAATCCGCATTGGCGTTGTCTCATCCCGCCCGATGGTGAATCGTGAAGGCACAGGGCTGCAGAGCGAGATACCATTGCATCAGCCTGGCATTATTGTCCTTCATCTTATTAAGCCACTTCAGGGGTGCGTGGTCCGTAACCAGTATAAAGGGGGCCCCGAGGATGTAGTAGCGGAGAGCATCGACTGCCCACTTAACTGCTAGGGCCTCTTTCTCCACGACGGAGTAGTTCCATTCTCTGGGGAACAGCTTCCGACTGAGGTAAACAATCGGGTGTCCCTCCCCGTCCACCACCTGCGAGAGGACTGTCCTAAGCCCTATGCCTGAGGCATCAGTCTGATCAATAAAGTCACGATGAAAGTCAGGGCTGAAGAGTACTGGATCGCTACACAGCCGTTCTTTGATAGTTTGAAAGGCCGTCTCGCACTCGTTGGACCAATGCACCTGGCGGGGACTGTCCTTGGTCAGGAGCTCCGTTAGCGGGGCCGTAATGCTTGCGAAGTGGGGTACAAACCGCCGGTAATAACCAACTAAGACCAAGAATTGACGCACCTGCCTCTTCGTGGTCGGCACCGGACATTCCGGGAGTGCTTGGACTTTCCCAATGAGGGGGCGGACCTGTCCCCGGCCCAAGGTGTACCCCAAGTAAGTGGTTTCCTCCCGCCCGATTTGGCATTTTTTTGGATTGGCCGTAAGCCCGGCTGTGCGGAGGTCCTGGAGGACTGCCACTACTTGATTAAGATGTTCCTCCCAGTTATTGCCATAGATGACCACATCGTCCAGGTAGGCCGCAGCATACTTCGTGTATGGTTGCAACACCCGGTCCATCAAACGCTGGAAGGTTGCCAGGGCCCCATGTAGGCCAAAAAGCATCCGGGTGAAATAGTATAACCCTGAAGGGGTGGCAAACGCGGTCTTCTCCTTGGACTTGGGATCCAAGGGGATCTACCAGTACCCTTTGGTGAGATCTAAAGTGGTGATGTAACAGGCCTCCCCGAGCCCGGTAGAGGAGCTCATCAACACGGGGCATTGGATAGGCGTCAAATTTTGAAATGGCGTTTACCCTCTGGAAGTCAATGCAAAACCGCCGGCTCCCATCTGGCTTTGGTACGAGGACGACGGGGCTCTGCCACTTGCTCTGGGAGTGCTCAATAACACCCAGATCCAACATCGCCTGGACTTCCTCCTCTACGGCCTCCCGCATTCGCCTAGGCAATGGCCGGGTTCTCTCTCGGACCACCACCCCGGGTTCCGTCTGGATCACATGGTAGGTGAGCGTAGTCCACCCGGGTTTCGTGGTGAACATCTTGGGGAATGCCCTTACTAAGCGGAGTGCCTGTTCTTGCTCCTCAACTGTGAGCGTCTCTGCTAGCTGGGGCTCACCATTATCCGACTCCTCGGGCGGTTGGGGCCCCAGGTCCGGTTCGGGGGGACATGGGGCAACTAGGAGCCCTTCCCGGTCCTGCCAGGGTTTTAAGAGGTTTACATGATAAATCTGTTTTTCCTTATGGCGACCAGGTTGCCGAATCTCGTAGGTGACCGGCCCTACCTGGCGGAGGACCTCATACAGACCCTGCCAGCGGGCAAAAAGCTTTGATTCCTCCGAGGGGAGCAGGAGGAGTACTCGGTCCCCTGGCCCAAATGATCAAGCCTGGGTGCCCCGATTGTAGTGCTGCTCCTGGGCTGTGTTTAAGTTCTCCCTCGCGAGCTCGCCCGCCCGCACCAGCCGCCCCTGTAGTTGTAAGACGTATTGCAAGAGATCCCGTGTTGCGGACGGGTTGTGTTCCCAAGTCTCCCTCAAGAGGTCCAACACCCCACAGGGTCACCGCCCATAGAGGAGCTCGAACAGGGAGAACTTCGTTGACACCTGTGGGACTTCACATGAGGGGGGATTTTAGTCTGCAGAAGAGAAGAATGAGGGGGGATTTGATAGCTGCTTTCAACTACCTGAAAGGGGGTTCCAAAGAGGATGGCTCTAGACTGTTCTCAATGGTAGCAGATGACAGAACGAGGAGTAATGGTCTCAAGTTGCAATGGGGGAGGTTTAGATTGGATATTAGGAAAAACTTTTTCACTAAGAGGGTGGTGAAACACTGGAATGCGTTACCTAGGGAGGTGGTAGAATCTCCTTCCTTAGAGGTTTTTAAGGTCAGGCTTGACACAGCCCTGGCTGGGATGATTTAACTGGGACTTGGTCCTGCTTCGAGCAGGGGGTTGGACTAGATGACCTTCTGGGGTCCCTTCCAACCCTGATATTCTATGATTCTATGATTCTATGATTCTCGAATTGCCAGTAGTAAAGGAGAGAGCAGCTGGTCCCACTGGCAGAGGTCCTGGGTGGGGAAACGCCCCAACATTCCCTTCAGGGTCCGGTTAAACCGTTCGACCAATCCGTCAGTCTGGGGATGGTAGACCGAGGCCTGCAATTTCTTAATCCCCAATAGGGCACATACCTGACGGAACAGCTTAGACGTGAAGTTGGTCCCTTGATCAGTGAGTATCTCCCGTGGGAGGCCCACCCTTGCGAAGATCTTCACGAGCTCCGCAGCGATAGTGCGGGTGGTGATACTTCTTAAGGGGATGGCCTCGGGGAAGGCTTGTAGTCAGGACGAGGATGTATTGATGGCCCACCTTACTTTTTGGAAAAGGCCCGACCAGGTCCATTGCTACCCGCTCAAACGGTACACCTACGACTGGTAACGGGACCAGGGGGGCCTTCCGTACCCCTGCCGGGGCTGCATGTTGGCAGTCCGGGCACGACGCACAGTAATCCTTCACCTCACCTCACCGGTGGACGCCGGGCCAGAAGAACCTGGCCAGGACGCTGGCCACAGTTTTTTCCTGCCCTAAATGGCTGGCAGCCAGGATGTCATGTGCAAGCTTCAGGACAACCCGACGATGAATGCGCGGGACCACGAGTTGGGTCTGGACCTCTTGGGTCTGGGGGTCTCGGTCAAGGCGGTAGAGCCGCTCATGGTTGAGTTCAAACCTGGGCCATTCGGTGGTGCGCCGCGCCTCCACGACCTCACCATCCACCCGGGCCAGCTGCTCATAGGCAAACCGGAGCGTAGGATCCTCCCTTTGATCCCGGCTAAAGTCCACCAGGTCAGGAGGGGGACGAGCCATTTCCAGGCCATCCTGCCCAGGGGTGGGACCTTGGTCAGCTCCAGGGTCGGAGCTCGAGTCAGGTCCTGTCTTCTTCTCAGGCGGGGGCTCCCTTGAATGCCTCTTTGGTGGGTAGGGATTGGAGCACCTCGACGAAGTCTGGCCAGTCATGGCCCAGGATCACTGGATAGGCAAGGGATGACGCCACCGCCACATTCATTAACTGAGTTGCTCCGTTCACCGTGATGGGGACCCGAACCCTGGGGTACGATTTTACATCTCCGTGGATGCACTGAATCCATACTTCTCCAATGGTCCGCTTGGTGTCCGAGAAGAGCGCCTGGCGGACAAGGTCTGCCCACAGCCCGAATCAACTAGACCCACCACGGGGACCCCGGCGACTTCCATGGGAGCTGTCAGTTTGGCCACGGAGGGCGGACGGGCCCGTCGCTCCCCGACGCACACCAGGCCAAAGTTGCAATCCATTGCAGATGACCGTACTCGCCACATCGGAAACAAGGTCCTACCTCTGGGCACGCCGGCCACGTGAGGGCACCAGTGGGGCTGCAGAGTGGGCTGGGGCCCGGTGCTCGGGTTAAGCGTCCAGGGCCGGAGAGTCGTGTGGACTCGGGGCGTCGGGAAAACTCGGTCCTGCTGCCATCTGGTCGTCGGGTACGGTGGGGTCTGTTGGTTTGGGAGGTGGGCCCCCTCCATTCAAGTTTCTGTGCATTGGGTCCAGGGTTTGGGGGGCGGGCGGCCGGTCCTATCAGGGCCTCTGCCTCGAGAAAGTCCTCCATAAGCGCGACGGCCGTGCTCAGACTTTGTGGCCGGTGCTGCAACACCCAAGCCCTCCCCTGGGGTGGGAGGATGTGCACTAATTGTTCGAGGATGACCTGTTCAGTCACCTCAGCTGCGGTTCGACGCTCAGGTTGGAGCCATCGGGTACCTGCGTCCTTCAGTTCCTGGGCCACGGCCTGGGGTCTGGCGCCCGGTGGGTAGACCTTTTCCCGAAACCATCGCCGAAAAGTCTTCGGGGTAATGTCGAAGGCATCCAAGATAGCTGTTTTCACTCGAACATAAACGCGGGCCTCATCATCTGGGAGCCCACGGTAAGCCTTCTGGGCCGGCCCCGTCAGATATGGGCCGAGGAGTGTCGCCCATTGGTCAGGCGCCCAACCAGCCACTGAGGCAACCCGCTCGAAGGTCACTAGATAGGCCTCCGGGTCATCCTCAGAACCCATCTTGGCCGGACCGATCGGTGGGGCGGGAGGGGTCAGGGTGGCTGCCCTCTCCGGTTGAGCACCACCATGGCCCGGCCACAGGGTTGCAAGCTGCTGGAAGCATTGGGTTTGTTTTTCATGGTGCTAGGCCCCCAGCGTTTGAAGCAACTGCTGCTGGTGGGCGCCCAGCTGCTGTACGAGTTGGTGCTGCTGCTGTTCCTGGCTCTCAGCCACGAACTTGATAAGCCTTTCCATCTCCATCTTTCCAGTTGGGGAGCTTCAGAGGCCCCCTCGGCTAACCCCTTTCTGGAGGGATAGGGATCACCTGTCCTCCGAGCCCCTAGGGGGCGATGGAGAGCTATGGTCCCACTGGCAGGCCTTACTCACACCTTTCGGGCGCTGGGGAATTAGCGGGGGGGGCGCCGGCACGAGTCGGCAGCGCGCCCCTCAGGCGGGGGGGGCGCCGGTATGGGTTTGTAGCACACAGTTCTGCTACCCAAGGCAGGCTGGCCGGGGTAGGGGAACTCAGGCCCACCCAACTCCACTGCGTTCCAGACCAGGGCCCAGTCAGTGGCGGGAGGCGAAGGTCCCGCCGCTTGGGTCAGCGGGGGCCATCCGTGCCCGCTGACCAAACACACCCACCCCACGGTGCAGTTCCGCCCCGGGCTACTTCCTACCCGGTCTCTCAAGCGGGTCTCTCCGGTCCCTCCAGCTCGTCCGGGTATTCTGCTGCTGGCAGTTCCAGCTCCCCCTCTGTGTCAGACTCACGCTGGCCCGGGCTACAGCCGGGCCCCTCCAGGTCCTCCGGGTATTCAGCGGCTGGCAGTCCTGGTTGCCACAGGCCTTTCTCCCGGTCAGGTTCCTCCTTGCCCAGGGCCTCCCCTGCGTCAGCAGCAGGATCGCGAGGGAGCAGCCAGCAGCCTGTGTCTGCCTCCCTCCCTGGTGCTCTCCTCACTGGGCAAAGGGCCCCGCCCTTTGTACTTCCTGTCCCACCCCTCCCCTTCCAGGGATTGGCGTAAGCTTGGTCTGGCCCCGCCCACTCAGGCTGAGAGGGTGGCTCTTTACCCTCTGGTTTGGAGGGGAGCCACCCTGGCTCCCTACAGGCTTAAAGAGCCACTGAAATCCAATAAAACAAATGTCTTTCAAATTTTTCCATTTAGAAACAATCCTGGTCATTGCATCTAACTGCATTTCTGAGAGCACTACCGGAAGACTGTGTTCCACTATGACTACTGGAGAGAGACAGATGCCTTCAGAACTGGAAAAAGTCATCTTTTCAGTTATCTCATCAAAAAGCTTCCCCTGCCCTCCTGGATCTTATCTGGATTGAGCTTTATTGAGCAACCAGCCATGTCACAAAGGCATTGCTATCTAGGGCAGATCTGTAGAAGTAGACATTGTCCATCTGAGCCCTGGGTAGCTCACACCCTCCTTTAATGGCCTCGTTTGAATTATGAATATAACAGAGAATAGGAATGATCCCTGAAAAACTCCACATCTGAGAGCCTTTGGGAAAGAAAAATTGTTCATTGCAACTCTCCAGAATCTATCCATAAGAAAAGAACCAAGTTAATGAATTTATTATACGAGCTGAGAGTATATCTGAATGCTCATTAACTTTCTCTTAGTTGTTCATTTCTATACTTGTTAAATGCTTTAAAAATCCCTAATAGTATAATCATCCTTGATATATGTTCAGAGTAGCATAATTAAAGTTAACAAAGTTTTCTGTCCATTAATATGTGAAGGAAAAGGCCACGTGTACAATGTTTTTATGCAGCCATGCAAATTGCAATACATTCTTTTTAAGTTTTCTACAAAAATATATACTTCAGAATCTCAATTTTCATCTAAAAAATAAAGTGCAGGTCAAGACTTTCAAAAGTAACTAGTAACTTTAAACAGACCCAATTGTCAGAATGCACTGAGCACCCATCCTCTGAAAATTGGGCCTCTTTTAGATTACTTATAGGGTGACCAGATATTCTGATTTTATAGGGACAGTCCCAATATTTGGGGCTTTTTCTTATATAGGCTCCTATTACCCATCCCCCAGTCCATATCCCAATATTTCACACTTGCTATCTGGTCAGCCTAATTACTTAAGATGGGCACCCAAACGTGGAGGCACCCAAAGTCACTAGTCTTTTTAAAATCTTGTCCTCACTCTCTAGCCCTTATGGTTCCAAATGTATTCTTAGACTTGTGAACTAGCTGTAAACCAATACAGCAATGTTTGCCTGAGCCTGCAGATAGAGGAAACAACAGTTCTGAGAAAAGCATGAACTCTCCCCACTCACCTAAATGAAGGGTTAGCTCTGAAACCTAACAACAACAGGTTTAAAATATGAACACATAATTATGTCAACACTAATTATTTATGAAAAAACATCAAATTTGTTGTATATATTGGTATTGTGACAGATCTCTGTCCTTGTCTCCGTGGGTCCCACGTTTCCTGGCAGATTTCGCTAGCCTTAGAGGCTCACTGTGACCCTTCACATAGCCCTTCTCTCTCTAGAGGCAAGGGTCACAGCCTAATGAGCCATTTTCATCAAAAGCCAGTGAGGGAGGTGAGGAGAGGCTATCCTCCCTTGCACAGTCTCTGTTGTCTCCCAGTCTCAGTGATTAAGCTGTGGGGGCAAAGAGGGGAGCCTGGGCCCGCCATCTACTCTGGGCTCCAGAACAGGGACCGTAATAGCATCAGTTATGGTAGCTGACTTTTTAGAAACAGGACGCATATAATTCCCTGGGCTACTTCCCTATAGCAGCCCCCATTTTCTCAAGCTTCACTTCACCCTTGCCTCAGGGTCTCCTTCCTTGTGCCTGATATGGTGTGTACTGCTCAGTCTCTCCAACAGCGCAACTTCCTCCTACAGCTCCTGACATGCACGCCCACCTGACTAATTGGGAGGCTTTTAACTAGTTTCAACCAGGCCCTGATTGGCTTCAGGCATCCCGATCAACCTACCTGTCTTCCCTGCCTTCTGGAAAGATCTTAATTGGCCCTACGTGTCTTAATTGACCTGGAGCAGCTGCCACTTGCTTATCCTGGTAACAGGGATTTGTTTAGCCTGTGACTAATATATCTGTCTCCCACTACTTTATTGTAGACATCTGGCCTTGCCCCATCACAGTATACATTGGGGTGAGGTGCAGTGGGGCAGGTCATTTTTTTTTTTTAATAAAGGCTTACTAGTGTGGGCAGTGTGGCATACAATACCCTCCTGTTCCCCAAATACAAATTCACCACTTTCCTTTCCCAAAAGGGAACAGAAAATAGAAGATATACTTCCTCCCCCATACATAAAGCTTCAATCAGCTTCTCTGGGATGAAGATTCCCATGCCTTCAGAGACTTTGAAGCCCCCTGTCAGCTGCCAAAACAGACGGGTTTCCCCTAACAACTTCTACAGTGCAGTAATAAGCAAAACCTGCACCACACTGAAAACATGAGGCACTTTAAAATAAGAGTCATATTAATTTATTTAAGTAACAGTAGCACCAAAAGATCCTGAAACTGGCAGTGCCACAATTCCAATGTTTCTGCTGTATAATTTAGGTTTATTGTTCAAAAGCCATGGGATCAGACTAAGGATGTGATCCTGCTTTTACTGAAGTCCATTATGAAACTCCCATAGTCTTTAGAGAGAACTGGATCAGACTTACATTTTAGCACAGAATACCAAAGCTGAAAAGTTCAGATATAGATTTGGACTTGGGGGTGTCTGATCTGTTGTGTTGGTAAGTCATTTTTAAAATTATGACCTAGGTCCAGGTTTGTATTTTGAACAGCCATAAATCTGGATATATTCAGACCCAGGGTTTTGTTCCCAGCTGTAGTTTGCACCATTATACAGTATGAAGTAAGGTACCACCACAATGTTTGTAGGGAAGGGATGGGCAGGCAGACACACAGTGGAATTCCTCTGCCATTTAAAGGCCCTGAATACCCTACAATTTCCAAACTCCAGACATCGCTTCAGGATATATGAAATTTGTATTCAATATATTACTTTCCCATTTTTCCTTCCTGTACTTTACCTCATCTAAAGTAATGAACAGAAAAATCTGGGGTGAAATCCTGGCCCTATTGAAATGAGCTGAAGTTTTACCATTGACTTCAAATGGAGCTGAGATTTCACCTGCTGCGGTTCTTAATTAGTGTTGTGCAAATGCAGGGCAGGGTTTGCAAAAGGAATCTCAACCTGAACCCTACAGCTTTGTTTGTAGGGGCTGAAAGCGAATCTGCTCCCTGCAGATACTCTTGAAGACTGGAGTTTGTGAACTTGAACCTATAGCTTGTTCTCTCCTTACCCCCAGGACCATCATCTTTACTTTAGATGTGTTTAGAAAGGTTTGTTCAAGGAGGAGGGAATGGCTGCTGAGGTGGTGGTAAACTGGGATCAGGAAGTTAGCTCCCCTGGCTTCTCAGCTATGCAAACTACCACAGTCCATGTTCAGATTTCAGGAACATGGGCTGAGGTTTGGCAAATGCAGGCTGGTAAAGTATGTAAATGAAATGAAAATTACCCAGCACAGCATTGGGACTTCGCTGCTGAACAAAATCCTCAGACTGCCAGCTGTTATAAATATGTTTCACAGCCTTTAAATCTGGCATCCTTTATATAAAACATAATGGCAGTAAGTTCTTATCACAATAGTATTAACAGACAGTTGTCCACTGGTAACATAATGGTACTTTGTTTACAGATTTGGGGATGGGTGCCAGGCCAGCAACTGGACTATATTATAGCTGTATCATTCTAATATATTCTGGAGAAAAATTCTAAGAATAAGAAGCTGACTTCCATCTTAGCACCACAGTGAATGTGGGATCATAATGGCTCCAACGGTATCAGAATATTATTACAACATGGTAATTCACTGGTATGATACCCCCAAAAAGAGAAATGTGCCAGAGACTCCATGAAGTCTATTAGGAAATTTGCTATTGCTATCAATTTTATGTGGAAGTTTCTCAGACACTTCAGTGACAGGCAGAAGTACAAAACCCAATACAAAGTGAAGACTGGTAATGTAAGGTATTATAGGGAACATTTTGTAAGGGATCCTTTGTAGGGTGCGATCTCTGAATCTCTAAGTTCCTATATTAACGCAGCAAGTCACAGTAATACTAACTGAACTTAAAAACCTTCATCAAATGACAAGACATACCCACTAGAAAGTATTTATCATTCTTTTCTATACCAAACAGTGGAACGTTAAAAGAATAGTCATGTACCATGACAACTTAATAAATTGGCATAGCGTTAGTATTATGCACATTAACATAAGCATGAACCTTTTTCTATTGTACTTCTCAATTTCCAGTTTAATGTGTGTTGGGGGAGGACAGAAACACCTATGTGTTGTGTTCCATGACATGCAGTGGAGTTGAGCACATCAGATTTGCTTTTATTGCGCATTAGGATAGCTCAAAAACCAGCAGTTACCTCTCAGACATGCAAGAGCCTTCTTCATTAGTGCAGAGCAGAGTGGGTGGGGAAACCTGTTCATTTATAGCATTAGGGGAGCAGAGGTGGCAGCAGAAGAGCTATTGGGATAGAATATATTTATCAAGGGAGGAGACAGAGCAGTAAATTGTTTAGTTGGTTGCTTAATTTTATTTAGGAAATCAGAAACAATGGTGGAGTGTGGGGAGGTTCAGAGCTCAGAAATATTTTATTAGAGAAGTGTGAAAGGGTATTTAATATCTAATCGCCAACGCCATAACTTATTTTGGCCACCAGATGCAACTGATAATAAATGAGACTGCAGATGCACTATTTAGTGCTCAAGCAGCAGTATTTATGGCAACATGTTTCCAAGAGACATAAACATGAACCATGGTTCCCAATACAATATTTGCTTATTAAAACCTATCCCACAATAAATTCCTTCATTTTGACAAAAGAAGCTGGTTGGCAGTCATACTTTCAATATCTTTAAAAATAAGTAACTTAGTAACAACTAAATTATTGTCGCTTCTACAGTTACAAATAATAGTAAGTCCTATGATATATTTCCATGCAGTACTTGAAACACAATGATATTCCTTGACAGGGACTTTATAAACTTCAGTCAGAGCTTCCATTTATTTTTAAATGCACAATCAGAGAAGGTGTCTATGTAACAGTTTTCTCTCAACCTTTAGAAACCCTATTTCATGAGGTATATAGCAAAGATCTATAAACTTAATGCATTTTCACAATAGACAAATCAATGTTTTAAATCTTGTCAACAAATTTGTGACAAGATTTCTGTTTAACAAATATTTCTTCCATCTATTATACACATAAGGTATGTGTATAAGGTATGTTGTTAAAAATGTGTGCTACCATTGTAAATGCAGAGTGTCCAATGCATACAGTAGTTTGTCAGATAAACATGTTTCTATGGAAACTACTGAAATGAATGCCTCATTTTCTAAACTTGGCCATAACCCCAAACTTTTATTACAGCATCCAAATGTTTCATTAACTTGATTCACATGATCACAACACAGCCTAAAAATAGGAGTACTTTATCAGTTTAAATAAAGTAGAGTTACTGTCACATTGAGAAAATTCTCCTCCAAAATAATATTTTAAATAATTTGTCTAGCAACTTCAGTACCATTACCCTCTATTTATGGTATTGGACATAATTAACATTAGCATAGTGTTTACTACAGCTTAGCCTACATCTTGGGGGCGGGGCAGAGGGAAATGGAAAATGTGCATGCACATTAAATACAAAAAAAGTTACAACAGTAAAGAGTTTCTGGCATCATATGGATATATATTACAAGCAAAAAAACTTAATTAAAAACATTATTAAGGTTGCAAAGTCAAGTACTCACAAGTTAGGAAATAGGTTCCTAAGCAATCTGCTATTAAAAACCCAAGAAGTCTCTACTGAACACGTGCAAACTGATTTTTCAAAGGCATTTAACTTGGCCAAATTTGGGCAGATTTTCACAAAAGTGACAGTAGATAAATCCCTGTCACAAAGGCCAAATGTCAAGTCCCTGCTCCCAAGCATTTTTTAACATAGGCAAAATCATGTATTTTTCCTTAGCCTCACTTTCAAAAATGGCTGATCCATTTTGGCTGAATTTTTCCAAAAACGTTCAGCCTGAGTCAGACACCTGGCCTGGAAAATTTCAGCCCATACAAGTCTGGCAGTTTTAGGTAACTGAAAACAGTGCCTTATAATAGGAAGTGTCGGCAACTTAGCCCTGCCTATAATAAAAAGTATTTAGCGACAGTTCTGCTTAGTTATATTTTCTGTTTCTCCCCCCCCCCCCTTTTTTTTTTTTATTACTAAGGCTACTAACATTGATGCTTATAAATTCTTCTAATCCTGCATCTTATTCTTCAGTTTGGGTTTACTCCTAACACCACTGAATTGAACAGGACCAGGAACAAGCCTGTAATGCTTATTTGTGACAAATCTCAGCTAATTATTTCAAAATGAGATGTTTAGGGCTTCAGGCAAATTAAGCAAATGAACTTGCAGGCAATGAAGTTCCTATTTGATGTCAGCATCCCATTAATTTAAAAAGGGAAAGAGGAATGCAGATTAGATTTTTTTCCCCAATGTTTTCTATAAGACACCAGTTACTGTTTAATGTTTGACAAACTGACTGAGTAAAGGCAAGGGAATTTTGAGGTGGAGACACCTGGTTTTAACTAGAGCTGGCCAAAAACTGGAAATCCCTTCCTGTGAAAAAATTCTCGGTTTTCATTCTGAACTGGGACGAAATGTCAAAAATAAAAAAAATAAAAAATGGAATTTTTCACAGGGATTTCAAGCAAAAATGTGATTCAGGAGAAACAAACAGAAATTTTTGGCTTGCCAGCTGCCCAAGTCTATCTACCTGGACTGGAAGGCATGTTCCCAGCTGCTGTGTAGATACACCCTGAGTTGCATGTGGTCCAGACCTAGCGACCTCAGATTAAGGGGTTTCCCAAGTAGAAAGTACAGGACACAGACAGGAAAGGAGGACAGGCAGTATACAGAGATCAAGGGGGCTAAGGCGGGGAGAGAGAGAGAGTGTTTTATTTTGGACATTCTGTTCAAAGTTAATAGCCCTTGTGTGCATTTATTTAACTACAGGCAGATCTGGTAGCTACACCTCTAGTTAAGGTTGCCCAATACTTTGCTTTAAGAATCCTTTTTCAGTTATGTACAACTTTCTGAAATTTTAACCTTTGAAGCTGAAATTTTACTGACTACCTCAAGCTAATTTCCCCACACATACACCTCATAAAAGGTTTGGCCATTTCTACAGATTAGTTTAGGAAAAATATATTATTTTGCCCTTTCCCCCCCAGCTAGTTCATTGAGAAGGAAGCATTCTTAGAGCAGGGACTTGAAATTTAGGGGTGGGATCAGGCAGCGGTATCCCTGGTTTCAGGGATGGGACTTTTACTTTCCCCATGAAAATCCATCCAAACCGGCCAAGTTATAAATCTCCAAAAGTCTCAATTCACACATGCTCAGCAGAGACATGTTAGAGTGTGGCAGCTAAATTTTTCAAAGACTCCTGTACTGGCGGCTGAACAAGACTTTTACCCTGCAATTACTCCTCCCAGTTTATAGGAGGTGCTCTGTTTCTCCAGTGCTCTAAATGCTGGAACCTTCTGGCACCCAAGCAGTATGGAGAAGGAGAAGTACTACAAAAGACCTAGTCTGGGTCATCAGTGTCTATCCAATGAATGGGGAACCAAAAATCTGTTTCTACTCAGTGAACAGGCAACAGCAATCTTCTTTAGGATGATGTTGAGGTTAATATTTAAGGCAATCAGATAGAACAAATTATGAGCATTTAAAATTAGAGAACCCCAAATTACCTTTTTTCTTCTATTTCTTAAAAGTAAATTCTTGATGTGATCCAGGGGTTACTTTAACTAACTAACTTCTCTCCAACAAGATGCTTGCTCAAAAAACAAGAACAAACATATGGCATAAAGAAACCATTACTCAAATATCAACTCCAGTTTAGGATAACATTTGCATCAAGATGAAGAGATCGTTCAGTTGATCCCACCAAATACAGCAGACACTATTTCTTACCATTTGGCCTCCACTATACTGGCTAGCAAACCTAAAGATGTACAGACAAATGCTAGTGGATAATACTAGACAAGGATGTGCTGTTCCATATTGCCACTGTCCATAATTTAGCAACAGTTGTGCTGGTATTAACTTTTTGAATCATTTAATCTAATGCCTCAATCGGCACAAGAATACTTGACACCTTAATTTAGGAGATTTAACAATTATCGCAGATTAGAAGGCATGGAATAACTACTTGTTATTTTACTCATGGCTAAAAATGTAGTTGTACAGAAGTAGAAGTTCTTCCCTCCTACAAATTAACTACAAGAGTAATGGATTATATGACCTTACAATAATTAGTACATAGATTCTTGGTCTACCTTTGAAAATCTATTTTATTAAATAATGGGTATAGGTATATCAATTACCTGTGTTGGCTTTTATGCAACTATTCATTAGGCAAAATAACTGCTGTAGTTTGCACAGTACAGTATTGTCTTTAAAACCAAAAGCTTTTTATACAAATGCTATGTTAACAGAGCATATTAGACTTGACATTTAAAAACAACTAAACCAGGCAATTCCAATTTAGAGAGTTGCTTCGACTTCACTCAGCATGTGGTTACCAAGTAAAGTAGAGGGTCTCAAAGGGCATGGTTCTATATTCATAGAAACTGAAATTACTAGGCAGAAGCAAGCAGCTAAAGATGAAATTAGATCGTCATCATTTTTGTTTAAGTCAGAAGTTTAATGTAATTTTAACAGACTTTTTAAAAAAAACATGCAATGCACAAGAAATCTTCCAATGAAACTGTAGAGTCCCTGGGTCCCTCATACAACATGAGTATAATTATTAAAGTTCTGCAATGAACACTGTTACAACTTCAAGTATTTTTCTAGGAGCAGAGTAACACACACACACACTCTCTCCATATTGTATTTGCCAAAATTCTGAACAGGAAGGTTATTACTACATATTCTGTAAGACTTCCTCCACAAAACCCAGACACCCAGCTGCAGTAATACTACAATATAAGTTTAATAGCTTCAGTTGCAATGGAGAGAAAAGGAGAATTCTGCAGAGAAATCTTGTCACACCTATAACACATTAAATCCAATAAACTGAATATTAAAAATCATGAAAAGTAGACACCATGGTTTACAAGAAGATACCGACTGCAGTCTAGTCACCCAAATTACTTATGAAGTAAAATCTGGTAGATTATGTAAGAGGTTTTTTTAAAATAATTTCTTTAGCTAATCCATACAGATTAGCAAAACGTTTAGCCCTGTGGTAGTCAAATGCATATATTTCAATATAAATATAAATATATAATTCAATATAATATTCAATTTATATTCAATATAAATTCTGAAGAGAGAAAAAAAAACCCTAAATAAACCGACATTAAAAAAACAAGCACAGACTTAACACCAAAACAAAAACCATTGTAGAATTGTCTCATTTTTTATTTTACAAAGAAATCAGCAAGCAAATAGTTAAGATTAGTGTAATTATCTGTTAAAGGCATGTTCTGACAACAGTACAGTATCTTTTGAGAAATCTCTACCTTGTACTTTAGAGCAGTGGTTCTCAACCAGGGGTCCGGAGCCCCCTGTGGGGCCACGAGCAGGTTTCAGGTGGCGCCAAGCAGGGCTGGCATTAGACTTGTTGGGGCCAAAGGCAGAAAGCTGAAGCCCCATCACATGGGGCTGAAGCCCGGTGACTCAAGCCCCACCACCTGGGGCTGAAGCTGAAGCCTGAGCAACTTAGCTTCGTAGGGTCCCCTGAGGCATGGGGCCTTTGGCAACTTCCCTGCTTGCTACCCCTTAACACTGGCCCTGGGTCTTGTATGCAGAAAAACAGTAGTTATGGGCCGTGGAGTTTTTATAGCATGTTGGGGGGGAGGGGGCCTCAGAAAGAAAAAGGTTGAGAACCCCTGTGCTCCTCTTTCTGCAGCTCACGATAAAGGCAAATCAATTTTTAGTTACTATAGGCCAGATCTTGATCAAGTATTCCCGTTAAAATCAAACACACTAGATTACCCAGATCTAAAACCTAAATGCAAGAAATTAAAACAAATAAGAAAATATCAAAATAGATAGACATACCAACATATCCCTAGGAGGCCTTTAAGCACCTTTATTATTTAGTTAGGGCTTTTGGTTTATTTTTATTTAGTTTTGTTTGTTTTTTTTTAAAATGGATGAAATCCTCTACATCCTTTCTCAGACAGAGGTATTATTGACCAAAGTCTTTATTCAAATTTTTGTAACAAATCCAATTCATGTTCCAAGAAAGAGACAACCTTTTATACTTTCATTTATTTTACAACTGAATATTTCAGACATACAAAACCAACTCAATCACTAGTTTTAGCCTTTGCAATAGAATTCTATTTATTTATTTCACTATAAATAAATGAAGCTCTAAACTCAGTATAAAGACAGGCAAACCTACATCTACTTCCTTAGCCTGGCTGAGAAGCTAGACAGATTTTTGCTGACTCAGGCTAACTGCTTTTGGCAACTGATCTGACTGAATCAGTTCAACAAATGACAAACTGATCATTCCAAACTGAAGTGATCCACCATGAGGTATTTCAACTTTTAACAGAAACAGCAATTGAACTGAGCCTTACAAACATACAAAACAAAAACAAATGGCAGAAGGATTGATTTATTCTCAACTTTTGTCCACAGATCAGTGCATTAATCCACATATGCATTTATTATAAAAATGATGGCCTTGTACACTCTCTTTTGCATACTCTCATGCAAAAGATACATTATAAATATAGTAGTTAAATGGGACTTAAGACTCAAACTACTTTGCCTCCTGCATAGGCTGTACCTAGACTCCCTAGGAGGGGTGAGCAACTAATTCATAATGAATAATTTATTTGACAAATTTTACTTCCTCTTCTGTTTGTTAATTTTCCACTTATTAAGAGTCTCCAATGTATTCGTTAATCAAAATTCTCTCTCAAATAGCAATGACTTATTCTTGCTCTGGGAGGTTGTTTTCGAACAAGTATCAGTCTACATTTGGATTGTGTTATTTGAACACGTAAGACAGATGGTGCAATGGTATTCTCTTAGCCAATGAGAAACTTTAGAACCAAGTTTGCAGTACAAATATTCACAATTACACATTCAAATTTGCTTTCCACGACTATTTCTGTTATAATCTCTTAAGATTCAGTTTCCATTTAGATAACTGCCAGTAAAGCAAATTATTAAAATATTGAAGAAAGCAAAACGGACAACTCTAGTTCATTTAATCATCTGAATGAATATTAGAGGAAGGGAGGTTTCTGGGTGGATGCGGGGGTGGGGGGAAGAAGGGGAGTAGGATGGAGGAGAAAGGGTGGCTAAATATTTGCCATTCTCTACCCCCTGTGCAGCTACAGTTAAATCAAACATGATCCTGATGGCTCTGTATGGAAGAATAGGTAAAAAAATATATATGTTTTTTCTTTTTTAAGTTTTATGACTAGAGTTAAACCAAACTTTTAATTCAACATGTACCATAATAAATGCAGTTACATAGACTCTGCATATCAACTGATTTGCATGTCAGTCAACAGTTTTTCCTTTATGAAAAACTCTTCACAGAACTGTGGTTTCTCCTACACAAATACTTACATATAAATGGGACTTGTATATTTAATTTTGTTTATACCAAATTGTCTGAGCTGCTAATATGCTAATCGTCTAATACTAAAATAAATTAACATAACCAACAAACTGAACCAATATAGTAATATGAACCAGAATGCTTAAGATTCTGATATTTTGCCTTTCTAATTTTGAACAATATATAACATAACACAGTCCAAGTTCCAGGTCAGGACAAATTCTTCCAAACAAATCTGTGACCTTTGTACATAATTTAGAACTTGGGCTTACCCCTTAGAGCAGGCAGCAGTGACCTCTCTTTCTTGTCATCACATTTGTTACATTCACTGAAGTACAAGAGTAAAAAGACATCCACAAGCACCCACATCAGAGAGGTGGCGAGAACCACCTTGCAGTAGACAAATCTCCTCATCTCGTCTTGGTTTTTAGTTCACACACTAGTAAAGATGGCTATTGCTGGGATGTATCCAAGCCACACAGTTAAATTCCAGTATGAAAGTGAAGTCGAGAGCATCCACTGTAATTAAAGAAAAAAATATCTGAATTACCTAACAAGTATACATGGTTTAAGATCCAAAAATGATACAAACATATAATGCTGAGATGTTTTTACTCTATTTTAAAAATTAATCTATTTTCCTTTCTCCTGTATCTAAATATCATCTTTGTAATGTTAACCCATCTTACGAAGATTTGTTTCCTTTGCTTTTGTAAAGAATCCAGTTCTTCTGATTTTGCCTGTGCTGGATTATATTTTACCTAGATGTCTGTAAATCCAAAAAACTGAGTGACCCTGCCACTGAAATTTAGACCACCACTTGAGCACCAGATGTCACTGAAGGAAAACTGCCACTAGATAATCTACCTATGTGGAACACTGCCTTGAAAAGAGTATGTTTGGAAAGGAGGATTAAACTTAACTATTTGTAAGCGGGTGAATAGTCCCACCATTTTGGGGAACTTTCCTGGCTTCTGCACTACCCTGGTGAAGTGGGCTAGCGAAAGGATCTGAGTCCTCGCTCCCACTTCCTTTACCCAGTGGCCTCCCGGCCCTTGAGGACTCCCCTTCCACTCTCCTGTCTGGCAGAGTCACAGAATCATAGAATAACAGAGTTGGAAAGGACCTCTGGAGGCCATCTAGTCCAACCCCCTGCCCAGAGCAGGACCAATCCCAACTAAATCATCCCAGCCAGGGCTTTGTCAAGCCTGACCTTAAAAACTTCTAAGGAAGGGGATTCCACCACCTCCCTAGGTAACCCATTCCAGTGTTTCACCATCCTCCTAGTGAAAAAGTTTTTCCTAATATCCAACCTCAACCTCCCCCACTGCAACTTGAGACCATTACTCCTTGTCCTGTCATCTGCTATCACTGAGAATAGTCTAGATCCATCCTCTTTGGATCCACCTTTCAGGTAGTTAAAAGCAGCTATCAAATCCCCCCTCATTCTTCTCTTCCATAGATTAAACAATCCCAGTTCCCTCAGCCTCTCCTCATAAGTCATGTGTTCCAGACCCCTAATCATTTTTGTTGCCCTTCGCTGGACTCTCTCCAATTTCTCCACATCCTTCTTGTAGTGTGGGGCCCAAAACTGGAAACAGTACTCCAGATGAGGCCTTACCAGTGTCGAATAGAGGGGAACGATCACGTCCCTCATCTGCTGGCAATGCCCCTTCTTATACATCCCAAAATGCCATTGGCCTTCTTGGCAACAAGGGCACACTGTTGACTCATATCCAGCTTCTCGTCCACTGTCACCCCTAGGTCCTTCTCTGCAGAACTGCTCCCTAGCCATTCGGTCCCTAGTCTGTAGCGGTGCATTGGATTCTTCCGTCCTAAGTGCAAGACTCTGCACTTGTCCTTGTTGAACCTCATCAGATTTCTTTTGGCCCAATCCTCCAATTTGTCTAGGTCCCTCTGTATCCTATCCCTACCCTCCAGCGTATCTACCACTCCTCCCAGGTTAGTGTCATCCGCAAACTTGCTGAGGGTGCAATCCACACCATCCTCCAGATCATTAATGAAGATATTTAACAAAACCGGCCCCAGGACTGACCCTTGGGGCACTCCGCTAGATACCGGCTGCCAACTAGACATGGAGCCATTGATCACTACCCGTTGAGCCCGACAATCTAGCCAACTTTCTACCCACCTTGTAGTGCATCCATCCAGCCCATACTTCTTTAACTTGCTGACAAGAATACTGTGGGAGACCGTAATCCCAACAAGGCTCGTAACCCCAACAAGGCTGGGCCCAGGATTCCTGGGGGGCTCAACCCCCAACCCTGCTGTGGTCACCTAAGACTCGGGCTAGGGTGTCCCCACTCCAGGGTACTCTCTCTGCACTGGGCACTTCTCTGACCCACTGACCATTACATACAAGTTAAAGCAAATGCAAGTTATTTAATCAACAATTAATTTTAAAAAGAATAAGGAAAAATGGGAAAGGTTAAAGGAAACAAAACAACCCGCTCTGTGGCAGGGAACATCACAAACAGTGTCTCTGGAACGTCAGGGCAGTTCACAGTCTGTTCCTTGTAAGTCCCAGGCCGCCTTCTCAGGCCCTGGCTGCGCTGCAGGGATGCTGTGGGTTGGACACTTGGCTCTGGTGGTGGCCACACGCTCTCAGGCTCTAAGTGGTAGGACCCTTCTTCCCAGTGTCGCCCCCGCCCTGTCGGGGTTACGATCCAAGCCTGGCCTGCAGAGCCTCTTGGCTGAGGCGTCTCCTTTTGCTGGTCCTGCTGCCCAGGGTCCCCCTCGCTCTCCTCGGCTGCTCACCGCACCCAGCTCTGGATGGCTCCAGCCCCAGCTCCACCACTCTGTCTCAGCACTGCTGCTGCTGCTGCTCTGCCTCCAGCTTCCTGGGCTGCTTCTTTGGCCCCTCTGCCTCTGGTTGCTACAGCTCTGCTCCCAGGACAGGTCTGCTCTGCAGGCTGCTTCTGTGACTCTGCTCCCAGCACTGACCTGCTTCCTGGGCTGCTTTTCTGGCCCCTCTGGCTCTGGTTGCTGCAGCTTTCTTCCCAGGGCAAGTCTGTTCTCTCTGGGCTGTGCCTCTGGCTTTGGGGCTGCAGCTCTGCTCCCAGGAAAGGGTCTGCTCTCTCTGGATCTGGCATGGCTCTGCTCCGCAGCTCAGCTCGGGCCCCTGCTTAGCTCGGCCCCACTCTGTCTGACCCAGGCAAATCCAGCTCACATGGAGGACAGGACCTCCCTGGCCTCCTGACTCCCTGATTAGCCTGCCCGCCATGTCATTCAGGCTGACCTGGAGCACTGGTCTCTCCCCATTGTTTCTGGGGACTATCAGTCTCAGGGTCCTGATTTCCCATAGACCCTTCCCCTTTTAGTACTGGGAGCTAGCCAACCAAAACACCCCCACTGAATGTTAGTAAGGGGGCAACAGTCCCCTTACATATTCGTCGTTCTACTGTAATATATTAAAGTTAGCTTGTAAATTTAAACTTCCACATAACTACAAAGAGCATTCCACGCAGAGATAGGAAATCGTATAGGACACTTCCTGTATTGATGCCAGGTTTCAAAAGCAGCATCCTAACATTCAGCAGCTGGATACCTTACCAAGGGCCTAATAAAACAAAATATGCCATCTATTAGCACTTACATACATGTCTTTTCCAAAAATAAATGACAGTTTAGAGAGAGCCCTCATTTGGAAGAGCGTGCTCCACTGCGAGGATCCAAATTTGAATCTACTTAAAAGATCGTATTAAAGAAAATGGTAAACTACCTTCTTGATATTGAAAAAACAAAATCTATTGGCTTCTCAAGAAGAGAGTAACAAGGCTAATAAAATTTCATCTTCTCTGGGGGACCCAACTAACTCAGGGCATGGATTACTTTACAAGTATGTGTATATATGCCACACTATCCCTCTACTACACTGGTCTGCCCCCTTCTTGTAAGAATCCTTCTCACTAGAGCACTGAAACAGGAGGATTCTTGTATATTTCAATATTCTCCCTGCTGATTAAAAACAAAAACAAAAACTGAGAAAGGATGCAATTCAAACATACTCTCCCTCAAACAAAACCATAGCTGGTAAGCCTGATTTTAGGCTAGTGAGCAATGAGCCTTAGAAACATTTTCCGCTCTAGCTTTGCCCTTATCTAGTCCCTGTTTTGTATTCTTTTATAGTGTCAGCAGTATGCTCAGAACTCTACAGAACATAGAAGCTGACACACTCCTTGTCCCAAGGATCTTACAATTCAGTTATGACTCAAAATATTTTTATGTGCCTTTGTTGGTGGATCACCATTGAATGGTTTCATTTTGTGGGGTGGGGTGGGAACGGGGAGAGGAGGAAGGGTTGGAAAAAAGCAGGAGAATCTGCTGCTCATGCTCCGTTACTCCTGTCTGGAGCACATTAAGAGTACTTAAATAGCCACTAGAAGAATCACAATGAAGGGAAAGAAGATTTAAAGAGCCCTCCAAACCACTTCCAATAAGGGATAAAACCATCCTCTTAATTTTCAGCATAGCTCTGGGAATAAGATTAGCTGGTTAATTCATGTTCCTTAGAAGCACAAGGTATGCCTACATTGCAGTTAAACACCTGCAACTGCCCATGTCAGCTGACTCAGGCTTGTGGCATTCACATTCAGGCTCAGGCAGGAGCCCGAGCTCTGGGACCTTCCCCTGAGGCAGAACTCGGGCTCCAGACTGAGCCTAGACTTCTACACCACAATTGAACAGCCCCATAGTACAAGCCCAAGTCAACTAACACGAGCCAGCCACATTGCAATGTAAACATACCCATAGAAATGTAGGGCTGGAAGGGAGCTAGAGAAAATATTAAGTCCAGCACCCTGCACTGAGGGGCGACCAAGTAAACATAGACCAACCATGACAGATGTTTGTCTAACGTGTTCCTAAAAACCTCCAGTGAGGGGAAGTCCACAACCTCTCTCCGTAATCTATTCCAGTGTTTCACTATCCTTATAGTTTGAAAGTTTTTCCTAATATGTAACCTAAAATCTCCCTTACTGCAGATTAAGTCAATTTCTTCTTGTCATATCTTCAGTGGACATGGAAAACAATTGATCACCATCCTCTCTAACAGCCCTTAACATATTTGAAGACTCACCAGGTTCCTGCTCAGTCTTCTTTTCTCAAGACTAAACATGCCCAGTTTTTTTAACCTTTCCTTATAGCTCAGATTTTCTAAACCATTTTATCATTTTTGTTGCTCTCCTATGGACTCTCTCCTAAAGTGTGGTGTCCAGAATTGCACTCCAACTGAGGTTTCATCAGTGCCAAGTACAGCGGGACAATTGTCTCTTGTGTCTTACATATGACACTCTACCTTAAGTTTCATGAACAACTGCTCAGATTTACTTCCTTTTAAAAAAATATTTAAGCAATAATGTAGTAAATTAAAAACATTTAGAATTGACAGAGTTCCCACACAAGGATGTTGGTATTTCAGACAGTTGAGATTTGGGGCATAACTTGCTTATAGTATTTCATTTTTGTTGATGGTGGTTTGTTTTAACTGAGCACCCATTTAAATGTTACATTTCTTTTTCTCCTTTAAATATACAATCTACAGCACTGCACACGGTATGACTACTCCTCCCTCACCCACCACTATGTTTAACCAAAGCCCAGTAAAAACACTTCGCAAGAGTGCTGAATTTCATTAACAGAATTATTAATAACAATAAAAAAATATAAAGTACAAGGTGACTAAGTTTAATTGCATACTAAACTGATGAGAAAGATAAAGATGGTATACATTTAAACATAACCCTTGAAATAGTTCCTAAAGTACCATTTCTGTACTTGATATCTGATGAACCTTTCCACATGTCCCAGTTCTAATTGTATGGGCCTCAACAGACAGAGATCTTTATTAAAAACAGGAAAAATGATGACTGATATGCTAGGTCTCCCCCATTCCCTACCAGTACGGAGGTTAGAATTAGCTTTTGGGATGCTTAGCAGAATCATTATGTGTTCAACACCAAAGATGTGATTGATGCTATATAAGACAAAAAGGCAGACCCTCCCCAAGGACCTTATAATCTAGAAGAACCTGTCTCTTCAATTAGGTTTACTTATTTATATTAAAAATAATAATAAAACCATAGCTGTTATAGATTGGGCTGCATGAAATCTTCCATGCCCCAGGCAGTACAAGTTTTAACACTGTCTCTATTGATGCAAGGGCTACTCCAACATGCTGCTGAACTTTTTTCCTTAACTGTGAAATTTACCTGTGGTCCAATAAAGCTTGTGCAATAAACTATACTGAGGTTAATGGTGAATGGTAATAATGGAAAATTAATTTTGGCAGTAAATTGCTCTTATGTTATTAACATCTGGACTAAAAATTACTACCTGGATTCTGCAGTTTAAAAAAGTCAAAGATAATTCAGGATATTTTTGTTCATTATGCAAATAGAGACTGTAATTTCAATCTGTGTAGCAGTGCATGCTGTGCATTGACATCAGATTCTTACACTTAGGACTAGACTAAGTACCTTAAATAGAATTTGTAATTTACAAACAGATAAGAATCATGCCTCCCATTCTTCATATCCTTTAAATCTCCATTTTAAGATGATAATTAACATATCTCAGAACTAGAGGAAGAGCCACCAGCAGATATTTTCATTTAACATCCGGTAACAGCCCTAGCCAGTTATGTACCAGAAATACACACTTCTTATATATGTTGAAGATAAAACTGTAAGAGTCCATTCCAGTTTTCCTTGTTTCTGGCAACAAGCTAATGGATTTTCAAGTGTCTACTTGTCTCCATAAATGCTTTATATTAGAAAACATACATTTCTTTAAATGAAAAATTAATTAAAAAGTATTTAAAATTATCAGAAAGAAAAGGCGTAAAGCAAAAAGTTGGATACAGTGCTGCTAGCCCAAAGAATCAGTGTATTCTGGTTAACAATCGTGTCAGGAGTTAGTATTAAACACACACACACACACACGGAACTAACATTAGCAATGCAGTTTAGCATGCATCTATCACTTAGCATCTCTTTTTATCCCATTCCACACCACTCACTATCTGCTTAGAATATAACCTCTTCAGGACAGGGACCTTGGCTTAGCTCTCACTGTCTTGCACACCACTGTGCCATAATATATATATTCCAGATAAAAAAATACATTAAAAGAATATCAAGGCTGAAAGTCCAGCACTCAGAAGTTAAGAAACCAGAATTTTTTAATGGGAAAATAACTTATTTTTCCCTAGCCTCGTTCTCAGAAATAGCCGAATCCTTTTGGCTGAAAAACTTTCCAGGTTTCAAAAAGAAATCCAGCCTGAAGTAGACACCTCACATGGAAAATTTCAGTTCAAATGATTAAAGATCAGCAAAATTATAAGCAACTGAAAACAACATCTTATAAGGGAACTGTCAGACAAACTTCATCATAGGCAGTGCTACCAGCCTGGTCTATAATAACCACTAAGAAACAGCTGTAGTAAAAGAATTGAAGATTGCAAAGTCAAGCACTGAAAACATTAAGGAATGCCATTATTAAAGTTGTCCATGAACCCTTACATTTGCTCCCTTGTGTGTATGCATCATGATGACATACAATTTTTTTCATCAGTCTCTTGCAGCATTCCATGCACAGGATGAATAATGTTCAGTAAATGAGGTGGTTGTTCAAGGTTTCTTTTTATCCTCAACACTCTGCACTGAATAGAGGATTAATTTCTTCACAGGATAGTCTAGGACATTTGTTATCCTAGTATATGAGTACACAAGAAACATTATTAATCCATTTTCACTCACAGAGGAGGAACCGAGGCAAAGAGATTAAAACCAAAATTTCTAAAAGTTCATAACTTTGTGTGCCTTTGTGACTGGGTGAGAATAGAGCCTATTTTTCAGAGTATTTTACGCAGCCAAAGTTAAAAAGTGTGTCAATACAAAAATATTTTTTTGCCAGCATTTTCTTCTGTCACTTAAAATGTCAAGTTCCTAGAACTCATTAGCTCAAATTTTGCAGAGTGTTCCAGTGGCATTATCCCAAAGCCAGGTCCAGCCACACTTCTCTCTTGGACAAATTCCTTGATCATCATCGCAATGGGGAGCATGCAGACGTAGTCTTTCCTCTATTCAGGCAACGTGTTGCATGCTAACCTCTCAACAGGGCCTATACATTCAGTATTTTATCTAGTTTATCTGTTTGACCAAGTGAATAAAAATACTAAATATACAAGATGCAATATATGATATTTTGCTAAAGTGTTATCTGTAAGCTCAGAGAGAAACAGTCAAAGTGACACATCCTTTAAAATATTGGGGAGAGTTTTCTTTGAACGTCCCTGTTGATTATCTTACTCTAGGTTCCTCTAGGGAGCATCCATTTCACAACCTCATTGTTCACTCCAACCATGTCCATAATACGACTAATCCTATATTCCAGTTTTTCATTTTCATATTTCATTAGCCTGCTTTCCAACAACTTCAGAATCTCTTGTGATTTTATATTCTGACTTGGCTTTTAATTGCTAAGGAGATAGGAGGATGTATCGCAGTGGCATTACTTCAGGGGCAGCAAGCACCTTGTGGAAAAGTTGTGTTCAGAAACAGCCATACACAGATGTGTCTAAATACATTTTTAGAGTGTAGATTTCTGTGAGACATTGATCAGCTGGCCTTTGAGAAATAGTTCCTACTACTGTGGACACAAATAAGAGAATTGACAACTGTGTGAATGAAGTGTCCTGAAGCAAGGGCAAGAGCGCATTACACAAATAAATAATCACTACTCACAGCAACACCTTCCGAGAGTATTGGAAGCATTGAGTAATGTTAATGGTTTACTAGAGGAAGTGTAGTTTGAGTGCTAGAGCAGGGAACCTGAAGTTAGGCCTCTTGGGTTTAAGTTCCAGCCTGGCAATTCTGTCCCAGATCCTCAAAAGGTATTCAAGCATCTAACTCCTACTGATTTCAGTGGAAGTTAGAAGACTAAGTACCTTCAAGAATCTGGGCCTATGACTCCAGATAAATCACTTGATCCTTCTGTAACTTGCTTTATCCATCCATAAAATGGGCCTAATACTAAACAGCCTTTCTGGGGTGCTGGATCTCTAGTCATTAGTTTATTAAAAGTGCTGTTAGAACCTCAGGTGAAAATGCTACATTTACTCTTATAATAAAGTAGTGCAGTAAATTTAAATCAGCCAATTTATTGTTGAATTAATCTAGTAGGTAGTTTTCTATCTCTAGCTATTTTGATCTTAATATTAGAAGCCTATTGGACTGTTGACAACAGTTAATGCCTACTGGAAACACAATCTGATTAACCATATCTTATGGAAAGTGTTCTTATTTTAGTTAGATTTTTCTCCCCTATCCCCAACACTGAATTCATACTTCCTTCTGTTTGTGAGATACTTTCTTAGGTGAATCTATTTCAAGCATGATTGTGAGCCTCACTTTGCTGTTGCCTGGCAACAAAAATCAGCAGTCTTGTCCCTAGCACCCAATTCATGGTAGCTGCATTTCTCAAGGAGGTGATTTTTTATGGAATTCAACTAAGTTTCCAAACCATTGTATTGTTTTATTTTAGTGAGCACATAAGGTTTGTATTACTCACTAAAATCTTTTTTATTTGTACTTCCACAGCATGTCTTTTTAGTTTTGGTTTCAGAACTGTTGCAAGGTTCTTTTCAACAGCTTCAGATTCATCTTAGAAACCAAAAAGGTAGAACCTTTCAGGTATCCCAAGAGCTTTTTAATACCTACGGTTAAAGGGAAAAATCATGCACTTAATAATCAAGAAGAAGAGCAAACGGTCCACCACTTCCACGATTCTTGGTGGTGTGTAAATTAAAAGAATAAAAGAGAATCCTCTAAAAGGCAGAGAAGGCGTCTCAGTTATTTCTCCTGGTTTAGTGTAATCTTAAATCGGTTTAACAGGAGATATCACTTTACCATATGGTAGCAAAGCTTTAAGTGATAAGTTATTTATAAATGGAGGAACACTGGATAAGGTTACCTCAACTGTTCTCCAGAAAGAAAACGCAACAAAGTGTGCACCATTAATATCTCCACTGCAAACAAAATATGCTTGCTTTCCCATAGGATATTGGATGTAGAAACATCTTCCAACTAAATCAGCATCCTTACTCTATCCATAATAAAATACCAAACACTATACAAATATAATATAAGGTTTCACAACTAGAAACAACTGAAAGGCAGGATTTCAACACCATCACTTACTCAGCTATGTTGAACTGTAAATTCTACAGTATACATTTTGCAGCATAGGAGTATATAAAGCTATAAATTTTACCAGAGACCTATTTTCTAATGCCTCCCTATAATATCAAAAGACAACAAAACACAAACACACGCACACACCCTACTCTTGTTTCCTCCTTCCCCTCCCCCGCCCCAAAGAAACCCCAGATAAAACACAGCAAAGGGAAAAAAATACCATCTGGAAGAGCAGAAGATCTGCATTTGGTTGATTTTTTATGTACATATTAATAACTATACATGTTGCTCAGGATTATAGGGGCAACAGGAAGGTGGATGAGTGAATAAATAAATGTAACTCATTACATGCCTCTTAGGACCTTAACACTTTTATTTCCAATCTTTTTGTTATTTAGCTGGGACACACTGCATTTTAAAATTGCACTAACACAATTTTAAATACTAGATGCCACTCGGGCCATAGTCTTCCAGTTCTGGAAGCCCTACTATCTCAATTCACCACTGCAATTCTGCCCACCGCCATCTCTAGACCTGTCTTGTAATACTTTGCAGGTTTTCCCATAATCATTCCACTGGGGCCTCAGGAGAGCCACAGACCACAGGCACTGGTATGGTAATATCTGTGTTGTGTGTTAACATGCTGCATCATTTTACAAAGAACAGGCCATACAGCATGTCCACACAACAGCTGCAGAAACACTTTTTGTAAGCAATATTTTGTTGCAGCATTCAACACAAACTGGTGCAGATGGCTAATGAAGATGGAACTTAAGAAGTGGTGATGGTGAAGTATTCAAACCAACACAGAGAATATGCCAGCAAAGCACACCACACAGAGAGCAGCATTCAATACTAAAAGTACACATAAAAATCTACAAGGTGGAAATACCATGTAAAACTCTGCCTTAGTGTCTACCCTCCCAATACTGACCTAGGGTCAATAACAACCTTGTTTTCAGCTTTAGATCCTGGCCTCATAAGTGGCCAGTTTAATAAATTGTACGAGCACACTTATAATGATGTCCCAAGAGTTTGAGGTCAATGGCAAGGGAATGGGGCAGGCAATACCATAGCAGAGCACCTTCAGCGCATGAGAAATAAGCCAAGTCTACACATTCAACTCTGCTGTACAAGGTGCAGTTGAGAGTCTAGTTTAATCACCTGAGCTCAAGGCCATAGGAAGCAATTTCCAGGTTATATCCCAGGTGAGTCACAAAATGAATGTGACTATCAGCCACTTAAGGCTGTTGTGGAATGCACTGAAGATGCAGAATGGACAATATCGCAATACTGCTTGGAGAAAGGGAACTCAACATAGACTCCGTTTATGCCAAGTTCTACATCAGCATTTAACTTGGACATTAGTGCATTGGTGACAATTCCCAATCAGACAACATGAAGCAAGAAAACTGCACAGAAAATATATGCATATTGGAGCCATGAAAGCATAAAAGGTGATCTCATAGGCTAAAATAAACAGTGTGAAAGTGAGAATTAAATTTTTTGTTTAGTGTATCTTTAAAGTGTGCTACAATGCATGTGACAGATGTCTTTCATACTGTATCAGTTTTGCTACCGAAGCACAAACCAAACCACCACTCCAGAAACCTTCCTAGGTCGTTTGGCATTAATAAGTAAACTTCGCAACCTTATCTTCTTAAATTGTGATGTTTTGAAAGTAGAATGTGTTTTATACAGACTTCTTATTCCAGAGTTAAGACATGTTTAAGTTACTGTGAAACCAATCCTCAATACATTTTAATAGTCTGCAAATATCCTAGGAATAGATCAGAAACAGCATAAGGCATCATTGGATTCCCACAAGTAGTTTATTAATTTATGAATAATTATCTGCACAAATTATGATGGAACTGACAGCCTATCAAGAGCTCAGAACAGAGCCTTTTCACATTTGATAAGACAACAAAATTAGATTTCGATATTTCTAGCTGAAAATCAGTCATCATTTTGTGTCTTTTAAGAATTCTTTTCAGTTTTTTTCCTCTCTTGAGAGTCTTCTACTTGACATTTAAAAATGGACTTATTCTTCATTTAAAACTCACATCTGTGACTCTCAGATATTAGAGTGAGAAAAGACCTTTGCGTTCATCTAAACAACTTACTTCCCAATGCAGGACTATTCATTACAGCATTTGCAGTGTTGTAGCCATGTTGGTCCCAAAATATTAGAGAGACAAGATGGGTGAGATAATATCTTTTAAGCTTGTCTCTTTCACCAGCATAAGTTGGTCCAATAAAAGATACTACCTCACCTACCTTGTCTCTCTATTACTTACAATATATTTTGTATTGTGATGTTCAAACCAAATTTTAGAGGCCCCAGTGACGAGGCTTACATCAATGTCTTTGGAAAATTATTCCACATTCTGATAGATCCCACAATCAGAACTTCTCCTTCCCTCCCCCAGTATTCATCCTAATCTAGCCTTAAAGCACTGGGGAGAGAAATACATTGACTAGTCAACACTACCAGCTGTGTTCCAAGCCTCAGAAGGGTGTATTGGCATCACTGGCCCCACAGTACTGGCAAACATTAGCTAAGATGCTATTTAAAAGGTGTAGTAAGTGATGCTGCCAGGCACATTTTCCTAAATGCCAAAAGGTGTACACAAGCACAGAGTCTCCCTCCATGGTGCTCAGACACTGTCAGGGTTCCCTCCCCACTCTGAACTCTAGGGTACAGATGTGGGGACCCGCATGAAAGACCCCCTATGCTTATTTCTAGCAGCTTAGGTTAAAAACTTCCCCAAGGCACAAATCCTTCCTCATCCTTGGATGAGTATTGCTGCCACCACCAAGTGAGTTAGACAAAGATTCAGGAAAAGGACCACTTGGAGTTCCTGTTCCCTAAAATATCCCCCCCAAGCCCATTCACCCCCTTTCCTGGGGAGGCTTGAGAATAATATACCAACCAAATAGGTAAACCAGATTCTTAAAGAACAGAACTTATAAAGAAAAAAAAAGTAAAAGAAGCACCTCTGTAAAATCAGGATGGAAGGTAACTTCACAGGGTAATCAGATTCAAAAACACAGAGGATTACCCTCTAGGCAAAACTTTAAAGTTACAAAAAAAAAAAAAAGCCAGGGATAAACCTCCCTCATAGCACAGGGAAAATTCACAAGCTAAAAACAAAAGATAATCTAAGGCGCCTTGCCTTATTTACTTACTCTTTTTGCAATATTGAGACCCATTTTAGGATGATTTTTAGGAGAAGTTTTCTGACCTGATGCTTCTCTGCTTCCCCAGAGAACACACAAACAAAGCCTTCCCCCCCAAGATTTGAAAGTATCTTCTTTCCCCATTGGTCCTTTTGGTCAGGTGCCAACCGGGTTATTTGAGCTTTTTAACCCCTTACAGGTAAGAAGGAATTCTAGGCTACCCTTAGCTGTATGGTTACGACAGACGTGTTCTCCTGACTCCGAAGAGTCATAATTTATACCACAGAGAAGCAATACTTAGTTTTACTAAGTTAAAAGATTGTAAAAAGATGGGCTCAAAAATCACAAAGTTAGGAGGTATCTAAATCCAGGGGTTTGGCTCAGCCCATTACAAAAAGAAAGGCCATTTACAAAGTTTGGATCCTAAAATAAAGGCATGTTTGGATATGGAGTTTTGCTCAGCCTCTACTCAAATACAGAACCTTTAGTCTGGGTCCACCTTGAGACTTCTAGCCTTTGTGAGATGGCGAGCTATTTCACCAGCCAGGGAAAGGACACAAACTCCACACCCAAGTCCTTTTTAAGGCCTTTTTTCTTCAGGGCACAGTGTATTGTTTCTTATAAAGGACATAAACAATGAAAAATAAAACAATTCAATCAAAAAAAAAATACTAGTCAATCTCCAGAGGCTTTTTCATGGCTTTAACCAGACAGTGGGAAGCAGGATATATCCTTCCCCTGAACCCTGCCTCCTCTTCTTTTACCCTGCCCAGCCACGTGATAAAAAGGGTTAAGAGATTCTTGCCAAAGATGCCACTTTACCTTGTCACAGTCAATTAACAGTGTGCCTTGCAGAAGTGATGTCTTCCTTTTTTCCTCCAGATTACTGATGCTGTCTCAATGTTCTGCAAAGGTGTATTAGAATAACATATATACACACACACACAAAGTTGATTGCTTGACAGATTCAGGCCAGAACCCCATGTGCACTGCCCATCCAAACAGGGATAAAATGATGCAGTAGCAGCCAGCTATTCAGATAATGACCTAAAGGAAAGCCAGGGGACAAATACTGGAGTGAGAATGTAGAGCAGACTGTTATCAACTGTGTACCAAAGGATTTCTCCCCTAACTTTTACAATTGTGTTACTTTACAGTATTCACTAGCACAGATGCTATAAAGTTCCACAGTGTTGTGAAACTAGCCAACCTGCACACAACCCCAGCTGTGCCATCCCATTATTCTGCATGCACTATAACTAAAAACTAATAACCTGTAAGTAGATGTAGCAGTTTGTCTTCTTTTGTATGCACAAAATGCTTATCGGCATATTCCCTATGTAACAAAGTTTTTAAAAATTGAACCTGTAAGCTGAATTGACATAAAGGTCACAAGTGGCCTGTTGATGGGTTGGCAATAGCACTTCTTGCTGTTGCTACACTAGACTATATTGCATTCGTTACCTACAGTACACTGTCCATCTTTTCTTTTGTAGATTGTTTCTGAGAGTCACATTTTCATATTTTGAGACTGCGCACTTACTGTGACTGAAATCTGGTCAAAAGTCACCAAATTACACACTCATAAGATATTACAGCAACACTGAACAGCATAGGTCAAATGCTCTTTTCATAATAAGCCCACTGATAAACAGAAAGTGACAAATGGTTGTATTCAGAGGTGAAAATATAGTTATTACAAATCCAACATTTTTTTTAAATAAATAGTTGGAGGGCTTGTGCCACCTGAACAGGACAGGCTACGCAGAGCCCTATATATCAAGTAACTGTTTCCATGTGCAGCCAGGTTCCACCACCTCCAAGCTTCCATGACAGTATCCCATGGCTACTTCCTGTAAGACACACACCATCCTATTGGAGGCTCCGTGGCCTCTTGTAACCAGCTACATAGGCCAGGAGGAACTCACTTGCTGCTGAGGCCAATCAGACAAGACCATGGACAAGAAACTGAGATACTCGATTGGTGGGCTGAAGGCATGTATAGGTGATATAGTGTTGTTGACCAAACTAAACCAAAGCCCCATGTTACTCTGCAGCCTGACCAAAGGCAAAAGGGGGGTGGGGGAGGGGAGAGAGAGAACCACTGCTTGCAAAGGTTTAGTTAGGTACAGTAAAAGCTGTTTTATCCAAGATGTTGGGGGAAATGGAGGGTGCCGGTAAGTGAAAAATGCCGGTTAACAGAGAGGGAGGGAGTTTGGGTGCAGGGGGACAGCAGGTTGGGGAGCAGGAGGGGATGTGGGGTGCCAGATCTGGGGAACACTCACCGTGGATGGCTCCCCGCAAGCAGCAACCTGTCCCAGCTTCTCCTAGGCGGAGGTGCGGCAGGCGGCTCTGCACACTGCCTCTGGCCACAGACCCCACCTGCCCCACTGGCCGTGGTTCCCAGCCAATGGCAGCTGCAGAGCTAGTGCTCAGGGTGCGGCGGGGACAGGGCATAGTGCCACCTGCCGCATCTCTGCCTAGGAGCAGCCGGGACAAGTTGCCGCTTGCAGGGAGCCACCCAAGGTGAGTAGCCCACAGATCCGGCAACCTGCACCCCCTCCTGCACCCCAACCCACTGCTCCAAGCCCCATCCCGCACCCAAACTACCTCCCAGAGCCTGCGCCCCCTCTGGCGCCCAAACCCCTGCCAGCCCTGTGCCAACTGGACTATAAACCAGAATTTAAATGAAGATCAGAAATGTAGGTTTATAGAGCTTTCCAGTTGGTGAAGGGCCAGATAAAACAGCTTTTACTGTACACTGCTAAACGCTATAGGAACAGTTACCAAATAAAGAATGGACTTTATCAAGGTTTGTGGAGCTGACTCTTGTAAACAGAATATATTGGAGAAACAGCTTTCAGAAACAGAATTATTAACCAGAAAGATAAACTGTTATTTGCTATCCCCATATCACTATTAATCAAGTAATGTAGGTGTTCATTGTTGTAACTATAAGTGTGTTTAAAAGTGAGACATTACGTACCCAAAATAAGAAAGCAGTCAACAGTAAAGAAGTATAATACATTACATTTAGAATACTTTATATTCATGCTAAATTGTATCATTCTAAAACTGAACCACAGTTAGATGCTGTAACTTTCGCATGACTCTTGTATTCTCCTGCAGTATCACACAACAGGTTTTAAGAAATACATTCAGGCCACCAGCCTTAAGGTATGCTACTATACCTGGTGTGACAAAGTTCCTCCTCTGCCTTGATGGGTCCTGCGCTTATTGGCGGATTTGCTTCCCTCAGAGATTCACGGTAGCCCTCAGTTTGGCCACTTTTGCAAGTGGCTCAAACCTGCCGTTCACTCAGCTAACCTCATCACTGGCCAGCAAGGGGAAAAGGAAGGAGAACAATCCCCTCAGTCTCTGCTGATCCACCTAGTCTCTGATCCCCTCAGTCTCTGCTGATCCTTCCCCTCTGGTGGGACCCACAGTCCAGGTCAACTCCTCTTATATCCAGTAGTGGGGAAGAGGGTTGGGGGGAAACCCAGGCCCGCCCTCTACTCCAGGTTCCAGCCCAGGACCCCGTGGATCACAGCTGTCTACAGTGTTTCTTTAACAGCTGTGTGACAGCTACCACTTTCTGGGCTACTTCCCCATGGCTTCCTCCCAACACCTTCTTTATCCTCACCACAGGACCTTCTTCCCGATGCCAGATAGCGTTTGTACACCTCAGTCCTCCAGCCCTCTCCCTCTCAGGTCCCTTTACTTACTGAAGTGAGGTCCTTTTTAAACCAGGTGCCCTGATTAGCCTGTGTCATAAATATAAAGGGAAGGGTAAACTCCTTTAAATCCCTCCTGGCCAGAGGAAAAACCCTTTCACCTGTAAAGGGTTAAGAAGCTAGGATAACCTAGCTGGCACCTGACCAAAATGACCAATGAAGAGACAAGACACTTTCAAAACTGGAGGGATGGGGGAAGGAAACAAAGGTTCTATGTGTTGCTTTTGCTGGGACCAGAGCAGGAATGGAGGTTAGAACTCCTGTAAAGGGCTAATAAGCAATCTAGTTAGATATGGGTTAGAGTCTGTTTTGTTTAAATGGCTGATAAAATAAGTTGTGCTGAATGGAATGTATATTCCTGTTTGTGTCTTTTTGTAACTTAAGGTTTTGCCTAGAGGGATTCTCTATGTTTTGAGTCGGATTACCTTGTAAGGTATTTACCATCCTGATTTTACAGAGGTGATTCTTTTACTTTTTCTTCAATTAAAATTCTTCTTTTAAGAACCTGATTGCTTTTTCATTGTTCTTAAGATCCAAGGGTTTGGGTCTGTGTTCACCTATGCAAATTGGTGAGGATTTTTTTTCAAGCCTTCCCCAGGAAATGGGGTGTAGGGTTTGGGAGGATTTGGGGGGGGGTGGGGGAAGAAGATGTTACCAAGCGAGCTCTTTCCCAGTTATATATTTGTTAGACGCTTGGTGGTGGCAGCAATAAAGTCCAAGGGAAAAAGGTAAAATAGTTTGTACCTTGGGGAAGTTTTAACCTAAGCTGGTAAAAATAAGTTTAGGGGGTTTTTCATGCAGGTCCCCACATCTGTACCCGAGAGTTCAGAGTGGGGAAGGAACCTTGACAGCCTGCCTGTCTTTACTGATTCTAGCAGCATCTTAATTGGATCCAGGCATCCTAATTAACCTACCTGCCTTAACTGGTTCCAGCAAGTTCCTGATTGTTCTGGAACAGCCCATTACATTACTCAGGGAAAAGGGATCTGCTTAATCTGGGGCTAATATATCTGCCTTCTATCACTCTCCTGTAGCCATCTGGCCTGACCCTGTCACACTGGCTACTACAAATATGTCTTGCAGAAATATGGAACTAAATAAGAGAAAGTCCCTAAGGTACAAAAGGTGAGATGTGAAGTACTGTAAACTCAACATTAGGTATAGAAAAATTCCAGAGAAAAAGAACAAAAACAATTCTGTTGATGTTTAGCTAACATGCCCTCTGTGCCAAGCCATAGCTGGTGCAGGATGTTTCTAAAGTTTTGCTGACTTTTGGAATGCTATGGCCAAACCAAAATAGGAAGCTGTTTACTGCACAGTCTGTGTCAGCCTAGAAAAAAAGGCTTCCCAAAACACAAAGACAATAGATAAGAATAATATGTTAGGTCTGAAGCAATACAAAGAAATGGTGAAACCCTTATCGGTTTTAAACAATTTTAGTATACATAGAAATAAAGTGAACCTCAAATTTTGAGACAGCTGAACAGCTGCACTGCTGCCTCCCAGACTGGTTATCAAAATATTGGCCTTCCTTTCTGTATTATGCTATATTAATTTTTGACTAAATCTTTGATTAATCAAGGTGTTTAAGCCTAGCCATTTGACTTCTCTTGTTACTGATTTAAACTGAAACCATAACAGTGTGGAAAACCTCAGTACTAGAAGATCATATAAACCTAATCCCAGCACTGTAAAATTGATAATTTTATCTCAGAAAAGAAGAGTCAAAGACAACTCTCACTATTGGCTACTAACTTTAGACTGAAGATAAGACTTACCAACACTGAGGTCCCGATCCACAAAGTTTCCTAGCTTCCACTGATTTCAATGGAATTTAGGAGCCTAAATACCTGTGTGAATCTGGCCCTTAGTTACTACAGAAGGACATTATCATATTCCTTATGCATGCAGGACACACCGAAAATGGTTGGAGCTACAGCAACACAACAAAAGCTTATTTTGCTTATTCTGTTTAATGAAGAGACCATTATTTTTCTTTTTTAAAAAAATAAAAATAAAAATAACCTAGGTTGAAACCCTGATATCATCAAAAACAATTTATAGTAGTAACTTCAGAATACGAAAATACAAGACTATTTTTAAACCAGATCTAAAATGCTGTTTTCCCCACTGTGTTTACTGTAAATTCAAAACTTCATCATTCCAAAATTAGTATACCGGAATGTTACAGTGTATATTCTCTCTTTCCTGTTATTATCCTCAGTAATATTTCTCAAGCAATCATGCAGATACAAAAGTCCTTTAAAAATATACAGCTCTCACAATATTGAACAGAAAATCTAACTCCTGGAGCTATTTTTCCTAGTGTTGTTCATTTAAGCAATTCACAACACAATTAATTTAGGCTTTTCAAGAGGAAGAAATTTAGTTCTCCCATATTTTCAAGAAAAATATATTTGTCCCCTTTTATTCTACTGTCTCATAAGAGACTAGCACTTGAAAGTCTTACATTAATAGTCTTACAAGGTTTCTTATATCTAAGTGTTGTCCCTAATTTTGCTGCTTTGTTGCTAAATTTCTTTGTCAACATATTGAGAGGCATAATTTTCAATGTGTGTATAGTTTACTTGTTTGTGCTTTGTTTGCATTGTGGTTCGTTTGTTTGTTATGGCTGGTTCACACAGAATACAGTATAGGATTTACTGCTACAAATAAAGTAACGTAACCTAAAGCTGCAAAAGAATTTCCAACCTAAATCAAGTTATAAAACTTTCCCCTTCATTATTTATACTTTCTATGAAGTACTTTGCCAGCACGCCAAGAAACTCAAACTGATACAGCAGAGACTCAAAAATTACATGGTTATAGGACGAAGCTCCAGCTAGACATTCCAGGTATAGCATTGTCCTACTTTCAATAAGCACTCCATATAAATTAGAAGAGGAAGAACTCAGTAACTTTCTTCTGAGGGGGGAGTGCATGCATTAGCATACTTACCACAACCGCTTCAGTTTCCTTCTTTGTACCTTCAGAAGGCTATCCAAATTACAATAGACCTGAAAACAGTGTTCTGTCTGATTTGGAAAAGACTACACTAGAACAGTGGCTCTTAACTAGGAGCACGTGTACCCCTGGGGGTACGCAGTAGTCTTCCAGGGGGGACATCAACTCATCTAGATATTTGTCTAGTTTTATAACAGACTATATAAAAAGCATCAGCGAAGTCAGTACAAACTAAAATTTCAAACAATGACTTGTTTATACTGCTCTATATACTATACACTGAAATGTGAGTACAATATTTATATTCCAATTGATTTATTTTATAATTATATGGTAAAAATGAAACAGTAAGCATTTTTCTGTAATAGTGTATTGTGACACTTTTGTATTTTTATGTCCGATTTTGTAAGCAAGTAGTTTTTAAATGAGGTGACACTTGGGGTATGGAAGACAAATCAGACTCTTGAAAGGAGCACAGTAATCTGGAAGGCTGCAAAACACTGCTCAAGACAGGGGTTCTCACAACAAATTTTTGGTGGCCTCATAGTGCAGCCACCAACTCTTGCTGGTCGCCGCTCTGACAATTTTTTCCTAAAATACTTAATTAACTTTGGGGAAAACAAATAAATATGCACATATACATGTCCAAATCACTGTAATTTATTTATGTAGGGTTGGGGTTTTTTTTGGCAGACTCCATAAAAAAATGTACAGTTGGTCTCTATGCTTTACTGGACCAAAACAGAATAGAAACACCAATAAGATGCTTTGAATGTTGTCTTTTTTTCTTGTTTCTTTTGCTTTTTTTAAAAAGACTTGCTAGCTACTAAATCTTCTGTGAAAAGTGATATTAATATACAAACAAATATCATTTTTCACAGCAGACTCACTCAGTCAAGGCAAGCCTGGGGACAAATTAAGTCCTGAACAGGGAGGTGGGGCACTGGGGGGGCAGCAAAGGGCCAACAGTGATTGGGAGGGGTGAGCTCAGGACCAGAGCATGCCACCACATGGATGGGAAACGGAGCCCAAAGCTCTGTGGCTGAAGCCTGCCACACAAAGGACGAAGCCTAACCTCCCTGCGCCTCAGAAGGTGGAGAATTCACTGTCTGCCTGCTCCTTCAGCTTTTTTGTGTCTCCATGGGAAGAGAGGGGCAGGGTCCAAATCTGCTGGCAGCCCTGAGGGAGGGGCCACTGCTCTCCTCCCCCCTCCCCCGGCCCCCCCAAATTACCTCCCAGGAGGCTGTGGCTGCAAGAAAAGCCCCTGGTGGCAGCATGCACTATACCACTATCCCCTCCTTCTCCCCTTTGTGTTTGATATTGCTGAACTGTTTTTTCTCAAACTAATTTTAAGCAATTCACTCATGGACAGAGAAGAGATCTGGAAATTTTCAGCCCAAATGATCTGCGAAAAGTAGAAGCAACTAAAAAGGGTCTCTTTACAATGAAAACACTCAGGCAACCTTAACTATCCAACCAGTAGAGTAATATAACATTACAGCAGCATACCTATCAACTTCAGATGCACTCGCTCACAATTCCTCTAAGATTTGCGATCAACATAACTCTCACTTTTTCAATTTCTATTTTATTTGTTGCAATCAAGCTTCTCATGACTACCCAAACACCTTTCGGAACATACTCTTAGTGACATATTTGTATAGAAAGATGGGCTGATAGACCATATGTTTTTCATTTAATCTTTAAAAAAAATTGCCACAATGAAGAAATCACTGAATAAACCTCTGAAAGTAGTCGGGGACCCAAACTTAGGTCTGTCTTCATTCCTGGAAATAAGTCCTTGAAACAGCTTGGCTTAAAGTCCATTCTTTCTAACCACTCACCCAACACTTTGACTCGCTCAGTAAAACATTCAAAGCTGTTTTTTATGACAAAAGAACCAAAATACTTGTAGTAATGACCCTGGTTAAAGCGCAGTCTCACATAGTGATGACTCATGACTTAAAACAGGGGTCTCAGTAAAACAGTTTTAACTCATTAGCATCAGAACGTTTGTATGGTACTACTCGTGTGCACAGGACACAGAGAAGACTTTTGGTTTATTAAGAGCTAAAATGAGGTTGTACTACTAACTGAGAATACAATGGAAAATAGAGATTTCATGGAAAATGTAATTGTTCTGCTTATCTCTTTGCTTAGAGTGCAACAGCCACCAAGCAGTTAAACGACCCTAATCTTTTCCTTTCCTGTGAAGTACTTAATTCTAATCATGCCTTACTCTCATTAATTATTGCTCATTTACTATTTTCAGCCATTCAGAAACACCCAAACAAATATTCTCATTCTCATTTTGCAACAAAGGTGGAATAATGGCAACTCCAGCTGTTGCTTCAGCCTCGACTACTCCAAACTGATTATAAGTATTTTCTAACACATTTAAATTAATTTATATGCAGTTAACTTGAAATCAGGCTTAACCTGATCCTTGGAAGAACAGCTGGCATGTGAACCTGAATTCTATATCTGACCTTTACAACTGACTCATCACTTTATGTGATGAATCAAAAACCCAGATCTGAAAACACACAGGCCAGATTCTCTTTTGCCCTGTAGTTTGGGAATTTACACTCATTCAAAGTGAGTGTAAAAGAGTGTTAAATCAGAATGCAAAAAGAAAAGGAGTACTTGTGGCACCTTAGAGACTAACCAATTTATTGGAGCATAAGCTTTCATGAGCTACAGCTCACTTCATCGGATGCATACTGTGGAAAATACAGAAGATGTTTTTATACACACAGATCATGAAAAAAATGGGTGTTTATGACTACAAAACCAGCAGGAGAGTGGGGTGGGGGGAGAGAAAACCTTTTGTAGTGATAAACACCCACTGAGGTAGATATTACACCTTCAGCAGTAACATGGCAGATGATCAGCTCTTGCAAATGTCTTGCCACATACTATATTCCCAGCAACTCACTAAGGTAGTCTCTTATTGTCTACTATTTTGGCACAGGAGTATCTCACTTGCTTTACATTTTTAAAATCTTTAGGACTGTGGATGCCAATAATATTTTGAGGGCAAGTTATACAAGTATCAGTTTACCACTACTGAAAACTTAAATAGCACTTGTGCAAATACATAGTCCAACTAAAAATAATTTAAACAGAATATTAATGTTCTGTCCAGTATTTGCTTCAACATAAAGAGTTTCAAAACGAGTTGAGCGTGGGCAGGATTATTTCCCAGGCAGAAACAATGTCAGGCCCCAGATGACTAGCAAAGGGAAAACTTAGTACAATGTACAAAAAAGGGGCAAAGGAAGATACAGGGAATTACAGAGCAGTCAGCCTAACTTCAATTTCTGGAAAGATACTGTTTAATAATTTGTTCAAATCAATTTATAAACACCTAGAGGATAATAGGGTTAAGGAATAGCCAACATTGATTTGTCAAGAACAAATCATGCCAAACCATCCTAATTGCCTTCTTTGACAGAGTTACTGGCCTAGTTCATTGGGGGAAAACAGTAGTTGTGATATATCTTGATTTTAGTAATGCTTTGCAGTAAGGCATAATCCAACATGATCATCTCATAAGAAAACTGGGAAATGTCTAAAGGAAACTACTATACAATGGGTGTACAACGATTGAAAAATCGTATGCAAGGAGTAATTATCAATAGTTCATTGCCAAACTGGGAAGACTTATCTAATGGGGTCCCACAGGGGTCTTCCTGGGGAGCAGAGAGTATGCTTATAAAATTTGTGGATGATACCAAGTTGGAGAGGTCACTGCAAGCATTTTGGAGGACAGGATTAGAATTCAAAATGACCTTAATGAACTGGATAATTTATCTGAAATCAACAAGAGGAAATTCAATGACCACAAGCGCAAAGCTACACTTAGTAAGGAAAAAATCAAATGCACAACTATAAAATGGGGAATAACTGACTAGACAGTACTGCAGAAGAGCATCCAGGGATTATAGTGGATCACACATTGAATGAGTCAACAATATGATGCAGTTATGAAAAAAGGCAAATATCTTTTTGGGGTATATTAACAGGAATGTCATATGTAAGCCCCGGAAAGCAACTATTCTGCTCTACTTGGCATTGGTGAGGCCTCAGCTGGAGTTCTGTGTCCAGTTTGTCCACATCTTTCTTAAAGGGTGCAGCCCAAAACTGGAGACAGTCCAGAATAGAGCACAAAAATTATGAAAGATTTAGAAAACTTGACCTAATAGGAAAGGGTAAGAGATCTGGGCATGTTTAGTCTTGAGAAAAGATAGCTGAGGACCTGATACTCTTCAAATATGTTAAGAGCTGTTAATAAGATGACAGTGATCAGTGTTCTCCATGTTCACTGAAGGTAGGGCAAGAAATAATTGACATAATCTGCAGCAAGATTGCATACTAGGAAAAGCCTTCTAACTACAAAGATAGCGAAGCACTGAAGTGAGATTGTGGAATCCCTACCATCGGAGGTTTTTAAGAATACGTTAGACAAACACCTATCAGGGACGGTCTAGGTATACTTGTTCTTGCCTCAGTATGTGCGGATGGACCAGATGACCTCTCAAGATCCCTCCCCTCAGCCCTATATTTAAATGATTTCTAGGATATCTTACATACAAGTTTGTTTCCTGACTGACTTCTATTGCACTCTCACCCTTCTCTTTCCACACAGCAGGAAATCTGCCCAAGTTGTTAGAGTTTCAGCCCCATATTGTACAATTGCTGCACGGCGAACAGCAAAAAGGCAGACATGTCTTTACATTAAATATTTAAAAGACTGAAAGTTGAACACAGAAAAATAAAAGGTGACAGGAAGTAGGTATACAAGGGCAACAATCCACTTCTGAGTTTCTGCATCTTTTTTTGCCATGTATTTGTTTTGTTCAGCAAATAACTGCAATAATTATCATAATCAGAAGACTCAGGTCAGGGTCTCTCTGGAGTCTGAGATTCCTCCACAGCACCAGCATCTCAGTGAAGATACAAGCAAACAAGTCTCTCCTGAGCCCCCTCTTCCACCTACCCATCCTTCTCTATAGCCCACCAACTACTACAGCCAAGGAGCAGATTTCAGCGGCATGTAGAGACCTAAAACCCCAATCCCATCAGCAATACTTAGTGCATCAAGGAGCTAAGCAAGGAAGACGCCCCCTCTCTCTGCCAGGCAGCGGTAATCAATGTCCCCGAGGATAAAGATACCTAATTCCACACCTCAATCCCCTTCCTAGGCTGCAACTCTCCCCGACCCACAACGCATCCCCTACAGTGGTGCTGAGCGTGGCTGGGAAGGAAGATGCCCCATCTGCTTGTCAGGCAGCGGCGCACCTCCCTGAGCAGTCGCGGGAAGACTTTCTCCGCCCGCTGCCAGACAGCGCAGCCCGCCGTGCACCGAGGAAAGAAGATGCCCTCTGCCATGTCCCGCCGGGCAGACAGGGACGCGCCGATTCACCCCTCCAGGCAGCCTCGAAGCACCGCTGGGCGCTGCCACCTTCCTCCCCCGGCCAGGCAGCACAAACCCGTGAGAAAGTTGCTGCTGCCGCCGCCGCCGCTTGGCTTCTGAGGCTCCGCAAACCGCCGTGTAGCACCAGTTCAGCCTCCGCCAGGAGCGACGGCCCCGGCAGCTTCCTCGCGCAGCCCGGGGCGCCCAGCCGGACGGCAACCGCCGCAGAAAGTTGGGAGCACCCGCACCGCTCCAGAGCCGCCGGGGCAGCCCTCGACTCACAGCACCGCGGCTGCAGGGCGCCCTCCCGCAGCCGGCTGAGCGGGCGCGCCCCGCGCTGGCGCCAGGGCTCACCTGGACTCCGCTCGGCGGGGAGCGAGGGTTTCACACGCCCCCCGGGGCCGAGCCCCGCTCCGGCCTCTCCTCGTCCACCAGGGGCGTCTCCATCTCGCAGCCGCGGGCGACCGGGCGGCGGGCGCGGGACTCAGGAGAGGTGAGGGGAGCGCGCCTGGCGCACTGTCACCTCTGGCTGAGCCACCGCGGCGGCGGCTCCGGCTCAGCCACGCCCCCGCCCCGCTGCGCCTATCGCAGCAGCCGGGGGCTGGCAACTTTACGTCACCAGCTCCCTCCCCCCGCGCGTGCCGGCGCTGCGAACGCCTCCAGTCCCCCAGCCCCTCGCTCGCTCGCCCCGACAGCGGCAGCCGCGGGGGTTGCACTGGGCTGGGGCCGGTACGTCACTAGCCCCCACCTCCCCAAGGGCTGTGCGGGCGGGCACCCAATCGGCTCCCGCGGCTGGCGGGAGCGGTGCGCACAAGTCCCGCGATACGTGGGCAGGCAGAGCCGCAGAGTGGCCGCGGTGGGGCTGTGGGGGGGCCGCGGGCTTCCGCTGAGGAGAACAAACTTCGGGCTGCTGCTCTGCTCGCTGAAGCCCCGCGCAGCTCCTGCAGCACGGCAGGGAGCTGCCCGAGCCCCCGCAGACGGCCCGGGGGAGAGTCCCTAACCGACCCGGCCAACTGCAAGAGTCGCTGCCTGCCCGGGCCCTTGTCATCGCGTATCCGTGGCTTGGGGCGCTTCCCTCCACAGACGCGGGTGTTGTGAGGCGGCGCCTGAGAGGCGAGCCTCGCCCAGCTGCCCCCAGGGGGCTGCTGCGACTGCTCAGCGAGACGCCGACAAATCCCTCTCATAACTTCGGGAAAACTCCCCTCCGTCCCCTTGGCCGCCCGAGTACAGGCGTGTCTTGGAGCCGCTAACCGGCGGGGTGAGCGCTCCCGGCAGCGCCAGGCCGATCCCCGCAGGGGGCGAACACACACGGCGCGGCAAAGAAAAGGAGGCACAGGCCAGCCAGAGTCAGCCGTGGGCTACTCTTACATGAGGCTGAATTCTACTGTATCTTACACTAAATGCATCCGAAGAAGTGAGCTGTAGCTCACGAAAGCTTATGCTCAAATAAATTTGTTAGTCTCTAAGGTGCCACAAGTACTCCTTTTCGTAAAATTCTGTAGACGCTCAAGCAAAAGACTTCGATATCAGTGTGGACACAGGGCAAAACAAGCGTACAAGCGATTAGGTTGAAGTAAGATACAGAGAAATACTGTTGTGTAAGTACTTGAATATAATTGTATATGCTGAGGGCATGCCCTCGCTTTGAATACTATGTCCATCTCAGAAATAGATGACAAAGAAAAGGCCCAGACAAGGGCAAGGAAAGTTATAAGGTGCATGGAAGGGGAGAGACTTAAAAGAGAAGGTTTCAGAGTAACAGCTGTGTTAGTCTGTATTCGCAAAAAGAAAAGGAGTACTTGTGGCACCTTAGAGACTAACCAATTTATTTGAGCATAAGCTTTCGTGAGCTACAGCTCACTTCATCGGATGCATACTGTAGAAAATACAGAAGATGTTTTTATACACACAGACTATGAAAAAATGGGTGTTTCTCACTACAAAAGGTTTTCTCTCCCCCCACCCCACTCTCCTGCTGGTAATAGCTATCTAAAGTGATTACTCTCCTTACAATGTGTATGATAATCAAGGTGGGCCATTTCCAGCACAAATCCAGGTTATCTCCCCACCCCACCCCCACCCAAAACCCACTCTCCTGTTGGTAATAGCTTATCTAAAGTTTCAGAGTAACAGCCGTGTTAGTCTGTATTCGCAAAAAGAAAAGGAGTACTTGTGGCACCTTAGAGACTAACCAATTTATTTGAGCATAAGCTTTCGTGAGCTACAGCTCACTTCATCGGATGCATACTGTGGAAACTGCAGAAGAAGAAGGTCTTCTGCAGTTTCCACAGTATGCATCCGATGAAGTGAGCTGTAGCTCACGAAAGCTTATGCTCAAATAAATTGGTTAGTCTCTAAGGTGCCACAAGTACTCCTTAGCTTATCTAAAGTGATCACTCCCCTTACAATGTATATGATAATCAATGTGGGTCATTTCCAGCACAAATCCAGGGTTTAACAAGAACGTCTGAGGAACAGTGGGGGGTCAAGGAATAAACAAGGGGAAATAGGTTACTTTTTATAATGAATCAACCATTCCCAGTCTCTATTCAAGCCTAAGTTAATTGTATCCAATTTGCAAATGAATTCCAATTCAGCACTCTCTCGTTGGAGTCTGTTTTCGAAGATTTTTTGTTGAAGGATAGTCACTTTGAGATCAGAAATCGAGTGACCAGAGGGATTGAATTGTTCTCCAACTGGTTTATGAATGTTATAATTCTTGACATCTGATTTGTGCGCATTTATTCTTTTACGTAGAGACTGTCCAGTTTGCCCAATGTACATGGCAGAGGGGCATTGCTGGCACGTGATGGCATATATCACATTGGTAGATGTGCAAGTGAACGAGCCTCTGATAGTGTGGCTGATGTCGAGCTTAGAGAAAAGATGAAGAGGAGGTGATATTTCCAACATATGTAAAATAACTGATAATATAGCAAAGGCCAGGTAGGTGCTCCTATGATCCCTCTTTGTGAAATAGAAATAAAAAGAGACACAATGAAATTATATGGTAGCATGTAAAACAAATAAATTAACCTGTAGAATTCACCTCCACAATATATTATTGAAACAAATTGCTTGGTAGGATTTATAAAAAAGTACTCCATCATTTGCAGTCACAGTCAAGCTAAGACTTAAAAAAATAAGACACGTAAAGGACATTCTGCAGGACATGAACTTCCTGTTGCTTCGTGCTTGGAAGCATGTTACTGCCATATTATCCATTGAGTGGGATTCATTCTGTGATGTTGCGCTCCATATGTTTTATGGAAATATGCTAATGAGTGAATATAATGAAACTAGAATATGCTTCATGCAAAAGGTCTCTTGTAAGGTATCGTTACAAAGCTTATAATGTACTGAGTGTGTTCATCCTATTTGTATGTATCATTCTTGTATCTAAAGCTAGAAATATGAAGTAGTATTCTGAAGTCCTATCGGAATTATGCAAAGTGTGGGCCATTAATGGTGGCTTGGAACCTTGATGGCTCCCATTGACTAGTACAATTGGTTGTAAATGGCTCTGTTTATGTGCAAGCCTTCTTGTGAGTCAGACCAGGAAGAATGGAGGCTTGGGGTCTCACAGGATATGTGACCATGTCACCTGGTACTGGAATCCATCTTAAACCTAGTGCTTTCCATTTAGAAAGAGGGGTGGGGACCCAGAGCGACAAAAGATTCCTGCCTTCTGCCAAAGATATAAAAGGGGGTGGAACAAAACAAAGGACTGCCAGTCATGAGAAATCCCCTAGTTACCTCCTGAGCTGGAATTAACAAGAACTGTACCAGGGAAAGGATTGGGCCCAGACTAAGAAGAAGTCTAGTCTGTGAAAGAAGCTTATTGGAACAATCTCTGAGGGTGAGATTTACCTCTATTCAGTTTCTTAAATGTATTAGGCTTAGACTTCTGTTTTGTTTTATTTTGCTTGGTAACTTACTTTGTTCTGTCTGTTATTACTTAAAACCACTAAATCCTAATTTTTGTACTTAATAAAATCACTTTTGTTTATTAATTAACTCAGAGTAAGTGATTAAGACCTGGGGGAGCAAACAGCTGTGCATATCTCTCTATCAGTCTTATAGAGGGCAGACGGTTTGAGTTTACCCTGTATAAGCTTTATACAGAGTAAAAACGGATTTATTTGGGGTTTGGATCCCATTGGGAACTGGGTGCTGGAGATAAGTGACGTGTTGAGAGCAGTTTTCAGTTAAAGTCTGCAGCTTTGGGGGCATGCACCAGACCTGGGTCTGTGTTGCAACAAACTAGCGTGTCTGGCTCAACAAGGCAAGGTTCTGAAGTCCCAAGCCATCAGGGAAAATGGGCTCAGAGCTAATTTCAGCACATCAGGTGACAGTCCCAAGGGGGTCTCTGTGACTGAACCCGTCACACACAGCTTTCTCTTAAGTATCTTGTACTAGCCTATTTTAGAGATAGAATAACAGAAAACCGGGTGAATGGTGATAAAATGACTCATGAATAATTTAGGAGCAGCACGGCAGAAAAAAATGCTATTATGTCATTAACATGAACTAACCCTTTATACATCTAGCTAAATAATGAGGTTATTCACAAAATTTAGGGCTCTCAAAGCAATTAAAAAATTAGTGGTGATTAATTGCGCTGTTAATAGATTACCATTTATTTAAATATTTTTGGATGTTTTCTACTGTTTCAAATGTATTGATTTCAATTGCAACACAGGCTACAAAGTGTACAGAGATGTTTATATTTTTATTACAAATATTTGCACTGTAAAAAACAAAATAAAGTATTTTTCAATTTACCTAATACAAATACTGTAGAGCAATCTCTTTATCATGAAAGTTGAACTTACAAATGTAGAATTATGTACAAAAACCCCTGCATTCAAAAATAAAACAATGTAAAACTTTAGAGCCTACAAGTCCAATCAGTCCTTGCTCAGACAAACAAGTTTATTTACATTTGCAGAAGATAATGTTGCCTGCTTCTTGTTTACAATGTCACCTGAAAGTGAGAACAGGCGTTTGCATCACACTGTTGTAGCTGGCACCGCAAGATGTGCTGAAGATTCATATTGCCCTTGATGCTTCAACCAACATTCAGGAGGACATGTGTCCATGCTGATGACGAGTTCTGCTCGAAAACCAACCAAAGCAGCGTGGACCAGTGATGTTCATTTTCATCATCTGAGTCAGATGCCACCAGCAAAAGGTTGGTTTTTTGGTGGTTTGGGTTCTGTAGTTTCCACATCAGAGTGTTGCTCTTTTAAGACTTCTGAAAGCATGGTCCACACCTCATCCCTCTCAGATTTTGGAAGGCACTTCAGATTCTTAAATCTTGGGTCGAGTGCCGTAGCTGTCGTTAGAAATTTCACATCTGATCTTCTTTGCATTTTGTCAAATTTGTAGTAAAAATGTTCTTAAAACAAACATATGCTGGGTCACCATCTGAGACTGCTATAACATGAAATATATGGCAGAATGCAGGTAAAACAGAATAGGAGACATACAGTTCTCCTCCTCCAAGGAGTTCAGTCACATTTAATTAATGGATTTAATGAGCATCATCAGCGTAGAACAATGGCCGAAGCACAAAGAGGCATATGAATCTTTAGCACATCTGGCACGTAAATATCTTGCGTCACCAGCTACAACAATGCCATGTGAACGCCTGTTCTCACTTTCAGGTGACATTGTAATTAAGAAGTGGGCAGCATTATCGCCCATAAATGTAACCAAACTTGTTTCCTCTTAGCGACTGGCTGAACAAGAAGTAGGACTGAGTGGGCTTGTAGGCTCCAAAGTTTTAGATTGTTTTGTTTTTGAGTGCAGTTATGTAACAAAAAAACTACATTTGTAAGTTGCACTTTCATGATAAAGAGATTGTACTAGAGTACTTGTATGAGGTGAATTGAAAAATACTATTTATCCTTTTTACAGTGCAAATATTTGTAATCAAAAATATAAAATGAGCACTGTACACTTTGTATTCTGTGTTGTAATTGAAATAGATATATTTGAAAATGTAGAAAAACATCCAAGATATATAATAAATTTAAAGTGGTATTCCATTGTTTAACAGTGTGATTAATTGTGATTAATTTTTTTAATCACAATTTTTTTTAGTTAATCGTGTGAGTTAACTGTGATTAATTGACATCCTAAAAAAATTATTTATGAACTGGTGGAAAAATAGTTTATTCTATACAATCTGCAAATGTTGTTTGACCGGCTCCAGCACCTGCTCAGATGAATCATTGGTCTGAATATGGTAGGTTTGTACTTCCTAAACCTGTATACTACTTTGTCTGGAAAGGTTTACAGAATATCTAGACCATGCTTTCTTGCATAGAGTCCCAAGTCTCTCATTCATATAGAGGAGACTTTCTGATTTCTTATCTGCTGTTTTGTTTGTGTATGTTGAGTATCTGCTAGTGATTAACAGGTGACAGTATGCAAGAAGGAAGAAACAAGAATGGACCCAACCACTATAATACTTTGATATAATTAAATTAGATATCCATATTACAGGCCAGAGCCTCAGCTGGTATAAATAGGCATAGCTCCATGGAAGTCAAAGAGCTATGCTGAATTGCACTAGCTGAAGAACCTGCCCTACGCAGATTAACTAATGTCATTTCTTGGGTAATTATCATATAAAGAAGATGGGCATAAGCATAACGTTAGGATTTTTAACAGTTATTATGGCTAGCTAGTTTATGGGGCATAGATCTAATCCAGAGGTTCTCAAACTCTTTGTAGTGGCGACCTCTTTCACCCAGCAGGCCTCTGAGTATGAATCCCTCCCTTATAAATTAAAAACACTATTTTAAATCCTAAACTTATAGCTCTATTGTTTAAAATAATTTACCTTTTCTCATCATTTTTAAATTAAGCAAACACATTCTTATCAAATTACTGTTATAAACAGAGAAGTTTTTTTTTAATAGTTACTGTTTAATACTGCCGGGGGCACAAAGAAACTTTGTCAATATCACTTTTCACAGCAGATTTACTAGTGTAGACTTCATAGCATACTTGCTAGCTACCTGTGAGGCTGTGAAAAGTGATATTAACAAACATACAAATACCACTTTTCACAGCAGGCTTACTAGCTAGCAAGTCTGTGTTATATCAGTAAAATAAAAACCAACAGGATCTTATTAAAGGGGATTTTATTGTGAATACAGAAAGAATCATAGTAAGCAGTTAGTTATAGCTATAACATTCCATTCAATTTCATATTTATTCACACATTCATTCATACAAACACACACACACAGGTTCTGCAAGGTTGTTATCATAGTTACCAGCCTTAGAGTTGCTCATGCCAAGCCACTGGCCAGGTGGCCTGGACATGAGGAGGGAGCAGGGCCTTGTCAGATGCTCATCTAATGCTCCTGGAAGTTGGTTTGCAGAATCAGACCCCAAAGTTCTCACTTTCTAGAGTCCATTTTTATAGGAATTTCTTCCTATGCCAGTCTATGGGAATTGCTTCATCATGCTGTTGCTAAATCAATCAGCAGATGGCATATTCCTGACGGCTTCGTGCTGCCAGATGTTATCTTGTTCTTTGGTTCTCCCATTCTTAAGGTTGTTGAGTGGATTCCAGTCTGCCCTCCGGGGGTCCTCTGGTTATTTCCACTTGATGCCTTCTTCAGCCGATGGACACTGGATTCTTAGGCTGGCACCTCCCTGATCATTCAGATATTATCCACACCAAGCATCCATCCACATACATCCTCTATCTCTATTTTAATCACAATTGTTAACAAAGCGAGATGAATACAACAAAAGAGCGGGGAGTCTCTGGGTGCTGTTTCTGTTTTTACAGAGTATTGCTTTGAGAACAGACTCTGTCTTAGAATGTACTAACACTATTAGCAGCTTGCAAGTTTCACACATAGAGGGAGAGAAACAGTACCAAAAACCAAGAGACCTCTTAATTAGTAATACCCCGGAATTTAAACTATGGGGAATCAAACTCATTTGGGATTTTAATACAGAATTTCTTTAATATGATCCAACATCTGCTGTGAAAAGTGATGTTTGTTAATATGACTTTTTACAGCCTCCCAGCTCTGAATGCAGCACTATCGCCAGCAGCAGTGAAGAAGCAAGGGTGGCTATGGGGCACTAGTAAGTCTGCTGTGAAAAGTGATATTGACAAACATGCAAATTTCACTTTTCACAGCAGACTTACTATCGCCCTATTGACAGGTTTCAAGTGAGCTGCAGCTCATGAAAGCTTATGCTCAAATAAATTTGTTTGTCTCTAGGGTGACACAAGTACTCCTTTTCTTATTGCCCTATAGCTGTTGGTGGCAGGCAGTGCCTTCAGAGCTGTGGTAGCTAGAGAACGGCAGCTCCTGACTGTCCCATGCCACCCTTACTTCTGTTTGACTTGTATGCTGGGAAGGGTGGCTATGGGGGGGGCTAAGGTAAATTTGGGGGTGGCTATAGCCTGCACGACCTCCTAGCACTACCCGTCTGACTGTTAAATTATACATTACTTTTTTTGCCTCGGTATTCTGACTGGTGTGCAGTTCATTTCAGCTGTTGAACAATCAAGCCCTCTAATATTGTCTAAGTCCCACCTTTTTAGTCTCAAGATAACAAACCTGCATGCACAATACTACACTTCCCAGAGACCAATTTCCTTAAAGTGGTGATAATATATATTTTGTTTAGGAACAATGCTCGCTTCATTATACATTTGCAATACTTTTTGAAGTAAATACACTACGTTGCAACAGAAAGGTGTGTGTAATTTTCTAAAATGCTAGATTTAAATTACATGCATGTACTCATGACCCCCACATAATAACTTTCTGATCCCCTAAGGGGTTGCAGTCCCCAGTTTGAGACCTCTGATCTAATCCAACCAAATGGCCCAGGTTACAGGGATTGCAGTGGTTTTTACCAGGTAAGATCATGGTTTTTACTGCCTGGGAAAAACTAGTTAGTCTAAGTTTTTAAGACATTTTCTATTTAAAAATTGTTCAAATCACACCACATTACACTTAGTTTTAGTTTGTTAGTTACATATTCAAATTGTGGTTACATAAAGCAGAAGATTTGTAGGGTTATACAAATAAAAAGTAAAACTGTAGTGAGTATAATGTAATTATAATACTGAACATAGGAACATCTGTATATGTTTTTTTGGTATTTTCTCAAGGAAGTTATACAGACATGACTTCATTTTTCGATATTATATAAATAAGTCAAAATTCAGTTATATGAAAATGACAATAATAGAGAGTTGTAGACGAAGCATTAAGCAATAAGAAGCATACAGAGATGCAGACTACCAGTCTATGTGGGCATGCTGCATTCTGTAGTAGAAAACCAACTTTGATGTAGACTGAGCCTATTCCTCAGTTTTGAATGGATATATCCAAAGTTTGAAAAAATTAATTCTGTGCTTGCTGAACTTTCTAGAAACTTTTTATGCAATTATTTTTCCCAGTTTCCCAATGTAAACTGGTATAAGCCAGTATTTGCTAGCTCTCTCTCCTAAACGAGTTTTTCCTGGAAATTGCCAACCCTGCCAGATAAGTGCTTTTCGCACTCCTGTGTACTTGCCAGGTGAACATATAGACACAATCTGACAAGAGCATTTACTTTCTTATCTGAGGATTCATTATAGTGGTTACACAGTGGTTACATATAGACAAATGTTACGACATTTTTTAATCTCTTCTTGTATCATCGCACTTAAACATATGAAATACTTCTCTCTTGTGATTAAGAAAATTTCAGTGTGATTCAGTGATACATTTCAGTAAAATCTCACTTTTTTTTTTTTAAATCTCCCTCATTCAAATTGATAGCCTTGGCTTCATAGCTTAATAGCCATAATAGCCATATAGGGATCTCCCATAGAGAAAGTGTATCTGACTTTCCTTTGGGGGTTGGGGAAAATAATCGTTACTGTACATTTTAACTAGAGAAACAACTGTCTTTGATTATAGCTTCACAACCAAAAAAACCCCATTGAAATCCTGTCCAAAACTTCTATTTACCTATAGTGTAAAATAAATATTACTAAGAGAGTAAAACCAAAAACTATGCTAGAATTTTGTAAATATAAAATGCATTTTCACTTGTATAACTGACAAGTACAGTTGTTAAAAAGGAGTAAGTGAGTTTTCTCCAATAAAGGGCTCACATCTTGCTGACATTCATTACAAGTTTATTACTTCAATACTCTTCTCAACGAAGCTGTTTTTGACTTTATGGGAGTGTCTAAAGTACAGTTTTTCATTACCTGTGACTCGTCATTCATTTTAGAGTAGGAGTGATTTTCACTTAGAGTAGCTCTTAAAAACAGGAAGGACATAAAATACATGGCCCAATTAAGCTAAGAAAAGTCATTTAGTTTGGGGAGGGTGGAGACAAAGATTTACTTATGATTTTCCCACATCATCAGTCTACCTACTCAGACTGGAGAGAAGGTGAATTAGTAGTTCTCAATTTACTATAGAATAGCCAATCGCTTCATGGATGATCCAGGGACTTGTCATAGGATGTGGAACTTTTTAACTTCTGTTTTACCAGTGTGAATATGGCTACATGAGTAGTGACCAAAAGTCATTATTATTGGACAACTGCATTCAGTCACTCATGTGAAATGATTTGCTGATCTCATGTATGCTGCAGTCAAATTCTGAAGGACACTCATTACTCCTGCATAGAGATACTTCATGCTGGGCTCACTGATCCTGAGAAGGATCAGGCTGACATGGCAGAGGGCACTGAGCAGTACAGCAGCCACCTACTGATCTGGACCTTCAGAGCCTTACATTATGGGGGGGGAGTTCATGCAAATGAACTCGTCCCAATGCCCTGACAGGTTGTCCATAGATCTTGTCCCTGTCTTCCGCAGGCAATGACAAAGGGGGTTATTATATGCATCTCTAAGGGCAAGAGAGGTGTGTCCGTGCTGAACATCAATCAGACGCTTCCTCTGAAAGTGGCACTTATGGGGTGGGTATGGGACGTTTTGCTACCCGCTCCACTTCCCATGCCCTGGAAGAATAAGGTTTCCTGTCGTCTTCATAGATGACAGCTTCACTATGGAGTTCTTGCAGTCTTCAACGTCTTGGGGCAGGGAGGATGTTACCTTTCCCCGTCTCCCTTTAACAATGAACTGGGTAGACCCAACTCTTCATCTTTGGATGTGGATTGTCTCCCTGTCCAGCTGCTGCTGCAGTATGTATTTATATTTTGAAACATTATAAAGAATATTTTTTTAAAACACTATCCTGGATTTTAGGACCTTTAGAATAAATTATAGAAATGATCACCTAAAACTCCTAACCCAGAAAATACCCAACCAAAGATTATATCCTTTCCAACACCTTTTCTTTTTATGTGGCATCTCCATTACTGGGGATTTGCAATCATGGTAGTCCATTCTGTATAATCCTCTGTTAATCTCTTTGTGGATTAATAGTCCTTTTGATCCTCCCAGGATACCATATCATCCATCCAAGATCTTTTTTTTTTTCCTACCCTCTGCTCTTCTGCCATCAACTTTCCTTTCTGGTTCCCGTAAACATACATCACCCACTGAATCTCTTAAAATGTGCCCTGGAAATCGAATCTCATTTTACAAGATCGCTGACTAGTGTTTGCTGAGTTCCAATAATTTCCAAAACTTTTTCATTGGTTAGAGGGTCTATCCGTGATATTTTCAGAATTCTTCTATAACACCATAATAAATTTGAATGATCAGTGTTGATGATGATGATAATCTCACACCCTCACAAATTTCAGCCCTTATTGTTTCCCTTCCTCCCCAAAAGCCTTGGTCCACAGAAGGGCCTTGCAACATGCACTGAAGGGGTGTAGATTTGGTCTCTTTTGGAATGAGATGTGGGAGAAGTAGGTTCCATGGTCACCTCAGGGGAGACACTCAGTTAATAACCTACTTTTTTATACTGAAGAGGCTCCAGCTCAGGTGCTGTTACAGAGTACAGCTGTGGCACTGGCATGGGGAACAAGGCGGCTTCTAAGTAGGCATGTCCCAAGCTATTTAGGTCTTTGTAGGCTAAAAAACAACACTTGAACTCAATCCAGAAACAGACAGCAATGTGGATAGTGGAGCACTGGTGTGAGGTGCTCCCAGGGGGAGACACGGATCAACAAACAGACTGCCCAGTTCTGCATTAAATTCAGATGTCAGTTGATGTAAGCTGTCACGCCAAGTAGAACACATAGCAGTTGTCTAGATTTTTAGGTGAAAAGGGTATGGAAAAGAGTAACAAGATCTCTAGCCACAAGAAATAGTCACAATCTCCTGACTTGAAGAAAAAATAATCTTCCTAGACATTATTGATACATCATCTAGCAAACTTTAAACAAAGTCAAATGGTGAGCATACATCTTCAATAAGAGGTTCAGCCATAATACTTGACAGATCTTCTGAATGCTCCTCCTAAACTACCAGCATCATCTCAGTCTTATCCCAGGTGACTGTCGCCAGTTAGCCCCAGTCCTAAACAGACATTAGCCAAGGCATTCACCAGTATTTTCTGGGTTGGATGAAATAATGAGTTTGAGAAAGTGGGGTCACACCAATATACTGAAAGCACCAGAGCCCATGCCTCCTCACTGGACTTTCCAATGGCCCCATCTACTGACTGAGCAGGACAAGAGACAAAATGGAAGCCTGTGGAACCCCAAATGACTTTAGGGATGATGAGCAATTGCCCAACATAAAACATCCCCATATATATATGGTAGTGACAGAGCGAAGTCTCAGATTCTACCTCTAAGAACATGGCTGGGCATCTACAAAGTAGGACTATAACTGCTCCTGAAGGGGGCTTTCTTCCTCAGGATTGTGCTAGTACTTTCAGCAAGAAACATAACTAGGCCACAGGGCTGCAGCTGGCGTGCATGTCCACTCATCGCTTGGGGCAGGATTTCATCTTGTAAGCAGACAATCATTTTTGTAATAAATGCAGCCAAATTCCCTTACTCACAATACTTGCTTTTGATGCTCATGCTATAGCAGGTAATGTTTCTGACTAGTGGAGACTTAATTCAAAACAAAGATCTGTCACCATGCAGAATCCCCATAACAAGTTAGATCAGATAACTCCCATTATTTCTCAGGCTTGTTTAGGGTAAGACATATTTGATAGATAAAATTATTATTTTAGAAAAATGAAATTTTTCTTTGACTCCTGTATCCATCTCTGTCAATAAGATTTATGTTTTGGCTACTAAAACTTCCTTTTTTAGATCCCAAACCTCTGTCAGCACCATCATAGCAACCTCTTTTTTCCTGCCTCTACCCTTCTAATGTATTTCTCTGTGAATGGTAAATTTTAAGTCCAAATCTCATATAGAAACAATGGCTTTAGGAAAATCTTTTTATTTTAACACATACAACTCATCCAATTGTGACCTCACTTATACTTTAAAAATATGATTTCTTCATATACTATTTTCTGGAGATTAGTTTTACTGCCATCAGTAGCTACTGTTATACTCTAAGTAAGTTATCACATTTCCATCTATCTAACAATGGCCAACAATCTACTAGGTTCAAGAATAAATTGTGAATGTTCTTCAACTTAAAAATGAACAGTAATAAAACGTGTGGTGTAACTTCTGTATCTCACAATGTATTTGAGTTAACTCTCCCTAATTGAATAGGGCTTTGGCCTCAGCACTTACAACAACAGAAGAAATGTGTAGAGAAGCAATGTGCACTATAAAAGAAAAAGCTAGATTTCCCTTGTGAGATCTGCTTACACTTATTTTCCCAGGCCCTTATTAAATTGTCATTTATATTGTTTGCACCATTGCCATTGGAAAAATACATTAATTTGTTTCTTTCAGCACAGCATTTATAAATTGACTGATGAGGTTACTTTTCTCCTCCTGAAAGATGTAACTCCTTAAAGCTTTTTTTCTTGTACTAAATAGATTTTCAGTGGCAACAATATAGTTTTATCAGTTTTCCCAGTTTGTGCACAACAGTACAACATCCTTCTGGGTAAAATCATTCATACATTCTTCACAACCAGTTAAAGTTCAAATCCAAGCAAACTACATACTGTATGTTTAAATATATCATGTATCAGTACAACTGTAGCAGGACAGATGGCAAGATGACAATTGTGATACTACCCTCAGTAGCAATTAATCTGTCCAATTTTACTCTTGCAATTTTAATGCTGTAATTTTATAATATTAGAATTATGAGTATGCCATCGGCATAATGGAAAACCCTCAAATCCAACTGAGAGCACGTGAACTATTTACAGCTAACAATTGGTTAGCTTAATTTAGCCTTTTCTCTGTTCATGAGTTGTTTGGACTCAGATAGCAATGTCCACATATTTTCATAGTTGGAAATTATTCCAGAGTTTATGCATACATATTTCATGAGAACATAAGAAAGGCAATACTGGGTCAGACCAAAGGTCCATCTAGTCCAGTATCCTGTCTTTTGACCGTGGCCAATATCAGGTGCCTCAGAGGAAATGAACAGAACAGGTAATCACCAAATTATCCATCCCCTACCACCCATTCTCAGCTTTTGGCAAACAGAGGCTAGGGACACCATCCCTGTCCATCCTGGCTCGTAGCCATTGATGGACCTGTCCTCCATGAACTTATCTAGTTCTTTTTTGAACCCCGTTATAGACTTGGCCTTCACAACATCCTCTGGCAAGGAGTTCCACGGGTTGACTGTGCATTGTGTTAAGAAATATTTCCTTTTGCTTATTTTAAACCTGCTGCCTATTAATTCCATTTGGTGACCCTTAGTTCTTCTGTTATGAAAAGGAGTAAATAACACTTCCTTATTTACTTTCTCCACACCAGTCATGATTTTGTAGAATTCAGTCATATCCCCCCTTAGTCTCTCCTTTTCCAAGCTGAAAAGTCCCAGTCTTATTGATTTCTCCTCATACAGAAGCTATTCCATCCACCTAATCATCTTTGTTGCTCTTTTCTGAACCTTTTCCAATTCCAATATATCTTTTTTTGAGATAGGGCGACTATATCTGCACACGGTATTCAAGATGTGGATGTACCTTGGATTTATATAGAGGCTGTCATAGATATAAAGGGAAGGGTAACCCCTTTAAAATCCCTCCTGGCCAGAGGAAAACTCCTCTCACCTGTAAAGGGTTAAGAAGCTAAAGGTAAGCTCGCTGGCACCTGACCAAAATGACCAATGAGGAGACAAGATACTTTCAAAAGCTGGGAGGAGAGAGAGAAACAAAGGGTCTGTGGCTGTCTGTATGCTGCTTTTACCGGGGACAGAACAGGAATGGAGTCTTAGAACTTTTAGTAAGTAATCTAGCTAGGTATGTGTTAGATTATGATTTCTTTAAATGGCTGAGAAAAGAGCTGTGCTGAATAGAATGACTATCCCTGTCTGTATTTCTTTTTTGTAACTTAAGGTTTTGCCTAGAGGGATTCTCTATGTTTTGAATCTAATTACCCTGTAAGGTATCTACCATCCTGATTTTACAGAGGTAATTCCTTTACTTCTATTAAAAGTCTTCTTGTAAGAAAACTGAATGCTTTTTCATTGTTCTAAGATCCAAGGGTTTGGGTCTATGGTCACCTATGCAAATTGGTGATTATTTTTACCAAACCTTCCCCAGGAAGTGGGGTGCAAGGGTTGGGAGGATTTTAGGGGGAAAGACGTGTCCAAACTATGTTTCCCAGTAAACCCAGTTAAAGTTTGGTGGTGGCAGTGGAAATCCAGGGGCAAAGGATAAAATTAATTTGTACCTTGGGGAAGTTTTAACCTAAGCTGGTGAAAGTAAGCTTAGGAGGTTTTCATGCAGGTCCCCACATCTGTACCCTAGAGTTCAGAGTGGGGAAGGAACCTTGACAGAGGCAATATGATGTTTTCTATCTTATTATTTATCCCTTTCTTAATGATGCCCAACATTCTGTTCGCTTGTTCGCCGCTGCACATTGAGTGGATGTTTTCAGAGAACTATCCATAATGACTCCAAGATCTCAGTCTTGAGTGGTAACAGCCAATTTATACCCCATCATTTTTTATGTGTTGTTGGGATTGTGTTTTCCAATGTGCATTACTTTTCATTTATCAACACTGAATTTTGTTGCCCAGTCACCCAGTTTTGAGAGATCCTTTTGTAGCTCTTCGCAGTCTGCCTGGGACTTAATTATCTTGAGCAATTTTGTATCTTAAGCAATTTCAGCCTATAGACTGTTCATAAAGCAGTACTCACAGTGTACAGTTTAAGTATTCGATAGTAGAAATTCACAATTCAAGCTCGGTTGATTGAAAGCATAAGACATGATGAATGGATGGATGTTCCCTGACTGGATGACATTCTTCTTCACAGGCCAACTTTGTAATTGCCCTGTGCTAAACAAAGACTGTGCCAGTCTGTGTATGGTGCCATGGTATGAACAACATGGAGCTGTTCTGTTTTACTTTATGAATGATATATGTGACCAGGTCATGGAAAATGTTTACTGTCTGATACATTGGAATGTTTACTGTATGTATATGGGAGTTTAAATTAATAGCTGAGCTGTTAGGAAACAAGCAGGAAGATAACACAATGGATCCAAATAAAGTATGCCTGGTAAACAGGTGAGGTGGTAAGAAACAATACCTGAACTGTTAGTTGTGAAGATGTTATTTCCAGGTGCCAGCCAACATTACACAGCTGTTTTGCCAATGCAGGGGACAGACAGATCAAAAGGACTGTTACAGTTAAAAACTGTCTCTGTAAAGAGAAGGGGGAGACACTTGTCAGGGAGCTGCTTGTAGGAGCAGACTCAGACCTCCCCATTTGGGGGTCCGAAGAAGTCAGGCTTTTCCTCAGCTTCCAGAGAGATTGTAAACTTAAGGTAAGACAAATATGCTTACAGAATGTTTATTGTGTTTCAACCCTTTTCTCTTATGTTTTGCTGTTGCTATTGTTCAGATTAAACAACAGTTTGTTTTAAGAAGCTGTCTGATCACTGGATTAAACACTGGTGACAGCTCTCAAAGGGAAGACTTGCAGATGCTGAATCCAGTTAGACCTGCTGGGTAAACGTGGTTGGTGCACTGGTGCTTTAGCCAAAGACCAGGTCTAAGAGCGGGAATATCAAGGGATTCCACCCCAGAAAATGTGAGCACATGAAACCTAACTCCTTAGGAGTTTCACTCAGACATAACCAAGAGGGAGTAAAGTTGCAGCTAGTCCTGCAACCATGACCCATGATCTCAACAAAAGTTTGCCGTGAGAAGATTGCACACCCATATTCAAACTATAGGACATAAAATTATCAAATATTGTTAAAGAACTAAAGAAAAGGAGAGGACTGAACAATAAAAGAAAGGCATGAAAAAGGGTGGCGTTACCATCAAACCTATATGCCAGATGTAAAATTCCCATACTAGTGTTATTAATTCTTACACAATTCTTCTTGATGGTGGAAATTTTTTTCTCTTACACAAATCTTTAGAAGCTCTGTAACCACCAGCATATCAGAAAACCTTCATCTGACACTGGAGACCTATTTTTAGATCCTGGTACGTTCAGAAGGTCTATTATGCCATAGTCCCACAAACCCAGACCCACACATTTATCAGCTACTGTGATGGCCCTCAACCCAGTATGAGGAACAAAGGAATAATGCCAGGAAATTCCACAGGTTATGGGCAAAGCATCTTTAAAAAAAGTATATTAAAGCCATTTGGAAACCATGCATTTGAAACCTTGAAGTTAATCAGTAGATAGGATTTTTAAAATCAGAATTAGGTGAAGCTTTATTTTCATCCAAACCTTACAGACATAAAATGGATGGATAAAATGACAAGAAGATAATGCTTAGGAGAAACATCAGAAACTTTTGACAAAATAAGCAGATTAAAAAAGAAATAAGTGGAAAATAAAACAAGATGAAGACAGAAAAGCTTGGATGTACAGTACTGATGAGGCATTATATTTTAGCAAATGATCAAACTTAATGAGTGAGATAAAACAAAAATCTTTAAAAATCCGTTAATTCAATATACCATCACAAATGGAATTCTCAGAGGAAGGAGTAATTTCCTTTGAGATCAATATATTTTTCAAGACAACCACTTAAAGGAGATATGAAATAAGGAAATCATAGGAGCCACATATTATGGTCTTAGAGCTTCCCTTTCAAAAAGCACGAATTGAGTGTCAGAGAGGAATTTTAAAAGCACTCTCCTCATGGCCAATAAAAAGGAAATTTAATAGGATGTGGCATAAAATACTAATCACAAAAATTAAATAAGGGCTGAAATTTTGTTTGTGGAACTGCTCTTCACAAGGTCCTATCATGAATTCAGTGATTTCCCAACATAAAATGTCTCTCGGGAAAAAAGGGTCTTTCAGTATAGGTTGCATATAATGAAAAGAATTGCAAAACTATGTGAGACACAGTGTTAAAATATGCTTTAGCATATACAGAGCCTGTCGAGGGCTGTTTGGCTACCAACATTTTTATCTCAGTAAACAAATAGTAATGAGATCAGATTAGGTTATTCTGCTTTTTACTGAGATCAAAGCATATACTGTCTCCTCAAAATAAAACAAATTGCCTGTGAGCATTAAAAATGAATGAATGTTACAATTTTGCAGGAGAAAATTTGATTTTGAGATGCAGATGCCAAGCAACAGTTTATCTCTGAAATCAGAACTAATCAGCCAAAAAGAACATGGTCAAAATTAATTGGCTGTAGTGGGAGTCTGAGGACTTCAGATGAGAGAAAGGAAAATATTTACAAGGATGGTGCCCAAAGGAAGACAAAAATATTCATGGGATTGTGCAATGCAGATCAAAAAGAAAAGGAAATACCAGTCTTAAAAATATAAACCTCTGGACTGACAAAGATGAGGGGCTAGATTTAGGGGATCTGGGATAGGTCTGTGGGTTCAGGGTCCACAGTGGTAGAAAATCTGGGGTGGCACAAAGACCCCACAACACCCCCTCTACAATGGAGCGGAGCCCCAAAATTTGGCGCACTAGCTCGGGGTGGGACATGCCCATCTATTCTCCTGTCAGGGTGAATTCCCAGAAGCAAAGCAGCCTCTGCTGGCTCTGGAAGGTGCCCTTTGCAGCATGAATGGTGTCTAAGGCCTAGTCTACACAACGTTTTTGTACCACTTTAACTATTTGTTTAGAAACAGTTAAAATGGTACAACTCCCTAGTGTGACACAGTAATACTGGTAGAAAAGTGCAACGTCTGACAGTGCAGGAATCATTCAGATTTGGAGAAACAAGCTATATTGATAAAATCACCTTTATAGTGCTATATAGTTCGTAAGGGGGGAGGTAGTGGAGGGGGGGTTGTACCATTTGATTATATCTGTTTCTAAACCAACGTAGTTAATATAGTACAAAAAATGTGACTAGATAAGCCTTTTGGCTTACAATATGGGAAAAATTTTAAGGTAGGTAGGTCACTCCGCAGTCCAAACAAGAGTCTGTTTGAATTGCTGTCAAAGAGACAACCATACTACTGAGGCATTACATTTTAGCAGATGATCCCAAAGTGTTGTTTTGCCATGATATCACATAAATGTTGGTGTTTGCCTGTCTCTGTTCTGTGATAGCTAAGGCAAAGCTACTGTGATGCTGTCATACAGAACTGATTTGGATGTTATTACAGAAAATTATTTAAGCCTATGTATCCCTGGTAACTTATTAGAGCAAGATGAAGGGAAGTTTACAAACCAAAATACAAAAATGCTGAAGAATTTCTGGTCAGAGGGGATTTTTTTCCACATTTGGTGTGTGTTTTCATAGTTATAAAATAATTAAATTAAAATATGTGAACAGATGAATCTGATAATAGAGTGTGAAGTGCCTAATGATTGGTTTAACATTAAATGACTCAGTCTCTCAAATATATAATACCCTAAGGCCTTGTCTACACACATGGATTGTACTGCTTTAACAATACCGGTATAGTTAAAATGGTACATGTCACAGTTAAAGGCAGCTGCACCTGTATTCCCTTCCTATGGTCCACCAAGGGTACCCATTCTCAGGCTTCCAGCTTGCCAGCTGTCATCTCTCTTGGACAGTGAAACCACCTGTTAGCACCGAAGGGGTTAAAGAGCCTTGAGGCACAGCTAACCCCACTCCATTATACCTGCAGCTAATGTCAGGCCTGGAGGGGAGAGAAAAGGAGAGAAACTGGCTCAGCTAGGGGCTGACTAGCAAGAGGCAGGAGCCAGCTACATCCCTACATAGAATCATAGAATATCAGGGTTGGAAGGGACCTCAGGAGGTCATCTAGTCCAACCCCCTGCTCAAAGCAGGACCAATCCCCAATCAAATCATCCCAGCCAAGGCTTTGTCAAGCCTGACCTTAAAAACTTCCAAGGAAGGAGATTCTACCACCTCCCTAGGTAACGCATTCCAGTGTTTCACCACCCTCTTAGTGAAAAAGTTTTTCCTAATATCTAACCTAAACCTCCCCCACTGCAACTTGAGACCATTACTCCTTGTCCTGTCCTCTTCTACCACTGAGAATAGTCTAGAACCATCCTCTCTGGAACCACCTCTCAGGTAGTTGAAAGCAGCTATCAAATCCCCCCTCATTCTTCTCTTCCGCAGACTAAACAATCCCAGTTCCCTCAGCCTCTCCTCATAACTCATGTGTTCCAGACCCCTAATCATTTTTGTTGCCCTTCGCTGGACTCTCTCCAATTTATCCACGTCCTTCTTGTAGTGTGGGGCCCAAAACTGGACACAGTACTCCAGATGAGGCCTCACCAGTGTCGAATAGAGGGGAACGATCACGTCCCTCGATCTGCTCGCTATGCCCCTACTTATACATCCCAACATGCCATTGGCCTTCTTGGCAACAAGGGCACACTGCTGACTCATATCCAGCTTCTCGTCCACTGTAACCCCTAGGTCCTTTTCCGCAGAACTGCTGCCTAGCCATTCGGTCCCTAGTCTGTAGCTGTGCATTGGGTTCTTCCGTCCTAAGTGCAGGACCCTGCACTTATCCTTATTGAACCGCATCAGGTTTCTTTTGGCCCAATCCTCCAATTTGTCTAGGTCCCTCTGTATCCTATCCCTGCCCTCCAGCGTATCTACCACTCCTCCCAGTTTAGTATCATCCGCAAATTTGCTGAGAGTGCAATCCACACCATCCTCCAGATCATTTATGAAGATATTGAGGGGAAGGGTCACTAGCCTGCCTGCCAAGGCAGCGCCCAGGAAGTAAGCCCTGTCTCCCAGGCCAAAGGAGACAGTAGAAGAGATGTAGGAGCACCTAGCCTAATAGATAACTGGGTGACCAAAGCACAGAGACCTTGCAGGGTTCCAGCCCCACCAAACTTACTTACGGGCTGGTCTTTCTGCAAGCAGTGGACAAAGCAGGCGGCTGCCAAACAACGTTATAAGGGAGCATTGCGTGATTTTAAATGAGCATGTTCTCTAATTCATCAGCAACGTAACAACGAAACAACATTAACTCGGACGACTTTAAGTGAGGAGTTACTTGTACTATGGAACCTCTCTGTCTGCAATGACAGAGCCATTAGCAATGTAGTAATTATATCATCTGTCTGCAATGCACTGTGAAATGACGAGGCAGTGGGACTTGCTGCAATTATTCATAATTGGACAGACAAGCTGTGCCACTTGAGGATGTGACTTAAATAAACACAGCTGCAATCAGTTGCCAACTTTCACATGGTAAATAAGCACCCCGACTTTCACAATAAGCCAAAAATCAAGGTAATCCCATTTCAAAACAAGGCCAAAACAAGACAATCCCTAAGAACCCCAACACTTTATGTGACTAGATCCCCCCAGTGTAGTCTGGGACTGTGGTGGGGCCACAGTGCACCCCTGACTCTCTCTCCCCCCCTTGCCCCTGCTTGCCCCCCCTTGCCGGAAGCTGATCAAAAAAAAAAGTAGCACCAAGCTGCAAGCCAAACAAGCAACAAGCCAAAAACTAGCCAACAAGCAACTGACAAGCCAATTAAGCCAAAAACAAGCCCAATTTCTGCATTTTTTCCGCAGGTTTGGCATGTCTCACTGCAATAGGTATACTGCCTAAATTAGAAGTGCTCTGTGCACATATTTCAAAGTGCAGAAGGGAGGAGAAGCTGGATGATGCAGATACCTGATGTAGGTAGGAGTAAATGTCATGATTTCAAGGGGAAATTATGATGTTTTAGAATCATAAATCATAGAAATGTGGGGCTGGAAGGGACTGCAAGAGGTAATTTAGTCCAGCTCTCTGCGCTGGCGCTGGACCAAGTACCCATAGACTATCCCTTACAGAGTTTGTCTAACCTGTTCTTAAAAAACTGCAAATGATGGAGATTCCACCACCTCCCTTGAAAGCCTATTCCAGTGCTTAACCAAACTTTTGTTTATAATAGCTTTATCTTTGTGTGGTAATTATGAGTTTCTTGCAATCACCATAGTTATATATATTTTATGAATTAAAGTGAGGGAGTTTATGGAGGACTGTACTGGGAAATGTATTAACGAAGCATTATATTTTAGTAATTATTATTAAATTCTTGCTATTAAATACTATTGTTTGCTTTACCGGAGGAAGATTTATCATTATGTAATTAGAAAGTGTTTAATTTTCATATGATTTGTAAGAGTTAAAGTGATAACTTAATAAGGAGTGTATTGTGGATGTATTGCCATTAAAGCAGTATGCTTGATATACTATTTACGGAGATCTTTTGCCAAAATAAATATACCTGTCGCACAGACGTTCAGGCTCTGCAACAGATAGGGTAAAACCAAAGATGTAGGTTTCATTGCTATAAGGATCCAGTTGTGGGTTTGGTATCATGCTATTGTAGTGTGCAGATGATTTATGAACAGATGTAAAGGACCTATTCCTGGGACAGCACTGCAATCTCCTTTTGGCCCTTTATGTAATCGCTTATAAGTTCCTTATGGAACTGATGCTCCTGAAACCTCATTTCTCTGTTATGCTTGAAATAATCCATCATAAATATTTTGTCCTCCTGCCTAAATCTTTTCTGTCTTAGAAAAATGCTTTTGATGTTTAAGTCTAACTTAAATTTACTCAGACACACTTTTCACATCCCTCTGCATCTCCAAAAAATGGAGCTTCCCTTCTTTTCCTTGCACTCAGATTGGGAAAGCATTTGTCCATTGTATTCATGTAATGTCTAGTCCTTCATCTGCTTGGCTACAATGGGCGTTGTACCCATGTAACTGAGAGCAAAATTTGGCCATAAGTGTTTACATAGAGTACTTGACAAACAGAAAGCCAAACTCTGCATGAATTTTCCTAGTTACAACCTCATTGAATGCTTCTTGTATATTTGCAAAAATTCTCTTAATACACATTAACCCAGGTATTTGGGACACTTCCTCTTTCTGTGCACATTCTTGACAACATTTTGCTCATATGAATGTTTGTGCAAAGTGAATAAAAGATCACAAATACCGTCACAATTTTTTTTGCACTTTTCATTCAGGTCTAGCTTTACAATAAGTTTTTACCTAAAGATAAGAGGATTTTATTAACTGAAGATGGAAAAGGTTGTGGAGAGATGCCAAGATGGAAGATATTTTAGTAAAAGTCCAATTAGAGATTTGATGTGGCAGTTCTAACTATTTAAGAGAAAGTATATCCCCAGTTACTGTGCTAGTAATGGATTTTCTCCTCTTAAGAATGTCAATAGACATAAATCTTCCATCCTCTTATTGACTGTCCATTAGGAAACAAAAGGTAACTGTAACTTCAAAAGTGTCTTTCTGAAACCTAACAGTCAGGGTGCCAATTTTGCATCTGCAACCATTCTAGATGTGTCTAATATTTATGTAATTAACATCAGTAAATACTGCACCCCTTGAAGGAAAATGCATGTATATGTAATGGTAACTTTTTAGGAACTCATTGCATTGAATAGTACTCAGAATAGTCATGTAATTTGTTAAGCAATGCCATCTAAAGATTTTATTTTCTTTGTTTAGACACTCAAATATGGGAGGAAATGTAGGTGGTTAGGTTTGGGTTATTGTGACACTAACATGACAGATATGGCATAGAATGATTTTGTGCTTTGAGAGTTCCATAAGTAATAAACTACGGCAGCTAAAATGGTAAAATGTAGGATAGACATTAGGCGAGGTAGGAGGGAATGTGAAGATTAAAGAGCCAAAGATATTTTTAAAAAATTCTTTAAGTACATCGGAAGCAGGCAGCACTATAAGAGAATTGGTGGATCCACAAGGGAATAAAGGGAGTAGTTTAGTAGGATAAGGACACCGTACAGAAGTTTATGATTTCTCTGCATCAGTCCTCACTACAGAGGATGTTGGAGAGATACCTGTTCTTTTTAGTTAGTAAAGACAAAGTAAATAGGTAAAAAGGTAAATAGGTATTGTCACTGTCACAATGACTGAGGTGTCAGAAGAGTAGGCATTGGAACAAACTGATGAAATTAAAAAGTGACCAGTCACCAGGAGCTGATGGCATTCAGCTAAGAGTTCTGAAGTAATTTTAAAGAAATAACTGAAAGAACAGGTTAAACTACTAACAAAAATATGCATTTCTTCATTCAAAACAGCTGTTTCATCTGAAGGTAGAAGAAGTTGTATCTATCTTTTTTTAAAAGGCAGTAATGAGGAATCCTGGGAATTACAGACTAGTGAGCCTAACTTCAGCACCAGGGATATCAATAGAAATAGTAATTAAAAATAAGGTTATAAAACATTTAGCTGATCAGGATCTGATAGGGACAGACCATCATGGTGTCTAACAGAAAACTGTGCTTGCCAATCTGCTAGAACTTTTCTTAACAAGTCAGCAAAATAGCGGATGAACAAGAACAGGTTGATATAACTCAGACTTTGAAAAAGACTTTGACAAAATCCTGTACAAGATGCTATTCAAGAAACAAAACAGAGAGAAAATTCTGTCAGATTAGAAAATGTCTCAGAAAGGGAAAAAGTGTAGGAATAAATGATAAATTTTCAACATAGAAAGAATTTAACCTTGGAATACTTAAGGTCTTGTACAAGGATCAGTGTCCAAGAGAAAAAGGTGAACAGAGAGGAAGCTAAATCTGCAGATGTTACAAAATTATTGAGGTTAGTTAAGACCAGAGAAGACTCCTAGAAAATAGGATAAAACAAAACAAGACAATTTAGCACCGGGATGGCAGATTAAATTCAGTGTTGACAAATGCAATGCATGTTGGAAAGAATAATCTGAACTACTTACACACACTGATGAGGTCTTACCTAAAACCACTCAGGAAAAAGACCTGTGGCTCATTGTGGATGTTAGGATATAGATATTCGGGCCTGTCTGTAAAGGCCTGTACTTTAAGAATTTAGGTATATGTTTATCATTTAGCTAGTTATAGAGGTATAAAAGAAAGAATCTGTATAAGGGCCTTCTCTCACTGTGACAGTCTGAGGCCCTGTTCAAAGGCTAATGCCTTTGGCTAAGCAGCAGAGGCAGCCATAAGCTGGGAAGCGAATGGTCACATCCTTACATTTCAAACTAGTCACATTGAAATAAGGTGCTATTGGACTGTTAGAAATACAATCCTGTCCTGATAATGCTTATCACCTCCAGATAAAGGGAAGAGCCTAGAAGATGTAAAAGGAAACTTAGTCTGATAGCATCCTGTCTGGCTGTATGTTTTATCTTTGTGGCCCCCGCTTTTCTATTGTTAATCTGTCTGGTTCTCTAATTGTTTCTGTCTGCTGTATAATTAATTTTGCTAGGTGTAAGTTAATTAAGGTGGTGCGATATAATTGGTTAGATAATCATGTTACAATATGTTAGGATTGGTTAGTTAAATTTCAGTAAAATGATTGGTTAAGGTATAGCTAAGCAGAACTCAAGTTTTACTATATAGTCTGCAGTCAATCAGGAAGTAAGGGGGGGAAATGGTAATAGGGAATGGGGGTGGGGAATTGGAATCATGTTTTGCTAAGGGGGAATGGGAACAGGGACACAGGCAAGGCTCTGTGGTATCAGAGCTGGGAAGGGGGACACTAAGGAAGGAAATTGGAATCATTGCTTGCTAGAAGTTCACCCCAATAAACATCGAATTGTTTGCACCTTCAGACTTCGGGTATTGTTGCTCTCTGTTCATGCGAGAAGGACCAGGGAAGTACGCGGATGAAGGAATAAGCCCTCTAACGTTTGGACAGCTCACTGAAAACATGCTCAGTGCCCCGTAGTGGTGAAAAAAGCAAGCGAGAATGCTAAAGATGTATAAAAAGTAAGACAGAAAATACTGAAATTATATTTCCATTGGTATAGCCTCACCGTGCCTCCTTTAGGGTCTTCTGACCTCAAAAGATGCTGTAGAAGTGGTCCAGGGACAACCAGCATAAATAGCTAGAGGAATGGATAAACTGGACTCTGTGAAGCTACTGAAAAGGATAAGGACTGTTTAGTGTAGAAAAGTGGAAAGTAAAAAAGGACACGACAGAGGCATATAAATATCAAATGGTATAATGTTGGGCAGGTGACAGCTCCTGTTTACCCTTTCTTAAATCAAGAGCAAAGGAACATCCAATGAAAGTTCAGAGGCAAAAAGACCATACAAAATATTTGTATGAAACTTGAAACCCACCCTAAATTAGGGTCAAGCAGCAAACTCAGGCAGTGTTTTGGGGTTTAGCCCCTTCTCTTCAAAACTAGTTTAAAATAACTGAACACTTTAAGTCATGGTAAATCAAAACATATCTGGCAGCATTACCCATTGTCCTAATCCTAGACCATATTTCAAACAATGATGCCACTAAGGATCCATTCCTTTGTTTAGCAGTTAGCTATGCTTACATCCAGTCACAAATAAACTTTTCAGAGTAGCAGCCAAGAGGAAGCCTACTTTGATATGCAAATTAACTCAATGTAAATTCCAGTATACCCAAAACTCAGTAAAGATAATCTTGCCACTAGCCAAACAAGAGAGTTTATTGCCTTCACCTAAAGATCAAGGAGATTGTTCAGCTTTTGAAGGACTCCATTTAACAATAAAAATGTAGCTTGCAAAAGTATAGGTATCAAGCTTGCTAAACCATATTTAAATCAGAGGAGGGTTTTAAACTGTTGATGGTGTGAACAGCCTAAAGAAAAAAGTTTACAAAAGGGATGTTGAGGATGCTTAATGTGTATATGGAAGGTTTATGTTTCTACTTGCAGAAAAGGTTGATACTTCCCAGACTGGTTGACGTACACCTGATGGACTTATTGGCTGCATGTTTAGGAACTTGTTTGTTTACTTATCTCAAGTAAATGGGTATATGCCAGAAATAAAAAGTTAGCATATCAGAACAGCAGAATTTTTTAGCTTTGTATTCTTTCATAAAGGCTTATGAAGATTTTAAAATAGGGCACATGGAGCTAAATGCAGCCAGATGCAAGTGGGTGCACCAACATTGCAGGCACTGTGTGGAATTCAGCAGTAGATTGAGTAGCAAATTAATGTAGCGTTCACTAATTTGGCATTCTCTGGTCTGAAAAGCAAATATAACTTTTGCACTGATGGAGTCAGGAAAAGCAACTAACAGGAAGGTGTAAAGTAGACCAAACCTCTTGTGCCATATTGTGCTATTGATTTTTTTAAAATACAATGCCCTATTGATTCAAATGGAGAGTTCTGCTTTAAAAAAAATTCTGACCTAATATGTACCCCCTACTTTACCTTATATCCAAACCATACCCAGATACCAAATTCTGCTTGAATTCTGTGGGTGCGACACTCCAGGGTTCATGCATTTTTCACAACCACCCACTTACCATTGCCCTGGTACAAATTACACTGTTACACCATCATTTATATGATGACTGAGTTCAGCTCTCCATGTGAAAGGGACAGAAGGGGAAGGAGTTGTCCCTTTACTCACTCGAGTCACTTTTTCTAGCTACTCAAATTCCAACATGTGAACAGAACACCTGAGATTAAGAGAATATCCTGGGCCACTGTTCGGGGCGGGGGAAGTCAGATGAAGCAGAGGATTGCGGGAAATCAAGTTTTATGACATGTCAGATGGGAAAACTGTCAAGCCTAGAATGAAAGCGGAGGCCATGGCTACGCAATATCTGTACTGTGTATCTCCAGAAAGTTAAATTTGATTAAGATAGGAGATTTTCTTGTGTAAAGTTGGGAAAACTGTATTGTAAGTGGCCCTATAAATTGAGGGAATTTATGTATAGAGCAATATAATCAGATAATCTGATCAGCAGGCACATTGGATTAAGATATGGGCTATGTGTCATACTGAAAAAGTGAACCATTATGGCAGTGAATTCTGGTAACATGACATCACATAGAGTGGTTCAGCAAAGATGTTAGTGACTCTGATAGTGTCTTGCTGAATCATTCGAGGGGTCAAAGAAATAGAGAATTTTCCTGAAAAATGAATCCATTACATTCCCCTCACATGTTTAACTACATGGAAATGAAGCTGAACAGCAACCAAAATGTAAATAGTTCTTGATTTATTCAGTGACTACAGAGTCTGACAAAGATAGAAAAGCTGTCAATCTTATGTTGCAGTATGCTGCAAGAAAGCCTCTACCTACTGATGTTAAATTTACATTTAAGAAAAACAGTGACACTTGCACCATTGTAATCCAAATATTTATGAAAACTGCAATGCCTAGAAAACTAGCACTTAGCTGATTTTTGTTTTTATTTTGTATAGAACTACTTGTAGAGACAGTTGATTGGTGTATTACTAGATATAATGAAAAGACAGATATAAGCATTTGGGCACTCTATAAAAATCCTCAGGGGAAGTGTAGTCGAATAATAAAGAGACAAATTTAATAATTTAAATGCTGTTTGCATGTGGCACAGACTGTCGTTAAGGCTCAGTCTCAACTGTGGAAATTGAATTGCATGGATGGGAAGGCAGTTAGTGGCAGTTAGTTAGTTACTAACTTTTTATTACAGATGAATGAAAGTGTTGACAGTCCAAGGACTAAATCAGAAGATGTCACATATTCCAGACCAGGGAATATTGCGGAAAAGAGGCAGTATAGGTTGTGAGTTGCAATAAGTATACATATGATTTAAAAAATCATTGCTGTAACTTATCAGTTCATTCCACTTGTTCAAGCTTCTCGGGTTCTTGAGTTTGATCTAATACAAGCAGTAAATTGTTTCATGTCTCTTAATTTTTATTCTTATCCTCTACAGTTGATGATATTCATTTTTAAACCATAGTGGTAAAGTACTATGGCTACAGTCAAAAGAATTTTGAAAGTTTATCTTCAGTAATTTTTATACCACCACAATAATAAGTATTTGGTGGTGGGAGGAGAGATATTCCCTGAAATAACTCTTGCTTCCATTTTCTATCATCAGACCAGAAGAGAACTTTTTTATTTTGGGACCATCTCAAAATATTAAGTACAGACATACTGGAATTGCTCATTATCACTGTAATTTCAGCAGTTGCTTCACTGCTACCATTATGGAAATTGCTATAGGAGAAAACCAGAGTGGAGGTTGCAGTCTTAAGACCTAAGCAAGTAATCACACCCTTGCATGTGGACCCTTGCACCTGCAAAGATCTCCACTGAACTCAGGTGGCTCTAAGCAGGTGAAAGGGCTCTCCTGCCTAGATATGAGTATGGGAATGGGGCCTTAAACGGTTAGATATATTTATGTGTGCACATATAAAACCAAAACAAAATACTCAAAGAAAATTAATGTGGCAAACAATTTTAATGCACAATCAAAGTAAGAATTGAAACAAGGGAAGGAAGAAGAACCAAGAAATTCTCAAAGCATCTAATCTGATCTTTAGTAGAGCTGGTCAGATGTTAAAATTTTGTTTTTCAACAAAATACGAACAAAAGGGATTTTTAAAATGGAAGCATTTTCAATTAACATTTTCAATTAACAAGATTTTTTTTATCAGCTCTAATATTTATTTTTATAAGTATGTATGAAGTGCCCATCACTGTGCTCTCTTGTCTATTTGACATAGATTAGAATGCTATGATATCTTCCCAAAATATTTTGCAACCCTCTGATCAATTTTGCTAGGAGGATCCATTTGGCAGATGCTTATGGCACCCTTATTCTGTATATTGTCCCATTTTCTTCACAGCAACCTTAAACTCTGTCTCCTGGAAGCTGGCTGAGATTTGTGGTATAAGGTGGTCTCATTCCCAGTATGGAGAGTGGATGGATATCAAAATCTCTGTCCTACTCTATATCGTTGTGGCTCATAGAGAAGACAATCTTTAGTCCATACATAGAGGGCAGGTGGAGGTAAAGGAACATACTTATGATTAGTGGGGCAACAAGGAGAGTTTTAAGGTTCATGGGATACAAGTAAGGAGAGAACAAAGTTAAGGTTGGTGTGGTCACCTGGGGTCAGGTCTCCAGCTTGTGTAAATCAGCATAGCTCCATTGACTTCAGTGGAACAACGGCAATTACCACCAGCAGAGGATCAAGTCCCTTGATGTATAGTTTCACATCATGTAATAACAAATACTATTTTGCATTTCTCTAAGTGCTTTAAAATATTAATATATTGAGCTTAACACTGCCCTTGTGAGATAGTATTACCCTATTATCCATATTTGGCAAATGAGGAAACTGAGGTAGAGAGGTTGAGTGTCTTGCTCAAGATCCCACAGGAAATCCTTGGCAGCACAAGGAATTGAAATCTTAACTTCCGAGCTTATGTTTTAGGCACAAAAATAGATTTTCATCTGCTTTTGCCTCTATGACGTTTGTGTTTAAATTGTCAATCATGACTATGTATTAAAATGGGTTTTACTAAACTTCTTCTGTTTAATCCTATGATCAAATTTTGCTAAATCTAATCTGTGCACTGTGTGTCATGGAGGACTACATGCTTGAGAAGTTTAAAGCCATAAAAGTCAGTCAGTTCTGAGTAATTCCTAAATAAATGTTAACTGATAGTTAAATGATTAGTTTCTGGTTTCATTATAAAAGATTTGCAAATATTTTAAACACTCATCAATGAGACAAAAGAAAAAAGGGGGGGAGAGTAGTAGTAGAGATAGAAAGAATGGGGTGAGAAAAGAGTACATAGAATTAGCAAAGTGAGAAAACGTTCAATATAAAGGTGAGAGACAAATAGGAAGAAGAGAAAACAGAGGAGCAAGGGAGAGAGAGGTACAGACAGGAGAGGATAAAACTACACAGTGGAGAGGAATTAATACTGGAAGAAAGGGAAGACAGAAAAAGTGAGAAAAATCTGACCTTCCTGAAACAACATCAGACAAAGACAGGGAGAGCGGTCTTCTGAAGAGATAATCAGGCATCAGGAAATAGCAGTAGAAAAATCAGGAAATCCCAAATCACCTGACCTAGATAAAACTGAAAATTAAAATTAAAGGGGTCAAGAAGAGAAGGAGAAAAGAAAAAGGATTAAAAGGGAGTGCTACTCTTTTTTGATGTTATCATCGTATGACTCTTATAGGAGTAACAATACCTTTGTACAAAAAAAATTTTGGTAGTATTTCCTAACTCCCCCTGAATCTATAGCTAACCATTCTAGTACAAATCACAATAGACAGAGACAGGAGAAGATAATTCAGCATGGCTGGGCAATGCTTAGAGGACCTCTACATCCTAGCTCATTAAAAAAATTAAGCCCCCCCAAACAAGACAGGGTGCATAGAACCCTTGTTGACAGTAAACTTTTCATTAGGCTGCACTCAATGTGCCACCTTTTGTATAGAATCTCCAGAAAATGCTTGTTGCAGTCAGAAATAGACAGTTAGCTGAGCTATTAAGTGTGGAGAGTTTGGTCATAATTAAGAAAATCACTAGCTAGATTCAAAAGATTGGTTGAAGAATAGACATTTTACACAGAATACAGTAGGTTTGCAAGGCATGAGTGGCTGTAAATGAAGAGCAGCCTCCTAAGAAGCCACTACTGCCGCTCCTGTGCAGGTCTTGGCTGCACTAGGAAGATAAATATCTTCTACACCTCACTCCCCTCCAAAGCAAGGGGGAGCAGGGACCAAGTTGTGACAATCACAATTCAGTCTCTGCTCTGTTCCTGGGGTAGCACATGTCTCAGGATAGATTGTAAGGGGCCAGTTCAGTCCCTGATGAGTAAAGCAAGGAATGTCAGACACATCACATCAATGACATTCTCATATAGTTAACAAAATGACTTCAACACATTGACAAACTAAAAGTAGCACTGAATATGACAAGGGAGAAGGGCTGAAACATCTGAAAAACGAAATCTAAGAATGTTTCATATAGGAAAAGCACAAAGCCTGACTGCACTAAGGTTGAAGTAATTACTGAAGTGTCAGGGCCACACAACAAACAGAAACTACAAGGATTTCTAGGAATGGTGACAGCTTTTCTCTTTTTAATTCTACAAATGTTCTTCATATCTGTGCACTTTAGAGACAGCTATTACAGAAAGCTACAAAGCAGCATGCTAGAAGAAGCGACTCAAGCAATTGAGATGTTGAAAGCACTTTTCTTCACGTAGATTTCAGAGCTGCAGTCAAGTGACATTTGATGTTTCAAAGAGTGGCAGAGGAACAGCAATCACACGACAATATCTTTCCTGTCACATACAGAACAGGACAGAACAGCAATTTATGTCTTATGGCTCTATTTAAATGATGCCAAAGGATGGCTCAAAGTTTTGCAGCATACTGTAATTATTAGGGTTCCTCTGTATTCCAAGCCCACAGGATGCAAATAGTGTGCTCAGGGGACCATGTCTTGAAGGCAAGCCCTGTAGGCACTAGCACCTCCACAAGTTCTGCAGCCACTGCTCATCATCCCAAGCCTGCTTTACAATATGATCCCATCAGTCAGTGCTCATTTCTCTGGCTCCGATGTGGTACTCCATCCTTTGCAGCTGCTCCACGAAGTCCACCAACAACCTTGAATTGGTTCGCTCTGTGTCCTACAGCAATCTGCCCTTCAGGAAATTGTCATGTTCTGTACGGCGATTCTTGCAGCTCTGCAAATGCTGGAGGATCATGCATCCTGTTTTTGCAAGGCATGTGATGATAATGTAGCGCTAGGTGGGCTCCATACTTCTGTCAAAGATTTTAGACAGCGACAAGTCCTGTGCTGGATTTTCAAAATAGGCGTGAAAATTATGGGATGAGATGGCATTATGGGGTGGAGAAAATTGCATGATGGGAACTTGAGCCTGCAGTCCCAGTCACCCCTGTGCTACTCACTTCTGCCCCATCAGACCTTGTCAAAACTTCCTAAAAGACAGGATGCTGGATGGTGGCAAGTTGGACACTGGGATAACTACCCATGGTTCACCTCACTACACATCGAAACAAGCCCTCCTGGTGAATATGTGCACCGCTGACACAAGGAGCCAAGTATGCACATGCACAGTGATATACTGACTGTGGCAGCTTTATACCAATGTAACTTGCATCACCAAAAGTTTGTAGTGTAGGCACGCCCTAAAATTGCAAGATGAAGTTCTCATGTCAGGAAATAGCACAATAAAGGTTAGCTCTGCCCCTTTATGCTAATGTATTTCAGAACTGACTTTATTTACTATACATTTTCTTTTCAACAAGCAACATGGCACATTCCCTCATTCTGTGAATTGCATCCAGGGAAGGCTATCAAGTTATGTAGTCACTATGTTCCAGCAAATGTTCATTATTACTCTATGTTATTATACTCAGGGTGTGATTTTCAAAATCACTCAGCATTGATCTAACACTGCTCCCACTGAAGTTACACATTTGAAAAGTCCACTCACTCCCCATAGTAATATCTGGTATAATAAGATAGTGTGAATTTCATATCAGTGAAATTGTTTGTCTCTTCTTATATATCCATTATCATAGTAACTGAGCACTCACAGTCTAATGTATTTGTCCTCTCAACTGTTCCTACCCAGTAAGGCAGGGAAGTACTATTATCCCCATTTTACAGACAGGGAGTTGAGACAGACATCAAGTGACTTGCCCTAGGCCACACAGGAAGTGTCAAGATACAAAATAGTACATAATTATAAAAGTTGCAGGAAAAAAATGTACTGTATATTGAGAAATATTTTGGTATTGTGCAGTTAAACGCCACAGTAATGCATACACAGGGGGGAGAGTTAAAACTGTATACCAATAACTGTTGCTTTTGGGGTTTCAGTTCTTTAACTGTGGAACCTTAACATTTCCTCTGATCTACATTTTCTGTATGCAATTTGCCAGGTTTTTTTTTAAACTAGAAAAACAAAAGGGTTAGTTGGAGCTTCTCTAGGATTGAGCAGTTATTCTGTCTTGAAAATAGCACCTGTAAATTCCATAATCTGGAACAATTTGGCTGGACAGCACCAGACCATGCCATTATGTTTTAGGAAGGCCCACAACAAGGGTACTCTCCTACAAACCTTAATTGCTGCTCAGCTGGGGAAGGTGTCTTCGATTTTCACTAGTTAGGGCGCTGCTAGTCATACTGTGGCTCCTGTCTGGGCTTTCTACACAACAGGCAGTAACATTCCTTGTGCACCTCTCTTGAGGAACCCTTGCCCCAGATCCTGGGTAACTTGAAAGATACACAGGGACTGAATGAAGCAGACTCCTGTGACGTCATTGCTTCATCCCCTGCATATCTTCACTGTCTAGTCAGTCACACATAGCAGATCTGTTCCTTAGCTTCACGATCTATGGGTGGGATTTACAAGAGCACTTGGCATTGTGCTAACTCTGCTCCCCTGTTGAATTAGCACAGTCAGACCAATGCCACCCTACATATTCAGCAGTAAGTGCTACACATGCTCAGTATGTGATTTCAAAGGCTCATAACAATCAACCCTAAACCAATTTTCTTAGGAAAAATTCAAATTCATGTAACCCAGGGATGACTAGTTCCTTGCCACTTTTAAATTTTCAACCAGCCATTATATCAGCAAAGTTCTTTAAAATAAAAATGCAACAACTTTTGTATAAAAGGAAAGCATTTATTTCCGCCCCCCCCCCACTCTCCTCATTTTCAAGAGCATGTATACAAATTCTGATCACCTTTACAAACAAAGTCACCTTAGAACAGAAACCAAGCATGGAAAATTTCACTCTGATAGCTGCAAGTTTCAGAAAGTTATGTGCAACTGTGAATAGGCTTTAGAATGGAAAGCATTATGCAGTTTTTGCTGTTGCCTCTGCTATGCGAAGATATACTCACTGTTACCTTTTAACTACACCTGCACCTCATTCTCCTGCTTGATCTGTCAGTTGTTACCCCCTGTGAGGGCCTTTAGGGATCACCCTCCTTGGATTGGATCTCATGATCCACTAGACCAGGGGTTTTCACAAACTTTTTGGTGGCCTCAGAGTGCGGCCACCATCTCTTCCTGGGGACCACTCTCACAATTTTTCCTAAAATACTGAATTAACTTTAGGAAAAACAAGTAAATCTACACATATACATGCCCAAATCATTGTCATTTATTTATGTAGGCTTTGTTTGTTTTTTGCAGACTTAATAAAAAAATAATGTATAGTTGTCTCTATTCTTTACCAGACCTAAAGAAAACACAAATCAGGCACTTTACACGTTCTTGTCTTTTTTCTTGTTGTTTCTTTTGCTTTTTTAGTTGCATTTTTTTAAGACTTGCTAGAGAGTAAGTCAGCTGTGAAAAGTAATATTAACAAACATACAAGTATCACTTTTCACAGCAGACTTACTCAGTCCCAGCAAGCCTGGGTACAAGTTAAACCCTGGATGGGGAAGTGGGTACAGAGGCAATGGGGGCCAGTGGTGATGGGGCACTGGGGGAGGCAGCGAGGGCCAGGGTGATTGGGGCCACAGCCCGCCACCGCACGGCCAGAGAATGGAGCCTGAAGCCCCATGACTGGAGCCTGCCACCCACCACCCAAGGGCTGAACCCTGACCCCACTGACCCCAGGAAGGTGAGGAACTCACTGGCTGCCTGCTCCTCCAGCTTTTGTGTCTCCAGAGGGGGGCAGGGCTCAACCACTACTGAAGACCACCCCTCACCCCATCACAGCCCAGGCAGCTGTGGCTGCAAGAAAAGCACCTGGTGGCCGCATTTGAGAAACACTGCCCTAGAGTGAGTGTGTGGCTCCAGGCCTTCATTTAGCCTGCACAACCCTGAATATCAGCTACCTGCTTGTTTATTCTCCTCTGGTATGGAAGGCAGGGTGAACTTCCTAGCAGACAGCAGTTCTTCTTTAAAATGAGCTTTATTAAAGAGTGAAAAGCATAGGGAGAAATAGAGAAAATAAAATTAAAAGTAAAACTTACAAGGTCCTTGACTACAGGATATTATATTACAGAAGAAAAAGATATACAAGTTAGGTCACTTCGTGTCTCTTGAGACAAACTTAGCTTCTGGTCTCCTAGTCATCTAAACAGCACCCCTTTGTTCTTCTCTGAGTCCATGTCTTTCTCTCAAGAAGTTCATCTATGAGCATACACAAAGTTTTGTTTTTATTAATTCTGTCAGAAAGCAGATTTGAAGCCTAGAGCTGAGATTTGTTTAATCAAGAAACAAAGCTTTGTGATTAAACAAAATTGATTTCATTAGAAATCAAAATAGTTCATAATTAGATCCATTTGGAGAACAAAAACAATAAGATGTGACTTCCGTGACAAGTGGACTATACAGGCAGTTTCACTTAGGCCAGTAACAAACCTGTTCAAAATTTACCTTTAATAATCTGTGGGACAGATTCACTGTCATGGCATGGGAGGAAATGATCCAAGGGGGAAATGTTCTCAGGCAAAAACCTACAATGTTACACTATGAACTGTTCAAGTAAATACATTATTCACCAAGCAATATTGAATGAACAAATGTATTAAAAATCATGATCTGTTCATATATCAAAGAGGAAGGAGGACTACGTTCCCCAAATAAGTTATCTGCAATGATTTATTTGACCCACTTTAGCCAGCAAATGAAGAGAGCTCTATAGCTAGCTCTTACTGTAGCGAAAAAGATTGAAAGTCTAGAGCTCAATTCACTAGAGCTTAACAGTGTTTGTGAACTAGGTCATTCTATCAAATATATATCTTTTTTGTACACATCCTCCTCCCCAGGAATCTGAGCAACATGCTACTGTAGTCTCTCTCCACTTTGGGGCTACATATTTCATATTTTCCCTCTGACCTTGCTCCTGAATCTAGCTCTTCATATATAGCAGAGTAATGAACTACTGCCACTTAGCTCCAGGTTTGTTGATATCAAATGCAATTCTGAGGCAAAAACACTGCACCCATCCACACTAAACTCAGAATAAAAAAAGAGTTGCATTTTATGTAGTCCCAAAACCAATATTACATGAAAGCTCCTAACAAGCATCTCCTTCACGCTCCTGCTATATGAACACCTTCTTACCAGGTTTTCCTTTCCTTGTCACATCAGTGGGTTTAGGGGGAGACTACTTGGAGAATTCTCTTTTCTCTGTCCCATGTTCTCTTTGATTCTTCCACTACCATCTAGTATTTCCTGTTCAACACCTCCTATAAATCGTGGTCCAATATCCCTTCAGCTCCCTTCACTACCATAAATTTGAAGCTCTTGAATATCTATGGCACAAATTCAGGCCTGAACTCTGAGTCTCATTCTGGTTTAGATAATCTCTGCACAAGAACAAAAACAGAGAGGAGGAAGTAAAGTTTCAGGCTGACCCCAGATGAAATTTAAACCAGTCTCAGAGCTACTTTAATTTACACCTGGTTGCCTATAACCCTAAAAGGGGTATTCTGAGTGCCAGGAATAGCTGAAGTGCAGTAGCACTTCTGCCACATCTCTTCCCCTGGCCCGGCCCCTTCTACAAGGGGACTACAAGGAGGCATGGCGGAGAGCTATTATGCCAGTTCTATGCCAGTGGCAACTATCCCTTGTACCAGGGGATTTCCCTTAGTGGCTGAATCCAGTTGTTTTTATGCCACCAGAGCTAGAATACAATGAGAATCTGACCACCAGTATATGCCGGTGCTGTATTAACTTCAGCCAAGAACTTTCCTTTGATTTGTGGGGCTCCTCTGGGTCTGGCTGACATTATGAAATTGGAAAGATCCCTTTTGCACTTTTAATCAAAACTTCCACAAGCCTAGTGCATTAGAAGTATCTAGAATTCTTGGCATCTAGAAATTTTTTTAAAATCTGACAACTGGTTACTGCAATTCTAGTTCATTAGACCTCAGAATAACTATCCTGCAATATAGTAGATCTTTATTTGGCTGTATTAAAAATAGACAAAAGATTTAGAATTAACTGAACCCAATAAATCAATGGTTTATTAGTAGAAATTCTACTAAACTGGAAACAAATTAGCTTATAATAAAGGTTTTATGGACAGTCTAATATTGCCAAGTTTTTGTTTTTTAAATTTAGGAAAACATAAGCAAAGAGAGGCACTTAAAGTTGTATTTAGAAGTACAATTTATAAATGTAAACATACAGTATACATCACTGAAATAAGATTTTCCATTTATTGATCTAAATAAAGCAAAATATTTATTTTGGTAATGGGCTTTTCCACAAAACAAGACATTATATCAGAGATGGTGACTTATTCATAAAATCTGCTTTAATGTGATTACTCTCTGAAGGCTAGTGTGTCTGTTGAGTGTTGTTTTTGTGCCTCTCAGCCATAGATGCAATTTTTCACTAATCAGGCAAGAAAACATAAGGATCTGAAATCTCTTTTGAAGTCATTTTTTCTCCCTCCTTCTTCCCCATTATGCCCCAAGCACCAGCCTCAAACCACCAAATCCTCCAGGTGCAAGTCATGCTGATGGCTATTAGAAGTGATTACTCTCTAGCCATTGGAGGCTACAATGAATTTCAGATCATTGGCTAGAGGAGGACCCTTGAAAGTTATGAGAAGTGCTCCCGCCTCACAGAGACTGATGAATGTGCAGCATCCGTGATGCTCCCGGTCCCAGAAGTATGAGACTAAGCACTGTCTTGGACACATGACTACAGCACTGCAGTGTGTTACGACTTTGTCAGAAGACAGATATTCCCTATATTTAAAATGAGTATGCCTCCTCCTAGCAGTAATGGCATAACCTGTGGTTAAAACAATAATTTTAAAGGACCCCCTCTTACACACACACAGCTTAGTATGAGTTGAGAAAGAAAGCATTCCTCATGAATGACAAAATTCCTTGATCCACCCTGGAAAGCCTGCTTCTCCATTTTTGTTTATGGAAAACCTGTGAAATATAAACTCCACAGATTCTGGGGAGCTAGGTACATAAAGGCAGTGCCCTGTCCCAGCCAGAGCTCTGCAGGAATGCACTCATTGTGTGTGGAACCTAAGTCCTGAATTTGTCTCCTTACAAGTCATAGGAACAACAGAATTGGTCAAAAATGGAGCTCCATCTTGAATTCTGAATTTCCTGGCTGTGCTTTTTAACCAAGACCCATCTGGGATTCTTTCATAATTTAATTCTTATAATTATTTAATATAATTATCATCCTTTATGAATGCATGTTTATTTCTGAGCAGTGAAGGACAAGTAAACTGCCAGGGACTGACAAGTTTGCAGAACTATACCCTCTACAATTTATACATCAGGACCGCAGGTTCACAAAATCTAGAAAAAAAGAAATACCATTAAAATAAAAAGTTCTCTGGGTGTTTCTCCAGTGTAGCTAAAACATTATCACTGTTTTGAAACACCCTCATGTTTGTCCTCTGATAAAGTCTCTTCAGGTACTTGTTCTCATTATTAGAGATATAAATAAATATCTAATAAAATAATAAGTTCGCTGCCACATCTTGTCTGAAATGGGGGTGGGGGCACTAGGGGAAGTTGATTTTGTGAAGTGAAATATTTTTTGGTTCATCTCAGGTTTTTTAAGTTGGGGTTAGCATTCTTGGTCTGTTGTTTTACAGAAAAGTAAAAAAAAAATTGAAGGTGGAAAAATGCCATTTATCTGTGAAAAGCTGCCAGTTTTTCCACACAGAAGTTTCAGAATTTGGAGCAGGGTAGGATTTTATCTCTTTTGCCATGAAAGTCCACAGTTGCAGAAACAGCAAATTTTCCCCCTTGATCAAGTATAGAAATCTTGCAAAAACTCATGAAAATCTCAGTTCTTGCACATCAGCAGCTCAAGAGGCAAAAATGGATAGCTTCACACACAGATCTCTTCATTTGTTATTGGTCTCAGGCTTCATGCCACACACACAACTGACAGTTTCTGCAGCAGAGAACCCTTGGCTGGAACTAGCCAAAGAGACAGAATTGCCACTCACTTTTAAAGAGCTGTGTTACCTTTAACTCACTGCTGATAATTTGAGACAGTACTGGATAATTTTCTCCATATTATCAGACTAGTGAATAACAGACTTCTAAGATATAATTTAATTCCAAGGTCTGTGTCATTAAAACAGAAATTCAAAAGACTTCATTCTGTAACAGTATATGCTGCCTGCCTGTCTTTCAATAGAGCTGGAAATGTTTCTGTACTTTAGTGCTAAACATTTTAGTGACCCCCCACACCCCATGCTACTACATCTTCTTAATTTTACTCTATATTTTGCTCTTATGTGTGAGAATTATAGATTTATATTTAGTTACTGTTATATTCTTTTTAATGGTTTGATTTCTGGATTTATGGGATAGTTGTCTCCATTCTTTTACCCTTTATACTGCATATTAAAGTTACATTAATGTTCACCTTTCTGTCATAAAAGTAAGGAAATGAACAGTTACGATGCTGTACTAGACTCTGGTATGTCCCAATTGAAAGAATAAGGTTTCTTCCTGGATTTCATTTTAAAATAAGAATCCACTTTTAATTATAGGAATGTACAAAAACAACTGAATTACAAGTGCTATCTTTGAGCACTTGTAATTCAAAACAGAAACTATTCTCATTTTGAAGGACAATTTAAATCCCAAGGTCAATGTTATACTGGAACTAGAAACCTTTAGAAAAACAGAAAATGCAGGTTGACTTTTAATAGTGATGAATGCCAAACAAAGAACACTTACTCAAGACAAGAGAACGTTAGACATGATCTGATTAAACCATGGAGCAAAATATAAACTGCAAGGTCTTAAGCTGCTGTAACTTCATCTTCTTTACATGAAAAATTAAAGAAAATGGTAAGTGTGTTAAGAAATGTCAGATTCTTAAAAAAAAAATCTTACCAAAAAATCAAAATGTTAAATAGATGAATTGACTGAAAGATTGTTCATTCTCTGGCTCCAGCTCCCTGTTTGTCAGAGTACAATTACCCTCATTATTAGAATTTAGGTTACATCCTCATGTGTGCCTCTCTGTTCATGAATAAAAATCTCTTCATCTGAGCCCCTCCTACAAATAAATTCAACATCTCCCATTTTTTGTTCAGATGAATGGCGTGTTTATATACATACACAAAATAGAGACTGGGTTTAGGGGAGAGTAAACATTAATGCAGCTACAGATATTAGGCATGTGGAAAATATCCCTTTTGCCCATATAAAATACACATGCATTTTTATATGGCATTAATAAATAAAATTGTTTACAAACATTCATTGCTCACTGAAGAACAGCACAAATCCTGCAGGTATGGTGTAGATGTAATACAAGATGACAAGCACTCCTAAGGGTGTTGGCATTCTATCAGCAGCAAAAAGACAAACATTGCATTTCCTTCCATGGAATTCTGATGCCATTGTTACTGTATCATAGGATGGCTGATGTCAGTTACTACAGATCTAGGTGACTGACACAGAAGCCTTCTGGTAATTGTCTTGGTTTTGCCACAATGTTGGGGGAGAGGGGAAATCAAACTATTTCATTGGCTTCAGATAAGAAAACAGAGGTAGTGGCATGGCTTTCAGAAATGAGAGTAGATGAAGCTGGGATAATAGAATGAAAAACCTGGGAGGAGGGAGACATTGGAGTTACAGGAGCTATAACAAATGCTGCAATGCAGTTAGGTAAACTACAGCATATTTTATTTTGAGTTGCATGAACTCAAAATGCACACTGTTCGTTTGTCCATGGCAACTGCTTGTACTCCACTGTATTCCCTGTTCATGTTCAACAGCTACCCATTAATACTCCATTAAGCTGCACACCTGCAGTGGCTCAGACCAGTGCGCTGGTACCATTAAACTTCTCTATAACCAGCAGACCTAGATCCACCTGCACAAAAATCTATTTTATTTGTCCTTTTGTTGGCTTTTTAACCCTTTAAAGCAGCGGTTCTCAAACTTTAGCAACTGGAGGACCCGCATTTTGATTTAAAATTTTTCACAGACCCCCAAGGCTCCCGCTCGGCCCTGCCCCAACTCCAGAGAGATCAGAGTTGAACAGATCATTTCAAAAGGTTCCTTCGCTGAGATAGAATGAGAAAACGTTTAACAAAGTGAAACACTAGTATGAAAATTGCAATATGATTTCTTTTCTCTATTTCCCAGGAAATGCAGTATATCCATTGTCCAGTGTTATGATTCCACCTTGATATACATTTCCTCGTTTTAGAATTCAGTGAAGAATTTCCCCCATAGCTTTACTCACAAAGTGTCACATACAGCTCGTCAGTTTAACAAGATGCGAACAAACCCCCAAGTGTGTGGTGATGTGGGGATTTCCCCTTCCTGATAGTTGCCTCTTAACACTGGCAAATGCTCCCCAATCCCACTTTAGGCAGATGGAACTGACTCTGAAATTCTAGAACAAATGTACCAGACTTTCCCTCTGCAGCAGCTTTTGAAACTGAATCTGTGCCAATGATGTATAATATGTCATTGATAGAGTTCCCACCTCCCAGACACTGAACAACTGACCGCTGTCCCCAGTATGAGAATATTGTAGTCTGACAACTGGAATAAACCAATCCAGAACTTGTTTGCTACTTTATTAGGGACATGCTGCTGTTCACTTTACATGATACTACCATCCATGCTAAACAGACTCATTCATTCTGAAAGCGTCAAGTGTACATATGTATTCCTGAGGGAATTCTGCACCAAAAAAATTTAAAAATATTATGCGCACAATATTTTAAAATTCTGCAAAATTCTACGAATTTTATTTGTCAGTAAATAAATGTGGCTCCAGCATAGCACTGGGGAGCACAGGCCACTGGCTGCATTGAGGTTGGAGATCACCCTGACGCCCCATGCACCGGACCCTGACAGTGCAAGGGCTGGGCCTGCTCCAGAAACACCCCGGAGCCCTGCCCTTTTGTGCCAGGTGCACCAGATGTGGGTGGACAGGCTCAGCCCAGCAGGATCCAAGTGTGGAGGGGCTTAGTGTTGGTGGATCCAGGTGTGGGGTGAGAGGTTTCTGTGTGGGGTAATCTGGGTGCGGGCAGCTCAGTGGGAGATCTGGATACACAGAGGCTGGTTGGGGGGCTCCAGGTGCAGGGTCAATGGGACTCTGCAGGGGATCCAGGTGAAGGTGGTTGGGGCTCAGGATGGGGGGCCTAGGTGTGGGGAGATGGGGCTTGGAAGGGGGTCTGGCTGTGGGGGGCTCAGGGGGTCGGGTGCTGGGGGAGTGGGGCTAGATAGGGTGGGGGTCCAGGTGCAACTGGTTCGGGGATCAGTGGGGTGGGGGTCTGGGGGTGGGGGGCTCAGAGGGGTCCAGGCATAGGGGGGTAAGGCTTGTCAGGGTGAGGGTTCAATGGCTCTGCTTAACAGGGGAGCCCCAGCTGCTGCAGAGGGGATGCCACAGCCCGGGCTCCCGCTCCCCCCACCCCATGATTCCCCTATCCATCCCCCTCCTTCACTCCCCTCCCCATGCCCTATTCCACTCTCCCCTCTTTCCCACCTTCCCCCCACCCCACCCCCACCATGGGCACTCACTGTTGCACAGAAAGCAGGCTCCCAGCACACAGAAGGGGACCATGACTGGCACTAGGACCCAGGATGTGGCGTTCAGCTGCAGAGTCAGGGGAGCCCAGACACAGCCTCCTTCAGCTGGGCAGCTCTGTGCTTGCAGAATGAGGGGGGGCAGAGGCATGTAACCCTGTGTGCCCCTCCCTGCCTCGCCTCTGTTTGGAGGGGGGCATTTCCCTTCCCCCCCCCCAAAAAAAACAACTGCGCCCACGGTCCCCCCTGCGCGGCTTCCCTGCTGTTTCCGGTAGGGGAACACAGGACACCTGCAGGGGGCATTCTCTGCGGGCACGCAGTCCCGCACAGCCCCCCAGGAGTATATAGTCCTCGAGTATCATTGAACTTTGAGCTGGGGAAATACTGGTGAAAGTTCTTCATCCACATCTTTGCAAAAACCAACTTGGGATGCAGTCCAACTTGGTCTATATACTTTAGCAAGGTTAGAGGCTGTAATTTCATTCATATGCGAAAGATTAATCCATAACATTTGCTTCAAGAACCTTAATGGCTGAGAGGACTTGCTCTCAGGTTGAACAGACAGCATTAGTTATTTTTAGAGTAATTAATTAAATGTATTTAAAGCTTTTTTTGAAAAGCCCTTTTCCTTGATCATTTTTCATAAACTACTAATAAAGATACTGGACTTCACTCAGTTACATCAGTTTTAAACCAATGCTATTCCCGTTCTGGAAGCAGTCAAGATGCAAAAGCATAAGTTTAAATCTTAGTTGCATATTAGTCATCTTTTATAAAGATCAGTACTTAAGTTAAAGACAAACATTTTAAATAAACAGCTCCCTCAAGTAAAGACTCCAGGTTCCAGTGGGTAGAACAAAGGAGGGGGCAGTAGGGAAAACTGTGTTCTAATCCCAGCTGGGAGTGACTAAGTGAGTCACTTCACTTCTGTGCCTCTATCTGCTCTGTAAAATGCATTAATAGATGACACAGGTAACCATAGGCCAGTTAGCTTGACATTAATCCCAGGCAAAATCATGGAAAGGCTCATACGGTAAAGTAAAGTCTTAAATGGAATTAATGCCTATAAACCATGCGTTCCATTTTGCAAAACATTTCAGAATTTGTTTTCTTGCCACATCAGGATGAAAACGCGATCTTTGGAAATTCTTTTTCTAAAAAGCAGAAAGAGCTCCAGAATGGCCCAGTGGTTAGAGCTCACTGGGATGCGAGAGTCCCAGCTTCCAGTCCCTGCTCTGCCTGAGTCAGTCTCTCTCTTTCTCTCTGGCCCAATGATTACTTAAATTTATACAAAGTGAAACAGTTCCAACATGAGAAGTTGAGTCTATGCCCTAGCTAGATCATTCACCTGTGATGTGGGAGAGACAGGCTCAAATCCCTGCTCCAAATAAGAGACTAGAATCGGCATCTCCCACATCTCAGGTAAGTGTCCTAAACACTGGATTATTCTGGGGTCTCTCTCACGTATATCAATAAATGAGAGGGAGACAAGGAGAGCTATTACAGATGGGGAAACAGTACTTGTTTACTTCAGAGGGTTGTTGTGAGGATAAATATAAAGATTGTAAGTTACTCATATGCTACAATATTGGAGCTATATAAATAGCCAAGATAAATCAATCTAGATCATTTGGTAATATAGGCTCATTTGAACATGCCTATTAATACAGGCAAATACAAAGTCATATGTTTAGAAGCAAAGATTATAGGTCACACTTACAGGACGAAGACTATTTTGGAAAGCAGTGACTATAAAAGGGATTTAGGGATCATGGTGGATAAGCAACTCAGCATGAGCTCTCAGCGTGGTGCAGTAGCTAAGAAATCTAATTCAATCCTTGAATGTTTAAACAGGGAAATAAGAAACGATATTACCACTGTATACAGCATTAGTGAGACCATTACTGGAATACTGTGTCCAGTTCTGGTGTCTCTAGCTTAAGAATGATGCTGGCAAATTGGAAAGGGTTCAGAAAAAAGCTACAAAATGATTTAAGGTCTGGAAAACCCGTCTTACAGTGAGTGTCTAAAGAAGTGCAATTTAGTTTATTCAAGATAATGATAGAAGGTGACTTGTTCAGTTTATAAATACCTGCATGGGGAGAAGATTTTCTGTGGTAGCAGATTCATTAATCTAGTATTCAAAGGCGTAACAAAATCCAATGGCTGAAAGCCAAAGCTAGATAAATTCAGACTAGAAACAAGATGCAAGTTTGGGTTTTTTTAAACAATGAAGATAATTAAACATTGGAAGAACTACGGATTTGGTTGTGTCTAGCACAGTGGAGTTAAAGAAAATCATTGGGTTCAACTGGCCCCACCCCACGATACTGCAGCCAATGCTTGGCTTGGAGGGGGAGAAAAAAGGAGCCTGGCTCAGATAGGGGCTGACTGGTGAGGAGGCAGGAGCTCTCTGTCTGCCTGCCTGAAGGGACCAATCAGCAACTTGCCAGCCAGTGCAGCCACTTGAGGCAAGGAAGGGCTCCCCTGCCACAGGGAGGCTGCAAATAAACCCCAGCACTCAGGGCAAGTGGATTATGGGGCCATACCCCAAACTGAAGAGACTTGTAGGAAGTAGCCCAGGGAAACGGGTTTTGACGACCCGCCAGGAGGGAGACCACATTTCCCCTCTTTAGGGATTGATCTACACAGGGCCCGGCGCTGAGACCCAGTAGAGAGGGAGGGTCTGGATCCCCCTCCAATTCCCTGGCCTTACAGACTGAAAGGCCAGTGATCTAGCCAGTAGGCCACCCAGCCATGGAAGACTCTATCACAAGTGGTGGACAATGTGGGCATGTGCCCTAGTACCTGCCAGAGGCAATTTAAAAAGACCCTTAAATGGAGATGAAACAGCTACTAAAATGGATGACCAAGCAAAATTCCCACCATCAACAGCAACTGCTGCAGCAGATGGCATGCAGCAGCTTATCCGCAAATTGGCGGCCCAGCAACAGCAGCACAATATTACACCCAGCACTCCAGCAGAGTCAACTATCCCTGCCCTTATCGGGCTCACCAACATGGGACCCGATGATGGCCCTGGGGCTTTCCTGAAAACTTTTGAGCAGGTGCCCATGGTAGCCCAGTGGCAGCGGTGTTGGCCCCATATTTAACAGGGGTAGCACGGACCATGTATCGCACTTTAGACCCTGTCGCCACCCAGGAATATGCCCAGGTTAAGTCTGTTATTTGAAGCCCTAGACATCTCAGAGGAGACGTTCCAACAACATTTTGGGGGGGAGTGGTAACTGCCGGGAGCCCAGAAGCTGCAGGACTCATGCTGGAGGTGGCTCAAGCCAGAAGCAAAGACTGGAGCGCAGGTCAATGAACTGGTCCTGCTAGAGCTGGTACTGACACCATGATGGATGCCATCCAGCTCACTGAGAACTACCTAGCTGCTAGGTCACCTGTGATGACCCCTCCACCCCCCGGGACCTGTAGGGACCAAGAGTCCCATGCCACTGAAAGACGGAACCACCCATGGACCCCAGCCCCTTGAGGAGCATAGCCATGCTACCCCCTTACCAGAGCCCCAGATGGCACGAGGCCCGAGAGGTCCCAGGATTCCCTGACCCAGAGCCATTGGCTCACACCCAGTTCAAGACTGGGCCACTGGAGGTTCAGAAAGGGGTATTGTTGGGAATGGAACTTGTGGATGCCCATGGGGAAGAGACCACCCAAATGACCAGACAGGGAATCACCCAAGATAAGGATCGGTGTTTCACGTGTGGCCATTCTGGGCACTGGTCCAGACCCTGTCCCTACATAGAATGCAGCTTCGGGAAGATATGGACCCTGGGGACATGAGCATGACAAGGCAACCCAGCAAAACTAATCATCCCAGTGTGGGTTAACGGAAGAGAAGCAGTGAGGCTGGTAGATTCGGGGTGTGCCCAGACTCTTTTAACAAGCGCGGTGGTTCGTAACCCAGGGCCAACTCAGGGCACCATCATGTTACAGTGTGTGCATGGAGACGTGAAGACCTACCCCTGCACTGAAGTGACTTCAGTGAAGTGAACAGAGGGGAGACGAGAAGAGTCCCTGATGGCTCTGATGCTTGCCTACCCAGTTATTTTAGGCAGAGATTGGAGGTATTTTGGGGAATTGTTAACCAAGCTGGCAAGCAAGGGCTCCTCTGCCAACAGGAGGCTGCAAATAAACCCCAGCACTTGGGGAAACTGGACTAATGGGGCCACACCCCAAAGTTGTAGGAAGTAGCCCAAGGAAGTGAGTCCTGACTCCCTGCTGGGAGGGAGACCCATCTCCCCTGTTTAGGGGTTGATCTACACAGGGCCCTGGACTGGGACCGGATAGCGAGGGAGGGTCTCAGTCCCACCTCTGTCCTTACAGACTGAAAGGCCAGTGATCTAGCCACTGGGCCACTCAGCCACGGAAGAGTCTATCACAGGTAGATTCTCCATTACTTGCAGTTTTTAAATCATGATTGCAAATCTTTGCAGAAGTTAGAATACCCTAGCACAAACAAGTTATGGACTTGAGGCAAGAATTACTAGGCATGGGTGAAACATATTATTTGCCTTTTGTTATAAGTTTGTTCTTAGCTGGTTTACATTTCAAGTTCTGAACAAGTACCCCAATGAGTACTATTTTAAATACCCATGATATGGCCATTTCCTAGGGGTTTATATAGCTTTCTATTTGTCTTTTCAGACTATAAGTGTAACATCCCTTCTCTTGAGGGATTATCTATTTATGACTTATACTGAGATGAAAATAGCAGCTCAACAGAACAGTAACTACACATCAAAACAAAAAACACTGCTAAAATAAATTATCTTTAAAATGTTCTGTCTAACCAAATGATTCCTTAAAATCTCTCAAGAGCACATTACAACCTGAAATAGCATCAAAGGGAGTAATTGGAAGACATGCACTGCAAATACAATAGTAAAAGAAATACCCTCTATAGTTGCACCTAACATTTATAATGTCAGCTTCCCAGGAAAAGAAGGATGGTCCAGTGATTAGAGTACTAGCCTGGGACATGGGAGACCTGGTTCAATTCCTACTCTCTGAACATCCTGTCCCATCCTGGGCAACTCACTTGTGGAACTGAGGCATAGAGAGACAATCTATACAATGGAGATAATAGTAACATCCTGCCTCATGGGGGTGGGGGCTTGTGAGAATAAATACATTAAAGCTTGTGAGGTGCTCAGATACTGTGGTGATAGGGGACCGTATTAGAAAGATAAAACAGCATTATACTCCACCCACAAATCTGTGAATTTAGAAAGTAAGTTCTTCATCTAAAAGTGATCGTGAAAGGATTTTTTAAATAAACTGTCTTGCTCCTTTATGATGTAATAAAAAAGTCATGAAAGGTTTGTTTATTTCTTACTTTTTTTTAAACCTTTAGAAATATCAAGAATCATGATATGATTATGCTTGATCTTCACAGCTGGTGTTAAAGATTTAGCACCACCACACATGCTCTAAGCTAGGAAAGCGTGATGATGCTAAATCTTTAACAAAGCTTCCTTTCATCAACATATTAATTAGTGTTACAGGGTAGGTACCCCCATCAGGGGGGTGCCAGGTTGTGGGAGAATTAAAGTAGGGATTTGGCAGCCTGAGTGGCCTAATTTCCTATGACAGGTTTCAGAGTAACAGCCGTGTTAGTCTGTATTCGCAAAAAGAAAAGGAGTACTTGTGGCACCTTAGAGACTAACACATTTATTTGAGCATGAGCTTTCGTGAGCTACAGCTCACTTCCTCGGATGCATACTGTGGAAACTGCAGAAGACATTATATACACAGAGACCATGAAACAATACCTCCTCCCACCCCACTCTCCTGCTGGTAATAGCTTATCTAAAGTGATCATCAAGTTGGGCCATTTCCAGCACAAATCCAGGTTTTCTCACCCTCCACCCCCCCCCCCCACAAACTCACTCTCCTTCTGCTAATACCCCATCCAAAGTGACCACTCTCTTTACAATGTGTATGATAATCAAGGTGGGCCATTTCCAGCACAAATCCAGGTTTTCTCACCCCCTCACCCCCCTCCAAAAACCACACACACAAACTCACTCTCCTGCTGGTAATAGCTTATCCAAAGTGACCACCCTCCCTACAATGTGCATGATAATCAAGGTGGGCCATTTCCAGCACAAATCCAGGTTTTCTCACCCCCCCCCACCCCCAATAGTAACAGCCGTGTTAGTCTGTATTCGCAAAAAGAAAAGGAGTACTTGTGGCACCTTAGAGACTAACCAATTTATTTGAGCATGAGCTTTCGTGAGCTACAGCTCACTTCATCGGATCTCTAAATGGCCCACCTTGATTACTTTCAAGTGGACCCTCTGTTCTGTCTGCAAAGACACTTCCTGTAGGTTTGTTTGCGATTGTTGCTATTAGTCAAGGCAAGGAAAGTGTGCAGCTCCCACTCCTTCATGAAAAGCAGAGGGAGATCTTCCCCCTCCTTCTTGCGTAGTATTGTTCAAAATGTGTCTGTACAGTGCCTAGCACAGTGGGGCAAACTAGGCAAGACCACCAGACAAATAACAGGGAAAGCGCCTCCCCCTCCTGGTCTGGTGCGGTAAGAGTTCCTGTAGCTCACGAAAGCTCATGCTCAAATAAATTGGTTAGTCTCTAAGGTGCCACAAGTACTCCTTTTCTTATTCCCAATGTGAGTTCCTCAGCCTGCATTTCCAGATTACCTTAATCAAGCTTTGTCCGAATTTCTTGAGCCTGTACATTTGGGCTGGAGATCTTTTGGAATGTGGCATTCTCCTGCGATTTCTGGTACTTTCTGCCTTAGGTTGAGGTGGAAATCCCAGGACAACAGCATTTCTTTTGGTCTCTATCCCAATTCTGGTTCAGTCCACCACCAGGACATGGAAACCCCTGTGAAGATGAGAAAGAAGTTGTGTTTAAAAAGAACTATACCAAATTTCAGAAATTAGTCTGCTGTGAATTTTGACTAAGTTTGGGGAAAGAAACAGGTCTTGTTTTATTCAAACCAGCTCACTCATCTCTGCTATAAGCAAGCCAATCGTTATGCTGTTATAACCACTGAAAGAAATACAGTTTAAAATGTATATTATTTAAACAATAACCATTAAAGTTTCTCTTGTTTTTGATATGAAGAATTCCATCAGGGTAAGAACGTTTGCAACTCATATGCTCAAATTCTATGTATAACTCCGTTCCTGATGTCTTGTACATTTGATAATCTTTGTAGATTTTGTAACATTCTCTTGACCGTGAATTACTTCCTTGGAATACACATGACATCATGCTGCTTTTATCAGATTTTCCGAATAAAATATGTTCTAAACAAAGAAATAGAGGAAGCAGAAAAGCAGTGCAGAACTAGTTTTTTTCACCTTATTTAGAGGTTATTTCTTATAGAGATTATTATTGGCATTATAGCAAGTAGTGGCCCTAGTCATGGCCCAGGATCTCATTGAGATGGGCACTGTACAAACACAGCACAGAAAGATGCTTAAATCTTTGCAAAGCTCCTTTGTTTAGTGTTAGAAAATCTCTCTATGTTACTGTCTAGCCATGAGATCTCACCTTGCTTACTACTGATGTGGCTTACTACTGTGTGATTTTGCACCAAAAAAATACCAGACACCACAGTCTTCAAAGAGAATAAAAGTTAGGACCTTTACTTCCAAAGGGCCTGATACAAAACTCAATGAAGGCAATGGGAGCCATTCCATTAACTCCAGTAGGCTTTGGAACAGATTCTAAAAGCAGAAGCCCCAGTGCCAGAGTTAAAGGAGTAAGTAGCAGGCTGTTACAGGCACTGGGGTCAGTCAGTAGGAATATGTCCACACTGCACTAAGGAGCAAGCCTGACAGCCCGGGTCAACAGACTTGTGCTAGTGGGGCTTGTGCAAGTGCTCTCAAAATAGACAGCTTTGAGGTTGTGGCTTCAGTCCTCAAGCCCACCCCCACTCCAGGCTTCAGAGCCCAAGCCACAACATCTGTACAGCTATTTTTTAGCACATTAGCACAAACTCCGCTAACACAAGTCTGTGGACCCAGACTGGGAGGCTGACTCCCAGATGCAGTGTACACATGCCCTAGGAGGCATGATCACATGCATTGAGTATCTGTATTACACTTATTTCTAGTGAATGTGGATTATTCCTAGTAATTAGGGGTGGGATCTGCAAAAGTACTTGGGCTACAGAGTTATTCCAATGACTAAGTGTTTATCCACATTGGAACAATCCGTGGCAGAGAGGAAGAGCGAAGAAATATGAATTTGGGAATGACTGTACTGCAATGGTTAGGGCACGCACTTGGGAGACCCTGGCCTGGTACCGCTGCTCCAACAACTCCATTATTTATCCACAATGGAACAGCTTCAACAGGAGAAATTGAGGGAGCCCCAGTTCAGAATATACCATAGGTCAGTGGTTGGAGTATTCTCCTGAAAGGTAGAAGACCTCTGTTCAAATCCTTTCTCCCCCTCTGGCAGAGAGTGGGGGGGGACTGAACCTGGGTCTCCCAGATGAGTGCTCTAACCACCAGGCTAAAAGTTATAAAGTGGGCACCATTTCCTCTTCCAGCGGTTTAGTGTGGCAGCAGCAAGCCAGGCACCTAATTCATTCCTGCAAGAAATGCCTTACGACCTAAGATGTCTGACTCCAGGCAGCAAGTGCCTGTTTCTGGATCACTAAGCAGAGATAGGCAACTCCTTGCAGCCTGAACTTAGGTGCCTATCTCTAAGAGAGGAGTGGGGCTTAGCACATACCTCTCTGGTCAGCATCTCCCATTGGCTAATTTAGCAGCTCCCTGCCTAGCATATTTGTGGGTCACAGTCTAAGGTACCTATCTCTCCTCCTTCATTGTATAGGGAGCGATCTTCTACACTTTCCACAGTATGCATCTGATGAAGTGAGCTGTAGCTCACGAAAGCTTATGCTCAAATAAATTGGTTAGTCTCTAAGGTGCCACAAGTACTCCTTTTCTTATTGTATAGGGAGCGTAGGCTGCTAACTCTGCTTTGTGGATTGCACTGTTCTTGCTGGATTTTCTAGGTTCTGTGACACTCACTCTTGCATTGGTTCTCAAATATCATTGCACTGTGATACCCTTCTGACCAGAAAAATTATTACATGACCCTAGTGCCCTGTGTTACTCAGAGTAGTATTTTAAATAAAAAATGCATTTCAAGGCTGTAGCTACAAAACGTAGCCACTACATATTTTATTCACAATACAATCACAAGACTATCTTTATATCCAGCAATAAAAAATACAAATTCACCTAATGGGAGGGGTGAGCTTGTATTGATTAACACAAATCCTTGAAGCGGGGTTCTATGTGACTAAGGTAAAGATGGGGGGCATCTTCAACAGTAAGACGGGTCCTGTATTTGTTTTTCAGTAAAGTCGGTAATGAAAAGCCAGCTTCACACAAGTAGGTGAATGAAAATGGCATGAGCATTTTCAAGCTGCAGATGACACCTCTGGATATTCTTCTCACATAGAAATCCAGAAGTTAGCAATAGGTTGCTCAGAAAATCTCAGCATCAATGTCTCATCACAGGAATGGTCCATTAATGTTTCTTTCACTGTAAGTGACATAACAGCACTTGCAGTCATTTCTGCATCCACACCTCTGTTTTCTGATCCCTTTCAAAAACTGCAGTTTAAGGCTTTTCAGGTGGCTGATGATAATGGGTTGCAAGTCATGCTTTGGCAAGGCATTTTCGTCCAAAAAGACATGCAGTAAAAAAAAAACACCCTTCAAAACTGCCACTGGCCACATGAGCATACAAGGAAAGTTTTTTGATACAACTTTTGATTTTGTCAGTGAGAGAAAAGATGGAAGCATCTTGCCCTTGAAGTGAGGTTGTGACATTACGCCCCATATTCTTCACAGAAATATTGTTATGATAAGAATACAGCATAACTAAGATGTATTTTATGCAAGATGGGTGATGTGAGATATTTTTGGAAAGGTTATGATTTACTGAATATGATTATCCAATTTGTATGCATGTATCGTTTCTGTATCTGAAGTTAGAAATATTGACTATGTAATAATTGCAACTGTGTTTTCACCTGGGGAATGCCCACCAGACAGTATGCAAATAGCCTGGATGGGCCATTAGGAAGGACAATAGGACTCTGAAGACATTAATCTCCCTCCTGAGAAGTTTTCTGGGATGCTACTTTGACACTTCAGGGTCAGGTGATTGTGTCACCTGGTACTGGACATCATTTTTGACTTCTGGTATTTTTCCACTGGAAGGAGGTGGAGGTCAAACTAGGAAACAAAAGATTCCCACCATATGTCAATCCTGGGGAGTGAGTTAATATAGGCTCTTCTCCATTGCCTCCCCGCCCAAGAAGGAAGACTGTTGAAAACACCTGAAGAAACAAAGGAACTAAGCTGGGGGGGAGAGGCAGGGGCTGAGCCCAGGCAAGAAAGGTCAGCCTGTGAAGGGTATACCTGGAGATTTAAGATGCAAGCAGTGCAGTTTACTTTCAAGAAACTCTGCAACCTGCATAAAACATTTAGGGTAAGAAATTACTATTTGTAGACAATTCCTTTAATTTAAAAAGCCTAGTTTGCATGTTTTGTTTTATTTGCTCAATAATTAGCTTTGTTCTGTTTGCTATTCCTTATAATCACTTAAAATTTACCTTTTGTAGTTAATAAACTTGTTTTTTGTTTATTCTATAAACAGTTTGTGCATATCTTCCTCCACATAGCATGCATATCTTCCTGTCTATATAGCGTAAGACAATATAATTTTGGGTTTACACTCCAGAGGGTGTGTGCACCAGAGTACTGGGCAATTCCCTGAGCTGAGTCTTCCCACATAGAGCTGATTGCAGATTCTGTGTAATTCTACAGCTGGGTGCATCCCTACCTATGTGTGTGTGTGCAGTAAGATAGGCTGGTGGAATGAGTGGGCTCAGCGGGACCCCAGCACATCAGATGGCACCCCAGAAGGAGGGTCCAACCCATCACAGAAGTATTTAACACATTTAGGCATTCCAAAATGTCTGCCAGCTAAGCTAGCAAAGCAAGCCACTTGGTCTCTGCAAACTTTTCGGCCAGCGGGGAATCTTTGGAAGAGAAATTCTCATTTCCTCTCTGAGCTCTAATAAACGATTGAGAACCTTTCCCCGAGACAGCCACCATCCCCAAACTTCTATGTGGTAAAGCAGCTGATGGTGCTCAGCTCCTATCTCATCACACAAAACTCCAACAGATGTACACTCGGTGATCTACTCTTCACTGCAAACAGCTTCATTGAGAACTTGTTTTAGAATGGGTGCCTTTTTTTTTTTTTTTTTTTTGCAACTAGGGCTTGTCTGTGTATAATACAGTGAGTCCAAACTGCCTGAGGTACAACAGCCTGCACTCGGGTGACTAGCTCACTGTTTTTCCAATCACTGCACGAGCACTGGAAATTCCTACACGACACTGCCAGTCGAAGCCAGAATCAGAGACAAAAGCATCCAAAAGTATGAAGAGCTGTTCCCCTGTAGCACACTATGGTAATGGCCGGCAGATCAGAAATTCCGCTTGGAGTTTTTCGTCATTCTCCAATTTTAAAGGACTTTGCTTGATTTTAGCAATCATTTGTTCAGTCATGTCATTTGTCATACTGTGAATATGCCTGGCAATAGTGTTGTTAGACAGGGGAATTGAATCAAATTGAGTTGCTGCCCCTTGCCCCAACATAATCAAAACCATTTTCTTGGCATGTGACAGAAAAAAAGTTTCTCCAGTAGTGTGCGGTTTCACAGTTTTAGCTATCCACTATGACACAGCAAAGATGCCTCAGGGGCTTTCTCATTTGCTGTAGCTGCCATTCTCAGTACTGTTTTCTGGCCCTTTAGCATTCCCAGCTTTCGCTGAAAAAAATCGAGCAGTTTTAAAAGAACTGTGACAGGTCTGCAAGTGCTGCAACGTTTTAGACAGTTTTAAGCTCTCCTTTGCCAGAACTGCACCACACACCACATACTGTGGCTATGGGTCCTCCTGAAAGCCAGTTCATGTAAATCCATATTCCAAATATTTTGGGTCGTATTTGCAGTTTCTTGGTTTTTTACTGTTGTTTGGATCCTCGTTGTCAGCCCTTCTTTTGCTGCAAGTGGCAATTGACTCCCCTTCGTTACCTTTCTTTCCTCCACTTTTCTTCAGAAAACAGTCCATTGCTATAATTATTTCTACAGCAACTTTTCAAACCGGTTTCAACACAACAAGTGCTGAGTGGACTGGTAGGTAAACACATTTGCATGAGTACAGCAAGTGATCCACAGGGCCTGCAGGGGGTGGGAAGCAGGGCAATTGCGGGTGGCCCAGGCTACAGGGGGACCTGCCAAGCCAAATTGTTCAGACTTGAAGACCCACACAGCCCCACATCAGCCCCCAGCTGCCACTGAGACTTCAGTCCCTAGCCGCGGGTTTCTCTCCTGGCGATCCCATCGAAAAGGAGTTGCAACCCAAAGAACCGTTTCGCTATTGCAATACCTACGTCCCTTTGTGGATCCCAGCTAGGAACCTACAGAGACAGTTAGCAGAAGCTTACTATTTTGAAAAAATAGTTATAGGAGAGGAAAGATGAACCCAGCTCTGCAGGAAATAATGCTGTAATTCTTAAAGTCAGATCTGGAGCCCAGCAATAAGTCATGAGGCTCTCCAATTCATCCTATCAAAAGAGCATTCATGATCCTTATTGAAGGAGGGTCTCAATCCCCTCCTAAACTGAGAATTGGTCATGGAGGGAAGAATTTTGGGCCCAGATCCATAAAGGGACTTAGACATTGGATCACTCAGCATTGCAGCACCTAACTTTTAGGTGCCTAGAAAGTCACAGGAACAAACTGCAATCCACAACGCCTGATTTAGAGCTGGAGCAGGATATCAGGGCCCTGTGTTGCAGACCAAGGCATGGGTGGTCAGAACAGTGACAGTCAGTAACTAGGAGTCAGAGTCAGAGTCAGGAACCCAGCAGGTGAACAAGGCTGGAAACAGGCTGGGAATACGACAGGTACACGAGCAATCACAGCTGCAGGCATAAAGCATTGTGCTCCTATTGCTGGGCTTTAAGAGGAGGACTTGTGACACCTCCCAGCCAACCAGGGTCTCGGCAATCAGGGTGTTCAGCAGTAGGTCAATTAGTTGGTCCCAGGATTTCCAGTACGGCCTTGATTCCTGACGTACACGGTCCCTCATCTCCCTCTTTGTGTGTGCCCCAGTGCGGATAAAGACTTAAATAGTCATTGGGTCAAAGAGAGGGAATGATTCTGTAATGTAGGGGTTAGGGCACACACCTAAGAGGCAGGAAGGGCTGGGTCCAGTCCCTCTACTACAATTGCTCTTTCATTTTTTTATGCATGATGGAACAGCTTCAACAGGAGAGAATGAGAGACATCCCCCCACCCCATTCAGAATATCCCATAGCTCATTGGTTAGCACACAGTCCTGAGAGGTTGGAGACCCCTCAGGCAGAGAAGGGAACTGAACATGTGTCTCCCACATCCTAGGTGAATACCCTAACTATTGGGCTAAAAGTTGTAAGGTGGGCACCTCCAGTGGCCAGATTATGAATGGGACTCCAATCCAGAAGGCAGCCTCTGAGCATGCCTATCAAAATCAGGCCCCGTACACATGATAGGCAGGTAAATGCCTGTTTTCTCCCAGTTTGTGGATTGCTCTAGGCAGGAGGTAGGTGTCCAGATGCCTAGAGGGAGGCAGCAGTGCATATGTCCCGAGGCAGACACTTAGGGAACTTTTACCCAGAAAACTAGGTGCCTATAGGGTTTAGTGGGAGTTTTCTGGATTGCATGGAAGCCTAAAACTGGGACATAGACTCCTAAGTACCTTTGTGGATCAGGGCCTTAGTTGCTAGAGACCTAAATAAGTAGCAAAATCATCATGAATGTGTGATTTTCTTGCTTAAAATAACACATTTTAACTTCAGTTGTCTTCCCATATTCTTTTTTATTTCCGTTTGTTGTCTATGCATTTCACGTTCAATAGTATAAAACAATGGATTTTTGGAGACGCAAAGCTACGGCGATTTTTTCAAAGGGGCTCCCACACAGCCGCTATTTGTGCATGAGCAACTTTGGATGACAACATTCCCATGTGCATTTTTAAGCACCTGTTCTTCGCACATGCAGGCGATACAGTTTATACACACACCCCTTCTCAAACATTCATTTGACTGACAGACTGAAACATACCAACATTTTAAACAGAGTTGGTATCATAATAAAAAAAAAAAAAGATTCAGAATCCTAGATGACTACATTGGAATTACGCCAGAGATGAATCTGGCAACAGGATTTTGTCACAAGGTAGAGAATATATTTTAAAACAACAAAAAGACAAGATTATTGGACAATAACTTACTCTGATGATTAGAGCACCAGTGTACAGATTGGGGTAGTTTTATTTCTTTCATAGAGTGGATAAGAAATTTACAGCTACCAATGAATTTTTATAATAAAAGAAATGCCATTTAGCCATTAGAGGCAGAGCTTGTTATTTAGTTGTAGAATCAAAAGTTCAGTGAACGAAGGCTTAAGTTCACTGAACCACTGACTTCTGAAAATGAACTATGATTCATTCATATTCTCATTTATCTTGATGGTTATTTGAATATTTTCAACCAACTAGTATGACCGCAAATGGAATTCAGTTCGTTTGTGAATCTGTTTTTCCTCTTATTCCATCTGCTCTCTTTCAAATGTTGGCTTGCTGTGCACACGAATGCTTAAAGGAGTAGTATGTTGCTTTCCAAATGTGCTTTTAATGTGGTATCTAGACAACAGAGGATAAAGAACAGATGATGTCAAGACAATATGAGACATCTTCATTTTAGACTCAAAAAAGGGTACACCTTGTTTTGTTTCCTCCTTTAACATTAAAACTACATATCATAAAACATTTTAAAAACCACTAACTTAAAAACACTTGATACATCAGGAATGAAAAATACTAACATTAAAGCAGAAATGTGTGATAGGGTGTCTACCCTACTCTCATTCTGCAAGGTTTAGTGCAGGCCAAATGGGCCAATTAACCAATTAGGCAGATAATTAAGGAGGCTGGGAGGGCAGAAATAGGCAGGGCCTATAGAGCCCAGAGCTGAAAGCAGAAAGGGCTTCTGGGAAAAGGAAGACACTCCCAGGAGAAATGGAGGAGTGAGTGAAGATTGTAGGTTACAGTCACTTGCTCCCTGGGAAGAAGGAGGTGGTTTTGGGAACTGATAGGCCCAGGAAGGAAAGGGGACTAGTGGTAGGAAGCTGCCCAGGGATAGAGCAGTGAGACCAAAGAGAGAAGACCCAGATTGCTGAGCTGAGGGTCCCTTGGTTGGAATCCAGAGAAGAAGATAGGTCCATCTTCCCCTAACAGTCATTGGGTGAGTGGCACTGAGGCAGTGAATAGGAAGACTGCCTAAGACTATTGAGAAGCTAAAGCCCTCGGAAGGGGGGAACACGGCCAGAGGGCTGAGCCACAAAGAGGATGCTTCACTTCCTGAAGCTGCCAGAGAGGCTGCAGGCAGATAAAGAAATGGAGTCACGGTGTGCAGAGTATGGATGGGGGGGCCTCTGCCTCTAGCTAATCCCCTGAGTGACTAGGTCCCAGTCTGGTGGGGAGTGATGCGCCCCATGACAAAGTGCATGAAATCATTAAATGGCTATGCAGAAACAGTATCCTGAAGAGAGGAGTTTAAAAGGACATAGAAGGCATTTAATTTTTAGTTTCTTTCTAAGAAAACATCATTTTTGGCTTGATGATTCAAAAAATAAATCTATAAAGTAAAGAGATGTGGGCTGTATACTAAGATTTTTCTTTAAATACATTTATCAGCAGACTTGAATTTTGTAAACTGCAGCTTATTGAACATAACAAATATGACTCTGAAATATGTTAGAATACAAATATTGGATAGATAAATTACCTAATCCTGTTAGTCAGCGTCTGCTCTGTTGGGTTTCATGTCTATTACATCTCAGAGATCTGTATCAATATAACTGTGTTTACAAATAAAATAATTTTTGCTTTAACTTCCATTTTTCTGCTCAGCCTAGATTTTCTACTTCTCGTGTATCACTACCAGTAATAATGAATTGTCAGGACACTGTAATAATTCAGTTATACTGCCTGTTGTCTGCAAATTATGGCCTCTTACACCTGTGAAATCCAATGAGCACTTCATCTGAAAGCACTTTCCATTTAAAACTCAGGAGCAAATCAGGATGAAAACTGGCTAGGAAAGCACATTTCTATGTGGTAGTAAGTTGTGGGGCATACTATTTAACACACAGCCCTGTGAAGTACTAGCATGTTGCTACTGCTATCCTGGAGTTCTTTCTGAAAAAATAAAAACTGGCAAAACAATTAATTTGTCCAGTTAATTTCACTTTCCTCTTTGCTCCAGTTTATTGGCAGAAATTAAAGGCCAAATTATGGCTACTGCAGCATGGGTGTGTGCTAGGTGAGAATTGGTCTGGATAATTATTCTGCCACCAACAATCCCATGCAGGGGGGAGCCATAATGCATCTGCCTGCATTCCTTAAGACAGGGGTGGGCAAACTCTTTCGGGGTTGTGAAACTGTATGGAGGGCCAGGTAGGGAAGGCTGTGCCTCCCCAAACAGCCTGGCCCCTGCCCCCTATCTGCCACTTCCCGCTCCCTGACTTCCCCCCTCAGAACCCCTGACCCATCCAACCCCCGCACTCCTTGTCCCCTAACCACCCCCTCCCATGACCCGGGACCCCACCCCCTATCCAACCCCCCCCATTCCCTGACTGCCCCGACCCCTATCCACACCCCCACACCCTGACAGGCCCCCTGGGACTCCCACGCCTATCCAACCCACCACCACACAGAACCTCCACCCCATTCAACCACCCCCTGTCCCTTGGAACCCCCTGCCCCTTATCCCTCCGCCCGCCCACTTACTCAGAGCAGCAGGAGCTCGCCGCCTGGCTGGAGCCAGCCACGCCGCCGCGCTGCCCGGCAGCAGCGGTGGGCCAGAGCACTGGCAGCACGGTGAGCTGAGGCTGCAGGGGAGGGAGGACAACAGGAGAGGGGCAGGGGGCTAGCTTCCCCAGCTGGGAGCTCAGGGGCTGGGCAGGATGGTCCCGTGGGCCGGATGTGGCTTGCGGGCCATAGTTTGCCCACCTCTGCCTTAAGAGCAAAGAGGTTCCACTCGCTCTGTAAGCAGCACACAATACCTTGTGTGCCTGGATGGTATGGAGAACAGCATTATTGTGTGCAATAAATGTTCTACAGATTTAAGGCCCGATTAAGATCCATACTCTTGGTGGTGTAACTCCATTGGCTTCAGCAGAACAAGGCCTAATTTATCCTGGTCTGAGATCAGAATCAGAGCCCTAGTAATTGCTGGTGATGAGTGCTGTCATAAATATAAAGGGAAGGGTAAACACCTTTAAAATCCCTCCTGGCCAGAGAAAAAACCCTTTCACCTGTAAAGGGTTAAGAAGCTAGGATAACCTCGCTGGCACCTGACCAAAATGACCAATGCGGAGACAAGATACTTTTAAAGCTGGAGGGGGGGGAGAAACAAAGGTTCTCTCTGTCTGTGTGATGCTTTTGCCAGGAACAGAAAAGGAATGGAGTCTTAGAACTTAGTAAGTAATCTAGCTAGATATGCGTTAGATTCTGTTTTGTTTAAATGGCTGAGAAAATAAGCTGTGCTGAATGGAATGTATATTCCTGTTTTTGTGTCTTTTTGTAACTTAAGGTTTTGCGTAGAGGGATTCTCTATGTTTTGAATCTGATTACCCTGTAAGGTATTTACCATCCTGATTTTACAGAGGTGATACTTTTACTTTTTCTTCAATTAAAATTCTTCTTTTAAGAACCTGATTGCTTTTTCATTGTTCTTAAGATCCAAGGGTTTGGGTCTGTGTTCACCGATGGAAATTGGTGAGGATTTTTATCAAGCCTTCCCCAGGAAAGGGGGTGTAGGGTTTGGGAGGATTTGGGGGGGAAAGATGTTTCCAAGTGGGCTCTTTCCCTGTTATATTTTTGTTAGATGCTTGGTGGTGGCAGCAATCAAGTCCAAGGGCAAAAGGGAAAATAGTTTGTTCCTTGGGGAAATTTTAACCTAACCTGGTAAAAATAAGCTTAGGGAGTTTTTCATCCAGGTCCCCACATCTGTACCCTAGAGTTCAGAGTGGTGAAGGAACCTTGACAAGTGCCTAAAAGCATAGGCCCAGAGCCTCAAAGCTGTTTAGGTGCCTAACTCCCACTGGCATCAATGGCAGTTAGGCACCTAAATATCTTTGAAAATCTAGGCCATTGTCCCTGTTCCTGAGCTCCATCAGCATAATGCTTCCAGGTGCCACTGCTGGGACACTGCACCTCCTCCTTCCCCTACATCACAGATCAGAATCTTAGAGTATGTCTGCACTTCAAGCTGGGGGTGTGATTCCCAGCTCAAGGAGTTAAACTTGCACTAGCTCTTATCAAACTAATGCGCTAAATATAGAAGGTAGCCACAGCAGAGTGAGTGTTGGGAGGAACTAGCCGCCCTGCATATGTACTTAGCATCTCTGGCAAGCACACACTCAGATAAGCTAGCTGCTCTCGCCACTCATGCTGCTGCCATGCCATTCTATTTTTCCTTGAGCTGCGAATAACGCTGCCATCTTGAAGTGTAGACATACTCTTAGAGCCCAGTATTGCCAACCCCAAACATTCATAGCCTGCAAAAAAGGCTACTATAATTCTGGGGTGTATTAACAGGAGTGTCATATGTAAGACATGGCAGGTCATTGTCCTGCTTTAGTTGGCACTGGTGAGGCCCCAGCTGGAGCACTATATCCAATTTTGAGCACCACAATTTAGGAAAGATGTGGACAAATGGGAAAGACTCCAGAGGAGAGCAACAAAAATGATAAAGGTTTTTAAAAAACTGACCTATAAGAAAAGGTACAAACTGGACATGTTTAGTCTTGAGAAAAGAAGGGGAGCGGGGAACCTGATAACAGTCTTCCGGTGTGTTAAGGGCTGGTATAAAGAGGATGAGGATCAATTGTTCTCCATGTCCACTGAAGGTAGGACAAGAAGTAATGGGCTTAATTTGCAGCAAGGGAGATTTAGGTCAGATATTAGGAAAAACTTTCTAACTAGAAGGGTAGTTAAGCTCTGAAATCGGCTTCCACAGAGGTCATGGAGTCCCCATCACTGGAAGCTTTTAAAAAACAAGTTGGACAAATGCCTGTCAGGGATGGTCTAGGTTTACTTGGTCCTGCCACAGTGCAAGGGGCTGGACTTGATGACTTCTTGAGGTCCCTTCCAGTCCTACCTTTCTATGAGACTTTAAAAATACAAAATTTGGGTGGTTCTTATGTGAACACTTTTTCTTAAAGTCTTAGGGTTCTTATTTTCAAGCTTTTCTCCAGAACCAAAAGAGCCAGAAACTTTTATTTTTTAAATGGAAGCTGAGATTCACAATGACCTGATCCCAGGAGCGTGGTGTTTATCAAAAACACTCAATGTTGTGAGACTTCCAATAAAATTACAGGTTTCAGAGTAACAGCCGTGTTAGTCTGTATTCGTAAAAAGAAAAGGAGTACTTGTGGCACCTTAGAGACTAACCAGTTTATTTGAGCATGAGCTTTCGTGAGCTACAGCTCACTTCATCGGATGCATAGCATATCGTGGAAACTGCAGAAGACATTATATACACACAGAGACCATGAAACAAAACTTCCTCCCATCCCACTCTCCTGCTGGTAACAGCTTATCTAAAGTGATCATCAAGTAGGGCCATTTCCAGCACAAATCCAGGTTTTCTCACCCTTCCCCCCCCCCCCACACATACAAACTCACTCTCCTGCTGGTAATAGCCTATCCCTCTTTGAAACCTCTCTTTATAATGCGCATGATAATCAAGGTGGGTCATTTCCAGCACTAATCCAGGTTTTCTCACCCCCCCACACACCCCCCTCCAAAAACCACACACAGAAACTCACTCTCCTGAGTTTGTGTGTGTGGTTTTTGGAGGGGTGTGTGTGTGGGGGGGGGGGGGGGTGAGAAAACCTGGATTAGTGCTGGAAATGACCCACCTTGATTATCATGTGCATTATAAAGAGAGGTTTCAAAGAGGGATGGGCTATTACCAGCAGGAGAGTGAGTTTGTATGTGTGGGGGGGGGGGGGGGAAGGGTGAGAAAACCTGGATTTGTGCTGGAAATGGCCCTACTTGATGATCACTTTAGATAAGCTGTTACCAGCAGGAGAGTGGGATGGGAGGAAGTTTTGTTTCATGGTCTCTGTGTGTATATAATGTCTTCTGCAGTTTCCACGATATGCTATGCATCCGATGAAGTGAGCTGTAGCTCACGAAAGCTCATGCTCAAATAAACTGGTTAGTCTCTAAGGTGCCACAAGTACTCCTTTTTTTTAAATAAAATTACAATATTTGACACCACTGTGAGCCTTAAACTTTCACATTAGTCAACCTGAGCATACAGGTAGCAATACAGAAATCTCTAAGTTGTGCTGGCTTCGATATTGTGCCACTTCTGGAATTAGTTTTACAATAGTTGTGAGATATTATACACTAAGCTACAAGGGAAACCATGCATTTCATGAACTTACCAAAAGAACTTTATTTAGGTTTCGCTAGATGACTAGCTCATTTATTGAAATAAGAACATAGGCTCTTCTATTGAATAAAATGCTTCCATGCTTAAACTTTAACATTTTTATATTTAGTGATCTTTGCTTTGTTACAGCCCTATGATAATTCTGTTGAAATAACTGATGTACTGCAATAAAAAATAATGGAAATTTGTGTATTTAACCGGGGGAGGAGGGGATTAGGCCTTATGAGTCCCATTTTCAAGCATGAAATATCTAAATAGAACTGGAAATTGAAGTGTTATATCCTTAAATTAATTCTAGCAGATTTCATCCCCATACTTCATACTTAACAAATAAATTGCATGAATCTCAGCTGTGCATCTACAGTGTAAGGTGTGACTGAAGTAATCAAATCCATTAATTTACCGATTGCAAATTCTTGCTTACGATTTAGAGTTCATTGAATCATGCTAAAACTTTTCCGTTTTTACTTTTGCCATACTCACACCTTTTTTCATTTGCTTTTCACAAAAATTCAAGTAATTGAGTTGGTCATAAATGTTCACATAAAGTGCATTTCAAAATTCTTAGCTGACAATTTAAGCCAGCTAAGGGTCTGCCTCAACATGTGAAGTTACACATAATTCACAAAACTGAACTTGAAGAAAGCACACACAAAAATTTATGCTTCAAATGCTTGTGCACTCATCTAATCAGAAAATAGAAACAATACCACATTATCTCTCCGGCCAATTACAGCTAAGCTAAGCAGTTTGAGTTTCGCATACTTATGATTGTTCCAGAGAGTTTAAAAAAATTGAAAGACTTTAATTCCATAACAGGTATATTAATGGAAATCACAAATCTGCTCACTAAATTGTAGCAGCAAGATTTATCAGCTGCAAGTTATTCACTCAGCTCCATTTACAATGGTAGTTTATGATGGATTTTGGTCAAGTTATGTGCTAAATCTTGATATCCTAATGCCAATGGAAATGTGTATGAGTAACGACTAAGGGAAAAAACTGCATCTCAGGATTTGGCGTGGATTGTTTTTTATGAAGATGCGCTGCAGACATTGGAGGTCTAGCACCAGGACCGGCTCCAGCTTTTTTGCCGCCCCAAGCGGCGAAGGGAAAACAAAACAAAACAAAACAAACCGAGCCTCTTTGAGCTGCTGCCGAAGAGGAAGAGAGGGACTGCAGGGCCCGGTGCCGAATTGCCGCGGAAGACCCGGACGTGCCGCCCCTTTCTATTGCCCGCCCCAGGCACCTGCTTCCTTCGCTGGTGCCTAGAGCCGGCCCTGTCTAGCACTAGCAAGCTCTTATAATTTAACAAACAGAGGATAGTAAAGGAACAATAAAAGTAAAACTGCATCCTGCAACAGAAGAAAGAATTTTGCTTTTATGAGAAAATTATAACATCTCTATTGTACTTGTAGCATGTTAATGAAACTTTCTATTAGAAAGTAAGGAAATTGTTTTTCTAACTTTTTAACTTACCTTTCAGAAAAACAGAGACCAGTAAGGACTGAATACATATTCCAGAGTAGGGATCCTTTAAAATCATATGCTTTGAAATTCAGTCGTGTTACAAGGTTAAAATTTCTTATCTTAATGGGAAAGGAATGCTTTCTAAGCAAAAAGATCATGTGTAAATTTAATTAAACTGCTGTTTACTTCCTTGTCTTTCCATTTGGGACAGGTTATGTTACTAGAAAATCAAGTAGCTAACAAATTTATATTGATTATTTCAGACAGAGTTAAAAGTTTTCTGGTTCACATTAATATACAAAAAATCAGAGATCTGATTTTGCCAATTAAACAATTTGCTAATGGGTTTAATGTTTTGTAGAACATGCTGGTTAGATCTTATTTAATAATTTAAAAATACTCCAGAAATGTGTAGCATTTAAAAATACTCCAGAAATGTGTGACATTTGCTGCTATTGGATATGCATCACTAGATATTGTTAATGGAGAATTATTTTATAATTAATTTAGCTGACTGTTCCTATTGTAGGAAAACTGCCTGTAAGTACTGTAACAAATATGGCAATATCCTGCCACATCCTTGGGAGATTTTACTGAATTAAGTTCAATTATCTTTGGGGTCCATTGTATTAAATGAATGATTTATGTATTATTGTGACCCAGGATTGTATGTAACCCCTATATGTCACAGTTTCAGAGTAACTGCATATATATTCCCCATCTATAGTCTATCAAGGGCATCCATTTAAAAGATTCTCACTTCCAACCATCACCTCTCCTGGGTGGAGACCTGCCTCTCCCTCCCTCCTCATTGGGGTTTTTTAAGGCTGCAGAGTTCCCTGTTTTACACTGTGATATTCACAGCAAGCCAGACTGGCTAAGCAGGCCAATGTCTGCAATCTGTTCTCTTTTTCAAGGCTATGCACAATGTAATTGCCTAGTTACAAATTACTACACAGCTCTAGCTAAGCAAGCACATTTATTCTTAAGGTGAAACCATGAGAGAAAACATACTAAAACAATAAAAGAACCTACATGCAGAAAAAAAAAAAACGGCTAAAAAAGCTCAGAAGTCACCCTAACAATGACCTTGGCCTCTGTCCTTTAAACAGGGTCAGTCTTACAGGTGGGCAACATGGGTGACTTCCCAGGGCACCATGGTCAAGAGGCAAGGAGTGGGGTGGGCCTGAGGTACAAGGCTGCAGAAGGGAGCTCACAGCAACATGGTGGGAAGCCAGTGGGTCTGGGAGCAATGGGGGGATGGATGGGGAGGCAGCGGGGCCGTGCTTGATTTGTAATGAAAGAGAGGCTGGGGCTCAAGCTGGATGGTCAGAAAGTGGTGGTTGCTGGCTGGGTGCCCAGAGGTGCCAGGGCTATGAACTGCGAAGCCTAGAGGTGTCAGGGCTTAGTCCTGGCAAGCCCTGGCACAAGTTAAGCATGGTGGTGGGGGCCATGGGTGATGGGGAGGATGGGCCGAGGGAGGCAGTGGGGAGGTAGCAGGGACCAGGGGTGCCCAAATACAAGTTCACAAGGGTGCCATTTTCCCTACAGCCAGCCCTGCCTATGGTTACAAGTTCATAACTGTCTCAGATTCAGAACCAGAACTCAGGATGGGTTTATTTCTATAGACAGCTTGGGCCTTTGATCTCCAGTCTCCAGGAACAGATAATCTGCAGACAATGACCCACTCCTTAGGGCATAGCTTCATCAGGCTGTGTTTTTGCATAACCAGAGGTGGGGAATCCACTTAACATTTATTGTCCCAAAAGTCCATTCTTGCACATTGTTCTGAATTCAACAAGACTAACTTCAATAAAGACAAGTGCAAGGAAAAACCAAAGGCAGAACTACAAAATGGGGAATAACTGTCTCGGTGGTAGTACTGCTGAAAAGGATCTGGGGGTTATGAAAATGAAAACTAAATGAGTCAACAACATGCAGCTTCAAAAAAAGGCTAATATGATCCTGGAGTGTATTAAGAGACCTCACCTCTCCACCCTAGAGAGTTTACATACAGTCCTGTCCCACACTAATACATAAATCATTCATTAATTCAATGGGCCCTAAAGATACTTAAACTTTTCAATAGAAGTCTCCCAAGGATGTGGCAGGAAATTGCCATATCTATCACAAGTACATCTAAGACTATCATCGACTCCATAGAATCATAGATATTAGACATTTATTGGGTTATTAAGGGATCTATCCTATGGAGTGCTGAGTGCCTCATGTTGATTTCAGTAGGAATTGAGCACCTCTCTGGAGGTGTTCAACATCTCAAGTAATTAAGTCCTTCCAGGATCAGACTACTAGTCTTTCCTGTTCGCATGACAAAGGACAGGTTTTCAAACTGAAGACTGACCTTTCCATTTTGGATTTGGTATATACATGGAATTAAATGCACACTGGGCACATATGCACTTTCCAAACACTTTTGGAAAAATACTGATACCTAGAGCTAGGAGAGAAGCTGGGGTTTTTTATTATTATTATTCATTTATTTATTTTAGAAATGTTCCTGTTTCTTTGAACTCCAAAATTTGAAAAATGTTGCCCAGGGTTATTGATAACATTATTGCCACCTTTTACAAAACCACATTGGTACGAACTTCTGTGCGAGAGAGAGCTCTCCGGAAAGTAACGCACTAGCCAGTGTTTGCATACCAAAGCCCCCCTACTAGAACAGCAGCCCCATCCGAGTGTGCATTACAATTCGCCTTTATTGCTAGTGGCAGGAGCCTCTAATACTGGAATAGAAGGCCCTGCATTTTATCCCTGTTTATGAACATGAACATCCTGTGGGTGTCTATAGTGTACAGACTAGTGACTTCTGAGTAGTCCTGAAGACCAGAAAATCAGGGATGGCAATCCATCAAGTACTGCCATACATCGCTGTGCCTTTCACTTCATGCTTTACTGCTCTAAATTACATAAATTTAAAAAGAACAAAAATTTTGGCACAAGGATTAATGACTGTGTAGTTAAACTTCAGTGGTCTTATTGAAATTTGTCACTGATAGACACTACATCTGTAATAAATAAATCTAAATACTTGCCAAAGGCTTAAACAAACTTTGCTTCCCCTAGAAAAGAAAGGCATGTGGTTCACAACAGCCTCCTCCAATCCTGCAGTGTGATTCGTGTGAGTGAGTGTATCTTAGCGCCTGTCTAACTCACAGCAACTAAGTCTGGTACTCTGCCCCCTCTAGTGGTGGTGGAGCTACATATAGAGGTTGATGAGCCTGCTATAGCTGTGGCTAACAGAGGAGTGTGTTTTTGCTCAGGCAGTAGAAGCTTATGCTTTTAGAACCAGAAGCCCTGGGTTCAGTCCCCACTGTCCACTACCCACTGAGGGCACACTGTTACATCTGCGCATAACCCCGAGATTCTGCATGGGTCCCAGGCTCCATACCTGGATATCTGATTGTAGTTTCAGGGCCTCTGTATTCAGATATACAGGAGTACATAAGTAATAACCGAGTATGTATTCGACACATTCTTCTACAAAGGACTCCAGAAAGAGCTCCCAGAACTATTTATGATTTAGAAGTCATAGATAGTTTGTCGGAAAACTACATTTTGAAACACAGAGACATTCAGTGGCCTTCTGGATTTCAGTGCCATATAAATTACCCTTTATTACTGTAATTATTTGAAAAATATTGCTTTCAGTCTTAGATTTCCCATACTGAAACCAAGACATGACTCAGCTAGTTGACGCCATGAAAAAGAAGCTAAAAACAAATTTAGAAGCTAGATTGGGAGAGAGAGAGACAAACTACAAAATGGAGTTAAAAACACCAACAGAGATTTTATGGCGATAACAGTATTGACTTACTCTTGAGGCTTTCCCTAGCTTCTGATGGCACAAGTCCCAAAAGAGGTTCCCTGAGATGGAAAGTTCACTAGGGGAAATATTGCAATATATGTAGGGGTTTTGTAAGGAGTAAAAACAGGCCCAAATGTGAGCAGCAAGGGCCAGGAGGAGGGAGTGGCCAAAGCAACCAGGGGATACATTTCTATGATTTCTATGATCAGTATAGGGCTGGAAGGGACCCCGAGAGGTCAGCCAGTCCAGCACCCTGTATGTAAGTTCAGTGCATTCCCAGAGCAACCTCAGCCAGTAGTATCCTACGGAGCTCCTGTTAGGTATTAAAGCTGCTCCCTCACTCTATTGAGAAACTCAAGGAAGGAGCCCACTACAGTAAGTGCCTGCCCTTCCCCAGGATGAATCTCCCAGAGGGACAAAGGGCCCTACTGGAACAGGATGGTGTGACTTACATGCTCCCTGTGAAGATCAATGAATATTGGCACTTCAATATCAATTATCGCACATTGAACTGGTCAAAAATGGAAAGAAACTTCTGTGAAACATTTTAAAATAAACCATTTTTGGTTTTATTCAAAAATGTTCATGGAAAAGTTATGGTTGGTTGATAAACTGAAAACCAACCTGTTTTGGTTTTCAAAAAATGATTTTTTTTTCAATTTCGGGGGTTGGTCACAAAACTAGAAAATTTCAAGACAAATTTTCCACAAAATATTTTGGTTTGAAAAAAACCTTTAAATTTCAGATGAATTTTGACTAGCTCTAATCACATAGTATTCTGAATTTCTGAGCCTGTTTGGGAACTGGAAGAGAAAAAAGAAGTCCAAGGAAACCTATATGACAGACCACCATTAGACCATTTTTTGTCTTAAGAGATTTTCACAAAGACATACAGTATAATTCTGCTCCACTTGGTTGAAATACCAACTCTGTTAATTAATTTTTGGTCACTACTAAAAGTTTCCCTATCTAATGCCAAAAAAATTTAGTTTCTGATTGGTATATTGCCAATCACAGTAAATGGCTCTAAATGCGACCATTAAAACTTGAAAAGGCATTAATGTAATGATTCTGCCAGATAGATGCAGCTATTTTACAATTAACTATAAATGTTACTTATTTGACCATATATTTTTATTGTCTGTTGCAATGTTTTTAAATCACATTAGATTACTTAATTTCATATTCTAATAACGTATGGTCTACCTGTCTTTCACAATACAGTGACTTCCACTTATTTTAATCATTTAGGATCCCATGTTACTCAATGTGGGATGGCCAGCTGAAGGTGAGGGGTGCTGATTGGCCAACATTCCCCAGCTCACAGGATTTGGCCCCACACAGGAGCCATGTGAAGCCTCTTTGGGCTCTGTTCCAGCAGCCCACCCTACCCATCTGAACTAGCAAAGGGAACCCAGCTTGACAGATGCTGCAGGGGTCTAGCCAATCGCCAGTTCAGAGAGTCAGGAAGGAATTTTTCTCCCATGGACCAATTGGCGGAGGACTAGGGAGTTTTTTTGCCTTCCTTGCAGCACCTGCAAGCCACAGGGGGTTAAGTAGAAATGTACATGGTACCTAAACTAAGGTACTAGGGTGATATTGCTTACTCATCACAACTTGTAGCCAGCGCTAGCACAAGTCAGAGAATGAATGGTTCCCAGAGGTAAAAGACCTGGGATTTTGGTGATGGACTCAGGTGACAGGGTGAGACTTTGTGGCCTTTGCAGGCCAAATTCAGACCTGGGGACCTCCTGGGCTGAGGTCCCCAACCTGCATCCCCCTCCTAGGAATGGAGGGTACTAGGTCTCAGAGAGAGCGGAGTTCTGGGGGGTAGGCTGAAGAGAGCCTGCCCTGCATTATGGATTATATGGTAACGAGCCCTGTAACCAATGAAATGCCAGGTATAGGTGATGGGGGGGGGGGGGGAAGCAGCGCCCCTCCATTGTGTTAAAAATCGTGGCCTGCTATTTGGAACCCAGCTGTATTCAAAAAACAAAAACTAGACAAGCCATTTACAACATCAATTTTGCTTCTCTACAAAGGAAAAAGGACACTAAACTATCTAAACTGCTACATGCCACAAGGAGCCTCAACGGTAGTTCCCTTAATCCACCCAACAATATAGTTAATCTTTCCAGCTATACTCTTAGCCCAGCAGAAGAGTCTGTCCTATCTTGGGGCCTCTCCTTTTGTCCCTCCAGGCCCATGAACATGATACAGTTCTGTGGTGACCTAGAATCCTACTTTCGATGTCTCCGACTCAAAAAATATTTCCAACACACCTCTGAACAACATACTAACGCACAGAATCCTTCCTACCACCACTACAAAAAGAAGGTTTCTGTGTGGACTCCTCCTGAAGGTCGAAACAACAGACTGGACTTCCACATAGATTGCTTCCGTCGACGTGCACAGGCTGAAATTCTGGAAAAGCAGCATCACTTGCCCCATAACCTCAGCCATGCTGAACACAACGCCATCAACAGCCTCAGGAACAACTCTGATATCATAATCACAAAGGCTGACAAAGGAGGTGCTGTTGTCATCATGAATAAGTTGGAATATGAACAAGAGGCTGCTAGGCAGCCCTCTAACTCCACATTCTACAGGCCATTATCCTCTGATCCCACTGAGGATTACCAAAAGAAACTGCACCATCTGCTCAGGAAACTCCCTGAAAAAGCACAGAAACAGATCTGTGCAGACACATGCCTAGAACCCCAACCAGGGGTATTCTATCTGCTTCCCAAGATCCATAAACCTGGGAATCCTGGACGCCCATCAGGCATTGGCACCCTGACAGCAGGATTGTCTGGCTATGTGGACTCTCTCCTCAGGCCCTATGCTACCAGCACTCCCAGCTATCTTTGAGACACCACTGACTTCCTGTGGAAACTACAATCCTCTGGTGATCTTCCAGAAAACACCATCCTGGCCACTATGGATGTAGAAGCCCTCTACACGAACATTCCACACAAAGATGGACTACAAGCTGTCAGGAACAGTATCCCCAATAATGTCACGGCAAACCTGGTGGCTGACCTTTGTGACTTTGTCCTCACCCACAACTATTTCACATTTGGGGACAATATATACCTTCAAGTCAGTGGCACTGCTATGGGTACCTGCATGGCCCCACAGTATGCCAACATTTTTATGGCTGACTTAGAACAACGCTTCCTTAGGTCTCGTCCCCTAACATCCCTACTCTACTTGTACTACATTGATGACATCTTCATCATCTGGACCCATAGAAAAGAAGCCCTTGAGGAATTCCACCATGATTTCAACAATTTCCATCCCACCATCAACCTCAGCCTAGACCAATCCACGCAAGCGGTCCATTTCCTGGAAACTACTGTACTAATAAGCGATGGTCACATAAACAGCACCCTTTTCCAGAAACCTACTGACCACTATACTTACCTACATGCCTCCAGCTTCCATCCAGGACACACCACACAATCCATTGTCTACAGCCAAGCTCTGCGATACAACCGCATTTGCTCCAATCCCTCAGACAGAGACAAACACCTACAAGATCTCTATCAAGTGTTCTTACAACTACAATACTCACCTGCTGAAGTGAAAAAACAGATTGACAGAGCCAGAAGAGTACCCAGAAGTCACCTACTACAGGACAGGCCCAACAAAGAAAATAACAGAATGCCACTAGCCGTCACCTTCAGCCCCCAACTAAAACCTCTCCAGCGCATCATCAAGGATCTACAACCTATCCTGAAGGACGACCCATCACTCTCACAGATCTTGGGAGACAGGCCAGTCCTTGCTTACAGACAGTCCCCCAACCTGAAGCAAATACTCACCAGCAACCATACACCACAGAACAAAAACACTAACCCAGGAACCTATCCTTGCAATAAAGCCCGTTGCCAACTGCGTCCACGTATCTATTCAGGGGACACCATCATAGGGCCTAATCACATCAGCCACACTATCAGAGGCTCGTTCACCTGCACATCTACCAATGTGATATATGCCATCATGTGCCAGCAATGCCCCTCTGCCATGTACGTTGGCCAAACTAGACAGTCTCTATGCAAAAGAATAAATAGACACAAATCTGACATCAGGAATCATAACATTCAAAAACCGTTAGTAGAACACTTCAACCTCTCTGGCCACTCAGTAAAAAATTTAAGGGTGGCAATTTTGCAACAGAAAAGCTTCAAAAACAGACTCCAACGAGAAACTGCTGAGCTTGAATTAATATGCAAACTAGATACCATTAACTTGGGTTTGAATAGAGATTGGGAGTGGCTGGGTCATTACACATATTGAATCTATTTCCCTAAATTTAAGTATCCTCACACCTTCTTGTCAACTGTCTAAATGGGCCATCTTGTTTATCACTACAAAAGTTTTTTTCTCCTGCTGATAATAGCTCATCTTAACTAATTAGCCTCTTACAGTTTGTATGGCAACTTCCAACTTATCTGTATGTATATATATGTTCCATTCTATGCATCCGATGAAGTGGGCTGTAGCCCACGAAAGCTTATGCACTAATAAATTTGTTAGTCTCTAAGGTGCCACAAGTACTCCTGTTCTTGTTGTATTCAAGTGGTTTCTTCATATTGGTTTTGTTGTTTAAAGAACAAGACACAACACCCATCTGAGCTTCATTTCATCTGAGCCTAGTAACTGCCTAGCATTCCTGAATAATTGTGTGAGCAAGGTGACAAGATGAGATGAGAATTTAAAATTCATGCTGCTAGGTGACATCACAATAGACTTCTTACAGAACTGTTCTAACATGTTGTTTTCTCATTGCACATGGGTAAGTCTAGGAGCCAAATTTTGCTCTCAGCTTGCATAGTTGCTATGGTTACTGAAGTGAATAAGAGATGAATGTGTGTGGATACATATGGAGGGGGGAGAGGAATAGATATTTTTTTCTTATTATTTTACGTCTGACTGCATAGCCACATGCTGCAGAATGTCCAATTCCAGTTTCTCTTGAGCCAGCCCTTCACTTTGCACCATTGAGCTAGTGATGTTGGAAAGTAATTGGGGTGACTCAAACAGAGATGTGATACATCTGGTTTCTTTTGTTGTACATGATAAATCATACAAAGAAAAGGAGTACTTGTGGCACCTTAGAGACTAACCAATTTATTTGAGCATAAGCTTTCATGAGCTACAGCTCACTTCATCGGATGCATACTGTGGAAAATACAAAAGATGTTTTTATACACACAAACCATGAAAAAATGGGTGTTTATCACTACAGACGGTTTTCTCTCCCCCCACTCTACTCTCCTGCTGGTAACAGCTTATCTAAAGTGATCACTCTCCTTACAATGTGTATGATAATCAAGGTGGGCCATTTCCAGCACAAATCCAGGGTTTAACAAGAACATCTGAGGAACAGTGGCGGGGGGAGGAGGAATAATAAAGGAGGGGAAATAGGTTACTTTTTATAATGACTCAACCATTCCCAGTCTCTATTCAAGCCTATTTCCCCTCGTTTATTATTCCCCCCCTCCCCCACTGTTCCTCAGACGTTCTTGTTAAACCCTGGATTTGTGCTGGAAATGGCCCACCTTGATTATCATACACATTGTAAGGAGAGTGATCACTTTAGATAACCTATTACCAACAGGAGAGTGGGTTTGGGGGGGGGAGAGAAAACCTGGATTTGTGCTGGAAATGGCCCACCTTGATTATCATACATATTGTAAGGAGAGTGATCACTTTAGATAAGCTATTACCAGCAGGAGAGTAGGGTCGGGGGAGAGAAAACTTTTTGTAGTGATAAACACCCATTTTTTCATGGTTTGTGTGTATAAAAACATCTTCTGTATTTTCCACAGTATGCATCCGATGAAGTGAGCTGTAGCTCATGAAAGCTTATGCTCAAATAAATTGGTTAGTCTCTAAGGTGCCACAAGTACTCCTTTTCTTTTTGCGAATACAGACTAACACGGCTGTTACTCTGAAACATGATAAATCATGTGATTAATTCTTCAGTGGCTAGTTCAATCAAACATAGAATCATAGAATATCAGGGTTGGTAGGGACCTCAGGAGGTCATCTAGTCCAACCCCCTGCTCAAAGCAGGACCAATCCCCAACTAAATCCTGATTGAATTAGCCAATAGTTGTATCTGAAAACACAATGCAAATTATTATTCCAAAAATTAAAAAGAGTAGTAACTTCAAATAAAACACAAAACTAAATTTAACTGAAGCAGTGTATGTACATATGTAATCTTATGTAAAACATAAGCAGCCTGCCATTATAAATGTCCGCAGTCACAGAAAACCTCCTAGAAATCATGGTTATCAGTGAATTTGTGCACGTATGATATGAACACAACTCACATTCTCTTCCAAAAAATGGCTCCGCTACATGAGCTAGTGCAGCATTAGCTATTAGTTACACAGTTCATATTGCAGACAGGAGAAGGTAGTGGTGTGTATGCACATCAGCTAAGCTGGGATAGCATAACTGTAAGTGCTGGACTCAAAATACCTATCTTCACCGCTGGGAATCTAAAATATCCCCCTGTAGGAATTGTTCTCCAGCAGAGGCACAGTGCCTTAGGGCCAAATCCTGGGCCTGCGTTTTCAGTCCCTTCCTGTTTCTATGCCCATGGTGTGGTAGTGGTATGTGAAGGCGGATAAGGTGGGGAAAAATCCACTGAATTGCATCCACAAAATATGTTGGAGGGTTGGGTGGAGTCATTTTTGTTCCAAAAGCTGAGGGTGAGAAGGAGCTGGTTCCACAAAAGAGTTCAATTCCCCCCTCCTGAGAGCCCTCTAGGAGCAACATGTTATACCATAACAGGTGTCTGTGTGTGTGCATGTTCAGAGAGCTCTGTGTCCCTGCGAACATCCCCACAGTGCTCTCTCTCTCCAGTGCTATGTCCCCCTTTACCGTTCTGTGTCCTGCTATGTCACCCTGAGCTTGGTGTCCTCCACTTTCCCTCCCAGAACTGTCACCCTCCAAGTTTCATAGCATCGTAGAAATGTAGGGCTGGAAGGAACCTCAAGAAGTCATATACTCCAAGCCTCTGCACTGAGATAAAATTAAGTTTGTGTCCATGTGTGTCCCCAATGTTCCGTCAACCCCAAGCTGCCTGTCTCTCTAATAAAGGGCAGGTGGGAAGGGACCCTTCCTCCAATTCCTTTAAGAGTGAGTAGGTGGGAAGCTGGACTTTTCCTTCTGGTTCCCTCTGCCGCCTGAGTCTGGTGCTGCCTTTGCCTTTCAAATGGAGGAAGGAGCTCTTATCTCTGCTCCTCTGCTGTTAGGGGTACCCCGTAGGGGAGATCAAGGGGAATGCTCAGCTGCTGCTGCCACAGGAACAAAGTTGGAGTGAAAAGGTCCAGAGGGAGACAATTTTAGGCCCCTGTGCTTGAAAATAGGGGGGCCGTAGTTGCCCCTGTGCTTTCTGGAACAGTAACTTGGCAGCAGACTGCGGGAAAGGATTGGAAAGTGCCTGGAGACCTTTTGGCTGGAAGTACGTTACATTGTTCAATGATCAAGACTAAGCTTTGACGTTAATGAAAAAACTTAAGATGTATATGGGAAGTTTGTGCAACTGTAGGTACTATAGTTTGATCTGGATGACTACAGAGTAAAAATGCATCAACTTACTGCATGGAAGTTGCATTCACTCAAAGGGACTAGAAGTTGTGGGAATTATTTTTTATTTTGGAAACAATGAAATTTACAAGGAGAATCTGTAGAGTATGACATTCCTCTGGCCTCGTTACAGAAGTCCTTACAGCAGAACTGTTCTTTTTTTTTTTTTTTTTTTTAGCTTTTTCTATTCTTGTCCAGGGTGTTCATTATTGCTTTGAGTTTCTACTATCTAGTGGCATCAATAAATTATCATGACTTTCTTCTTTATGCTGTAAACTTTTCTTGATAATTACTTGTCTTGATAAGGTGAATGTTAGTACAGTTGTGTAAGAAATATCCTGCAGCTTTCTCTCGTCAGGCAGCCCCAGTAAACTAGGGTCTGAACTAAGTCACCAGATCACCTCAGAACTAAATTTTATTGCAGTGCTGTCTCATGCATCACACTTATTTTGTCCATATCATTCCGATATATTACAATATACACTTTTGCACAAATGGCGATGAATAAGCTCAGATCTTCAGTTTCTGAATTTCTATTAACAGTAAACAGAAACATTGACATACATTATTTTTCCAACAAAGCAGTAAAAAACAGTATGAGGTATACAAGATGAGAGATTGTGGGTGAGTTGAAGTAATATAGATTACAGGCTACAGATGAGTTTGATTTTATTACGCTACTATGCAGTGGATTAGGTAATCTTTCAGGGGAGAGCCACAAACAAGTGGATCTAACTTTGCAGTGCCTAACTTTAGGCTCCCTGTCACCCAGTGAAATCCTCAGCCCTGAGTTAGGTGTCCAGCTCCCTGTACAATGAATGGGAAGAGTTAGGTGCCTAAGAATGGGATTCACAAAAGCCAGCAAGCTGAGTGTAGAGCTACCAAAGCTGCAGTTGGTCTCCATAGTTAGAGCACTCAAATGGGATGTGGGAAATCTAGGTTCAAGTCACCATGTGCCTGATTCAGTGAAGGAAATTGAAACTAGCTCTCCCACATCTCATGGGAGTGCCATAACCACTGGGCGGAAGGGTATTCTGAAGTGGGTAGCTCTCACCTTGAAAATACTCCACTTTGTCTAAATAAATGTTCATTGTGCCAGAGAGATTGACACTATAACCCAGTGGTTATGGCACTCGGCTGGGATGTGGGAGACCAAAGTCCCTGCTCTAACACATTTTATAGAAATTGGAACAGCTTCAACAGGAGAGATTTAGAGAACCCCACCCCAGAATACACAATAGCCCAGTGGTTAGGGCACTCTTCCAGGATATAAGAGACTTGGGGTTAAACCGCTGCTTCTCTCAGGCAGAATGAGGACTTGAACCACCTTGTTGGGGCTGTGTTTTGTGTAGGGACATGCTTAGAGGCCCCCTACGGGCTTAGGCCCCACAGGCGAGATAGCTAGTTCAATACCTAGTTTGAGGAGACTCGGGTGCAGTGCAGCTCAGTGCTATCAGAATTTAGGCAGCCTTGTGCATACCCACCAGCAGAAATGTAGGTGCCATGGGGCCTCTACAGGCAGCAGAAATACAAGCACCCAGGGAATTTAGGCACCTACAGATTTAGACAACAGCTGAGCAGGGGTTTTGAGGATCTAAAAATTTTGGATTTAGGTGCCTGAAGTGGCTGGTAGGCACCTAAATCCCTTTGTGGATCTAACCCTCAGTCACTAAATGGGGAGTGCTTTAGACAACAAAGGATATTGCACATTGTTTTTTACTTTTGTAGAATCAGGTGCCTTACCTCAGACCACTTAAAACACTTGTGATGAACAGACCTCAGAAGACTGATAGGCTTTGTTCAGCTAAGGATCCAAAAGCTTGGCTGCTTATCTGAAGTACATATAAAATCTTGAAATTGGCCTTTAGTGGATAAGAGGTTCCTAGTTCTTCCAGCTAAGGGAGCTGTTCTTATTGTTACCGAGGTAAAAGCTTGTGGTTTTTCGGACCGTAGCCCCAAGTTCTAGTCCTGCTCATGACTTGTGCCGAGGCTGGACTGTTATACCCAGATACTATAGCAACTGTGCATTAGAAAAGACAAAGTCAGATAGTTAGAAATAAGATTAGAAATTGCTAAGAAAAGATGTGTGATATTTCCTGGTGTCAGCTTTTCTGAATGGTATTTCTCACCGGCTTGCTGCGTGTTCTTGCGGCACTTCCAGTTGAAATTTTGAAGTGAAGAGGTGTGTGGCAGAGGTGAGGAATACATTTACAGAAGGTTGAGGTTGGATACAAAAACTGAGCAAAATTTTACCCAAAATTTCTGTTCAGCACTATTAATAATTAGAAAGACGTCAGCCCCAGAGAGAATTCCAGATCTCCAGGAAAACCAAAATATAAACCACAGTTTAGAAACCTGGCAAATTAAAATGCTGCTCTATAGAACTGTTTCAAAAGTTGAATTTCATGTTTCAAGGAAAAAAACTTCTTTTGGGGGGAAAAGTGTCCTCATTTTCTGAACAGCTCAATTGCCCTGAACACTGACACCACTTTGCCATCATATAAATTGCTTCCAGAGCATGGTTAAAATCCCAATTTCAGACTCATGAAAGTAAACTAGGCACCCATTTTAGCCTCAAGCAACCAGTAGTTCTGTTCCAATCTATCACATAATTTAGTGCAATTAAGCATGATTGACAATTTCTTTTCAGAAAAGAATGAGAATCAGGCAGGCAAGGAGAATGAATAACTTCTCTCACCTAGTGAAGACAGTTTTCCTCAAGTCAGAGTTGAGCTAATTAGCAGGGCAAAATGTGGACACTGAAGTAAAATACAACTGCTGTCAGTTGCTTCCATTTCCTTTATTATCCTAAATGCAAGTATTCCACACAATATAAAACTGAATAGAACTGCATAAAATTGGTCTTTTCAATATACTTTAATTGGATGAGATTTGTGTCTGTGGTGCTCCCAGATGACACTCAAAATGTCAATCCGTTGCTTACAGGTAATGAAATCGATCCACTGTGTTTCAGCTACATGTGCAGTACCAGGCCAATAAAAGGTTTTCAGCTTTTTTCTGACATTTCCAAAATTAAATAGTGATTTATTGTCAGTAAGCTAGAGAAATGCTTATAAATACAACAAAAATTGTCTCTGAATCATTGAGAGTTTGGGTGATTTTAGAATATCTTGAAAGGCTCACCATTTTCTAACATTTTAATTACAGTAATCCTTCATTTGCAATTGCATCTTATTGTACCACCATACAAATGCTTTTAAATATAGCCATTTTGTAACCACCAAACCTTGAAATCCCCAATTAGTAATCTATTAGGAGAATATAGCTGTAGCAAAGTCCTGAATTTGCTATATCTTCAGTTCAATCCATCTCATTGAAATCCAGCAATATTTTCATAGATTTCAAGTTTATGTGAAACTTGATTGCAGTACTAGGCCCAATCTTGTAAAAATGTATGGATGAGTCAAAGTTTTCTGCCTTTTTAAAAATAAAGTCTTTGTATTTGCTTTTCGTTCTGCCTTCTCTGTGCCACCACCACCTCCATCATAATCTGTCCTAAGCAGAATGCAACAGATACAACATTCACAAAGACCTATTTCAGTGCGATAAGAGCAATGTACGTAGAGGGAGCTAGAGATCTTTTATCAAGACAATTTTAAGATGTCCTTTTCCATAAAACGTTTTTGTTGGTGACAAACTAGTTTTGCCACTGATTTTTTTTTTAATTCTTGTAGTTGAAAAGATCTAGAGAATTAATAGGAAAATCTCATTTGAGTGGGGTTGATGCTAGGACTATCCTTATAAAAGTAGCTCCTGAGGATGTGAACTTCCCAAAGAAAGAAGACGTACAGATGATTTAATATCTCACTAATGATGAATGAAAGAGTCAGAATTGCACCTGTTATTTTTTTAAGATTGTATCTGTTGTACCAATATATCTAAAGACATTTTTCTGGTTGATACAATCTTTTGTAAAAAAAAAATAAAGAAAAACCGTTAGTAATTTTACCAATTACAATCCAGTCTTAAACATTAATTGAATTATCATCCTTGATACTTCTTCCTGGAGTTGCTTAGCCAACCATTTGCTAGATTTTCCACAACCTCATAATGACGATAATTCTGGACTCCTCAGAACTAGACAGAGTATGATTTATCAGCTGTTGTACAGTTTCCAGCAATTGACTACACAACCCAGAGTTCTTTATTTTGTTTATGGAATTTCTCCTGTTTGATCAACTTTTATTTTTAAATACACAGATTTTTTTTCTTCATCATATTTTTGGTAGCTAGGCACAGATATAATCATACTTCATGCTAATAAAAAAGAGTAATAGTACTGATTTTCCTCAGACCAGTATACCTGTATTTTAAAAGATAAGAGTAGCTCTAGGAAAGAACAAATTCAGATGTATGAAATTTGATTTAGCATCATCTTATGCTAGATGGGCAGAGGATGTACAGGTATTTCAGCTATTTTTGAAAAACCCCTCATAGGGTGGGGATGAGAGAGATTTGGATCAGAAACGTTGGGCCACTACTGCAAATCTTTACCCCATGAGTAGTCCTTCATGTGATTAGTGCCACTGAAGACTCTCCATCTGTGATCCTGATCCTGCACAAAACATGTACGTGCTTAACTTTACACACTGAGTAGTCCCACTGGAAGTTTGAGCATGTGTAAATACTTGTAGGATCAGAGCTGACAAAGGTAATTATATGTACAGAATCTAGGATCAAGTCAGTGGGACTATATATATGTAAAGCCCTTTGTTTTCAGTTTTTACTGAATTTCACTAAAAAATCCCAGGTTTTGAAAAAGCAAATATTCAGGTTTTACCTATTTTTAACCTGAATTTTTCAAGTGCTGGTTGAACTCCCTGGACCTTGCTCCCCACTTGCAGACTGCCTGCCAGATGGTACAAGGCACCTGTGCAGAAGAGAGTCACTGCCAGCTGGTAGCTGCTGCTTTGGTGCAGTGGGGGAGCATGATGGGCAAGGAACTGGGTCCTGGCTGCTGAGAGGGCCCCTCTGCTCATCTTGCTCCCCATCACCCAGCTCCCTGCCCATCTCATTTCCCCAGCGCACAGTTAGGGGGAGTGAAATGGGTGAAGAGCCAGGTCCTGGCAGCAGAGACCCACCATCGCTGCAGGATTAGGCCTGTAAGGATTGGAAGGCTCCTCTGACCACATACACATCCACTGCCGCCAATAAATAGCACGCACTCTTCACCCCACTGGCTCTTTATTTTCTTTTCTTTTTTTTATTTGATTTTCACACTTTACATTTTTTTTTTAGAAACACTGATAAATTCCTGGGAAATTTTAAAGAAAATAGAACCCCATAACAAAGGGCCTTATGTATATATGTAAGAGCCACTCCCATCAAGAAAGGTGTTCTTACAGGACTGGCCCTTTGCTCGCTGCATGAAAGAGGCCACCAGTTCAGACCACAAATATAGTTTTGGTGAATAAATGTTGATTCATGAGTTTGCAGCCTGTGATTTTGCCACAGGGAGTCAGGAAGATATAGTGTATTCCTCCTGGTTCAAAAAGAAATCCTTAAAAGGTAAGAGGACACACATCCCCAGTTAATATTCAATTAAACTATCTTTTAAAGGACTGTTTCTACAGCAGCCTATCCATTGTTGATTATAGAAGTAGACACAGCCTGTAATGTGCAGATCAACTCTTTATTTGATGAAAGAAGGAAAGGTGAGGAATACCAGGAAAATGCAGGGGCGGATTTTCCAATTAGAGACCAACTGGCAAATTAGCTTGTGAGGATGAGCAAAGGTAGCACCCAGTGTGAGACTGGGGAAGGGGTGAGCTGGTGTCACTGAAGAGGCAGCCAGGCACTGGGTGTAGTGGAGTTGGTGGAGAGGGCTGCAGGTTTTGTGTAGTTTAAAAGCTGCTGTCCTACCTCTCCCCCTTTCCTCTTTCACCAGCTCCCCTCTTCCCCTTAGCCTCCCACACTCCAATATCCTCATTATATTTTCCATACACAAAGATCAAACCCAAACTTTCAGTCCAATCGGCTTTTGTTTTAGATGAATGAAACCAAGGAAGAACAAATGTTAAGTCTGCACAAGACAAAGAGCATGCTCTGAGAGTGTGTGGGTGTGAATGAGATAGCAAGCATGTGTGCCTCCAAATCAGTAGCAGCCTCCTTGATATGTCTCAAAGTGACCCCTCCCCACAACAGAGAAACAGTAGCCAGGAAGACTCCTTATGGGTACAGATGGAGCACACAAAACACAGATTCACACTTCTCCTTACAGGGACATAATTACATACATTACACCTCAGGATCCCACCTTGTGTCGACTCATAGACTTTAAGGTCAGAAGGACCATCATGATCATCTCGTTTGACCTCCTGCATATTGCAGGCCACAGAACCTTACCCACCCACTCCTGCAATAGACCCCTAACCTCTGGCTGAGTTACTGAAGTTCTCAAATCATGGTTTAAAGACTTCAAGCTACAGAGAATCCACCACTTACACCAGTTTAAACCTGCAAGTGACCCATGCCCCATTCTGCAAAGGAAGGTGAAACCCCTACAGAGTCTCTGCCAATCTAACCCAGGGAGAAATTCCTTCCCAATCCCAAATATGGTGATCACTTAGACCCTGAACATGTGGGCAAGACCCACTGGCTAGACACTTAGAAAAGAATTCTCTGTAGTAACTCAGAGCGCTGCCCATTTAGTGTCCCATTACCACCCCTTCTTCCCCTCAGGAACCAACCCCATGCACTTGCTTATTTTCCTGCACTGCCTTCTGGACACCTCCCTTGTATAAACCCCCTTCCTCTCAAGACAACTCCCACACTTCTCCTGCCCTGCTACTCAAGAATCTCCATGATCCTTCTATACTTTCCTTTCTCAGGACTCTTCCCTCACAAAATATCCATGCCTCCCCTCCGACGTGTTCTTATATCTCCGTCCATCCCACCCCACCCATCTTCTCAGGATTCCCCTTTTTCTCTAGCAAAAGTTGGACATGTAATTCACCACCCAGTACAATGCCACCATTGGTAACCACGGTGGAAACACTAGTGCAGACAGAGCTTAGGTGTTATCACATCCTGTTGATTGCTGCTGTCTGGCTTGTGTACAGACCTCTACAGCATTTAAACATCCATAAACATTATAGTCTCTCCAAGTCATGTAATTGCAGTTCCTTTTACTGTAGTCTGTACAAATGTCATTGAAGAGAAACTTGCCACTCACATGCTTGTAAGTTTCTGCCAGCAAGAATGAGGTTTCATCACATCCCAGAAATTTTAGAGATTTTAAATGGGTGGGGGTTTGGACTTGAATTCCTAATATCATCCATATTTTGCAACATCATTGGAAGAGAATGGTATTTCATTATAGAAGAATTTAACCTTTAAAAAGAGAAGCCAATAAGATTGTTTATTAGAACATATTTTCTCCAGTGCTCTCTTCACAGAAAAGAAACAAGAAAAAACTGTACTCTAATTAAATTCATATCCGCTTGGTATTTACCCAGTGAGTCCAGAGAACAATCTTTTAAATCACCAGCACAAACTATCTGTTGGTGAGATAAGAGATACTAATAACCTATTAGTGATGAATAATGAATACATACCAAGGCTATCCATGGTACGCTACAGCCAGAATTTCAAAAGCTTGTACAGACAAATGGGACAGCATGGGAGGCTAAAAGAATGGGGTTGGTTGCCATATGAGCTCAAGGGCTCTGTGCTGAGATGGGGTAAGGGAGTAAATTGGCCAAAGGCCAGTTCTGGGGTGTGGTTAAGGTGCTTGGTGCTAAAATGGGTACATCTGAAAATCCTGCAGACTCTCCCCCATGTAGCACAGAGCCTCTGAGATAGTTGTGCCATAGGCATGACTTATTCAGCAGGAGCAAGTTGACACCCCTCTGCCCGAGAGAACATGAGGCAGCCAATGCCAGGAGAATCATCAAGCTCCAGCCTTTAGTGGCTAATCCTTTTTACATGCTCTTCCACAAGGATAAAATGGAACTGCATCCTCATCCCCATTGTATCCGTAATGTAATCAAGGATTCCATCCAAATCACACCACCAGTTTACCCATTATCCTCCCTAACTCACATTCACTGCCAGGTCAGACATGCCAGAGGCGAAGAAGGCCCATAAGGAGCTGCTACTTTAATAAAACAAAAATATGCTATAAATTCCCCAGATTAGTTGTGATTTATGACAACAGAGTCAGGTTTCATGATGATAGATAGGCTAGATCATCCCAACACTTGTCAAAATGGGTTAAGTCCTGTATGGAAACGTGCTATGAGCTAGTGCAGAGGTGGGCAAACTACGGCCCGTGGGCCACATCCAGCCCGCAGGACCGTCCTGCCTGGCCCCTGAGCTCCCAGCCGGGGAGGCTACCCCCGGCCCCTCCCCTGCTGTCCCCCCCTCCCCTGCAGCTATGCCACTGTGCAGGCAGCACTCTGGACAACAGGGCTGTGCACTCATGCAGGGCAGCACGGCAACATGTCTGGCTCCGGCCGGGCAGCTGCCGGACATGCTGCTCTGAGCGGCATGGTAAGGGGGCCAGGGCTGGGGCGGTTGGATAAGGGGCAGGAGGTCCCGGGGGAAGTTAGGGGACAGGGAGCAGGGGGCTGTTGGATGGGGCAGTAGTTCAGGGGCGGGAGCAGAGGATGGGGAACAGGGGGGTTGGATAGGGCATGGGAGTTCCAGGGGGCCTGTCAGGGATCAGGGCAGTCAGGAGACAGGGAGCAGGGAGGGTTGGATAGGGGGTGGGGTCCCCGGGGGTGGTTAGGGACAGGGGGTCCCGGGAGGGGGCGGTCAGGGGACAAGGAGCGTGGGGGGGTTCTGAGGGGGGCAGTCGGGGGCGGGAAGTGGGAGGGGTTGGATACAGGGCAGGGACCAGGGTGTTTGGGGGGCACAGCCTTCCCTACCCAGCCCTCCATACAGTTTTGGAACCCTGATGTGGCCCTCAGACCAAAAAGTTTTCCCACTCCTGAGCTAGTGCTTATCCCAGTCCCTGAAAGCCCCAGAGCACATTTGACTAGTTCCAAATACATTTGTCATGTTCCCGTTGTGGAAATAAAAACAGCTGCTTCATGGAGCTCCGGCCACCCCTTTGTGAAGGATTATCTTCTCCACCTAACCTCAGAAGTTAAAAATGTGTCCACATTCACCATTCAGTGAGGACTCCTTCTTACCCCCACCACCTTAGGGTTTTGTTCCTGCTTGTCAATCTCAAAAGTGTGAGGGATCTGCATTGACAGCACTTGAAAGAAGAAAAGTTACTCACCTGTATCTGAGTTCTTTAAGTAGATCATAAACAGAGACCCATCCTCTACTTCCCATCCATATTTCTTTGTTTGCATTGGATCCTGAGGGTGGAGAAGAATTTAGAGAGCCTTCAAAATACACTTTACCTTTCATGGAACATTATACAGCTCCCCAACAGCCAGAGCTTTCCATAGGGTTCCAGGTCAGATGTGGAGTACATGGGTGTGTCCCCAAAAGTGTGTATCTGTAATCTACTCAAAGAATTCCATGTGCTCCCACAGTACTGTGATCCTAGCATTAAAGGTAAAAATAAGACTATTGCAAAACAGCAGAAAACACAGGCAGGCATATTAAGTTTTAATGTGTATAATTTGAGTACATAGAGCAGTCAATGGATAAAGACACAGTAAACTTCCTTTCCTTGGTATAGCATTCTTTAAATTCTCATATATTCTTTAGTCAAAGAAACCTCCGTCAGCACCACAACACTGAATTTGTGTCAATATTCTAAATTAAAAAACATATGTCATACTAGCTATCTGTGTTAGCTTGTACCTAAGTGCAGAGGTACAGTGCACCGAAGTACAGCCTCTGTAATGCTATCACATCTCACAGAGGTATTGTAAGTCTTAACATTTTAACAGCTTGCACTCCTTCAGAACGTGGCCTAGTGGACAGTGCACTGGCCCAGTACTCAGAAAACCTGGGTTTTATTCCAGGTTCTGTTGCTGGGTTACCTCAGGCAAGTCACTGTTTCTCTGCGTCTTAGTGTTGCCATTTGTAAACTGGGGACAATGATATACTTACCTCCTTTGTAAAGCACTGTGTGATGTACTGAAGCAAAGCCCTGTAAAAGAGCTAGGTGAAATTATCAAAAGAACGGTGAAATAGGTTATATCGTGCTCCAATTCCAATACAAAAATGACGCTAGAACTTCCAAAGTACTCAGGCTCACAATAATTTTCCAGCAAGAAACAGATCAGGAAATTGCTTTGGTTGCTTCCTCTTTCAATTTTTCTAGAATGTCTTGAAGTATTAAATGAATTATCTTCATTTATAATTGCTTTACAATATACATATTTGAATAGTTGTACATCCATTGACTGCTTTGAAAGCTACAGAAATAGTCAACTAAATTGTACTATAGTTTCTCATATAGTTACATCTTCCTTATATTGAGAGAACAATCCCATAATGAACAATGGTGTGGTTTCTCTTCAGAAGCAGCTCTCCTACTTACAAGATAGGAATCCTGCATAACACCCTATATGCAAAATTTAAGCACCGCAAAATAGGTTCTCCTTTTGAAACATATTGCTTTATCAGATCATATTATACACAAGTAAAACAATCTGTGGCCAAGCACAGACACCGCAGTCATCAGCAGGATCTTATGTACCAAACTCAGCTCTCTATTAGTCAGATTTAAAATAATGTCAAGGAGATTAAATTCTCCTGATCATATCCTGGATCTGGAAAAAGGGGTAAGCCGTGAGTTGGGGAAGTTTCCAGATGACTCAAAGCTACAAAATAATTAAATCCAAACCAGACTGCAAAGAGTTACAAAGGAATCTCATAAAAGTGGGTGACTTGGCAAGAAAATGGCAGATGAAATTCAATGTTGATATATGCAAAATAATGCACATTGGAAAACAATCCCAACTATACTTACAAAATGATGGGATCTAAATTAGCTGATATCACAAAAGAAAGATCTTGGAGTTATCATGGATCGTTCTCTGAAAACATCTGTGAAATGTGCAGCAACAGTCAAAAAGCTAACACTGTTAGGAACCATTAGGAAAAGGATAGATAATAAAAGAGAAAATATCATAATGCCGCTATATAATTCCATGGTATGCCCACACCTTGAATACTACGTGCTGTTCTAGACTCCCCATCTCAAAAAGATATATTAGAATTGGAAAAAATACAGAGAAAGGCAACAATATGGTTAGGGGTATGGAGCAGCTTCCATATGAGGAGAGATTAATAAGACTGGGACTTTTCTGCTTGGAAAAGAGACAATTAAGGGGGGGAAATGATAGAGGTTTATAAAACCATGACTAGTGTGGAGAAAAAGTGTTATTTACCCCCGTCACATAACACAAGAACTAGGGGTCACCCAATAAAATTAATAGGCTACAAGTTTAAAGCAAACATAGGAAGCATGTCTTCAAAAAACACACAGTCAACTCATTGCCAGGGCACATTGTGAAGACCAAAAGTATAACTGGGTTCAAACAAGAATTAGAGAAGTTCATGGAAGATAGCTCCATCAATGGCTATTTATCAAGATGGTCAGGGACCCTAACCCTCTCCGACTGAATGACAGAGGATAGATCACTTGAAATTGCCCTGTTCTGTTCACTCCTTTTGGAGCATCTCACACTGGCCACTGTCGGAAGACAGGATACTGGGCTAGATGGACCATTGGTCTGATCCAGCATGGCCATTCTTATGTTAAGGAATCTCAGAGTGAGGGAGGTGTGAAAACCAGGTCTTTGCTACTGTTCTCAATTTTACAGCTTTCTCTGGTTCCAAATATGCTTTTATATTGAATGTGTGCAACTAAACACAAATTGGGATATATTCAGCAGAGTGCACAGGGAATTGAGAATGAGAAAACTTCTGTTATTTTAATGGGTATTTTGTGCCTGATTTCCCTCGCAGAATGCTGAAAAGGTAATTGTCAGAGTGGTGTGTGGAATTTTTTTTAAAAAAACCCTACAATACTTTATTGTATTGTATTGTATTGTATTGTGGTTTGCTACTCTGAAATTAGACTTTGGAACTCAGGACATTTGCTCATTTAAACAGAATTTCAGAAACATAGTACAGTATATTCACCTTTGGAAATAAGTGCATCAATGGATGCTTTGTAAAAAAGCTTAATCTAAAACAAATTCTGAGCATTTTGTGTGTCTAATATTTTATAGTAATTTTGTTTCTATTGCATTTTAAAAGATGCTTGCGGCTCTGTGGAACACACAAAACCAAATTAAATGTACAATAGAAACATCATTAAAATCCACCTTCTTAATTCAGGCAGATCAATGCAAATTGGAATGTCCATTAAAAAAAGAAGTGGGAAAGAGACAGAAGGAAAAAAGGTAACAAACAGGGAGCCTAACAATGGTCATTGGAAAATACAGCTTCAAGTAAAAAAAAAAAAGAATTGTTTTTTTAAAAGGGGGACGGGGATGGGTTTGAGAAAGTTTCACACTGTAGCACCCATGAGAATACAAATGTAACTGCTTTTTGACTTAAGATGGCAATGTTGGGATTGGTGGTGGGGGTCGAGAGAGAGAGTACACGAACAAATTCCTGTCAGGATGATACTTAAGGTCTCAATTATATAGCCAGGACCTATGCGGTTAAGGGCTTTAAAAGCCAACAGTATCAACATGAAGTCAGTATACCACTTTATAGCAGCCAACATAAACAGCTGAGAGGAGGTGTTATATGCTTGAACCAGTGAGCAAACATGTTTTTCTATTCTAAACAAGCTGTAAATGAAAAAGTGAAGCCCTGCTGTAAACCCTCCTAAGAGGAAATTACTGTAATCAAGCCTTGTGGTCAGGAGGCCAGGTAATATTGTTGCAAGGTCACGCAGGGGTAAACAGTGGAATAGCCTGCAAAAATCATGTAGCTAGGAAACAGATCTTTGGAGCATTCTGTGGGAAGGATGTGCTTTGACTGTAATACCTAGATCTTTATCTTGGTTCACTGCCCTCAAAGAAAGATCCTCAATAAGTTCCCAATCCGGCAGCCAAGCACTTATCAGCGCATGTAAGCATGCGAGTAATTCTATTGAAGTCCATTGCTGGATCACAGCCTAAATGGGGACCAAAAAAATAAACAAACAAACCAACCTTCTCATCACCGCTTCCTCTACCCATTAGCAAGACTTCTATTTTCCAGTGTGAGGACAAGACAACTTTGATGCACAAGTAACCCACTGGTGTGTACATTTCCCCATCTGTTCCTGATCTACAGAAGATGCAAGTCTGTTGCAGGCCTCAGCTACAGAGCCTATTTCTTTAACTTAAGCTGTAAATACTCAGGCTTTTAGCTATGGAGGTCCCCGTTTCAATCTGCAATCTGTTGGCCAAGATGGCAGCAGTCACCCTGCCTTGTTCAGTACACAGGATGGACATACAAGGGGACAGAATTAAGGTTCCATGGGCAATTATAAATCTGGTATTTGCTAATTTTCAGGTGCCTGACTTTGCCACCTAAATGCATTCTTTTAATGGAGTTTTGTATCTGATACATTATAGGGCAAACCATCATGCAATTAATATATACCGTATAGTATGTACATTAGTGGCAAAAATTGTTTACTGGATAAAGTACTGTGAAATGCATACTAAATATATGTCCAAAATGCTTTTCTTTTATCCTTTTAAAGATTAAAATAGAATCCAATGGTGCACCGAGTCAAATTTACCACTTAAAGGCCACATAGCCTTCTTTGTCCCATGTCTGGAAGGGAATCCAATGTGCCTTGAGCATTTGTATAGGGGGAGAGGGATGCTGAGGAGATAGGTCCAGAAAATACCCCAAACTTCTAACAGAAATGTGAAAAGTTCCATAGGATTTGGGGTGGATCTCTCATCTGGGGAGGGGACTGGGGCAGAACTGTGAGAACAGCATTTTTTGATGTATGCCCCCGCAAACAGCAGCACAGAATGAGCCCTAAAACCTCTGGGTACTGCACAAGCACTTGGACTACTCTGAACTTCTGACCCATAACTTCTACCTAGCAGGAGGTAGTGCACAGTCAGGTACTGAGGGGACAGAGGGCAGTCTTGGTACTGAGTCAGCATGCTGTCTGGAGAGAAGAAGCAACACAGAGGCAGGCCATCTGCATGGATGTCACAAGACCTGCAGGCCAGGGCTCCCCCAGAATTTTTGATCTCCACGCAATTAGAAGACCAGACCAGCCCCTTTGACCATTCCACCCATCTGCCAACTCATCCTAAAAGGGACCAGGGAGGGAAGAAACCAGCTTTTCTAGTGCTAGAAACACATGGAAAGTGGTTGAATTTCTCGACTTCCATAAGTTTTTGTGCAAAGGGGGGGAGGGAATTTGGCCCTAGAGCACCATTAGAATACTCTATTTCAAGTTCTAATAATAATACCTATCTCTTATAAGTGCTTTTCATCTTTAGATCTCAAAGCACTTTATAGCACAGGTCAGTATCATTATACTCCTTTTACAGATGGGGAAACTGAGGCACAAAAAGATGACATGAATCACACAAGATCAGTCAAACCAGTAGCAGAGCTAGAAATTGAAACCAGGGCTCCTGAGTCCCTGTTCAGAGCCCTATGCACTAGGCTACACTGTCTCCCTAATGCCAATGCTGGTAAATATCCTATTATAAATAATTGTTTGAGAGTCTGTTCTTTAGTTGGATTTGTACTCTAACACCTCCTGGAATTCACTGGCATCAAAACAATTGGTTTAATAAACATGTTTACAACAATATTATTTAGGTGCATTTATAAATGTATGGACTGTTTCATGGCATACACATCCATTGATATTTAGGGCAACGAACTTTTTTTTTTCATAAAGCTCATATTCAGGCAGCGAAATGACTCTTTCATACTGAAAAGTTTTCCCACTAGCTTTGCACTTGTGAGTCCTAGTGTAACTTCTGTTTATATTCCTGACAATTTGTCAATCTGTCATAGAAAGTTATGGAAGTTCTTCTACATTGCATCTGACATCTGTCAACAGAATGATTGAAAATCATGAAGTCTAAATCAACATCACTCAAAGGGGGGCTAATTACATTTTAAATCTTTAGGGTCCATGGGCTTTAGAAGTCAGACATCAAGAATAATTAAACAAAAAGGCGACTGATAGTCTCTTCCCCGTGCTTTATTGATTACTGTGGATTTTTATGACATCCTAACTGTATAGCACCATGTCTTTATATGAATGATGAGGAAGATTTGCTAAGCAGTTATGCTATTAAAGAGCTTTGAAGGAAAATTGCCGTACTTTTAGTACTGCTTTAGCAGATTATAAAAACATTTACTTGCAGTATATAAGCTCAGAGAAAATTTAAAACAGTATTCTGCAGATACTTGCAAATACTTTAATGTCCCCATTGATATGAACTGAGTAGCCAGGTAATCCCTATTTGATGCCATTTTAGAGCTTGATTCTTCACAATGTAGGTGGGGAGCACTTTGCATATAAGCAAAAAGAAAAGGAGTACTTGTGGCACCTTAGAGACTAACCAGTTTATTTGAGCATGAGCTTTCGTGAGCTACAGCTCACTTCATCGGATGCATAGCATCTGAAGTGAGCTGTAGCTCACGAAAGCTCATGCTCAAATAAACTGGTTAGTCTCTAAGGTGCCACAAGTACTCCTTTTCTTTTTACGAATACAGACTAACACGGCTGTTACTCTGAAACCTGTCATATAAGCAAAGTTAGCCAGGAAGTGATGGGAAGAACAGGGAGCACAGAGGAACCTGATTCTGCATTAATGACAGCACTACTGCATTGCAAGTGAGATACTCCTACAAGTGGCAGAAGTAAGACCTATGAGATGAGCACATAGCATAGCACCTCATTAGACTAAAGAGTCACGTTTAAGGCCACGTCTCAGACATGCCCATTTTCTGTCCATTCCACTTCCCTTTTTTAATCCTGCACACGTGAGAGTAGGCATGGAAGGGACTTGAGATTTATTCCTGCTTAGCATGGAGGAGACTATTTCTACCACTTTCATTTCTTTGTGCCCACTTATTGCCTCCACTTACTGGAGTGCAACAGCTTTGTGCCACTGTGCACCTTATAGATTTGCTAGATTAAAGCTTTAATGATAAATGCAACAGGAAATGTCCATCAGGACCAGAAGATCTGAGCTGCAAGCAGACATATAGGGAACAGCAAGCATTTTGGAAAGCGTGGGCTTCAGAGGCAAACTACACTCCACTACAGCCCCAGCACATCTGATTAGGACAAGAATAAGCATTATATAGGTGACTAAACATCCCTCCGTCCCCCACCCACAAAGAAATTAAATAACAAGATGTGGAAAACTCCTTCTGCTACTGGTGTGTCTTTCTGTAACTCTGAACTACTGGTCTAGATGGACTCCTCAAAATGACAGTAGGGCTGCTTCCTACTTACTTATTTTATATTTACTTGTTTATAGTGAGAGCATGTAAAATCATAGATTTATTAGTGCTATAGATAGATTTGAATTTAGATAATTTCAAAACAATTTTTATTTCACTACAAATTTGGAGGCTCTTCTCCTCTATAGAGTGTGGTATATTTGAAAACTGTTCAATCTGTGATCTATGACTTTAAATGCAGAGGGGTTTTCGTGGTCCTGCTTGTAGGCAGGGGGATTTCTAAGAAAAAGCATGTGATCAGTATCAGTTTGCAGACAGACTACAGTAAAGCGGGGCAAGATGTGCTGTTTGTTTTAGGGAGCAGCCAGCTTTGTCTCCCTCTGTTGGGGTTCTTGTGTGTTATTACTCTGAATTCTAAGAAATAAAGTAGTGTTACGTTGCAAACCTCCAGCAAAGTATTTTTTTTTCTTTTTAATATAAAATTCTATTTTTAGGCCATGAAACATAACAGAGCATAGTCATTTACTACACTCAGAGAGAGAAGATTTTCTTTAAAGATGGGCCCCAAGCCACAAAGTTCAGATTCAGATCCAAAATTCCCTGGGATGGTTCAGATCTGCTGTGTTGGTTCAGTTGATAGTAGAGATAGCGAGCAGCGGGAAATTTTGGGCTGGGATCGAGGTTTAACTGAAGTTCAGTTATGTTCTGATCAGTGGCTTTGTTTTGGGGCCAACATTACTCTACTCTCATGAAATCACTAGGAAAAAAAAATAGCCGCGGGCAAATCACTTCAAAACCATAATTCATGCTCCTACTTTGACCTTTTGCACTATTTTGGAAATAAACTCAATGCAAATTTTTCCCCCTCCCCAGTTTTGAATGACTTTTCACATCTGAGTTCTAGATGACTGAACATGCCAAAATGCCCCAAAGGACCTGATCTGGTGTGAGTCCCTGCTTCATTTTCTCCCATATTTGTATTTTATTGTTACCAGTATTTATTAGACACAGTGGTAACAGGGTGTACACAAAGTGGTTTTCAGGTTCATTTTGTAGCTTGTGCAGCATTAGCACAGTATCACTAGGCAGATTTAGAGGTTTCCCTTAGCTTTAGTGTAGTGTAATATAGTTAAGGTTAGAGGAGGACCCAGAAGCAACAAACAAAAGTGAAGAAGCCAAGTATGCAGAACTGCCTGCACCCTGGAGGAGGACAAGATTCAGCCTGAGCTCTAGGACGTAGGTTCATCTAGGCATTCTGCAGTCAACCAGGGCATGATATAAGTAGGGGACAATCAGGAGTGCAAGTAGGGCGGTACTCTCCAGTACACTCTCCAGTACTCTCCAGTACACAGTATCGGCAAGAGATTTTTAGTGGGTACGGGGTATCGGAAAGACTTGGGGGTGGGGATGCGCTCTGCTCCTTAAAGGAGCAGAACGCAGCTAGGGAGGGCATTTATTCTTTAAATGGCTTTAACAGCACAATACATATGCTAACAAACTTAAACAAAGGCTTTGTTTAAGTTTGTTAGCATATGTACTGTGCTGTTATGTTGGTCAGGAGTCCTCAAGAGGGGTGGAGTGGGGGGATGGAAGGTATTTAAACAGTGTTTTTGATTCAGTTTCTCCCCATTGGGCTGAATTATCCATGACATCCAAACTGCATCACATCAAGTCCAAATCATTAGAGGAATGCCTCTGCTTGCACTGACCAGAAGATGTTTGGATTCTGATGTCAGCCCAGCTCTGCAGCCTTACAGGAATCAGGTGTTATCCACAGTGTACATAGAATTTTTCTTTGCAGCCAAACTAGTCTAACATGCATTTTGTTAACTGGAACTGGAGCAGCAAAACAAAGAAAACAAATGCCTCATTTTCTAGCTTTGTGGGTGAGAGAACTATAAGTGAAGATTATAATGCCAGACACTGATGGCCTTAAATTAGCTGCCTCAGGAATCTGCCAAGAGCTTTGCTGAAAATGTGTTCCTCATCCTAGCAACGGAGCTAAGACTTATCACACATCTGCTCTCCTTTATTCGAATGAAGCTCCTTCTGATCTGACAGCTCAGGCATTGTCAGTTTCATCCAGAACAATTTACAAACTTGGAACCTAATTCTGTAAACCCTTCATCATTTGATCAATCCCACCGAAGACAATGGGACTATTTGCATGACTATAGACCACTTTTGTGGACTGTTAAGAGTTTCAGGAGTCTGTTCCTATAAAGGAGGTTGAATCCCCCATTGAAATGCAATGTTTGGGTACAATACCCTAAAGCAGTTTAGGATACAGTTCTACTTAAAATTTGTCTTTTAATAAGTCATACATATGCTGAAATGGCTCCTCATCCAACTCCCATATTCCATATAAACAGATTGAATACTACATATTTGTGGAGAAAGTGAGTAGTTAAGCATCTTGATGTTTACTGGGGGATGTTATATACAAAGGGGGATGTTAGAGGGGACGGGGAGAGCGTGGGGACCCCGGGCTCAGGGCAGGGAGGAGTCACATGGAGGGTCACATGGGGAGGTCATGTGCCCCCCTTGTGTCCCTCCCATGAGTGCAGTACCAGCAAGAAATGATTTCTACTTGCACCACTAGGGACAATCAGAATCTACGACTCTATGAAGGCATCTAAAGAGCCACTGTCATGAAGAGTATGAGCAGGTTGCTGGTGGAGATGCAACAGGAGCATGGTACCGGTGGGAGGGAGAGGCAGAGTTATTCACATTGTGAAGCACTGTCTCATGCACCTGAAGCAAAAATCACCCAGAACCTGTTGAGGGAGGAGAGAGATGTTGTAGATGGTGGGTGCTTGTGGTGGGAGTGGGGAGAACTGTTAATACAGCAAGTAGGAACCTAGAGAAAACTGTGAGCCAGTAGAAGATAGATGGAAGAGGTTCCAACCATGATTCTGCACAAGGAATGGAGGGACTGGAAGGTTTCCTGTAGGGAAGCATGATATGGAAGCTCACATTTTCCCTTCTAAAACTGAGAAGTTATCAGAGTAAAAGACATCTGGGACACGAAGACCATTCTCTCACGATCTGGGTGCCAAACCAGTGAGGGGTTGTATCACTTGCTCTGTAACCCTGAGTTCCTCAGTTTCCCTCACCCAGACCAGTGAAGATTTATCACCGCCTAAGGTGTGAAAAAACATCACTTACCGTTTTGAGTCTACCTTGCTCTCAGTGGAGTTCTGGCCCCCAGTTTTCCTATCTGTGTCAGAGACTTACCACTCCCAGAAGTCTTCCCAGCTCTGAGTGCTGGCCTATAGCTATTTACTTAGCTGTGCTGGTATCCCACCACTCCTAGCAAACCCTGTGCCACAGCACTTTCTAGCTGTGCTTCTGATTCCCTGCTTTCAGCAGTCCCCCCCTCTGGGTGCTCTTATAATACAGTACTATTGTATTCAGTCAGTTGATTCCTTTGCTTATCACTTGAGGTTCAGCCTCCGCACCCCCGTCTTTATAGACCCAAGATAGCCTTTGAAATGGATTCTACCTTCCAAAGCAAAGTTTATTCAAGCTGTGAGGAAAGCAACATGGAGTCTGGTAGTGAAGGAAGCACTGTGCTCTCTCTTCCCCCTCTTGTGTTTGCTGAAATGCAAGTTGTTCTGTTTCCTGCCATCTCCTCCCCCTGCTGTCTTGATGGTTCTGTTTAGTGCTTATATGTAATCTGAGGTAAAAACACATTCCTTTGTTTAGGACAGACCTGTTTAACAACTCCCCCCCAAATACCTGGTTTACACACACTTTAGTCCTAATTCTACCATATATCCATAACTCCTAACCCTCCCGCGTACCTATATCATGCAAGAACATTAATAATCAGTGAGTTGTTAGTTTTCAAGTACATTTCACGAGGCATATTGTTTACACTACTGTGTAGGGTATGAATAGAGGGTGCTTAGTGTCACACATTCTCACCATTTGGGGAAGTTACAGAAGAGAATAATATACTATGTTACTCCTTCCAAGAATCAGACCATGGCCTACACCAAAAACCTCCTGCTTTCACAGCATAGGCTCAGCCACTAAGGGACAGAAGAGGAATACCATATCACCTTTCCCAATGAGTCCAGTCTGAATGCAAATTGTAACCTGAAAAAGTTAGTTGATTGCAAGACAAAAAAATAATTCTCACAATTAATTGATGCAAAAATTATGCTAACAAAGCACTGCCGGTACCTAAATGCACATTGAACTCTAACCAAGGATATTTCTGAGTACATTTTAGGACCGAGTTGAACATTTCACATAGCTCTCATTAATGCTGTACAATAAAAGCTTACAATAAGGAAGGAAAGATTATTCTGACCTGTGTTTGTCAGACTGTAGAGTTGGCCTCTCTGAAGACAGCCATTCCAAATGGTAGAATGGGATGTTTGGCAAAGGGATGAAGAGAAGAAAGGAAAAAGTGATAGTTTTATTTACTTAGAATCTGACAAAGCAAGAAGGAGTTGAGTATATTGCTAAAGTATTAATTCAACAGAATAGATTATTCCTAATGTGCTTAGAACCTGGAACTGGAAGTTAATTAGCAAAAAAACAAAAACAAAAATCAAAATAGCAAGACTACAATCTGAACTCCAAGTTTCATATACAATTGACAAATTGCAACCTTCCCCCAGCCCCTCCTCCCAGATATATGCTTCCAGTGAAGGGTCCCCCCAGCCAATATCCCATTGAAAATAAATTTATACTAAGGGAGATTTGAGGGATTTTCCTTCAAATTATGGGAGTAATTGTAACATAGTCTTGGAAAATCTTGTAAGCAACTGTTTACAGATCCTCCTGGCATTGACAAAGGCTTGTACATTTAAGACGGTTACTTACTGGATCTGTGGCTAATCTGGTCCCATGGGAAATAGTTCCCAAATTTTACTTAATCCCTCTTTAGCTATTTAAAAAAAATAAAATAGACTCTTGACATTGTGACAAAAATAATCCTAAATGTATTTAGAGATCCATCAATAAACAGATAACTCCCACAGATGTCAAGAGATTGCTGAATTTCATAAAAAGGCAGCTAGATCAGATCAAAGCATAATATTACTTGCTCAAATATCCTGAAAATGTTATAGTGATGCATGGGCTTCTTCCAAGACCGAGCAAAAGATTAATAAAGAATATGATAATATTACAGATTTTTGTGCTAAAGAGAAAAAATCTGCTATTATCTGTAATAGAGTCCCTATCTGTTTCTTATGATGTCTTCCAAGGTTCTAAAATCAAGTTTACTGTTGATCAGTATCAGAGTAAAAGATCAATTTTAATGATCTTAACTGAAGTTTTAGTGTAGGCTGCTTTTTATTACTCCTAGAAAGGCCACTGTCCCTTCTTGACTAAAACTGAATCTCTAGAAGCTTAATTCTGGTAAACTACCTACTTGTATTAATTATTCAAATTTAAAAATAGATCTAAAGAGTGAATAACAGCAGAATCACTCAGCATATTGTATCTGCAAACCGGTCAATCTTGTTGCTGTCTATGTGGATAAGAAGGCAAATATATCATGGGCCATATCAAAGTTAAGTGTAATAGTTAAAAAGGTAACTAAATGCAAACAATTGTGCTAAAGCACCACTGCATGGCCCATTTCTGTAATACTTACGTGGGAAAGTCGCCCACTGAAGTTAAAGGTCTTTTAATTCAATGGAAGTTTTGCCAATAGAAATACAAGACTGGGCCCTTGGAGGAGATTTGAAATTCACAAAAAAGTCAGGAAAGGAAGACTTATAGTTGTTATGGGCACCATAACTCTGCCACTTTACACATATATAAAGGCATAAAAGTTATATATAATTGTGGCTGTTATGATTATTGTGGGAACCATAACTTGAAACTCCTGATTTTTGTGCATTTAAAAGCTAATGCTCAGCACTGCATTAATGTTTGCATTTTGGGAACTCATTGTATTTTTCATCCTCCAATGTTTTTCTTTAACACAGACGCCTGATGCTCTTCCCGTTCATTGCCTGAGCCTGTCTGGTATCAACCCCAAACAATAATCATTGATGGTATGGGTTCTACTCATTTATTATTTTCTGTGAATATCTTTTTTAAAATTTACTGGCAAGACGTACCCACATAAACCTGGCACAGGGTGGTTTTTACCATTCAAAGAAAATAAAGGAACACAGGACTCGTCAATTTAGGCAACAATTTTCAGATGAACAGTTTATTCACCAAAAAATGCAGTTTCAGTTGACCCAAAACTATTTGTGAATTTGACACAAATTTACTAAATAGTTTAAGCCCTGTCCCCAAGAAAAAGGATTTGTGGGACTCAGACTTGTGATGGTGGCCTCCTTTGTAACTTTTAGCCAACTGGTTAGAGCACTTACCTGAGACGCAGTAAACATGCGATCAGTTTCCCCCTCTGCCTCATGTGGAAAAGGGATATGAGAACTTTGGTCTTCCTGATTGCAGGAGAGGAACCCAAGCCACTGGGCTATGGAATATGGTAGTATAGTCTTTCTCACTCTCTCCTGTTAAAGCTATTCTTTTGTGTACTAATAATTAAATAGTCTGGATCATGAATTTGGGTTCCCAGATCCTAGGTGAGTCCCCTACAAAGTCATTGTCTCTCTCTCTGGCTCAATGACTATTCATTGTCATTATGAATGACTATGAATTGCCACTATGAATGACATGGCCTGTCTTCTCTGATGAGGACTATCTTTAGGAGGACTGCTAAGGCATTTGTGACTAGGAAAGTTAATAGACCCCTCAGAATAACAGATAGATATTCAGAATGTCTCCCACTTTACTCATATGCAGTGTTGTTGTACTTGTATCAGTCCCAGGATATCAGGGAGACAAGGTGGGTGAGGTAATATCCAGTGATGAGCTGCCAAAATCTTAACAACAGGTTCCCTCTTCACCCCACGAGGGAATCGCTGCCCACCCTCACCCCCCGGGATTCCTGCCCCATCCAACCCCCCCACGTTCCTTGATGCCCCCCATCCACCTCCCTCCCCTGTCCCCTGACTGCCCCCAGAACTGGGCAGGAGGGTCTCGTGGGCCACTGTAGTGGGTGCCCACCCCACCCCTAAGAGCTAGAGGCACCTGCTGGGGGATGAGGTGGGGAGTCCCAGAGGTGCTTACCTGGGGCAGCTCCCAGGAAGCATCCGGCAGGTCCCTCTGGCTCCTAGGGGCGGGGGAGCATAGCTGGGGGGGAGCAGGGGGAGAGGCCACTCCCCCCACTGATCACATCAAAAGTGGCGCTGACTCCCTGGGTGCTCCGGGGCTGGAGCACCCAAGGGGAAAATTTGGTGGGTGCAGACCACCCACCAGCAGCTCCCCGACCCGCGCCCGGCTCCAGCTCACCTCACCTCTGCTCCACCTCCTCCCCTGAACTCATCGCCCCGCTCTGCTTCTCCACCCACAGCTTCCCGCGAATCAGCTATTCAGCGAGAAGCCGGGGAGGGCTGAGAAGCAGGCAGCGGCTTCCCACTCAGGCCCAGGGAGGCGGAGGTGAGCTGGGGCGGGGAGCAGTTCCCCTGCATGCCCCTCCGGGTTACCTGCTGCAGCACGGGCGGCCCTCCTCGCGCTCCCCCGCCCCAGCTCACCTCCGCCTCCCTGGGCCTGAGCGGGAAGCCATGGCCTGCTTCTCAGCCTGCCCCAGCTTCCCACGCGAACAGCTGATTCGCAGGAAGTCTGCGGGGGGGCGGAGAAGCAGAGCGGAGCGCGGCGTTCAGGGGAGAAGGCGGAGCGGAGGTGAGCTGGGGCTGGGGGTGGGGCAGGGAGCTGCTGGTGGGTGCTCTGCACCCACCAAATTTTCCCCTTGGGTGCTCCAGGGTTGGAGCACCCATGGAGTCAGCGCCTAAGGCACCACTTTTGGCTGGTTAAATTTAGAAGCCCTTTTAGAACCACCTGTCCCTCGCGGAACAACCGGTTCAAAAAGGGCTTCTAAATTTAACAACCGATTCTAGCAAACCGGTGTGAACCGGCTCCAGCTCACCACTGGTAATATCCTTTTTTGGACCAACTTCTGTTGGTGAGAGAGACAAGCTTTTGACCTTCACAGAGCTCTTCTTCGAGTCTGGGAAACACACTTCGAGCATCACAGCTAAATACAAGATCAAACAGATAGTTTAGCATAATTAGTTAGCACATATTCTAAGGGACCATTCAAGGAGAAGTGGCCCATCAACATCCATGTAGTCATAGGACAAGAAGTTGGGTTAGTGGGTTTCAGATTGTTGTAATAAGCCATAAATTCAGTGTATTTTATTAAGACCATGATTTTTAGTGTCTAGCAAAGTTATGAATGTAAGCTCCCAAGCAACTACAACCCATACTAAATGGGGACCCCATCCTGAAACAGACCGAGTAAAGTAATAACTTGCCTAAGTTCTCTCAATGAGTCATTGTTACAACTGGGACCAGAACGCAGGTCGACTGACTCCCAGTCCCATGCTTTAAACACAAGACCATGCTGCCTAGAAAAGTCATTGCTTGCCTTTCATGCTGAATGATATTCAGATCGCCATTCAGTGAGCTCTTCTTGAATGTGCTGGTTTGATGGCCTCAGATGGTTTCCAAAACTGACACCCAGGGCCAGATTCCCCATTGTTTCAGAGTAGCAGCCGTGTTAGTCTGTATCCGTAAAAAGGAGTACTTGTGGCACCTTAGAGACTAACAAATTTATTAGAGCATAAGCTTTCGTGAGTTACAGCTCACTTCATCAGATGCATCTCCAACCAGTTGATATTTTTAATTTAGTACGCTCGACTGAAGCACATACACAAGAAATAGTGAAGGGAAATGGACTCCTGACTTCAGGACTCAGTATATGGAGCGAAGTGTGTCAGATCTAATATATCAAAACAGGAAACGAGCCTAATGAAAGGAAAAGGATGGTTCAGTGTAACTGGTAGATGGAAGAAGGGACACTTCAGTGTGTTGGGGAGAAAAAAGGGAAAGAGATGAAAGTGTCATAAAAAGGGCTAGAGGAAAATGTAAAGGGATTGTATAGGAAAAGAAGTGTCCCAGGACAGTCAAAGCAGCTGGTTGGCTAGACAAAGAGACAAATTTTCTTCTCTCTGACACCAGTGTAAATCTGGAGGAACTTCAGTGGAGACAGAATTGCTCAAGATCACTGATGCTGCTGAAAGCAGAATTTGGTCAAAAGTATTTTTAAAAAACCAACTGTGTCTAATTCTGACCTTCTCACACCTGTAAGTCAGGAGCCACATCACTGTAGTCCATGTGCAATCAGGCTTACAGTGAAGAGACACTCAGAGCACTAAATCCTTGGGACAAAAAGCAGAGTTAATAAACTAGAAGGACAAAAATTGTGCCTTTGGATCACCAGACAATCTCTCTTATCCTTGATGTGGACCACCGCCTATCATGCTGACCAACATTGTCTCATTGCTTTCTTACACTTCCCCATCTGTTTGTCTGTATTCACCTGTCATCTCATGGCTTTTCTTTAGATTGCAAGCTCTTTGGGGCTGGGACAGTCTTTTGGGGCTTTATCCAGCACCTAGCACAATGAGGTTCTGGTCCTTGACTACAGCTCCTGAACGACAATAAGAATAGTAAATAATTCAGTACTCTAACAATAAGAGCTCTGTACAGGGATCAGCTGCAGAATAGACAAAAAGATTTGCATTGAGAACTGCAGTGCGGCTGCAAGAGCACAATGCTTATCCTACAAGAATAGCAGAGCACTTAGGATTTTATGGAAATGCCTTAAGGCAGCGAAGAGGAAAAATGCTAATAAATGTCAGTAAGCTGCTCATTCCAGACAACCAGGGGAGCACTCTGAACACACAAGCACTCGTCCCATTCATTCGGTACCCACAATTTAGACCAACTACCTTTATGTTTTGACAGAGAGAGCTCCTACGATATACAGTATGGTCAGATCACCTGCTGCTTCCAGTCTCTGCAGGGCACCAGGGGAGGCCTCCTGGAGCTGCTTACAGCTCTCTGATCATGCAGTCCATTTTATGTCAGCCCCATCTGAGTTTAGAGCAGCCTAAGGGATTGCAGAGGTTGGGGTGTGTAGGAGTCAGCTACTCCACCTCTATACCCACGAGATCATCCCAGCCAGAGAGATGTGACTGGTGTGCACCGCTGGAGCAGTGCAAAGGGAAGGATCAGAGGCCAAGATCGGTCCCTATATCTGTATGTGTGTGTATAATTATACACACACACACACACACACACACACACGCACCCCACTACTAAAGAAAGCTACAATTGCTACTTGTGCATTTTAAATCTTCAGTGGCTCCTACTCAGAAACCAAGGCAGCTGGGGCAATTATTTTGTTTGCCTCTGTTGTAGGCAAAACAAGTACATTTTTTGGGCTTGTTAACAGAAATAAATTTCCCCTTCCAGGGGCATTATTTCACTGTCTTACTGGTTGATACCCTCCTCAGAGGAGTCTGCCTCAAAACCATTACAAAGCCAACTAGTCAAAGACAATGAGGTTATCTGTCCAATAGCTTCCTTTAGAGAACCTCAGCACTGCTTGCTTGTTTTTTGGTCTCTGCCCAAATGTGGAAAGGGCTAGGTACCAGGGCCGGCTCCAGGCATCAGCTTTCCAAGCAGGTGCTTTGGGCGGCATTTAGAATGGGGTGGCAGTCCATGTCCCGTGGCTGCAATTCGACGGCAGCTCTTCCTGCCGCAGCAGCTTTCGGGCGGCAGGCGGCAATTTGGCAGCAACTGCTCGGGGCGGCAAAATTGGTAGAGCCGCCCCTGGCTAGGTTTATATAGTTTCTTTATTTCCCAGCACGTTTACACCAAGCCAGAGATCTGTCAAACTGTTTATGTGCTACGTATTCCCCATGTAGAATATTGGCCGTGTCTTGCAGGTATTGTCTCTTCCTCCCTCTTGGACACAGTTTTCAGTAGATACCTATATCATTTCCATTTGTGGCTTTTAGGCACTATTACCTGTCCAAGTAGGATGTTAAGAGAGAATTGTAATTGCCACTTAAGAATCAGATGGTAAAGTCCTGGCCCCACTAAAGACAATGGCAAAATTTCCATTAAGTTCACTGCACTGCCTCTGGTCTGTATGAGAGGAAGAGAAGATGGAGTATTAGCAGACTGCACTTGAAGAAAGGGCATTAATATGTAAAGATTCATCCACATGTTTCTACTACATTCAATTATTTGTTATACATTCCTTTTCAATTTCATTTTTGAAAAATACCAAAGGAAGTTCTTTATTCAAATGATGGCTGAAGCATGGTCAACCTTTGATGAAATAATCAATTATACATACGTTCAATTAGGAATGAATGTTGGATCCTATTTGTATTTAAAGCAAGGGAGGAAATTCAGGATGTAGCAAGAAGACAGTCTAGTGTGGATTGTGTCTAGTCTCTTATTTAATTCTTCTGCATCTTTCTGATAAAAGAAGTTAATTACATTGCTAGAAGCAGCAAAATGACAAAGAACAAACCTTGATTGACCATCTTTAGTAGACACTAGCTGTCTCAAAGACAGAAGGGACACAGTGGCTCTTTCCTGTGAAAACTGCAGTAGAAAGCAATCTAAGAGATAAGTGCATTTTGCACTCCTGGAACAAACAACACAAAATCTAACTTTATTGGTGACACAGATTGCGCCATGTTGCTAAAGTGAGAACATTAAATGACAACTGGCTCCAGAGAAATTGATTTTTGTCTTTCTACATTTGGACAGGCAAAGATAAATGTTTTTATTGCACTCTAAACCTAATAGACTAATATACAGTGCTTTCCAGGACTACAGTCTGGATTGGTGGAGAAAAAAATTCTATTTTTATCCAAGAGCTAAGAGCTCATTACGTTGCATTAAAGCATTCAGAAATCTTTAGGGGTACAGCATATTTTTAGGAGCAGTTATTTTGTTCTTTGGCTAACTGAAGTCTGTCTGTTCTAGTAGATGTGCTTGTTTTCTCAGTGAGAGGTTAATTTTTGTCTGGAGTTAATCAAGGAATGATTATCAGCTCATCTTATAGGCAGTGGTTCTCAACCAGGGGTCCAGGGTTCCCTGGGGTGCCACGAGCAGGTTTCAGGGGGACCATTAAGTGTTAGACTTGCTGGGATCCAGGCAGAAAGCCAACGCTCCATTGCCTGGAACCGAAGCCTGGGGCCCTAAGTCCTGCCACCCGAGGCTGAAGCCAAACTCTGAGCAGTGTAGCTTCGCAGGAGCCCCTGTGGCATGGGACTCCAGGCAACTGCCCTGCTTGCTACCCCCTAATGCCAGCCCTGGCTTTCAAATGCAGAAAACCAGTTGTGGCGGCACAGGGGGGCCATGGAGTTTTTACAGCATGCTGGGTGAGGGCCTCAAAAAGAAAAAGGTTGAGAACCCTTGTTTACTGATGCAGCCACAGAGACTCCTCCATCCCTGCCCACAGAGCTGGACTTTGAGGACCTAGAAATACAAAGCTTTCCGTTTTTAAAAAAAGGAAAAGTGCATTTCTATCTCTTTGAAGATAGCCTTGAAAGTGTAAATTGATGTAAAATCAATCAATAGCTTTGAAAGCTTGTCACTGTTCCCCCTTAAGATTCAAGGTTATTTACATTCCCCTCACAGTCAGCAAGGCCTGGCCACTAGGATTCAGAATAATCACAACTTAAATTTGTCCCTTTTATTTCTTCTGAAGTTGCAGGTCATCTGGCCACTCTTACTTAAGTGCCTGAATATGGATTTAGATGCTTAATTTTATACAATTGTTTCTAAACATTGGCCTCTGCTGTTCTCTGCCTCAGCTACTACATCTGTACAATAGGGATTTTATTTACCTACCACAAAAGCTGTTACGATAATTAGTCAGTCAGCCAATTCTGTAAAGTGCCACGAACATCCTTTACCTTACAGTGACTGGACACCTAACAGCCCATGGTATCCCATACTGAAAGATTTCGATTGACCTCACCCAAAATTATTTTCAGATTGATTATCAGTTCAACAATTTGAGATTTCAACATTTCGGGATAGGAAAAAGTTTTCAAAATCTCAAAAATTGTCATGGGTTGGGAAAACCATTTCCTGCCCCACTCTACCATGCTTCAGACAGAAAGGGTCTGTCACTCTCCACTGTGATATTGAAAATGATGAACTGACCTTTCAAAATCTCAGTAATTTTCTAAGCATTCTAACTTAGCTTGAGCCATTTTCTATCTCCCTGTGCAGCTCCTAGTGTGAAATCCCACTCCCACTGAAGCCAATGAGAAAATTCCCACCAACTTCAATGGGGCCAGGCTTTCACCTACGTGTATCTTATTTTTGTGACTCTCACTATAAACAGTATATTTTGTGTCAAATCTTTCTCCTCCAAAAGTCTTTCCATTAAAAATATCAAATGTGTCTTTAAAAAAATCAGTGTAATTAATCTGGTACCACAAACACTAAAATACTTTAATCAAACGGTTATTGAACGATATCACTGGTGGGCAGAGTTAAGGTTGCTTTGGGGTCTTAACAGTGTTTTTCTTACCTTAACATGTTCGGATTTCTTTTAAATTGAAAGCTTAACTCTGAATTTCCTAGATTTATATTATTTTGTTTTGGGTTAATTGAAACATCCCTGTACTGTTTTTTACCCTTCCATTATTTATCCACACTCTCAACCTTAACTCATCTTAATACAGTGTTTTTGTGTGTGACTAAATAGAGATACAAGGTCCTGGTTGTGGTTTCTGGGGGATGCCCAACAAGTCTTACATAAAGCTTTCTAGCTGAGGACATTTAAAATCTTCTCTCCTGCATCATGATTTATTTTATTTTGTAACTCCTGAAAGTACATATTTTCTGTTGTATGAATACTGTATTTTTACTATCCCGTTCCTATTTCAAGACTTCTGGAGTATTTTTAAAGAACAATTTGTATCTGAGTTACTCCAAGCATCAGAATGCAGAATTTTAATCAGGCGTTGTTGTTTTTTCAGATCTCTATAAAATTTATTCCATGTTTGAAAAACAGAATATTATAATTTTTTTATTATTATTAAACTACTCCACTGCAGCCAGTTCTAAATCTGAATGCAAAACCACTGTGAAATCACATGAGAACCAGATACTAGAACTGACTGTCAGTAAGATGACACTGACCATTCACTACAATTGTTTGGGGGGAGGGGTGTCTTGGTGAACCTCTAATAAAATGCATTCCATATTAGATGCTATCTAATTTTCAGTGGTGTTTTAAGTCACAATATATATTTTCTGGAGCACATATCCAAGATCAGAGAATCACTCTTAGACCATTATGCTATTTTAATACTCTTAACTTTGGCAGTGTTGGGTGTGTTGTTGGTATAGGATGTACAGTCTGAGGGCCTTACAGACTTATTTCAGGCCAACCAAGGGATCAGGCCAAATAACGGGGAGTCACTGGAGTGGCAAATTTCATCCCCTCCTCACTGATTTGATATGTTCCTTTTTGTCATATTGAGCAGCTTTCCTGATGTGTTTGGGCTCAAAAAGTTGTTAAAAATAATGATCACAGCTGATGCCCCTTTTACTATGCCAGAGTATGCGAATTTTAGTCAGATTCAAGGGAAAGATGTTTTGCCACATAAACTGGTTGTGGAACTGGAAGAGATTCATGGTCCGGACAGCTGGAAAAAGATTAAATCCAACATGTGCTTTTATTGGCACTAAATATTGATGCCAATCCTGCCTAGCTCTAATGGGCTCATTACACTATTGTCTGGGCTACCGGTGCTACCTGCAGAAGTTAGCAAAATAAATAGATCTGGTTTTGAATGCCTGCAATGCTGTTTGTCCTTAAAAACCTTTACGAAACTTGACAAAAAGTTTGGTCTCCACTTCACGGTCACCCACAATGGGCAGCTGTCAGCAAGAGAGGAGGGTCCTACCCTGAGCACTCTGGCTTCACAAATCAGTTCTACCCAGTAGTTAATAATAATGGTGGCAGCTGCAGGCAGAGCTAAATCATAAAATCATAGAATATCAGGGCTGGAAGGGATCTCAGCAGTTCATCTAGTCCAACCCCCTGCTCAAAGCAGGACCAATCTCCAACTAAATCATCCCAGCCAGGGCTTTGTCAAGCCTGACCTTAAAAACTTCTAAGGAAGGAGATTCCACCACCTCCCTAGGTAACGCATTCCAGTGTTTCACCACCCTCCGAGTGAAAAAGCTTTTCCTAATATCCAACCTAAACCTCCCCCACTGCAACTTGAGACCATTATTCCTCGTTCTGTCATCTGCTACCACTGAGAACAGTCTAGATCCATCCTCTTTGGAACCCCCTTTTGGGTAGTTGAAAGCAGCTATCAAATCCCCCCTCATTCTTCTCTTCCACAGACTAAACAATCCCAGTTCCCTCAGCCTCTCCTCATAAGTCATGTGTTCCAGTCCCCTAATCATTTTTGTTGCCCTCCGCTGGACGTTTTCCAATTTTTCCACATCCTTCTTGTAGTGTGGGGCCCAAAACTGGAAACAGTACTCCAGATGAGGCCTCACCAGTGTCGAATAGAGGGGAACGATCACGTCCCTCGATCTGCTGGCAATGCCCCTACTTATACAGCCCAAAATGCCATTGGCCTTCTTGGCAACAAGGGCACACTGTTGACTTACATCCAACTTCTCGTCCATTGTAACACCTAGGTCCTTTTCTGCAGAACTGCTGCCGAGCCATTCGGTCCCTAGTCTGTAGCAGTGCATTGGATTCTTCCGTCCTAAGTGCAGGACTCTGCACTTGTCCTTGTTGAACCTCATCAGATTTCTTTTGGCCCAATCCTCTAATTTGTCTAGGTCCCTCTGTATCCTATCCCTATCCTCCAGCATATCTACTCTCCTCCCAGTTTAGTGTCATCTGCAAACTTGCTGAGGGTGCAATCCACAACATCCTCCAGATCATTTATGAAGATATTGAACAAAACCAGCCCCAGGACCAAGCCTTGGGGCACTCCACTTGATACCAGCTGCCAACTAGACATGGAGCCATTGATCACTACCCGTTGAGCCCGACAATCTAGCCAGCTTTCTATCCACCTTATAGTCCATTCATCCAGCCCATACTTCTTTAACTTACTGGCAAGAATACTGTGGGAGACCATGTCAAAAGCTTTGCTGAAGTCAAGGAACAACATGCCCTCATCCACAGAGCCAGTTATCTCGTCATAGAAGGCAATTAGATTAGTCAGGCATGACTTGCCCTTGGTGAATCTATGCTGACTGTTCCTGATCACTTTCCTCTCCTCTAAGTGCTTCAGAATTGATTCCTTGGGGAGCTGCTCCATGATTTTTCCAGGGACTTAGGTGAGGCTGACTGACCTGTAGTTCCCAGGATCCTCCTTCTTCCCTTTTTTAAAGATGGGCACTACATTAGCCTTTTTCCAGTCGTCCGGGACCTCCCCCGGTTGCCATGAGTTTTCAAAGATAATGGCCAATGGCTCTGCAATCACATCCGCCAACTCCTTTAGCACTCTCGGATGCAGCGCATCCAGCCCCATGGACTTGTGCTCGTCCAGATTTTCTAAATAGTCCCGAACCACTTCTTTCTTCACTGAGGGCTGGTCACCTCCTCCCCATGCTGTGCTGCCCAGTGCAGCAGTCTGGGAGCTGATCTTGTTCGTGAAGACAGAGGCAAAAAAGCATTGAGTACATTAGCTTTTTCCACATCCTCTGTCACTAGGTTGCCTCCCTCATTCAGTAAGGGGCCCACACTTTCCTTGACTTTCTTCTTGTTGCTAACATACCTGAAGAAACCCTTCTTGTTACTCTTAACATCTCTCGCTAGCTGCAACTCCAGGTGTGATTTAGCCTTCCTGATTTCACTCCTGCATGCCCAAGCAATATTTTTATACTCTTCCCTGGTCATTTGTCCAATCTTCCACTTCTTGTAGGCTTCTTTTTCGTATTTAAGAGCAGCAAGGATTTCACTGTTAAGCCAAGCTGGTCGCCTGCCATATTTACTATTCTTTCTACACATCAGGGTGGTTTGTCCCTGTAACCTCAATAAGGATTCTTTAAAATACAGCCAGCTCTCCTGGACTCCTTTCCCCCCCATGTTATTCTCCCAGGGGATCCTGCCCATCAATTCCCTGAGGTTGTCAAAGTCTGCTTTTCTGAAGTCCAGGGTCCGTATTCTGCTGCTCTCCTTTATTCCTTGTGTCAGGATCCTGAACTCGACCATCTCACGGTCACTGCCTCCCAGGTTCCCATCCACTTTTGCTTCCCCTACTAATTCTTCATGGTTTGTGAGCAGCAGGTCAAGAAGAGCTCTGACCCTAGTTGGTTCCTCCAGCACTTGCACCAGGAAATTGTCCCCTACCCTTTCCAAAAACTTCCTGGATTGTCTGTGCACCGCTGTATTGCTCTCCCAGGAGATAATCAGGGTGATTGAAGTCTCCCATAAGAACCAGAGCCTGCGATCTAGTAACTTCTGTTAGTTGCCAGAAGAAAGCCTCATCCACCTCATCCCCACTTCTTGTAAGCTTCTTTTTTATGTTTAAGATCAGCAAGGGTTTCACTGTTAAGCCAAGCTGGTCGCCTGCCATATTTATTATTCTTTCTACACATCAGGATGGTTTGTCCCTGTAGCCTCAATAAGGATTCTTTAAAATACAGCCAGCTCTCCTGGACTCCTTTCCCCCTCATGTTATTCTCCCAGGGGATACTGTCCATCAGTTTCCTGAGGTTGTCAAAGTCTGGTTTTCTGAAGTCAAGGGCTTTGTTTCCCAGTTTAGCTCAGTATTTCAGACAGAAGAAAGCAAAGAGCCACCTAAGAGAGGAAATTTTTTTTTGCCTCCTTCCAGCTACTAGAGAAAAAAAAATCTATCTACAGATATATAGATGATTTTTTTTCCCTCCAGTTTCTGGAAGGAGGCAAAATAACTTGAGAGTGAGAGAGAGAGAGAAGAGAGAGAGAGTTATCCGCAGTAAATACTGAACATTATGTACATAGAAGGGAGCTCCTATGCAACTGCCCCATGGGATGCCTGTGATGAGGGCCATGGAGTGTCAAAGGATCCTAGCAAAGAAGGGTAGCTAAAATATAAAACATCTCCTTGTGAGATGGAGGTGGAAGGACCAGCTGTAACACATGTGCATTCTTGTTCAACCTAGGGGAAAACTGGTTTAAGCCTTGCTGGTGCTGCGGGAAATAAGTTAGAGGCTTACTTCCAGGTGATGCAAGCAACACTTGTACTTGCTACCCTTGTCCATTTGCATTATATTTCTGTATCATAGGTGTGGCTGGTAGCTGTGCCCACTGTTGCCCACTGTTTCCAAGTAGAAGGGCCTGTTTTCATGGCTTATAACTTTGTCAAACTTTAATCGTTTGGACTGAAATTTTCTATGGGAGGTGTCTGATTCTTGATTGAAGTTTAAAAAAAAACATCAACCAAACAGTTTAACTTTTCTGAGAACTGGGCTAGGAAATAGATATTGATTGTCCACATTAAAAAAAATTTGCCACAATCATTCAAATCTTGATTATGAGCATTTTAAATTTTTTTTTATATTCTTATTGGGTAGCAGAAAAAATTATGTTCTTAATTGGTACAATATGCACATCTTTGGACTGCTTCCCAAAAACCTTCCTCTCATCTATTATTATCTGAACAGAAGAAATCCAAACAAAGGCTCAGACAGTTAATCTCTCTCTATTTTAAACTTTGAAGCATTTTAGTTTAAAGCATTTGGGTTTAAAAAATAAAAACAAATATTAATATAATTAAACTTGCTTCTAGGCAAGCAATGCAAAATTAAATTTGTCAGTTTGCACTGCCTCCTGATAAATCCAGTTTCCTAGGAGGAAGAACATTCATAAATGAAAGGGAGAGGTCTTTCCCCTTCAAGATTGTCTCAACATTTAATTATTGTCACTGCTTTCCAGCAGTCATTACACCCATACCATTGGTGAAAATTACAGTTGTTACCATATTACCTTGCACACAGATTTATCTTATTGTGTAGGAATTGTTCTGAATATTTTTTTCAATGTGACAGCAGAGCCAAAAATGTAAAAAACACAAATGTAATTAAATTCATTTGGAAAGAATGTTCCAACACCAGGTTAGAGAGATCAGAAGGCCTAAAGGTCTAAAAAATGGCAGGCACTTGAGAAAGAGAGTACAGCGTGCCCATTCATTCCCCAATGCATGTGTGGAAGGGCGAAACCTTCATTTATGGCTCTCCTCCTTCTAATACATTAGCCACTTCCATGGGTTGCAAAGAGCCATGTGTGGAGACAAGGGAGCAGGCCAGGGTTGAAGTACATTAAATCCTCTGTATTTATTACACCTTGTGCTGAGCCCCTGTGCTGGGGAAACCCCTTTAAAGAGAGAGTTTCAGGGGCAGCTAAACACAAAGCTCCACTGGAGCCAGTTAGAAATTGGGGGTGCAAACTCCAGCCTGCTCCTCTCAAAGAATTCAGCCCTCCATTAGAGGGCTCTCACTCAATTTGTTTTCCCTCGGACAATCTCATGATGAAAAACAAACAAAAAGTTAAAATAGAGGCGTCAAAATACTTCCATGTGCATTATACCACATGTGAGCAAAATCTCACTCTTCTAGAGCACATTATCTTTCTCCAGCTTGTCTTGTTCCTCTCCGACTCTTTGTCAGGCTATCTGAGATGCAGCCATTAGCGTCCCTGAACCTCTTCATCTTAAATCAATCGTCATGTCCACCACCTATATATACTCTGTTAATTCTAATCCCAAACAAGTGTATTTACCCAGACAGTTGGATACAACAGTCATGTCTCAAAAAATATCCATTGTTCTCCCTCCCAATCCATTTAGGACTGTATTTCCTGTTTCTGTATCCCTTTTGTACTGCATTTCTTCATTGCTCTTCATGCAATAGCTGTTTCAGCCCAGATTTGCATCTCCCCATTCCCAGCTCAATTGTTTTGGATCTCAAGGAATCTTCAAACCAACCATCATAATTAATCTGTCTCACCCACAGACCTTAATAAAGCTCCCTCTGCTGGCCGTTCACCAGGATGCTGTTGGGTCCCAATCCACTGGACTCATGTGCTTTAAGCTTCCCTTAATATCAAATCCTTCAATCACTGTCTCCCTCTCTCCCCGCAGCCTCTCTGGCGCATCTCCTGGGCACAGGTGCTCTCTGTCTGTTACTCCTTCACAGAAATGGGACCATACAGTCCAGCTGCTCTAGGCCAGTGCTGACCCCTCAGATTCCCCAGTAGCCCAAGCTCACTGTCTCCAAGAACTCCGAGCATGTGGGCACTCCGGATTTACAATTTAACTCTTCAGGAGCACGTGTGATAGTAAAGCAAAATAGACACACTTTGAACTGGATTCTAAAACAAATTACTCTTGAGATAGCATAAGAGAGACACCGATCTAAACAAAATAAAAATACTAGGGCTGTCAAGCGATTAAAAAAGTTATTCACAATTAATTGTGCAATTAATCGTGCAATTAATCATACTGTTAAAGAATAATACAGTACCATTTATTTAAACATTTTTGGATGTTTTCTACATTTTCAAATATATTTATTTCAATTACCACACAGAATACAAAGTGTACTGTGCTCACTTTATATTATTTGATTACAACTATTGGCCCAGTAAAAAATAGTAGTATTTTTCAATTCATTTAATACAAGCACTGCAGTGCAATCTCTTCATCATGAGAATTGAACTTACAAATGGAGAATTATGTACAAAATATAACTGCACTCAAAAATAAAAATGTAAAACTTTAGCGCCTACAAGTCCACTCAGTCCTACTTCTTGTTCAGCCAACTGCTCAAAGAAACAAGTCTGTTTACATTTTCAGGAGATAATGCTACCTGATTCTTGTTTATAATGTCCTGAAAGTGAGAACAGGCATTCGCATGGCACTGCTGCAGCCGGTGTCACAAAATATTCACATGCCAGATGTGCTAAAGATTCATATGTCCCTTCATGCTTCAACCATCCTTCCAGAGCACATGCATCCATGCCGATGATGGGTTCTGCTCGATAACAATCCAAAGCAGTGCTGACTGATACATTTTCATTTTCATCATCTGAGTCAGATGCCACCAGCAGAAGGTTGATTTTTCTTTTTGGTGGTTCAGTTCTGTAGTTTCCGCATTGGAATGTTGCTCTTTTAAGACTTCACACCTCATCCCTCTCAGATTTTGGAAAGCACTTCAGATTCTTAAACCTTGGGTCAAGTGCTTTAGCTATCTTTAGAAATCTCACATTGGTGCCTTCTTTCCATTTTGTCAAATCTGCTGTGAAAGTATTCTTAAAAACAAACAACATGTGCTGGGTCATCATCCGAGACTGCTATAACATGAAATACATGGCGGAATGCGGGTAAAACAGAGCAGGAGACATACAATTCTCCCCCAAGAAGTTCAGTCACAAATTTATTTAACACATTTTTTTTAAACGATCATCATCAGCATGAAAACATGTCCTCTGGAATGGTGGCCAAAGCATGGAGGGGCATATGAATGTTTAGCATATCTGGCACGTAAATAATTTGCAATGCCAGGTACAAAAGTGCCATGTGAATGCCTGTTCTCACTTTCAGGTGACATTGTAAATAATAAGCAGGCAGCATTATCTCCTGTAAATGTAAACACACTTGTTTCTCTCAGGAATTGACTGAACAAGAAATAGGACTGAGTGGATTTGTAGGCTCTAAAACAGTGATGGGCAACCTGCGGCCCATGGGGCGCATGCGGCCCATCAGGCTAATCCACTCGCGGGCTGCCAGACAGTTTGTTTACATTTGCACGGCTGCCCGCAGCTCACAGGGGCCATGGTTCGCTGTTCTCGGCCAATGGGAGCTGTGGGAAGCAGCGGCCAGCACGTCCCCACGGCCTGCGCCACTTTCCGCAGCTTCCATTGGCCGGGAACAGTAAACCACAGCCCCTGGGAGCTGCAGGTGGCCGTACAAATGTAAACAAATTGTCTGGCAGGCCGCAGGTTGCCTACCACTGCTCTAAAGTTTTACATTGTTTCGTTTGAGTGCAGTTATGTAACAAAAAAAAATTCTAGAATTGTAAGTTGCATTTTCACGATAAAGAGATTGCAATTCAATACTTGTATGAGATGAATTGAAAAATACTATTTCTTTATCATTTTTACAGTGCAAATATTTGTAATAAAAAATAGTAATATAAAGTGAGCACTGTACACTTTGTATTCTGTGTTGTAATTGAAATCAATATATTTGAAAATGTAGAAAAACATCCAAAACTATTTAATTTCAATTGGTATTCTATTGTTTAACCGTGCAATTAAAAGTACAATTAATCATAATTGATTTTTTTTTAGTTAATTGTGTGAGTTAAGTGTGATTAATTGACAACCCTAAATAAAATACCTGTATGCATTTCCCAGTTTCTGCTCCACTCTGGAGAGTTCTTGGGCTTAGAGCAGAGTCCTCTGAGGAGTCCAGGCACACTGCCTCCTGCCCGTGGCTTCTCTTTCTAATCATAGAGCCTGCCTCTCTCTTTAGGTCAGCTTGCTTCTCTTCAGCCTGACTGGTCCCACAGTTAAACATGCCACCCTGGTCCCTCTCTCCTGCCCAAAGGCTCCTGTGTGTCCAAGTCTCCCTGACCCACTCTGTGGCTTTTAAAGGCTAGCATCAACCTGGGTTTCTTTGTTTCATATCTGGGATTTTTTTCACTCTCTAAACTGCAGCCCCCTGCAGAGAAGTTGGAGAAAATTGGTTCTCCGAGCTTCCGCCAACCCATTGACCCACCTCAATAGGCAACCAGTATGATCAAACAAAACCCACCACTGCACCTGGTCTGAGGAGAACATGCTACAGGTCTGACAGCAGATGCCCAACTCCACATCAACTGAGGCATTCCATGAATGAATTCTGATTGAGTTATGAAATTGTAAGTAGAGATTTATAGACAGGTTCCCCAAATAGGGTTGCCACTTCTGAGGTACCAAAAAAAAAAAAAAAAAAGACTACTGGGATGATCCTGAGCCCATAAAGTTGGGCGGCTAGCAATGTGTAATGAGCACCCTCACCAATTTCCTGGGACTGCTATCTCCAAGAAGGAACGATCCTGGGAAAATCAGGTTAGATAGCAACCCCTGTTCTCAGATTGTCACAACCCTCCTTTCAAGTATTCACTGTCCCCAGTTTAGGTCGTTACCTTGGAACCCGCTCCCTAAAGAGAGATGTAGTGAAATTTTCAGAACTCCATACATGATTTAGGAGCCCAAATCCCATTGAAAGTCAGTGTAATTTAGATTTTTCAATGGTTTGGGTGCTTTTGGAAATTTTACCCTCCTATTTATCAGTAATTCCATTTTCACATTTTCTCTACTCTAGGTCAAATATGAACGGACAGATGAAAGCTAACACATCACAATTACCTTTGTAAGTACTATACTGTCTTTAATACTGTGCTTTGTGTCTGTGTCTGAATAGCCCTTAGAATGGAAACAGACATGGGTCTGATCCAAATGCATATCTGTAGTAGGTATCCCCTTATTTGGAGATATTATTCTAAGGTAAGCTCTGACAATTTCTATGAGAAGGACTCGTCCATTGCAAGTAATCTTCCTTTATATTTACACTTACTGTACAGAAATCAGGAATTAGTACTTCTTGCTGAAAAGAAGTATTAAATGTGTCTAATACCTCTGTCCAGATTTTTCACGCTTGCTATCTGGTCACCCTAATCAAACGAAACAAGCGTTCTGTTATGGATTATGGTTTCTTCCTATGAAATGAAAAAGTTCAAGGTTTTATTGTATCTGTTTTATGATGTAACAGGTGTATTCTAATGAAGGTCTGAAATATTCTACATTATTCTACTTGCCTCTGTGATTCAAATATTAAATTCATGAAGTGATATTCTTCCTGAAAGCATGTTCCCAAACACAAAAGAATGAAAAGTGACCTTTTCTGTATTAAATATTCTTAATTAGTACCTGCAAAACAGAGCATGTCCCAATATTTATATGGGGCTTAAACAAATTCAGTGTTTTCCTGGAAGTTAAGTTCCATGTTTGAATGAAACATTGAAAAAAGCACCTCAGTACATACATCAAGAAGTCATATGAGTAGATACTATTTCTGAGAGATGGTAGACTGAAAAATTCATCAGACAGCAAGTCATTCTTGCTTGAGCTGGCAAACTTCAAATCTAGAAATGTCCATTATTACTTTTCTTGACAGTAGCAGCTTTCTAGTGGATTTAACTTAACTGAAACACTTTAAGAAAAAATTGACAAGTAAAAATATCTTATATAGTCTAGGAGTAGAGCATAATAATTCACTGGTTGTGCTGTTTATAGAAAAAATAAATACTGCCTCCACATTTGACTCAGAATGTAAGCTTGATGAATCTCATAATCATGTTCAACTGCATATCTCCAGCCCTGGGATTTGGGTCCTGTGGAGCCCAAGGTCATAAGGTCCCTGCTGTTAAGGATCCCTTAAATGTCAATGCTAATCTCAGCTTAATTTTTTTTAAATGTTCCTAAGTAGAAGTGTGCAGGTAGCCTTCCAAATGTAAAACTAGGAGTTAGGAAGAATTGTGAACATTTGATCCTAATGATTTATTCACAACCTACTCTAGAGCTGCCCAGTGCTGAGCTTTGAGAATCATGACATCCAGAAAGACTGTGGGTCTCCAAATTTGAGGGTATCCAATATAGTCTTATAGGGCCAGTTTGAGGATTTGGGGGAGGGCCTGCATATCCTGAGCTGAGTTCCTGATCAAGTACAGAAAGAAACTGATAGAATCCTCCAATAGCAAAATACTTTGAAGTTCCCTCTAGGATTTAATAATCTGATGGTACCATTTTACTATTTGGTCTTGGGGATATAATTGTAATAGCGATTTGTGTATCAGTTTGAATATGAGTAGGGCCCTACCAATCACAGTCCATTTTGGCCAATTTCACGGTCATAAGATTTTAAAAATAGTATTTTTCATTATTTCAGCTATTTAAATCTGAAATTTCACGGTGTTGTAACTGTAGGGGTCCTGACCCAAAAAGGAGTTGTGGGGGAAGGGGGGAAGTTTGCAAGATTATTGTAGGGGGATTGTGGTACTTCTACCCTTACTTCTGTGCTGGTGCTGGCAGGGCACTGCCTTCAGAGCTGAAGAGAGGCAACTTCTGGCCAGCAGCCCAGCTCTGAAGGCAGAGCCACCGCTAGCAGCAGCGCAGAAGTAAGGATGGCCTGGTATGGTATTGCCACCTTTACTTCTGAGCTGTTGCCTGCAGAGCTGGGCCCTCAGTCAGCAGCCGCCTCTCTCTGGCCACCCAGCTCTGAATGCAGCAGCGCAGAAGTAAGGGTGGCGTGGGATGGTATTGCCACTCTTACTTCTGCGCTGCTGCTGGGTGGGTGCTGCCTTCAGAGCCGGGTGCCCGGCCAACAGTCGCCGCTGTCTGGCCACCGAGCTCTGAAGGCAGCGCAAAAGTAAGGGCAGCAATACCGCAACCCCCCCAAAAAATAACCTTATGACCCCTCTGCAACTCCATTCTGGGTCAGGACCCCCAATCTGAGAAACGCCGGTCTCCCCCAGGAAATCTGTATTGTATAGGGTAAAAGCACACAAGACCAGATTTCATGGGGGGAGACCAGATTTCACAGTCCATGACGCGTTTTTCATGCCTGTGAATTTGGTCGGGCCCTAAATATAAGACTGGAATGAAAGAATATGGAGAATAGATCCCGACACAATTTGAGGACACAACAACAATTGGATGTCAGTGTTCTGAATCACTATGTTTATAACTTTAAATAATTAGACAAGGGCTGCGTATAACTAGCATTAAAATAGAACAAACAAGATACGTGCCTATCACCACCACAATCATTTTGCTTGTATGCCAATCCTAATTTCCTCACCATTCATCTGTTTTTTGTCTTTATAGAGACAATTTTTCTGGATAGGAACACTCCCTTCCTTCCTTACAACACCTAGCAAAATCGGACTTTGATCTTGATTGGGGTCTTTGAGCATGGCAGCATTGCAAGTGTTCAGTAATAATAGCCACCCTTCATTTTAAAACATCTTTATTTGTTCTTGGTGAAATGTATATGCCTTTTACCAGTAATGACATTCAATAACCAATTGACAGTTTTATTTACATGCCCATGCAAGGTGCCATGGATGGGAGGCCTAACACAGGTCATAGTAACTTACATACTGTCTCACCAAAAACAAAAATTAGATAGGTTTTAATACAACAGCTGATTATTATTTATGTTGTGGCAGCACCCTAAAAAAAACTTCCTGGGGTTCCCCAGTTTGAGTAGGGAGTAATTTGTGACACTCCTTTATGGGACGCAGTGTACCTCCCCCACATCTCAGCCAGTTCTGCTAGCCAGTGCATGGCTCCGCCTACTATCTGTCCCCTTCCTAATCAAGAGTGAAAATTTGGATCTCAGTTCCTGCACTCCCAGAATGGCAATTCTGGGGTGTAAGGAAACCCTACTCCCTCCTATGCCTCTACATTGCCAAACTGGGGCTAGATTGTGGCTAGCTCTTCATACCTTTTTCTGCCAAACTAGGCCATATTACTCTTATGTGCTAGTACAGAGGTACAGCTTGATATGCTAATTCCCTGTTACTAATTAAAGCAAGCTGCTGGCATACTCAGCAGGGAGGGAGAACAGTCCTAAACCCATCTATTTTCAGATGAGTAAATGCTAAAAGGATTTTTTTTTAAAAAAAAAGATGTTTTAAAAAAGAAAGTCGTGTGCTTGTATTTGGCCATGGGGGATAAATCAAACAATGAAATTTTGATGGGTGTGCATGGCTATATGAATAGAATACGCAAGAATGTCAAAGTAAAAAAACTAGAAGGAGAAGCTCAGAGCTGCTGAATTACTAAATAATCTATAGCAGCACGTAGCATAATATTAAAGCTACCCTCAAAGTGCAGGTATTTCAGACTGACTGACAATCAGTGTGATAACTATAGACTAGACAAAAGAAATGAGTCATCCCCACTGTGTGATATTCATCCTTCTCCACTTCAGACTCCTGCTGTTGGAGGCTGGTGAAGCATTTATACACACACCACCAAAAAAAGAAAGAAAGAAAGATAGATCTCTGCGTAGGGTACAGATGAAAAAGGATGTCTAATGTGTTCTTGTGTTGCTTCATTATATGTGTTGTGCTGTTCTGAAGAAGGATGTTTGTTTCACGCTTAACTGAATTTGGGAGGAGATACAGACTTCTAAAGAACCTGAAAACTGTATGGCTTACCACAGACACAATAAATTCTCATTTCAGTTTGTGTTGTCTCTAAAACGAAATTGAATGGCAATGACATTGTGGAAATGAATCCAGTTTATCTGTGTACAGCTTGAGATTTTGAAATTGACATCAAGTGAGAGGGAATATCTGAGAGAGTGGTGAGAGGCAGTGAAGAAGAAAAAAAAAGGAACAGCAGTAGTTGCCAAAGGAAATAAAATTTGGTCTTTTCCGCTCTACAGGGGTAAGGACTGACTGATATTTTTCTTATTGATTAACGAGTTAAAATTCTCATTTTTCAGTTCTTAACTTGTATAGTTTATCCTTATTATGCTCAATAAACTCCTGCTGCTAAAGTGTCTGGTGTGTTTCCAACACAAGCCTCTCTCAGGTTTTGAAAATTCAAGCACAAAAAATAATTTCTGATGGAAACTGAATATACAAAGTCTGCAAAATCTGCGTGAGTACAGAATACAAGAACGCAAAGTAACTGTGCACTCGAACCAGCAAATACAGGGTTTGCATACACAACCTTAATAAAACCTAGACTCCAAACATTTTAGTTTTTCAACCTCAGATTAGAACGAACCACTCCCCCATTCCCAAAACCTGCTTTGCTATTTCAACTATGGAAGTACCATAAAATAAAAGCCTTTTTAGGTACTTGTCTGTAACTCTACACCTATACTCTTGAAAGCATTAACTGATAAAACATTAAAAGTTCATAGAGTAAGTTTGCAATCTGCACTGATAAAAATGTTCCTTTGCCCTTCTGTTTCTTTTCATTCTCATTGTAGACAGGCATTTAGTTAATGACTTTTCATTCTTTTCTGGGAAAGTGAGGGATATGGAGTTACTGATATCAGAAGGGACCTGATGAGGAGCACGTCAAGGGAAAGATTTCCATTTAATGAATGGAATTGATATAAAAGCTCTTTTGCTAAAGATCACAAAGGGCATAGCAATGTGCAGTAGGTATTCTAGATTTTAAGTAGTCTTGAAGTTATTGGACCAAGTTCACTGCCAGCATTTATGTTGGCACCTGCGAAAATGCTGGGAGAGCTCTCTGGTGGGCAACAATGAAGATAGAATAAGAGAAGTAAGTACAGCTTCGCTTTTGGGATACTGGCAAAAGGGGTCACTTAAGTCCTAAAAGTGAATAATAGTGCTGGCAAAATAAGGTGAATAATTAGATCAGTTAGAGAGGGCATTGACTGGGAGGCTCCCACCAGCTAAATTCCTGTTAGTGTCAGTTAAAGCAACATGCAAACCCAACAAGGCCAGACACAGAAACAAATGCTCTCTGCCAGGGTAAAACAGTATTTACTTCTGCTGTACTAGGATTTGGCCAATTTATGTAGAAATGGTGGTTTTCCTGTGCATGAACACATCTTTCACTGAATGTTTCAAAATAGTTCCTAGGATACAGACTAAGGCCCTGATCCAGCAGAGCACTTAAATCCATGCTTATCTTTAAGAAAATGGAGTAGTCAATGGGATTTGGCTGAATCAGGCTGCTGTGAAGTGCACTGACTGCCTGAGAGTCTATTTGGCCCAATAAACTGTAACAAGTACAAGATTCTAATCCAAAAGGGTTTGTAAAATCCACTTTTTAAAAAACTGCATAAATATTAACTTTATACAGACTGGAACAGTGAACAGTTCATTTCCAGAACGAGTATGCCTACCAAAAGTACCTTTTACCCCACAAAACCATAGATGTCCAAAAACTGTTTGGATCAATGAATACATGCTACAAAATATTGTTTGACTGGATAAACAAATTAAGCTCAAATTTATGAAATATGCTTCTATACACAAGCTTAGTGTAAGGGCATATCTACCTCCAAAAGACATAAAATGTTAAATAAACACATTTAAAACCTTTCATTAGAAAAATCTACACACAAAAAATGAAAACAAGATTATGCAAAGTTACATTTAAATCTTAATACTGTGATACAATAGACAAACCAGGAAATTCCAAGTCAAGGCTGACACCTTTGAAAGAAAGATTTATCCACAGCTAGACAGACTAACCTAGGTGAAATTGATATATCACTAGATTTAAATAAAATTAATGGGTCATGAATCAAAATATAGATTATGCAATTGGTTACAGTGGTTACTCTAGAATGTAATTTTCTAACTGAATTATTTTACACTTCCATAAATCAAAATCCTGATCCCAGTTAAGTCAATGGCAAACGTAGCAAGTAGTGCTGAGTTGCTAATCACAGATGGTTAATACAGGTATTCTCTCTCTGTGAAGCACTTAGAATATACATCTGGGAATATTATTTGCACCCCGTGCTTCATCTGCAGTTCACAAAAGAAATTCAAGAGAAAGAGAAGAAACACTGAGATGATACAATCTATAGGTGTAATTCATCATGAAATATTTGGATGATGTCTCCATCTGATAAACAGATCTTTCCCATAAGTTACTGTACCCTGTACTATTCTAAAAGTTAACAGACTACTTCTTAATTTAATACTTCAATATCTCACTCATTTCAGATGGACCATATCTCCTCAGTTCAATGACCATACACAGCACAGAGTACATGACCTTTTCCAAGTGCACACTCTTACTTTTCATTCTGTTGAACATCATACTTTAGAGATATAGTGTTTTTTCCCCAACTGAGGATCTAAAAGCACTTTACAAATATTGACTGAGCATTACAGCATTCCTGAGCAGTAGCTAGGGTGGGATGACGGGGAAAAGTGAAGTAACTGGCCCAAATCTGCAGCAGAGCCAGAAATAAAGACAACAGTTCTCCCAATTCCTAAACTCTGTGCTTTAGCCACTATACAATGCTTCTTGAGTAAATTATGTGGATGCAAATCAAAGGGAGGAGCTGCTACTCTAGAATCATTACTAAATAAAATGGACTGTGCAGACAGCAGAATTCCGTCTAGAAGCTCAAAAGAAGAAAGGGCTTTATTTTGCTTGCAAATTCTCCATTCAACTCAAAGAATCTCCTTTTCCCTTGTCACTACAACAAAACAATCCAAGTTAACCTCTCCACATGAAAGCTTATCGCAAGGTTCAAAACCCAGTGTGGAGTTTTGATTTTCTACTGTTATTTTTTTCACTATCCTTTACTCTCCAATTTCTTATAAAATTGTACCTGATTCATCATACCCAGGCATAGAGTCAGCTTGTTCCATGTGGCACATCAGTCATTAGCCAAATTAATTGCATAATTATCAGGTAATCAGACCATGTACCATATTGCCTCCATAGCCCCCAGTCAATACAACCCCTGGGAGTTATACACATTTCATATTCTCAGGCCCTGGCTGTAATGCTGTGATTGAAATGTAACCATGTACATCATTGTTGCTACCACTGTTATACAGTTGCAACAAATCTTATACAAAGTATGCCATGTAAGCCATCAACGGAAAAGTTACAATCAAATATGATTATCCTGTTTAGATTCAAAGATGATACATGCGTATAAAGTTATGAATATTGACTATGTACCTGTATTTCAAATGTATCTGTTACTGGTGTAACACCCACCAGTAAAGTCTACATTGAAGCCAGACAGCATAGGTGGGGTGCGAGTCTTCCGTTTGGAAAGGCTCACACGTGAGCGTCGGAAGCAACCTAGAAGTGTTAAGGGGGACCCCACCAGTGCCTGGACCATGACCCAGCCACTTTCCTCTGAAGCCCCACCACCGCTCGCTCCTCTCCACCCATTTCCCAGAACAGGGGGAGCCATGGCCCCATCACTTTTTCCTGCCTTAGGCGAGCAGCAGGCAGGGGGGCATCAGGGGAAGAGGCAGAGTGGGAGTGGGGCAGAGAATGGACAGGGCCATGGTCTGGGCGCCAGTGGCCCCCCTCATTCCTATGGAGCTTTGCTTCCAGCACTCCAAAGGCAGCAGTGGGCAGGCGCACCTGTGGAAGAGTGACCCATTCCACATTCACAGTATTTCCCCGCCCCCTGCATGGCTTTTTTGGGGAGACTTAGACTCCACTGGCCTCTTATATGTGCCACCCATGCCAGACAGCTTTGTGTTGATGGCCCATCTGTCATAAATATACCCAGAGCAGCTGTACTGAATTGCCCTTATCTGTAAGGGGTTAATCAGTTCAATTAACCTAGTTGGGACCTGACCAGAAGGACCAAATGGGGAAAGAAGATACTTTCAAATAGGGGAGAGGGGGGAAATGGTTTTGTCTGTGCTCTCTTTGTTTTGTTCCCTCTCTGGACAGGGAGAGAGAGACCAAGCTGGTAAAACACCTCCTAAAAACATACCTAAAATGATACATCTAAAATTACATAAATTGTAAATAAAGGCAAGGAAATGTGTTAGATTATCTTTTGTTTTAGCTTGTGAATTTTCCCTATGCTAAGAGTGAGTTTTATTCCTGGGGTTTTTTGTAACTTTGAAGCTGAGCCTGGAGGGGAATCCTCTGTGTTTTAAATCTTTTTATCACCCTGTAAAGTTACCTTCCCTCCTGATTTTACAGAGGTGCTTCTTTTAGTTTTTTCTTTATTATAAAGTTCTTCTTTTAAGAACCTGATTGATTTTAGTGTCTTAAAGATAAAGGTCTATACTTATATTAAACTCAATTGGTTGGTATATTATTCTCAAGCCTCCCCAGGAAAGGGGGTGAAAGGGCTTGGGGGGATATTTGGGGGAAATAGGGACTCCAAGTGGTCCTTTTCCTGAATTTTTGTCTAAATCATTTGGTAGTGGCAGCAATACTGTCCAAGGACAAGGAAAGGATTTGTGCCTTGGGGAAGTTTTTAACCTAAACTGGTAAAAATAAGCTTAGAGGGTATTTTATGTGGATCCCCACATCTGTACCCCAGAGTTCAGACTGGGGAGGGAACCCTGACACGATCAAAGGCAATTAACACTCACCATGGGCCACAGAAGAAACTCATTCCACCCAGATGGCTCTTCCAGCAGCTGCCTTAGCCTCCAAGTGGCAAATGGCTTGCCCCTGTGAGTCAGCAAGCCATGTAAGGCCATTTGACTTGCTCATGTGACCCTCGATTCCATCTTGTGCCTGAACTTTTCCACAAACTGTGCTGTGGTCTTTGTTTGGGACAGTAAAATTCCATCCACATGGTAGAGGGCATAAAAAACCCTGGAAACATTTCCATTTTGTTTTCATTTCCTTCTTCTTTTATCGGGACTGAATTTCTAACAAGGGAGCTCTAAGCAAGGACGGATGACCCCCCAAGCTGTTTGGGTAATTTCCAGAGAGTTTTGCAAGCTAGCATTTATTCCATCGCTGCTTCAAACCTGATATAAGAACTCTGCAATCACTTTTATGTATATGATTCCCTTAATGATTTTAACTCTCTTCTTCTTTTCTCTTATGAACCTTTAGATTTTAGTTATTAAAGGATAGGCAGCAGCATCATTATTGGGTAAGATCTGAGTTATATATTGATCTTGCTATGTGGCTTCTCTTGGTATCAGAAGAACCCTTTGTTTAATTAAATAAGTTTTTAAGAACCACTCATCATAAAGTCTGCTGTCTGGGTGGTGAAGTAAGTGCTGGAATGTCTAAGGAGACTACATTTTTGACTTCTTGTTAATCAGTGTGGTGCGACAGACGTTTACTTTTGTTACTGGCTTGGTGTAGCTAATGGTAGAATAACCACCAGTTTGGGGTGAGTCTGCTCTATTTTTCAGCAGTTTGTCCTGAATCTGATATTCTCAGCTGTGACCCACTGAGGCACGGTGACACTGGCATAGAGATTTACAGTTATCATTGCTGGTATTAATATTTGTTTCTGCTGATTTGCCATCCAAAAGTGATTGTTGAAAACAACACTTGTTTTTCATGTACTGTTGGGCAGAATTCGTAGCTCACAGCATTTTACTTAATATTTCAAAAAAGACATGACTGAAGGATGCAGCGTCAGCTTCATCATAGTGTTTTCTGACTTTCATTGTTTGTCACATCTACTACATTAAGGTCTCTTAATAATGAAGTGGCTGTCTGGCAGACCCAGCAGAGTGAAGCTAGAATGCAATAAGTATGAAGCTAACATGGATCCGAACTGCCAACGTTTAATATTTCCACAACTGTGACCCATCCCAGGAAGGGTTAACTGACCCAGATTCAACCTTTAGGGACATATTGGTAGATATTGTTTGTGTTTTTGTGTGTTTACATATATATTGTTAGAGGTTAGCAATATAATCGCACAGTCCCTGTCTATGCTGTATTCTGTTAATTCAGAGATCAAAAGGAGAAATTAAAATTTAAATGAACTATAAACATAGTGATATTACTGTATTCATCTCTCTTTGAAATGTATAGCAAATCACCTACGAATGATGGAAAACAGGCAATTGCCTTATGTTAATCTATGTAGCTAATTACTAGTGATGCCTAGGGAATAGGTCTACTTCAAAGTCTCCATGATTGCCTACTGTTTGCCTCAGGACTCCGAACTGTCAAAAGAAGGCCTGGAACTGTATAAACATGTCTTGGGTCCTGGTCCTTTTCATCTCAGATCTGCTTGATGCTTTATGCAGGGGTAGCTTAAATCTTAAGACTGAGATCTCCAGTCCTATCTGGATCACCCTGAATATGAACATTGGATTATAACCTATGGACTAATTCTGAAAGAACTCTTTTCAACTACAAAGCTCACCATCTCTACTATGAATCTGATCTCAGAACTATACTCATGTCTGTATGTGTATTAATCTTTTAACCAATACTCTCTCTTTTCTTTTTAAATAAATTTTAGTTTAGTTAATAAGAATTTACTGTAAGCGTGTATTTGGGTAAGATCTGAAATATTCCTTAACCTGGGAGGTAATGTGTCTGATCCTTAGGGATTGGTAGAACTTTCTACTCACCTAAACCGTGCCTCAGGGTCTACACTGCTATTTATACTTGTGCTGAGGGGCTACACAGATAGGTACTCTACATATAACCGAAAGAAGTGCTCAGTGTAGACGTAGCTTACGTTTGCAATCAGAGACCCTCCTGTTAATACCCCTTTGTTAGCTCTGCCCTGGCCATAAGGCCCCTTTGTCTGCAGCTGTTTTCTGTTACATAAAGGGGCCTAGCCTTCTGTTGAACCTGAAAGAGTTCTTGGTACACCCATTGGTTTTATTAACATCTGTGATTGTCTTAGGATCCAAGATCCCGGATGACATCCATTAGCAATTTCAGCCTTAGAGTATATCATTTCAACGATCTTTTCGAATGGGCCAAAGCTGCTATTACATAGGGAGGTGCCTATGACCTTTGAGTTGCCTGCAGATCTAGCCATCAGGGCACAATTGCAAGCTATTCTATCTCTGACCACATAGAAATCACTTAGGAAAGAACTGGGCAAGAAATTTACCAGCTGTTAAAAACCTCCCTTGGCAATTCCTCAGTCCAGACTCTACGTTTTCAGAAAAACTAAGATGTCAAAGGCATAGCCATAAACTATGGTGGGGAATTTCCTATAGATAATATTTGGCTTATATAGCATCTTATCCAAAATTCCAAAAGGGCCTTAAAAACATGGGTTTTATCCCCACTTTTATAGAAGGAGAAAAAACACGAATAGGTTGAAGGAATTTTCTCTCCCCCCAAAATCACGCAGTGAGCCAATGGCAGAAATGAGAATGAACAAACAAGTCTTTCAACTCCCAATAATGTGGTTATAAACAAGAGACCAGAAGATCACGTCTGCAAAATATTAGCATTCACTAGCAAAATTACATCAACGTTGCTAAAACAACGCTCACACACTGAAAGCTTTCATGAGGATTACATCTGCCCCTTTAATTGCAGGAGTGCGCCTATGAATTCCAGTGCCTAATGACAATCAGGAAGTATTTACTGTTTGATCTCGAAATACTCTTGGAGGAGCAGTAATGTCATTCATCCTCATTTGGCCTGGATTTTATCTCCATTTCTTGTATAAGTGGAGATAAGGTTTCGACCCACACAAAGAACATTTTGGTGGTTAATCTTGAGGTGACCAGAACTTGGATTACCTTGCTACTGTAATCCATCCCTCTGGTCACCCCAAGATTAGACTAACATGACATGCCCTGTGTAGGCCTAACCCTTATATCAACCTGAAAACTAAAGCTGGTGTAGCATGTGGAAATCTATTTCTTAAGCAGGGTATTTTCTGAGGTTAACATTTTGTGAGGATCAGCTGTACTTCCACTCCAAGGTCTACATTAGCTGCCTATATCTATTGACCTTCTTGACATGGTGCAAGGTTTCTCTTTTCACCCAGCCTTTTGGAAATGAGGGGTATAGTAAATCCTGGGATTTGCGGGTCAGGTGAAGTGTTGGTGGAGTTTATTTTGTTGTAATTGGTTGTTTTGTGGTTGGGAGGTAAGGGAGACCTGCAGGCTTTATCTTTATGCAACTGTATTTTGGATTATGTCACATGCACAGGACAGGCCTTTAAAGACATACTGGTTATAAATATAAACGAATAATTTTAAAATAATGGACCTGTTTGTTTGCTCAAAGAAATGTAATTTTCTGTGTCTGATCTTTGAAAATTACCATTCCTGCATTTCAGTTTATTCAGCTAAATAATTACACTAAGGTTTCCCTGCTTTAGTTGGGGGGAAAGGGCCTTTTCATGACTACTTATGCTTTAATTTAATCCTCATTTAGAAGAGATAATTCTCAGGGTGGGCTGCTGTGCTGTGTTCTTTCATATGCATATCCTGGGCATTCCAAAAGAACCTGGTGCTACAAACACTTATCCATGTGAGTAGCTTTACTCATGTGAGTAACATTGATTTCAGTGCCTCATAAAATTGAGTTCTAAATTAACAGTTCTGTTGACCGTGCAAAAGCCAGACTAGAGTTCAACTCACTACTGCATACCTAGATCGACTGCAGTGCTCTAGGAGTTTCTGGACTACTAAAAAGTGTGTGTGTAGGGGGAGAGAACATGTTTTTGTTATCCAGTTAGCAGCTATGACAGTCTAGATCAGGGGTGGCAAGCCTATGGCCCACGGGCCGGATCTGGCCCATTGCTTAATTTCATCTGGCCCACGGCAAGTCTCGGCACCCCCCTCCACAAGGCTGGAGCTGCAAGTGCCAGCTCGCCCTGCCCCGCCACGGACAAGCGGGAAGTCCCAGGCCTGCGCATGCCCCCTCCCAGGAGAGTGATTTGAACGTTTTATATTTCTCTCCCTAAAAAAAACCAACCCTAAATTAAGTTGATTTTTACTTGTGTGTGGCCTGCGATTGATATTTTTCTGTGGGTCAATGACCCGTGATAGAAAAAAGGTTCCCTACCCCTGGTCTAGATATTACGTGAGTAATCTGAATTATCTCTCCTCCCCTACTGAAGTGAAGGGGTTTCTTTTCAGTGACTATAATAGAAGGATCAGGCCCAGGGAGCAGAGCTGTTGAGAAACAAGATGTCAGTTTTAATACAGATAATTTGTACAGAAACATTTTAATGCCCTTATGTGACTGAGGTAACAAAAAATATATCTGGGCTAAGAAAACCATGGTGTATCTGAATTTTAAAGCATTCTTGTCAACAAATTTAGGTTCTAATCCAAAGCCCATTGAAGTCAATAGGAATCTTTCCATTGACTTCAGTAGGATTTGAAATGGATCCTTTCTGTTCAATAGCTTATATTTAACCAACTGCAGATACTATTAGTTTCACAGCCCAATTTTACAGACTCAGGAGACTGTATAAGTGCCCATGTCAAACCTTTTGAGGATCAGCCATCACTAAGCTCAACCCAGCTATGTGTGGTAATAAGGGTCTGCCTTCCTGATCCTTCAGAGGAGGCAGATTCAGGTACACATTTGCTTATCTCTGACTATGCCTTTGGAAGATAAAGTTACATAAATTGTTTGAAACTGGGTTCACTTTAGATGTAAGGCATTTACCAACCAAAGCTCCAGCCCTGGAAGACTCTGGCTTTTAGTGGGGCTCCCTGCATCAGCTTACGATAAGGGTGTTTGTGTTCTTTTTAAGCAGTTATTTCAGGTACTTACTGCATTCCTTTTCTGGGTCCTAATGCTATCAATCAATCAATATTGCTGCTTCCCTGGGATCTAGGAGTCTTTTTAATGGTGCAAATTTCATATTGCCCATCAGGCATTTGAATAAGAGACTTCACCAACTCACACCACCATCCTTACACAAATATGCATGTACAGAGGGAAAGCACTTGTAATTCCCTCTACACACTGTTATTCAGTTTCACAACCTCACCAATAACTGCAATAGGAATGTAATAGAAAAAACATTTCATAGCACTGATGCATGCTTTCAGTGAAAACAGAAATCACATGGTGATTTTCATCAGCTCTATCTCCACACAGTGCTGTTATCACACGGGCATTTGATGCTATACAACATTCAAGTGGTCATATTTGCACTAGGGCTGTCAAGCAATTTAAAAAATTAATCACGATGAAACACACTGTTAATAATAGAATACTATTTAAATATTTGTGGATGTTTTCTACATTTTTAAATATATTGATTTCAATTACAACATAGAATACAAAGTGTACAGTGTTCACTTTGTATTTATTTTTTATTACAAGTGTTTGCACTGTAAAAAGACAAAAGAAATAGTATTTTTCAATTCACCTAATACAAGTACTGTGATGCAATCTCTTTATCATGAAAGTTGAACTTACAAATATAGAATTATGTACAAAAATACTGCATTCAAAAATAAAAATGTAAAATTTTAGAGCTTGCAAGTCCACTCAGTCCTACTTCTTGTTCAGCCAATCGCTCAGACAAACAAGTTTGTTTACATTTGCAGGAGATAATGCTGCCTGCTTCTTATTTACAATGTCACCTGAAAGTGAGAACAGGTGTTCTCATGGCACTGTTGTAGCTGATGTCACAAGATATTTACGTGCCAGATGCGCATGCTTCAACCACCATTCCAGGGGACATGCGTCCACGTTGATGATGGGTTCTGCTTGAAAACCATCCAAAGCAGTGCGGACCGATGCCTGTTCATTTTCATTATCTGAGTCAGATGCCACCATCAGAAGGTTGATTTTCTTTTTTGGTGGTTCGGAATCTGTAATTTCTGCATTACAGTATTGCTCTTTTAAAACTTCTGAAAGCATACTCCCTACCTCATCCCTCTCAGATTTGGAAGGCACTTCAGATTCTTAAATATTGGGTTGAGTGCTGTAGCTATCTTTAGAAATCTCACATTGGTACCTTCATTACGTTTTGTGAGATCTGCAGTGGAAGTGTTCTTAAAACGAACAACATGTGCAGGGACATCATCCGACACAGCTATAACATGAAATATATGGCAGAATGTGGGTAAAACAGAGCTGAGGACATACAATTCCCCCCCAAGTAGTTCAGTCACAAATTTAATTAACACATTCTTTTTTTAACGAGCGTCATCAGCATGGAAGCATGTCCTCTGGAATGGTGGCCGAATCATGAAGGGGCATACGAATGTTTAACTGTATCTGGCAAGTAAATACCTTGCAATGCTGGCTACAAAAGTGCCATGCAAATGCCTGTTCTTACTTTCAGGTGACATTGTAAATAAGAAGAGAGCAGCATTATCTCCTGTAAATGTAAACAAACTTGTTTGTCTTAGCCATTGGCTGAACAAGAAGTAGGACTGAGTGGACTTGTAGCCTCTGAAGTTTGACATTGTTTTGGTTTTGAGTGCAGTTATGTAACACAAAAAAAATCTACATTAATAAGTTGCACTTTCAGGACAGAGATTGTACTACAGTACTTGTATGAAGTGAACTGAAAAATACTATTTCTTCTGTTTATCATTTTTACAGTGCAAATATTTATAATCAAAATATACCCTTTGATTTCAATTACAACACAGAATACAAGATAGATAGATACATACATACATATATGAAAATGTAGAGAAACATCCAAAATATTTAATAAATTTAAATTGGTAGTCTCTTGTTTAACAGGGCAATTAAAACTGCCATTAATCACGATTAATTTTTTTGAGTTAATTGTGTGAGTTAACTGCGATTAATCGACAGCCCTAATTTGCACCTAACAATATATCTTGTCAGACAGTGGTTTTATATAAAACCATCAATATGGCAATGTCATGCCTCAAACGAGTCTCTGATATTGATTTTGTAAGCCCATGGAGGGCACAGAAAAAAGGTAGCAAAAAGTACATTGATGAATACATTAATATGTGCTTCTCATAGGATTAGTAGAGCAGAACATTTTTATAACATAAGGTGAATTTCTTCATGTCATGTCTGTACTCAAATTTTACAGCTGTCTCTCTCTAATTACCTCCATCCCAACAGGCAGCCAAATTACAAGCCAAGATAGTTTAGAGAAAGCACAGAGCCTGCTGGCTTTATTCAGATAAAAATAAGTAAATATATTAATGTACATAATTGCAGTCTTACCCTTTACATCGCATCTGGCCTGATGCTTTTAGAATCATATCAAGCAGAACCTATTGCTGGAAGTCATATCGGACAACATAAAAGAATTAGTCCTTGAAGAATTACCTAGGATAACTATTTCCTACATAGGTACGTCTTCAGGAGGCCTCTTGTCCCAAGTGGCAATGTAGAAGGAATTGCCAAGTAAAGATAAAGGGATTTGGGGAGCAGGAAACAGCCTCTCACTGAAGCTGCCAGTTCTGGTTAGCCACTAGCAGATGACAAATATCATATCATACTTGAAGGGGCTGATCTGATGCCAAGCCCCAGTCTAAATAAACCCTGGAGATTCCAAATCACATAGCTCACATCAGACAAACCCTTTAGGCATCTTTCTTCCCAGGCCTAGCCTAGATCAGATTATGTGTATGTCATCAATGCAGAGTTAACCTGAATGTAGAAAATTTGAGTTAACTCCTTTTGAGATAGCCTAGCCACACTGTAAAATAACAGTCACGCTACACAGAGGGGTTGTGTTAGCTGCTGACAAGTTGTGCTAACTTGAACTTCAGCCCATACCCCTGATGTGCTAGTCAGTTTGAGTTAAAGGCACTAACATATGCGAGTTAGGAGGTTTGGGGTGGTTAGGGGCCACACTTGAATTATAATTTCAATTAACTCTGCAGTGAAGACATGCCCTATGCTACTGTTTATTTTCTTTTCATATTGAGGACATGTTTTAACATCTTTTTCAAATGATTTGTAATGAGAGCTATGAGAATATATTTTATGTTATTTTTCCTTTTAAAAAATAGGGAACTTTCCCATGTTTACTTAAACCAGCGGTTGTTAGTTTTATGATTTGCAAATGGACAGTATATATTTTTATAAACGTCCTTATTTTTACTGAGAGTAAAATAGCAACTTCATGATTAGAGCTGTGAGAATAACTAATTTTTTGTGTTAATGGCCATATAAAAAAAATTAAAAGTTCATTTTGGGTCAAATGAAGCATTTCAACCTGAACCATCACATTTAATTATTTTGATGTTTTACTATTTTTAAATAAAATTTGAAGCAAAGTTTTGAAACAAAATTGAGACATTTCAAAAGTGTTAAAAAAAAAAAACATTTTGGTTTTGGGGAAACTTCTTCAACCCCCTCCCACTATCTGAAACAATTTGGTGAATTCAGCATGAATTTGTGAAATGTTTTAGTCAACCCAAATCTACATTTTCCAGTGAAAATATTGTCCATAAATAATTCACCCAGCCCTATTCAAGATACCTTTTTCTAAACAGAATTTTCTTCTGATTTACAGGTGTCCATTTATGTAATGTAAAAAGCTACCAAACATGATAAAGAGATCATTATACTCTTGCTGAATGGGATATCTACAGAAGAACCATTTCTGTAATGATCACATGATGTTACTTGTGTATGTATGGTGGGATTTTGCGTGAAAACACAGGCAAACACCAAAGAGGAGACATTTTCAACAGTCTCAATGCAGCTTTTATGTATACATATGAATTTCAACAAATGAAGGCCACTTTTTGTACCTCAGGGCAATGTTTTCTGTTTGGCCTTGTGTTTGCAGAGGTAGAGAACTTTCATCCTCCAGTATCAGGGCTGAATATCAATCTTGTACTCAGGAAAACCCAGCTTCCATATCAGCCAGCACACCTCAGTCCCAAGAGGATATGGCCAGCTGACTATTAGGTGTGGTAAACCTCCAGCCAGCTAGTTCATAATCTGCAATTTGTAGCATAAGCTATCCAGGGCCACATAATGATCTTGGCCTGAGCTAACCTGCTCAAAGCTGTTATGATAGTCACAAAATTACTATTACAAGAAAGAGACAATGGTCTATAATATGTAGGAAAGCAAAATTATAATATTTTATAGTGAACATGTGGTAGAAACAGCCATATCTTACATTGTAAATAGCTGCTCTGCTAAGACCCTGGAGAACACCAGCTATCTCACACACACAAATCACACAATGACAGCTCATATTGTGTATTATTGTGAACCAGTTGCACATGAAAAGTGTGTGTAGGGAAGAGGGGGTAGAGAAAAGACTTCACAGAGGAACAGTGGTCTAGTGATCAGGGGGCTAGCCTGGGATCTGGGAGATCCAGGATTGTTTCCCTGTTCTGCCAGAGAGTTCCTGTGTGACCTTGAGCAAGTCAGTTGGCGTCTTTGTGCTTCAATTCCCCATCTGTAAAATACCTCACAGGGGTGTAGTGAAGATAAATAAATTAAAGATTACGAGGTGCTCAGGTAAGGGGGGCCATATAGTTACCTAAGATAAATAGATGAGACTAGAGACTATATGTGCTTGCGGTTAAGGAAATATGTTCTATGAAACTACATCAAAACTAAGGCATGTCTCCTGATATGTGAGTTTTACGCTTTATAACTTTTCAGATATATATTAAAAAGTGAGGTCAATATTATATTTCAGAGAGCTAAATATACTGTAGTTGTAATAAAACTTACATATCTGACAAAACTAGTGTTTGGAAGAGAATGTGGTAGGTAACTGGTCTCTTTGAAACAGCTGGAAAAACAAAAGGCTCCCTTTCCTGTATCTGGGGGGAAACATTGATTAACAGAGTGATATTTTTGGAGTGCGTGTCACGTACTGATATGAAAGCAACACTCAGCAGTACTACTACTGGAGCAGACCAAGAGCTTCCTAATATGCAAGAGTTTTTGGTATGTTATTGGTTAGCTATACTTTTTGGAATATCAGTGTAACCAAGTTTACATTTCTTATTTCATGCTTCCTTCCCTCTGCAAGTTGCCCGTAAATTTTGCTTTTATTTAAAGGTGGCTGGAATTGTCTAAGGAGACTTCAGTTGGAGAGAATCACTATTGTAACAGCTCAAAGAAGAGGAATTGAGCTGCGGCTTCCCACAAGGCTAAGCTGGAGCATAATAGCATGATAGCATCTCATCTTTCCATCGTCAGGATACTCCCACAGATTCCCTCTTCCTCATTGGTATAGACAGTTTAGTTTAGCCATTTGGTTAAACCAACAACAAAAATCTTCCCCTTCCAAAGTAAATATTAAAAGCTGTAAAAAAAAATCTAAGTTCAATAAAACTTCACTCCTTGGTGCAGGGCAGAAGTTAAAAGTGAATACTGTTTCCCCTTGGGACCAGCTTCTAAGAGGTCATTATATATTTGTGCTAACTGATCATTTTAGACCCAGTAGGGAGCCAGGGTGGCTTCCCTCCTGTGGAAGTATAACATTGTATAAGTATAACGTTGTATAAGGGGACACGCTGGATACATTGTATATGAGAGGGCATGCCAAAACATGTTACAAAGTATCTGAGGGAGCACATGTAGGGACAGTTAGCTTTTGAATGGAGAAGCAATTAAGATAGAGCCAGCAGGTCTAAGAAGCAGGCATCAGAATGGAAGGTGTGAAGGGCAATTAGTTAAGTTAACTGGAAGCTGTTAAAGGAGATTGTTAAGGGTGGCAGGTAATTGAAGATACGTGACTGGTCTCAGGGATCTCGAAGGGTGGTGACTAAAATCTTTTTCTTCTTTTGTCTGTAACTTCTCTGTAACTTGTTCTCCAAAAAACTGTATAAATTAAGAGACACAAGCCCCACTCGGGGGGCTCACTTCTAAATGTATTAGCAGAGCAGCTTTGCTAATAAAACAGAGTGGTCTGATAAATTGTGAGTCTGAGTCAAACTTTGACACTCCGAACCAGAGGGTAAAGAGCCACCCTCTCAGCCTGAGTGGGCGGGGCCAGACCAAGCTTCCGCCAATCCCCGGAAAGGGAGGGGTGGGACAGGAAGTACAAAGGGCGGGGCCCTCTGTCCAGTGAGGAGAGCACCAGGGAGGGAGACAGACACAGGCTGCTCCCTCGCGATCCTGCTGCTGACCCAGGGGAGGCCCTGGGCCAGGAGGAACCTGACCGGGAGGAAGGCCTGTGGCGACCAGGACTGCCAGCCGCTGAATACCCGGAGGACCTGGAGGGGCCCGGCTGTAGCCCGGGCCAGCGTGAGTCCGACACAGAGGGGGAGCTGGAGCTGCCAGCAACAGAATACCCGGACGAGCTGGAGGGACCGGAGAGACCCGCTTGAGAGACCGGGTAGGAAGTAGCCCAGGGGCAGAACTGCACCGTGGGGTGGGTGTGTTTGGTCAGCGGGCGCGGATGGCCCCCCGCTGACCCAGCGGCGGGACCTTCGCCTCCTGCCACTGTCAGGGCCCTGGGCTGGAACGCAGTGGAGTTGGGTGAGCCTACGTTCCCCCACCCCGGCCAACCTGCCTTGGGTAGCAGAACTGTGCACTACAAACCGATACCAGCGCCCCCCCCGCCTGAGGGGCGCGCTGCAGACTCGTGCCGGTGCCCCTCCCCCCCCGCCTGAGGGGCGCGCTGCAGACTCGTGCCAGCACACCTTCCCCACTAATTCCCCAGCACCCGAAAGGTGTAACTAAGGCCTGCCAGTGGGACCATAGCTCTCCATCGCCCTCTAGGGGCTCGGAGGACCGACTGAAACCTGTCACAAGTAGTGGAGAATGCGGGCAGGCGATCCCTATCCCTGCAGAAAGGGGTTAGCCGAGGGGGCCTCTGAAGCTCCCCTACTGGAAAGATGGAGATGGAAAGGCTTATCAAGTTTCTGGCTGAGAGACAGCAACAGCAGCAGCACCAACTCGTACAGCAGCTGGGTGCCCACCAGCAGCAGTTGCTTCAAACCCTGGGGGCCCAGCACCATGAACAACAAACCCAATGCTTCCAGCAGCTTGCAACCCTGCGGCCGGGCCATGGTGGTGCTCAACCGGAGAGGGCAGCCACCCTGACCCCTCCCGCCCCACCAATCCGTCTGGCCAAGATGGGGCCTGAGGATGACCCGGAGGCCTATCTGGTGACCTTCGAGCGGGTTGCCTCAGTGGCTGGTTGAGCACCTGACCAATGGGCGACCCTCCTCGCCCCACATCTGACGGGGCCGGCCCAGAAGGCTTACCATGGGCTCCCAGATGATGAGGCCCGCATTTATGCTCGAGTGAAAACAGCTATCTTGGATGCCTTCAACATTACCCCGGAGACTTTTCGGCGACAGTTTCAGGGAAAGGTCTACCCACCGGGCGCCAGACCCCGGGCCGTGGCCCAGGAACTGAAGGACGCAGGTACCCGATGGCTCCAACCCGAGTGTCGAACCGCAGCTGAGGTGACTGAACAGGTCATCCTCGAACAATTCGTGCACATCCTCCCACCCCAGGGGAGGGCTTGGGTGTTGCGGCACTGGCCACAAAGTCTGAGCACAGCCGTCGCGCTTATGGAGGACTTTCTCAAGGCAGAGGCCCCGATAGGACCGGCCGCCCGCCCCCCAAACCCTGGACCCAATGCACAGAAACTTGAACGGAGGTGGCCCACCTCCCAAACCAACACACCCCACCGTACCCGACGACCAGATGGCGGCAGGACCGAGTTTTCCCAACTCCCCGACTCCACACCACTCTCTCGCCCTGGACGCTTAACCCGACCACCGGGCCCCAGCCCACTCTGCAGCCCCGCTGGTGCCCCCACGCAGCCGGCGCTCCCAGAGGTAGGACCTTGTTTCCGATGTGGCGAGTTCGGTCATCTGCAATGGGGCTGTTCTGCAATGGACTGCAACTTTGGCCTGGTGTGCGCCGGGGAGTGATGGGCCCGTCCACCCTCCATGGCCAAACTGACAGCTCCCATGGAAGTCGCCGGGGTCCCCGTGGTGGGTCTAGTTGATTCGGGCTGTGGGCAGACCCTTGTCCGCCAGGCGCTCTTCTCGGACACCAAGCGGACCATTGAGGAAGTACGGATTCAGTGCATCCACGGAGACGTAAAATCGTACCCCACGGTTCGGGTCCCCATCACGGTGAACGGAGCAACTCAGTTAATGAATGTGGTGGTGGTGTCATCCCTTGCCTATCCAGTGATCCTGGGCCATGACTGGCCAGACTTCGTCGAGGTGCTCCAATCCCTACCCACCAAAGAGGCATTCGAGGGAGCCCCCGCCTGAGAAGAAGACAGGACCTGATTCGAGCTCCAACCCTGGAGCTGACCCAGGTCCCACCCCTGGGCAGGATGGCCTGGAAATGGCTGGTCCCCCTCCTGACCTGGTGGACTTTAGCCGGGATCAAAGGGAGGACCCTACTCTCCGGTTTGCCTATGAGCAGCTGGCCCGGGTGGATGGTGAGGTCGTGGAGGCGCAGCGCACCACCCAATGGCCCAGGTTCAAACTCAACCACAAGCGGCTCTACCGCCTTGACCGAGACCCCCAGACCCAAGAGTTCCGGACCCAACTCGTGGTCCCGCGCATTCATCGTCGGGTTGTCCTGAAGCTTGCAAATGACATCCCGGCTGCCAGCCATTTAGGGCAGGAAAAAACTGTGGCCAGGGTCCTGGCCAGGTTCTTCTAGCCTGGCGTCCACCGTGAAGTGAAGGATTACTGTGTGTCGTGCCCAGACTGCCAACATGCAGCCCCGGCAGGGGTACGGAAGCCCCCCTGGTCCCTTTACCAGTCGTAGGTGTACCATTTGAGCAGGTAGCAATGGACCTGGTCGGGCCTTTTCCAAAAAGTAAGGCGGGCCATCAATACATCCTCGTCCTGATGGACTATGCCACCTGCTTCCCCGAGGCCGTCCCCTTAAGAAGTATCACCGCCCGCACTATCGCTGCGGAGCTCGTGAAGATCTTTGCAAGGGTGGGCCTCCCACGGGAGATGCTCACTGATCAAGGGACCAACTTCACGTCTAAGCTGTTCCGTCAGGTATGTGCCCTATTGGGGATTAAGAAATTGCAGGCCTCGGTCTACCATCCCCAGACTGACGGATTAGTCGAACGGTTTAACCGGACCCTGAAGGGAATGTTGCGGTGTTTCCCCATCCAGGACCTCCGCCAGTGGGACCAGCTGCTCCCTCCTTTACTACTGGCAATTCGAGAAGTCCCCCAGGCATCCACGAAGTTCTCCCCATTTGAGCTCATCTATGGGCGGCAAACCCACGGGGTGTTGGACCTCTTGAGGGAGACTTGGAAACACAACCCGTCCGCAACACAGGGTCTCTTGCAATACGTCTTACAACTGCAGGGGCGGATGGCGCGGGCGGGCGAGCTTGCAAGGGAGAACTTAAACACAGCCCAAAGAGCCCAGGAGCAGCACTACAATCGGGGCACCCAGGCTCGATCATTTGGGCCAGGGGACCGAGTACTCCTCCTGCTCCCCTCGGGGGAATCAAAGCTTTTTGCCCGCTGGCAGGGTCCGTATGAGGTCCTCCGCAGGTAGGGCCGGTCACCTATGAGATTCGGCAACCTGGTCGCCATAAGGAAAAACAGATTTATCATGTAAATTTCTTAAAACCCTGGCAGGACCAGGAAGGGCTCCTAGTTGCCCCATATCCCCCCGAACCGGACCTGGGGCCCCAACCACCCGAGGAGTTGGATAATGGTGAGGCCCAGCTAGCAGAGACACTCACAGTTGAGCAGCAAGAACAGGCACTCTGCTTAGTGAGGGCATTCCCCAAGACATTCACCATGAAACCCGGGCGGACTATGCTCACCTACCATGTGATCCAGACGGAACCCGGGGTGATGGTCCGAGAGACAACCCGGCCATTGCCTAGGCGAATGCGGTAGGCCGTAGAGGAGGAAGTCCAGGTGATGTTGGATCTGGGTGTTATTGTGCGCTCCCAGAGCAAGTGGCGGAGCCCCGTCGTCCTCGTACCAAAGCCAGATGGGAGCCGGCGGTTTTGCATTGACTTCCGGAGGGTAAAGGCCATTTCAAAATTTGACGCCTATCCGATGCCCCGCATCGATGAGCTCCTCGACCGGCTCGGGGAGGCCTGTTACATCACCACTTTAGATCTCACCAAGGGGTACTGGCAGATCCCCTTGGATCCCAGGTCCAAGGAGAAGACCGCGTTTGCCACTCCTTCAGGGTTATATCATTTCACCCAGATGCCTTTCGCCCTACATGGGGCCCCGGCAACCTTCCAACGTTTGATGGACCGGGTGTTGTAACCACACACGAAGTACGCTGCAGCTTACCTGGATGATGTGGTCATCTATGGCAATAACTGGGAGGAACATCTTAACCAAGTAGCAGCGGTCCTCCGGGACCTCCGCACAGCCGGACTTACGGCCAATCCAAAAAAATGCCAAATCGGGCGGGAGGAAACCACTTACTTGGGGTACACCTTGGGCCGGGGACAGGTCCGCCCCCTCATCAGGAAAGTCCAAGCACTCCAGGAATGTCTGGCGCCGACCACGAAGAGGCAGGTGCGTCAATTCTTGGGCTTAGCTGGTTATTACCGGCGGTTTGTACCCCACTTCGCAGGCATTACAGCCCCGCTAACGGAGCTCCTGACCAAGGACAGGCCCCACCAGGTGCATTGGTCCAACGAGTTTGAGACGGCTTTTCAAACTATCAAAGAACGGCTGTGTAGCGATCCAGTACTCTTCAGCCCTTTCATCGTGACTTTATCGTTCAGACTGATGCCTCAGGTGTAGGACTTGGGGCAGTCCTCTCACAGGAGGTGGATGGGGAGGAACACCCTATTGTTTACCTCAGTCGGAAGCTGTTCCCCAGAGAACGGAACTACTCCGTTGTGGAGAAAGAGGCCCTAGCAGTTAAATGGGCGGTCGATGCTCTCCGCTACTACATCCTCGGGGCCCCCTTTATACTGGTTACGGACCACGCACCCCTGAAGTGGCTTAATAAGATGAAGGATAATAATGCCAGGCTGATGCGGTGGTACCTCGCTCTGCAGCCCTATGCCTTCACGATTCACCATCGGGCGGGATGGGACAACGCCAATGCGGATTTCCTATCCCGCCTCGGAGAGGGTGAGGATGCCAGCTCCGAAGATCGGGAGCTGGATTTGAGGGGTGGGGTATGTAGGGAGCCAGGGTGGCTTCCCTCCAAACCAGAGGGTAAAGAGCCACCCTCTCAGCCTGAGTAGGCGGGGCCAGACCAAGCTTCCACCAATCCCTGCAAGGGGAGGGGTGGGACAGGAAGTACAAAGGGCAGGGCCCTTTGTCCAGTGAGGAGAGCACCAGGGAGGGAGACAGACACAGGCTGCTCCCTCGCGATCCTGCTGCTGACCCAGGGGAGGCCCTGGGCCAGGAGGAACCTGACCGGGAGGAAGGCCTGTGGCGACCAGGACTGCCAGCCGCTGAGTACCCGGAGGACCTGGAGGGGCCTGGCTGTAGCCCGGGCCAGCGTGAGTCCGACACAGAGGGGGAGCTGGAGCTGCCAGCAGCGGAATACCCGGACGAGCTGGAGGGACCGGAGAGACCCGCTTGAGAGACCGGGTAGGAAGTAGCCCAGGGGCAGAACTGCACTGTGGGATGGGTGTGTTTGGTCAGCAGGCGTGGATGGCCCCGCTGACCCAGTGGCAGGACCTTCGCCTCCCGCCACTGTCAGGGCCCTGGGCTGGAACGCAGTGGAGTTGGGTGGGCCTGCGTTCCCCTACCCCGGCCGACCTGCCTTGGGTAGCAGAACTGTGCGCTACAAACCCATACCAGCGCCCCCCCCCCCCCCCCCGCCTGAGGGGCGCGCCGCAGACTCGGGCCGGCGCCCCACCCCCCCCCCCCCGCCTGAGGGGCGCGCCGCAGGCTCGGGCCGGCGCCCCACCCCCACCCCCCCCCGCCTGAGGGGCGCGCCGCAGGCTCGGGCCGGCGCCCCACCCCCACCCCCCCCGCCTGAGGGGCGCGCCGCAGGCTCGGGCCGGCGCCCCACCCCCCCCCCCCGCCTGAGGGGCGCGCCGCAGGCTCGGGCCGGCGCCCCACCCCCCCCCCCCCCCCCGCCTGAGGGGCGCGCCGCAGACTCAGGCTTTACAAACATATATAAAAAGCACTTGCCCATTCATTAAGGCCTTGAGGAGGATGAAGGCCTTGAGGGAGGAAGATGATCTGGAATAGTTTTTCCACCTCAAAATAGAATATATTTAAAAAAAGATACTAAGTGAGAATGCTATATACTGGAAATTCAGAGTGGAATGGATCCAAAATAAAACAGAGCATATTTTATTTGTGGTTAGTTGGCTGGCATGTTTATACATACACAATTTCTAAATTCCTAACAAAGTACTTCAAAAGACTAACTTGTTTTCATTGCCTTTATCAAAATAAAACAAATTAAGATAATGAACAACCCAAAAGTGTTAAAAAAAAAAAATTACTCACATAGCCTATTAAAGTACCTCAGGGAAGTTACTGTATATATGTGTCAAAGTGAGCAGGGAACATTGTCATTTACCAAGGCAATAAGCTACTGACAGACAAGTTCAACATTTATCTGGACTTCTAAAACACCTGATTTATTCTGTCTTCAGCTTTTTCTTTGGACTATGTGCTACATGATCTTGAAGGCTAAATTCTACTACTGCTTATCACAGTGATAAAGGCTGCCTGAACTTAAGTTTAGCACCATTATTGAAATTGACAAAATAAGTTAAAAGAGATGCTTATAATGAGCAACTGGAGAAATGAAAGGCAGTGTAACCCAGTATTTCCTTTTTGGGAGAAGACGCATCTGAATTTGCACAAGAGAAGTTTTCTTTGCCAGGCAACAAAGCCACTTCAATAGAATTTCAATATCACTGACCTTTTCATAGACTTCATCATAAGTGCGATAAACATAAGTGCGATAAAAATAAAAGTGGTGTTCAAATGTAGATTTTAAAAAATCAATATTTGCATTTAGTTACAGTATGCAAGCTCTAATGAAACAAATAATCCCATAGCAAGTATTGAGACTAACTTATACCTTGTGGAGCAAGGAACACATTAAACTAGGTCTCCTCTTCATGATCTGCTCAGTGCCTAGGGTTATTCCTCCCTGAGTCTCATGGTGCATTTCCACTGGTGTTTGCCCACCAGTGTAAATTAGAGCAGTTTAGGGGCTACTCTTATGCCAGCTATCTATAGTCTCTATGGGACCATATGGCAATTGGCATGCTTCATTTCATCTCTCTCATGCCATGGTATTGAGGGGCAGTTGATGTAGGAGGTGGCTTGATCCTTTGATACCAGCTAAGAGCCCCCCAACACTGTTCATATTCTCAGCTGACCACACAGGGACAGATGCTTGAGTGGCCAGAAGTAGAGGGGAGAATCTGGACCATTAGTGACAAATAAACCATACTGAGAATGTATCTAACTTGATCTAACATGATATCCTCAAAAGGGGTACTGGAGCCAAGTCCTACGAAGTATTGCTGTTCACCTAAAAGTTAAAATGTTCCAACGTTTTTGTTTTTATTTTTAATCTTGGGTGGGGAACAAAACAAAAAAATCCTACTAGGCTAAGAATGGTTCTCACCGGTTATTGGAAAGCCAATTGTTTTTGACAATGGAAGTTAATGTCCCAGAGGTCCTGGAAATCACTGCCTGTAGTCCTCACTAACCTCACCTGAAGATTCTTTTATATTATCCCCCTAAGTGTGTGCAAATGCACTAGTTGTAGAAGACATGAAGGAAGCAACTCTCAAGGCATTATTAGTATCAGTACCCAAAACACCAATAGGTAGAAGCCATTCTAAGGCACTTGTCTCAAACGAGCCTATAACCATCAACCAGGCTCCTTGTATTATGGAAACTGAATGTTGTATAAAAGGCATGAACATTTTGTTGATCCTGTTCCCTTTGCAGTTGATGGGAGATTTGCCATTGACGTCAGTGGGACCAGCATTCAGCTCTCCTAGAGCAAGTTTAAAAATAAAGTGCCCTCTGTATTATAAATCAACATTAAAATCTTGTTATCCAAATTGTAACCAGAACGCAGTGCAATGACTGTACAGTATTAATCACAGCTAATATCCTCAATATGTAAGCACTCTCAGATGTGGTACATATACACAAAAAACCAAAGTGAAATTGCAGCCCTCTGAGTTGAGAATGATTCACATGGTACAGATTAGGTTAAGATTACCTGCACAAAGGGCAGGTAATTTTTCAAATTACGTAACAAGATTGACATTATATAACTCTTTTAAATGGTGACAGTAATGTTTGTGCAATGTATTAGCAATAGAAAAGAGCAAGAGACAGGTAGTGCAGATCAATCTGGAGCTGACGGATACACAGAATATATTGGTATAGGCACACAGTATATTCGCACAGTACATTTAGATATTTTCAGCAATCGATTATGTCAACATCCTTTACTTCAATTCAGATTCATTCCCTATTCCATTTGTTGGCACACATGACCATGCATTAATGAAAACACAGCATCAATGAGGGCCTTTATTTGACCTTGCTGCAGTTCCATACAGAGCCCGATGCAGGCTACTCCTATCAAGAGTAGGTGTAATTTACATAAGATGAATTACAGCTGGGTCAGAGAAGATATGCACTTACTATTCCAAGTTCCCCACTCACCCATAATTGTGGCTGCCAAGCACATGCAAAGTGCTAAGTCCTCAGATATTTATTCCTGAGGGAATTCTGCAGCACTGCATGTGCGCAGAATTCTTGTGTGTGTGTCCTCCCACCCCGCCCCAGATTTCTTTGCTTCCCCACAGAAAAATGACTTTCTGACAGGGAAGCAAAGGGAAGCTGCAAGAGCAGTCACGCACCACTCCCTAGCTGTGCAGGTACATCGTTTCAGGCACCCGGAGCAGACAGTGAAGAGGTAAATCACTGCAGGGCTGGAGACATCACAGCAAGTGACTCCTACCCTGAGCCGGGATCAGATACTAGTCCCGGCTGGGCTGGAGGTGGGAGAGGATGGGACTTCCTCTTCACCTGCAAAAAGTGACTGGTGCTGTGTCAGACTCACCCCCAGAAACCTCCCCCAGCCGCAGGAAGCTCAGCATCCTCCCCTGCTTCCTGCCCCCATTACTGCTCAGCTGCGGGGAGAGGGACTCCCCCATCTGCCCAACCCCGTGCATCCAGACCTCTCATACCTAGACATGCTTGCCAAGCTTCACCCCATATGCCCAGAACCCCCCTAGCCCTCCATACTCAAACCCCACCCCATTAAACCTCAACCCCTGAATCTGGAGCCCCCTGAACCCAGACCCCCACTCCTGCACCCAAAACTCCACCTTGATGCTACACCCCCTGCACCACCCTGAGCCCCCACATCCAGACCCCCATACCACTGACCCCCAACTAACTGCACCCTGACCCCCACCCCACAAAGCCCCACTCCCCCAGCACCCAGACTTCCCTGCTGAGACCCCTCCGCTGAGCCCCAGCCACTTTCACCTGGAAGCTCCTGCAGAGTCCCATTGCCCCTGCACCTGGAACCCCACCCCCCACGACCCTCTGTGCATCCAGATCCCCCCACACCTAGACCCCCCCACAGAGCTGCCTGCACCCCAGTTGTCCAACACAGAATCCTCTCACCCCACACCTGGATCCCTCCACACTGAGTCCCTCCACACTTAGATCCTGCCTGGTGGAGCGTGCCTGTCCCACACCTGGCATGCCTGGTGCAGAGGAGCAGGGCTCCAGGGTGTTTCTGGGGCAGGCCCAGGCTTTGTGCTGTGTTACGGTTGGGTGCAGACACACCGCTGAGTCCATGTCCCGGGGCTGGAGGGGGCTGCAGGGTGATCTCCCACCTTCGTGCAGCCAATGACCTGTGCTCCCCACTGCCACGCTGGAGCCTCTGCATTTATTTATTAACAAATAAAACTTGCAGAATTTTAAAATATTGTGTGCAGAATTTTTAATTTTTGGTGCAGGATGCCCTCAAGAGTAGATATTGGAGAAATTCAGAAAGGTACACAGCAGTGGTTTCCCACTTAGCTACCTCTTTTCCCCATTTGCAGAAGAGGCAGCCTAAATTTGTTTGTTTAACCTTAAAGGACCATTAGTTTTGTGGTTAATTTGATGTCATCTCTAGTTTAGTGCTGGCAGGCTCAAATATTTGTTTGTATGGTCAGTTCTGTAATGATCACACTATAATCAGATGGCACCACAACTGTGTCTTGTTGCTTCCAATTATTCGTTCAGATTTCCAGAAGCTGTTGTGAGATTGCGACCCTTCTCTGTTTCTCATTTCAAAACCCACTGTGTGTAAGTTAATACTGCCTGTTGTCTCTTATACACACTAGATGTCACTACATGACCTGAAATATACTCCGGATTTTGATCTATTTCCTTAATGTTCTCAAACAAAAAATGCCACACAATAGAAAAGAAATTATCTTGCCCCCCCAAAAACATGGTTTTGCTTTTATTTGAATATGGATAATAAATCCACAGCTAGAAATCACACTTTAATTTTAATAGTAGCACAATGCAGTCTTCTGTTTCTTACTGTTATCTTTCAGTTCATTAGCTTCTCTGACCAGAGCTGCTACTCATCTCAAAGGAAACTTTTGCATCTTGATCTAGATTTTAGGTGTATCTTTCTATCCTGATGTTAGAGACTTAGTACCAATTCTGAGTTTTATACAAGCTGTAGCAAGAGCAGCTGAAGATGGACCAAAAGTGCCTTTGCACTACCTTTATTCTCCATCAATCCCAGAACCAGCTAGCTCCATCACCAGCATGTCTTAGAGCAGAGGTTCTCAAACTGTGGTCCACGGACCACCAGTGGTCCGTGAGCTCCATTCAGGTGGTCCGCGGATAGTTCCCTCTAAGGTGCACTCTGGGGCAGCCGCACGAGAGAATGAAGGGCCACCCACCTAATCAGTGCAGGCGTGGCTCCGCTAATTAGGTGCCTGGAGAAGACGTACATGTAAGGTGAGGTGGTGGCCTTGGGGGGAATAGGGAATAGATGGGAGGGGGCAGTGGGGTGAGAAGAGGGGATGGGGGGAATTTGGGATGTGCAGGGCTGCGGCGGCCAGAGAAAGAGGCGACTTTCCCCAGCTCCAGGGCTGTGGCTGCTGGGGAGAGACAGCCCTCCTTCCCAGCCCCAGCTCTGTGGCTGCCGCAGCAGGGGAGAGAGGGCACATCCATCGCATTAAAAAGGTAAGACTACTGATATTAAAATACAAGTTGTGTGCTTTTATTTGTAGAACCAAAAAACATTAATTATTATTAAGGTTTTTTATATAGTGCTTTTATCCAAAGCGCTTTACGATAGCTAACGGTAAAAACATTTGGAAAGATAATTAAGTGGTCCGCCGAGACCCTTAGCAATTTTCAAGTGGTCCGTGGAAAAAAAAAGTTTGAGAACCACTGTCTTAGAGCAATTTCAGCCCTTCTCTAACCTATGGCAAGCCATCACAGCCCCAAGGGGCTATTTCGACACCCACAGATTGCCAGTGCAGAAGGACACTCTGGCTGGGCCTTTACTCCCTCAACATCAACGTTTACATTATGGGCATGGGAGGGAGGATGCTGAGTTCTCTTCCTGACAGTCACTTGCTGTGTGATAGTCACAGGGTCCACTTACACTAGGGGCACCTCCTGCTGGCCGCTCTGGGGATTAGCTTCTTTCAGGTGCTGCACCCTCCTCTGGTGGTCTCTCCACCTGTCATCCTCTCTCACCCTGTGGCCCTTCTCACTCCAAAAACTACAGCTTCTGCTTCATGACTTGGCCCTTTGGCCATGTCATTATAGTCCTCCCCTTCCAGGGTATCAGAGTCTTTGGGGGCAAACTGTCCCAGGCAGTCTGCCCTCCACTGTCTGGTCTGAGCCACTTCCCCCAGTGGCTGGTAGAGGAACCTAGGCCAGCCCTCTACACTGGGTTCCAGCTCAGGGGCCCTCTAGTCAGCACCCAATGCCTGTACCATCCTGGAGCCTTTTCCCTGAGCCTTCCTTTACATTCTGGCTCCCACCCCCAAGTTTGCCAGCCCAAACTCTCTCATCCCAAGGAGTTACTGCAGGTTACTTGCCTCTGTAACCCCAAACACACCTCCATTCTGCTAGAGAGTGACTACAGACTACTTCCCTGCAGCACATAGCTGTACTCATCTTTTGAGCTTTATACAGACCACTCCTGTTCCTGTCCAACTGAGCTTCATCTCTAATCAATCCTCACTCCTCCTCCAGTTGAAATCTTGGCAGTTAATTGGCCTACCTAGCCACCTTAATCCCTTCAAGCTTTGTGTGGGGTGGTCTCACAGTGACCTTGAGTAAATGACCAACTTCCCTGAGTTGGAGTTTCAGCATCTGTATAATGAAGGTAATAATGAAGATGGTCAGAAAACTGAGAGTAAAAAATGTCCATTTTTTATTAAAATATTTTCATAATTTTTTCCAAATAGCTTCAGATGATAATATGTTCCTATATTATAGGGTTGTTGGTAAAGCTTAATTTGTTTTTGGAAAACTGTTTTCAGATCCACAGAGGAAAGGAGATATATTAGCACATATTATCAAAACTTTTTTTTAACTTCGACTTAATTTTTCTTCATCGTTGAAGGCTCCTATTGTATTCAACTTTATACTTTCCCCCATTTCTTAATTATACAAAAAACTCTCATTAAAATATTTAATAGCTTTTGATGTGTCAAAAAACTCCCCATAAAAATTACTGAACCAATTGTCCCTTTGCAAAAACAAACAAAACCCTAAACACCACAATTCATATTTTGGCTGAAACAAATCATGGCAAGACTCAGCACAAAAGTAAATTAATGAATAAAGTGAATGAAAATAGACTGGAATACCTTTCTCTAACTGTACAGTGCTTACTGCATTAAAGTCTAACAAGGAAAGCAATCACTGAAAATGAAAAGTGAAATGCTACAGTGCAATAAGTTTGGAAACTGAGCATCAGTGAAACTGCTGCAGGATAAATTTGGTTAATATTTGATCAGATCGGTTATTTATTGGTTAATCATTACATCAACACTTATAAGATGGGTTTCAAGCTAGATTTGTCACTAATGAAGATTCATGCAAGTACACTAAATGAGAGTTTTAAGAAGTGGTCAATGTTTTGTTTTTGGCTCTTTCAGTTACTGGTTTACTCAAAGTAATTTATTTCTGGTATTTTTAATCCTCAGGTTAACAGGACTCTTTTGAGGTATGACAATGATTCTCCTCTGCCTCATATTTTTAAATGAGCCTGGATCAGAGAACAGAAATTACCATTGTCATGCTTCTTTACACATTAGTACTAAGCCACCACCTGTCACTGAACATATTATGGAAAGTCTGGCTCTCCTAGCACTGTAGAAGATTGTTTGTTTGATTGTAGACTACAGATCACCTGCTCTTCAAAGCTACTCTCTATTTGTTTTTCAAATCCAGCAGATGTAAAATAAGAATTAAAAAACTACAGTAATTCTACAGAGGTGAAATTATACATCCTGCCTTAATTCTGGCATTAAATTACAATGTAAAATAAAATGTATGGAATATAGGATTTGTTGTTTGTTTATGGTCATGACTCTTTCTCTATTTTGCCACTCCACCATAGAAGAAAACCTTAGAACAAATTTTTAAGTCAGAGGACACAAAGTACAGAATTAGGAGTTATCTTATCTGGGTTCTCTTTCCACTTCTTGTGTGGCCCTAGGTAAATCACAGCCTCGCTATGCCTCCATGTCCCCATCTATAAAATGGGGATAAGAACATTACCTTCACCTCATATTGTCATGGGGTTAATTCATTAAATTGAGTTTGTCAGATGGAAAGTGCTATACCAGTAGTTCCCAATCTGTGGTCATCCATGAAGCACTTGCTAATGGTCCATAGGGTGGTGACTTGGCATAGGGTTCTGGCTTTCCTCATTCCCAGCTACTAAATAACATTTTTCAAAAAGCTAAAAAAACATTAAATACTTTCCAAATAATCCATTGCTCTAACTGCTGTGGAGATGTGATGCCATCTTGGAACACCAGCAAACTCTGCCTAGAGGAAGGGCCAATGCGGGCCTGGAATGAGGAAGGGGTTTATATTTAGGTTCTTTCAGCACTTAGTGATAGTCTGATGTTAGCTTATCAACTAGGGATTGCACTGCAGGAAACTAGCCACAAGGAGGCTCAGAAGTAGTCATCCCTCCATTTCAATTGCCTGGAACTCCTTGTAGACTTATTCACAATTTCAAAGACAGGCCACTTGATCGTGTAACCTGTTGCACAGACAACATACCAACCATTCTGTATATCAATTACACAGTGAGTACTTACTCTCAATAGTGGACAGCCCTAACAAGTAGATTCTGGTAGCTGTTTCAAGAACTAAATTTCAATTCAGGCAGAGGAGACTGCAGGGTTGAAAATTACAGCAGCTGACAGTAAATCAATCACATTATTGGATACTGGATTTACAGCAAGAAAATATGCAAACATATGCAAAACTGAGGGTCCCTGGTATTTGGGACCCTTGGGAGTGAACTCTTGCAACCCAACTTTTCAGCCAGCTGGATGCATTGTACAGCTAGAGACGGACCCAATAGGCTCTAGCAATGGATGCATTCCTGTTGTCTTGATTGTCGTGGATCCATTTGCTGTCCCTCCATTTATCATGCTCGCTGTTTCTCATGTAAGGCAACAGGCAACAATAACCCTGGTAGCATGCTTGACACCAGCAGGAATTGCCATTCTCCAACTCTATCTTATTCCCGGAGTTGGGAAACATCACTGCAGATCCAAAAGGCAGGCTGCACACAAGTGTGACAGCAGATTCTCTCCTCCTTGAGGCATAGAAGATTTCCAGAGTGCCCAGGTTATTGTCCTGGGGCTAGCCCATGTTGTACAAGACAGAAAGGTATTTAATTCAGCCTGGTTATTCTACATTTGCTGGCTTTTTTCATGACAAACAGATTCTGTTTATATATCTGTGTGTTTGGTGATGCAATTCCTTATTATCACCCGCTCCCCTTTACTGGGGAAGTAAGACGTAAAAGAAAATCTGTTCAGTTTAGCCATTCATTCAGACTGACATAAGGTCAATTTTTTAGTCAAATCCACATGGAGTGTAATGTGAAATGGTTCAGATCTCTGACTCCCAAATACACAGTTCTCAAGAAAGCAGGGAAGACGAATATAGAATTAGGTCTACATCTCCAATGGCACCATAAGTGATGATGCATAGCATCCTGCTAAACTATTTAGCTACTCTTTAGGGTTTGGAGAATGGAGAGGGGTAACTAGTGGTGTTCCCCAAGAGTCAGTCCTATTCAACTTATTCATAAATGATCTGGAGAAAGGGGTAAACAGTGAGGTGGCAAAGTTTGCAGATGATATTAAACTGCTCAAGATAGTTAAGACCAAAGCAGATTGTGAAGAACTTAAAAAAGATCTCACAAAACTAAGTGACTGGGCAACAAAATGGCAAATGAAATTTCATGTGGATAAATGTAAAGTAATGCACATTGGAAAAAATAACCCCAACTACACATACAATATGATGGGGGCTAATTTAGCTACAACTAATCAGGAAAGAGATCTTGGAGTCATCGTGGATAGTTCTCTGAAGACGTCCAAGCAGTGTGCAGCAGCAGTCAGAAAACCAAACAGGATGTTAGGAATCATTAAAAAAGGGATAGAGAATAAGATCTATCTTATTGCCCTTATATAAATCCATGGTACGCCCACATCTTGAATACTACGTACAGATGTGGTCCCCTCATCTCAAAAAAGATATACTGGCATTAGAAAAGGTTCAGAGAAGAGCAACTAAAATGTTTAGGGGTTTGGAACAGGTCCCATATGAGGAGAGATTAAAGAGGCTAGGACTTTTCAGCTTGGAAAAGAGGAGACTAAGGGGGGAAATGATAGAGGTATATAAAATCATGAGTGGTGTGGAGAAAGTGAATAAGGAAGTTATTTACTTGTTCCCATAATATAAGAACTAGGGAAATTAGTGGACAGCAGGTTTAAAACAAATAAAAGAAAGTTCTTCTTCACACAGTGCACAGTCAACCTGTGGAACACCTTGCCTGAGGAGGTTGTGAAGGCTAGGACTATAACAGGGTTTAAAAGAAAACTAGATAAATTCATGGAGGTTAAGTCCATTAATGGCTATTAGCCAGGATGGGTAAGGAATGGTGTCCCTAGCCTCTGTTTGTCAGAGGGTGGAGATGGAAGGCAGGAGAGAGATCACTTGATCATTAACTGCTAGGTTCACTCCCTCTGGGGCACCTGGCATTGGCCACTGTCAGTAGATAGGATACTGGGCTGGGTGGACCTTTGGTCTGACCCAGTATGGCCATTCTAATGTTCTTATTTCAGGAGAATCAACTGCCAGCAGCCTGCAATGTGCTTATACTTTTGTGCAACAAAAATATTTCCAGAGATTTCTAACTATGGATACTTTCATGGGACCCTAGCACTTTGCTGTTTAGAAGCAGCTGAGTGGAGCAAAGGGAGACAGGTGGCTACTGCAGAAACAAGCAGCCAAATGGCACCTGCATTTTCAGCTAATAAATAGTATGGTTAAAAGATCTAGCTGATTTTATACCCAAGCCCATAAATTAAACTGCCAAAATAAAGCACATATCTAATCACTCTACTGCACCCAAGAAACCCTATGTGATCATGCATCCTGGTACCACAACACAGCAAAAACTGCATCTGACATTTGGATCCATGTAAATAAAGCACATATGTAGACACTTCTATTGTGATAATCCAGATCAAGATGCATCTCAACACAAGAGCACAGCAAACCCTCTGATCTGGCTTGTGCCTCCTGATGGATCCAGCTAATTTTTGGCTGCAACTCTCCTAAATCGCTTACATAAATAGAGAGGGATTGTAGATGCTCATCTTACACCCACCCCCCCGCCCCACCAAGAATTGCCATCAGTGCATCCTAGGACAAAAGTTCTGCAAAAAGCTAGATCCTGCCAGGGTTTGTTTGTTTGTGTCTCATCAGCCAAATTCCACTGCTTAAATAGAGAAGATATTCACCCACTCGTGCTGCACATTATAAATCCAGAGCTTGTGTCCCTATGCAACTGTGCCACAAAAGGTTGGATCTAGCAATCAGATTTTCCTTGAACCTGACAAACGTTGGTCACACACTCAGAAATTACACCATCAAAATAGAAACAAAGTATCACTGCTCTGAGCTGCAGATGCACTAAATGTAGACAGGTTTCAGAGCAGCAGCCCTGCTAGTCTCTATCCGCAAAAAGAAAAGGAGTACTTGTGGCACCTTAGAGGTTGTGGCAATACCAGGTGTGATGCGACCACAAATGAGCTCGGCCCAGCAGGATACAGGTGCCAGTGTAGCGCTTGTGGAGTTGCTTTGTGCCAGGAAGCGCAGGGGGTGCTGGCTTTTTTTTTTTTTTTGGGGGGGGGGGGAAGATGGTGGCATCTTTCTTCTCTAGCCAACTTCCCAGCTGTGTGGGAGGCAGTGCAGCAGCCAAGTCCTCATTCCCGCTGGCCCGTCACATCCTCCGCCCTTTACAAAAAACCAGATCTCCAAGTCATCAGATGACAAGGCGAGTGCCCGGAGGCTCTTGTGGCTCCGGCAGCAGCTGCCCGCAGCAGCCGGGCAGGGGCGCTCTCCCCTCGGAGCTGCCGGCGGCAGGAGCAGCGGACGCCTCCCCCGGCCAGCGGCTTCCCAGGCAGAGAAGTTCGCTCAGCCCCAGCCGAGCAGGAGGCGGAGGCGGCGGCGGCTCGTGCGAGCTTGGCGGGGGGACGCGCAGACCTCGCCTGGAGCTGCCGCTGCCTGGACCTCGCCCCGCACCCCAGCCAGCCGCTCCCTCCCTCCCGCTCTGCCGAGCCGCCGCCGCCGCTGCATGAGGCGCGCCGGGCTGGTCTTCGGGGCCACCTGTTCCGCTCTGCGCCCGCCCGCGCCCACTCCCCCGGCCGGCCATGAACGCCTCGCTGGGCAATCAGACCGAGGCGGCGGGGCTCTTCTTCGCCAACAGCAGTGACGCCCTGGAGCGGGCCCTGGGCTGCTGCACCCAGGCCTCCGTGGTGACCGACAACGGCTTCGTGGTGACCGGGCAGGACGAGAGGAGCCTCTACATCATGCGGGTGGTGCAGATCGCGGTCATGTGCGTCCTCTCGCTCACCGTGGTCTTCGGCATCTTCTTCCTGGGCTGCAACCTGCTCATCAAGTCCGAGGGGATGATCAACTTCTTGGTGAAGGACCGGAGACCGTCCAAAGAGGTGGAGGCGGTGGTGGTCGGGCCCTACTGACAGCAAGTGCCTCCCGCCGAGGATCCGGCCGCGAAACAGGTGGCACTTTCCGCAGGCCCTCGCTGCTGCTGCTGCTGCTCCAGCGGCCAAGGTTGCCTTTTGCCTGAGGGGGCCAGCCCCACCCCGGGAAGGGGAGCGAAGGCGCCTCGGGACCCGCTGCTGGCTTGGGGGCTCTGTCACTGCTTGCTGCCCGGAGACGCTCCGATGCAAGTCTCGGGACTCCCGCGGCTCCTGAGATGGGTGGCTGGGCGGGACGGACACAGCCCCAGCAAGGAGCCAGGACGCGTCTTTCTCTTCTGTGTGTTACCCGGCCAGCACTGAGCCTCCTGCAGCGTTTTGTATATAGTGATTATAATGCACTTTGCTGCCTGGTTTAAAAACGGGGGAGGGGTGGGAAGGGGAGCGGGGGGGTTGGTAAGGAAATGCTGATTGTCAAATGTTAATTCCTGTTTTAGAGATTTTCCTTCCACGGTTTTTTATTCGTTTGATAACAGCCAGGACGCTGGCTCGGTGGGAGGCGGGTTGGCAGTTCGGTGCCTCTAGAGAAACAACACTAACCACCCCCCTGTGAACGTTTCGAAGTTGTCTTTCTACTGTCGCTCTTTTTGTAGCCAGGGTCCAAGTCACTCTTGCGCCTGCAGGAGCCGGCGAGCCTGAAGGCTGAGCCCTCGCTTCTTGTCTATGAATTGCACGGTTTACACAGCCAAAGGCGCTCGGGCGGGAACTGTCTTGGTGTGGTGTTTTTTTGTGGTTTTTTTCTGATTTCATTTGCTTTAATAAATACATCTTAAACTTTTAGACTCTGGGGTCTCAGTAGTCCGTTTCCGCTTCCACAAACAACTACAAAGTTAGCTGAAGGGGTCTGCAGGAAGGATACAGCATCTGGTCTGTGCACTTTGCTAGCTCTCTGCTACTCAGCAAAAAAAGGGTCAGAGAGGATCGAGACAGGGGAAAGGGGATAAGACATTTTGGAAAACACAAGAAATTCTACCATTGTAACACCGCAGTAATCTCGAGGCAACGCCATTTCCTTTGCAATTATATTTATTTTTCAACAGTTTATGAGGTCAGTGGAATTAAAGGAATTCAACGAAACTGAGGTCAGTTTCAATCAAGTGTAATTTTAAGGCTCGTCCTCAGGTGTTAGGAAGGAGCTGGGAGAAAGGATACGCTTCTGCCACGATGTGATCCACCATGGAAAACATGTTACGCAGCTCATAAAAAGTGAGGAGTAGTGATCCGCTAGTGGTCATCACTACGCTAATTATTTTTAGAAAGGGGACTTTGATGAAAAAAGTATCGACCGAATCGATGTCCGTAGCAAGTCGATTCAGCCTGAAATATACATGTCCAATACCTCCTCTTTGCAACTCAGGAATCTTCAGGGTTTTTTTTTTTTAAATTCCTTTTTAGTAATAATGGCAAATAAGGGCGATGAAGGCTTTGTGTGCCGAAAACTAGTATACAATCTAAAGTAAGACCAGCACTTACAACAGCTTCTAAATGCTGGAGTCGTGCCAAGAGCCAGAAATGTGGCTTGCTTCTTGACACGTTGGTTCTAGCCTTTGATCCCTACTATAGCCCGATTTTAGGGCTTGTTGTATTCTGTGTGTGTTTTTTTCCCCAGAATACTTTCAAAAAATTAGATAAAATCCTGACTGAAAAGTGCATCATTGTGGTCACATTCCTTTGGGATAAAAATTACACACTGAAAGGTTTTGAGTCTTCAGTGTATTTATTTCTTTTAAAAGGATAAGGAAACATCTTTCTATGTGGAGTTTTGCATGCCAGTTTATCAAATCCCTAAGGGCTTGGACTAGTTGCTAGTGGTAAATCAATACATCTGCATTTACTCTAGAAGTAAACCTGGCATAAATGCAGTCACTGAATAAGGCATGCAAAAAGACTTCAGCAACCTGACTGAAAGGCAAGTGTCTCTGTCACTGAGGTACAAAATATTTAAGCAAGACTTTAACTGTTATTTTAAATTCTAATATGCAAGCAGACCATTTTAATTTTTTCTTAGACTTTTCTTTAAAAAGTTTTTAAAATGTTGCTTGATCCATCAAAGGCTCAACAAAAAGACATCCGATCTGACCAGGTCTTTTGTATCAATCAAATTATTAAAATGTTCCTGCTTCAGTTGATCAAGGTAACATTTATTAAATACAAACTGCACAATCAAGTTAACAGAGGATGAAATTGAGCAGGTTCTGAGACTATAGTTCCACTATGAATAATATACTGATAAATAATTAAGCAAGAAACAGAATTTACACAGTTCAACTCAAACCACTGAGACAAGCAGAAAATTCCCTGCAGCTCAACCATGCACTAATTCATTCACTGCATTTAAAGGAAAGACAGATCTCCCTGCTGCCTCTGGAATAAATGTGCTGTGGAATTTGTTATTGAATCAAAGGAAAGTCATGTTACTGAGACATCTTTCAAATGAGACATGTGACTGAAGTTCTTGCCAAACTCAATCTTTTCCTTAATTCACCTTCCTTGTTTTAGCTGGCAATGCAGTAGGCTGAAAGAAGCGATAACTCCATAGGTATAAAGTTTAGTCATTTGAAACATCACATATAGACAGTGTTGCTAATAAACTAAGTTGCAAATGATACAGTATATTCATGAAACATTTGGGATTTGGCCCCATTCAACTGTGTTTATGACGCATAAACACTTGAAGAGTAACATACTATTGACTAATCTCTTCCAGAAGCCACAACAGTTCCACCACTGGAAATCTAAAGGATGAAAAACCTATTCTCATAACAAAACAAAACAGCAGCGACAGGTGATTTACTGATCAATTGGACAGAATACCAGAAACCTGGCTCCAGCCCAACTAATGGATCTCTTATAAAGAATAAGCCCCCAGCCCTAACAAAATGTTTGTGACTGGTACATGACTTCTTTTTAAGCTCTTTATAATGACCATTCATTTCAATTCAGAAATTGTGTTTGAAAGAATTTTTTGTTCAAAAGTTTCTTGCCTAAATTCTTCCCTAGTATTAATCCCAGCTGACACCTACCCCTTTCTGGGGCAGAAACCCAGAGAAGCCATGAGGACTTTGCATATTATAAATGCCCAGAATATCCCACTATTGTCTATGCTTCTTGAGTATCAATGGCAAGACAGAAGGAAAAGGAAACCGAGGGGAAATGGGTCTCTGAACCAGGCACAAATAATTGTCCCCCAAACTATTATATGCCGAGATTCTGATAACTACAATCACCTCCATTCTTCTGCTGTGGAGGAAATTGTTTACTTCCCAACTCACACTTACCTTCTAGACATTGCTAAATACACTTGGGCACCAGCAGCTCTTGAGACTGATGGGCAGTCAGCTATGTGCAGAAGGTAGCTTCTTTAGATCATTTTACACCTCAGTCTAGTGGAGGTTTTAGGAGAGCATTTAGAAATATCTAATTCATGAAGGTACCCCTTTGTGATTTCAAACAAGCAACAACATGTGAGCTCATAGAACACACCTAGAAGAAAATATTATGGGTTATGGCAAAGTAACTAGTTAGAATACCACATGATATAATAATATCAGCACTATATAGACGATTTATTTCCCTGATACTTACCTTGCCTAACTGCATATTGTTAATGTTTTATGGAATGCTAACTTATTTGACAATAAAATTGGTTTAAGATTTCAGAAAAGCTGTGCGACAATTCAGTTATAAGATTTATCTCGACAGCGCACACACACTTTCTGTCTTGTTGCTTTAATGGCAGCAAAGTACTTTAACCCCCAAACTCCAGGTTAATCTTGCACCCTTTCATTTTCCAGTATATGAAGCTCTTGGAGAAAGAAACAACTCTTAGCACTTGGTGAAACAAAATATAAAATTGACACCATAATAAAGGTCCTGGAAGGAAATTTTCTATTATACATAAAAAATGCTGATCCCATTGATGTTCAGTGACTTTAATGGAGCCAAGGATTTCATCCTAGAACTTCAATCCGGGTGCCTGTTCTCAGCTGTTTCACAGAGCACAATGCCAAAGAATTCACACAGTTACAGGAGTGTGCAGGAGAATTGGAATTTCATTCCACTCCACATTCAGATTATTTGCCAATCCCCTGAATTTGAGATATACCTATATCTACTTTGCTTTGTTTAAAAGAAGGTAAAGTCAATGCAGTTGTACGGAAGTAACGGAGAGGAATTTGGCTTTATTCTTTACATTTGCTTCAAGTGTGCAAAACAAGATAGAACAGAAAATAGATTCCTTATGTATGTAAATCCTTCAGGTCTGTGATAAAACATAGCCCTTAGAAAACCTATACTAATTTCATTATGTCCCCTTCCTCCCTATCAACTAACGGCACATTTCTCTTTTGTGTCTCACTTGGCTTTTGCCTCTTTCCTTGCAGCTGGCTATGGAATGCTGTTTTTGAAACATCACTGAATCATTACAGATTTTAGCCTTTCTCTAAAAGCTGATTACAATGTGTAATGAGCCCTCAAAACAAGAATCAAAAAGAGTATTTTAGTCACTTGCCAAAAAGCCACTGAAACATTTTGCCCAGTGGCACCTTAGAGACTAACCAATTTATTTGAGCATGAGCTTTCGTGAGCTACAGCTCACTTCCGAAGTGAGCTGTAGCTCACGAAAGCTCATGCTCAAATAAATTGGTTAGTCTCTAAGGTGCCACAAGTACTCCTTTTCTTTTTGCGAATACAGACTAACACGGCTGTTACTCTGAAACCTGTCATTTTGCCCAGTATGTTAAATGGGTACACTTATTAAGATAATTCCAGCAACTGCAATTGCTTTTAGATATACCAATTTAAATGTTCTCAGGCTAAATTTGTTTAGATGGCTGTGCAATTTTAATTTTATGCTCACCATATTATAGTGCCAATAATAATAAAATGAAAATTGTAAGTATCTAGAAAATGTATGTTTCTTCTGGTAAAATACATGCAAGCACTGGGTCTTGTTATGCACTTCTATTTAGGAAAAATTCCCATTGATTCCAAATGGAGGTTAGCCTGAATAAGGAGTGTAGGATCCTTACCGTTGTCTATTTGTAGTTAATAAAGCAGGGTTTATTTTTAGTGACAGGCTCAGCTAAATTATAAGGACATATGTGTACTATCATATTTATCACTTAAAGTGATCATATAGATCATTTAATATATCCAATATACTGAGTACTTTTTATTGTTTTTTTTTAATTGGATTGGACAGCTTTAACCAAGCATAATGAAATAGTTTCTCCTAATAAAATATTTATGTTATGCAAGTATAGAGAACACATTCTAATATTGATCTCTAGTTGAGAAAATTTTAAAACATTGAGTTTGAGGTCACAGTATCTATCATAAATCATTAAAGAACACCTTTTTTTTTTTGAGCATGCATAAATGGATTTTGCTGAATGAAAGATCCATTGATTTCAGCACACCATGACTCCAGATGACTAGTATAGTTAAAGAAGCCTCAAGGAACATCATGTGTCTCAATTATTTTGTATTGAAGAGCTATGGTGGCCTCTCCACAATTGAGGTTTAGACCTGCTGTCCACTAAAAACCTAATTTCCCCACTGGTCACCTCAAAAACATCCTCAAACAAGATCTATTCCTCTTCACACCGTCCTATGTGGCCAGCAGCTGGCAGGCATTTTATTTATTTATTTATTTAGGCTAATATTTTAGATAAGTCTGCTTCTCCTGGTTTCCACTGCATTGTGGCACTTACTCAATTGCTCCCCTGGTACTCTGAAGCTGCTGTAGTCACTGCAACTTTAAACACAGCCCCCTCTGTGGGTAAAAGGAAAAGAACAGCTGCAGAAGTTCAGACCTTACCCCCACCTCTCCTTTGGCCCACCAAAGCCCAACCTCCCTGTGTGCTGGTGTGCAAACAGCTGGGCGCCATGCCTTAGCGAACATCCTTTGCACAATCCTCTGAAATTCTGCCCCCTTCCCCTTTCTGTATTAGAACTGCACCAGCTGGAAAGACTTCAACATGAGGAAAGATTGAAAAGAATGGGATAGTTTCATTTGGAAATGAAAGTAATGAGAAGGGACCTAGAAGTATCTAAAACAATGGATATTATAAAGAGGGTAAGTCAAGTGCTCCTGTTTCTCCTTTTCATAATACATGGAGAAGGGGCCATTTAATGAAATTGAAATGCAGCAATTTTAAACCAGATAAAAGAAATCCTTTTGATATATTCAGTCGCATAGTTGGTCTGTGGAACTCATTGCCACAAAGTACCAGTGAGCCAAAGATCTTAAGTAAGATTTTTAAAAGAAATAGAGATTTCATAGAGGTAATGAGAACAGTTACAACAGATAAGGTAAAATGTTTTTATAAAGGATATAAATCCTCATGCCGCAGGGTATAATCCAACCACCCACTGATAGTGGTTAGGAAGCAACTTCCTCTCTGAGTAAATTACTCCATAACTGTTCACTGTGGGATTTCTTGCTCTTTCCGCTGAAGCATTTGACACTGGCACAGTGGGAGACAGAATACTAGACAAGACGGACCCAATGGTTTTCTGCAGTAATTCTTATGCTTACAGGATACAATAATAAAAATTGAAAATAGCAAAGTCCCCTGCCATAGGAGCCCTCATACAGTATTTCTAGGGCAGAGAGTCACTTAAGAATTTGTGGTCTTTGAACACTTTGTAGCTCCATTTGGGCAGTGTAGGATGCTGCAGCACCTCTTCGTGTAACTCTTTTACATGGAAGCCACTAGCTTTGAATCTTCCCATTATCCACTGCAGGTTATTACTCTAATTTCATCCCAAGGGAATGATGCATTTACACTGTCTGCTCCAGACCCTCTTCCTACTGCCAGTTTCCCTTATCTCACTCTCTCTACCGCCCTGCCTTCCCACTCTGCCAAGCCCTTGCCTTCATAACCATCTGAAATTCTCCCTCTCCACTCTGCTAACCCATCAACACATATTCTCTGCCATATGCACACTGTCACATCTGCCAGGGCCTCAAGGGCCACGCCTCAATTTCTGCTTCAGCCTTGCTTTCTACTTCAAACTCAGTCTCTCCTCCCCACTTTCCCCACAGCAACTATATCACCACAAACGTACCCTTGTCTCTGCTCCAAAGTCCTTCCTCTATAATTAAGACTTGTATTATGGTAATACCCAAAGATGCCAGTTAGGGTTGGGGCCCCATTACGCTATTATTACTAGCAGACCTCACTACCAACAGTAGGGCCTAGACCAGGGGTGGCCAACCTGTGGCTCGGGAGCCACATGTGGCTCTTCAGAAGTTAATATGCGGCTCCTTGTATAGGCACCAACTCCAGGGCTGGAGCTACAGGCGCCAACTTTCCAGTTTGGCAGGGGGTGCTCACTGCTCAACCCCTGTCTCTGCCACAGACCCTGCCCCCACTCCACCTCTTCCCGCCCCCTCCCTGAGCCTGCTGTGCCCTTGCTCCTCCCTGCTCTCCCCCCCCCCCCGCCCCGAGACTCCTGCACATCACAAAAAAGCTGATCGGGCGGTGCAGGGAGGGACGGGGAGGCGCTGATCGGCGGGGCTGCCAGTGGGCGGGAGGCGCTGGGAGTGAGGGGGAGGGGTTTTGATGGGGGGATGCTGACATATTACTGTGGCTCTTTGGCAATGTACATTGGTAAATTCTGGCTCCTTCTCAGGCTCAGGTTGGCCACCTCTGGCCTAGAGGTTTCATTTAGGATCGGGGACCCATCATGTTCAGCTTTGTGCAAACACATAGTCCCTTTCCTGAACAACATGCAAACTAAATAGACAAGACAGACAAAGGGTGGAGAGGGAAACAGAGGCAAAGAGAAATAAAGTGACTTGCCCAAGGTCACACAGCAGGTCAATGGCAGAGCCAAGAAAAGAATCCCAATCCAGTATTGTATCCATTGCATCCCTCCACCTCTTAGAGTACGTCTGTACTCTACACACTGCCATAAGTGTAGACACTGCACACCCAGCTAGCATGGATATAAATAGCAGTGTAGACGGTGAGGCATGTCTTCAGTGAGTGGAGTAGAGTCCCCTACACACCTGAACCTTAGGGTGTATAGCTTATATGGCTCTCTACCTGGCCAACCAGTGCATCCCACATCTACACTGCTATTTTTAGTAGTATAGAGTCCTGTTGTTTCCCACTTGCCAGAGCCTTTCACTGTGGTGTGTGGCTATGCACCATAGAGACAAATGTGGACGCACCCTGCCTTTCACTGTAGTGCATAACTACACGTGTAGTGCCTGTACTTTGCACACCACCATAAGTATAGACATAGCTTTATATACAGTACTTGTACTGTACAGTGCTACTTCTGTGTGTGACCATATTCATCATTTGTCTGTGGTTGTGATATGTCATACAGAGCATGCCATGTAAGATATCATATAAAAGGTCATGATCTGCTGAAACTCATTGTTCTGTCAAAATATGTGTATGGTCATTGTATATGGAATTATGATATTCTGCTATATGATTGTTATTGAAATATGTTGTGAGTTTAGGAGTCACCCACTGCTAGTTCTCCAGTGACAACAAAGGAGGTGACCCATACCCAGGCATGCGTTAAACAACGATTATTGACCAGCAGGGGAATTGTAAACAAGAAATCTACAATTCAATAAGAGACAGTTGTGCAATCACCACACAATGGGAATTGCTGAACTCTGTGGCTCAGCAAGTCCTACCAGGACATGCCTGGGCCAATATCTTTCCAGGGACATGGATTGAGAGAATAAAATAAGGGAGAGTAGCATCATGAGATTACCTCCCTCCTCCCCCACCTTCATTGAAGGCAACAAGAATGCTGGGAAAAGTAGTCAAAAAGACTTTGAACTGAGGAGATTGGTCCCAGGCTGAGAAGGAAATTCAGCCAGTGTATTAAGAACTGTAAACTACCTGCAACATCCAGTGGGGTGAGAAAACCTGTTTGATTCAAATCTTGCTTAGTCTAAAGTTTAGGATTTAGAATGTGTGTTTACTTTTTATTTTCTGAAGATAACTATCTCTGACCTTTATGCCTACCACTTATAATTAAAATCTATCTTTCTGTAGTTAATAAACTTGTTTTAATGTTTTATCCTTACCAGTGAGTTTGTCTAAAACTGCTTGGGGAATCTGCTCAGATTGCAAAGGGTGGTGAATGTCCACTTCCTTTGACAAAGTGGCTAACTAATTAATGAGTTTGCACTGTTCAAGAGAAGGTCTGGAGCAGTGTTAGACTGTATATTTCTGGGCTGCAAGGCTGGAGTCTTGAGAGATTTGCTGGTGTTTCCCTGCATATAGTTCATGAGTGGCTTGGAGAGCATTTATGCAACTTACCTGGGTGTGCCACTGCATGCTGGTGGCTGGGTGATAACAGCACCTAGAGAGATTTGCTGCTTGTCACTTGAAAAGCATTGAGAGAGACAGACCAGACTGGAGAGTTAAGGGGTCACAGCAGTCCCACATTTCCAGGTTGTACCCCAGGGATCCCGTCACACTGCAAACACACAGGAAGACATGGTCCCTGTCCCAAAGAGTTTACACTTTCATTTTAAACAAGCTACAACGAGTGAATGACATGAAATTTAGGAAAGAGTGAAGAGGACAAGAGTAACAATAAGATAATGCAGTTGCATAGGTCAGCTATTGCACATCTTCATGGTTCTCAGCTAATCTGAAATCTTTGGTTTGTTTCGTATTAAATAAATGAAATTTGATATCCACAATAACCTAGCTATCATTAATTGGCTGGTTCCTTGTAGGGACCATAGAAAAGGTGGGCCTTGAAAAGGGTTTTGAAGAATGAGTGGACATTGGCCTGAATAAAAATGTTATCACTATGTAAACATAGCAAAGTCTGATTCTGGCAATGTTATGGAGGAAGAAGCAATAGGATTTGGATACATGCCTGATTTCTCAGATAAAAGAGGGAAGTCATCAAGTTCTATCAATGCGTCCTCCATAATATTTCCAAATATCAATAATTTCCTTTCTGTCTAGTAGACAGATTCAAAGCAGAAGTGAGAGCAACTGGCCAGAGAGATTAATTTAGCTGCCACCTTTTGACTGGATTGCACAAGAGCAATGGGTGTGTCAGGCATACCAAGGAAGATGAGAAGGAGTCTGTAGTCAATGTGGGAAATTCTGAGTGCCTGAATGACAGGTCAGTGCTCTCAGAATTTCCTGAGTGGCAGGAAGGAAAATGTGGCAGATCATGGTGTAAGATTGGATGAATGAGGCAAGTCACAAGCAGAAAGGGTGATTTGAAAGGTTTCAATATAAATATGGTGGTTGAAGTTGTGCATGCAGATGAGATCACGCAAAGTGTATAGTGCAAAAAGGGGAGGGGAAGGAGAACCCCCTCAAAGAAAACAGAAGAGGAGAACCAGTAATGACAACATCAAGGGAGTACAAGATTTCAAGAGACATTTTGATCAACACTGTCAAAAAGAGGAAGACGATGGAGCAGAGATCAAAAGATCTGTCCAGGAAAATAATCTAAATCCTTCCTGAGAGCTGATTCAATTGAGTGGAGAGGACAGAAGCCCAATTGTGGGGAATCCAAGATGGAGTTAGAGGAGAGGTATCTGAGACAGTAAAACTACAGCTCTATAATTACTTTATGTTTTAATAGAGAGTTAACAAACCATTACTTCTCTGCATTTTTAATTTTCTATATCTCATAATTGCTTTACCTCCTCCCTCTCTGAAAAAATGTTAAGGTTTTCTGGTCCCCTCATCGCTTCTTAATGAAGATATTATTCAGTCCTATGGGAAACATTTCAGCCCACTACATTTAAATTTCAAAAACATTCTTCCATCTTTAAATAAGTTCATTATAAGATAAGCAAAGACTTCCTGTAGATTTACTAGGACAGAGCACTGTGCAAACTATCATCCATGTAAATTCCAGTGAACTACTGTCTGATTCCCTGCAGACAAATCTGAACATTTACAAGTACAATTTTTTAAAATGGTTTCAAAGACAGTGAAAGTTTCCTTATTTTATTACTCTCATTTCCCTTTGCACAGTCAATAGCCTGTTATTGTATGGCAGAAAATATATGTAAGTCGTAAAGTTCTTGTCAGAACATTTGGTGGCATTAAGGCTTTTTTTTTCTGTCATAAAAGCAACAAATACATTTTTAATTCTACAGCATAAAAGTGAAACTTAGAAATGTCACTTTTAGAATCCCAGCTTCTTTCTTGCTCTAATGACTTTAAATCCAAATGAAGTGGCATTAACTGCTGTCCAATTTACTCCCTTCTTTACAGTTTGTGAGGAGTCAGTTCATTTCTATGGAGACACTGTCTTTTTTTTTTTAATGCCAACAAATTTTGCTTGTAGCTGAATTGCATATTCAATTCTTGAAGAAACAAATCAAGGAGAATTGAAATCATCCAGCACTCCCTGTACCCAGCAGTTTGGTCACTAGCTACCTGGGACCTATTCCACAATTATAGAAAGCATTTTTAGTTCCCTGAAAAAAAGTGACATAAAAGCACGATATGATACAGAACACACAAAAACACACAAAGCAATATACCATTCCTATGTCCCTTACTCTATCAATATCAGGTAAAATGTCTTCCTTTTGCTTCTATTTGAGATGGAATATAGCTCTTGGGATCCAGATCGTGGACATGTCATGGTCCATCAAACCTAACATGGTTCTATGCTTCCGTCTGTGGCAGAGAGTTTCCCCTACTTCAGTGGGAGATAAGGGTGCACAGCAGCATGGTGAAGGTGACAGGCAGCTGGCAGAATCCCTTGATCACACATTAATTGCTGTACAGCCCACATGCTACTGAAAGAGCAAGCAACACAGTTTCTAACTCTACCTCCCTGATGGTGTGAGAGAGAACTGCGTCCCAAGGAACCTGATGATTAAACTCTCATTTTATAATTTTCAGCTGCTTACTATGAGTTCAAATTTTTTTTTTGTTTTCCCTCCATTTACTTGCTATAATAATGTATATAGCTGCCTGGAGGGTTTCATATGGAAGAAAACAAAAATTAGAATTTTTCCAAATTTGGATCCAAAATCGTAGGCAAAGCTACAAAAGGAAAGAGCAAACATTATAGTTGGGCGGTAGTATCGCCATAGTTGCAGTTGATAGTCATTGCTGTCTGTGACTGGGTGTACCAGGCATTTGCTGCCCTCTGCCCAGCTGCCAGGGCACACCCTGCTTGAAGATGACGTCCTGGGCCGGGGCGGGGGGGGGGGGGGAGGGGAAGAAGGGGAGGCAGAAAGTTTAGACCTCCAAGAACTGCCTTAGAGAGGCCTCCCAGGATTAGCAGCTGGCAGAATCACAGAGAATTGGTCCTTCAGGGGCTAAAAAGGCTGGGAGTGAGCAGAAGGATATCAGGTGCGGGCCCAGCAGGCAACTTAGAGTAACTCTCTGCTTCCTCCAGTGGTCAGTTGTGTGTGAATCTGAGGCAGAAGGATCTCCCCTATCTTAACCCAAAAAGCCTGGACTGGTCAGGGGTCTAAATCTAACTACACCTTTTTGACTGAGTCAGCAAATGTCTGTTTTTGTTTTAAGCTGTGGAATTTAAAACCCAGATGGCAATGGGAGCTGGATATCAGTTGATTTAAAGGGAGCTTACCTCATTATGTGCTCTACTGATTCAGGTCAACCTGTGACTCTCTCACATCAGTGCCAGGTGGACATGCCAATGGAAAGGTGATATCAGAAGGGCCACCATGGAATAGCTAGGTGCTTCCCCCAAGAATCTTGTGCGGATGTAAATTCTTCCTTAGTTGACACTCATCTGAGGAAGGAGTTTAAAGGGAACATGATGAAAGAGCACTCAGTCATTAGAAAAATGCCTAAAAGAAAGTTAGACATGAGTTTATAACATACTAGGGCAGCACAAAAGACTAACATAGTTTTGTGTTGCATTCATGAAGGTATCATGGAGTGGGGAAATATTAGACCCGGCTCCGTACTGCTCTGGTATAACCACACCTAGATTATTAATTCTACTGAGGCCACAACAGTCCCAAAAAGATACTGAAGCTTGAGTGTGTTCAGAACAGAGCAGGAAAAATCACCAGAAGACTGGCACAACTTACAAAGAAAGATTCAAAGCATAAAAATGTGAATAGCTTAGTAAAGGAATACAAACAGGAGAGGAGGAGAGCATATGAGTCTGTAGGATGTACTGAAGATGGAGAGGGTGCATGTATAACTTGGACAAATAGGATGGAAAATTTTGCTAAAATTACTAGAAAAGCTTCCCAACAGCACCAGGTATAAGGTTGTAGAATAGTCTGCCAAGGGAAACTTCATAACTTGGGACTTTTAAAGTTGAGTGAACAATATATTGGAAAAGCTGCTGTAGGAAACAATTTGCAAGAAATTGGACTAGATCATCTAATGGAATGTTTCCATCACTAACTTCTAAGTTTCCAAGACAAGGTTATGAGAAAGTGTTAGCAAACGGTATCTTCTGTATGATGATAGAATACAAGTAGCTGTTGACACCCTGACATATTCTGTAAAAACAAAGGTTTCACACAACTCAGGAAAGATGTGTGCCCTTTGCACTGCCAGCTAAATATATCACCACACTCAGTGATGCAGAAGTGAAAAGTTCTTCCATCATGCTACAGGTATTATATATGAGAAAGCATGAGAGGTTAGCAAGTTAAAAAAGCAACCCAGAATGATATTCAATTCAGCAATATTATGAAGTGAAGGAAGAAACAATTCTCTATAATACATTCATCCCGCTCCACAATCACTAGCCTCAGAATATGCCTGTTATGTGATAGCTAGGGCTACATTTTCAAATCCCATCAAAAATGATGGGATTTGTGCACATAGTGGAACTGTCACTCAGAACTTTAAAAATATGTCCCCTGTGTCTCACTAATCCACTGGATAGTTTCATTACAATTACTGCATTCTCAAAAACCCATGCATCTCCTTTTGCCAACCACCCCCCTGGAAAAAGCAGCAGCATTTTTAGTAAACCATTTTGGATTGAAACACAGAACTGTATATATTAAGAGATGGAAAAGATCACCTAGGTCATCTAGTCCATCTCCCGTGGTCCATTAACTAGTGCTTTGTTTAACCTAATTTTAAATAGCAAAAAGACAGGCTTGCAATCAGTTCATTTATAGAGAATAGTTCTAAGCTAAGAAACCTCATTCTCCCAGCTTTTCCTGATCTGCAGCTTAAACGTTCTCTTTCTTAATTTCATTTCATTATAACAATGCTATTACCTTCTTAATAATTTCTTTCTTTTTGCCCTGTACAATCTCACCAAGATGCACAGGAATCCCTACCCTATCACTCAAATTGACAATATTCCCTTTCTAATTCCATCCCTCCATTTTTCAATGTGGGCATTTTTTCCTTGGGCTTTTCATGTTGTCTTGTAAAAATGGGACACTATACAGTATCCAGTTTGTGATGGTGTAAACAGTCCCTACATTGGGCCCAAATGGATTAAAAGACAATACTGTGCCCAAGTAGCCCCACCCTTCTGGTAGGGTTGCCAACTTTCTACTCACACAAAATCGAACTCTGTTGCTCCGCTCCCTGCTCCACCCCTCCTCTGAGGCCCTGCTCCTGCCCTACCCCTTCTCTGAGGCCCCACCCCTGCTCACTCCATCCCTTCCTCCCTGGCTCTTCCCCACCCTCACTCACTCACTCATTTTCACCAGACTGGCTCTTGGGGTTGGGGCTCCAGCTGGGGGTGCAGGCTCCAGGATGGGGCCAGAAATGAGGAGTTCACAGTATGGGAGGGGGCTCTGGATTGAGGCCAGTGGGTTGGGATGGGGGAGGGGATGAGAATTCTGGCTAGGGGTCTGGGCTCTGGAGTGGGGCTGGGGATGAGAAGTTTGGGGTGCAGGAGGGGGCTCTAGGCTGGGGGGGTGGAGCCAAGGGCTTTGGAGTATGGGAGGGAGCTCTGGGCTGAGGCAGGGGGTTGGGGTGTGGGAAGGGGTATGGGCTCTGGGCTGGGGGTGTGGATTCCAGGGTGGGGCCAGAAATGAGGGGTTCAGGGTGTGGGAGGTGGCGCCAAGCTGGGGCAGGGGGCTGGGGTGCAGGAGGGTGAGGGCTCTGGCTGGGGGTTGGAGGCTCTGATATTGGGCTAGGGATGAGGGATTTGGGGTGCAGGAGAGGGCTCTGGGTTGGGACAGGAAGTTGGAGTGAGGGCTCTGGAGATGAGGGGTTTGGGGTGCAGGAATGTGCTCCAGGCTAGAGCCAAGGGGTTTGGAGGGCAGGAGGGGGAATCAAGGCTGGGGTAGGGGGTTGAGGTGCAGGCTCCAGGTGGTGCTTACCTCAGGAGGTTCCCGGAACTAGCAGCACGTCCCCTCTCTGGCTCCTACATAGAGGCGTGTTGAGGTGGCTCTGTGTGCTGACCCCATCCTCAGGAGCTGCCCCTGCAGCTCCCATTGGCCTCGGTTCCTGGCCAATGGGAGCTGCGGAATGGCACTTGGGGTGGTGCCAGCGCTCAGAGCTCCTTGGCTACCCCTACACCTAGGGACATGTCGCTGCTTCCGGGAGCCACACAGAGCGATGGCAGGCAGGGAGCCTGCCTTAGCCAAACTGTGCCACCGACGGGACTTTTAACAGCCCAGTCAGCAGGGCTGGCCGGAGACGCCAGGGTCCCTCTTCCACCGGGCGTTCTGGTTGAAAACCGGATGCCTGGCAACCCCACCCTCTGGGCCTGCTGAGCATGCTCCAGCTGGAGGAGAAAGTTAAAAGGCAGCTCAGCACCCAGGCAAAGGGTGGTGAGACAGGCTGCAAGAGAGAGGAATCCTTCTCCAGGAAGCCAGACTGAAGGTTGAGCTGGAGAGGGGAGCACAGAGTGGGTAAGGCCCTCAAGCAGAGCCTTCTCCAACCACTACCCCAACCCCTTTGAAAACTTGCAGGACCCTGCTCCTTTGTATTCTTTTGCTGTTGTTGAAAGGCTAACTGTTTGGACCATAGTGAAGGGACTCGCTGGTAGGAAGGAACCCAAGGAAGTGGACTTAGACATGCTGCAGGGAGGACTCAGCCAGTATTGCCTCCCACAGGGCCCTGGGTTGCAACCTAGTAAAGGGAAGGCCCAGGTCCCCATATTGCATCTCTTTAAGGATTGAGGCCCAGAGGGGATGGAAAGGTGAAAATTCCAGTCTCAAAGTCAGGACAGATATCACTACTGCAGCTGCCCTGACAGAGGGGCAAGGGACTGGGAGGCAGGTGTGCTAACCAGTAGGCCAACCAGACCCACAAGCCCCCCATCACAAAGTTGTATATGCTATTTACTTGGTATCACTGTTTTCTTCTCAAGTAACATCTCTTGCCCATTTTTATGTACAAAAGAATTTTCTGACGAAGAATAAAGTATATCCACACAAGAAAGTGAGAGAAAGTGAATTTACCTTAGAAAAGATTTGAGATGAGCAGTAAATGGAACATAGTAGGGGCTATCTAATAATTCCTAATCATGCAACTTTGTCTTCGATCCAAAACATGATATATATTAAATAAAAGCAGCACTTTAAACCAGTGGTTTCTTGCCTTTTGGGAAACTAGTATCATTATTGTTATTTGTCGTATAGTAAAACCTCAGGGCCCCAGCTGAGATTAGGGACCCATGATGCTGGACACTTTATAAATACATAGTGAGAGATACTTCCTGCCCCGAAGAGCTTGCAGTCTAAACAGACAAGACAGCACAGAAAGGTAAAGTGAATTTCCCAAGGTCACACAGCAGTAGAGCTGGGAATAGAGACCAGGTTTCTTCAATTTCAGCCTAGTGCTTGATCCACTCGACTACGTTATGTTTGTTCCAATACCAGTGTGGTTTCCTAGCCACTCAACCTTTGGGAGAATAGGTTTTGGATCCACCCAGGCTTTCTGTGGGTTAGAATGTACAATTAAACATAAAGTGACACTAGCAACCAGAGGTGCTCACCATTAAGGGCCAACAAGAGCTTGATCTTGCTTCCATTTAAGTTCATACAAAACTTTACCTTGCCTTTAATGAGAGCTGGACTATTTCCTTAAGAATGCCCAGAATATAGACATACATAGTGGTTAGAAATCATTGCTAAGTGTGGTATTCTCATCTTGCTTGGAAACCAAAATCAGGGGGAGTTTGGATCACTTCAGTACACAGTTAAATGACAATTTCTATTTTCCTTTCTTTCTCCCCCTCCTTTTTTTAAAGTTCTATAGCATGTGGGGATTTTAAGATCCCTTTAGTACTGTGGCTCAGTAGCTCACATCCAGCACTTCTAATGTGGTTCCAATTTTGTTTTTGACAGGAGAATTAAAAAAACCTACTTGTTACGTTTCCAAGCCTTGTTGCAAAGATTCATTCCTGTGATTGATTAAAAGGACCATTCCATTTTTCCAGCAAGAGACCCGCAGGCACTTCACTAGAGAGCCTAAACTGCCATTGATTCAGTCCTGCTGCTTTGGGATGAAAGTTCTAAAAGAATTTGTCCTGCTCTTAACAAATGTAAGCAGAGTCAATAACTTTTGTGTTTATCAAAGGCACTTGGGTGTGAGAAGCAACCAGATAGAGCTGAACAGACCAGTATTCTCCGTAAAAAAACATGCTTCTTCATTTATCTTTTAAATTTTTATGTGGAGATGCCAAATGCATTCTGACAATCCACCAACGCCCAGAGTGAATAGTTACCTTGAAATCATTCAATGCTGTTCTCTTTTATTTATACAATACACATCCTAAGTCAAAGAGGCTACTCTGAGCACTGCAAGGCCTAACTTTTAGGTCCCTAGGTCCAGATCCCCAAAGGAATTTAGGTGCTTAACCTCCCATTGATTTCAGTGGGCATAAGACATCTAAATGCTATTGTGAATCTGGGCCCTAACCACCCAATAGAATCCACTAACCCTCGGTAAGGTGACTAGGCTCCCTATAGAATCCTTGGGGAGAAACAGGCACCTTAGAATGGGCTCCACAAAAGCCAGCACTCTAGGCAGAGAGCCTCCTAAGCTAGTCAACAGCAGCACTGATGAGTGGGGTCTATTGTAAGTCCTGCCCCTCTCACAGAGTTAGGAACCTGAGTCTGGGCTGCAGGGAGATGGCACCTCTCGGTTTGCGATCCACAGCCATGAACCATCTCCTGCAGTCAGGCACCTAAACCACTTCTTGCAAGAACAGGAGCAGTGCACAGTTAACGCCATACACAATGGCTCAGGGGGCAGGAGATGGAGGCAGCCGCCTCCTTTGTAACCTTTAGGGTATTGATTAGGGAACTCATCTGGGATGTGGGAGACCCTGGTTCAGTTTCCACCTTGGGTGCCTGAGAAGAAGGAGGAATTAGAACAAGGGTTTCCCATCCCTCAGCTGAGTGCTCTGAGCACTGGGGTATGGGATACTCTGATGTGGGGGTTCTCTCAGTTTTCCTGCCCTGTTGAAGGCATCTCATTTTGTATAAATAATTAAACATGCTTTGGGCCAGATACAGTAAGAATTAGGGCACTCACCCTGAGAGGCAGGAAACCCCAGTTCAAATCCCTTCTCCTCAGATACAGGGAGGACTTGAAACAGGATCTCCCACATCCCAGATAAGTGCCCTAACCACTGAGTTAAAGGGTAAAAGGGACACCTCTCTGGCCATTTTGTGTGGAGCTGGTAATCCTCAGAGCATGCCTACCAGACAAGGTAAGCATTGTCCCATCTATTGTCCCTTGATTTGAGGATCACACTAGGGTTTAGTATAGGATAGGTGTCCAGGCACCTGACTGAGGCAGAAGGATGCATACGCAGAAACATAGGCACCCTAGAAAACTTTTACTGTGAAAATTAACACTTACAGCATTAGGGAGCAGCTGAGCAGGGCTTTTGTGGATTGCAGTAGTGCCTAAATCTGGGACTTAGGTGCTTAAATATATGGCATATCTTTTTGAAGGTATAGTTTGTGCTGCTGCCCAGTGTCCAAAGCATTATGCTTTGCACCAGCATAATTTATTTTCTACATGGGTTAGGCACTACAGTTGCTCCATGACTGCTTGCATTTCCCTGACTCTCCAGAGCCATGACTTGGCCCTATCACTGCAAAGTAAGGCTAATATATGAACGTATTTCCTCTCTCTCTAGCAATATCTTTTTGGTATGGAATATTTGTGTTTCCGATCAATTTTTTTGTTCTTTTCAAAATCTGAAAGAAAAATAAGTCATTATGGAGAAAGAACGAATGAGTCTGTACAGCCCACCTGGGAAACAGAGAAAGCGGCACAAGCAGGGAACTACTCAGCCTTTAATATAAAGTTGTGCTACAATCACCTCCTTTTTCATATTTTGTTCACTTCTAATGCATTTTTAAAGAAACGATTGATAAGATGGAGACTTTTAACCACCACAGAAATGACTTAATGAGACTGGGAAACAGACCTATTGCAGTGCTATAACCACTCCATTGGAGTACAGCACAAAGTACATCTAAGGATATGTTAGAGGCAGAGGTAAATTAAGAGACATCATTTATTCAGCCATCCTCATTCAGCTGCCCTCATTTATGTAAAGGAAACTCTCCTATTTGGCATGGAAGCCTCAAGTGAGAATTGTGGGGAAATACCAAAGCCAAGTAGACTGGGGAACACGCGTCAGCAAAGTAGAAAATATCCTACTTCTGTGTTACTGATGAAAGAGAAATGACAGGCTTAGTGGAGGTACATAATTAAACTTTTATACCAGGCATTCTTACCAAAGAATAACTATAGTACCTTTTCCAAATTCTTCCATCATGAAGGGGATTTACATTGACTAACACTGAATTTCTATAAGTCAGATACATTTTGTTCCTGGAGAACAGGAGCAATTGTCAATGGGACAACAGTGAACAGACCGCCACAGAAGGCTAAGTTAAGGGTCTTGGGTTGAAAGAGGTCACGGTGCCAGTACTGTAGCATTGTAGCAGACTCTTGCTTGATCCTGCAGACATTTCATGCACAGAATTCCCATGGAAGCCGACAGGAATTATTCATGCCAAAAGACTGCAGGATCAAGTTAGTGGCTGAAATTGGTTGGCTTAGCAGCAGTTGCAGATATACAAGTTACTATAGACAAGGCAAGACCTCCATACTTCATATCTAAATAGTTATTTCATGCCTTTTCATCACCATTTCTGTATAAATGCTATTGCCCAGGGGATATTCTTCCAGGTTCCTAGCCAGGGGCCAGACACATTATGACTGGGATGGGAACATGGAGGCACAAAAATGCACCTAGTAAAAACAGTTATTGGTTTCACTGGGAGCTCCAAAGAAGCCCTGCCAGGTGAGAATGTTGAGAGATGCACTGATTCCACGTATCTGCTGACCACCTGATAGCCATTTGGGGGCTGCACTGGCTACTTAAAACTTTCTGGAAGATGAACTTAGGACAACTATGCCACAGATGTGCCATCATTTAGGGCTCTGAGCACTGGTTTACAGATCTATCAAGTCTTCCACTGTTAAAGTAGCCTACAATTTTGGTGCCCTTTCTACTGAGAAGTGATTTTGTGTGTGTTAAGAAATTGCCCAGAACTACATGTTTCTATGTCTTATCTCACAACAAATTGTCCATATCTATTTTCCCAGGGCTCCCTCAAAACATAATTCTACATTCCCCTCTTTTTTTAAGTCCACAATTTTTAGATTTCTTATTTCATCCCCTTCATGTTTGAAATTTGCTGAGAGAGTGTATTGGATTCATCTTGTGATTGTCCAAGTTTACTGCTCCCAGGAAACAAAGTAAACACATTTGTAGAAAAAACAATTGGAATGCATTTTTAAATCATAACCTTCCAGTGTACTATTTCACAATATCATTATCAGTTCTTTTAGGCATAGAAGTGCAGAACTGTAGAAAATGACTTGCCATTTCTGCATTTCCTTTTGACATTTTTAGGGTTAAATAAAACACTATGGAGAAATGCCTGTATATTTTTGCACTCTTCACTGGTAGAATAACATTGTATACATATCTAGCAGGGCAGTCCCATAAAAGGCTTTATTTTTAGTCTCTTCCATTAGGTTTATACTACTTATAATAAACAGATTTCCACAGGGGTTATTACAGCAAAGGTATTAACATTCTTCTACCTATACTCGATCAGATCCATGCTTATAAATCGATGAAATTTAAAGAAGATAAAATGATCAGAGAGCTTTAGAGATACTATCACCTCTTAGTTTCTTTGTTATTTGAAAGGCAAAAACAAGCCAGGCAGAGCTATGCATCAGTTTAAAACCCTAAAAAAAAAAAAGTATGCTGATCCATAGTATGACAGATTCAGGACACTGAATGGGCTTCCAGGTGAGAAGCAACTGAAAAGACCTCTTTCACGCAGTTATGGATTAGTCTGAGAGTCTGAAAGAAAGCTACAAAAGAATAATTCATCAGCATCAGTTAATGCTAAGGTTTTTTGAACATCATTCATTTTAAATAGCCTACACCATGCAAAGTTTTGAACCTCTAGAGAACTGCCCTGATACAGACTGAGTTCGTGATACAAATGAAGAAAGGGAAATCTTTTTGTTCTTGTTTCATTCTGAAATCTTCAGCAATTGAAGGGAGTGATAAACATTAAACCAAACCCCAGCATAAGTATTGTAGTTTACTAAGGCTCCCTGAGGTGCGTTTTTATGTCTGCTTGTCAAACGGTTACTTTTCCCCTCTTTGATCTAAGATCCCCAGCAGAAGAATCACGGGGGTATTTTTCTCTTTTCAAACTGCAGGTTGCAAAGTTAACTTAAAGCGTTCCTTGCCATTTCTGTCACTCCCATATATTTCAGTGTTTGAGGGTATGAAAGGAAACAGAGACTTACTCATCCATTTCAAAGAGCGAACAGAAAATACGCTTATTAAAAACCAGGGTCAGTTCTAAGGTGAAGGAGGATCATTTCTTTCAAGGTGAAGATAAGTGAAAATGCAAATAAGGGGGAATAAATCAAATGAAATAAGAGTGGTGATGGCGACAGTCTTTCTGCAGAAAGCAATGCCATGAAAATTAAATATGCAAATATCCTTCTGACAATCAGTTTGGACCCAATCCTGTAAAATGCTAAGTACCTACTGAGAGGTGCTGAGTACTCTCAGCTCCCATTGACACTTTGCAAGATTGAGCCTTTTGTGATATGGGAGTTGTGGGGAAAGAAGAAAGAAATAATGGCATAATATCTGCATAACGCAATCACCAGTAAACCCTTTCCCTGATGTCAGATAGTAAGGAAACAAAAACACCTTAAATCATCTTATGGCTATTTCATGGCAACAGCAAAAGGAATGTGCCAGATGATAACAGAGCAAGATTGTAATTTATTACTGTTTAAACAGGGATACTGCACTATGAAAATGATTCAAGCACTGTTTATAATTCCAATGAGAGTTTTGCCATTTCCTCTCCAAATCCCAAGGAAGATTAATGGAGATTGTTCATTCTGTTCTGGTCCTTGTGCTTCCCCCACAAAATGATGTCTCTTCGTTTCTTTTTTTTTATTATTATTAATTTGGCATTTTCTTGTAATTTAGTGATCAACAACGAGTAGTAGCAATGCCAGACAATGAACTAAAATCCTGTCTTTCTGTGCCAAGAATCTATCCTTTTTAAAAGAAATTCTCACTGTGACAGGATCAAAATCAGAACATTAAAAGGTATAATTAAATGAAATTGAGTTTTGTAGTTTTGTGAGATAGTTATGGAAAAGCACATTAAGTTAAGGAACAAGAGCTGACTAATACTTAGAGGCAGAAAATTAATACGAAGTTTTCATAAGTGAAATTGCTGTAGCTAATTCATAATATTACAGATGAAGCTGTCAGCAGAACTGATGCTGAAAATTAAATTCTGGATTCTTTCCATGGCCATACCAATATCTACTATATTAAAGTTGTATGCCAACAGCTTGTGTGGGTGGTGCTAAGGTAAATGGCTCAGGGGATTCATAATAGATATTCACTTCCAGCTCCTTTGCTCAAATCCAGCACGTCTGCAATTATCAGATGTCATTAACCAATGATTTGATACTTGGTGGCCTATGTGAAACAAGCTGATGGTCTCACTTCAGCTTTAAGTGAACAGGTGTCCATATCACACCATCACAATTTGCACCCCTATAGGCATGTCCAGTTATTGGATGGACTGAAGACTAAACTATCCACCTACATTCTGAGGTGACCTTTCAAGTGAGGATTGAGGAACACGCGTGGTGTGGAGGTGGAGATACAGCATGGCAAAGCTGGCCACTGGCCATACTGCTGTTTCTCTGGATAAATATAGGACTGTTTCCAGGCTGTCAGTGTGGTGCCTTTCAGGGGCACTAAGGCTCTCTTTAAAATCATGTGAAGACAAACAATAGCTTTGATGCTATATTCCTCTCCAAAAGCATAATATCTTGCTCCTATCTGAGTTAATGGCAACATTTCCATTGAGTTCACCAGGAACAGAAAAGACACCTAATAGATCTAAAACAGTGTACTAATGGGGAAAAATACACTGAAGTTTATGGCTTTCAGAACAAAATGAAAGATATTCGTTTTTGGCAACATATAATACCCACTTCAGAAACAGAAAGCTGAGCAAACAAAACTCATTGTGCAAAAATTTCGGAGAACAAACCTTGAGTTAGTATCTCAGCCAGTTAGAGTCTTTTGTTCGCTTTCTTCCCAGTTACAGATGTCTTACATTTGGAGAACAGGCAAGTTCATTACAAACTCCTTTGAAAATAATAATATGGATATTGGTGCATGATGGACATGAAGAAAATCTGCTGCAAAGCTTGAAAACAGATTAAAAGACTAAAGGTCCCTGGAGATTTAAAACATTCTTGAGTTTGGCTAGGACCTTTTAGCAGCTGCTTGAGCTGAAGTGCCTGCAATAAGAGAGAGATAAAATCTGAAAAGCTGTCACCAAGTATGAAATGGTTGTCTAATGTCGTCTTGTAATAACAGGATTCCTAGCAGGCAAAATGAATGATACCTATGATGTTGTTCTTGTGCTGTAATGTGTAAGCATAGTGATTTTCTGTCATTATTTAGCACTCTAGATAAACATGGTGCTGTACACAAACTAAGGGAAAAAATACCTGACCTTGTATATTATAGGTGGGGTTGGTAGCACCACCTATTATTAATATTGTCTGACATTTCCCATTGTAAGATCCTGTTTTCAGTTGCTTATAGCTTTGCCAACCATTGGACTGAAGTTTTGTAGGCTGGTTGTCTGCCTCAAGCTGAATATATTATATATTTTGGAAATTTCAGCCATTTCTGAGAACAAATCTGGGGGGAAATACCTTATTTTACCCATGTTCAATTCTGGTGACCTTTTCTTTGAAAAGATCTAATGCCCCCATGCTTTGGGATAGAGACTTGAAATTTAGACTTGAAAGACAGCTTGTGTGTCCTGGGGGTGTCTTTTTGCTGTCCCCATGAAAACCTGACCAGATTTAGTCAAGTTATAAGCCTTTGGGGGAAAATGCAGTTTGCACACGCTCAGTAGAGACTTGCTAAACTGCAACTAATATATCTGAAGATTTTGTCCTCACCAAATATGCTCCAGCCCCTCACAGCTTCTATCTATGACCAGACTGTGCATACGCCATCACCACAGCCACAGAGTGGCTAAGCGTGCTCCAGCCCTGGGCTCAAGGGGCAATGCTGGCTTTTTCCTTGTAATAGCTGCTCTGAGCCAGGCTGGGGCAAAACACCAGAACAGAGAGCAGGAAGCCTGTGCCTTCTGTGCTGTCAAAGACCCCACTCCAAACCCCACATACCCAGGCAGTGTGGAGAAGAAAGCTGCTTGATTCAAATGCAGAGGGGACAAAATCCGGACTAGAGGGGAGGGAAAGAAGGAGCTTGTGACAAGGACTCAGATGAGACTGGAGGAGGGGAGAGAAATTGGGACTGGATACTGGGAAGGGGGCAGAGACTGGCATTGTCCATGCAAGGAGACTGTAAACCAGGGGTGGGAATGGAAGGTAAGGCTTGGACTGGTTGGACAAGACCTTGGATCTTTGAGAACTCCTGAGGGCAGGAGAGGTCCCAGAAGGCTGGAGAAGGGCAAACATAGTACCCATCTTTTAAAAAGGGAGCAAAGAGGACCGGTGGAATTACAGACTAGCCAGCCTGACTTCAATACCTGGAAAGACACTGGAGCAAATTATTCAACAATCAATTTGTAAGTCCGTGGAGGATAATAGAGCTATAAGGAAGAGTCATCATGGATTTGTCAAGAACAAATAATGCAAAACTAACCAAATTTCCTTCTTTGATAGGATTACTTACCTAACAGATAAGGGGAAAGCAGTAGATGTCATATGCCTTGATTTTAGTAAGGCTTTTGACACAGTTCCACACAACATTCTCATAAGCAAACTAGGGAAATGTGGTCTATATGAAATTACTATAACTGAAAACTGTACTCAAAGAGTAGTTATCAATGGTTTGCTGTCAAATTGGGAGGGCATATCTAGTGGGGTCAGTCCTAGGTCCAGTACTATTCACTATTCTCATTAATGAGCTGGATAATGAAGTAGAGAGTATGCTTATAAAATCTGCAGATGGCACCAATCTGGAAGTGGTTGCAACCCTTTTGGAGGACAGGTTTAAAATTCAAAATGACCGCTACAAATTGCAGAACTGGTCTGAATTCAACAAGATGAAATTCAGTAAAGACATGTGCAAAGTACTTCACTTAAGTTGGAAAAATTAAATGCACATCTACAAAATGGGGAATAACTGGCTAGGGGATAGTACTACTGAAAAGGATCTGGGGGCTATAGTGGACCACAAACTGAATATGAAGCATCCATGCGATGCAGTTGTAAAAAAGGCTAATATGATTCTGGCATGTATTAACAGGGGTGTTGTATGTAAGACACAGGAGGTAATTTTCCTGCTCTACTCTGCACTAGTGAGGCCTCAGCTAAAGTACTGTATCCAATTCTAGGTACCACAATTTAAGAAAGATTTGGACAAACTAGGAAGAGTCCACAGGAGTTTATAAAAGTTTTTTAAAAATCTGACCTATGAGGAAAGGTTAAAAAAACTGGACATGTTTAGTCTTGAGAAAAGATGATTGAAGGGGGACCTGATAACAGTCTTCCAATATTTTAAGGGCTGCTATAAAGAAGACGATGATCAATTTTTCTCCATGACCACTGAAGGTAGGACAAGTAGTAATGGACATCTGTAGCAAGGGAGATTTAGGTTAGATATTAGGAAAAACTTTCTAACTATAAGGGTAGTTAAGCTCTGGAATAGGCTTCCAAGAGAGTCCCATCATTGGACATTTTAAAAACAAGTTGGACAAATGCCCGTCAGGAATGGTCTAGGTTTACTTAGTCCTGCCACAGCACAGGGCCTGGACCTGATGACTTCTTGACGTTCCTTCCAGCCCTACATCTCTAGGGTTCTAAGATGACTGTGAGTATGGGGAGAGTGGATATTGGGACTGGTTGGTTGTGAGGCTGAACCCCCACAACCCAGCTGGTTGTGAGGCTGGAAGCCAGTGGGGAAGGGAGACTGGATGCCACATGAAGTACCACCCAGGGAGCCAGAGTGACAGTACCCTGAAGCCCTCTTTTACCCCAGGGGTTGCCCAAGGAAGTTATCTGAGCAACCATACAGACTTTGTCCTCCTGTAACTCCACATTTCACCTTGTCTCCTGATCCCCCAGTCCTAGTCTGACTCTGACCCGGATTCTGGCCTGGTACAACCTTTAATCTCCAGTCTCCAACTCTTGCCTGACTCTGGTCCCAACTCTTGCTTACTGAAGCTGGCTCTTGTGATTCCTCTGACTCCAGCTCAGCAGCTACCCTCCCTGATGTGCAGACCCCAGCCCAGCTGTGATTTCTAGGCCAGGCTGCAACCTCTAGGCCAGGCTGCCTATGCCCCCCATCCCTTCAATGGCTCCCTGATCAGCGTGCAATAAGAATTATGGCAAGGTAAACAAGTGTCTGCTGTCCTGAATCAGTGGAGCCATTACCCTTCCTCTGTTAAGGTCTCCAGGCTCAATAACAGGAATTATCTTGAACAAAATGAAAAAATTCCTCAACTTTTACAGTTTATATCTCCTATAGTCACCACAATTCATATTTTATTAAGACTATTCCAAAGTAATTAAACTTTGTTCACTAGGGCCCACTGGAGTATTTAAAAGGGTTTGCTTGTGTTTGTTTGCTGTGTGTGTGAGTGGGTAGGTAGGTACGTGTGCATCCACTGGGGAGCCTCCTCATGGCTGTGTCTGGGGAATCAGCTCTCATCCGGACTGGTGCCTCCTTCTGTCATTCACTCATGCCATGGCACCTCTCTCTGTCTGCAACTTGGAGTGCTCCCTCTCTTCATGACTCAGCCCTCTGCTTAGGTAACTATATTGTACCCCCATTCTGGGGTAACAAAGTCCCTCCAGACCAACTGTCTAGTTGGTATCTCCAACTACCCTGTGCCACTACCCAGTGGCTGGTGGGGGAACCCAGGCCCGCCCTCTACACTGGGTTCTAGCCCAGGAACCCTAGAACAAGCAGCCAAAGGCTGCATGATCCAACCTCTTGCTGCTGTTTCTCTGGGCTTCTTTCTACCCAGCCCTCTCCAGCTTTCTTTCATAAGAACATAATAATGGCCATACTGGGTCAGACCAAAGGTCCATCCAGCCCAGTATCCTGTCTACCGACAGTGGCCAATGCCAGATGCCTCAGAGGGAGTGAACCTAACAGGTAATGATCTAGTGATCTCTCTCCTGCCATCCATCTCCACCCTTTGACAAACAGAGGCTAGGGACACCATTCCTTGCCCTTCCTGGCTAATAGCCATTAATGGACTTAACCTCCATGAATTTATCCAGTTCTCTTTTAAACCCTGTTATAGTCCTAGCCTTCACAACCTCCTCGGGCAAGGAGTTCCACAGGTTGACTGTGCACTGTGTGAAGAAGAACTTCCTTTTATTTGTTTTAAACCTGCTGCCCATTAATTTCATTCAGTGGCCCCTAGTTCTTATATTGCGGGAACAAGTAAATAACTTTTCCTTATTCACATTCTCCACACCACTCATGATTTTATATACCTCTATCATTTCCCCCCTTAGTCTCCTCTTTTCCAAGCTGAAAAGGCCTAGCCTCTTTAATCTCTCCTCATATGGGACCCGTCCCAAACCCCTAATCATTTTAGTTGCCCTTCTCTGAACCTTTTCTAATGCATCTTTTTTGAGATGAGGGGACCACATCTGTACGCAGTATTCAAGATGTGGGTGTACCATGGATTTATATAAGGGCAATAAGATAGATCTTATTCTCTATCCCTTTTTAAATGATTCCTAACATCCCGTTTGCTTTTTTGACTGCCACTGCACACTGCATGGACGTCTTCAGAGAACTATCCACGATGACTCCAAGATCTTTCTCCTGATTAGTTGTAGCTAAATTAGCCCCCATCATATTGTATGTACAGTTGGGGTTAATTTTTCCAGTGTGCATTACTTTACATTTATCCACATGAAATTTTGTTGCCCAATCACTTAGTTTTGTGAGATCTTTTTGAAGTTCTTCACAGTCTGCTTTGGTCTTAACTATCTTGAGCAGTTTAGTACCATCTGCAAACTTTGCGACCTCACTCTTTACCCCTTTCTCCAGATCATTTATGAATAAGTTGAATAGGATTGGTCCTAGGACTGACCCTTCAGGAACACCACTAGTTACCCCTCTCCATTCTGAAAATTTACCATTTATTCCTACCCTGTCTTTTAACCAGTTCCCTGTCTTTTAACCAGTTTTTAATCCATGAAAGGATCTTCCCTCTTATCTCATGATAACTTAATTTACATAAAAGCCTTTGGTGAGGGACCTTGTCAAAGGCTTTCTGGAAATCTAAGTACACTATGTCCACTGGCTCCCCCTTGTCCACATGTTTGTTGACCCCCTCAAAGAACTCTAATAGATTAGTAAGACATGATCTCCCTTTACAGAAACCATGTTGACTTTTGTGCAACAATTTATGTTCTTCTATGTGTCTGACAATTTTATTCTTTACTATTGTTTCAACGAATTTTCCCAGTACCGATGTTAGATTTACCAGTCTGTAATTGCCAGGATCACCTCTAGAAGCCTTCTTAAATATTGGTATTACATTAGCTATCTTCCAGTCATTGGGTACAGTAGCTGATTTAAAAGACAGGTTACAAACCATAGTTAATAGTTCTGCAATTTCACATTTGAGTTCTTTCAGAACTCTTCGGTGAATGCCATCTGGTCCCGGTGACTTGTTACTGTTAAGTTTCTCAATTAATTCCAAAACCTCCTCTAGTGACACTTCAATCTGTGACAATTCCTCAGATTTGTCACCTACAAAAGACAGCTCAGGTTTGGGAATCTCCCTAACATCCTCAGCCGTGAAGATTGAAGCAAAGAATTCATTTAGTTTCTCTGCGATGACTTTATCGTCTTTAAGTGCTCCTTTTGTATCTCAATCGTCTGGGGCCCCACTGGTTGTTTAGCAGGTTTCCTGCTTTTGATGTACTTAAAAAACATTTTGTTATTACCTTTTGAGGTTTTGGCTAGCTGTTCTTCAAACTCCTTTTTGGCTTTTCTTATTACATTTTTACATTTAATTTGGCAGTGTTTATGCTCCTTTCTATTTACCTCACTAGGATTTGACATCCACTTTTTAAAAGATGCCTTTTTATCTCTCACTGCTTCTTTTACGTGGTTGTTAAGCCCCGGTCAATCTTTTTTAGTTCTTTTACTGTGTTTTTTAATTTGGGGTATACATTTAAGTTGAGTCTCTATGATGGTGTCTTTGAAAAGTGTCCATGCAGCTTGCACGGATTTCACTCTAGTCACTGTATCTTTTAATTTCTGTTTCTTCCCCACAACTCCTCCGAGTTTGATTTTCTCCAGAGCTAGGATCCAAGAGCTTTTTGTCTATCCTGGGTTTTCTCCTCCCAACTTCTTTGTTCCCAGAGAGCTACTGTAGTCTCTCTCTCTGCCACTTACTTCTGCTATCAACTTCCTGACTGTATATTAACCAGCCTGCTTTTGCCCAGCTGGGCTGCATGTTCAGTTGAGCCTGCTTCTCCCTCAAGGTGCAGCCAGATACCTTAACTGGCTTCTCAGAGCCTGTGCAGGATGTAGAGCCTGTGCAGAGTGTACACCCTGTCACAATAGTACACTGGGTATCCACAGAAAGTGCATTAATGTAAATTCTAGCTGTACCACTAACTACAATATCAATATATTCCCTTATATGACTTTATCATTTCTTGGAGAAGGAATTATTAATTTATCTTATGGCTTTATACTGCCACCCATCACCATAGTATGTGTGTGCCTACTCAAATTATAGGCTAGTCTAGTGAGAGAAATTAGGATTAAATCACTAATCTATCAGATATTACATTTCCATCCCCAAATGCTAAAATTCTGAAAATACCAACTCAATTTTACATAAAGAGAAACTAAAATTTAGGTCTTGAGAAAATGGACATATATGTTTAACAATTTTGCCAATAAGTGAGTGACAGTTTACTTATTGGGCTCAACATCTGCCCCTCATTAATATTCCTAAAGTGACTCACTTCATGAATTGACCCTAGACTTTGAGATTTGGGGCAGATATGACAGCACACATGGATCATATGCTTAAAGTGGCTCAAATATTTTATTATATTTTGGCTTCTTGACATTTTCAAAAAGAGTCATAAAGATAATATAATTTAATTCAACAGTACTTTTCCACAAATATTTATCCTTGATAAGCCAACAAGTACTTATGGATTGTGAGCAACAAAAACAGGGGTCTGACAATACATGGCTGATTTTAATTATAAACAACATTACTATCTCACATCAGTCTTGAGCAGTAATTCTGGAGGAACTGGTTGCAGCCAGCAGTAACATATGCGCTTGTTTCTGGCCCCAAGGAACCGCTAATGCTCTTATAAACTATTTCTTACCTGTGATAATGAGCCATTGTGAAGGGATTACATCTGTTACTGTCTGAGCCAGAATCAGCAGCTTCTGGACTGTATTGCTTATTTTTTGAACTAGTTCAAACACAGCACATTAGTAGAATTACAGTGTGTATGGGGTTGGCAGCCACCTCTTGTGAGCATCCCCCAGTTGAATTCATGTGCCTGAAATCTCTCAGTTTGTGGTGTTATAAGAGGGTGGCATCCACCTTTCGTGAGCACCTGCCCCCCGTGGTTGATGGTTTCTTCAGTGGGTCTTCAGTGACTCAACCTTCCAGGTCAGTCACACACCCTGTCTGTAGGTGAAACAGAGCAACCCTCTTCCTGGTATGGGACCGTACCCCAGGGCTTTCTCCCTGGAAACACTGTCTTCCTGCCACCCTCTTTGAGCTCAGTCCTTACTGAGTCCCAACAGCCAGCCAGGAGTTCCTTCTTAGCTCCTTCGGTCCCTGCCCACGCTGAGCTGACTGTGGTCCTGCTAATCTTTCAGCCAGCCAAGAACACAGTCCTCTCTCTTCCAGCCCAAGGCAGCAACTGACTGACTCTGTCTCTGCTGCTCCTTTTCATATGGCCCTCCTGGTCCCTGATTGGCTACTCCTGCAGCACCCGATTGGCTGCTTCCCCTGCAGCTACTTCTCTTCTGCTCTTCCTTGGGACAGAATGTGGCTGGACCCTGAGGCCTCCAGCAGGGTGCCTCTGGGCCTAATCCATCTCGTCTCACAGTGTCTATTACATTTTACTTCAGAGAGTAGAATAACTGCGTTAAATCACACAGTGGATTAAATATCAATGGGAAGAAGATGGGGCAAGAGAAGCAAGGATCTTTAGCACTGCTGCCAGCAATTCCAACCATACTCAGCAGCCCCACACCCAGCAGGAACCACCTGCTACAAACCACCTCCTCCACTTCACCCAGCAACAGTCATCCCATCTGCTCCACGCCTTCACTACTCCTATCCCAGAAGCAATCATTCCCTTTCCAGCCTGTGTCAGGTTTTTATGGGTACCAGATTTTTATGGATTTTTATAGACTGGGTTACAGGAGGAAGAGAATGTGTTTGTGCTACCTGCAGGTTGGATTCTTCAATCACGTTTCAATTTAAGCGATAAAAAGTCTCTTAAAAATGAGCTGCTACTTCTTTGAAAAGAGTTTTTTTTTAAATTCTCTAAAATATAACAGAGAAAAGAAAATATAATGATGAGCAAAAGAGAATTACAGCAATCAAGATGAGCATCTCTATGACCAAAGGAAGATGGGCAATAACAAAAATCTATTATTATCCACTGTTTTCAGGCAGGATCTGGGCTTTCTCAAGCATGTTGCTGAATATTATATAATTTCTCACACATTACATTGCTAAAACTTTTGTAGGCAAGATAACCGTGGATGAAGCACCTATGTCTGAAAGATTTATTATGGGCAGGAAGTAGAAATTTAGGTGCAAGAAAGACATATACAAACATTTTACTACTGAAAGAAAAATTGAGTTGTTCTGCTTTGAAACCTGAAGCCAACATCACTTTCTAACATATTCCAAGTGACATTCACACTGAAGGTATATTCTCAAACAGCATACGTCTTATGAAACTCCATAAAAGGCCTGTTATTTAAAGGTGAAGTAAAACACTGAAAAATGGAAATTCTGTTTGAAATCTCAAATCATTAATGGTAGAACATGTACAAATCTAGAAATAAACTTTTTAAAAAAAAGTTGTTGAAATGAAAATTATTAGCACCTTTACAAACCCTGTGTCTAGGGTTCTCCATTTTATCCACAGCAGCAAAGGGCATCATTAATTCCTAAACAAATACAATAAATGTCGCTGCTTCCAGTTTTAGGGCTTGTTCTTGCATTCCATACTCAGTAAAAAACTCCCTTTGAAGTCACCAAATTTGTATCTGACTAAACACCACTGTTGTTATTGAGGTCATCAACTTTTAAGAACTACAGAAGCCTAAACTCCTGTTTTTGCAAACAAAATGCCTTCCAAGTCAGCTTTGCAGGAGAATAAACCTCAGCTCTGAAGTTTGGCTACCAATGCTGCATTCAGGCACTCAAATAGACACTTGGTCACCTAAAACAAGTATTTGGTACCTAATTTCTAGTTAGAGTGCCCAAAGAAGGAACAAGGCCCAAGGGCGTTGGAGCCTTCCCAAAAATGGGGGGTCCAGGCACCCCCCAACCCCCTGAGGCCCCCACTGCACCATCCTTCCTCTTCCCCCAACCCCCCCCCCCCTTCTCTGGCCAAGCAGGAAGCCAGAGTGGGGCTGGGAGTCCACCCCCACACACACGTATCCCCACCTCCCCCAGGCTCCCTGCCTCGGGCAGGTGGAGGGACCCGCTCCCCACAGCTACCCAGCTCTCCGCAACCCAGCTCCGGCCTCAGGAGCCACAGCCCAGCCATGATAAGAGCAGCGTGGGGCCAGGCAGCTGTGGGGAGCCACGGCGGATACTCCACCTGCCTGCGGTGCAGGGGGACCAAGGAGACTAGCCCCCGGCCTGTGTCCCTGCCGCCCAGGCCACCCCCTCCCTCGCACCCAGGGCTGATGGAGGGTCCAAGGCTCCTCACAGCTGCCCATGCAGCTCTTACCATGGCCGGGCTGCGGATCCGAGGCCACTGCCCCCCACCTCCCCCCAAGGCCAGAGCCGGGTCAGGAATAGCCTTGCGGGCAGCTGTGGGGAGCCAGTGCCAACTCTCCACCTCCACCTACCCTGGGTCGGGCAGGGAACCCAGGAGACAGAGACATGGGCCAGGAGCTGCTCTCATTCCCCCCCCCTCCCCCCCAGGCAGGTGGAGGGTCCGCATTGCTCCCACAACTGCCCAGGCTCCCTGACTGGGCTCCATGCTGGCCTGGCCTCGGGGTGGGCCTCAGGGAAAAGAGGAGGGAAGGGGGCAGGGTCCACCCTGGTGAAAAGTGGACGGGCCCTGGCCTCCTAACCCACCCTCTTCCAGTGCCACTGACCAGGCCCCCTACTTCAGAAAGTCAAACTGGGCTCACACCAGTAAGGATTACGAATTTCTCCTGGTGAAAAAGCAAGACTCCATCAGATTTATCTTCCCCATTCCTTCTTCTAAGCAGAGATTTAATGTCTTTATTGCTTTACTGCTGCTATATTGTTTATCCTCAGCAAAAGGACAAAGACTGACAAAATCAAGGAGCAGACTGCCAGATCCTGAATTCAAAAGGGCTATGTGAGAAATCTGAACAAAAAGACTTTACAGAGCATCTCATATTGTATGAAGCACTTTGAAAAACATTCTAACTAGAAACAATATACTGCATTTTTTGCCTCATTATTTTCAGTCTTTTCTCTCTCTCTCTCGCCCTCTCAGTACTGGAAACATTGAATGAAAAGAGTATGGTTTCTTAATTGTTCCTTTACTTTTGCTCCTAATCATCACCTGGATATAATCCTGCTTGTGGCTTGCAGTCTCGTCCTGCAATGATTTCAATGGGAGTACCACATGTAAAAGGCTTGTAGGATCAGAGATATGGTTTAAAGCCCACTGAAGCCAATGGAAGGTCTCCCATTGACTTCCGTGGGTTTTGGATTGGGGCCCACATGCCTAATTATGTTATGATAAGGAATAAACAGAAGAAACACATTAATTCTTGAAATCCAAGGATGTTTTTCATGTAAAAGTTCCTAGCAATAAAAAGGGGATTAAAAGCATATACAAACTGAGCCACATACACTTCATGCACTGGCCTGATGCATACACTTTGTAAGAGTCACACTTCCATGATACAGAGAAAACGAGACTGGGCTCCCCTAGGGAAGCACAGCACATCCTCTTTTTACTCTTCTAAACATTGATAAAGTACATGTGTGAATAGCATTTTTCAAATGTCCATAATTGTCAAATCAAAATCTGTTTTCACTGGAACACTCAAAAGAAGGGCTGGTTCCATGCCAAATTTCAACTTTCTATCCCATGCCGCATTGATGCTTGAGATATTTTTAAAAAAGAGAAAAGTTACAGTATTGTCTATAAATAAAAACGGGGATTTCCCATCCCTGCCCTCATTCTCTTTTTATTCAAAAATGACTACACCATCTTGCTACAAATCCTTCCCAAAACATTCACCTTTGAGTGGAGACCATGCTTGGTAAATTTCAACCAAAAATGGGAACATTTTGGAAAATTCAGAGTGGCTGAAAACAAGGGCTTATGGGAACACCTTAAAGTTAGCTGGCATGATAGTGTTGGTTATATTTTTGTGTCATATAACTCACCTTATAGAGTTCCATGAGTTTGGAACATGGCCCATTCAGAAATAGTATTAATCTTTTAAATAGAGAGAGTTCTGTTATGTATAATCTTTCAAACAAGTGGGAATTTTAAGAGTGTCCTGGTTGTATATGAAAAATTTAAATGGGCAAGTCTGTTAGAGCTGGTACAAAGATAACTATAAACAATATTCTGTTTACAGACAATTCTTCAGAAACACACAAACAAGTAAAGAATTGTCTGTAAGCAGAATATTTTTAATAGTTTTCCATAAAAAGTCATATTTTTAAACTTAGCTACATGCATTTTTAGAAAATCAAATACACAAACTCAATGACTTTTTAGAAAGTTGACAGAGTATTCTTCTATACATCTTTTGGATAAATGGATGGAAACATTGTCAGCCAATGTCTTGGTAAATTAAGACTTGGGTCACTTGTTTTACATTCTTGCGGCTCTCAGAGTCACAGGAAAAAAAGGGGAATGAAATGCTGAACACATGAATACCAAGAAAGTGGTTTCCCTGGCAATAGTAACTATGCAGAAGATTTTACAGGTTCCTTCTGGATGCTTAAGGTAAGCAAATATTTAAGGTGATCCAATGGTTTACAAAGGGTATCTTAACACAATTATCCAATTTCACTTCATTTCAGAGCATAGCCCCTCATCCAGAAAAAGACTTTAAGCACATATGTAACTTTAAGCATGTGATTAATCCCACTGAAACGTTAATATGCTGTCAAATAAAAACCAATTTTCACTGGAACATTCAAAAGGAGGGCTGTTTCTGTGCCATATTTCAACGTTCTATCCCAAATCACACTGATGCTTGAGATATATATTTTAAAAAACTGACATGATGTCAACGGATTACTCATTTGCTTAAACTTATGCATGTGCCAAAGTATTTTGCTGGACTGGAATACTAAAAAGGTATGATGTCCCAGCCCTAATATTAATGAACCAACCTGAGTAGAACCTTATGAAACCCCAGTGCAGGAGAAACTCATTTGAATTTTGTTACAAAGCAGAAACTCCAGCTGGGATGTGGACCCCTCACTAGTTAGGTACAAGAACCAAGTCAGGGAGACACCATCCAAAGCTGGTCTGAAACAAGTCAAACCTTATTAGTTTAGCTTGGATGATTTTTGATCAAAGTAAAAATCTCAAGCCAAACTTAGAGGAGTTAGACCATAAATGCAGTATGGAAAATAAATGGCATATGAACATAACCTCCTGTAAATGAAAAAACACAAAACACAGCCCTGTTCATGATTGCCATCTTTACAATTATTCAAATGGTGCGTACATTATAGTTTATATATATCCTTCCATTTATACTAGTTTCTGCCAGTTTAATTTTTCTTTTATATGAATCACATTTAAAATCCTCTTCTTTAAAAAGGCCTAATCTGATAGCTGACACTTTGTATCATGCAACAAACAGCATTTAATGTAAACATGAGAGGACTACTCATTCCTATTGAAGTCAATTATGTCACTGGTCCTAATTTATCATTTCCGTTTTATATGATTTAAGTTATTCATGACACAGAGACCAAGCATGGACATATTGCTTTGTGGGGAGGCACTTTTAAGATTTATAGCATCCAAGATGCCACTTGTTTGGAGGTAGTTTCTATAACAGTCTGGATCCTGGAGTAGATGCAGTTTGTGTATGGTCCGTTAGTTTATTGTGGTTTATGCTGGTCGGACCAGCCAGCATAAAAGCTCTTTTGCTCTGGCTAGACAAAGACCCCCTGGTATACAGAGTACCATATATATAAAATCCAAGCATCACAGATTGTATATGAAGACACAAGATCACGCAGGTTACAGAGACCCTTTTCAGGTTCTCTGGTCCCCCGCACCTGCCCCCCAGTAACAGGTGCAGCCTAGAATATAGTAGGATAGCTGATTGTGGTATATACCACAGATTTGGTAGTCAAGAGTTCTATCATCCCCTATGGCAGCTACTTCCTTGCAGAATTCAGGAAATGTTGTTAGTTTCTCCTTTCACAGTTTCCACCTGTTCATTCTTTTATAATGTCTTCCACAATACCCAGAACTACCACAATCCCTGATATCTATGTAGCCAATGGGCATCTGCCTTGAAGCCTTTTAATTCTCATTCCTTATATGGATGTTTAGTATCCACCACTTGTCTTTTTAGTTGTTAAGATCTGATACACCCACAGCATGTGGCACAATTTAAAAAAATCATTATTAAACGGACTTGAAATTGGAAATAGAAAAGTCCAGCTATTATTAAGTCATCCAGATGGGGGTTTCAGACCACTTCCATTGGAAGGATATTACATAATATTTCACTCAGCGTTAGCAAGCTTTTCTTGATATTCAGACCTAAATCTTGCTTTTCTCAACTTGATCACATTACTCCTAGTTACCCTTGCAAATTGCATTTCTAAAGTTTCCTTAGATAGCACAATTCTTGAACTGATATTGTTGCTCAGTTCCATTATGACATCTCAGCATTTGCTCACTCCTCTTGGGCATTCTTAAAGTAAACTGGCTGTACTGCAATGAAAGATTTATGGATACAGTTTTGAACTAAGAAAAATGCACATGTCTGACAATCTACCACTGAATTTTATGTACATAATTTAAGAGCATCTGATACAATGGCATTCACTCAGAGCTGGGTGAAGATCTCTGTTTTTGCTTTCACAAAAATAAAATGTTCTGTTAAATTTCACACGTGTGACCCATTTCCCACCTGCCAGAGAAAGTACAATACATGAACATTTAACCTTATAAGCCGAGGCACAGGAAAATTTCTAATTAAACTGTTCTTCTTGGGCAAGGAGGAATAAGTGCAGGGACTTGCTCTACTCCAAAAGGTTCTAAATTGTTCATTGAGGTTGCACTTGTTTACTGAAGCTGCACCACAAAGAATGGGAGTTGGAGTTTACTGCACTCCAGGTCTGCTCTCAGGACATTTAGACAACCATTTTTCAGGAAAAAATAACTGCACTATCCTGATATACATTATGTGGCATCAATGTAATATTACATTGTGGTGCTATTATGAAACATACAACAACAGTGCAGAATATAGAAAAGAGTAGATGCTTTTTGATCTACCTAAGCTGACGGTCATTATTAGAGTTTCCCATAAGTGGCCCAATTGCTTACCTCAGTTAGTACCCAGGAACTCCCATTGAAGTCAATGTTACCAAGTCTTCTGGGACAAAGTTTTTAGCAACCTGAAATATCCAGTTTAAGATGGCACACAAGAGAGATGCAAGGTGTTACTGTGTATTTAGAAAGTTACAAGTGCCTAAAAAAAGAAAGACTTTATAGTGAAAGTGTCTCTTCAACTATAGAAAATCTGGTAAAACACTACCAACATATGTTGTTCAATACAAAAGGTGCACCGTACCATGTATACCTTTTCATTTAATGCAGTACATTAGTGTGGACTACAAACAAACAAAAACTCATGTCTAGACACCTGACTAGCCAAGTAGATGTTGTCAGATAGCTGTACAGTTAATGTCACAAAAGGTCAGGCAACAATGTACAATGACGATGCAGGTATAAAGGAATACAAAATTATCTGTTTAAAATATTTGATACACTTGAAACGCTAAATTTCTTTTGATCTAAAGATCAGTAAAGAGGATTGGTTCCATAATTCCTCTGATTATTAACATTAATGAAATTTCTTTCCTTAATGTAGCTCAGTCACTATTGATTTTTAAATTGTTTTGTTTGTGATTTGAATGGATTAATATCAGTTCTGAAAGGCATGCACACCAGGAAAACCCATTTGTTGTTTGCAAATTAGACATGACTATGACAGGAACCCAGTAAACAGCCCCTTTCCAGACACGCATGGAGAAGCTGCTAGTAAGATTCAGTGAACATTCATATAGTGCATCATCACAAGAACCTTGCAGCACTTAGTACCAAGCAGAGCTGGAAAACATTAATAGGTTTTGCCTGGAGGAAATCTAGCCTGGAGACTATGAGAGGAGAAAGGCAGATCTAGATCAGGCACTTTGTTCATTTGTTATCATATATTTTATACATTACCTCACAGTACCGCATTAGATATTTCTATCAACGTTGACCAATTGGAGGGAAGATAAATGGCATTTTTAGGGTGTCAAAGGAAGTGAGGGGAGTCAGGCTTTTAGAATTCAGATTATATATAACAGAACATTATTTTCTTGGTTTTATAATTACATATGTAAGATTTTAACATAAATGGGCCAAATATTCCAAAACAACCTCTAACCTTGTGCTGGAAATCATATGTAGATACAACCAGGTAATTAGAATGTCTAAATTCTCCCCTTTACACATGCTATTTAGCAATAATAATTGACTAAGGGTGAAAAATTAGAGGCTGAGTTGAGGCTTCTTTAAAATGATGGACCAGTAACAGCACAGACAGTTTAAGTCTATATTCCATACATATTCCATACATACTGCATTAAAACTGTTCTTATAAAAAGTCATATTTGTAAATCAGCAGATGATTCACTATCCTGAATTTTCATGTGTACAGCTAAACCTCTTTCTACATTTGTTGGCGCTTATCTGAGCTTTGCTGAGTCTGTCTGAAACAAAGGCAGGATTTTGACAATGCTGTCATGTAAAAGATGATAAACACGTCTTTGCTGTACACTCAAAGTGCTTTTCAACTTAGATTAACAGCATCCTCAGGGATGGTGGGAGCCAATTTAGTTATTTCAAAAACAATAAACCAATCTTACAAACAAAGAAAGTGCATGCTTGCTGCATTCTGCGCAAATGTGTAACAATTTTCAGATGAAAAAAGCAGAGTTGTGCTAAACAGCATAATTAGATTAAAAATAAAAAGAGATGAATTCTTATAAACAAGGCTGGATCTTATTCAGATTTCTATCTTTCCTTTTATTAAGGGAATGATTATTGTAGCACTTAGTGATTCAGAGTCAGTTTCTCTCTCCTCTCAATTATATTTAGCTCTAAAAGATACAATATACAGCTTGTGTCTACCTACGTAGAGACGATTTCTTCTAACATAGGTTTATTACCTACTGCTGAGAAATGGTTTAGGTCACCCCACCAATCTGAGGGAATTGAAATACATTGAAATACAGAGGAAAAAGGTTTCCTAGCGCCTAAAATGGTTTTAGTTTATGTATTTACCTCCTGCAAAGCTCAAACGTACAAATATACAGGGCTAGATCATTACCTGGGAGTCTCCCAAAGTCCAATGATGTACACTGTCAACTAGCCCCAGGGGCACGCTGTATGAATAGCTGAAATTATTATATGAAGATAGGCTATATTCACCATCCATTTGTCTGGAGGTGCCTTTGTGCATCTAGAGCACAATTTTAGTAGACAACATGGTTTAATCTGAAGCTCATGCATCCCTGTACACACTTATCATCATTAGATATTTTTATTTTCCACATATTATGGCTATAATGTTTCCGGTACATTGTAAAGCGTTTCAGTGACATCATAAAAGCACAGATACAGAATGATACACATATGCACAGGGTATGTTTAAAGATATTTAAAACTAGACTGGGTTAGCACTAGAAAATGTACTGTCTAACTCAATTCTGGACTGTAAAGTGGGATAGTCAAGATACCTCATAATTATTTTCCACCTTTTGTTTCATAATTGTATGAGGAACCGCTAAGAATTCTCCCATAATTGTTTTAAAATAATTACATTTCCTGCAGTTTCATGACACAAGGGAAAAAAATAACCATCCCAGAACTTAAATCCATAAACTACCTAAATGAAATTTCTTTCTCCGAGGTGTCTCCATGCCACACCAGACAGTGGATGTCTGTCCAACTAGAAGGAGATAGAGATAGGAAAAATCTCTCCATATATCGAAGGATGGTTGGCTACCCCTGCTCAGTTGTTTTCCTGTCTTCAGAAGCAGAGGCAACATTTCTGACTGCCTAGGGTTTTATCTTTGGTGAATTCCTACACAAGATCCTGTACTGTTTCTCAGGATCAGTTAGTTTAGAACAGAGTTCTTTCTACTACAAAGGATTTTTAAAAACATACTTGGGCTAATTCTTCTTTCACTTGTACTTCTGTAACTCTAAATTTCATGGGGTTGCCTAGGTACAACTGAAGGCAGCATTTGGCCAGTTTATTCTTCGTACACTCACCAGACCATTTTTTGCAGACATACCTCCACTTAACAATGCGTCCTGATCCTTCTAGTTATCAGAAAATGCACTGGAAGAAGCCACCTTCCGTCAAAGCGCATCTCATTTTTCCAAACACCATGGCGAAAGTTTCAGCTCTGAGGGGAGGGGACACACATTCCCCCTGGATGCAGTGGAAGCGGGCCCAGAACATTCAGCCTCATTTTTCCACTCGTACCATGATCCTCCCCATTTCTTACACAATTGCCAAGGCTCAGTAACTATCACTGATGAAGAGCTGTTCTGGGTATTGCAGCTTCTGGAGCAGAGTAGGGATCCTCTGAGGTGAAATCTTGACTAAAAATCAGTGCCATTTTCTTGAAGTTATTTATAATGCTGCTTGAGGAAGGTACAGTATTACCTTCTATAACTCCCCCAGTTATAGGGAACTGTTTCATTTTTACTATATACATGATTGGGTCACATAATTACAGCCTAGTGATAGAAGAGGAAATTGTTTCCCTCTGAACAAAATTCTGCTGCTGCATCACCACTGGCGTCTAATCTACTTTCCATACCAACAAACCAGTGAAACTCTGCAAGTGGCCAAGAACTAGTCAAACTCAAAACTTCTCTCTGGGTTTATTGTAAGAACGAACCATGGAAAAACCAGGTTCAAACACAAACTTTAATAAACTTTGGCCATACAATTCATTCTCACACAAAAATTCACAAACTCCCTTCAAGCTGAACTTGCAAACTATTTGTAGGTATGCAATCCCTGCACCTCATTCCCACGTCTCATTGCAGACAGCAATATTCTGTCCAGACTGTTAGTATATTCTATCCGTCATAAAAATTAGTAATGTTGTATTATTTAATATGTGCTCTATGGGATAGTAAGGCACAACCAGCTACTGCTTCTCTAAAGATAGCACTTGATTTGGTGGATGGGAAAGCTTAAAAATCAATATATCTGATAATTTTGCCTGAAAAGAAATACCTGAGCAAATTTCATCTTGTCACCCTTTTATTGCTATCGAGTCTTTAGCCAGTAGTATAAAATTTGACCCAGGTATCTCAGGTATCAGGGTGGATTTAGTTTGAAAGGTTATTGCATTACGTGTACACAGTGTTCTGCACTGTCTCTGAACATTAGTTTGGTCCCTCAAGAGAGTACTGGAAGTTAGAGAGGAGTTTGCCATTTGTTTGGGATTAAAGAATAAATTAATGTGAAAAAAATCTCTTCCTCCCTTTAGTAAAAAAGGAAGTCATATTCTTCAGCTTACTGGCATTTGAATTTTGACAGATCTTTGGATTTTGGCTTCTTTTTTTTTTTTTTTTTTTTAAAAGGTATTGGGGATCCGGATATCTAAGAAAGAAAACTACTGTACAGAATATTCATCTATTCCTTGCAAAATACATAGCCAGGCAAACACATTTAAAACACACTGTCTGGCATGGGCAGTAAGTATCCAAAGATCTGCACAGCCTCCCCCAGCCTTCTGTGGCCCCACCCATGAGCTATCCTCGGGCCCTCTCCTGCAGTTCCTGCTCTTCTATGGCCCGGGGCTGGGGCTGGGGCTGTGGCTGCAGCCGGGGCCACGCTGCTTGCCTGGCACTCGGGGTGCTGGGACCGCACTGCCTGGGCACCTGGCGCTCTGGGGCTGGGGACTCTGAAGCCATGCTGCCCGGCACTCTGAGACTGGGGGCACTCCATTGGCCTGGGGCAGGGGGCCAGGGCTGCAATGGGGGTGCTCTGGGCTCCTGTGGGGGAGGGGGAACAAAAGGAAAGGAGGAGGGGTGAGACTTTGGGCATAAGGGGAGGGGCCGGGGGCTAGCCTCCGCCAGTGGCCAGTTCACCGGCCGCCCATGATGTCTGGTCAATTTACACACAAAATTTAAAGTATAGTAGAAGTAGTTTTACAAAACCTGAGGTTAGTAGAAATCTCTTTTAAATTGCAATAAAGGCAGGGTTTTGTTTGCATTTAAAACATTCCCATGCAGTGGTTAAATCCTAGACGCTGCAGTATTGTGGTAGACTATGATAACCAGAATGTATAACTGATTAGAAGGGACAGTTGCAGGAAGGGGGGGCCTAGTTCCATACTTGAAGGTCTGTCCACATTTTTCTCCTTTTTAATTAAGTCATGTTATTACTCAGTTTTATAAATTAACAAAATAAGGCATGAAGAACTCAAGAGATGGCTCAATCTATATTAGAAATGGGGATTCTTCTTATTTATTGGCCTTGTAAATATAAATGTTTTTAAGCCACTTTGGAAAATAGTATATACTATATTTTTGATGGCAATTTCTCAGTTTTATAGGAAGGTTCACTAAACATGGAATCATAGGACTGGAAGGGACCTCAAAAGGTTATCTAGTCCAGTCCCCTGCACTCATGGCATGACTAAGTATTATCTAGACCATCCTTGACATGTGTTTGTCTAACCTACTCTTAAAAATCTCCTATGATGGAGATTTCACAACCTCCCTGGGCAATTTATTCCAGTGCTTAACCACCCTGACAGTTAGGAAGTTTTTCTAATGTCCAACCTAAACCATCCTTGCTGCAAGTTAAGCCCATTGCTTCTTGTCCCATCCTCAGAGGTTAAGGAGAACAATTTTTCTCCCGCCTCCTTGTAACAACCTTTTGTGTACTTGAAAACTGTTATGTCCCCCCTCAGTCTTCTCTTCTTCAGACTAAACAAACCCAATTTTTTCAGTCTTCCCTCAGAGGTCAAGTTTTCTAGACCTTTCATCATTTTTGTTGCTATTCTCTGGACTTTCTCCAATTTGTCCACATCTTTCCTGAAATGTGGCACCCAGAACTGGACACAATACTCCCTTGGAGGCCTAATCAGCGCAGAGTCGAGTGGAAGAATTACTTTTCATGTCTTACTTACAACATCCCAAAATGATGTTTGCTTTTTTTGCAACAGTGTTACACCATTGACTCACACGTAGCTTGTGATCCACTATGACCTCCATATCCCTTTCTGCAGTACTCCTTCCCAGGCAGTCATTTCCCATTTTGTAAGTGTGCAACTGGTCCTTTCTAAGTGGAGTACTTTGCATTTGTCCTTGTTGAATTTCATCCAATTTATTTCTGACCATTTCTCCAGTTTGTGCAAATCATTTTGAATTTTAATCCTATCCGCCAAAACACTTGCAACCCACCCATCTCATTATCATCCGCAAACTTTATAAGTGTACTATTATTCACTTTTATAAGTGTATGCCATTATCTAAATCATTGATGAAGATATTGAACAGAATTGGACCCAGAACTGATCTCTGTTGACCCCACTGAATATGTCCTTCCAACTTGACTGTGAGCCACTGATAACTACTTTCTAGGAACGGTTTTACAACTTGTTATGCACCCATCTTATAGTAGCTCCATCTAGGTTGCATTTCCCGTTTGTTTATGAGAAAGTCAATCAAGACAGTATCAAAAGCCTTACTAAAATCAAGATATACCACATCTATAGCTTCCCCCTATTCACAAGGCTTGTTACTCTGTCAAAGAAAGCTATTAAGTTGGTTTGACATGATTTGTTCTTGACAAATCCATGCTGATTGTTATTTATCACCCTATTATCTTCTAGGTATTTGCAAATTGATTGCTTAATTATTTGCTTCATTATCTTTCCAGGTACTGAAGTTAAGATGACTGGTCTGTAATTCCCTGGATTGGCCCTATTTCTCTTTTTTATAGATGGCACTATATTTGCCCTTTTCCAGTCCTCTGGAATCTCTCCCGTCTTCCATTGCCCCTGGAAACCAGACAAAGAATGGGAGTGGAGGGGGTTAAATATAATTTTGGGATGGAATTCAAATAATTTGCCACAATGATAGCTGACAAGAGATGGTATTTAAAACTAATATCTGAATTCCAGAAATAGATTAATTTAATTTTCTATATTGAGCCTATTTCATGCCATTAAGATTAAATCAAAGCATATTACCTGTTAGGCTATAAACATAAATTACAGGGTGTTTCATATTGACGTGTTTTATGGGAATGTGTTAATATGCAGAAGTTTGGGAAAGATATAATTCCCCTACTATCTAGATAGGCACATTTAACTCCTAATTTAACTCAACCACTCATTTTGTGCTGCAGGATTCATGGACTGTAAACTAAAGGGTTCGCCTTCTTCTCAATTTCAGAAATGGGCAACATTGACTCATAGCTCTGGATTAGAAGGAAGACAGAACTGTTTTATTGCCAGCATAAGTTAAAGACCTAAGGACTGGTGTTCCTGTTAGAATCAGCATAAATACTTGCAGATTTGACATGGAACCCTTTTTAGACCAGTGGAAGGATGCTAATTACATTAAAAGTGTTTTATATAAGTGGGAATAGGGATAAGGACAAGATCTATGATGAAAAAGGGAAGGAAAATAAACCTTCCTCACTTTCTTCATTTTTAATGTTGTCTTGGAAATTACTACTTTGTATCATTTTTTTTATTTAGTCAAACAGTTTGAATATTTGCAGCTGCAAGTAAATTTATTCTGCTGGCTCTAATTTCGCTGCTGCCATTTGGCTAACTCATTTAGCCACTGAGTTTATATTGCCTTTGCTAATTGACTTAACTGTCTCCCCAGTTACATCACTTGCTTTGGCTTTCCTGATCCTGCCTATATGGTCTCCATTCCCCTCTCCACACCCTTTGATCTCCACTGCCCCCTTCACCATCTCCTCCCAATCTCGTGCACATTTTTTCTTCAAGGCCTTAATGCTGTAAGATAGTCTTGCACCTGGGAAGAGAGAAGCAGGAGAACTAGCATTTGCGCTCAGGCAGCGTTCAGTAAATGGGCTGGAGGCGGAGGTTGTTGCTCATTTCAATGCTCTTGACAAAGGTCTGTTGGGTCATGCAAAAACTCTTAGATGCAATGGAGGGTGTATTGGTTCCTTATAAATGGATTTTCAATTGTTCTCACAATGCAGACCAATGAAGAACACTCCCCACAACATCAACCAAGGTAATTCTTACCCTAATTTTTCTGAGAATACACATTATGATTTTCCTTGATGTAGTTTCTCAGAACTGAGTCAACCCAGAGTCATTTCTGTGTGTCATCATCTGCAAAAATATCAAACAAGATAAAGGTATTGGATTATAGGGTTAATTTAAAAAATACCCCCACATCCATAACCGTGTCCTTTGCTTTTTTCTAGGTACCACTTTTGGTTGTGTGTGTAGAACAGCAGAGACAGAAGCAAGGGAATCTCCAACACTCTTACTAATCCCAAATTTTTCTCTCTCACACACCCGGCCTGAACACTAAAAGTAAATATCAGCAGTATAAGTACAGCAAACTTTTTCTCCCTGTCCAAGAGTACTATCTGCACTAGTTCATGTTACAGGATGATTTCCATGATCCTCTCTCTTCTTCACAAGTAAGTGACACAATAGTAGCGTTGTCATCTTTCTCAGAACAACAACATGAAAATGTGCCATCTTGTAGTGCGGTGGTTCTCAACCAGGGGTTCATGTACAGGGGTACTCAGAGGTCTTTCAGAGGGTACATCAACTCATCTAGATATTTGCCTAATTTTACAACAGGCTACATAAAAAGCATTAGCAAAGTCGGTACAAACTAAAATTTCATAAACAATGATTTGTTTATACTGCTCTGTATATTATACACTGAAATGTAAGTACAATATTTATATTCCAATTGATTTATTTTATAATTATATAGTAAAAATGAGAGAGTGAGCAATTTTTCAGTAATAGTGTGCTATGACACTTTAGTATTTTTATGTCTGATTTTGTAAGATTTTAAGTGAGGTGAAACTTGGACAAATCAGACTCTTGAAAGGGGTACAGTGGTCTAGAAAAGTTGAGAGCCACTGTAGTGAACATTCCTCTCCACATAGTGACCTCTGAATTGAGCAATCTGCCCCCACCCATGCACTGTATAACCGATGGGGGGGGAGGGGGGAGGGGGTCTCTCCAGCCTCTGTAACAGCCCAGGAGGGTGGGGAAAAAGTGGCTTAAAGCCACCATACCCATGGGCTGCAAGGTCTGTGCTTTGCCTCTTGGAGATATGACCCATATTGATTCCCACAACTTCTGGTTGAGCTATAGCATATCTTTTAAAAAGAAATCCAGTCTGCAAAGGGCTTAAAGGTATCCTTTGGGAAGACTCCTTTTCTCCCTCCACTCCTGCTACAACTAATTTTCTTGTGCATGATGTGTGCTGGTCAGTAACAGCAATTATTAATGGGACACTCTATAGGCTGACAGAGCAGAAGGACTGAGTAGCATGTAGAACTCCTACTGAAGGAACTGGACATTCTGTGCATATGTCTTAGGTTATAATTTGGCTCCAAATAGTCGTGGCAAATACCCTATAATTGCTTCCTTCAGAATAGGGGCAGGGGACAGTAAGGTCTGCTAGCCATAAATCTTTTTGGTGGAGAAAGAACTTCAGTGTCCAAGTCATGCTTGCATCTTCCATGAAGATTATATTCACTTTAAAGAAAAAAGTCTGATGTTCCTATTTTCCTATCTTTAAAAAACAAAGAATCACTAGGCCAGTTCAAGCAAAACCAGGGCCTTCTACAAAGCTAGTAGATTCCACCTCTAATACAAGACCCAGGATCCAGTGTGCAAAATTCCTCAGCCCTTTGCATGCCCCACCACAATCACCACACTTGCCCCTTCTCGTATTCCACACTAGCTGAGAGGGAAGATGGCAGACTCACATATGCAAGACATGGGAGTGTGTCTATTCCCAAACTACTGTGTGTACCAGGATTAAGTTAAGTTGAAAGAGGGTGGGAAATTGTGATGTCAGAGCAATAAGAAACTGGAAGACTTCCGGTCCCACAGAGCACTCAAAATTATTATCCCCATGCATACGCGCTGACTTCCTCTCTACATTGGGGGTGCTTGACCCACCCCCCCGCTTCAGGTCCACCCCAACCCCTGCCCCATCTCTTCCTGTGCCCGATCCCACCCCCCCCGCAAGCGCACCCCGTTCCTGCTCCTTCCCCGCGCCTCCCGCACACCGCGGAACAGCTGATCATGGCGGATGGGAGGCGCTGGGAGGGATGGGGAAGAGTTGACCAGCAGGTCCACCAGGGGGCTGGAGGTGTTGGGAGAAGGCTGGGGGAGAGGGGGCAGAGCATGGCTGCCAGTGGGTGCTAAGCACCTGCTAATATTTTTCCATTGCTGCTCCAGCCCTGGAGCAGCCACAGAGTCAGCGCCTATGAGCCCCACGGATCTCTGTCATCATGAAGCACCTCCAACTCTACACCACCTAAGCATTGAGCAGTGGATCATAAGCAGTAAAGATAACCCTGGTGTTTCAGACTGTTCTGGGTGAGGTAGTGTTCTCATGAGCCAGGGATTCCTTATGGCTGAAGATCTGGCCGTAGTATCCAGCAGAAGCACATTTCCTTCTTTGCTGTAGAATCTAGGCAATATTTTCCACTTACTTTCCTTTTCAGAATGCATGTGTGTTAGGCCAACTAAGCATTATTGTATTCTCATTTCTAAAATGGCACCTAAGAGATATTTGCCTGTCATTTGTAGCCATGTTGGTGCCAGGATATGAGAGACACAAGGTGTGTGAGTTAATATCTTTTATTGGACCAACTTCTGTTGCTGGAAGGTACAACCTTTTGAGATACAGAGAGCTCTTCTTCAAGTGTGGGAAAGGAAATCAGTGTGTCTGAGCTAAATACAAGTTGAGACAGATTGTAAAGGAGACGGACAATATGTTGGAATCAGTCACTTGAAATGAAGTGGGAAATTGGGGGCTAGATTGTTATGCATAAAGGGTTTGAAGTGGGCAATTAAGGGTAGCAGACAGTGTGGTGTGTTACAAATTGTTGTAATCAGCCATAAAATCAGTGTCCCTGTTAAGACCATGGCTGTAATTGTTTGATGATACCCCGTATGGATTCCAGTATAGGGTGGTAGGTGACAACTAAGAGTACTCCCACCCACCTGGAAGTACAAGTCATCCACTGTCTCTGTTCTGGTCGCATGAGAGTTCACTCTTCTTTGTACTGACAGAATAAAGTCACATTAAAGAAAAAGAGGTTGGCAGGTTTCTTTTTTCTGTATTGAAGCAGGTTCTCCTGGGGTATTTGTGTGGCCCTTTCCATAATGTGATTTACTTCTCTGGTGGAGTATCCTTGTTTAGTGATGGCAGTTTTAAGGATGTGTAGGGGATACATATCCCAGGCTCTCTCTTCAGAGCAAACTTTGTGGTATCTGAGTACCTAACTGTAGATAACAGATTTTTTTAGTATGGCTGCGGTGACCGGGTGATTTCCTGCATATAGTCATTTCTAGGGTTATACTGATGGATAGGGTGTTAGTGAGCGGGTGGGTAGGGGTGTGTGTGTGTGTGTGTGTGTATTATATATATATAGAGAGAGAGAGAATAAATATTTAACATTATTATAAATGTATAATTATATTAAAATTAAAATTCTAAATCACAACATATACAACTTGTAAAAAATATGTTCTAGCTTGTGCTCTACACCAGGTCTACATTATTAGCCCTAAGATAGGTGAGTGTGACTACGTGATAGAACAAAATAAATTCCAAAATGTATTTGGATTAAAGCAGCAACAGGAAAATTTACAGTGCCCAACTAATAAGCTAATCTTAGAAATCATGCTTATCTCTTGTATTAACAATATGACTCTGCCTGTTGTCATCCTAGAATTGTTTACCCTGCGCTAATCTTCCTTCCCCTCTGAGGAACGAGATGAATAGTATACATGGAGTCCATGCTTTGTGTTTATTGAAATAGTCTGAGATTTTTCTAATAGATAATGTGCAAATAAAAAAAATAATCTTAATAGTACAAGTTGCACAGAAGAGAGGACAAATAAATGCAAGCACATGCAAAGAGAATGCTTAGATAAAAGATGTATACGTGCAGTGTTCTTTCACCTCTATGGTTAGCGAGAACACCAAACCTTTATCCTGTTAAATTAAGAAAACTTTGCTGTGGTTGATAGGGTCGTTCATATTTATTAGTTTTTCTGGAGGCAATGTGGAAGGAGCTTCTTGGATGTCACAAATTTGCATATGCATGATACCCTCAGTCATCCAGGAGGTAATGCAGCAGACAAGAGACAACCGGGCGGGTGCTAAGATTTGAGAAGGACCTGATCTGTAGTTTGATCTCTGTTCTGTCAGGAAATGTTAATTTCACTAGTCTCTGTTAAGGTGGTATTTTTCTTCACTCTTACTTTTATAAAATCTGCAGTATAGGACTTTCTTTGTGATCCTCAAAAATCAAATTGCAGTCAGGTGGGTAATACATTACAATCCTCAGAACAATAGTAGATCACTTTTCCCACAAGACCCGCACTTTGTCGAAACAGCTTCCATTTTAGGCAGACGATTGTGCTGCTGTTAGTATAAGCAATAACTAAAAATCCTTCATTTTAGCTGTTTTGGGGCACTACACCACCCCCCCCCAGCATCTTTTTTTTTTAATGGTTAGGGATTTTTAAGGTATGTTTTGTTAATATCATATAACATCCTAAAGGCCAGGTTCTGCTATCTTTATTCAAATGGTCTTGCTGAAACAAATGGGAATGTTTACATTGTAATGTATTGCCCATGGAAGGTAAGGATTTCAGAATCTGACTCTATACTATTCACTCTCTTGTCTACCCACAATTAAAAAAAAATTAACTTTGGTCATAAATATAAAGGGAAGGGTAAACACCTTTAAATCCCTCCTGGCCAGAGGAAAAACCCTTTCACCTGTAAAGGCTTAAGAAGCTAGATAACCTTGCTGGCACCTGACCAAAATGACCAATGAGGAGACAAGATACTTTCAAAGCTGGAGGGGTGGGGGGAAACAAAGGGTCCTCTCTGTCTGTGTGATGCTTTTGCTGGGACCAGAGCAGGAATGCAGGTCAGAACTCCTGTAAAGAGTTAGTAAGCAATCTAGTTAGATATGCGTTAGATTCTGTTTTGTTTAAATAGCTGATAAAATAAGTTGTGCTGAATGGAATGTATATTCCTGTTTCTGTGTCTTTTTGTAACTTAAGGTTTTGCCTAGAGGGATTCTCTATGTTTTGAATCTGACTACTCTGTAAGTTATTTCCCTTCCTGATTTTACAGAGGTTTTTCTTTTACTTTTTCTTTAATTAAAATTCTCTTTTAAGAACCTGATTGCTTTTTCATTGTTCTTAAGATCCAAGATTGGGTCTGTGTTCACCTATGCAAATTGGTGAGGATTTTTATCAAGCCTTCCCCAGGAAAGGGGGTGTAGTGCTTGGGGGGATTTTTTGGGGGGGGAGGGGGAAGAGACGTTTTGAAGTGGGCACTTCCCCTATTATTTTTGTTAGGCACTTTGGTGGTGGCAGCATAAGGTCCAGGGACAAAAGGTAAAACAGTTTGTACCTTGGGGAAGTTTTAACCTAAGCTGGTAAAAATAAGCTTAGGGGGTCTTTCATGCAGGTCCCCACATCTGTACACTGAAGTTCAGAGTGGGGAAGGAACCTTGACAACTTTTGAGAACTAACATTTGCACTCTTTTCAATTTTCTTGAGAACTAAACTTCTGTAAGCAAAAAAACAGGGAGGAAGGTGCCAGCTTTGTTATTTCCCAAAGAGAACAGAAACAGCTTTACTAATACAAATAGAGGTCAAGATCCTAAAAATCCTTACTCATGTGCGTAGTACAATTGATTCCAATGGGACTACATGGGTAAGTAAGATCTTGCAGGAGCAGGTCTTAATTTTCTAGGAAAACTGCTTTCAAAATTAAAAAGCATTTCACGTAGCTTTCCTTGGGATTCATTACTTTAAAATGCTTTGCTTAAATAACAATCTATTTCCCTTGAAATCTCCCTTGCTAGCTTTCCATGCTTTAGCATTATGTACTGCCACAAATACGGCTGACAGACAAAATTTCTTAGTCAAATAAACTAAAATAAAATCATTCCTAGTTGCAGGTGTTTCAGAAGTGCTAATGGGACATGTGCAGTAGCTTCCTTCTTTCCTATCATGTCATCTTAATATAATCTCCAATATGGATCTTTGCCATTACAGACTGAAAAGAGTGTGCCAGGTCCCAGAGTCAAACATTTATCTAAACAAAACTTGAGTCAGTCATGTCATGTTTGTACTGATATGTGCCAGAACACTCTCTGTCTGCCTCCAGAGTGCTGGACTTCAAAGCAGCAAATGTTCCTTATGAAAAATGATCTAAATAGCTGACCTGATTTGGAAACTTTCCACACTTGACGATCATAGACATGCGCACTCCCCGCTGATGGCTTTCAACCCCACAGAGAGAACACCAACAAACACGCACGCATGTACACGCACCCCACTTTGCCTGATGATGTGAAGTGTGGCTTGTTGCCAGGCTTAGAAATCAGTTGTTCCAGTACGCCTCATAAACTCTCCCACTTCAAAAAGAAGGGATTAAAAATGAGAGCTTCTTTTCATAACAAAGATCTGAAAAGAAAGATATATGCAGCACAAGATTTAAAAAATAAATAAATTGATAGAAAGGGCTAATTGCAATGGCTGCCAAGTAGGGGATAAGAGCTTAAATCATTATCTCGTTCCCAATTTCTCCAGGCTAGCAGGGCTGGGAGCACAGTAAAGGCAACCCCTGGCAGTGGGTGAAGAGCACCACCAGTTTCTCCCCTTCCTTTTTCTGATACTTGGAAAGTGACATTGTGGGTCTGGAGGGAGCCACTTCCAGCCAGAGGGAAGATCATTACAGCTCAGAGTAACTATAGGAGGTGAACTTTTCCCCTTAAATAGAAAGTATCATTTACTTTATATTCACAATGCAGTGCCTTCAGCATATCACTAAACCCATTCATCGGTGTAAACTTTCCAAGGAGAAAGAAGTTATTTAGGGTTGTAAAAGGAGTATAACGAGGCATAATGAACACAGGAAAATTTTAAGCTGAACAACAGAGAAAAGGTCTGAAGGACTGGATCTTTTAGAATATGGACTAATCTCCCAAGAAAAGCAATGGAAGCTTCATCCTTCATCCCCTGGGACTTTTAAAACTAAAAACCGCACTTTGCAGAGCAATCCTACACCAGGAGTAGATAAACTAGATGATTGAAAGGTTTTTCCTCTCTCTTATTGCTATTTTTTACATTTTAGTGTTTATTTTGGTTCTATACATTTAATGGACATTTCCACTCAACACTAATTTCAATGTTTATTCCATTAACACAATGACATGACAAAGATTTACAACAATTTGATAGTCTGATATTCTACCCCTTTTACATATCTTTAAATTCTCCTATATCTGATGTGCAATAACAGGCCTGGATCTAGACCTAACAGTTATTGCAAACATGTTATTTGCAAGCTGTGTTCAGCACCTGGATAATTACTGGTAGTTGTTTGCAGCAACAAGCTGTTGCAATGTTTGCTAAGTGCTGAGCAAATATTCTCTTTCACTTCAAGCCAGTGAAAGATTCTGCGTAGCATGGAGCAAAACCTTACTCATCCCTTTTTCTGCCATAACTCAATTTGACTTCAGTGAAAGTCTGGCTCGAATAAGAACAAAGTAAAAGCTGAGTAAAGGCTTCAGGATTTGGCCTATTAGAATTACATACCTTATATAGATACAGTAAACCTCCAGAAAATACTAAAAATGATACAGCAGCCAGCATGAGACAGATACCTTATCTAAAGGCTTGCCAATTTTTGGTAGCTGCAAACAAACAAAAGAGCAGAGCATGAGAGAACCATTTTTCTAGCGGTCCTGTTTTATCAAAGGGAACACTGCAGTTTTCCAACAGGACAATGACTGACAAAAATGAACTGCATTTACTGAGAAGAAACCACTTCACTGGCAGACTTACCAGGTTATTATGCTATTATGGGGCTGAGTTCTCCCCAAGGCATTAATTACTGGGAATTACCACCTGAAGATTCAGCTCCCTCCTTTTGTGATTGGTTTTATGCTTCAGAGCATGGCGATGAAAAAGCTGAGATGTCTGCACTAACCCATATCTCTGGAATAGCAGGATAATCGGATTAATCATTCCCCCTGTACTTTCACCTGTCTAGGTGAGGCTGAGGAAGAGATGATGCTATTTAATTTAAGCTTCTAGTGATTGTGGCATGGTTAACTTCAGCAAAAGAAATGTGTAATTTTGGAACAGTTTACAAGGCAGCAGTAAATTATTAGTCACAGTACTTGCTGGGTTATCGCCAGGTTTTGTAGGCAAAGTACTGATAGAAGAAAGCATTACATCTACAGTGCTTTTCACCTACAAGAGGCATGATGTTGCTCCTACTGAAGTCAGGAGAAGCAGAATTGAGTTAGCCATTATAATAATAAGTGATACAGTATCACAGGCAGACTTAATATCCACTCCCATAGTTAAGGGTACCTAAAACTTACCATTATAATAAGGCTATGTTTTCATTTGCTTGTAATTTGATCAGACTAATTATTTGGGCTGAAATTTTCCTTACTCATTCATGGCCTCAGACTGATTTTTCATTTTGTTTTGGTTCTGTTTTAAGTGTCAGCAAAAACGTCTGAGCCATTTCCAAGAGAAGGGTACAGCAAACTGGGTAGTATTCAGTGTTCAATATTTTCCCTAACCTTGTCTTTGCAGAGCTTTAGTGCTTCCTTGGCTTGAAGCAGGAATTTAAAATTTGGCAGAGGCAATCATCCTGGGCCAGAGAGTGACTTTTTCATGTCCCCATGAAAATATAACAGCTTTGTCTGAGGCACAAGCCTCTGAAAATCACCAGATGTGCTCAGTAGAACTTATTAGGAGAGACTGAATGTTTAGAGATATTCGCAATCTGCACTGAATATGCTCCAGCCCCACAGCTCCCTAACATACCCTTCACACTGAATGTGCTCGTAGGCATACAGCAAGAGCACTGGATTGAAGGGTAGGAGATGGGTGACAGTGGCAGCTGCTGCTGTAGAGGATCCACTGGGGGCCAGGCAGTGAGTGAGTGCTGCACTTGAGAAGTGCTGGAATACAAAGTATCAGAAGTACCATAAAAGATGCCCTCTCTCTCTCCCCAAAAATGTGCTGGAATGGCACCCTTGAGCATTCCGGCAGGACTCGAGTACTGATGCCCGGAGAAGAGCATGAGTTGTAGTCTCACTTTGGTGTTAAAAGAAAAGAAGTACTTGTGGCACCTTAGAGACTAACCAATTTATTTGAGCATAAGCTTTCGTGAGCTACAGCGCACTTCATCGGATGCATTTGGTGTTAATAATTCTCTGCCTGTCCAATCTTAACTCAGTCCCCATTGTGATACAATCTTTCATGATGTGATCTCATACTATTTGTTCTGAAAGACCCCAGTTTCACAATGAATAGTGGTGTTCAGTGTTTAATGATGGAAAAAAATTACAAGGCAAAGAGACTCCTGGATGAGCCAAGAAAACATGCACCTTCCCACTGTGGACTGAAATAGCGGATTGATATTAATTTATATTTAAAAATAAATGCAGTTCCTCATATTAATCTTTGATTATAAAGAAGAGACTTGTATATGTTGTTTGTGTATTTCTTTACTGGGTACGAGCGACAGAATAAGAATTGACCCAAACCTTTAAGGATTTGAAAAAAGTTGGTTTTGAATTTTCTCAGCTGAAAGTAGATGCAATGAACTTCACAAAAGTTACTTTTCCTGCAGTAAGAAAAGGAGTACTTGTGGCACCTTAGAGACTAACCAATTTATTTGAGCATAAGCTTTCGTGAGCTACAGCTCACTTCATCGGATGCATACTGTGGAAAGTGTAGAAGATCTTTTTATATACACACAAAGCATGAAAAAATACCTCCTCCCACCCCACTCTCCTGCTGGTAATAGCTTATCTAAAGTGATCACTCTCCTTACAATGTGTATGATAATCAAGTTGGGCCATTTCCAGCACAAATCCAGGTTCTCTCACCCCCCCCCAACCCACTCTCCTGCTGGTAATAGCTTATCTAAAGTGACCACTCTCCTTACAATGTGTATGATAATCAAGGTGGGCCATTTCCAGCACAAATCCAGGTTCTCTCACCCCCCCCCCCAACCCACTCTCCTGCTGGTAATAGCTTATCTAAAGTGACCACTCTCCTTACAATGTGTATGATAATCAAGGTGGGCCATTTCCAGCACAAATCCAGGGTTTAACAAGAACGTCTGGGGGGGGTGGGGTAGGAAAAAACAAGGGGAAATAGGTTACCTTGCATAATGACTTAGCCACTCCCAGTCTCTATTCAAGCCTAAGTTAATTGTATCCAATTTGCAAATGAATTCCAATTCAACAGTTTCTCGCTGGAGTCTGGATTTGAAGTTTTTTTGTTTTAATATTGCGACCTTTAGGTCTGAGATCGAGTGACCAGAGAGATTGAAGTGTTCTCCGACTGGTTTATGAATGTTATAATACTTGACATCTGATTTGTGTCCATTTATTCTTTTACGTAGAGACTGTCCAGTTTGACCAATGTACATGGCAGAGGGGCATTGCTGGCACATATCACATTGGTGGATGTGCAGGTGAACGAGCCTCTGATAGTGTGGCTGATGTTATTAGGCCCTGTGATGGTGTCCCCTGAATAGATATGTGGGCACAGTTGGCAACGGGCTTTGTTGCAAGGATAGGTTCCTGGGTTAGTGGTTCTGTGGTGTGGTATGTGGTTGCTGGTGAGTATTTGCTTCAGGTTAGGGGGCTGTCTGTAGGCAAGGACTGGCCTGTCTCCCAAGATTTGTGAGAGTGTTGGGTCATCCTTCAGGATAGGTGCCACAAGTACTCCTTTTCTTTTTGCGAATACAGACTAACACGGCTGTTACTCTGAAACTTTTCCTGCAGTATTTCCAGCTGCACTGAAACTAGGAAGCACTCAACATTAACCAAGAAAACCTGGGGTAACAGTCAAAAAGTTTTTCAAAGTCACAGACCCATTTTCAGTCACTTGGATGCCTAGGAACCTAATCCATTGGAATTTAGGCTTCTAAATGTCTAAGTGACTTCTGAAAATGGGTCTTAGACTCCTAAGTCATGTAGGATACATCTGCACAGCATTTTGGAGTGAGCAGAAGTGAGCTTCCCAGACCTGGTCAAGAGACTTGGGCTAGCGGGGCTTGCACTAATGCTCTAAAAATAGCTGTGTAGACAACCCTTTGAAGTTGTGACTCAGGCTGGAGCTCGGGCTCTGAAGCCTAGGAAGGGGCAGGGCTTGCAAATTCAAAGCACTGTCTATACAACTAGTTTTAGAGGGCTAGTCCAAGTCCCATTTCCTGAGGAAGAATGGTGTATGGCTCAAAAGCTTGTTTCTCTCACCAACAGAAGATGGTCCAATGAAATATATTACCTCACCCACTTTGTCTCTCTAATGAGCAAGCCAGTTAGTGGTCAGGTATCAGAAAGGACAGAAGAACAAAGCGTCTGCATATGAACATTGCAGAACTAACAGACCAACATAAAACAAAGAACTTTTAATAACCTTTGAAGAAACCAGCTGCAAATTTATGCAGATTTATGCTTCCATAGTCTTGGGCTTCAGAAGCTCCTGGGCTGGAGCCTGCAACATACATTCTCCCTCCTTGGTGGCCTGCCCAGACTGAGCTGCTCTCTTGTATCTCAGTGCTCCAGTTGGAGCATGCCCAGCAAGGACGAGGGGGTGTGGCTTCCTCTACCCAGAGTGTGGAGTTAACCCTTTCCTGCCCAGTGTGGGGTAAGCACACCCCACCACAGGGTAATACAGGGAAACTGTAGCTGCACAGCTCACCCATCTTGTAAGCCAGCTGAGCATGGAACTCAAACTCCATCTTCCCTAGCCTAGCATTTCTCTGGGAGGCAAAGCAGGAGGTTGGCAACAAAGCCTAAAACTTGTGCCATCCCCTGGAGGAAACAGAGGGAGTTGAAAGATTTCTCCCCACTCTGCCCCAGCAATTCAGGAGAGAAATGGGAGAGGGGAGCACAGATGGACTGGATTTAGGGATGGGGTATCCTGAGAGGAGGAGAAGAAAAGCATAGACATAGACGTTGTCTTAAGTATGTGTGTGTGTTGGGGTGGGGGGGGGGGGGGTTATGCAGGCTAGCATCCTGAGAGGGAGGGAATAAAGTAGGCAGAGGCACAGGTTGGTACCCGAGAGGAGGGGAACCCAGATGTCCTGAGGTGTCATGAATATACTTGTGCCACTATAAGGACATGTAAAACATTCTTTTGTGGGTTCTGCATCACTACAGCTAAGGATTCCCCTGACCCCTTTTCTGCTTCTCTCATGCAGACCCTACATTTGTTCTTCCTTACTTTCATCTGAAACAAAAAACATTCAGGGTGTAAATTCAGATTTGTATATAGAAGATATAAACAGGAAGATATTGTACTGTTGGAGGCTGGTGAAGGAGGCCAGGGGAACATGAGCTAAGAGGGTAGACAGCATCTTTGATGCTGCAGCAGGCCTGCCACCCTCTCCTGTTGCGATATCTGCATTCCTTCTGCTTGTCAAATCCCTGGAGCCTCCTCAGCCACATAAGATCTGGACAAGGTCTTACTGACCCCATCATTCAGTTTTCCCAGTGAGTGAATCCTGCTTCACTGAAGTCAATGGCAGTTTTTCCATTGACTTGAATGAGTCCAAAATTTGTAAATCTGCCCATGGAAGTTCCACAGCTCAAAGCATTAAGGAAGATGTGTCTTAACCCTGGAACATGATAAAAATGGACAAAGAAAATCAAGGGTGGCAAGCTGACACAGCCTGGATCATAAGCAAGGGGGCAGTAGGAGATGAAAGACAGGATGGAGGCAGGGACAAAAATGTGGCGAGCCTTTAAGGTGACAATGAGGCATTTGAAAGGGCTGATGAGACCAAAGGCCATACAGGGATGCAAGAAGGGGTGGGAGATTCAAAGAGGCAGGCAAAGCTTTCACAAGAAGCATGTTGGGTAGGCTTGAGAGTTGTACAGCAAGAACTGGGAAAGCCAGCTAGCATTTAAACTGGTCAGTCTATGCAACATTTCTGGACAAAATATTTACATGTTTTCTTGAAAGTTTGCCAGTTTTCTTGAATGAAAAGGCTGTTGCACTGATGTTGTATCTAGACAAGACGACTGGGGACTGGGCAGTAGAAAAGATCTGTTGCTCATATAACAACATTTGCAATAAGAAATTGCCTCGTATTTATCATTGGAGTCACCCACTATAAGTGGGAGATGTAAATCTCCGTGCATCCTTTCTCCTCCTCTAGTTTTATTTCAAGAGCAGGCAATTCTGGTTTCAGTAGTGCTAGAGAGGAGGGACCACTACATTTCTCTCTCACCCTTGCCTGTATCCCCTCCAGCCTTATCAAGTTGAATACCTCCACACCAAGGTCTTTCTTCTAGACAAGAAGATCATTTAGCGCTCTCCTATTTCTTATTTCCTCCTATTCTTTTGTCTTGTGGGGTAGGGGGGAGAAGTAGGTTTCTCTCCATCTGCACACTTCCCTACCCCTCCCACTATCAACACTGCATACAAGGCCACACAACATTTGCACCTCTCCAATACCTCCTAGTTCTACAGTAACAAAGCCTGTGGCTTCCCAACATTTAATATCACTATGATGTACATCATGGCCACTTGAAAATTCAAGTGGATTTCTGGATTCTCCTACTCAGAAAGCACAGAACCATTCATTCTGCTTGAGCTAAAGGAGAATCTCCATTAGCTGTCAATGGTATAGGACCTATGACCCATAGTTGAACAGGTCTGATTCCATAGAATAAAGAGCAAGAATACCAACACCCTACTAGTGCCTTGACTCTACAGACTGCCTTGACATAGCTCTTGACTCTGCAGTTTACTACATTCTTATGTATACCCTCATCGCTTCCTATCACATCAACTCCTTTCTAAACTCAATCCAACAAGTTAGGGATGCTGTTGCTCAGATCTTTTAAGAACATACAAGCAACAGACATTAGATGCTAGTCTTTATTGACCTCAGCTGAATTCTTACTCACCAAGGAATGCAGTACCTGCTGTTTTTCAAATTCTTGCACAACCTTATTTCATCTTCACTTTCAGAGCTTATCCTCCACTTTGCAGCTTTGCTCGCTGTGAACACCAACAGTTACTCAGCTAATCAACTCTGCACTGCAGTTGGCAGAGCTTTAAGCACCATGCCCCCAAGCCTTATCTTCCTGTTTTGCCTTGTCTATACTAGGAAAACTTCCGAAAAAAATCCCAATATTTTTAACATACCAGCTCTGTTCAATAGGGGTTTCCAACATTGGGTACCAGAGGGTAGACAACCCTCTGGCTGATGATACTGTTTTCAGAACCATGTCATCTACCCATCCTGGGAGCAAGTTTAATAAAAAGATACTCCAAACTGTGCCAGCAGCCAACAAGCTGTCTACACTAGGTCTCCGAAAGTTGTTAACACAGGCTCAAACATTCCTAGTGTAGAAAAAGATTAGGATTCAATCTTTTTGTCACATTGTGACAGAGATGTTCTGTCCCCATCCTCTGATGCCCCAGAAACTGCTCAAGCCCACTTTCTTTTAGCGTTCAGTCTGTATTTTATTCTAAATCATAGAATCATAGAATATCAGGGTTGGAAGGGACCCCAGGTGGTCATCTAGTCCAACCCCCTGCTCGAAGCAGGACCAATTCCCAGTTAAATCATCCCAGCCAGGGCTTTGTCTAGCCTGACCTTAAAAACCTCTAAGGAAGGAGATTCTACCACCTCCCTAGGTAACGCATTCCAGTGTTTCACCACCCTCTTAGTGAAAAAGTTTTTCCTAATATCCAATCTAAACCGCCCCCATTGCAACTTGAGACCATTACTCCTCGTTCTGTTATCTGCTACCATTGAGAACAGTCTAGAGCCATCCTCTTTGGAACCCCCTTTCAGGTAGTTGAAAGCAGCTATCAAATCCCCCCTCATTCTTCTCTTCTGCAGACTAAACAATCCCAGCTCCCTCAGCCTCTCCTCATAAGTCATGTGCTCTAGACCCCTAATCATTTTTGTTGCCCTTCGCTGGACTCTCTCCAATTTATCCACATCCTTCTTGTAGTGTGGGGCCCAAAACTGGACACAGTACTCCAGATGAGGCCTCACCAGTGTCGAATAGAGGGGAACGATCACGTCCCTCGATCTGCTCGCTATGCCCCTACTTATACATCCCAAAATGCCATTGGCCTTCTTGGCAACAAGGGCACACTGCTGACTCATATCCAGCTTCTCGTCCACTGTCACCCCTAGGTCCTTTTCCGCAGAACTGCTGCCTAGCCATTCGGTCCCTAGTCTGTAGCGGTGCATTGGATTCTTCCATCCTAAGTGCAGGACCCTGCACTTATCCTTATTGAACCTCATCAGATTTCTTTTGGCCCAATCCTCCAGTTTGTCTAGGTCCTTCTGTATCCTATCCCTCCCCTCCAGCGTATCTACCACTCCTCCCAGTTTAGTATCATCCGCAAATTTGCTGAGAGTGCAATCCACACCATCCTCCAGATTTATGAAGATATTGAACAAAACCGGCCCCAGGGGCACTCCACTTGACACCGGCTGCCAACTAGACATGGAGCCATTGATCACTACCCGTTGAGCCCGACAATCTAGCCAGCTTTCTACCCACCTTATAGTGCATTCATCCAGCCCATACTTCCTTAACTTGCTGACAAGAATACTGTGGGAGACCGTGTCAAAAGCTTTGCTAAAGTCAAGAAACAATACATCCACTGCTTTCCCTTCATCCACAGAACCAGTAATCTCATCATAAAAGGCGAATAGATTAGTCAGGCATGACTTTCCCTTGGTGAATCCATGCTGACTGTTCCTGATCACTTTCCTCTCATGTAAGTGCTTCAGGATTGATTCCTTGAGGACCTGCTCCATGATTTTTCCAGGGACTGAGGTGAGGCTGACTGGCCTGTAGTTCCCAGGATCCTCCTTCTTCCCTTTTTTAAAGATTGGCACTACATTAGCCTTTTTCCAGTCATCCGGGACTTCCCCTGTTCGCCACGAGTTTTCAAAGATAATGGCCAAGGGCTCTGCAATCACAGCCGCCAATTCCTTCAGCACTCTCGGATGCAACTCGTCCGGCCCCATGGACTTGTGCACGTCCAGCTTTTCTAAATAGTCCCTAACCACCTCTATCTCCACAGAGGGCTGGCCATCTCTTCCCCATTTTGTGATGCCCAGCGCAGCAGTCTGGGAGCTGACCTTGTTAGTGAAAACAGAGGCAAAAAAAGCATTGAGTACATTAGCTTTTTCCACATCCTCTGTCACTAGGTTGCCTCCCTCAGTCAGTAAGGGGCCCACACTTTCCTTGGCTTTCTTCTTGTTGCCAACATACCTGAAGAAACCCTTCTTGTTACTCTTGACATCTCTTGCTAGCTGCAGCTCCAGGTGCGATTTGGCCCTCCTGATATCTTTCCTACATGCCCGAGCAATATTTTTATACTCTTCCCTGGTCATATGTCCAACCTTCCACTTCTTGTAAGCTTCTTTTTTATGTTTAAGATCCGCTAGGATTTCACCATTAAGCCAAGCTGGTCGCCTGCCATATTTACTATTCTTTCGACTCATCGGGATGGTTTGTCCCTGTAACCTCAACAGGGATTCCTTGAAATACAGCCAGCTCTCCTGGACTCCCTTCCCCTTCATGTTAGTCCCCCAGGGGATCCTGGCCATCTGTTCCCTGAGGGAGTCGAAGTCTGCTTTCCTGAAGTCCTTCCACCAACACCAGTACAGAACATTACAGTTTTTAATCTCCATATCTTTCAGTCCCTCTTTACCAGGGCCTTAGAGGGGAAAACGAGATCTCCTGGTCTTGGGACCTCTTGCAGTCTAGACCCAGCTAGCCATGTCCTCCCGCTTGTAACATTTCCTTCCTGGCTTTTATCAAGTTAGCTAGCTGAGGGCTAATTAGTTCCTTATCTCCCCAGCCTTTCCTTCTGATTAGCTATTTTCTCAGTCAGACGTCACCACGGAAACTAATTGAGGCTACAGTGACCAGAGTGCTGATGCATCTGTCAGACCTGAGCACTCTGTCACACAGGTATTATAGATTTCCTTTCCCCTTACCCTCAGAGCCTCAAATGTAACAATTTTTCTCCAGACACCATTTTGGAACAGATAGCATAGTTTACTTAAAATGAAGCCTTTGCTATCAAGAGACTGTTCGCTATAATAGGGTTATTTGTCCACAATACATATGGTAGGATGTTTTAGAGCACTACATTAAAAGGAAATTGATAGAGTCAACATTTTCCAAAAGCCTAGGGAATTCACTAAAGAATTCCAACTATACACTATGTTATATAAGAAATTCTGGCTTTACAACAGGTAATATTTCATAGATTTAGGTATGTAAGAATAGTAAATGGATACTTACTGTGCACTAAGTAAGAATACCATTGTACATATGGATCATAATAAGCATATCCCCATGACCTAATTTTAGCACACAGGTTCAAAATAAAAACCTGACAAAAACTTGTTTCAGATATCATTTATCCTCTCCCAATGGACACTAGTTTCAGAAGCTGTACTACAGGGCTTTCTGTTGCTTTTGGTTTCTGTCATGATCTAAGGAAACAGTGTGCAGTGAGAAGTGCACATTTTTTTTTCCAAACAATTTAATTTTAAATCCAACACCAGCAGCTATGTTATTAAATGTAGCTTTAACTAACAACGAGCCCCATCCTGGAAGTCCTGTGAGTTCAGAACTCCCCAACAGACTGAATGGCAGTTTCTTGCCTAGAAGCACTTTCAGGATTGGGCTCTAAGTTCTGACATGTTGCATTACACACCATTTTATTCACACCAAATTCATTCTGGCAGAAAGATGATTAACGGATAAGGCTAAGTCACCTGAATTTTCACACACTTGTTAATCACATATGTATAGCAAATTACAATTTTGTTGTCAAAATCTCAAGAGTATAACTCAACATAATTCCCACAGCAAAGTTATATCCACATTCAGAACAGTGGTTTAAAGTTTAACCTGATTGCAAGTTAGGTATAATAATAGATGAAATGAAGTGAGTGTCACACGTACTTTGTTAGATGTGTTTAAAACCTAAATAGAACTAGGGACTCAATTTAGCAAAAATCTCTCTCCAGCTTCCACGCAGTAATAACTCCAAAGTATTTAGTTCCACGTCCTTGAGCAATGGAGATCCCAGATGGATTCTTTCATTAAAAAGGGCCTGTAAAATAGTTTTGTCTAGCTTATTTATAAACCCAAATACTTTAATGAAAAATATTTGGATTTAATGAAAAATTAACTCTCAGCTACATCCATAAGAGAAAGAATGAAAATAAGTATTGATGGGCAAAACTATGACAGCTTTGCAAAATGTCACATTAGCCAAGGCAAAAATGAAAACCAGGAGCTGGCCCCATTTTATCTCAAGTGCTGAAGTTCAGGGGAGATTAATTTAATTTTCTGTATAAAGCCAGTTTCATGTCATTAAGATTAAATCAAATAAATATCATACTCCCTGTTAAACTGTAATTGTAAGTTACAAGGGTATTTCATTTTGACATGTAATATGAGAATATCTATGCAGAAGTTTGGGGCAAATGATATTCCTGTGCTGTCTAGATACATACAACTGATTTAATACTCCACCACTCATTTTCTACTTTAGGACTCATGGATTTCAAACTAAAAGTTTCTCCTTCTCCAGGTCCAAAATTGGCAACATTGACTCATTGCTCTGGAGCGGAAGGAAGACACACCTGGTTTATTGTTTGGATAAAGGTTTTGATCTATATAATGAGCAACATGAGGTAGTTATGGAATAACCTTACTAGCCAGCTTTTGGTTATATAAGGGTGGTTCAATTCAAGCTACTTGTTTATTTATAAAATGCACCTATCCTACACTCAAGATGCATGTACAAACTGTTGTACAAAAACCCTTGTTATGTATGGGGCCACTGAAGTTCAGGGGATGCTACAAAAAGGTTCTATTATCAGCCTCTCAAGCAATAATTACAAGTTTGTTAGGCCTTAACTATACAGAAAATTCACCATGACTACAGCAATCAGTAGCCAGGCACTCTTCTAAGGGTGAAATCCAAGCCTTACTGAAGTTAATGGCAATACTCCCAGGATTTTACTCCTAGTGCAGAATTTATCTATCCACTGTACTTGCATAGCCCTCATTACTCTCATAGCTCAGGACAATCTAATGCATTTATCCTTGCAATATCCCTGTAAAGTAGGGAAGTATTATCATCTCCATTTTACAGATGGGGAACTCAGAATAGACAGATTAAGGGCTTGTCTCTACACGAATAACTAGACGCGGCAAGCTGGGATGTGAATCTGCTGCACGACAACTGCCATGGACTAACTACTCACGTGCACCTTGCTGACGTGCCTTAAACAGTTAGTTAATGAGCTTTGCTCTACTCCTGTTTCAAAGAGGACTGAATCAAAGAGCATTGACAAACTACTATTGTGAATCAGCAAGGTGTACATGTATAGTTAGCCCATGGTAGACCAGCACAGAGTAGATTCACACCCTAGCTTATTGTGAACTAAATGTTCATGTAGACAATGGGTTTCAATGGGAGTCAAGCTCCTAAATACCTTTGAGGAACAAGCTCAAAGGCAGTCTTGTGGAAAAGCAGAGAATTAAATAAGGTCGTCCAAGTCAGCATCACGAGAACTGGGCCATCCTTCTTCCTTCAGGTAGGCAAGGCCTTAGCATGCAGACAGAACTGCCCTCAAAGCATACAGGTCTGTGTTACTGTACATCAGCAAGGCAGCGTTTGGAAGCTTGCACTGCCAGTTCTGCACTTCACCCGATTTAAGGAATAGGACCCAAAGCTATAAACCTATCATATTTCATGAGCGTTATACTTCATTTTAAGTGAATTATAAATTCATTTTAAATTTTTTGTTTAAACAATAATCAAGCGATGCTAATATAGTCATGTGTTTTTGTGCCATAATACAGCAAGTCCTGGTGACCTGACTGTGGTTTACATCAAATAAATGTTGACAGTGAATAATAAAACTCAAGTCATCTCAAGTTAAATATTTATACTTTGATCTGAAACGGAACAGCTTTCCTGTGACATTTTAGTCTTTTATATTTCCTTCTGTGTGTTTAAAGGCAGAAGTCTAAATACCAGTCATTTAGTGATGATAGCTTTCTATATATTAGAGCTATTAATGTTTTTAGATCTTTTCACAGCAGATTTTAATTTGAAATGTGATTTGTTTTTCCCACATTCTGTTTTTTAAATTGGATTTATGAAATTGCAGGAGAGGTAATGGATTAGCTGATGGTTGAAAACAATTTTAAATCAGAATCGGAATGAGCTCCTACAATGCCTTCTAAAAATCCAATTCCATATTGTGTTGCTAAATAAAGTGGCCAGGTGTTTTTTTAGCTTTCAATCAGATTCAGCAGTTAGAGATAAATTAGCTCTATATCTGCGATCATTAATTTCATCTAAGGAGCTCCCTTATGATGAGTTAAAGTTCTGTTTTTAGTAAACTCTGAGCAAGAAATATATTTCTAGTCCCTAGTGTTATTACAGTAGCCTATGCACAGTTGGAATATGAATCCATAATTCAGCTGCCTACATTCTCTCTTCACCTATCCCAACCCACAGAGACGAAAACATAATAATAAAACTAAAAGTCCTCAAAGTTTTGCATTAAGCCGATGGATGTATGCACACACACACAGTTTTCCAATTGTTTGTTTGTTTCATTGTGTGCCCTACGATTAGTTTGGAATCTTAGCCAGATCCCCCTTGGACTATTCAATGACACATGCTAAGACAGAATACTGTAATTTAAATCACTGGGTAAGAAGAAATAGCCACATTTGTCTTACTCTCCAAACTTTTATATAAAAAATAGTATTCCTGATGGTTAAAGTTCAAATTAATAGTTCCAGCAATTAACCAAAATTATTTAGAGCTAATAATGCTCTCTCCCCTCCCAACTGCACTGGAAGCTGTGTATGAGCAAATATATTCAAAATCCTCCTCGCTGCAGCTGTAGGAATTTAGGCCTACATCATATCTGAGATCCATCCAGAACTCTCTACCCCACGCAGAAGAATGAGGGAAGTCAGCCCCCACTCTCAGATATTGTTTCACATTCCCAGGAGCCTGCTGATAGTTCCATGCAATTGGGACCTGCACAGGGGGAGGAGGTAAACTGTGGGGAGTGAAAACCACAGAGTTTAGGCAGGAAAGACAGCACAGACCCAGTCTCTCATCTTTTTTATGGCCCTTCCACTGTTGTTCAATACTGTACCTCTTTCTGCAATACCTCTACATTTTCTGACATGCATATAAGCCATTTTAGTGGAGTGGTTGAACCAGCTGAAGTTGGAGGTTTCACAAAGCTCAGACTGTTCTCAAATTAAATTGGAATTCATTAATCTTTTCCCCTAGAAATTTAAACTATATTTTTTAACTCTAGCTAAAATAGTCTTCTCTGCTCACTATTTGGGAAAGACCCACACCCTTAAAGCTAGACTGGCACAAATAGATGCCTTATATGTATCACAGAATGAAAGAAATGTAGGGCTGGAAGGACCCTCCAGAGGCCATCTAGTCCATCCCCTTGAGCTGTGGCAGGAACAAGTGTACCCACACCATTCCTAAGAGAGGTGTGTTTCTATCCTGTTCTTACAAGCTTCCAGTGACAGGGATTCCTCAACTTCCCTTGGTAACCTATTCCAGTACTTAGCTATCCTTATATATCTACCCTTACAGCAAGAAAAAAATTTCCCTAAAACCTAACCTAAATCTCCTTGCTGCCGAGTATGCACATTACTACTTGTCCTACCGTCAGTGGACATAGAGAACAATTTATCACCATCCTCATTATTACAGCCCTTAACATAGTTGAAGTCCTATCAGGTCCCACCTCAGTCCCCTTTTCTCAAGACTAAACATACCCAGCCCTTTTTTAGCCTTTCCTCACAGACCAGGTTTCCAAACCTTCTATAAAACATTTATTCCTGGTCTCCACTGGTCTCCATTTATTCCATGTCTCCAATTTGTCCACATCTTTCATACAATGTAGCAGCCAAAACTGAACACAAGAATCCAGCTGAGGCCTCACCAGTGCCAAGCAGAGCGAACAATTACCTCCCTTGTCTTACATATAACTCCTATTAATACACCCCAGAGTGATATTAGCCTTTTGTGCGACTATAACACACGGTTGTCTCATATTCCGTTTGTGATCACTAAATCCTTTCCTGCAGTACTAACGTCTAGCTAGTTATTCCCCATTTTGTATTTGTGCATCTGATTTTTCCTTCCCAAGTAAAATGCTTTGCACTTGTCTTCACTGAATTTCATCTTGTTGATTTCAGACCAATTCTGCAATTTGTCAACGTACTTTTCAATTCTAATCTTGTCCTCCAAAGTGCCAGCCGTCTCAGCTTGGGGTCATCCACAAATTTTATAAGCACACTCTCCCCTCTGTTTAATGAAAATAGCGAATAGTTCGGGCCGAGGACAGACGCCTGCAGGACCCCACCAGATACATCCTCCAAGTCTGACAGCAAATCATTGATAACTACTTTTTTACTAAGGTTTTTTCAGCCAGCTGTGCATCCACCTTATAATAATTTCATTTAGACCACATTTCCCTAGTTTGCTTATGAGAATGTCATGTGGGATTATCGGTGGGAGGACATATACTCTGTGTTGTTTACATTTGAATACATTACTATTCATTTGTATTGTAATAGTGCACACAGGCTCCAGTCAGGGATCAGGGCCTCACTGTTATAGGTACTCTAGATACATATAATGAAGCGAGTTCCTGTCCCAAAGAGTTAAATCTCCTTTTCGGACCCGTTTTCCATATTCTCCATTTGTTTTCTCTCACCTTGCTTACCTCTCCATTTTTTAATTAAGCCATTTCTGTACATCCCTTCTCTTCTTCCTCCTCACCCCTGGTCTGTAAGCAGAGCATAAACCAAATAACCTCCGAGTTCCAACTGAACTTTCAGGTTTTCAGAGTGTAGTCTTGGTCCTGTAGAGTCAGTGACATAACTCCCACTGACTTCAGGGGACAAAGATATCACATGTAATATTCAGGCCATTTTGCAATTACACTAAACAACTTATCCTGTCCCTTTTTATAAGGTCTGCAAAGAATTAAAAACTAAGACATTGTAAAACTGATGTACCTTTTCATTCTGTAGATATTCTTCTTCTTCGATTTGTTCAGTATTTTTCTTTCCTCTGCCTTCAAGTGTATTTCCATGTATTAGTCAGTGCTGGCAGTACCAAAATGATCTAAATCTTTTTTTATATTACCTTCATTGTTCTTCACTGTTTACATTGTTCTTTGTTATTTACTTTTCCTCCCAATTTTGGTATCATTTGCAACCTTGAAAACCTTTTCTTCAAAACCATCAACCATCAAGTCATAAATGCAAATAATAAAAACCTGACAACTACATGTTCAGCACTACTTATTTCTAAAAGCAGATACAAAAGAATTACTCTCCTATGTCCTTATCACGTTATTAATTCTACACTATTGCTCTTTAAAGGGGAAGGTTTTTTCCCCTTTATTTCCCCATTGAAAATAAACAGTAGTTAAATTTTTTAATATATACTCCTTGTGATGCTGGCAGAGCAGGTGCCGGCTCATGCCAAGGCCCCAGACCTCACTGAACGCTGACAAATGCATAGCTGGAAACCAGTCTGGCTTACCTGTGTATTATGACCTTATGAATAGCATAGGATTCTGCATGTATTGATCTCATTTATAACCTCTGTATCCAGGGTATGAGTGTTTGCTTTAAACGTCTGTAATTGCAGAACTTGCCAAACAGGCAAAGAAACATTAAGGTAAAGTGCTCATCCTACACACAAGATGGCCCACTGAAGGCAAATGAGGCATTGTGTAGCATCAAAAGATATAGACCTTGTTGACTGCATTCCTCACTTCCTCCAGGAAGGGGGGACCTGTGCATGATCTCATCCCATCAGCTTGGATTCTGGGGTGAAGGGGATAAAACCCCTTGACAAGGAGAAACTGGGATCTTTATGCTGTCTGTACTCTGCAAAGATGCCTAAATGTAAGCAAGAGATCCCAAAGCTGCTTAGCATATGTTAGCCCTAAAGGACATATAGAGCTGCTTATTATAGAAGCTTCTATTACAGTCTTAGATTTTAAAAGTAACATTTGTGTATGTATGTTTCCTGTTTTTAAACAACTCTTTTTTTTTTTAAGTTAATAAATCTTGAGCTTGTTTGTTATAGGCGTTATCTTTGCTTTGAGATCTGAGTACAATTGACCTTTGGGACTGGGAGTAACCTGAATATTATTGTGATTTTTGGTGTAAGGAGACCATCTATCCCATAGTCCAGCTTCCCTCGGTGGCAAGACAGACTGGAATGCCCAAGGGAACTGTCTGACATTCCACAATAAGACTGTTATAGTGCTTTAGGAGTTCACACATTACCGGCTGGTGAAATCTAATTATTGACACAACCAGTTGGGGGTGTCTGCCCTGCTTTTCAACAGTCTGACCTAAGGCTGACACTTTCAGTCATGAGCCACTCCAGACAGCATGACATTCCTTATTTTAGTTATGAGATTTCTTTTTCAGACACCTCCCACAGTCCATCTATTTTTCAGCTCTCCCGCTACCCATGATCCTGCATACTTGCTTCTTGACACATAATGGCTTTTATTGTGTAGACATGTTGGGAAACATCATTTTCCTCTTGAAGCACTTAACTCCTGTAATGGTTCATGTAAATTTCATGCACCAACTGAGGAGACAATCAGAACTCCTTTGATTTTACTAGCATGTATGGGCCTAGTAAGAATTCTTCTTCATCCTCCCTTTTTCCCCACAAAGTAGATGTCAAGTTCTTCCCTCAGATACGTACCCATAACTTCAGTGGAAGTCAATGAGCGTTATCTGTACATATCCCAAGGAATATCCTGTGCCATAGTATTGACCTGTGGAAGTAGTACCAGTACAGGGGCATATTGCCATTTTCTAACCATGGTGCTGCTGTGAAGTACTCTTGAATCCCCAAAGAAACAGTTTTGGTGCAAATAAATTGTATACCTGTTTAAGTGACTTGCAGTGATTACAGGTAAAAGGGTAACAAGTTATGAGTATTCTGGAGTAGGGGCACCTTTGGACCTGCTCAGAGTTGCCCCACAGAGAAACTGAGGTAAACACGTATGAACCGCTGAGTTCTGTCCTCTCTGTGTATTGCAAGTCCTTCTCATGTGCGGCCAGGAGGGAAAATTAAAAGGTAGGTAAGTACCAGGGCAAAGTAAATCAGAGTGGGGACTCAGATCCTTTCATCACTCGGTTCAGCTGGGGTACTGAGACATGTCTTAACTGGAGGTGCTCCCTTTCATTTTCCTCTAAGATCCTGGAACAGCCTCTGTATTTCTTCATAAATTTATTTCCCTTTCCAGCTTTCCAGATGCTTTGCACTACCGTAGAAAAGCAAAGGAGCTAAAAACAGAGTCTGGGATCTGGCTGGGAAATTACACATGAAGACACTAATTCGAGTTTTCATAAATGTATATATTATCTTGCTATTCAAGTAACAAACACATGTTATTGAACAGAAATGGTAAAGCTCATAGAGATACTTAGCTAGCTTGTATTGATACTTGCTCTGCAGCATGCTATGTTCCTTTCCCAAATTATTTTTGCACCCTATTCATTCTCAGAAGCAATCACTGTTACACATATGTATTGCTTTGCAATTAGTGAAAGATAAGAGAGAACAGGCTGGAATAAAAGGTTAATGTTATTCTGACATCCTTTCCAAGGAAGTGACAAGGGTCAGTGAATTTTTTGGCATGTCTTCCTCCAGCTTTTGAGAAGCACTGCTCTGTGCTACAGAAATCACTCTGCATATTAGAGATGGAGGAGGAGGAGGAGGAGATCATCTCCAGGGTCATGCCTCCAAAGATCACAAGTGCAGCTGCTGGAACCAATCTAATTTAACTGCTAAATTAAACATGTTTACTGCCTCAGGGACCTCCATGAAAGAGAGGTAGAACTCTCCTGTTTCTTAAAACTGTGAAAGTATAATACAGCATGTTAGAAAGAGTGGCCAAAAAATTGTTTTCCAAAATCATGTTCTCTACATTTCTCCCTACATAGTAAACAAATGATGTTTTATGAAATGCAACCTGAGTTCTTTTTTACTCCTGTATGAGACCAATACAGATTTTGATTCAAAACAGAGATGGCAGACAAAGAGATTGCTGACCCACTAATTCCCGACCCACTAATTCCCAGAGATATTATGCATCAAACTGTATTACTAACATTTTTTCACAGAACTTATTTCTGAACACTGTTGGCTCCAAATGTTGTGGGGTTGTGTCACAACAGTAATTGACATGGGCTCCCATTCTGTGTGGTCACTGCACATTTACAATCTGATACACCTGTCCTTGTTTTATATTATTGACTGGTTTTATACACATTCACTGATACAGATCCCCATAAAATTCATTATGGAAATTTCTAATAATTAGTAATAATGAAGAAAAATTATTGCATCCCAATCACCACTTACTTCTGCCATTAGAGTTTGAGCACAATGTACGATAGAGGAAATGAGTATGACAATGCCAACTTATTTCCTGGAGAAAGGTAGTGAGGACTGATCAAATCATCACTTACATTTTGGCAACCTTCAGGTTTTCAAATGGACAGATGACCTCAGAGACTACACAACCTCTATGCCCTACAAATGATCCACATCTTCTTTTGAAATGAGGTTAAGCTTGAAACCTCCCATTCAAATTTTAGATAATTGGCGGAATGCTCAGAAAAAAAAAATCAAATGTGGCTGCTGGCAAAGCACCAGGACCTGTGCCATAGGGATTGCATCACTGCCTTTGGCTTTCTACTGGGCATCACCCCCCAGTATAAGAGAAAGGAATGAGTGTGATTTGCTTTACTTCTGAATTTGGAGACCTTTATTTGTGTGAATAATATCCCAAAATGCTGGTTTTAAATAATGAATACAACTGCTGTTTCATTAGCAAACACTGAAGGTGAATTCAGATTTAGTTGAACAAGATGAACTTTATTAAACCCTGCAGCCTGCTGTCCATGTGACTGAGTTACTTCCAGCCTAACTCCCCATGTTGCCTGGTGTCCTATTAATAATAGATCCTCCAGGTAAGTGGTTCTCAACCTTTCCAGACCTTTCAGGAGTCTGATTTGTCTTCCATACCACCAAGTTTCACCTCACTTAAAAACTACTTGCTTACAAAATCAGACATAAAAATACAGAAGTGTCACAGCACACTATTACTGAAAAATTGCTTACTTTCTCATTTTTTACCATATGACAAAAAATAATCAATTGGAATATAAATACCGTACTTACATTTTAGTGTATAGTATATAGAGCAGTATAAACAAGACATTGTATGAAATTTTAATTTGTACTGACGTTGCTAGTCCTTTTTCTGTAGTCTGTTGTAAAACTAGGCAAATATCTACATGGGTTGATGTACGCCTGGAAAACCTCTGCGTACCCCGGGTTGAGAACCATTGTGTCAGGGAACATGGGCCCTCTGATTCCAGTTCAACTGACCAAGACACATCTTCCATATTTTTCCAAGCTATTTACTATAACAAAAAAAATAAATAAATGGATGCCTATACCCCCCACCCATTGTCCCTTTGGCAAGACATTGTTAGGACATAGCAGAGTTCCTGAGCCACACTGTTTTGTCACCCCTGCGATGGGGTATTCCTCTGTGCAAAAAGTGCTAAAAAGGGGTTTGACCCAGGAGAAACAGCCTTATGTAACTGTCTCTTAGCTTTCTCACAGCTGATTCCACCCTACAATTACTCAGTGGGTATGCTGGGGAGCAGGTGTGGTGATCAAACTCCCATTTCCTTGCAAATTTCTTCTGAGGCAAATTGGGGCCTATTGTCAGTAAATACAGTGTCTGGAATGCATTCTCATAAAGTGGACCTTCAGTTTGCCAAACACTGACTTGCTTCTTGTTTCAGGCAGAGCATCAAGCTCCTCAGAATTTGAGTAACTAGTCCGCTGGAATCACTTACTGCTTTTTCTTGAAGGTACACAAGTCCACTCCCACCTTTTCCCATGGTCTGTTGGGCAATTCATATAGTAAGAGATGTCTTTCTGCTGGTGTTTATCACACAATTAGCAAATATCACATTCTTCTATGAAAGAGGAGTTGTATATTCATTCCCAGCCAGTATGCATTCTCTTGAGAACCAGTGCCAACATGTGAGGTATGTACTTTTTGCATGACATCCTTGCGTAATGAGATGGGGACAACAGCTCTCTCTGTACTTCTAATATGATTCCATCCTGCACACTCAGGTCATTCTTTACACTGAAATATGGTTCTGCTCCTACCAGTATTTGTTTTGTCTTCTGGCCACCCTGCTAGTATCGTTGTCTTGACTACAAGTTATTAGATGTCCTTTTCAGGAGTCTCTTGCATTTCCATCAGCTTGGCTGTTGACACTGGGAGACAGTGCGTCATACAAATAGATTCAACGTCCGATGCTGGGTATTTATGCTCAGGGTGTCGGCTAATACAAATAAACTGTCCTAGACAATATCTGATCTTTTCCTGGTAGTGCTGGAGGCACATCAACAACATGTGCTACAGTCTCTTTGGAACACTAAGAAGGAGGTTGGCCATGACCGTCTCCAGGGATTTGTTTTCTGATTACAAGGTGTCCATAGGCATACTCATGGAATCATGCCCACTCCAAATATCACAGCTAGAAGCTCTTGTTTTATCTGCGGGGGACAACCCCGGTTCAGGCTCCGACAGAGCTCTGCTGACATAAGCAACTGACTCCTCCTGCAAAAGAGCTACACCCAAACCTTTCTTTAGTGTGTCATACTGGAGAATCAGTGGCTCTCAAGGCTTATCTGTTTCAGCATGTCAAATGCTTCGTGTGGGGACTTGCCCAGTATTACTCAAGATCCTGCCTTGTGAACTGATGTTTGGGATCTTCACTACTGCACCCAGGTGTGGACAGAGATTGGACAGAAAATTCATCATTCCTATGAAATGCTTTACCCTTTTCACACCCACTGGAGCTGGCATGTCTCTGGCTGACGATCTTGTTAGGATCTGCTTTCAGTTCCTCTGCTGCAAATAGATATTCAATGTATATCACCTCATGCTGTTTGAGACACATTTTGTCTGGGTTCAATTTTATGTTCTTATGCCTATGTCACTGTAGAAAAACTTGTAATTTTCCATCTTGAAAGATCTTGGACGAATTCTTCCTCCCCTGGTCAACAGAAGCCACCTAGTGCATGGGTTGTTGGGAACAGAGGCAGAGCCCCTCTGGCCATGGCAAAGCGGGGCTTCCTATTGGCCAGAGAACATATCCAACTGGGCAGAGAGAAAGCTGATGGGGACATGGGGGCCAGATACAGACCTGGAAACAACCACATGCAAGGAAGTGGCAGTTCCTAACCTCAGTGGTTTCTTTTGAAATGGCAAACATTCAGGCTTTTGAAGCAAACTTGTTTGGTGATTTTGGGGCTACTTTTCCCATGCCATTGGCGAAAAACTTGAGCTTTGAGGATGGCAAGATAAATGCATATGCTTGCCATGGCATATTAAACACAGATGCTTTGTTCTCTGCCACTTGATTTGGAAAGCACTTTCATGCCTATAAACTATCTTCTGCTCAGCAAGAAGCTCTACTGCTAGTTCCTGGATAAGGGAGGCTTCATCACCTCTCCCACACAGGGAAAGAAGGAAACTAAGTCACAGCTGAAATAAGCACCTTGCCAGGCTGAAATGCACTTAAAGTGATACCTACAGAGAAAAGACACTCCCCTCCCCCCCCCCTTGCCTCCTCCCATAAAAGCAAAAGATAAGGAAACAAAGAAAAATGAACAAATCATTTAGGGTTGTTTCTAAAGTGACTGTCTAGAAGTGTGACAATGAAAATAAGCGAATCATAATTTAAAGCACAGTTTGGATTTTTGACAAAAGTGAACTTAATCAGAGGGTAGAGGCATAAGAGAAACAAGAGTGAAGAAGACTATAGAAGATGTTAAGATCAAAAATTACTACAAGTGCAGCATTCAGTAAGAGATATTATCCAAGAAAAGAGGAGAAGAGAAGTTTATAGACAGAAGAGGTAAAAATGGTGAAGAAACACACTAATTTTAGCCTCGGTATTTACAAACAAGCACAAGTAACAGATGTTGTGGTAATGTCTGGTTACTCTTAGTAAACAGGCCACAGTCACTGGAAGGAATCTCTTGGGTTCACAGACAATATATGGAAACAGTAACCACTTTATTAGATGGAAGCTAGAGAGCAACAGGTCTGCTCTGCAGCTCGGCCAGAATAGAACTCCTAAGGCCTGCATCTGGTGCTCCTAACTGCTGGTGGGTGTCCAGCTGCTGTTCACACACACAGAATTTTGAAGTGCCAGTACACAATATGCAAAAGACTTCAGAGAGACATGAGTATTTACTAGAAGAGGAAGATGTACAAAGAAAATCTGGATGATGATCGTATACAAGAAGCTGTCAAGAAGTTAAAATGCCTGAAAGTTGATCATTACAGTAGATTATTTCTCCATTGTGCAAAGCCAGTAACTACCTCAGTTTACCTTTTACTAACCATTCTCTTATGAGGTAAACAAAAAACATCTAACAAACTCAAAAAACCTTTACTGTACCTAGCTACCAACATGGACCAGATACAATACTGAAACCTTTCCAACTCTAACTTATATGATTCTATTATTGACTAAACCTACAAAATGTAATCAGAAGGGTTAGGAGAAGCCATTTTGACTCACTTTCTCAGGAGTGGCTTTTCATTTTGTGTGCACTTTCATTAGCATCAGCAAGAAGAGTGGCACCACAGCACAGACAGTGTCAATACTTTCGTTATAAACCCTGTCAGCAGTTCATAGCTAGGTTTTGGAGATTTTTTTTTAATTGTATCTAGTCAAAACATAATACACATGCTTTCAGCTGGGTGGAATTTGTTTTGCAATGTTTAAGAACAGCTGACAGATCCTTTTTGTCATTCAAAAGGCCAAAATGCCCTATGCTGTGATTTACTGGGGGGAGGAGGAAGGGTGTTCTGTCCATGGCCATAAATAAAATGCTACATTTTCAAAATCAAAACTTTGGCAAAAATGTATAACTTTGGCTACAAGTCCGTTAATTTCAGTGGAGTCATGTCCACTAGCACCAAGGCTGAATTCAGCCCTCAGTATTTAATTCTATTATAGGCAGTGAAATTTTCTATGCTGGGTGTCTGCCTCCCGATAACTCTTTTGGAAATTTTCAGCCATTTCCAAAAGCAAGGCTGGGGGAAAATACATTGTTTGCCCCTGTTAAAAATTTGAGAACTTTTCTTTGAAATGCTCTGGCATGCTTACGAGTAGAGACTTGAAACTTGTCATGTTAAAACCTTTGAAAAATTGCAGAGATTTTTGCTAAAATCTCTGAAGACTCCATCTCACGGAGCCTCTTCAGACTCACACTGCTCCTACAGGTCAGCAAACTGTGCATGCTCCATCCCCACAGAGCAACTGAGCAGGCTTTGTCTGCTCACAGTTCCTGTGCGTGACTGGACTGCACTGCACATGTGCCATCCACGTTCAACAGAAAGGCCAAGAATTAAATAGGTATGCACTACATTCTCACTCCAGAGTTGGTTTAGAAGAACATGAAGAAACTGGCACCGCGGCCAATGAACCTGTGGGTAGACTGAGAACGCCTGTCAATTCAGCATCTTTCACTAATCCCACTGGAAGAAACATGTGGTAATATTACATTGCTCTGTTAAATAAGGAGATTGGATATCTGAACTGGGAGTTATCTGACCTTTGGCCTCTGAACCCACATGAATAGACTGGAAAATGTTACAAGCTAAATATCCACATACAATACATACACACGTATTTATACTCACTGAATATTGCATCTCAGGCACAACTGTCTTTATGCACTGTGTAACTGGGTGCAGACTCACTGGCAGCGCCTCCTGCTGGTCATCTCGGGAATTAGCGTTCCAGCTTCTGGAGTGCCCTCTGTCAGCCGGTGTCTCGCCTTGCTGCTGGCTCCCGTGTCCCTCCCAGGACCCCGGTGCCGCTTTAACTGGGTGCTGCCCCCTGGCAGTACCCCACAGTTCTGGGTCTCCCCCACCCAGGGAAACCCCCACCCACTATCCCTACCTCGCCTCAGTCATAGGCTCCTGCCAGTCACCAGCTAACCCCCACGCCCTGGAGCAGACTGCAGAATGAGCCAGTCATCACAGGCAAGGTTGGGTTTGGACCTGCTGCCTCTGGCTACCCATGGGTTGCCCCCTGCAACCCCAGTATCTAATAGGCCTTACCAGGCCTGCAACCTGGTAGTTTCCTAGGCCAGAGCTCCCTGGCTCCCTTGGCCTATCCCCAGCCCTGCTCTGCTCTGCTCCCCTCCCCTCCCCTTCCCTCCCCTCCAGACACTTAGTTAACCCCTGCAGCCAGGCCCTTCTCTCTCTCTCTCAGAGCAGAGAGAGACTCTCTGGGCTTCTGGCTCACAGCCTTAAAAGAGCCAGCTGGGCCCCAGCTGAGGCTGCTTCCCCAATCAGCCCCACTGCCTTTCTCCTGCAACAGAACCTCTCTCAGGGCTGTTTTAAACCCCTCTGGGCCCGAGCGGGTGGCCACCCCACTGCACACTGCGACTGCAGCAAAGTGATTCTGTACTCTGCTACCACAGGCTGTCTCTCAGAAGTCACCATAGAACCCGTTATATCTGCATCATCTTTCACATAAGTCAAGTTTGTTTTACATTCAGGCAATGTGTTTCAAGACTTCATGATATTCTGGAAAGCAAAAGCCACAATCACATTGTTAAATGTAAAGTCAAAATAAGAAGTGCAGAAGCATTATGCTTCAGGAAGGCAAATATTAATAGGAAGCTAGATTTACTGAATGCAATCAAATAGAATGATATGCAGGTGCTTCAAGGGGAAATGAAGGGTTTTTTCAAATGGAAAATATGGTATGTACAAAGGTTTGTTGGCATCTTCCTTCTCATTCTTGATCAGACTAATTCCCCTCCCATTTGTGAGCACATAACTGTGTGGCAACTACAGCAACTGCTTACTTCAAAAAGTAATACTAGGAAGGAAGGTCATGCATTTTTAACTTGCTTTCTTTTAATGCATTTTAGCAGCTGGAAACAAGGAGGAAAGTCAGCACCACTGTTCCCTCTAAGCTGTGCTCATTCACACAGATCCTAAACCCCGCACACATGGTGAAACACCACATGCACAAAAATTTGCACAGAAGACATTTTTTGCGCACACAGCCTGTCAAAAATTTGCACAGAAGAATTTTTTTGCGCATATGGCCTGTCAAAAATTAGAGGGAACACTGGTCAGCACCATTACCCCAATTCAGGAAGGCACTTAAACATATTCTTAAATCCATTCCTGTTTGGCAAAGAACTTCAGCACATGCTTAATTACCATTAAAGTCAATGGGACTTAAAGCTTATGCTTAACTGGAAGCACATGATAAGTGTTCTGCTGAATAGATATGTTTTGCTAAATAGTCTGTCCAAGTGACCAGTCAGGTCTCTTTTGACAACAAGTAGGAGTTCCACACACAGCACTAGTGATAGTTCTAAAACCACAGTTTAAGAACCAGGGATGGATGCCATTTAGTAATTAAGGACTATCCTGCAATGGGAACCCATGGGCAAAGCATCTTTCAGGTTTGGGGCTTAATATTGTAACACAGAAAAGAATAAGAAAAACAGTGGCAAACATGAATAAGAAAGTGCATATCATAAAATTTGTGAAAAAGCAGTTTATTAAAGAACAAAACTATCAAAACTGTATGGATGCCACTAAAGATGCACAAAACGGGTTTTATGGATTCTGATTTCTATGGGTCATTTCAGAAAAAAAATCAAGGTATTCTTTAAGAGATGCTTCTCCAGCAGACCTCATATATATAATGGGTTAAAAGTGTTAGCTTATTAACAGAGGATTACAGAAATAAAGGAGACCTTGAACACACCTGTATAAAACTGTAAACCCAAAAGCATAAAGGAACAAATTAATATGGAAAACATTTAAAACTATATAGTAGTAATAGATAAATCATAGAAATTAGACAAGTAGCCAACCAATTACAGTAGGTTACCTAGTCCAGGATTGCTGTCTGCTGCATATTTTTCTAGGGTGTTTTTTTTCCAGTATAGTTTTAGAGTTATATTTTCAGAATGGTGCATGCCCATAATTTGGGTGCAATTTTGCATGAGTGACTATCAACATGTTTAATTGGATATTTACACACACACAATCAACATGGCAGTGGCTGCACATGCACTTATGTGCACAATTTGAAAATATAGCTCTTAGAGATATCCAGGATCAGGCTTCCACTATTTCACTTGAAATAATAATCCACAGTCTCATAGCTCTTCGTCATTCAAATTTTTTCCTGCCATTGTTAACCTACCATTTCTCTTCTGAATTTGATCCCGTGCATCCAACTTCATGCCCTTCCTGCCCTCCCCCCACACACACACACTTTTCTGGTCATTACTTTGTCAAGTTATACCTGTTAGTTATTTTGCGCCTTCCTAATCAATCACTCTCTTCAGATCCTTAATCTTTTTGGGCTGCTCTTCGAATTCCTTCTAGCATGTTTATATCTTACAGATAATTAGAATTGAATGCCAGTCCATCATTGGATTTGTGCTAACCTTCTGAGGAAATTGAGAGCACATATGACTCTTGCTATACTAAGATGATTTCGTTTGCAAATGTCTGGAGTATTTACATTTTAATTTGTAATTGGGATATATATCTGAGTTAAAATATGTATTTCCAAAAATTATGTTATTTATTTTTGTGCATCTCACAGCATTTTAACTGTGAATATTTTAATTACTGGGAATTGTAATACAACCTTCATACAATGTGTGCCCAATTTTTGAATTAGTAAAATGCAGAACTAAACTTTTGACCCCCAAATGTATCAAGGGGGGAAAGGATTACCAATAGAAAGGTATAGAAGTCAAAGGAAGGAGAGGAGGAGAAACAATTCCAGTTAGGAAATCAAAAGAAATCAAAAAAGTTCTTGAAATGCACAAAGAGCAGACAGAAGGCCACGGTAACAGAATGGCCCTTAAAGAACAAGAGTAATAAATTACTGACAGGTGAAACTGATGTCACTCAGAATCCATTTTCAAATGTTTATATAGCATCTTGACCATTAAAATAAATAAATAAATAAATAAAAATCTATACTGGACTGAAACTTGGCAAACCACAATTCAGCCAAAGAGTAGATCATCTACCAGGAGGAATTCACTGGGGAAAGACAAGAATTTTTTTTTAAGTTAATTTAGGACTTTAGAGGAACCAATTCTAGGATTCTATATGTTGCATTATTATTATTCATATTTAAACAGTTCATTACCAGGAATCCCACTGGAGCAGGTATAATAGTCTGGAAGCAAAATCTAATTATTTAGTCAGTGACCTCTGTTTGTTGAAAACACTTATGGATTCCAGCTACACCACAATTCCCTTTCAAAGTGACTTTTGAATGCTTATTTGACCCCCATCTTCAAAGTATACATATTAAAGATTTCAATTTTGCCTTCCAGTGTTGGATTGGTTCAATATTTCCCACAAATCACATAAGAGAACATTCTAATAACTTGCTGACTAGCATCTTAATCTAGAGACTGTTGCCCCAATTTCAATGGGACAATTTATGGAATAAGATACTCTCCAGTGAGAGTAGAGGGGTCAGAATCTGGACCCATATTACTGAAGAGCTATTTCACCACTATCAAAATAGGACAGTATTTCTAACAGTTACTTAAAATTTTCTACTTCAGGCTTTGGTTTGGTATTTTTAAGGATTCTTTCCAAAAGCTTTGGGATAATCTTAGAAAGCCCTGTTTGAGAATGTTTAATTAAGCTAGCCATTTTGAGAAAAAATGTTAAACACACTCAGTGTCCCATAATGTAATAGATTAAATGGCAGTTTAATGTAGCATAGTATAATTGCTTGTGACAAAGTGCTTCCATGTGTCAGCATGCACTGCAGCTTCCCAGGACAATTGATTTGAGAGAGAGAGAGAGAGAGAGAGAGAGAGAGAGAGAATGAAACTGATTTTATGTAACAGCAGGATATGATGGTATTTTCTACCCTATTCTAACCTCTCACCAAACTCTCTTCTCTCTTTTAGTAGTCATTTTATCATAAAGGAATGTCAAGACCTTCCTTTATTATGTCAGTGTTTTATATGGTCACAAAGCAGCTACAGCTGACCCTCATGACAGGAATATGACATCACTTTATGCTAAAGCAAATATATTGATTTTTCCTCTTGCTTGCCTTAGGGTTGCACAGAAAATCCATTAGGTTTCAGTGCAGCTGCAGGGCAACTTTTTTTTTCCAGAGCACTCTGGGCTGTTGTCATATTGCTGTGAACCATACTTGCTTCACTTTGACAATTTTCTAACCATTGCTAATGTTTATTATTAAAAACTAAGCGACTATACACTAAAAATTTAGTGGTGCTGGTATGGTTTGAACAAAGCCCTAAAGCTTCCATGGCCTGCACATTCTGAGCCTATCTGTGATCCCTATCTTTAAAGTTGCACTGAGCTGACCGAACAGAATTTGGAGACAGCCTATTGCTCCGCACCCTGCTCCCTCTCCCACACCCAGATATACTTATGCAGTCACTGAAGGCTTGCTTTGCTGTTAGCCATATATGGCATGTGATTACCACTTATGTTGTCAGGGGACTCAATGAATCTGACATCCGCAGGGAAGAGGAGAAAATGCTCCCTAAGGCTCACTGGCTGAAAGCCAGATGCAGCTTAGCTAAAGAAATGCCTTAAACACCAAAATCCCTCCAGGGTTATAGAGACAGATACAGAGGCGACACGTGTGTTGGGGGAGGGCATGCGGGGTCATGTGCCCACCCCAGATTTGTTGCTTGGCTTGTCCTGAGCATACTCACACGGACTGAGCATGCTCAGTAATACTGCTGAAGCCACCTGCCCTCGGTCTGCCCCCACCCCACCCCCATCAGCAGGCATGGGTCACCCATCAATACATTACTACTAAAACTCTGCAGTAGCCTTAAATAACCTCTGGTGGAGGGCAGTCATGCTGTCTATTTCTGGACCAGATTCTACTACTCGTTGTGAGTAAAGACATTAGAATCTGACCCAGAGATAGGTAGGTGGAATGACTGACTTCCCCAGAAGTTGGTTCCCATCCTTTGCAGTGTTTGAGCATATTGTATTTGTCTCTAAGTCCCAAGGGACAGTTTTTAAACTTTCAAAAATTAAGTGAGGAGGCTGCTTAGTATCAAGTATTCTAATAGAGGCTAGCTTTTTTCAGGAAGTGAGAGACGCTAATATTAATTATTATTATGTTCAATAAGGAAAGGCAGGTGGCTCCTGCCCTGCAGATTGAAGTCCCCTGAATAGCATTACTGACATGCCCTTGTTCCTTCAAGGAAAGAGGATTTTTAAGAGGAGAGAATTTAACCTTGTTTCTCACGTCTTTCTTGTGTGCAGTCTGATCATTCCAAGCTACTTAATTCTTAATGTCCTTCACACAATTGCTAGTTTCCACATTTTCCACTGATAAGAGAAAATGTCTCTGGGCTAGATTCTGTGGGACAAATTCTCCTCTCACTTAGGCCATGTTTACACGAGAGAACTTACAGCGGCCCCAATGGAGCTGCGCTTCTGTAAGATCTCCTGTGTAGTTGCTCTATGCTGATGGGGGAGTCTTTCATTTCTCTTGATCCAGGTAAAGAGAACCCCTACAAGGGAACAGACAAAAATAATTGCCTGCTTTCCTATGGAAAGTGGTCACTGTGTCCTGTAACTTACTTTAAATTTCACAGGAGAGTTTAGAAACTGTAAATTAAGCTCTTTAAGGAATAACTTGCTGTGTGACCAGAAAAACTAAAAGCTCCAGAGTCAAACTTCCTAAGAAATCCAAACTAACTTTCATCCTATTTTGTGTGTGTGCGTGTGCGCACGCGCTTTATGAATCAAAAGCTCGGTCTTTCTACATGTGAATAATCTGTCTTGTTCTGAGTGCTACTGTAAGCCCTAAAGCATGTGAAATGCTTACATATAAATCAAAGAATGTAAGGACTGTGTCCACTAAATTAAGAGGAACGATAAGGCTTTTTTTTTCTCCTTTCTAAAAAGATTGTTACACTATAGAAGTTGTATGAATGGTGTAGCACCAGAAGGAAAAGGGAATACTGAAAAATAAGCACCTAACCAGGATATAACTGAAATATGATAAGAAAATACCTTAAAAAGGGGAAAATTCCAGTCAATAGTCTGGGCTAATACTGAAATACAATCCCAGAAATGAATCAAACATAAAAAGCCTCTGATAAGAAAAGGACCAAAGAAATTTGTTACACAGCAATACCACTTAATGGATATTAACTGAAGCAGGAGAAAAATGAGAGCGCTGAAATCTGAGTGCTCAGCTGGCAAGAGTCCAAGAGAAACAAGGGCGGCCACCTTCCAAGCCAACCCCAAACCAGGGTATATAAACAGAGATCACCATGTGGGACTCAAGAGTTGAGTGAACGCACAGAGAAGTGCTTGGGCCAGCCACATGGAAAGATTCTCCCATATCCCAGGGTTACAGGGCTAAGAAGAAGTGGTAAGTTTTTATTTCATAGAATATTTCCTTTCTTGAATAAAAATAACTGAAAGCAATCTTGTTGAGTCTACATGTTTTCTAGTGAGACCTCAAGTAACCATATTTTGGATTCGATCTAACTAGGGCTATATGTATGTTTCTCCTTTATAAGCCCACACAACTTGACACAAATAATAACTTTAGGCAATTGTTCTTGATATTTTAAACTTGTCTCTTTCATACCAAATGATTCAAATAGAAAGGCCCACATTTTTAAAAGTGCCTTCGGACATGTGCCTTCTTACTCCTTGGAAAATTACTGGACGTGTACTAAATTGATAACTGATAAGTAAATGCAATGAGAGAGCTTGGTGACTTTTTTTGTTCCCTGGTGGTCCCCAATACTGGTCTATGTTAATTGCTTACAAGACTGCATGTGTATTTTGTGTTCACTACATGCCTACAACATTTGTTGATCAATGAAATGTTGATTGTATGCCTACATGGTTCTTGAAGAATTAATAAACTGTTGATCAGTTAAGAATAACAAAGTGTCCTGAGCCAAGAAATACAGTTCAGGGTAAAAGGAGACCTGAAAAGAACCTACTGCTAAAATTAGTAAGTTAGTGCTCTCTGGACTCAATAAAAAGGGGCTATCCTAATTAAATTCCATCCCAATATTGACTGTAACACTTAAATTGGCAAAACTTTAAAATGTAACTGGAACCTCAGCAAATCCCTAAAATTGACCCCATCTCAGACTTATACTTGTTAGTCTCGCCTCATTTTCTAAGAGGTGACTGAGAAGGCATAGACCATGATCTAATTGTGCTGAGTTTGTCACTCACAGATGAAAGGGATTGGACCTTTTCATTGGGTGGCTCACAGCTACAAAACTTCCTTTCATCAAATATCAGTATCCCCTTTAAAAGCAGGATCAGTATGTCACAACATTAAAGAAAACCATACTACCCTTCCCTGGAGGATCACCATGCAAAGGCTTCGGGGGCTAAATCCCCAAAGAGATTTATGTGCTCCAATACCCAACTTTGCAATGCCTAACTTTTAAGTCCCTTGCCTCCCAGTGGAATTCACAATCCCAAGTTAGGCACCCAAGCTCTTTCTACAATGCATGGTGAGAATTAGGGGCCTAAGAATGGGATCCACTATCCCTGCTGAATTGCAAGTTATAAATCAAGCAAAAGATTCCCAAGATTTTCACTTGAAATCATAATTATGGATAATGGATCAAAAGATAAGTGGGGGTCCCTGATAGAGTAAAAAATCATCACAAAAAGACCATCTAATTTTATTACTGATAAACCTGTATTCTCTCACATCATTTCAAATTGATTAGCTTAATAAAAATACCATCAGCCTTCAAGTAAGGAAGCATAATCTTGGCTGAGTCATCAGTACCCTGGTATGATTCTTTTTAAAATCTTTTCAGTTGTCCTGCATTTCCAATACCAGCAGAAATTAGTCATCTAATATCTTTCTGGCTGCTCTTTTCCTGATAATTTCCTATATTGCCAGTTCACTACATTTTAACCCATTCTTTAGTGAAGAAAACTAATAGCAATTAAAAGTAGGCCAAAGAGACACAGCGTTCTTGGCAGAGCACTATTTGTAAAATGGAGAATTAGCTCTCTAGAGCTTTAATCATTCTCATTATTCTTTCTTTTTATCGTATATGAGTCAGAGAAAATGAGATCTCAATTCTCATAGGAGAATTCATAGGTTGTTTGGCTTGGATGCAACTAAACAATATTTGTAGGCTACTGTTATTGTTTGTATTACAGTTGTGCGAACTTGCTCCAACCAGGCTGACCCATTGTGCCAGTTTTTTTCTATTTACAGATACAGAATAGAAATAGTCCTTGCCTCCAAAAAAGCTCACATGCTTTAATATAAATATTTGTCCCTTCTTCCTACACCAGTATCCACCCTTCACACAAGCATCTCCCCTTGGTAGAAGAATTCTGGGACCTTGCAGGTAGTCTCCTCAGTGGAGGAAAAAGTATCAGTAAGACAGAGTCTGGGTATAAGTCTAAGTGTAGCTGGCTTTACTTACACACAAGCACTGGTCCTACAAAAAAAAGCAGTCACAAACAGTGCACAGGCAACCCCTCTGCAAGGAATCTCAGCCTACACACCAATGCCTAGTTCCCAGGAAGGCACTCTGGTCCATGAATTACCAATCAATATCCAATAAAGTAGAGAACAAACACCGCTATCTGCCACAGCTTCTCTCCAATGAGAACTGCATAATCCACCTAAAAACAACATAGCACCACCTTGATTATCATACACATTGTAAAGAGAGTGATCACTTTACATAAGCTATTACCAGCAGGAGAGTGGGGTGCTGGGAGAGAAAACCTTTTGTAGTGATAAACACCCATTTTTTCATGCTTTGTGCGTATAAAAAGATCTCCTATACTTTCCACAGTATGCATCTGATGAAGTGAGCTGTAGCTCACGAAAGCTTATGCTCAAATAAATTGGTTAGTCTCTAAGGTGCCACAAGTACTCCTTTTCTTTTTGCAAATACAGACTAACACAGCTGTTACTCTGAAACCTTCAAAAGACTAAGACTTGTTTGCATACTTAGACCCACCCCTGTAAAACTAGGTTGTAACTCCAACTGGTGACCCCTGCCGTAAGAACAACATTTTGTCTGTTGACCTAATTTTTTAAGTAAATCAGTGTCAGCTTATTTTTGTTCTTGTTTTATAGTTGAATATTCTCACTCTTGATCCGGCAAGCACACGTGACATAACGAACTCACTTAAAAAGAAGTCAGAACGTTCTTTGTTTTTTCTGTCTACAATATTCTTCCACTCCCCATGATGTATAATGCCATCTACAATGGCACCTAGCACTCACACTGTAGAACAGCAGCATCCACACACATGAACGCTGCCAGTGCTAATTTATTCCAGCAAATTGCCTGTTAGTCTCACTTCCCCCATTTCTCACAACACAGTTAAACTCCACAGAACTTACTCTGACCATGGTTACTATTCCTAGCCACGTTTGACTACCCAAACCAAAGGAACAAAGCTTTCTAAGCTGTCCATCTAAAATAATGAGCTGTAATGCCATCTGTGGTGCTCAGCAGTAAAGTACATTTACAAGCACAGTATTAATCTGCTAATCCACTTGAATTTTTTTCTCTTCTGAACAACTCTGGCTATATAATCTCATTTCTTCTAATTCCAAGTGACCCTGTTGCTTAGTACTAATAATCTATGAAAATTGAATCTAGCAATCATTCTGACTGTTAATAAACTTTAAAGAACTAATTAGCTTTTTTAAAAAAATATCAATTTGTAAATTAGCATTTATTTATGTTTGAACCAATCTTGGTGGTATTAATACATATTCTAATCACAAATTCTCCAAGAGCCAAACTAGTCAGCTCCTAAACAATCACATTTCTTATTAGAAGGGTGGTTTACTACCAACATTTAACCTAATTTTCATGTCACATTTCTGACAGGCAATAATGCAAATGTTATGTGGTCTTAACCAGTTCCCATACACATAGTCCTTTTGTGGATCTAGCCCTTAGATTTTTTTTTGGAGCTGAATCACCACACAAATGTAATGCATTTTGGCAATGGGATGACGATGAGGGTGTATGGCTGGTAGATTAATATAACTACATTAATGCTGGTCTTGGAGAAGGCCACCCATCTTCTTTCCCAGGGATGGCATATGCAGAAATAATGACAGGTTTCAGAGTGGTAGCTGTGTTAGTCTGTATCAGCAGAAAGAACGAGGAGTACTTGTGGCACCTTAGAGATTAACAAATTTATTTGAGCATAAGCTTTCGTGGGCTAAAGCCCACTTCCTCAGGTGCATGCAGTGGAAAATACAGTAGGAAGTTATATACACACACAGAAAACGGGTGGGCTATTATAAGCAGGAGGAAAAAAAATTAATGTCACAGCAAACCTGGTGGCTGAAATTTGTGACTTTGTCCTCACCCATAATTATTTCACATTTGGGGACAATGTATACCTTCAAGTCAGTGGCACTGCTTTGGGTATCCGCATGGCCCCACAGTATGCCAACATTTTTATGGCCGACTTAGAACAGTGCTTCCTCAGCTCTCGTCCCCTAACCCCCCTACTCTACTTGTGCTACATTGATGATATCTTCATCATCTGGACCCATGGAAAAGAAGCCCTTGAGGAATTCCACCATGATTTCAACAATTTCCATCCCACCATCAACCTCAGCCTGGACCAGTCCACACAAGAGATCCACTTCCTGGACACTACGGTGCTAATAAGTGATGGTCACATAACCACCACCCTATACCGGAAACCTACTGACCGTTATACTTACCTACATGCCTCCAGCTTTCATCCAGACCACACCACATGATCCATTGTCTACAGCCAAGCTCTACAATACAACCGCATTTGCTCCAACCCCTCAGACAGAGACAAACACCTACAAGATCTCTATCAAGCATTCTTACAACTACAATACCCACCTGCTGAAGTGAAGAAACAGATTGACAGAGCCAGAAGAGTACCTAGAAGTCACCTACTACAGGACAGGCCCAACAAAGAAAGTAACAGAACGCCACTAGCCGTCACCTTCAGCCCCCAACTAAAACCTCTCAGAGCATTATCAAGGATCTACAACCTATCCTGAAGGACAATCTCACTCTCAGAGGTCTTGGGAGACAGGCCAGTCCTCACTTACAGACAACCCTCCAACCTGAAGCAAATACTCACTAACAACCTCACACCACACAACAAAAACACTAACCCAGGAATCTATCCTTGCAACAAAGCCCATTGCCAACTCTGTCCACATATCCATTCAGGGGACACCATCATAGGGCCTAATCACATCAGCCACACTATCAGAGGCTCATTCACCTGCACATCTACCAATGTGATATATGCCATCACGTGCCAGCAATGCCCCTCTGCCATGTCCATTTGCCAAACTGGACAGTCTTTACGTAAAAGAATAAATGGACACAAATCACACGTCAAGAATTATAACATTCAAAACCAGTCGGAGAACACTTCAACCTCCCTGGACACTCAATTACAGACCTAAAAGTGGCAATTCTTCAACAAAAAAAACTTCAAAAACAGTCTCCAACGAGAAACAGCAGAACTGGAATTAATCTGCAAACTGGACACCATTAAATTAGACTTGAATAAAGACTGGGAGTGGATGAGTCATTACTAACTAAAAACTATTTCCCCATGCTAATTTCCCCCCTGCTGTTACTCACACCTTCTTGTTAACTGTTTGAAATGGGCCATCCTGATTATCACTACAAAAGTTTTTTTTCCTCCTGCTGATAATAGCCCACCTTAATCATTGGTCTCATTAAGAGTTGGTATGACAACCCCGATTTTTTTCATGTTCTCTGTGTGTGTGTATAATAATATATCTATCTATCTCTTCCTACTGTATTTTCCACTGCATGCATCTGATGAAGTGGGCTTTAGCCCACGAAAGCTTATGCTCAAATACATTTGTTAATCTCTAAGGTGCCACAAGTCCTCCTCGTTCTTTCTGCAGAAATAATGGTTATTTCATGACAGGGAGTCAAAGGCATCTGGAGAAGTGGAACCCCCAAAATAAAGGTTATTTAGAGTGACCACTTGTTCTGAGCCAGGCATAGTACAAAGGATCCCTTCACTTGAGGGGAGAGCGATGTATAGAATTAATAAAAATGGATAAAAGGAGACATCTCAACATTTGTAGTTTTAGCTCAAACCTACATTTTAAAAAATAGCCTTTCCTATTCAATAACAAGACTGTCAAGAAATACTACAGTCCGTTTTCCTCTCCAAGTGACTCTAAAAATACTCATTTTCTATGGTCATTTCGAAATATGATTTTAGCAAATTTTTTACTGACATTCATGAGGTTTAGGGACTTATTTTGGGGGTGGAGGGTGTTATGGTGGGGAGAAATAATAAGTAGTCCTGGAACTTCTGAATATTAAAACATTTTCTGTAAGAAAACACATTGCATTTCTAGGCAACGGTCTTTTGTTTAATGTAGAAACATTACATTAGCCTCATTAGAGCAGCAAAATTAACTTGAAATACTGTAGATGTGACAGGTTTATTGCTTGCCCATGGGATTTAGAACAAAGCAATAAACAGCAGGTCTGACCAAGCAAGTCTCTCTCATTATCTGAATTTCTGCATCTGATGAGCAGTAATATCTGACAAAACAGATTGCATGTTAACCTTTCCCTGCTATCTCCTTCATGTAAGCAGGTTCATTAAGACTTACAGTACCTTCTCAACTCTGTCAATAGAAATCAGTCTCTTTTTGTGAGGTAGTGGAATGTTTAATGGCGCACTCCTAATTTTCCCCAAGACAATTTTAACAGGTAAGATTTATGGTATATTTGTGATTAAAAGTAAACTTTGTAATGAACAAGTTATATCCATCTTCAAATTCACAATTCTCTTTGTGATGCTTTTGAAACAAGAGCCCAATCCCACAAGATGCTAACTGCCTGCTACAAGGTGCACCCTCAGTTCTCAAGAAGTTGGGAGTTTTGACATTGACTTTAATGGCAACAGGATTAACCCCTCAGTGATCACCACAGTTTTCAAGTCAGGTTGAATGATTTTCGCATCTGATAGAAAAATAGCTACAACACACATAATTCAGACAACGCACTACTGTTTATTATAGTGCTAACTTGCTAGGCACTTTCCCAACGGATACAAAAAAAAAAGATCCCTTCCCTGAAATGCTTACAGTTTAACTGTACAAATATACATGACATGGAGTTAGGCAGAGAAGGGGGACAACTAAAGAAATATGACTGAACTATAATGTTACCACATGGTGTGTGTGTCTGCGTGTGTGCATGTGTGTGATTAACATGCATGTCTTTTGCAACAGGTTAAATGGGATAGGAGTGTGCGTACTAAAAGTGCATAACCGCATTGGAGAAGTGAGTTTTCAGAAAGTTTTTGCAAGAAAGGCTGGAAACACGTTAGAATCAGAGAAAGGGTTACAGAAGACTAAGGCTGCATGAAGACAAGCATGGAAGGAGGAGAGGAAAAAGCTTTGTCATGTGACCTGGGTGGAATGTAATTGGTGAGGAAAGAGACAACAGCAGATACATAGATAGAAGCTAGGATGGAACCTTGAAGATAACACGAAACTAACAAACATGAACATGTTTCTGACAGTGAATGGAAGCTAGTGGAAAAAATCTATATATGTAATTCATGTCCAATATTATATAAAGAATCCTGTGTAGTTCATGTCTGTCCCAGGATGTTAGAGAGATAAGGTAGGTGAGGTAATAGCTTTTATTGGACCAAATTCTGTTGGAGAGAGAGACAAGCTTTCAAACCACACAGAGCTTTTCCTCGGGGCTGGGAAAGGTACTCCCAGGGTCACAGCAAGATGCAAGGTGGAACAGATTGTTTAGCAGAATTAGTTTGCACATATTGCAAGGGACAATTCAAGGTAGAGTGGCCCATTAAAACCCTTGCAGTCATAGGTCAAAAAGAGAGGGTTAATTGGGTTACAGATCATTGTAATAAACCATAAATCCAGTCTCTCTGTCCAGTCCATGATTTTTTAGTCTAGCAGAGTAATAAATTTAAACTCCCAGGCTGAATCAATAATATTTTCATCCTATGGACAGATGACTTAAAACTCCCTCATAGATTTCAACCACAACTTTAACCACCACCCCCATACTTCAAATCATCTCTAGAACACTCCCGCTAGCATCAACTTCCTAGACACCACAATCAGCTTCAGCAATGGAACCCTACAAGAAACCCACAGATCACCACACCTACCTTCATAGGTCCAGCAACCACCCCAAACACAATCAAGCCCTGGTCTGCACTCCAGAGTTAGGGCGACACAAGGAAGCTTACATTGACTTAACTCTGAAAGCATCTACACTAAAATGTTACTCCTCCCCAGCGTAGCTCATCAGCTATGCCACCTTAATAACTCCACCTCTGCAAGAGGTGTCAGCGCTTAGGTCAGAGGTGGGGAAACTATGGCCCATGGGACCCTCCTGCCTGGCCCCTGAGCTCCTGGCCCAGGAGGCTCACCCCTGGCCCCTCCCCTGCAGCCTCAGTGCACCGCGCCGCCGGCGCAATGCTCTGGGCGGCCGGGCAGCACAGTTGCAGAGCTGCAGCCTGACCCGGTGCTCTGGCCAGTGTGGCTGTAGCGCCACCAGCCACTGGTGCTCTAGGCAGCGCAGTAAGGGGGTAGGGGGGTTGGATAGAGGGCAGGGGAGATTGGGGTGATGGTCAGGGGGCAGGGAACAGGGGGGTTGGATAGGGCAGAGGTCCCAGGGGGGCATTCAGGAAGAAGGGGGTGGTTGGATAGGGCAGCAGGGGGCAGTCAGGGGCAGGGGTTCTGGGAGCAGACAGGGGACAGGGAGAAGGGGTGGTTGGATGGAGAAGGGGTCCCGGGGGACAAGTCACGAATGAGACGGGGGTTGGATTGGGCGGCAGGGAGCAGTCTGTGGTGGTTGGGGCAGGAGTCCCAGGGGAACCATCAGGGGGCAAGAATCAGGGGAGGAGGGGGTCGGATAGGAGGCAGGGGCTGGGCCACGCCTGGCTGTTTCGGGAGACACAGCCTCCCCTAACCGGCCCTCCATACAATTTTTGAAACCCTATGTAGCCCTCAGGCCAAAAAGTTTGCCTGCCCCGGCTTAGGTTGATGTAGTGAGGGCGATGCAGACACTGCATTGCCTACATCAACTGTTGCTGGCTTTCAGAAGACGTCCCACAATGCCCCATGCTGACAGTTAAATCAGTGGAAGCATCCCTGGTGAGGATGCGCAACGCTGACACAAGCAGCATAGCGCATACATGCAAAAGAGATTTAATTACTGCAGTGGCTGTATGTCAACATAAGTTAGGTCAACATAATTTTGTAGTGTAGACATAACCCAAGAAATCTGTTATCTACACCCAGCCAGTCAGATACCATAAAATATGCTTTGAGGAGAAAATGTGTATATCCCAGATTAACACACTTAAATCTTTCACCAAACAAGGACACTCCACCAGAGAAATCGATGACATCATAGAATGAAGAACTCACACACCCCAAGAGAACCTGCTTCAATGCAAAAGTAAAACCCCCCTCTGACTGCACACCCCTGTCACCCCACACTGGAACCCATATGGAGTAGCATCAAACAATTACAACCTTTTCTCAATGGGGACCACATCCTGCAAGAAATCTTTACTGAATCCCCTCATCTAGCCTACAAACAATGCTCCAACCTTTCCAAACGCATCATAAGAAGGAAGTTCCTCACAGACCAGCACACACCAACTCAAAGCAGCACCAGACCCTGACAGAAGAACAGGTGCAAAACCTGCGGAGACCTCTCCGTTGCTACATTGATCAACACCCCCACAACACATCTTTCAAGATCGATGGAGCCTGTACATGGTTAGCATATGTGGTATATCTCATCCAGTGCACTAAATGCCCCAACAATAACTATGTGGGTGAAACTAGACAATCACTATGTCTACATTCTTGAATGAACTCACACAGGAAAATGATAAAAGACAAAAACACCCTGTCAATCTGTGAGGGAACACTTTTCACAAAGCCGTCACTCTGTATCGGACCACTCAGTCCTCATCCCCAAAGGAAACCTGCACAACACTTTCAAAAGACGAGCCTGGGAGCTTAAAATTTATTACTCTGCTAGACATTAAAAATCATGGACTGAACAGAGACAGTGGATTTATGGCTTATTATGACACTTTATAACCTAGGAACCCCCTCTTCTTTTCCCTGTGGCTGCAGAGGTGTTAATGGGACACTCTACCTTAAATGGTTCCTTACAACATATGCTAACTACTTTGCTAAACAGTCTATTCCACCTTGCATTCTGCTGTGATGCTGGGCGTACCTTTCCCAAACCTGAAAAGCAGCTCTGTGTAGCTCAAAAGCTTGTCTCTCTCACCAACAGAAGTTGGTCCAATAAAATACATTATTTCACCCATTTTATCTCTCTAATAAAGAATCCTCTTCCTTTTAATTTTGGACATCGTTTAAAAACAGAATGAAGGAGCTCAGACCTGCAGATGAGTCATATTTAAGAATGTGTTCTGGGGTAGCTTTCATATTTACAAAAAACAAAGACAAACCAAACCACTTACTCACTAATTTTAAAACCAAAATTAAACCATATGTAAAAACAATACATCAGTCTGTAAGAGTTTTGTTTGAGTAAAGACTGCAAGATTTGGCTTATTATTCCCAGAAATGGACTCATATCATGAATGACCCATCTATGATGCCTACAACCAACAGGAAGCACCACATTGGCTGGGACTTCATGTAGAAACAAACAAGGAGGAAATGAAATTTGCCAAAATAAAAAGTACATTACTGGTAGAAATGAAACATGGGCTCTCTCATGTTTCTAAAAAAGTGTATTACATTCAATAGAGTTTAAAAAAATTAGTACAGCATTTGACAGTCTTTGTCGAATACCACAGAATATTGTCAAGAATTTCTGAGAAAAAAAAATCGATATATACAATCAAACATCTGAAAAGAAATAAAATTCAATGGGAACTCAAATTGGACCTCTGTTACTATTGTTCCATATCCAGGAGTATAAATGTCATTTTGGAATAGATTGCCAAGAGCCAACTCAGCCAGAACACAGAATTTCTGTGTCTTTTGTGAGGCAAAACAGTTGTTGCCTACCAAAATTTGTGCATCTAAAATGCAACTCTGACAGGCTTGATTATTCACTTACTTACATCAATGTGATTTGTCACTCTATTGGAATCAGTGAAGAAACAGGCCTGACAATCAGTTTGTGAATCCTTAAGACGGTTCTGATCTGGAGAGGACACAAAACTTGGTTTAAACGAAAACAAAAGAAAACACAGCCTTGTTTTGAAAATGATGACCTTATCTCAAACTGCTGAGGTCACCACCAAACCATTTGTTCATTAATGCTTCCCATGAAATGATGATGATGATTTGGAATGTAAATACTCAAAGATACAGATATTTTCCCCAGATTAATCCTCAACTGATGTAGTTCAATACTTGTGTCACAATAGACTTACCTGAAGGAATAAGGAGAGCATCCAACTTTCCTTTTTTAGGATTTTTTTTAGATTTGTGAACAATTTGAGAAAAAAAAAAAGTCACCTTTATACCACGAAAACACTCCGATTGTACAATTTCTATACGTGGCATGGTTCTTAGAACTGCACAGAACATAAAAGGCGGCCATTTTCAAAGGTTGGCACCTAAACTGCACCTGCAAAATGTGCATAAATATTGTCATATAACAGTGCACACTCTGCACTGGCATAGTTTTAAAAAAAAAAAAGTCACTTGTGTGCATTGAAAGGGTAAATCTTTGATCTGAATGCTATTGTCTGCCCATTCACAGATTTTGCAAATAGTAGACTGTGACAAACTTTGGCTGATTAAACCTAAATGTTGATTGGTCTAATTATGCAAAATCCTGAGAACATCACTATTTCTTGTCCTTCAATACATAATAAATAAGGGTCTCAGAGCTCCTCTAGCAAGAAGAATATTTTTAGCTTTTGCCTGAAGAAGTCCAGTTAAAGTAATTTCAGATTAAATCAACTGTCTTCCCTTTGTCCAAGATATTTTACGTGGAAAAAATATAACTGTTATCCATGAAAACTCTTTAGTCTGATAGCAAATCCTAATCCCACAAATCTACCAGTTACTTAAAATTAGAAATGGATATTGGAATATAGAGGGGGTTTTCAGGTCACAAACATAATGGGCCAAATTCATCCCTGGAGTTACATCAGCTTAGTCCAACACCACTCTAGATAAAAATGTTTTCTTTTAGACTTGGGAAGATGCAGTGAGATTTACTCTTCAGCAGAGGACTCGGCATGGGCTCTACATAAATCCCATTCAACAGGTGAGTCTCTGAGGTAAATTTCAGCCAAATGTAGCATATGAATTCGGAGTTGAAGTCAGTTTTACAGGCACCTCTGGCAACAGACTTTAGTGGCCCCAAAATTATTCAAAATGCCTGAGAACAGCAGAACTGAAACACTATGACTGAAATCCTGGTCCCACTGAGGTCAATGGGGATTTTATCATTGACTTCAGTGGGGCTAGGATTTTACCCCAGATGTTATTCAGCATCTTATCCCAATAGTCAAATATCCAAACCCATCAAATTTTGTCTTAAGGCCTACAGGCACTTGGGAAACAGATGATAAAATACACAATAGGAAATGAAAGGTGATCTGCTTAAAAATAGAATGAAGCTTCATTAAGTTTTTTTTTTTTTAAAAAAAATCACATTTCAGATTTTTTAAAAATTTTGTATAATTACAAATAGCTGTTGAGGACTATAACTGAACAAGAGCAGAGAGAAAAATATTTGTTTACTATGCACTTGATCCAAAGTCCATTAAAGTCAATGGGGGTCTTTTGCTTGACTTCAGTGGCTTTTGGATTGGGTCCTTTGCACATTTGACAGCACTTTGCTCAGTGTTACTGCTTCCCTTGTATAATTAGTGAGTTTCTTTGTTTGAGTGGGATTATTACAAAATAGCAACAGGGAGAGGGAAAAAAACCACCACTTTTAGAATAGGAAAATATGATTGTAAAACTACAAAAATTATCCGAGGGATACAGGGGCAGCTGTTGTACCTGAATTTTTATTTTATTTTTTTTAAGTTTCTATATTTAACATCTCTGGTACCTTTTATTTGGCAGGGTTGTGTTTTATTTGTTTGTTTTAAGATTAAATTTAAATAGATAGTGTTACATTAAACGTGCAAGTTTGCTTTTACAGATTCATAGATTTTTAAGACCAGGATGGGCCATTATGATCATCTGGTCTGATTTTCCGCATACCCCAAACTGTAGAACCTCACTCAGTAATTTCTGGATCAAAAACACAACATCTGTTTGAGCTACAGCATAGCATTCAGAAATATATCTAGCCTTAATTTAAAGACTTCAGGTGATTGAGAACCTACCAAATCCCTAGCAATGTTGTTCCAATAGTTAATTACTCTCACTGTTAAAAACGTACACCTTATTTCTCATCTGAATTTGCCCATTTTCTACTTCCAATCATTGGAACTCATACCTTTTTCTGCTAGATTAGATTACAGAGCCCTCTGCTATACTTTAGCATTAATATTAACTTTATACAGGTATTAGGTTTCCAGCTCTCTTTTTTTTAAAAAAAGTCATTTAAATTAAAATAAGTATAAAAGGTATTTCTTTAATTAGTGGAATTAGCTAATAAGCAAAAGCTTACCATTTTATTAGCAGAACAAGTGGCAGGAAACAAATTAGGTCCATTCTAAAATTAGCTCTCTACTTTACAGTTAAAAATCACTATTTAGTCTTATTATAGCAATGGCATTTGAACTGGAATGTACTTTATGAAGATTTTGGAAAACATTCAGGTCATCGTCCCCCCCGTTTTCAGACTTGTTTAATTAAAAGCCAACTGTGATTATTTATTCTAGCTAATTAGATAGGCTTGATTTAAATAGATATGACAATTAGCTGAGTAGGAATGAATCAAATATCCAATTCCATGAAAATGTTCTCATACTAAACTAAAGCCCTATTCTAGACACACAGAATACAACTGGCTGAACCAAAAGGGTTTAAGGATTCTGTTTCACTTGCTAAAAAGATTTTTATGCTCTGTGTAGATCCATTAATATGCTGGATCAAATCCTGCTTACCTCCATGTCAATGGCACTACTCATATGAGTAAGGCAAGCAGAATTTGGCCCATTCACATTATAGGCATGAGATATTAGGTAATTATAACTTCACTGACAGAGTTGACAGCTGTTGGGGAAAAACAAGAAAAGCTGAGCTTCAATTTTTATAGTTCCATCAAGATTGTGGTATGACAAATCTGGAGAAATTAAACATTTCTACTGCTCTGTTATATGAGCAGTTTTCTTCGATAATCTCTGTTAAAGTAGTACCATTTAACTATGAAAATTCAAGTTAATCAGTCATAAAATGAGAGTAATATGTCTGATCTCTTCTTTCGTTGAATGATTTACCAAAAGATGTGTTTATTTAACTATAGAATGGTATCTGCTCAAGAAACAAACTGAGCGCATCTTCAAGAGAGACCTGTGACCCATTCGGAAGTTGTAGTAATCCATTTATGACACTAGAAAAATGGATCCCAATCTCTCTCTCTCTCTCTCTCCTGTTTATCAGTGACACATACATCAGTGACATACGTATCCGTGTTTCAATCGGATTACTTTTCTGTAAGATGTATGTGTGATGGGATCCCCGGGTGCAGGCTGGGACTGTGGGACCTCTGTGTCCCCTTAACTCTCTCCAGCCTGGGCTGTCTCTCACAGTGCCTTCCTGTGATGAGCAGCAAGCCCCTCCTGGCACCGTTATCACTCAGCACAACTGCATGTGGAGCCCTCACACCCAGCTAGATTGCATGAATACTCCCATCGCCACTCATCAATCACACAGAGAAAGGCACCAGCCAAATCCTCCCCAGCTCCCAGCACTGTACCCCAGGAATATTCCGTCTTGCACTGTTCAAGATGGGCAGTGCAAATTTATTAACTGGTTCACCACTTCATCAATGGAAAGTGGTTGGACACCAGCCTTTGCAAACTTGAGCAGTTTTGCCACGTGCTTCATACAAACTCACTGGTAAAGATAAACAGTCAAACAAATTTATTGACTACAATGGGTAGATTTCAAGTGATTATAAGTGATAGGCAAAAAGTCAGAGTTAGTTACCAAAATAAAATAAAATATAAGCACAGTCAAAATTCTCAACCCTATTAGACTGAGCAACATCTGGATTAAGCAGTTTTTTTCACCTCACTGGATATTGCAGTTCATATAACACACAGAAATCACCCTTGAAACAGTCTCCTCTGTTAGAGTCTTAAGTCTTCTTGGTGTCCCTGTGGCTTGCAGCATAGGTGGGGGGCAGGAGAAAGGACAAGCATGGGGCCCCTGTATTCTGTTTTATACCCTCAGTCCCATGATCTTGGGGAACACAAATCTAGGCATGTCTCATGGGCATTGCTGAGTCTCCAGGCAAGGTTGAGCAATTCCCCTGGTGTGGCCTCATTCAGGTGAGTCACTGAATTGTAGCTCCCTTGCTCGACAATGCCTGTTGATGGGTTGTTTGACACCCCGCCCAGGCATTGGTTACTTTCCTTGCTGTTGTCTTTGGGGAGAGAATATCTGGCTGATTCCCCAATTTACAGCATGTTTTAGTGACAACCATACAACACAATTTTCATAATTCATATGCATTAATTATATATGAATAGAAAAATTACTTTCACCAGATCATAACCTTTCCCCTGATACCTCACACAGCCTGCTTTATATGCAATATCACAATTATACACAGATGAGAATATGAAGGTTACAAGATGCTCCCCCAAGGTATAGTATGTCACAGTATGCATGGGATATTTCTCTCCATGCACTATAGTACAGCTGGTCTTAAAAGGAGATGGGCGGGTGTCTCCAAACATTTCACCAAAAGAAGTGCCTTTTTTCCTACTAAAAAATGCTTTTTGAATATCGAGATGGTTGAACATGTTCAATTTACTGGTTTTCTGTATTACATTTGTTTTCCAAACTGTACAAGAAAATACTATGAGATAAGTGGTCACAGTGCTTGGTAATTTATTAGTTTTGTTATTGCTTCCTGCCTTGAAAAAAATTGTGACATATGGAGCATTCTATACAGAGGAACCCTTTTTTAAAAAAAATACCCATTTTTATTTTTCTTAATTGCTAGAAGATGGAATACAAATGCTAGAAAATAAATACTTCTCCTGCTGATAGGGAACATACATTTGTAATTTCAACAACAGCCACCAAAAAACCCCCACCAGAACCAAAAACAACAAACAAACAAAAAAAAACCACTGAATTCTCAATCATGTCTGCAAAACTGACCAACTCAATACAGCAGCTAAGTAAGTAATCTAAAACAAAAACCTTTATATATGATGGTAAAAGGTTCTGCAAACTGACCCTAGGTAACAAATCGAAAGAAAATATTGAAAAATTGAAAAGAAAAAGAAATGACAACCAGCTTCATGTGTGAGGCTGAAAGAAATAAAACATGTGCAGAGAGTGACTGCAAAAGTGATGCTCAGTTCTAAGTTTCCCCTCATTTAAAATGACATTGCTTTGGTAATGAAGTGTTCTTGTAGCCCTGTTGGTCCCAGGATATTTGAGACACAAAATTGGTGAGGTAATAAATATCTTTTGTTAGACTAACTATTGTTGGTGAAAAGAACGAGGAGTACTTGTGGCACCTTAGAGACTAACAAATTTATTTATTTATTGTTGGTGAGAGAGCTTTCCAGCCACAAAGAGCTCTTCTTAAGGTCTGAGAACAGATTGTTTAGCATAAGTAAATAGCATGTATTGTCAGGTAGAGTGGCTGTTAACACCTCTGCAGTCCTAGGACAAAAAGAGGGGGTTAATGGGTTACAGATTGTTGTAATAAACCATAAATCCAGTGTCTTTGGTCAGTCCATAATTTTTTTTAAGCCTGGGAGTTTAAATTCATTACTCTGCTAGATACTAGAACTCCTGGACAGAAACACTGGATTTATGGTTTATTACCCATTAATCCACTTTTTTTGTCCTACAACTGAAGGGGTGTTAATGGGCCTCCCTACCTTGAATGGTCCTTACAATACACTAAATAATCTGTTGCACCTTGCATTTTGCTGTGACCTTGGGAATACCTTTCCCAGCTCTGAAGAGCTATGTGTGACTCAATAGCTGGTCTCCTCACCAACAGAAGTTGGTCCAATAAAAGATATTATGTCACCCACCTTGTCTCTCTAACTGTTTTGGTAAAACAGTTGCCCGAGTTAATAGGATCAGGGGAGGGTGGGGTGTGAAAAGACTGAGGGGCAGCTGAGCCAAATGGTGTTGCGACCTGGCACAAGGGGAGTCTGTTTCTGAACAGCAGATTGCAGGGAAGTCCACCAAGAACTTGACTCCTGCTGGCACCGACACATGCACTGTATCGCTAAGAGATAGAACACTTACTGCCCAAGAGAGACCTGGGGTCCCTGTGAAGGGGAGGACAAGCGGGGCACGGAATGGGGTCTCATCTGGGGTGGATGCAGGGACCAGAATTTGCCCCACTCTATCTGAGTTGGTGCCACTGTGGTAAGAAACGAAGCATACTTGTTAACCTCTTTCTCTCTCTCTCTAGCAATTCATGCGTGCACTGTGCTGTCAAGAAAAAAAAAATCAAATGCTCCTGAGAGCAGAAGCAACCCTTATTTACTAACAGCTTAAGACACCCACTGAACCTAATGCATTTCTCAAGCAGCAAAATGGTGCTACCGTCTCTGCCATGCCTCATCACAACAGAAAGTCACAACCAGCAGAATGCAATTTGCAAAAGTAAACTCCCCCACATACACAAGACAGACCAAATCCTGCCGTCAAGTTGATTTTCATGGCATTGCATAGCCAAAGTTTGGCCCACAATCTGAGATTTAGGATAAAAGGATAAAAAGTGATTATAAATGTTTATTGAGCTGCTCACTTGCCAATCTCTAGTTCTTTCTTTTACACCCTACAACACCCAAGTGCCTCCAGAGAGAAGGAAGGGGGGTGGTATTTTAAAAGTAGTAACTTCTGCATTGTGAATCTAAACTTGTTTGGGATGAAGGGAGGTCTGGATCACAAAAAACTGTTATTCTTAATCTCACTCTTCACATTCAGAGCACTACGTTTCAATTATTCATATGAATCTTTTTCCATTTGCAGCAATGCTTCAAAAAACAAAAGGACACTTTTCAGAGTAGCAGCCGTATTAGTCTGTATCTGCAAAAAGAAAAGGAGTACTTGTGGCACCTTAGAGACTAACAAATTTATTTGTTAGTCTCTAAGGTGCCACAAGTACTCCTTTTCTTTTTAAAGGACACTTTATTCATTATTAACCTCTTTTGCAACACAGGCATGGAGACTTTGGAAAAGAGGCTTTGCTCTTTCAAAACAGACTAATGATAATATGATGTTTAAAGATGGTTTTGATGCATTGGTCTAATCAATACCATTATATAGTCTTCCATCTATCATCACAGTAGCTGAGTGCCTTTTTACACTTTTTGATCTGTTATTAGAAGAGAGTTACATTCAGATACATTTTGACACCATGCCTTTGCATCTCAGCATGCCCTCAAGACACAAGGGACCATTCTGATATTCTCTTTCCTATATTAAGAATCTCCTTCTAGATTAGATTTTCCTATCAAGCTACCAAAAGACCCAAGCTGGCACTTTCCTCCTTTGTACCATACGCGTTGGTTTATGAACCGAATAGTTCAAAAAAGCATTTTCACAGAACATTTTGTATGAATTGTTTTCCTACTGAAAATGGATACACATTCACTCCTTTGAAAAGATAATCATTAGAAATGGCTTTAAAAGTGAAAAACAAATGAGAAAAAATGTCAGATTATTTAACCACCGTCTTTATTTGCAGTAGTTTTTTAGTATTCGATTTATAAAAAGTTATCAGCATGAGCATTTTTGTAACTGATCTGTGAACTGAAAATGCTAAATTAAAATTGATTTTAGAGTTTTATCAGTCAATTTTAATAGCCATTTCCTAGTCTGCTGCTTACAACATATTAAATTTTGCTTTTTTTAAGCCTCCAGGATAGTTTTAAAGTTTTATATGGTGTAGCTACAGTATCCAGTCTCCTGATGCCGCTCATGTATGTATAGCATCAATGAGGACATTGTAAAAGTGTTTGTCCTTCAAACTGGCAAGCCTATGAAATGTTTTTGGAAAAATGCACTACACCATAACAAGGATATGGCCTGGCCATGAGAATAAGTTAGAAAGCACCTTCCATCTGAGGATCAAAGATTCACAAGTTTGATGTATTCTGAGCACACCCACCAGATTGGGCCCCTACTTTGAGAATTCTGCCGGGATTTAAGGATAAGCAAAGGCTTTACGAGGCTCAGCATTGGGATTTAAGCAATTTTGCACAAGCCCAATGTTGGAAACTTAGGGGACTATGGGATTTAGATGCCTACAGGTTAGGAGGAAGCTGAGCAGTTGTTTTGAGAATGTCATAAGAACGGCCATACTGGGTCTGACCAAAGGTCCATCAAGCCCAGTATTCTGTCCTCGGACAGCGGCCAATGGCAGGTGCCCCAAAGGGAATGAACAGACAGGTTATCATCAAGTGATCCATGCCCTGTCACTCAATCCCAGCTTCTGGCAAACAGAGGCTAGGGACACCATTCCTGCCCATCCTGGCTAATAGCCATTGATGGACCTATCTTCCATGAATCTATCTAGCTCCCTTTTAAATCCTGTTATAGTACTGGCCTTCACAACACCCTCTGGCAAGGAGTTCCAGAGATTGACCGTGCGTTGCATGAAAAAACACTTTCTTGTGTTTGTTTTAAACCTGCTACCTATTAATTTCTTTTGGTGGCCCCTTGTTCTTGTATTATGAGAAGGAGTAAATAACACTTCCTTATTTACTTACTCTGTACCACTCATGATTTTATAGACCTCTATCATAGCCCCCCTTAGTCGCCTCTTTTTCAAGCTGAAAAGTCCCAGTCTTATTAATCTCTCCTCATACGGAAGCTGTTCTACACCCCTAATCATTTTTGTTGCCCTTTTCTGAACCTTTTCCAATTCCAGTATATCTTTTTTGAGATGGGGCGACCACTTCTGCATGCAGTATTCAAGGTGTGGGCGTACCATGGATTTATATAGCGGCAATATGATATTTTCTGTCTTATTATCTATCCCTTTCTTGATGATTCCCAACATTCTGTTCGCTTTTTTGACTGCCGCTGCACATTGAGTGGATGTTTTCAGAGAACTATCCACAGTGACTCCAAGATCTCTTTCTTGAGTGGTAACAGCTAATTTAGACCCCATCATTGTATATATATAGTTAGGATTGTGTTTTCCAATGTGCATTACTTTGCATTTATCAACATTAAATTTCATCTGCCATTTTGGTGCCCAGTCACTCAGTTTTGTGAGATCCTTTTGTCGATCTTCACAGTCTTCCTGGGACTTAACTATCTTGAGTAGTTTTGTATCATCTGCAAATTTTGCCACCTCACTGTTTATCCCTTTTTCCAGATCGTTTATGCATATGTTAAATAGGACTGGGCCCAGTACAGATCCCTGGGGGACACCACTATTTACCTCTCTCCATTCTGAAAACTGACAATTTATTCCAATTCTTTGTTTCCTATCTTTTAACCAGTTACCAATCCATGAGAGAACCTTCCCTCTTATTCCATGACAGCTTACTTTGCTTAAGAGCCTTTGGTGAGGGACCTTGTCAAAGGCTTTCTGAAAATCTAAATACATTATATCCACTGGATCTCTTTTGTCTGCATGCTTGTTGAACCCCTCAAAGAATTCTAGTAGATTGGGGATGCATGATTTCCCTTTACGAAAACCATGTTGACTATTTCCCAACAAATTATGTTCATCTATGTGTCTGACAATTTTGTTCTTTACGATAGTTTCAACCAATTTGTCTAGTACTGAAGTGAGGCTTACTGGCCTGTAGTTGCCAGGATCACCTCTGGAGCAGTTTTTAAAAAATTGGTGTCACATTAGCTATCCTCCAGTCATTTGGTACAGAAGCTGATTTAAATGATTGGTTACAGATGACAGTTAGTAGTCCTGCAATTTCACAATTGAGTTCCTTCAGAACTCTTGGGTGAATACCATCAGGTCCTGGTGACTTATTACTGTTTAGTTTATCAATTTGTTCCAAAACCTCCTCTAAGGACACCTCAATCTGGGACAGTTCCTCAGATCTGTCACCCAAAAAGAATGGCTCAGGTTTGGGAATCCTCCCTCAACAGTGAAGACCAATGCAAAGAATTATTTTGTTTCTCCACAATGGCCTTATCGTCTTTGAGTGCTCCTTTAGCATCTTGATCGTCCTCCGCACCTGTTGGCTTTCTCCCAGCCCTTAGTTTAAAAACCATTCTACAACCTTTTTAATTTTAAGTGCCAGCAATCTGGTTCCATATTGGTTTAGGTGGAGCCCACCTTTCCTGTATAGGCTCCCCCTCTCCTAAAAGCTTCTCCAGTTCCTAATAAATCTAAACCCCTCCTCCCTACACCATCGTCTCATCCACGCATTGAGACCCTGCAGTTCTGCCTGTCTAACTGGCCCTGCACATGGAACTGGAAGCATTTCAGAGAATGCTACCATGGATGTCCTGGACTTCAATCTCTTACCTAGCAGCCTAAATTTGGCCTCCAGGAACTCTCTCCTATCCTTCCCCATGTTGTTGGTACCTATATGTACCATGACCACCAGCTCCTCCCCAGCACTACATATAAGCCTATCTAGATGTCTCGAGAAATCCACAACCTTCACACCAGGCAGGCAAGTCACCATGCTGTTCTCCAGATCATCGCAAACCCAGCTAGTAGTGCTTAAGTGTTAGATATAAGCACCTAAGTACCTTGTGAATATGGTCCTTCATACATCAATCTGTAGCCTCAAGCCTGTGAAGTTGTTTCCTCATTTTATGGATAACGCCATAGGAAGTCCATTGCAAAGACAGGAATCAAATTAGGTTCTCTTGATTTCCAGTCCTGTGCCTTAACCATAAAACAATCCCTTTCACTAAAAGTTGCAAATCCTAAGATTTTTATAGTTTGGGGACTCACACTTGATATCTGCACAATTATTACAAAATCAAAATCTTTTTAAAAAGATCAGGCTAATTTTTAAACTCTCATTCAATAACCTGAGGGTTTATCAAAGGCAGACCATGACGATCTACTGCAGCAACCAGCCTTTGATACAACGCTCACTTCACTTTGAGTATGCATGTGATTCTCTTCCCCCTCCCTAGTTTATGTAATAAAAATCTTTGATTTCAGATTTTTTAATTTGTTTTAGGTTTTCAAACATTTTCAATGAGGAATTATTAATTGTTTATACAGCAGTTTGTTCAATTACAAAACTATTTTTAACGAGTAGGGAGGAGTTTCAAAAGCACTCCGTGATGGCGTAAGTGTTACGACTTTAATGGGAGCAGACTTAGGTCAAGGGTGAGCCCTTTTGAGAATTCCACTGTTTGTGAACCCAGTCCAGCATTAGTTTAAATCAATTGGCTTTCGGCAGTTATAAATATATGAAATTACTAAAAAAAGTATCAGTTTAAACCCATGACTAAACCATAATCTTCCCAGGGAAGGGAGATTTACTTTCTTTCAATATGTAATTTCCGAATTTATTGCAGTCTTGCAGGCAAGAAGGGCAATGTGGGTCTACAAGTGATACTATATTTCTATCCTTAATAATAAAGATTCAGCAGTTAAAACCTGTTTTGTAAAGGAGCAGAACTACACAGAGAAAATTCAGCCCTGTGCAGAGGGTTAGTACAAGGCCCAAGCAATACTTAAGCCCTCAAAATAACATTTAAGTGAATGTAATCAGTCCATATGCCTTTATACTACACCTCTGCAGAAGCGCAAAATTTTACTTTAAGTGCCCCCCAGCCAATCAGGAATACCAGTATGATACTATACTAGTTCATCTGATCATTTCTCTTTGAAAATACAGATTTTAGAAGCTTGTTTGTTCACAGCTACTACAGTGGCTACAGGAAGTATGTGTTGGAATTTTTTTATATATATAAAGTATGCTTTTTCTATTTGGGTGGGCTTGTGGCACACTGAAATCATGAGCCTTTAGTATTGAAGAAACAGAAATTGCAACATTGCCATCAGCAACGACTGCTCATGGTGGTGGTGATTTTGCTTTGTCTTTTTTCTTGCCTTTGAAAGAGTCCTTTTCCCCTCCAGGTCATTAGTATGGAGAAGTAGTAGAAGGGGTTGAGGAAGAATGGTTCAGTGGTTAAGGGTGCTAATCTGGGACATGGAAGCCCAGGTTTTGTTCACTGCTCCACGTGTAGCTTTTGAGCAAACCACCTTGTTTCTCTGTGCCTCAGTGCTCAGTCTGTAAAATGGGGATAATAGTACTTTCCCACCTCACAAGGTTGTAGTGAGGATGAAGACGGAGGCACTCATACATAATGGTTATAGGAGGTAGATCAGCAGCTAAAGTAGACAGAATTCAGAAATAATACCCATGCAATAAAGTGTAGTTGTTGATAGTCTACTGTTTGGTCCCCCCACATCATTCTTAGTTATATTACAATGCACAGCCCACTTAGAAAATGGCTCTGACAGCTCTTATGCCTGGCCATTATTCATTTTATTATTGGATGTAGGGTTATATAACTCCATAGCCTTGGGCAGTTTACAGTACAATAGTGAAATACAATAAAGTCTATAAAGCACTTTTCCTGTCAAACATCCCAAGGCACTGTACAAACAAGATTTAAGAGATATGACCCATCCCAGTGTTATGAAGAACCAGTGCAGCAAACACAATACATATTATTTTAACCCTACCTGCAGTGGTGTTTGTTTTTTAAACCCAACTCAAGGTCTTTTTTTAGGATAATAACCATAAGACAGACTAACAAGGAATTGCAATCAATCAACACCGGATTTAATAAACACATTCACCAGCATGTGAAATCTGACCGTGAAAGAAAGGGCTCAAATCTGGCTGGGATTGTGAGGTAAGTAAGTCTTCAATCATAGTTGAGTCTCAGAGGATAAAGAAGGGTGGAAAGGAAGATGGATAAATTGCAAGCTGGAAGCGAGGATAAAAGCTAGATTGACATGATCTCTATTAAAGGAAAATGACACAGGGCAACAGGCATGTAGCATCTTGTGCGGATCAGAAAAATGTTGGTTTTGTCAGAATTAACTCTAACTAGTTTTGAAACACGCAAACCTGAATGTCCTTGAGCCAACTTCTTAATGGTTTGAAGTCATTATATGGATCAGCAGGAAAAGCCAAACAAATCTAATTGTTGGTGTCATAAGAATACATACTACGACATTTTTCAGCAGAATATGAAAATAGTGAAGGGTGAAAGCTAGAAAAATATCCAGTCTTCACTGTGAAGATTGTACAGTAATTGTTTATGTAAATCTATTTAGTTGATGCTGTAGTGTGTGATCAGTGTAGAGCATCTGGAATAGGCTGGGAAAGCTTCACAGAGCCTATTTTTTATCTTACACTATATCTGAACTATATTAGACTATCTTGAAAAGTCTGTTCTGGCTACAAGCTGAGAAACTGGTTCAATTAAAAGCACATGAAATATCTTGCAGACAGTGGAGTGATCATTACTGACTTCATTAAGAATGATCGCTGTACAGATCACACTTGAGACATGTTGATCCATATCCATCATGAGACACACACTGTCTGTGCTCTGATGTATAAGCTACTGACACAAAATAATAGACTCTGGAGGTCCTGTTCTGACCAACAAGGGTCTAAAGCACTGATTCTCAACCTTTCCAGACTACTGTACTCTTTACAGGAGTCTGATTTGTCTTGCATACCCCAAGTTTACCTCACTTAAAAATTATTTGCTTACAAAATCAGACATAAAAATACAAAAAAAAGTGTGTCAGCACACTTACTGAAAGAAATTGCTTACTTTCATTTTTACCCTATAACTATAAAAATAAACCAATTGGAATATAAATATTGTATTTACTTTTCAGTGTATAGTATATAGAGCAGTATAAATAAATCATTGTAGGAAATCTTAGTTTGTATTTGACGTTGCCAGTGCTTTTTATGTAGCCTGTTGTAAGACTAGGCAAATATCTAGATGAGCTGATGTATCCCCTGGAAGACCTCTGCGTGTTCCCCACTGATCTAAAGAACCACGCCTGCCAAACACTTAAGCACATGCTTAAAATGGGAGCAAGTTAGTAGTCCACTGACCACTGTTCCCTCTAAGCTGTGCATGTGTGCGTCCGCACACAGATCTTAAACCCCGCACACATGGTGAAACACCGCGCACACAAATATTTGCACAGAAGCACAACAATTTGCACAGAAGAAATTTTTTGCACACACGACCTGTCAAAAATTAGAGGGAACATTGCCACTGACTGCATCTGAACTTACAGCCCAGTCCTACAGATTGCTCTGTGCAGGTGGATGATTGTGTCTGTGCAGGGCTCCACTGAATTAAGCAGGGCTCTGCATGGGCACAGGGGTCAACCCATATGTAGCAATTTACAAGATTGGCGGCATCAGTGCCCAAACCAAATTGAAAGTCACCCCGGAACACTGGATAGTGACACTGAAGTATCATCTACAGTTGTCAGGGAAATACTAGGATAGCATCTGAGAGCACTGCATTAGAAAGTGATTAGCAAGTCAAGCAATGCAGAAAGGTGCAACAATGGAGTCACATATACAAATATATCAAACATGAATGGGACCATAAAAGGTGCTGAAGATCTGAAACATTGCACTTTCTAGTGCAAATTCTACCTAGGAGAGGATTCTTAATCTGTAAAAGATATGAAACAGATTAAACTTGAGCTGTGCTAGGTATCTGACAAAAAAAAATTACATTCAGTTTAGCATATTCTAAATCAGGTTTTGTTTGACAGTGTGCTACTGCTGGCATTGCAGATCAAGATTTTCAAAAATGAGGGCCTACAGTTAGGCACCATTCTCTATATTTAGAAACCTAAGTAAGTGGCCTCATTTTCACAAGTGCTGAGCCTATCTGCCACTTTCAACTGATGTCACGTTTTAAAATTGTGACTCCACTGTTTTGTTAGACTTTATTTTTGCATCATACAGTTAAAGTTGGCACAAAACACACTGGTAGCCTAATTACACAAACAAGCATATGACACTAAGATATTGCAGATTTTTGTCAGATAAAGCAAACACTTAAATAGCTCCTTAAACAGTGTATGTTTTTTAAGAAAGGAAAGGGACATTTTAACGCTGCTCAGTGCATAGGTGCCAACTTCCCCTCTTTCCCATGGGTGCTCAACCCTCCCTCTGCCCCTGTCTCCGCCCCCACTCCACCCCTTCCATGAGGCCCGGCCCCGCCTCTGCCCTCCGTCTTCCCACCCCGGCCCCACTCCCATTTCAACTCCTTCCCCAAATCCCCACCCCGGCCCCACCTCTTCCCCCAAGCGTGCCACGTTCCCCCTCCTTCCCAGAGCATGCTAACAGTGCCAAACGGCTGTTTGGCGGCAGCCGGGCGGGAAACGCTGGGAGGTAGGTGCAGGAGCGGGGATGGGGTGCGCTCAGGGGAGGACGAGGTGGTGGGTTGTGGGGGTGAGGGGAGCTTGGCTTTTGGTGGGTGCAGAGCACCCACAAATTTTTCCCCGTGGGTGCTCCAGCCCCGGAGCACCCACGGAGTCAGCGCCTATGGCTCAGTGTCTCATACTATCAGTTGTGGCATTGATCTTAACTTCTATCATCTACGGAACAAGCTATACCACAGAGCAGTGAGCAAAATGTTTTCAATCCAATTTTCCTCCACTACTGATGACTTTCATTGTTTCACCTTCCTACCATACATCAGTCTCAATCTCTCATTCAGGTAGATGACAAATAATCCTTTATGACACAAGGTATTTGTTACTATGTGGCATATGGAAGAAAAATATAGCATGGTTTTAGCTGTGATCTTATTAGGTAAATACCAGACAATTGAAGAGATTAAATTAGTAGGCTGAAAAGCATTTTTCCGACTTCAGTCAAAGCAGTTGAAGCAAAAAATTAAATAAAAAATATCAGGTTTTTTGTTTAGTATTATTTGTACTGTAATAGCAACTAGAAGCCACAATCATGGATCAGGGGTCCATCCTGCTAGGTGTTGTACAAACACAAAGTGCTTTCAGCCCAGCAATGCTTTCTGTAGTGTCTCTCCAACAATGCATTTTTAAAAAAATATGTTTCATTTATAGTTTCTATTTATGTATAACTGACAACAAAATATTTTCATATAGGCCAAGCAGAATTGGATTTGGAGATTTATATGGGCACCCAATGTGTAAGTCAAATAGTAGAGATTGTTCAAAAAAGAATTGTTTTGTCCCACAAAAAGTTTAACATTTTTTCATATTTTTTTTCCATTCAAAGTCCTTGACCTCCACTCCATCCTCAGTGTTTAGCGGGCCCACTTCTTCTTTCTTTGTTTTCTTCTTATTTATATGGCTATAGAACCTTTTACTATTGGTTTTAATTCCCTTTGCAAGGTCCAACTCTACATGGCTTTTGGCCTCTCTCACTTTATCCCTACATGTTCTGACCTCAATAAGGCAGCTTTCCTTGCTGATCCCTCCCATCTTCCACTCCTTGTATGCTTTCTGCTTTTTCTTAATCACCTCTCTGAGATGCTTGCTCATCCAGCTTGGTCTACAACTCCTGCCTATGGAGTTTTTTCCCCCCTTTCTTGGGATGCAGGCTTCTGCTAGTTTCTGCAACCTTGACTTGAATTAATTCAGGCCTCCTCCGCCTTTAGATCCACAGTCCAAGTTCTTCAGTCCAATCCACTTCCCTAACTAATTTCCTTAATTTTTTTTTAAGTTAGCCCTTTTGAAATCAAAAACCCTAGTCACAGATTTATTTTTGTTTATCTTTCCATTTAGTTTGAACTGAATTAGCTCATGATCGCTCGAACCAAGGTTGTCCCCGACAACCATTTCTCTATGAGGTCCTCACAACTCACCAAAACCAAATCTAAAATGGCATCCCCTCTTGTTGGTTCAGCAACTACTTGGTGAAGGAATCCATCAGCTATCGCATCCAGGAAAATCTGAGCCCTATTATTATTATTATTATTACTAGCACTTATCCTCCAGTTTATATCTGGGAAGTTAAAGTTTCCCATGATCACACAATTCCCATTAGTATTTACTTCATTCAAAACATTAAAAAGGAGTCTATCCATATCCAGATCAGATCCCGGTGGTCTATAGCACACCCCAAGCACTATCCCAGGGGCGGCTCTAATAGCTTTCTTCTCCAATGTGATTTTTGCCCAGACAGACTCTGTCTTATCCATTCCATCACTTCTTATTTCTTTACAGTCTACCTCATCGATATACAATGCTACTCCACCACCTTTGCCTTTATTTCTGTCTTTCCTAAACAGCACATACCCTTCAATACTGTACTCATGTAGTCATGACTACTATTCCACCATGTTCTGTTATCCCTATAATATCTGGTTTCACTTCCTGCACCAATAGCTCTAGTTCCTCCATTTTGTTACCTAGGTTCTCGCATTGGTGTACAAACATCTTAATTTTTGCTGTTTGGCTTTGCACACATTCTTTACCCAATTAGGCACAGACATTCTACTGCCAGTATCACCTATTAGGACTGGTATCTACACTACTGTTCCTCCTTATGCCCATTCTCCTACCCGTAGCTGTATCCTTTCTTATTTCGTTTTCTTCCCTCTCAATGTTAATAAATTTGTACAAACTGACTCCCACACCTACATGCAGATGCACACATGTATTCATGTGTGCACATCTAGCATGCACTAACACACATACTTTCACATTATTACAATTGTTGTTTAGTGCCTAGAGACCCCAACTAAGATCGTGGCTCCAGGGTGGTAGGTGCTGGACATACACATAAAAAGAGTCTGCAACAAAGAGTTTATAATGTAGCTAGACAAAGGTGGGGAGAAACGTATTATACATTGGCTCTTCTGCAATTACTACTCAACAACATTCACTTTTTAAGAAATAATACATTTCTTTGACTTCCCTTCTCTTTTAAAAACTTGTTATGAAATGAACACACACATATTTTAGGTCCTCAGTTTTCTAGTGTGCAAGCCACCAAAAGGATAAAAGTCAAAGAGTTAGGCTGCAAATTTCATTCACAGGTATACACACATGCGGCAACACACACACACACACACACACCTCCCTACCCAAAGACGCACAGTTTCTTATACACATACAAAGCATGATTGTGCACACTTGCCTACACAGACTTTTTCCATACACTTTTCCAGGGGCTGCCTAGATCACCCAGCTGGAAAGGGAGGAGGGTGGGCTGAAGGGGAAAAGATGAGGGGTGGGGGTGGAGGAGAGAGGATGGGGAGGGAAAGAGGCCAAGGACGAGAGCAGGGTGAGAGGGGGCAGTGAAGGAGAGAGGAGAGGTGTGTGTGTGGAGGGGGGCGGCATGTGGGGTAGATGAGGATGCAGGGGGAGACAATAGGCTACAGGTGCATGAGGATGTGGGCATTGCAGGGGTGTATCAAGAGACATAATGAGAGTGCAACTGTGTATAGAGGTGAATGGGGTGCAGGGCTGTGGAGGGTGAGGGACATGGGGTGGTGGCTCTGGGAGATGGAGAGGATGGGTAGGAGAGCACTGTAAGGGGTACAGGGCTGGGATGGGTAGATGTGGGGGGCAGGATGGGATGGGGAGGGATGCAATGATGGGGATGCGAGGGGGTGGGGGGCAGCAGCCCCATTCCCAGCACTCGGAGACAGGGATACACATAACTCCAACCCCTGGGTGCCGGCGATGGGGCAACAGACAGCAGTTCGCTGTGGGGCACGCACCACAGCTCAAGTCCAGCCACATGAGGAGTGCGAGGAGAAGAGGGCCAGTCAACAGCAGGAGAGGTGCACACCACGCAACCCCTCAACAGCTGCCTGCTGAGCGCTTGAGCGGCGCTAGTTTCTCCCCTGCCCTGACCTAGCCACTGGGCGCTGCGCCTCAGGGCGAGGCAGCATGCAGACACCCCTCCGCCCCGGCAGCCCCTAAGGCTAGGAGCCAGACATGCGGGCTGCTTCCCGACCCAGGAACCGGACAGTTTGTGGCGCGGCGGCTAGCAGGGAGCCTGCCAGCCCCACTGTGGCGCCACGTGAACTGGACACTCAACAGCCCGGTCAGCGGTGCTGACCGGAGCTGCCAGGATCCCTTTTGGACTGGGTGTTCCGGTCCAAAACCGGACACCTGGTCTCCCTAGTGAGCAGCAGAAGGGTTTAGTCTCTCTCTGCCTTAGTCTCTGATTAGAATCAATTCTTGAGGCAGAGTTAGTCTCTGGAAACTGGAGATTGATGTTGGGTAGAGACTCTTGAAAGAAGGCACTATCCCCTACTGTTTGACCACCTGTGTTCTAGGACTGATGTATGGTGTGTAAATATAACAAGTCACAATTAGAATATACCCAGATTCCACATCACTGATTTCTCCTGAACTGGGAAGCAGCCCAAACATCTATTCCTTGGCAGATGGGCGACCTTGATATTAGAATGAGACACTGTTAATAGCATTGCCCCTTTTTCTAACACCAAACAACAAATTAAAGTGCTGTTACAATTAGCAGCGAGTCTCAAAGTAGATTTCAAGGTCATCAAAAGTTGTAATTGAAGATACTATTTTAAAATCTGCTGCTACAAATATGCACTTGAACTTTATTAAGCTCTGCCAATACAGCACTTCACATATGAATATCATTCTTTAATCTATCACCACAGCAGCTAGCCTGAGCCCCTGTTGCTCCTTAATGGAATCATTAACCTCTTGGGCCAGACTTATTTTTATAAGCATGCTTGTGAGGAAAGAAGCTAAATCACCTGAGAAGACGACAGAATACTCTGCCATCACTTTTTGTTTTCTGACTCAGAGGGCTTCCTGTCTGATCTGAAGCGGGTTCCAGGAAGAAGAAAATAAATAAATAAATAAAAGAGACGACTAAGTCCACTGAGGCCAAATGAGAGCTCAAACCACAGAACATTCTGCACTTTGCTCAGCTGCTCTTACCACCTGAGAGGAAATTTGTATTCAGGATAAACGCATCCTTCTTTCAGACCCTACAAAAGTGGGTTGAATCAAAGGTAGCAAAAACAAGACTGGAGTTCAGATCAGTGTTTTCCCCACAAACTACAGCTCAAAACACGCACCAGGCCCCAAAAAGGAAATACACAAAATGGCTATCAGGGTATTAAGCTAAAATATTGCCTTCATTGCACGTACCAGATTTAATTTATATCAGCAACTTTGTAGTATACATTTCTTGGAAAAAATATGGAAATTTAATTTCCTTTTTGCCAATGCAAACAGGAATGTAACAAATGTATACTAGCGATCCTGGATGCAAGCTGGGTTTGCACAGCTGGGTGTAAGTTAAAGATGGATACTTATTTCTGTCACTACATAAGCCACATTCACTGACAGAGGGGAAATTGACAGACACGGCCATGAAATATTCAAATGTTTTGTGCAGCCTACTTCTAAATGATATACATTAAATGAATAAAGTCAAGAGGGCTGTATTTCCTTCCCTGCATTGTAATCTTTAGCCACTTTTTCTCTCTCTAATGGTGCAAAGTCTAGTGAAGCTTCAAGTACAGTGAGCACACCTAAAACTTTGTTCCATTTCCACAGCAGTTTTCCTCCTCCTAATTACACAGTGTTGAGTGTTCCTTTTATGAGCAGCAATATGAGAGAACACTCCTTTGTAGTTTCCTTGCTACTCCACTTGCGTGTGCCAGGTGGCACCATTATTTCCAACATAGTGTGTGCATTTTCTCCATTGAAGCACAAATGCTTTTGTAGCCTTGATATCAGGGCAAGTTGCCTACAACTACTATTACAATCCCCTTCCTACATTTCTGATAGAATTCTGACCTATGATGCATGACAATGTTTAACTTTTCAGGGCTTCCAGAAAGCATTGTGTGATGTTGAACATCATGCCATCGTATTAAAGCTTAAATCTTATTAATAGCTCCTATTCACCTTCAAATAGAAAATGTTACACAATTGCTTAGACAAATATTTACATTTAACACAAAACAATCCCAGCATTTTAAATAGCACTTGAAATACCAAAGTAACTTTTTCAACAGTAGCTATTAGATAAGACTACCATTGTTTTCCTCCTGTATAGATTTTAACAGACTCTCTATACAGCACACATTTATGGTGTGATTTACACCACCATCTTTATCACAATTTAAGATTCTCTGCATAACATTTACACGCCTTTGTTTTAACACACTCTCCTCCTCCCAATTTTCTTCAGGTCAGATTCCTACTCCATAGTCAGCCTAAAAAGTAACAACTAATTTCTTGAATTCTTCAGAACTGGAGCGGAAAGGGCTTCCTCTCAGTCCATATTCAAACATCTGCCTTGTCAGCCAACAGAAGTCTGGTGTGCAAAATCCTTCTAGTTAGCAGCACTCAATCTTCTGCTAAGGGCAGTCCCACAGTTTCTGTGGTCAGAAAGGAAAGCTTAACAGTAACCAAACTCTTACAGGTTTGAGGCAGCAATATATAAAATAATCCATCCATCCTCCGGACTCTAGGAATTATTTTGGGGGAGTTCTAGGACATGTCATACCAGGTAATCATCTAGTCTGACCTCCATGATCCCTTCTGGCCTTGGAATCCATGAATCTCCTAGAAAGGCACTATCCTTCCCCAGTAATCCCAGCTGAGTCATATTAGGAAGGATTTAAAGAATCATCACTGAAGTCTCTTTTCCTCTAAATTTAAAATGGCTAACAAATAGCTATGCGTGACTTCCGTACGTTTTGTTGCTCCTTAGAAAAATCTCCTCTCCCAGCACTCTCCCTAGACCCATAAGAGACAAAAGACACTGAAATGTATTATTTTTACAATGGCTTCTCAAAACGTGAGGCCTGGAATAACGCTTACCCATAGCCAAAATATTACAAATTTGAAACCCAAACATGTTCTCCAGGCCTTCTGAATGAAGAACTTCCATAGAGTGGAAAAAAAACAACAGAGGCAGCTGTCAATGAGATGAGATTCTGCAAATCCCTTTATAGTCATATATACCTAAAATATTTTCTCTCATTGAGCTCCAATTGGCTCTGCTTCTGGTCTGTAGGTGAGACGTACTGTGTGCGATCCATACTGCGCAACTGCCTGGCCTTATTAGTGGCTGCTATACTGACATTAAGAAATCACTGAACGTGCTCAAAGGACCAATGCCTCTTTTTCTGAGGCTCTGTGGCTGTGCTCCCTGCTTTGTTCTCTGTACAGGTCCAGCAACAGACCATTCCCTAAATCCTAGCCTCCTTCCTGCTGCTGGTCCTCAAAATTCAACAGCAAACTAAGAGCTACAGTTCTAAAAGCAGGTGAGTTACATTATATACATCAGCAGGGCACAGACTTTTGTGGACACCTTACTTCTGTCACAGTGATTGAAGCAGCACTGCTGGGAGAAGCCAAGAGCTGCTCAGCATCTCCTGACAGTGCTGGTGAAAGCTCCAGAGCCCTACCTCCAGGTCACAGATACGCTGTGTGTGCTTTTCGTACTGTAGGAGCATTTCAGTGTTTTGTGAGAGGGGAAGGAAGCAGAATGGGTTGTTTGTCTTTTAGGTACTTAAACGGCTCTCACACTGTAACAGCTGTGAAGTGAGTTCATGTTCCATTAAAAACTCTTGTTAGCCAAACAATAACACACACCCTTGAGGATGGGAAGTGAATCCATAACCACCACCTCTTGGTACTGGGCACTGGAGATCACTTAACAGCAAAGAGAGGCACTGCGTATCATAGGAGCAAGTACACTGCTTCATGCTGTTCCCAGCACTAGCTAGCTGTAAAGAAAAGAATAAAGCAGCAATCTCAGAATTCCGGCTTGCAGCAAGCCTCAGGTTAGCCTAAAGACATTTTGGTTTTGAGTCTCCCACTGCAACTAAGCTCTGGTGACATTTCATTATTTTGGGAGGAGAGGGAATGAAGGGAAGCCAGACATGGCTCCCTGATTCTCAGCCACCCGGCCCCAGAGGAAATTAAACCTGCAAGGCGACTTAAGCCAATTTACAGGCTTACTGAATCAAATTTCTGCAGAAGAGCTAAGGAAGACATTGCCAGTATCAGGCTAAAACTCTACAGTGTGATCTTATTTTCCAGTGCCACCAATTTATCGAAATAAATATAGGGAAACACGGATGTTAGGTCAATACTGTGGTGCAAATTCCAAATCCAGGCACCTTTAGAGGCGGTTGAAATTCCACATTAAGATGCTCAAACTGGCATTTAGGTCCATCAAATGGCTAATGTGGACATAGCTCCCTAACTCTACAGACAGGTATATCAGCGTATCGGTGACTGTTTGGTGTGTACAAATATCACCCGCTCCAGTGTGCATGTTTGTAATGATTTAGGCATCAACTTAAATGAACATTAAGCATATCTTCTCACATTTGGAACATGTAGTAAGAGTAATGAGAGCCATCTGCTACTAAAGGTCTGGTTGACTTTGGACCAATTCCAGCTCTGACAGGTGTATGACAGAATTATATGTTCACCAGGGTCTTTTGTTCCAAAATTATCACACTGGCAAATATTTTTAGAACTACATTTGTTTTTTTCTAATGACTAACATTTTGGAAGTAGTTTTACATACTCAATCTCAATTAGCTATTTTTGGAATATTTGCTACATCACTGTTTCTTGTCACTGCAAAAGCAAGCATTTTTAACTAATGGAACAATACAGCGAAAGCCATTGTATTACCATTTTCAAACCACTATTGTGGGTGATAGTCTGCTCATACCCTAGTATAAATCTGACATGAATGGAGTTACTCTAGTTTTACACAAGTATGATGGAGAAGAATTTGGTCCTGTGGTGTTAAACACATGGCAATGTCCCTTTTTTGTAAAATTTTCAAACCCAAAATTCCACAGAAGAAAAATACATTGTCATTTCACTTGCTCAAAAGACTGTCTAAAATCATAGCAGCTGCTAGATTTTGTTCATTTTGGCTCATTAACCACATCAATTCATATTTATTACTGTTAGGTCCAACGATTTTAGTTTGGGACTTGAAAGTTCAGCTTTAGCACAGTAACTTTGCTATGAGCTGCTTTAGTATATAAAGACATGTATGTAGCAAAAGTGAAAACCTATGTCTCCATAGCACTGGAAGAGTGCCATGTCAGATAAACAGATAAATTTGGTAATAATTAAATGATAGTGTCAGGGTTCCTTCCCCATTCTGAACTCTAGGTACAGATGTGGGGACCCGTATGAAAGACCCCCTAAACTTATTCTTACTAGCTGAGGTTAAAAACTTCCCCAAAAGGTACAAACTTTGCCTTGTCCTTGAACAGTATGCTGCCACCACCAAGCGTTTTAAACAAAGAACAGGGAAAGAGACCACTTGGAGACGTCTTCCCCCAAAATATCCCCCCAAGTCCTACACCGCCTTTCCTGGGGAGGCTTGAGAATAATATCCTAAACAATTGGTTACAAAATCATCAAAGACCCAAACCCCTGGATCCTGGAACAATGGAAAAATCAGTCAGGTTCTTAAAAGGATTTAAAAAAAAGGTAAAAGTCATCTCTGTAAAATCAGGATGGAAAATACTTTACAGGGTATTCAGATTCAAAACAGAGGATCCCCTTCTGGGCAAAACCTTAAAATTACAGAAAACAGGAATAAACCTCCCTCTTAACACAAGGAAAATTCACATAAAACAAAAAAAGATAAACTAATCCGCCTTGCCTGGCTTACCTATACTGGTTGCAATATTGGAGACTTGGATTAGGATGGGTTGGAGAAGATGGATTTCTATCTGGCCTCTCTCAGTCCCAAGAGAGAACAACCACGTAAACAAAGAGCACAAACAAAAACCTTTTCCTCCCCCCCTCCCCCCGATTTGAAGGTATCTTGTTCCATTATTGGTCCTTTGGGTCAGGTGCCATCCAGGTTAGCTGAGCTTCTTAACCCTTTACAGGTAACAGGATGTTGCCTCTGGCCAGGAGGGATTTTATAGCACTGTATACAGAAAGGTGGTTACCCTTCCCTTTATATTTATGACAGATGGGCAGGAGAAATGCAAATAAAAAATGTTTCCTGGTTCCTAGAAGTTTTGTTAGTTCCATGCTTGCTCGATTAGAATTACTATGAATCATGTTTATGAGCTACATTATAAAGGAGCCAAAATTTTGCTTCCAATTGTACTGCTATGGTTGGCGAAAGTCAAAGTTGTAGGTGTGAATATTACTAAAGGTCTGATTTACAAACAAGCAATCAGATAACAATACAACTAGATTCTAGGCATTTGTGCTTGAAAAATTGGAACAGTTTTTTATCAAGTTGGGCCCTTAATGGTCAAAAATACACAGCATGTTTTTGCTAGTAGTATATTTTGCTATTATATTGTGCTGCTTAACGAGTTACATACACAAAACAGAAGTGTAATTATATACTGGAAGTTATTTTAATATGTAGTTAAAATTATGTAAGAGTACTGATGTACAGTTATTATACACCTAAATTAAAGAAGTAAAAGATGCCAGAGAGCAGCATGTGGAAGGAAAATGCATAGAAAGCAGCAGCAGATGTGATGCAAAAGTTACCAATGCTACTGGTCCTTCTGACAGAGTATCTGATCTGTAGATACTCTTTTCAAGCAATCTAATATCCTCCAAGCAACACAAAATTAAGGGTTTGAACATGTATGAATACATTCACTCAGGAAAAGACCATCATTCATTATATATATTTTTCTATACACAGTTCTTTCAAAAGCAGACCCCACACTGAAGCTTTTGTATCAGTGCTGAGCGATCAGAGGAAAGAACAATTTGCACATTTGAAGAATCAGTCATTTTGTAATCAAAAGAAAAAAAAAAAAAAAAAGAGAAAAATCAGTATTTCTGTGAATCAGAAATCTCTAGCTTTGGAGAAATTAAACCTGAATTGTGTGTGTTGGGTTTAAAGATAATGGGAGGTTTTAATATGAAACTAGTGCTGGTGTATGCATCTTTCCAGAAAGTCTCAGTCTGGAGACAACTTGACAGCTTATATAAATGGGGACCCTGGAGACTTACCACAATGCTGGCAGTTGTTTGAATCTTTAATGCTCACTTTCCAAAAACAAAAGGGGTCCAATATAGCTTATAAATATATTATGCTGTAATAAGTGAAGATGCAAACCTATTAAAGTATTTTCTATTTGGACCAATACTGTTCTAATTTTGTGCAGTAGAACAATTTCTCTATTTTCTGTGACAATGAAGAGTTTCTCAACATTTATTTCAGTTGTCAATCATTATGAAGCTTCAGACTGGGCTAGGACAGCAATTTGTCAGCCACCAGGAAAAAGGACATCTTGTGCTCTAGAATCTAAGCTCTCATTTTAAATGAAAAGTCTGTAGCACTTATGATTGCAAAGAACTCCCAATATATGAAAAACTGTTGCAGCACTGTTAAGTGCCCGAGCCCATAGACAGCCTAAAATAGTTTTATTATTTTAAAGCCCCACTATCTTCACTGTGATGCCTAATGATGATGGTTTAAATGACAACATTGTTAACTATTTGAACGCTGATCAAAGAACTCACACAAAAAAAAAAAAAAAAAAAAAAGGAATGGTCTCAAAAAAAATTTGCCCAATCTCATTTTGGCACTCTGCATAGATGTAGGCTGGGTTGTGTGATGAGTTTGGGAGAATACCGTCATTTTGTACAAGCAGAAAGCCTATCCTATTTGAAGAAATCAGTTACAACATATAACAGTATATTTCACAAATCAGGGCAACTACACTGGTATTTCCCCTCTTGGCCCACCAAGGGTACCCACTCTTGGCTCCCAGCTTCTCAACCATCACCTCTCTTGAGAGGGACAATTACTTCCCATATACTACATATGACAGTCCTGCTAATTCTCCCGAGAAATTGCAAACTGTCCCAATGCAAAGGAAAGATAGGAGGAATAGTAAGAGGCCGATATGGCTCCATCAGGAGCTCTTTAATGACCTGAAAATCAAATAGGAATCCTACTAAAAGTAGGTAACTTGGATAAGTTGTTAAGGAGGAGTACAAAGGAATACCATAAGCATGTAAGGACAAAAAAATCAGAAAGGTGAAGGCACAAAATGAGTTACACCTACCATGGGATGTGGAAGGGAATAAGAAGAGGTTACTTAAATACATTAAGAGCAAGAGAAAGATGAAGGAAAGTGTAGGTCCTTTACTTAGCAGGGAAGGAGAGCTAATAACTGATGATGCCAAAAAAGCTGAGGTGTTAATGCCTATGTTGCTTCAGTCTTCACTAAGATTAATGGAGACCAGATAGAAACTCAAACACAGTTACTAACAACGACAAGGGGGAAGGAATGCAAACCAAAATACAGAAAGAACAGGTTAAACAATATTTAGATAAGTTAGATGTATTCAAGGCAGCAAGGCCTGATGAAATTCACCTTAGGGTACTTAAGGAACTAGTTGAAGCAATCTCCAAACTATTAGCAATTATCTTTGAGAACTCATGGAGGATGGGTGAGGTCCCAGAAAACTGGAGAAGGGAAAACATAGTACCTATCTTTCAAAATGGGAACAAAAAGGACCTGGGGAACTATAGACCAGTCAGCCTAACTTCAATACCTGGAAAGATACTAGAACAAATTATTAAATAAGCAATTTGTAAGCACCTAGAGGATAACAGGATGAGGAATAGCCAGCATGGATCTATCAAGAACAAATAGTTCAAAGCTAACTTTAATTTCCTTCTTTGACAAGGTTAGTGGATAGGGGGAGGTAATAGATATATTTTGATTTTAGCAAGGCTTTTGACAGTCTGTCATGACATTCTCATAAGCAAACTAGGGAAATGTGGTTAGATTAAATTATTAAAAGGCAGGTGCACAACTGGTTGAAAGACCATACTCAAAGAGTAATTATCAATGGTTCTCTGTCAAAACAGAAGGGCATACCTAGTGCAGCCCTGCAGGGATCAGTCCTGGGTCCGGTACTTGTCAATATTTTCATTTGTGATTTGGAAAATGGAGTGGAGATTATGATTATAAAATTTATAGAGGACATCAAGCTGGGAGGGTTACAAACACCTTGGAGGACAGGATTAGAATACAAAATGACTTTGAAAATTGGTCTGAAATCAAGAAGATGAAATTAAATACAGACAAGTGCAAAGTACTACGCTTAGGAAGAAAAAAAATGCACAACTACCAAAAAATGGGAAGTAACTGGCCGAGAAGGATCCGGGGGTTATAGTGGAGCACAAATTGAATAGAAGCCAAAAATTATTGCAGTTGCAAAAAAGGCTAACATTTTTCCTGGGAGAATTAGCAGGACTGTCATATGTAATATAGGGAAAGTAAATGTCCCTCTCTACTGGTAAGGCCTCAGTGGGAATGTGTCCCCAATTCTGGGTGCTCCACTTTAGGAAAAATGTGAACAAATTGGAGAGAGAGTCTAGAGGAGAATGTGATAAAAGGTTTAGAGAACCTGACATATGAGGAAAGGTTAAAAAAAATTGGGCATGTTTAGCCTTGAGGAGTGGGGACCTGATAACAGCTTTCAAATATGTTAAGGGCTGTTATAAAGAGGACAGTGATCAATGTTTTTTCATGTCCACTGAAGGTGGAACAAGTAGTAATAGGCTTCATCTGCAGCAAGGGAGATGTAGGTTAGATATTAGGAAAATCTTTCTAACTAGAAAAGGGTAGTTAAGCTCTGGAATAGGCTTTCAAGGGAGGTTGTGGAATGTCCATCACCCTCCAGGATTGCCTTTGAGTCTCCAGGAAGTAAATCTCCAGGAGTCTGATAAGAGTGACCCGGGAGATAAATATTAGGGCACTCTGAAAATTAATATTGAATGTTGAATCTGATTTATAAAATATGCAAGCTGGTGTTTAATACACCATGGTAACATGCATTTGCCTGCCCAACAGCTGCACTGTGAGTGCATTTCTTTACCTTTTGTGGCTGTGACTATGTCATGAACTAGTCTGTGCACCGTAACTGATACACACGTGCACACAGGCTCTTGTCTCTTTAGTCTACACTACACTGCAACTGCCTCGCACTTTCAAAAATAGAGAAATGGATGATGGTGAGGGCTCTTCAAAAACATAGCAGCTCCAAAGGTACTGTAAAAAGGGAAAGTACTATTCTTGTTAGACTAATGATTGGTGTAGAGACTGACTAAAAACTGGCTTCACAAAGTCAATGAATTTACAGCAGAATGCATTTTGTGTCGTCAAGCATTTTCCATTAAATATGAAGGGAGACAAGCTGTTAACATCCATGCAGAATGTACAAGACACAAGGAATCTGAAAAAAAATCAAAAACAAGCACTTCAGATTACATCCTTTTTATTTATGTATTTAAACTAAAAGGACACATCAAGGAAATCTAGTGATGGTAGCAGAAATTGGAGAAATTTACATGGCACGGATCATTATTTAAGTTATGTTACTCAAGACTGTGGTAACAAAATGCTTGCAAAGTTTCTACCAGATTTAGAATTGCAAGAAAAATGTCTTGTGGACACACAAAAGCAATTTGTACTACCGAGAATGTTTTGGCACCAAAATTGCAAGAACTTTTGCTTAATCTTGAATTAGCAGGGTTGTTTTTTTCCCCAGTTGGATTGGATGCCTCTAATAAGGGAAATAGGAAGTTTTTCCCAGTAACTGTTCATTATTTTTCCAAGGCAAAAGGGATGAAACATGGCTTGCTTGATTTTTACCACAATGACAGGACAAGTGAGGCTATTGCTTCATGCATTTCAAATATTATAAAAAAAACAAAACAAAACAAAAAAAACAGTCTTACTATAAGCTGTGTGTCATCTTACGTAGCTGATAATGCCAGTGTTAATTTTGGGAAACACAGGTCATTTTATCAGAAGCTTAAACAACTGAATGACAGAATGATTCAGGTTGGATGCAAATGCCAGGTAATTCATAACTGTATTAAAAATAGTATGAAAGCTTTGAGTTTTACGTTGGAAGTCTTGTGTTGAATGTATATAGTGAGTTCTCTTCCCCTGCTAAAAAGGCAGAATCTCTCAGTTCATTGTTCAAATTTATAGAAATAGAGTATAAGGAACTAGGTGGCTGTCTCTTCTGCCTGCAATAGAATGAATTTTACGATGCTAGCCTGCACTAGAGGCATATTTCATATCAGAGGGGGAAGATTATGGGAAACATTCAGTGAGGATGAGCAGGAGTCTCTCTCTTGTTGTTACATTTATTTTCTGCATAATCTGATGGGAATATTTTATGAAGCACTCAAAAAGCTAGAATGCAGCAATGCCAGCTGTACAGAATTAGATTATGTCATGGAAGGTCTTCTTTCTAAACTAAAGAGAAGAAAAAAAAAAAAAAAAAAAAAGAGGACAAGTGCAATGGGAAGATCAGCTTAGGCTATTTTGTGCCATGTTTCTCCATCTAATACGAGGAAATTTAAGGAGGAAGCAGGTAAGGCATTGTTGAGATACACTGCAAACCTTGAGAAATGGTATGATTTCAACACATCTGTTTTCAGACAAACGTCAGTCCTCTCACTGGACAAAAATAAAATGGTCTGATCTTGAGAAGTTAGCTGAAGTTCTTTGAATTGAGATTGATTTTGACAAGCTGTATGGTAATTACCACATTTTATAGCAAATAAGATGAGAAATAATTTCAAAGGAGCAAAAAAAATAGATCAGAGATGAGTAGAAGTTTTCAAATAAATACCAGAAAGTGGAAACAGCCAAATGTTTAAACTCGTGTCTTTCACACTTTCAGTTCCAGTATCAAAGGCCTACTCTGAAATGGTTTCCAGCTTAAATGACTCAACTTTGGAGAAAAGATACAGGCTGAGTGAAAAAGTGTTGTGAAAGCCCATGCAACTGAACTACACTATGTCATGTGCTGACTTTTATGAATATGTCAAAAAGTCTCCGGAGTTGCTGAAAGCAGCATGAAGCCCAATGGAAGGAAGGAAGGAAGGAACTGTGAGGACAGACATTCCACTAGAGAAGACCCAACTTCTATAAAGACAAATACAATAACATTTGATTTTAAGTCTAATCAAGGAGTTTTTTGCAGCAGTGATGCGGGTGCCGTACCCATCTTGTGGTGGTGAAGCGGGAGCTGAGTTCTCAGATGAAGTTCTCTGTTTACAGGTTGATCAACATCCCCATCTTCACCTATGGTCATGAACTATAGGTAATGACCGAAAGGATGAGATTGCTGGTTCAAGTGATAGAAATGAGGTTTCTCTGCAGGGTGGCTGGGCTTACTCTCTGAGACAGGGTGAGGGATTTGTCTATTCAGGAGAGCCTCAGAGTGGAGCTGCTACTCCTCCGGATCAAGAGGAGCCAGCTGAGGTGATTTGGGCACCTGATAAGGATGCCCCCTGGGAGGCTTCCTTTGGAACTCTACCGGGCACATTCCACTGGGAGGAGGCCCCTAGGCTGACCCAAGACATGGTGGAGGGAATATATCTCCCAGGTGGCCTGGGAATGCTGGAGAATCCCCCAGGAGGAGCTGAAAACCTGTAGCAGAGAAAAGGGAGGTCCGGTCCTCCCTACTCTCCATGCTGCAGCCTCAACAGTCACCAGGAAAAGCGGCATAAAGGAAAAAGAAAAGATGATGATTACAACTGGAGATTTTGCAATGCTGTTTATTCTTAAAAAGTGACATTATGATTCATATGATGCTCCTTATCTCCACCAAAGGCAAAATGATGGCTCTGCAGTGAATGAGTTTTAGAGTACAGTAGGTCAGTCATTAATGCCATTATGTCATGTGATGAAACCTCCCGGAATAGATCCAAACAGAGTTGGCAACCCTAGCCCATCATTGTCCAACCTGTTAAAAATTTCCAAACACTTGCCAGGGATAATGTAGGTTTACTTGGTCCTGCCACAGCACAGGAGGCTGGACATGAAAACTTCTCAAGGTCTCTTCCAGCCCATGTTTCTAGGATTCTATGACTAGTTTAGCCTTCCTGTATACAGCTTGGACCTTTGATCTTATCCTCATGTCACAAGTAATCAGATCACAATGGCCCACTCTTCAGGGTGTAACAACAAAAGGCTGGGGTTTTGCATACCAGAGATCGGAAATTTGCATTCACTTCCCCCCAGATATTTTCTAGGGAAACCAGTTAACACATTTAGTTCCAAAAGTCCATTCTTGTATGGCACATTGTTCAATATAGGTCTCACATCTGTCACATATCTCCCCTCAAAAGGGTCACCTACAATGCCAGCCCACAATACATATCCTTCATTTAATACAATGTACCCCCAAAGGTATTTCAACTTAATTCAAAGGATGTGGCAGGAAATTTCCTTGTTAGTCATTACAGGGTAATACCCAGACCAGCATTGAATCATAGAATATCAGGGTTGGAAGGGACCTCAGGAGGTCATCTAGTCCAACCCCCTGCTCAAAGCAGGACCAATCCCCAATTAAATCATCCCAGCCAGGGCTTTGTCAAGCCTGACCTTAAAAACTTTTAAGGAAGGAGATTCTACCACCTCCCTAGGTAACGCATTCCAGTGTTTCACCACCCTCTTAGTGAAAAAGTTTTTCCTAATATCCAACCTAAACCTCCCCCACTGCAACTTGAGACCATTACTCCTTGTCCTGTCCTCTTCTACCACTGAGAATAGTCTAGAACCATCCTCTCTGGAACCACCTCTCAGGTAGTTGAAAGCAGCTATCAAATCCCCACTCATTCTTCTCTTCTGCAGACTAAACAATCCCAGTTCCCTCAGCCTCTCCTCATAAGTCATGCGTTCCAGTCCCCTAATCATTTTTGTTGCCCTTCGCTGGACTCTCTCCAATTTATCCACATCCTTCTTGTAGTGTGGGGCCCAAAACTGGACACAGTACTCCAGATGAGGCCTCACCAATGTCGAACAAAGGGGAACGATCACGTCCCTTGATCTGCTCGCTATGCCCCTACTTATACATCCCAAAATGCCATTGGCCTTCTTGGCAACAAGGGCATGCTGCTGACTCATATCCAGCTTCTCGTCCACTGTCACCCCTAGGTCCTTTTCCGCAGAACTGCTGCCTAGCCATTCGGTCCCTAGTCTGTAGCTGTGCATTGGATTCTTCCGTCCTAAGTGCAGGACCCTGCACTTATCCTTATTGAACCTCATCAGATTTCTTTTGGCCCAATCCTCCAATTTGTCTAGGTCCCTCTGTATCCTATCCCTGCCCTCCAGCGTATCTACCACTCCTCCTAGTTTAGTATCATCCGCAAATTTGCTGAGCGTGCAATCCACACCATCCTCCAGATCATTTATGAAGATATTGAACAAAACCGGCCCCAGGACCGACCCCTGGGGCACTCCACTTGACACCGGCTGCCAACTAGACATGGAGCCATTGATCACTACCCGTTGAGCCCGACAATCTAGCCAACTTTCTACCCACCTTATAGTGCATTCATCCAGCCCATACTTCTTTAACTTGCTGACAAGAATACTGGGGGAGACCGTGTCAAAAGCTTTGCTAAAGTCAAGAAACAATACATCCACTGCTTTCCCTTCATCCACAGAACCAGTAATCTCATCACAGAAGGAGATTAGATTAGTCAGGCATGACCTACCCTTGGTGAATCCATGCTGACTGTTCCTGATCACTTTCCTCTCATGTAAGTGCTTCAGGATTGATTCTTTGAGGACCTGCTCCATGATTTTTCCAGGGACTGAGGTGAGGCTGACTGGCCTGTATATCCGAGGATCCTCCTTCTTCCATTTTTTAAAGATTGGCACTACATTAGCCTTTTTCCAGTCATCCGGGACTTCCCCCGTTCGCCACGAGTTTTCAAAGATAATGGCCAATGGCTCTGCAATCACAGCTGTCAGTTCCTTTAGCACTCTCGGATGCAACTCATCCGGCCCCATGGACTTGTGCACGTCCAGCTTTTCTAAATAGTCCCTAACCACCTCTTTCTCCACAGAGGGCTGGCCATCTACTCCCCATGTTGTGATGCCCAGCGCAGCAGTCTGGGAGCTGTCCTTGTTAGTGAAGACAGAGGCAAAAAAAGCATTGAGTACATTAGCTTTTTCCACATCCTCTGTCACTAGGTTGCCTCCCTCATTCAGTAAGGGGCCCACACTTTCCTTGGCTTTCTTCTTGTTGCCAACATACCTGAAGAAACCCTTCTTGTTACTCTTGACATCTCTTGCTAGCTGCAGCTCCAGGTGCTATTTGGCCCTCCTGATTTCATTCCTATATGCCCGAGCAAATTTTTATACTCTTCCCTGGTCATATGTCCAACCTTCCACTTCTTGTAAGGTTCTTTTTTATGTTTAAGATCCGCTAGGATTTCACCGTTAAGCCAAGCTGGTCGCCTGCCATATTTACTATTCTTTCAACTCATCGGGATGGTTTGTTCCTGTAACCTCAACAGGGATTCCTTGAAATACAGCCGGCTCTCCTGGACTCCTTTCCCCTTCATGTTAGTCCCCCAGGGGATCCTACCCATCCGTTCCTTGAGGGAGTCGAAGTCTGCTTTCCTGAAGTCCAGGGTCCGTATCCTGCTGCTTACCTTTCTTCCCTGTGTCAGGATCCTGAACTCAACCAACTCATGGTCACTGCCTCCCAGATTCCCGTCCACTTTTGCTTCCCCCACTAATTCTTCCCTGTTTGTGAGCAGCAGGTCAAGAAAAGCTCCCCCCCAGTTGGCTCGTCTAGCACTTGCACCAGGAAATTGTCCCCTACGCTTTCCAAAAACTTCCTGGATTGTCTATGCACCGCTGTAGTGCTCTCCCAGCAGATATCAGGAAAATTAAAGTCACCCATGAGAACCAGGGCGTGCGATCTAGTAGCTTCTGCGTGTTGCTGGAAGAAAGCCTCATCCACCTCATCCTCCTGGTCTGGTGGTCTATAGCAGACTCCCACCACTACATCACTCTTGTTGCTCACACTTCTAAACTTAATCCAGAGACACTCAGGTTTTTCTGCAGTTTCGTACCGGAGCTCTGAGCAGTCATACTGCTCCCTTACATACAGCGCTACTCCCCCACCTTTTCTGCCCTGCCTGTCCTTCCTGAACAGTTTATAACCATCCATGACAGTACTCCAGTCATGTGAGTTATCCCACCAAGTCTCTGTTATTCCAATAACGTCATAATTCTTTGACATCACCAGGACCTCCAGTTCTCCCTGCTTGTTTCCAAGGCTTTGTGCATTTGTATATAAGCACTTGAGATAACCTGCTGATCGCCCCTCATTCTCAGTATGAGGCAGGAGCCCTCCCCTCACAGACGTTCCTGCCTGTGCTTCCTCCCGGTATCCCGTTTTCCCACTTACCTCAGGGCTTTGGTCTCCTTCCCCCGGTGAACCTAGTTTAAAGCCCTCCTCACTAGGTTAGCCAGCCTGCTCTCAAAGATGCTCTTCCCTGTCTTTGTAAGATGGAGCCCGTCTCTGAACCCTGCCGCTGCTTCAGTTTTCCTTTGTTGGGAGTTTCCAAAAACTGCAGCCAGATTCTTGTAAGCGAAACCACCACCCTTTCCTGGGGTCTATTTATTAAAACACCACCACCACCACCCCAATAGCAACTTAAATAAAAACAAGTCTTTCCCTGACTCCACAACTTCTTCACCCCCTTTCTGGGCTCAACAATTCTTTCCAAAACCCAGATCCTGCTCCCTAGCATTTCCTCAAGCCTCTTAAGGCTTCTGTTCCAACCCCTCACTGCATCTCCCCAGCTCCTTCCACCCGGTTGCAGTGAAGAACCCCTTATTTGGTCCACTTGGACCCTGCATCACTGTGGTAGGGGTCTGCCTCTCTCTCAGTTGAGCCAAACAGACTAACTTTTCTCTTTGTCCAAGCCCATTACCTTGGGAGGTAGCTAGTTAGGCAAGACTAAGACAAGGCAAGACTAAGCCCACCTCCCTTAAAAGGCCATCCCACCCTGTGACAGCCGTATTTAACAACTTTTGTTTGTGGAACATAACCTGTTATTATACACAGAGCAAGTTTGTTAATGCAGCATCACAAGGACATCAGTGAATGTTATTTACTGCACAGTCAACACTGTAGCAACTTCCTTCTCACTAGTGTCAATCTATAATGCCAAGTTCTTTACAGAGATAAACAGTAGGGTTTAAAAGTTACAATAATAAAAGGAATAGTGATGTTACGTGTCAGAAGCAAGGGGGACCGCATGTCTCTGTGCACTGCCTGCGACCGCAAGTGCCATCCCCACTGCTCCCATTGGCTGGTTCCCAGCCAATGGCAGCTGCAGGGACAGTGCTGGGGGTGAGGACAGCACAGCGTGTGGAGCCACCTCCTCCACCCGGAGGGGCTGAAGAGATGTGCCAGCAGCCAGTTGCTTCCGAGAGCAGCATGGGGCCACGGCATGCAGGCAGCCTGCCTGAGCTCTGCTGTGCCATTGGACTTTTAGTAACCCGAAGACTGTGATTGACGGGTTGGTGACCACTGAATTGTATATAATTATGGATTTGTTTTTGCGGGGTCCCCCTTAGCCTGAGGGCCTGGGCTGCAGCCCCTAAAACGCCTGCATTTATCCAGCCCTGAGTTGGCCAGAAGAACACATGAAAGATGCTACGCAGTATATGTTCTGAGGAAAGCAAGATTCATGGCCTTGGCAAGAAACAAGCATGGTTAGGCTGACTTATCAAGGAATCTGGTTGCATTGGGGATCCACTTGACCTGTAGTAAGTCCAAGGAGTAAGTCAAGAGCCTCAAGGCCACCTAATGGTAAGTGAAGAATGGAAACAATACCCCAGTAACTCCCTGGCTAATTGACCCTACCATGAAGAATTTGACCGGCTGCTTGAAACTGTGGAGTAGGCCCCTGAATGGGCCTTATTGCTGGCGCTGGGCCCAGATCAAGCTATCCATTCAGACCAGCACATCCTGGGCCAATTTGGATGGCCTTTTTGGGGATCATCCTGGGGAGCAGCCCACAGATGAATCAGCAGCAGCACAAGCATACAGATAGAGTCAAGTATGTTGCAAACACTTTTTTTATTAGTTAGTAAGAATGGGAGAGATTTCTGGGTTCTGTCCAGAAAAATAAGTATTACACATGGCATGGTAGTATATTTCTTCTGCTCTGTAGCCCCAAGACCCTTCCATTTGTAGATGTGCTTGTAGTCACCAGTCACCAAAAAAAAAAAATCATCTCCTTTGCTTGCCTGGAGTAGGAGTTCTTGCCTCCAGTCAGGCACCTCTAAGCAGATCAATGTATTCAAAGACCTTGTCCTGCCTGAAAGGATGGCAAAACTGAAGCTAGTAACAGGGCCTTTATTAGGAACGCTCGTCCTATCATGGGAGAAAGAACTAATAAATTAAAATCATTTATAAAATCTCATTATGTTAATTTTACCATACTGTGCCTTGGCTTAGATTGTAGCTTGCTTCTGAGTAGGTCAGTGAATCAAGGAGGAATAAAATAAAACCAAATGATCAAAAGTATCGTCCTGCGACCTTGCAGTGATGCAGTGCCATGAAAAAAAGGTAGAAGTCCCCCCCCGACACGGTCAGACAATAATGACAGGCCCTTCCAACTCTGCTGGGCAGAGACAAGGAATGAGAAGCCTATGGGAGCAAACACAGACAACATGGAAGAAGAAAAAGAATCAGGGACAAAGTGCAGCAGGCATCTTGGCCAAGGTGGATGAACAGCTGGAGTTCCAGGGAAGGAGTAGAGAAGGTTGCACAGGGAGAAGGCAACTCATCATGAGGCGAGAATGGCCACACAGTTCCTGGAACATGACCAGAGGTTTAGGGAGGAGGACAGAGTGCAGCAGAAAGATTGTAGCAGGGAGGTCACCCCACTCCAGCTCAGAAAGGGTTAAAAGCCAGCCCTTGGAGGGGGCTGAGGCTGAAAGACAATTACGAAGAGGCAGGAGGCAGCCAATCAGGAGGGCCAAATCGCACCTGGAGCTGCAGCTAGCAAGAGATGTCAAGAGTAACAAGAAGGGTTTCTTCAGGTATGTTGGCAACAAGAAGAAAGCCAAGGAAGGTGTGGGCCCCTTACTGAATGAGGGAGGCAACCTAGTGACAGAGGATGTGGAAAAAGCTAATGTACTCAATGCTTTTTTTGCCTCTGTTTTCACTAACAAGGTCAGCTCCCAGACTGCTGTGCTGGGCATCACAAAATGGGGAAGAGATGGCCAGCCCTCTGTAGAGATAGAGGTGGTTAGGGACTATTTAGAAAAGCTGGACGTGCACAAGTCCATAGGGCCGGACGAGTTGCATCCGAGAGTGCTGAAGGAATTGGCGGCTGTGATTGCAGAGCCCTTGGCCATTATCTTTGAAAACTCGTGGCGAACAGGGGAAGTCCCGGATGACTGGAAAAAGGCTAATGTAGTGCCCATCTTTAAAAAAGGGAAGAAGGAGGATCCTGGGAACTACAGGCCAGTCAGCCTCACCTCAGTCCCTGGAAAAATCATGGAGCAGGTCCTCAAAGAATCAATCCTGAAGCACTTAGAGGAGAGGAAAGTGATCAGGAACAGTCAGCATGGATTCACCAAGGGTAGGTCATGCCTGACTAATCTAATCGCCTTTTATGATGAGATTACTGGTTCTGTGGATGAAGGGAAAGCAGTGGATGTATTGTTTCTTGACTTTAGCAAAGCTTTTGACACGGTCTCCCACAGCATTCTTGTCAGCAAGTTAAGGAAGTATGGGCTGGATGAATGCACTATAAGGTGGGTAGAAAGCTGGCTAGATTGTCGGGCTCAACGGGTAGTGATCAATGGCTCCATGTCTAGTTGGCAGCCGGTGTCAAGTGGAGTGCCCCAGGGGTCGGTCCTGGGGCCGGTTTTGTTCAATATCTTCATAAATGATCTGGAGGATGGTGTGGATTGCACTCTCAGCAAATTTGCGGATGATACTAAACTGGGAGGAGTGGTAGATACGCTGGAGGGGAGGGATAGGATACAGAAGGACCTAGACAAATTGGAGGATTGGGCCAAAAGAAATCTGATGAGGTTCAATAAGGATAAGTGCAGGGTCCTGCACTTAGGATGGAAGAATCCAATGCACCGCTACAGACTAGGGACCGAATGGCTAGGCAGCAGTTCTGCGGAAAAGGACCTAGGGGTGACAGTAGACGAGAAGCTGGATATGAGTCAACAGTGTGCCCTTTTTGCCAAGAAGGCCAATGGCATTTTGGGATGTATAAGTAGGGGCATAGCGAGCAGATCGAGGGACGTGATCGTTCCCCTCTATTCGACACTGGTGAGGCCTCATCTGGAGTACTGTGTCCAGTTTTGGGCCCCACACTACAAGAAGGATGTGGATAAATTGGAGAGAGTCCAGCGAAGGGCAACAAAAATGATTAGGGGTCTAGAGCACATGACTTATGAGGAGAGGCTGAGGGAGCTGGGATTGTTTAGTCTGCAGAAGAGAAGAATGAGGGGGGATTTGATAGCTGCTTTCAACTACCTGAAAGGGGGTTCCAAAGAGGATGGCTCTAGACTGTTCTCAATGGTAGCAGATGACAGAACGAGGAGTAATGGTCTCAAGTTGCAATGGGGGAGGTTTAGATTGGATATTAGGAAAAACTTTTTCACTAAGAGGGTGGTGAAACACTGGAATGCGTTACCTAGGGAGGTGGTAGAATCTCCTTCCTTACAGGTTTTTAAGGTCAGGCTTGACAAAGCCCTGGCTGGGATGATTTAACTGGGACTTGGTCCTGCTTTGAGCAGGGGGTTGGACTAGATGACCTTCTGGGGTCCCTTCCAACCCTGATATTCTATGATTCTATGATTCTATGAATCAGAGCTGGCCAAGCCAGTATAAAAGAGAACAGACCAGAAGGGGTAGTCCGTCTCTCTCCAGGCTGGGAGAGAGATGGACCTGGCTGCCTGATAGAGAGAAGGGTACCATGGACAGCACAGTGCTGGGGAAGGGCAGGGGGAGCTCCTGCCTGGCAAACCCCCAGGCAGAGGCCTTGCTTTCAGGGCCGGAGGAGGTACTAGGGCTGTGGGGAGGCAGCCAGGGAAGAAAGAGGCGTCGAAACCCCTTGCCGATGATGTGGGGCCATTTCAGACTGCAGTTTGCCCCTGAGGTAAGGGGCTACATGAAGACTGGCAGTGGGTCACTGAGGCAAGGTGGGCTTAGAGTATTGGGGTTCCCCCAGGGAGGGGAAGTCTGGGGGCACTACTGCAGGGCAGTACCCCAGAGAAGAATGCAGGGCCTGAAGTACAGTGATGGAGATTGACCAGGAAGCAGGTATCGGTAGGGAGACACCAGCCAGCAGGAGGCGCTCCAAGGCTGGGATGAGCTAGTTCTGAGGTAAGCAGCAGGGAGGTGCCATGGCGGTGAGCGCATGCCATGCTACAGGGACTTTTCAAAAGTTTGCTCACTTTCATGGCTGCCAGACTACAGGCCCCAAAGCCAGCTCTGCTTTGCTTTTAGCTGCAACTCCCTCCTGTCCAAGATACATGCACTGAGTCTGCACCATGCCCTGCAGCCTATGCAGCCAGTGGATAATTCTGTGGTTGGCTGGTCCATGATCTAAGCAGTGAACAGTTGATGGAACAACCAAATGTACTCTTGCAGAAGGCGCTCCAAGGCTGGGCTATCCACCCTGGGCTATCATGCCCCACATATGCAAAATGCTCCAGAAGGGGGAAGGAGAACAAGAACATGGGGAATATACAGTTCCACTAACAGTGAGATTGTAGCAGAGGCACTGTATAGACTAGACTATCACAGTTTTTCACATTTGTTTTTCTGTCTTTTGCCTCTTGATGACAGCTGTTCTACCTATAAGGTTTTTTAATTGTTATTTACATTCATTTCAAATAAAGTGTTTTGTTTGCTCACAACAAGTCCCAAGCTTACATGAACAGATTTCATTAAATTCATAAAAATCTTACTCCATGACAGTACTACATAAGCTATATATGAACTATATGGGTTTTATTAAATTTATAAATTGCATTGGCCCCAGAAATTGTGGGCTAAACGTGGGATAACTATTACTTCATTCCCCTTTATTGATAGCACCTTGCAAACCCATCATGTGGGCACACAAGACATCCCTAATTTCCCTTATGTGGCGGGATCCTGTCCCGGTAATAAGGTGCACCATTCAGTTGCACTATTTCTGCAGTCCAGGGTCTTGAATCCACTCCTGGTTAAATGGTTCTATTTTTGCCTTGCAGACTTTGAGAGTGAAGAGCAGACCACAATAATGGGAACACTGGCAATTCTGAAGGCAGTGCCATCTTGACTTCAACCTTCCAGATGTTCCTCCCTGTACTACAGCTACTGGAGTGTGTAACTGAACTTTCTTTTGTCCAGCCCTTTTAGGTCAGGGTTCTGTTTCATAAGCCAAGGCAGAAGGGGGTAGGCAGTGTCCCTTAGAATAACAGTGGAGAAGGGATAGAGACTCCATTTATAACAATGTCATGTGGAGGAAATAAGGTGCATGTGCATGAAGATAAAGTCCTGATCTCTGAAAACTCTGGCATCATGCACCTTGCCAGTACATCACGCACTAATGCCCAGGAACCTGCTTCTGTGGTCAACTATACCCAGAGTAGTACCCTTTGCAGTTGACATATTCATGTGTTCTTTGTAGTGGACAAGTTATAGGCATACGAGTCCCACTGATGGTCCCAGAACAGTTTGGGAAGCCCATTCTTTAAAGAGGGCAGTTATTTCAGGAACATTGTTTACCCACCATCTTTAGGTAAAAATCACAGTCCTGATCACCTCACAAAACTTCACCACCACAACCCCAACAACTGGTTAGCTGCAGACCTGTAATAGTCTAGGGTACCCAGCTTCCGAGGTTGCTATAGTGACCTACCTACTTGTGGACCAGCATGGAGCCCCTCATGCATATGTCCTGGTGCCAGAAGGTGGGCTCACGTGGGCCCAGGAACATCTGCTTCTGTGTCCAACAGGTCTGGAGCCGCTAACAGTCCCATCAGTCTGTGCTAGTGGCCCTGCTTCAGAACAACCAATCTACATATGGGGCATCTGTGGCCATAACAGCAGGCATCAGCTGCATCAACCAGGTTGCAGATGCCATGGTTCTACCTCCCCATCCCCACCCCGAGAGCTGCCTTCGATAGAGCAGATACCACTGCCAAAGTATCCACCAGCATTTCACAGATGGTCTGCCTGAATCCTGAAATAGCAGTGAAACCATAAACAGGGAAGAGTCTTCCTGGATGCATGTTGCTGACTCCAGTTGCACAGAGCGTGCAGACCCAAAACAGCCTAGCTGAATGAGCACTTATGGTCAAGTGTCATAGGACACAGAAAAGTTCTCAAACAATATACTATCAACCAAGCCCTAGAGAGGCTACAGCTAGCAAAGGGAACAAGAACCATGAGATACGCCCCACAGCATCTAACATGTCCCTGCATGTCATAATAGAGACTCACAGGCATGGATGGATATGAAATTTGCATAGCCATGCAATGTGAATGCTCCAAAACAAGCTTGGAAAGAACAGGTTTGCAAGCACAGGTCACATGGACTTGGATTTAATCTGCTGTTTAGACATACCATTAGACCAGCCCCCAGGGCTCTCTAAGTTACACCAGGGACCCCAGAGCAGCCCAGGATCAGGAGGGTGCAGAGAAGGCTGAAAGCTACCTTAGGCCCCACAGCTTCCCCACCCAATGTGGATGCTTTCATTAATGGGAAAACACACTTTAACTTATGTGCATTGACTGCACAAATTTAGTTGATTTGCCTTCACTTTCCTTAATTTTCTCATTTAGACAACCCCTTAGAGATGCAGCTCATCCTTACACATCCTGGTGAAATTCTGAAGAGAGACAGACAACAGCTGTCAGGGAGGTTTTCTAGAAACAAAAATAGCAATTAACAGAACACTTAAATGAATTAGGTGTTGTTTGGGGGATACAGTGAGGTGAACTGTCACAAAAAAAAAAAAAAAAAAAAAAGAGGACAGGAGCATTCTGCACAGCCTGGAATGTTAGAAGACCACAGGAAAGGGACCTGTCATACTCAAGGTGAGAAGAAATGATGGCATGGATGAGGATTTCAAAGACGTAGTCCAAGTTGTATAAGTGAGCAATAATGGAGAAGGGCATATTTGCAGACACATGACATTTGGGAAGAGATGGTAAGTTCAAGTATTACACCAAGGCTATGGAGAAGAGAGGCAAATAGGAGGTCTAAGTCAAAGATGAAAGTAGAGGAGCAGAGGATGCTCCAGCAGCAGAGGGAGCATACAAACAGTATGATTTTGAGGAGGGTCTCAGGATATTTTTCTTAATACTTCTCTGTTTGTTTAACTGGATATCTACACTTAGGAGTACTTTCCCTATCAGATGATAGTCACTTTAAGGTCAGTCATGTCTCGAGTTTATAGATTTTGACTGCCTCCCTTTGATTTTAAGCTTTTAGGCTGACTGCTTTATATTATTCCTTTTATTTTTTTAACCTTTAAAAATACTCCTTACATCTTTTGACATCAGAAAAAAGGAATGCTGATAGACTGTACAGTAGCAGTAGACAGGTGAACAAAATACAACACAGAGAGATGACCCGATAACTAAGCCTCTTAGAAACTAATTGCCTAGCCATTCCACCAGCACTGATAAAAGGGTTTGAAATGAGTTTGATATATAGCAGAGTCTACAGCTCAATCTTGACCTTAACAGGCTGCTTGATTTCCTTTGTCAGAGAGAGATTGGAAGTTCACTGCTATTTCTTTATTTCTCTCAAGAAGGCCAAAAGCTTTATAAAAAGTCTCTGGAATTTATGACTGCTGTACAGAGAGAACATGGACTAGAAGACTCAGCATGGAAGCAATGCAAAAAGATCTAGCACACACTTTCAGGGTCACTGTGAAGAGGGCTGGTACTACAATGTAAATACAATTGAGAAATACCCCACACATTTTAAAAATTAGCAAAGCTGTAACAGCAAACATCTTTCCTGTTGGTTAGAAATAAATCTAGACTGAACTAACAATGCCTTGTTTGAACTGCAGTCTTTGATTCCTGACCTTCAGATAAAAAAGGGACTGAACCAAACCCTTAGGAAATGAGCTCTGTGAAGTTAAGATCTAGATTTTGTGGCTTGGGCTTGTCTTTGTAAGGCTTGCTGCTTTTTGCATACGATTTTATTCTCTTAATGCTTCAAGGCCAAATCCTGCAGTGACTAATTGTTATTCAGGTAGGAGCCTTATTAAAGTAATTGAGAGCTTTTCTGAGTAAAGTCTGTAGAATTTGATACCCACTAATCAAAGAATCAGATTAGGCAGCTCACAAAAAGAAGCATTCATTTTTCAAAAGAAATCATCATTTAGATTATGAGAAGAAAATTTCTAATTCAGGTCTGCACTAGAACCTTTGCCAGTATAACAATGTTGGCCAATATTTGTTTTACCATAGCGCCTAGGAGCTCTAGCCACGGACCAGGACCCCTTCGTGCTAAGCACTGTGCAGACACAGAGCAAGCAGATGGTCCCTGCCCCCGAGATTTTACCGTCTAAGCAGGAGTGTGAACATAGATGCAGTTGTACTAACATAAAAGTGCTTTGCTTACCAGTATAACTTATTTTGCTCAGGGAACCGGTATAGGTGTTTTTGCTGGTATAAGGAGGATTGGCCAGTATAACTATACTGAAACATTTTCTATTGTAGCCCTGATCCTACATATAAGTAAAGGAAAAACATAGATCCAGGAAAGGCAAAAAATTGAAGAGGGTATTATTAAAGCAGACACTTATCTAGAGTGGGAGACTTATCACCTCTCAAACTCAATCTCACATGTCCCAGCACCACTGTGGGGAGGGAGGAAGTGTTTTCTGCTTGCTGGTGAGCATGGAGATGGCAGCCACCATGGCCATTTCTAGAGCAGCACCAGGAAGGGGAAAGGAGTGTGTGCAGAGCAAAACAGCACCGGTCAAGATGGTGAATGCTGAGTGGGATCTAAGCTTACCAGAGAGAGAAATGTGTGTCAAGACTGTAGCGTGTGGACTTAAAACACAAAGAGCCATGCTTTAAGCAGCAGCAAGAGAACTCCTAACCAGGAAGCTCCCCATTTATTAAACTCCCTTCTGCAACACATGTTGGTCCTGTCTGGTAACTATGGAGGTCCAGGAACTCTACAACCACTCCATTTCCCTTTCTTTATAATAAAAGATTAAAAATCTTCACACACAACTCAAAGCTAACTTCAGAATTCCTTAAACTATTTACACTACTCTATCCCGTTAACACTGCTTGGGGCACCTCCTCCTAGCCGCTCTGGGGATTAGCTCCACTCCAGGTGATGCGCTTTCCTCTGGTGGTCCCCCGACCCCCCTCTGCAACTCCAGGTGCTCCTTCCTTGTGACTTGGCCCTCCGGCCAGATCACGGTATGTGCTGCCCCCTTCCAAGGTATCAAAGTATTTCAGTGCAAACGGTTCCAGATAGTCCACTCTCCACTGCTACTTCCCCAGTGGTTGTCAGGGGAACCCAGCCCATTCCCCTAATCCGGGTTCTGGCCCAGGGACCACTCAGCAGCAGCCGCCAAGCTCTGCTCTACCCCATCCCTTGCTGCTTTTCCCACCTCTCTGACTCTTCCCCGTCTCTGGGTTTGCCAGCCTAAGCTCCCTCGTCCCAGGGAGTATCTGTCAATGACTTCCCTTCAGCCTCTGCTCCCAGCTACCGGGCTTTATACAGGCCCCTCCTGTTTCCATCCAGCTGAGCCTCATCTAATTAATCAGTGACCCCCCTCCTCTTCCAGGTGCAGACTGGGCAGTTAATTGGCCCACCCGTCCACCTTAACCCCTTCAAGTCCTGTGTGCGGTAGACAGCCCATCAGAGGGTCTAATCAGTCTTCCAGACTATGTTCTCACTTCTGCTGAGTTTTGGCAGGAGTTCCCTGTGAAGGGGGCTTTCTTTGCTACACTGGGAAATATGGAAGATGAACCCATTTCCTACAGAGAAATCTTTTTGGAGTAAGTAGGATCTGGGAGTTTCTGCCAAGTTCCAGATATCTGGGAGCTTTTGAGCCAAACTTTTTCCCTGGTCCCAGTTCAGGTAGTGCTTTGGTCTGTGCCGAACACTGAAAGTTTGTTGTTGCTGAGTTTTTATTTGGCATCCTGTTTTCAAAATTCCTTCAGGTTGGGCCACTTAGATTTAAGCTGTACTGGTGCCACAGGTAAAGGCATCCTTAGTTGTCTTCCCATCAGAAGTTCTGCTGGAGATAATACTGTTTGCATCTGGACTGACTGATGTGCCAGGAGTGCTGTATATGGGTCCACTGGTTTTTGCAGAGATCTTTTAAAAATGTGTCATGCTCTCTCCTCTTTCTTGTTACTAAGTGTAATGTTCAAAATCAAAGTCCTGTGCAAATGCTAGGAATGTGCCAGAGTTAAATTCAGGCCCATTATCAGCTCTGATGACTTCAGGAACTCTGTATCTTGCAAATATTGACTTTAGTTTCTGGAAGACCTGTGTGGATGAAGTCCGTGTAAGTATAGCCAAGTCAATATATATGGAGAAGTAATCACTTACAATAATGTAGGTGTGTCCTTTCCAGAAAAAGGAATCTGTGGCAACCCACTGCCAAGGCCTGTCAGATAGCTTTGTAGAGAGTAATGGTCCTGGTGAGTTTTTTTCCCTTGTTACATCTCTCTCAGCCATCTACTAAGATCTGAATTTGCCTGGTCAGACCAGGCCACCATACGGATTCTTGTGATCATGCCCTGCACTTGTTTATTCCTTGGTGACCCTCACAGAAAGCATCTCTTTCTGAAGTACCACAGAAGTAAGAATGCGCTGTCCTTTCAGAAACACCCCGTAGGCTTTGTGAAGGTCATTTCAGTCCTGTCAATACGCTAGGCTGTTGGAAGTTGACTCCTTTGACGTAATCCTTTTTTTGGCAGAGTTGAATCACTTTCTGGAAAGTTTCATCCTTTAGTTTTTCATTTCTAATTTGCTGAAGTTGGCTGGCAGGTGCAGTAATTAAGACTGACCTCTTCCTCTAAAGCCTTTTCTGCTTCCATTGGTGGCTGCTCAGCTGGGGTTCTAGACAGAATGTCTGCTGCTATGGGTGCTTTCCCTGGTATGTGTTGAATGCTAAAAGAAAGTCACATCAGCCATTAGTCAGAATTTTTTAATCCCAGGTGGAAAGTCATCCAGTGGTTTTGAAACCATCAAGGACACTAAGACTTTGTGGTCTGTTTCTATGTTAAAATTCAAGCCAAACAGATGCACTGACCTTTTCACAGGCCCAAGTGACTTTCTTTTCTACTTGAGCATATCATTAGTCAGTTTGTGACTTTTTTTTTTTTTTTTAAATGAATGCAACAGGTCTCTGGTCTCCTTTTGGCTGATTTTGAGAGAGCACTGCTCATAAAATCATATGAAGATGCATCTGCTGCTAGCGTTCTTGGATAGTTTACCAAGTATTGTGCCAAAACAGGTGGAAAGGTCAGTAGTTATTTTATTTAATGCATTTTGTTGGGTGCTCTCCCAGATTCATATATCATGACCATTTGGGACATCTCTTAAGGGTTTTGTTAGATGAGCTAAATTTGGTAAGAATTTCCCAAAATAATTTGTCAGGCCCATGAATCTTCTTACAGCAGGAAAATGCCTTCCGTTTGTCAGAATCTGGCTGAATTCCCTGTTTGCTAATTACATGTCCTACAAATTTTTATCTACTCCTTCCTAAATTCACATTTCTCATTCACAGTGAGGCCAATTTGTTGTAAATGCCTCAGAACTGCACATAGTCATTCATTGTGGGCATTTTTAATCACTGCCATATGCCAACACATCTGCATGACAAAAGATACAAGTCAAAGTTTACATAATCTGAAGACTCTCTTTTGGAAATGTTGTGGTGCTGAAGGGAAGACAATGGAAACAGTACCTTTCAAACAGGACGATGAGTATAGTTAATGGTATAGATTCCTTAGCAAGGGGAATTTGCCAAAAGCCTGCTGTAGCATCTAACTTTGAGAAAATTCACTTCTGATAACTGAGCTAATGTCTAGGAAGCATGTACCTTTCTCTGCACATGCTTTTATTTAGTTGTATAAGGGCCACACTAATCTGGATTTTGCCATTGGGCTTTGGTATTACCATGCTCCCTGCACACCACTCAGTGGGTCCTTCTACCTTCCATTATCTTTAAGTCTTGATTTTCCTTAGCAAGAATGTAGGGGAGTGGCATGGGGCTGAGAGAGCAAAGGTAGTTACTCTTGGCACCAGTTTTATTTTGTATTTCCCCGACAGCTTTCTTAACCCTGTGAGGCTACATCTCCTGTATGGTTTGGGTTTTTTTGTCATTAATGAATTCCAGGCTCTCTACTCGGTGTAGTCTTTGTATTGCTGGCAACCCTAGTATGGGAGTTGTAATCCTTGTATTTCATATATTATTTGTTGAAGAATTTTCCATCTTTTCTCTAGTTTCCCAGAGAACTGGCCACAAACATCCAATGTAGTGTAATAGCCCCCTTAGAATCTTATTTGGTCTTTGCAGATCTCCATCCGGCGTTCATTTATAATCTTTTATTTATTTAAATGGCAGTGACTGCAGTCCCGGTATCAATTTTAAATTTAAAAAGTTTGATCATTTAAACATATGCATGTATACCAGCATGTTGTCTGTTCTATTGAGAATGTAGTCCATAGAAGCATGGGCTCAATGTCCTCTGAAAATCATACTCCCTCTTGGATTGTTTCCTTTGCTCTTGGTGACCTGGATGCTATTGCAAAAAGTCCCACTTTAGGGCATCTCCTTCCATCTGCCACTGGAGATGGACATTGCTGTCAGCACCCACTGGCAGCCCCACAACCAGTTCCTCTCAACCGCCACTGGCCTGCCAATCAGCTTCTCCCCCCTCTGTGACACTCTGTACCTCGGAGAACACCCTACACCCCCATGTTCATCTTCATAAAATGATTGTGTGGTATCCAATGCAAACTTTGTCATGTTGGGTGTCTTTGTAAGGCTCATGATGCACTTCGCATGGTTGTTATCATGATGTTATTTAATTGTTGCAGTAATGTTATAGGTTATAATTTCATGTATATAGTTATGAGGCTTAAAATATATCCTCATGGCTTAAAATAAGCCCAGGCAAAAACTCTCCAAGAGCAGAGAAGCAGTTCACAGCTCATCAGGGCAGGTATGGGACAAACCCAGCCCAGCCTCACAGGAACAAAAGATGCTGGCCTAGGCAGCAACAAAAGAAATGGTTAGACTCTCGAGGGAGTCACCCCCCTTCCTTTGGTCAGTTTGGAACTGCGATGAGGAAATGCTCACCTGACTCTGGGGGGAGGGGAGGAGGGGGCAGAGTCAAGACGGAAGAAAGGACATGATAAAAAGGAGACACATTTGCCATGCTCTCTCTCTCCTACCTACATCTACAGGCACCACACCAAGCAACTGAAGCGCTGATTAAAGGGGAGAGCCTGGCTGAAGAGCAACCAGCCAGCCTATGGTGAGAAACATCTAAGTTTGTAAGGACAATGAAAGTCATAAGAGCAGCTTAGAATGCATTTTGCTTTTATTTCATTTGACCAAATCTGACTTGTTATACTTTGACTTATAATCACTTAAAATCTAGCTTTATAGTTAATAAATCTGTTTGGTTTGAAGCATGTCAGAGACTCCCCTCGGGATAACAAGCCTGGTACATATCAATTTCTTTGTTAAATTGACAAACTCGTAAGCTTGCAGCATCCAGCGGGCATAACTGAACACTGCAAGATGGAGGTTCCTAGGGTTCAGTCTGGGACCAGAGATATTGGCTAGTGTCATTCAGTTGCAAATAGCTGGGAGCAGCTACATGCCAGAGGCTGTGCGTGAACAGCCCAGGAGTGGGGGTTCTCACAGCAGAGCAGGGTAAGGCTGGTTCCCAGGGTCAAGGATTGGAGTGACCTAGCAGATCACCGGTCCAGATAAGACCAGAGGGGAACATCACACCCTCCATCCCAGCACCTCCCACACACGGTGGATCAGCTTCAATGATCCTTCAATGGTATGCAGGAGGCACTGGGAGGGAGGGGGCAGAGCAAGGGTGGGGTGCACTTGGGGTGGAAAGAGGCAGGGCTGGGGTGGAGCCTGCAGCAGAGCAGGAGTCGAGCACCCCCAGGGAAGGGAGGAAGCCAGCTCCAGTGCCTAGGATCACTTCAAAATCTACAAATCCAGCAAGGTCATCTACTTGAGTTGCCAAAAATCAAAAACTTCTTTAACTGAGCCATTTGTACTATGGGCTCCATCGCTGCATTCTGCCTTCTTCCTGCTGCAGCTTTCACAAGCTTCTTCCCTGATTTCCACTTTCCCCACTTATTCACCAGCCTGGCAATTTGGGGAGTTTCTTTCCTTTACTACTTCTTTAGAGAGGGATTCACTCACCTCTAACACTCTGTAATATGAGACCATCAACACAAAGAACCATGCTTTAAGCAGCAACTAGGAGAACTCTCTAAGCAGGGAGTCTGCCTATATATTAAGCTCCCCACTGCAACACATCCTGGTCCTTTCTGGTAACTGTGGATGACTAGGAACTTTATAACTACTCCACAAAGACTGGGGCCAAGAATGAACTATTGAGCAAAAGGAAGAGGGATAAACTCATCTGTATCTGTCTGGGAGTGCAAGGCAAATAGGAGAGGAAGAACATGGCAGCCTTGTATGCCACGGCCCCCTGCTGCTGCCACCTCTTAGGAAGTTGAATTAGAAGAATCCAGAGCAACTGTGGGCTAACTCACATACGAATACGCCTGCGCTGCTGAATTACTGCCTTGTTGCCAGTTACCCTCCTGTTTGACCCAACCATACTGCACTAAGCTACAACTGACTTGGACCATATTGTGATTAATGTTGTGGCTCGGGCAGCAAGGATGACTCAAATCATCATCTAGTGGTTTCCTTCATCTGGATCCAAATATGTAGTGTTTCTGAGTGATAAAAGCCATCATGTGACCACAGATATTTATTTATTTATCTGACAAAGCAAGCTAGTCCACCATCCAGAGAGAAATAGAAAAATGACCATAGGCTGCTTTTAAATTAGTACATGTTAACATTTTCTAAGCAGCAACATTCATATTAAAAAGCATTTATAGGCCAGCCTAGCAAAACACATCAGCTATTAATCAAAGGCTGGGAGCAAAAGCCATTGTTGTCAAGATAAGAGAGGCCTACATTTGCACTATCCAAAGAAGGGCAGGAGACATCAATAGAATCCTCTAAAATGGAAACCTTTTTCCTAAAGTGATATTTTTACACTACAGCAGTCTTAATGTGTATTTGATCACAAGATTGAAGAATCATTAGTCACCCTTTGACTTGAATACAAAAACTTATAATCTTTTAAGTAATCAGAAATATTAGTAACTACTCAACTCAGTGCTGCCACACAGGACTTGGTCAAATTCCACTGAATTATATGAACAGTGCTTCACTGTTACCCTGTTTCAGATCCTACAGCCTCCTAACTGCACAGTACTTTGCCTCCAGGTGATTAAAGTCTGCACAGAGATTGTGTGTGGCAAAGACTTGAAGACAGCTTCTTTGCGATGAATCAGAATTAACCAGATGTGAGTAAGGCATTACGGACACTTCTTCAATTAAAGAGCATCTATCAATGTGAAAGTCTGCTCTGTAAGATAATATTTGCCATTGAGTTGAAGCATATCTGAACAGGATTCTTGAATACATGAAGAAGATTGATGACTGACATTTACTGTAACACCCATTAAAAAGTCATTGTTGTAAGGGCTCCATTGATGAAAATCCATTCATAGTCTATGACCTTCATGTTACTTGCTCAGACAAGTCACTTAATGTTCTTGTGATGATGTAACATAAAAACTGATAAACAGAGATTGCATTTTGCATATGCAAACTTGTGCACACTATTTTGAGCACTAAAGTTGAACAGAAAAAGTTTAGTTTTCTCTTTCAATTTTTTTTAAAATTTAAAGAGAATAAAACGTAAGATGTATGGTCAAGAAAATACATATAATGAAAAGACAGTTTCATTCTGTATATTAGACACCAAATATTCAACAGCCACTTGTTTCAAGTAATTATTCACTAGGGGACAGATTGTGGCTCCCTCATTCAGATTGGGCAGCACATTATTCTGCAGGTATCACCATTGAAATCAAGGGAACCAGTCACAGAGTACAGTACTGCCCAAACGTAAGTAAGGGTGGCATGGGAGAACCTGGTCCTAAGACTCCAAGTGCTAAAAAGAGGTTTTATCCTCTTTATCCAAATGTGTATCATAGCAATGGTTCGTAGCCAACAGCTATGGTTCTGTTCCAGTTTTGTAAAATAATTGAATAATCGTTTTCTACTGTTCTGACTTGTACATAAGGCAACCAATTTGAATATTACCACAGGCATATTCAGTGCCCATTTAGTTTTAGTGATTTTGGGGGGAAGATCTAATTTTTTCCTGAAACTAATAGGCAAAAAGGCAGAACAGTATCATATGAGCCCGTGTGCTCTATGCTGCCAGACACATCCAGCAAGAGCACATAGCTTCATCAAGAACAAAGAATGAATGCCAGATACTGTTCTGTAAGTATTCTGAAGGTTCTCCGAGAAACTGAAATTGGGGTATCTATATGGGGTGGGTGCGGGAATTGGTCATTTGGTTACAAATAACTGAAAGAGATTAATCTGGATTTAAATTAAAATAATGCAAGTGTCTGAAAAACCTATCACTAGGAATTTTACATCTTTCATCAATTTTAACACCCCTTTAGAAATCAAGTCATCAACTGTATATTGTATGTTTCCTTAGATAATCATTCTCTCCTAATATTTAGGCATGTATTGTGCTATGACTCTTAAAATACCGAGTTATTGCAATAACTGAATTGCCAGCTATGAAGATTCTTCTGCTGGTGCTTGAAGAATACAATGCTTTTCTTGTACAATTGGAAACCCTTTTGAAAATTTGGTCCCTGGTCAGTAAAATTGCTATGAGAAGCTTACAGAGGAAAACAAGCTATTGTATATTATCTGAGAAGGACAGTCTCACTGTCAATTTTATTACAAAAATCAATCAAGGAATGGCCTCTGGTTATTTTAATAAGACACTTTTTAGAATTTGTTTCTAGTCATTTATTTCTCTGTAGCTCCAGCAACATTTTAGATAGTACCACAAGAATAACCATACAGGGTCAGATCAATGGTCTTCTGACAGTGGCCAGTGCTAGTTACTTCAGAAGGCCTGAACAGAACAGGGCAGTTTGAGCGATCCATCCCATCGTCCAGCCCCATGTTCTAGCAGTCAGAGGTTTAGGAACACCCACTTGCATCCCTGATAAGGTTACCGACCCTCCAAGATTGTCCTGGAGTCTCCAGGAATTAAAGATTAATCTTTAATTAAAGATTGTCATGTATTGAAACCTCCAGGACTGTGTCCAGGGACTAGTGTTGCCAGTTTTGGTTGATCATCTTGGCTAATAGCTATCTTCCATGAACTGATCTAATTTTTTTTTACCCCAGTTATATATTTGGCCTGCACAACATTGCCTGCCAACAAGTTCCAGATGTTGACCATACATTGTGTAAAGTACTTCCTTATGTTTGTTTTTAAGCCTGCTGCCTATTAACTTAATTGGGTGACCTCAACATTCCTCTCAATCATTCTAATAAAAGACAGATTAGTAGCTTCCTACAAAGTCAATACCACTCCAAAGATATGAGGGGCTATTAGTTATGTTACAGTAGCAGGAAATTATTTATATTGTGGTAGCACCCAGGAGCCCCATCAGAGGTCAGGCCCTCATTGTTCTAGGCACTATACAAACAAACAAAAAGACAATCCCTACCCTTGAAAAGCTTACAGTTTAAGTGTAAGATGAGAAACAACATGTGAATACAACTAACAGATGGGGGAAACACATGGTAACAATGAGACGATTATGATCAGTGTGGTAAGCAGAGGTCACAGCATACCAATTGCCTAATCATTGTAGAGACTTTTATTGGCATCATGGCAAAGGGGAGTTTTAAGAGCTGTCTGAAGGAGGAGGTCTTGTGAACGTTTATGAAGAGCTTTTTCCATGTATAAGGGGTTGCAAAGGAGAAAGCATGAAGACGCTTGTTGGAAAATATGACAATTGAGCAAGTCTGTCATGACTGGAGGAGCAGACACCCTGACAGCATATAAGATGTAACATAGTAATAGGCTATAGAATCATAGAATATCAGGGTTTGAAGGGACCTCAGGAGGTCATCTAGTCCAACCCCCTGCTCAAAGCAGGACCAAAACTCACAACCCTGGGTTTAGCAGGCCAGTGCTCAAACCACTGAGCTATCCCTCCCCCCCAGAAGGCCTTAGAAGCAAAGACAAGTACTGTGTGTTTGATGCAGTGGAGGAGGGGAGCCAGCGTAGGTATGTGAAGTAAGGGTAATATGATTGAAGTGTGGTTCTAAAGAGAGGGCTGAGTCAAAGATAATTCCCAGGTTATGGGCCTGAATGTCAGGGAGCAAGGCACTGTGGTCTACTATAACTGAGAAGGGAGGAAGGTCTGAAGGGAAAAGATTTAGAGTTCTGTTTTATCTGTGTTGTGTTTAAACTGCTGGCTAGACAAGCCAAAAGTTTAGTTTGGACAAAATGAGAAGTCCAGAGTGAAGAGGTATTTCTGTATATCATCTGCATAAAGACGATAGTTAAAGTCATGTCTGCGAATGACATAGCCCAGAACTCTGAGTAATACACATAGTTGGGCGACTTGTCCTAGTAAGGACAGAAGTTAGATTTAATTAAATACTGATAGCCTGAAGCCCAGTAATTTGGTATATGCACTAATAGACATACAGACAGACAGGCAGACAGACAATGTAACTAAGAAATAATTCCATTTTTACTTACTGAAAACATTTTTACTTACTGAAAATCTAGCACGGTGAATTATATTTCACATCAATTTAGCATCTAATTTACCTGAAGTAATGGTTACAAAGTTCTCTGATTATAATAATGTACATTCAAGCAAGAACAGCAATCAATATAGCTCTATTTGTTATAGCATTTGAACTTTTTTAATAGCATGCCAGGGGGCTGGGTGCAGTACGTACAGGTATGAAGACTAGCTTCCTCCCTGAAGAGCTTGCAATATAAATATTCTATCAATCACTCTGTCTATCTTTATTAGTATATAGGTCTGGACGTGACACTATAGTAGTTCTTTAAAAGTCTCTTTAGTGTCTTTTCTAGTCATACACAGCAAGGGTCCCCAAACTTTTTTCCCCCGAGGCCCACCTGTGCAGCTTCAATCAGCACTGCAACCCACTATTAAAAACATCCGTCTGGGAGGGGGCCCTGTGGGATGTGCGTGACCCCTTGCCTCAGTAGGGACCAGGGCCAGCAAGAGGACCAAAGGCCAGGCAGGTGTCGCAGCCAGCCACCACCGACATCTCCTGCCTTAGCAGCCCACTGAGTGCCTTGAGCTGGTCACTTGGCAGTCCTGCCCCAGTCACCCCCTGCTCACAGGCACACTCCTCTTCCGCTCCGCCAAGGACTGAGAGAAGTGTTTGGGGCCTGACAGTGCCGAGCAGAGGCAGGCACTCAGGCCAGGCCTGGCCTGGCTATTACCTTGATGGTCCCAATCATGACATTGTAAACTCAAGGCAGAAACAGAGCAGCACCACCGAGCCCAGCCCCCCGGGAGAAGAGCAGCACGGGAACAGCCATAGGGTTACCATATTTCAAGTTCCCAAATAGAGGACACTGCCAGCGGGAGGGGCAGGATGAGCTGGAGTGGAGGTACTAGAGGGGATACCTGCATTATTGCTCTCCAGGTGGGGCACAATGTCACACTCCTTGTCACAGCAGCAGGTGCAGGCCTGGAACACAGCGCCAGCCCATCAGTCCGTGTCTCCCTGCGGGCCCCTTCCCCTCCCCAAGGCAAAGAGCTGGGGCCTCACTCTGTCACCTCTCTCAGATGGGCTCTGAGGCCCCATGGCGGGGCAGGCGGCCTGGTTGAGAGGTGCTTGGTGGCTCCACTTATAGCCACAAACCCTCCAGCCTCCTTTAGCCGCCCTGAGAGCTTCCACCTCTCAGGCCCAACCCCTGCTCCTCATCCTCTGCCCACTGCCCAGCAGTTCCGCTTTGCCCTCTGCTGCCCGCTGGGGTTGCTGGGCTCCTCCAGCCCTGGGTGGGGGGCCATTGCCAGCTGCCACTCTGCCAACATATACAGTTGGAGGGGACAACACCCTCCCATGGCCCACTCACTCTGCCCATGGCAGAGCACCTGGGACTGTGTCATGCTCCATCTTTGAGCCATAGCCAACAGTTCAGGAACCCCAATGTACAGTACAATCTATAGCTCAATGACAACCCTACCCCACAAGCTGCCTTCCCCCACCCCCTCCATTTCTACCCCACCCACCTACTGACTGCTGGGGTGTTAAGTCTATTTCACCTTGAACAGCTCCTTGAAATGTGTTAACATCTTATGCTAAACAATCTGTTCCATCTTGTATTTAGCTATGACACTCAATGTGTTTCCCAGACCTGAAGAAGACCGCTATGTAAGCTTGAAAGCTTGTCTCTCTCACCAACAGAAGTTGGTCCAATAAAAGATATTACCTCACCCAACTTGTCTGTCTAATATCCTGAGACCAACATGGCTACAACACTGCATATCGTAGGTTATTGTTAGTTTCACAAAATAATCCCACTGGATTAAATATAAAAGACCATTTTTCTTTTAAACTGCCATTTCTTTAACAAGAATAGTTGTCCCTGTGAAATGTCCTGGTAAGCCTGGTATTAGCAGATCAACCTCTCTGATAAAATGTATTAGCAAGGCTAACTTTTTGCCTTCCTTCACATAATAGTTTGGAGTTTCTCTCTGCGCTCAGCCATACAGCTTTAACTGATGATAGCTTTTCAGTCAAACATCTGAGACTGGGAAAGGAGCAATCTCCCAACCAGTTGTCATGTGTTTTTCTTCTAGAGACATAAGACCAATGGATCACCGTCCCTGAATCCATTAATAGGAACAGCCTAGGGACCTGCACATGGCTCACCCAGGGACAGAACTTTTATTTTGCTTCTTGTAGAGGGTCAGCACTGAATTACAGGTGAGTGGAAGGACAATTATTGGCCTATCATGGCTCTGCTCTAAACTAAGCTATGCCGGGGTGATTGTTTTTTCCTGTGTGCTTACCTCATTTCTCTTGAGTTATTATATAGATCTATATAATTGTAAATATGTGATTGTCAATTTCATCATCATGTTTGAATTACACAGATATATTAAAGGAAGCTGTTGTTCAAACAGGAACTTGTGCATTTATTTGATAGAGTCACATTTTGGCCCCATTTCTGCTGAACCCCTTGCAATGTAAAACTTGAAAGAATAAAAGTTGGCTTTATGTACAGGACTCAGGTCCATGGTGTAACTTTTTCTTAAATATAAATGCTAACTAAATGAATACATTTCTTTTAATCTTCCTCCCTTATTGTATCTTCCTGTGTGATGTTTTCTAACAATGACTCTTGGACTCTACAGGGAAAAACCTCTCTCATTTTGGAAAGGCCATTTTAAAAAGAAGAATTGATTTAAAAAGCTTACTAGTTTTAATGGAACAGAAAATCTTCCTGCCAAAATGCATATTGATGCCATTCAGAAAACAGCTAAAGGAGGCACCAGTGATGGCACCTCCCTTATAAAACTGTTAGCCTACTAGTTAGGGCACTTCCTAGGAGTTTGCTTCCTCCCTCTGCCTTATGTGGTGAAGATTTTTAATTTAGGGCACACTCCTAAGCAGTGGGGACCCAACCACTGGGCAATAGGGTATTCTAGGGGTAGGTCTCTCAAATCTCTCCTGATGAAGCAGTTCTGCTTTACACAAATAATTAAGTGTGCTTTGGAGCAGGGGGACTGGTAACTGGGTCTCCCACATCTCAGGTAAGTTCACTAACCACTTGGCCACTTCCAGCAATTTTGTGAAGCTAGCCTGCACCCACAACAAAAATTTTCCATCAACTTTTTCAAGTCACCAAAATGTTTTGGAATGTTCAGTTTCAGTTCAACCCAAAGCAAACAAAAAATAATCAGAACTGGCAGCAAACTGGAAAAAAAAACATTTATTCACCCAGCTCCAAGTATAGCAGAAATCTCAATGTTACTACAAGTTTCCTTGTTTGTTTTGGTTTAGTCTTTTTAAGCTACGTGATTTTCAGTGACTCCTTTTTATATCCCTCATTTCCCTAAGACTGATATCTTTCTTATTGGTAAAATAATTTGGTAAAACTGGTAACATAACATGTTACCAATAACTTAAACATGTTGCCATTAAAAATAAACAAAACGTTATGCAGTATTTCAGGTATTTGTTTGCAGGCTTTGTCAACAGAATTCTTCAGTCTCTACAATATCTGTATGTTTAAAAATCAATCACAATTATTTTTAGATTCTTTAAGTATTAACACATATTTGAACTAGCTATTATATAGACTTCAGCCTCTTTGTTGACAACAGGTTTCGACTTGCACTTGTTGGCAGAAGCCCACTGATTACCTCAGAACGTCAATCAATAATGCAGTTTAATGACTTTTCGGCTCTTTTCAGGGGAGAATTTCACTAATAGTTAGTACATAAAAACTTCTAAACATGTACCATCACAAAATTAAGTACGGGAACAATGAGTGGGGGCAGCATTAACACATTTGATAGCCATAATTATAAATGCAATCTTTCCACTGTCAGCAAGTACAGTGGAAGTGGAACAAAGCAAAAAGCTTTCCCAAGCAACTACAAATCTGTCAAAATAAACTGTCCAGCAATTGGCAGAGAGCTATAAACAAAGCCTGGTTAAATGCAACACTGAAAGAAAAAAATAAATTTACACGGTTAACGTGTGTGAAATAGGAAACGACAGATTTACACATGTTAATGACTAATTTATTCATCTGTAAATTTCAGGTATGTGTGTAAATCAAGATTCCAAATCAATGTATGAACATTTTATATGAAAGTGTGAAGTGTAACACTTCCTTACACACTGCTGAGAAAATAGTGATTTAGAGAGCTTGCCATATCAAGTGTAACCTTAAACTGTGTTCAGGAAAATATTCATATATCCATAATATAGTAAGTGACATGTGCAAAATGGGGACCACCAAAAGTTACCAGCAACTTAGATACAAGTGTAAGATTACTTTTTCCATGGTGAGAGAGTACAGGTGTTTAATTCCTCACTGGAAACAACTCTAATAATAATGTGACATCCTTATAGTTAAAATGTATCTAAGAAAAAAAAAAAAAAAAAAAACAACAACCAGGAAACAAAATGATGAACAATTAAGATTTCTTGTGGGCAAACTAATAGTATAGTAATATAGTTTTCAAATTTGCACCCACAGATCTTTCTTGGATGTGAGAATATTTTAGAATCACAATTTTAAAAGTATGTCATTTATACAGTACACAATTCCAAGAAAGGGGTACTTTGTTCAATCAGACACACTAGTACAAAGTAGCATTTACAGTAACAAATGAATTGGCAGTTTGTTCCAGCTCCAGTATAAATCAAAGTTTTAGAAACCATTTTTTTTTTTTAAATGCAAGTGGTTTGATTTGGAAACAAATGTTTTGGTTCTTTTAAAAATAAAAAACTGAGGAATTTTTCTCCCAGGGTGACCTTTAAGGGGAAGACAGCTCCAGCCCTTAGCATTCCACCTCAAGGGAGAAAAGTCACATGACAGGCAGGTCATGTGGCTAAATTTATCTCCCCCCCAGAGATAAAATGGAAGCCTGGAGAGCCACAGTAGAGATTCCAGGTAAGAAGCCCTGCTCTGGGAAGCCCTGGAGAGGAGAAAAAGACACCAAGGAGCCCAGAAGGGGCTGAAAGTAGAAACTAGACAGAGCCCAGACGACAGGTTGAGGAGTGTCAGAAGCATGAAGAGGAGACAGATGCTCAGGAAGGAGAAGCTGTGCCCAGCTTGGATGGAAGGCTTGGTTTTGGACTTGGATAACCCAGAAGAAAAAGAAAAAATTCTCCCTAAGGACTAAGGTAGAGGGCCAACTCATGAAAATGACCAAACCAGGCTGATATGGTCAGGAGGTCCAACATGAGAGAGGGGAAACTGAGACAGTAGCTAGCCCAAAGCCAGAGCAGATAAGAGTCACTACTACAACATTAGGCCAAGATATTTGTTTGTCAACAACAGACAAGAAAACTTCCAAGAAACAGAGTTTGTTTCTTTTAAGATTTTTCACAGATAATACCACTGTCTGACCAGCTCTAGTTTACATACAGATACATCCCATGCACTTATTTAATTTCCTTTCATAAATCTGTCAATGTTTTATGTACAAGACCAAAACAGAATGTTCCATGCACCACATTAACTTGTAAGTCTGATCTCCATATTGGAAAAAACTTACCTGGAATCATTGCTAGGAGATAACATAGAACAGATAGTCCTTTTCCCACAATGAGTTATATTAGTGCTCACTGCAAAATTGGGGTCAGAGACCTTTACAGATCAGCAAGAGACTGAATGTATGGAACGGAGAGGCCACCCTAGATGTTGCAGGGAAAAATTGGCCATTGGATCAATTTTGGCCTCTAGATCAAGACCACCAACAAGTTTTATTAGAATACAATAATTCAAATGCAACATTTCTCCCAGTCTATAATTCCCATGATACTAAGTAATCATATGCCCTGAGTCACCCACGCTGGGCTAGATTTACAAAGTGATGTAGGGGCCTAACTGCCACTTCGATACTTAAGTCCAAAAGTTAGGCTTCGCTAGCATTTACAAAACTCCCACACACTTTCCCTGTAACCTGGGAGGTGCTTAAGTTTCCATCATTGAACCCCTGAGGCACTTAACTTTCAGCAGCTGTGCATGCCCACAGCCACTTACGACTCAGCACCACCCAGCAGCTAAGCCTTAGCAGGATTTATGAACTAGCCATTTCCCTGCCTATCTTGCCCTTGGGGACCAATCCTGATACCCACTCAAAATGGCATGAGGGTTCAGTGGGGTGAGAAGAGATGGCTTGACGCTGCAGCACCTAATTCCCTTTGTGAATCGTGACAAGGAGAAGCAGCTGCAAAGTCATACCATTGAGGGGAAATATTTTGGGGTGGGGAGAGGGACACTGTGCACAACAGTAGGTTCCTCTCTGGATTGTCCTTAGCACACCTGCTCCCAGAGCTCTGAAAAAGTTATCGAAAGGAGGCCAGAATGATAACTACAGGGAACCACCACAGACACAGCAACAGATTGCTGAATCATTCCCGACCAAACCGTTTAGCATGGACACACACGGCTGGCCCATGCCAGCCAACTCGGGCTCACAGGGCTCTGGCAGCAGAACCGTTCCATTGCTGTGTGGATTTCCGGGCTCAGGCTGGAGCCGGAGCTCTGGGACCCTGTGAGGTGGGAGGGTCCGAGAGCCCAGACTCCACCCCACACCCAGAAGACTACACAGCAACGAAACAGCCCCATAGCCCAAGCTGGCCAGTATGGGCCAGCTGGGGGGTTTTCTTTGCTGTGTACACATCCCCATGAAGAACCATTCCACTTAACCATGATAAGACATCTTTAAGAAATAACAATCCAGTTTTCCAATTAGTGAGCATTATCCTCCCTACATACACATGGGTAATGGCACACAATCAGGTTGTGATTCGATATCTAGCCCTGAAAGGTGGCAATTTTGCTACCTTTTTATTAACTGACCTTTGGAATTTGTTTCCCCTACCAGTTTTACCTCAATACTTCACATCCGGGTGGGACTAAGATGAAAAACAGCAAGACCACACCTATGCCTCAACCACCTTCTGTGTTTGAATCAGTAAATTAGTCCATTGTTCCCGCCAAAACCCTTCCCAATTGAATAATCAAACATACGGAAAATCCAGCCTTTCATCCCTGGCAGATAGTGTTAACTGTAACACATTGGATATAAAATTGTCTTGGTAGAAGAGGACAGCAAGAAGTGCTTAATTTGTACCAGAGCTTGCCAGGACTGAGTCCCAGCACCTTTAGGCTTGGCAGTTCATAGTCCCGGCACTTCTGGGCTTGCCACATCAGTTATGAATGTAAAAAGATTGCCTGAGCACAGGCAGCTTTTTCATTACAAAACTGAGCACTGCCAGCAAGTATTCATGATTCCATTTAATTCCTTATCCCTATAGACCTTTTCTCTGAGGAACTCCATGTGCTTTGCAAACACTAAAGTTTTCAACTTCCTTTTGGATTAAATAGGCATTATAATACCATTATATAGATAAGAAAACTGAGACCCAGATTAACTTAAATCACACAATAGGTGGTAAGAAAGCCAAGACTAGAAACCAAAAATCGCAACTCCTTATCTCATCTTCTAAATAATAGTGTTGGGCCCAAGTCGTGTTCCTCTCACTATAGGCCCAGTCCCACAGCCCTAATTTGTTTATCTTCCATTGTTTTTGCAGGATATGAGCAATGACTTGGAAGACATAATGTGAAGCAAGGTATGCATCTTCTCAAGTAATATGAAATTGAGATAACTGGCCAATACCAAAGAGGAAAGAGCTGGATCCATGGTGGTGTAGGTGAGGAAAGGAAAACAAATGGCAAAAGCAGGTTGAAATTTTTTTAAAACAAATGATGCGGGGAGAAAAGGTGAAATGAGGTTTGATTTGGAGATTATTTTTTCCTTTTTTGGTTTCTAAAAAGCCAGATTTATGTGTTTTCATTGGATTGCAGTTGTGGATATAGCACATTTTATAAATAAAAATGTTAAGCTGAAAGATGCTAATGGCTGCCATTACGGGAATCTCTGATCCAAGGACCACCACAGACCTCATTAAAAACAAGAGTGTGCCAAGCACACACAGGCTCAATCAAGTCCCCTTAAGAAGTAAAAACAAGAGTGTGTATTTTGGAGAGGGGGCGGCCCCAGGCACTAGGACACCTGGCAGGTCAGAGCTAAGCTGTGTGAACTCAGGGGTTTCTCTTGGCAGCAGAAGCAGGGGCTAGGATATTGATAACTGGCTGTTTGTGTTGGCAGAGAAAGCAAGGAGAGGAGTTACAAACACACCCGTGAAAGCAAGCAAAGAAACAGTTCTTTGAGCTTGCTGAAGTGTCAGACATGGGGATTTCTGAGCAATGAAACTGCATGCTGTTCATTTCTACCATATTCAAGGAAACAGAATTTTGTGCTTGTATTTTTGTAAATAAAATAAGAGTACACCTAAAATATAGCTGACCTACATCATGGATTTCTCATGTTAACCAAAACAATCCTGCAAGGCCCTGAATTTTAAGCTAATTACTCAGGCCAAAGAGCAACACTATTATGCCTTAATAATCACAAGCTATAAGCTACTACCCAGGGAGAGGATTTGGGGTAATAGTGAATAGCTATAGTTCAAACCATCAGCACAATATCTGGAAGCAAATTAAGTTAGCAAACAAAATGCTGATTTGTAAATAAAACTGCAAGTCAGAACGTTAGGCACTAATGTAAGTAAGGCACTAATGAACTAATGCAAAACTCTGGGTCTCATGAAAGGAAAGATACTGAAGAACTGACAGACCAGAATCTGGTCCCAATCTTTATACCTCCATTGAAGTCAATGGAGTTATGATAAATTACACCAACTGAGAATTCCCAGTCAAAATGTCTACTGAAAAGGACAAAAATGTGATTCAGTTTGAAGTAATCTGGAGAAAAATCTCACCGAAATCTTGGTGGGGGGGGGGGGGGGAAATCACTGGTGCAAGTTCATCAAACAGGTAAAAGTAGCAGAGTGGCATAACTTGCCTCAATATTAGTAAACACATTCCCTGAGGTCCGTTGAACTACTTCAGATTTACACTAGTATAATAGAACAGAACTTAGTACCAGTAGCATGGAAGGGGGAGGGGAGGATGGCATGGGAAAGTTAACAAAAGAGAGTCAAACCCTTTCCCAAAACTAGCTGATGTTCCATCCTCACCACTTCCAGGGCCAGATGGATTTCAATACAAGTTCTATTCTTACCCCAGGGCTTGAATTTGGTCCTTAAAGTAATTTACACTGGTTTGTTAAACTACTTACACTAATTAGCTAACCAGCGGACATGCAACATAAAATTTACACCATTTTCATTATCATTAAATTTGGCCTTGGGTTTCTAGGGTGCTATCAGATGTTATGAAAATTAGATTTATATTCACTAGAAGAGAGGAAAATAAGTGGTGTACATAATTTTGAAGGACATAGTGAAGGGGAATAAGCTCATTAACAAGATACATTGAAACTAAGTGAGGGTCAAGTACTAAGGGAAATTTTAGAAAAATGTGTTTATGTAGAGCAATTAATGTGTGAAGTAAATTATCAAAGACACATAGAGGAATCTGTTCACAGCTGCCACTTCTAAGCACCTGCTTTATCAAACAGTAGATGAGTACCAATGCTACAAAGATATTACGCAGATATGGAGTGGAATTTTCAAAAGAGCTCAGTGATGGCCTATATTCCCTTGAGAGGAAGGATGTTTCAGTGGTTAGGGCCCTAACCTGGGACTCATGAAGGTAGAAGTCTGGTAAAACTCCCGTGACGTCAATGGGAGAGGAGGTAGGACAATACCAGGTGTTTTAGAAAATCCCACCCACTATATTTAGATAAATCTATTATTCTTACCTCACATTATGTATATACAACACTTTATAAAAAAAAAAAAAAAAAAAAAAAAGTTAAAACATATGCCTTCCTCAATAATTACTGCTTAAATGAGACAGATGCAACACAAACCATTTAAGGATAAGACAGGAAGATGGGAGCAAACACAGTTCTAGTCAATCAACAATGGAAGGCGAGATGGAAGAAATGGACCTTAAAAAAAGATTTGAATGTTGAGGTCCAGACTTTTTACAGGAACTTGGGTCATATAGTTGCCTTCTTTTCTGAGGTTTAATTAGTGGAATGAACGTATTTTCTCAGATTTTCCTTGTACATTACCTTGCGTTTTGTCCCTCATCTACCTCCCTTCACAGTTTCAAAGACAATAATTGCTACAACACACACGAGAGAGAGAGAGAGAGACATGCATTATTTTATGATTACAGATTGCAGCACACTCAGTAAGTAACAGATCTTAGCTATACAGGTCCCCATCTCCTGCAAATATGTTTTACTTATGTAAGTGTATTCCATTCAGTAACAGATGTAGAAACTTACCAGTATTTCTTACAATTTTCTGTGGCATATTCTAGGAATAAACATTTCACTGACATTTAATTCACAGACTAAATTGCAGGTTATATGTCCTAAAGGCTTATTACAAGGATACCCTGACTAAATAAAATTCTTATCTGACTAGTTGTCCATCAAAAGTTATTTTTTTTATTTCACCAACCTGTGTGTGTCATACATCCATTGAAAAATCATGTGTGTGGGGGAGGTGTCTGTCTTTTGGTCTGGTCAACCAGTAACTAGCTCATATGATGTTTGTGCAGATTTCTTTCAGAAAGGCAAATACTTCCCCACCTTGCCTAACTGAAAGTTTCCTTATAGCCAGAGAGGACATGAAAGTCATTGACATCGACAAAGTTAAGTTGATAGTGAATTTTATTGACTCTCACCATCACTTCTTTTAGCAGAAGGAATTATTAGATTTTCTCACATCATCATGAGAAGGGGACAACAATTTTTAAGCCAGCCCTGAAAAAGTAGAAGAGTACAATCATCAAAACAAATGCTGCATAGATGTGAAAATGTAGCAGTGTGTCAGGCAAAACTCACATGAGAACATTCCATTTTCTGTGCTACTCCAGCATTTCCCAGTTTTGCTTTTATTCTCTAAAGTAGAATTAAAGTCTAGAAATACATCATCACTACAGATGACAAAGCTGAAGTCTGATGGACAGCTCCCTAGGCTTATTTATTTTATAGGTGCTGAGAGGGACTTCTTTAGGGCAGTCATATAGATTGATAAGGAATGATGCCATTCCATCAAGGCAAAGCAATGACCTAAGTTAAATTGGTTCATATTGTAAAAGAACTAGACCTTTAATCAGACAAATTGGAATGAAGCCTTTGACAGAATATCATCTGGTCATCCTCAAAAGGACTTAATTACATGAACTGGTAATTTCTCTTTCTGCTCATAATCTTCAAGTGAACTCAATACAACTCAATTTCAATTTTATTAGATCACATATGACGTGTTTTGCAGTACAAAAAAATGCCAGACCATACACAATCTAAATCAGCAACATCCATATCTCCAGGTAAACTCACTTCTCTGTTTATTATAAATAAAAAAAAAAAGACTTAATTAGGCCCAGAAATGTTAGGTTGCCAATAGCTAAAGGGAAGTTGTGGGCAGTAGAGGTTACCAAGAATTACAGATCAAGCAATGCAAGTTTGTACCTCCCCAAATTAAATCCTTGTACTTCATTTGTAAGAGTATTTTCCCCACTTATTACATATATGTGGGCACTTATATAGCTGAGAGTCAGTGACATCTGTCTAAATCAAACATCTGGAAGTTTGGGAGTTGTTTTGAAAAAACTAGTATATTCTTAGTGGGGACAAAAATATTTTATATCTTTACCACTTGCTGCTAAATGTATGTATCAAATGCTAACTTCTATACACCTTACCATCATTTTTCTCTCTCACGCTTTGAATGAGAAGGCAATGTAAATTTCATTCTCAGTCTGGATTATGAGGGCCTGATCCAAAGCCTGTTGAAGTCAATAGCAATCTTTTGCCTTGATTTAGAAAGGCTTGGCTGTTGTTAACCACATTTAGGAATTAAGCTATGTAAGAGGCATCATCTTGAAAAGTTTTCCATTACTGCATGTAGATTTTCCCATTCTTCATTTCAGATTATTCTGAAAGGAATTGCTGGAGATGGTGTAGGGCAGCCGTTCTCAAACTTCAGCAACCCAAGGACCCCCATTTTGATTTAAAAATTTTTGTAGACCCCCAAGCTGGCTTCTAGTTTTCCCCAGGGGTGCTCAACCCCCACTCAGCTCCAGGTCCTGCCCCCACTCCACCCCTCCCCCTCATCTTCCCGCCCCCTCCCCGCGCCTCCTGCACGCCGTGGAACAGCTGTTTTTCAGCATGCAGGAGGCACTGGGAGGGAGAGGGAGCAGTAGATCAGCGGGGCCGCCAGCCCCAAACATGACTCACAGAGCCCCTGGAGTACCCTCACAGACCCCAGTTTGACAACCACTAGTGTAGGGGACTATTAGCTTTATATGTATAGGGAATTTTCTTCTAGTAAAACACAAAGAATTTGACATAATTGACACAATCTTGGAGACATAAGTTGAATACATGGTTAAAGGAAGAGCTCAGGAAATCACCTCTCATTACCCTTAACAACATTGCTATGAATTGTATTAATAGAAGCCAAAGGCTTATTGGGTAGGGACATATTCAAGAGAAGCAGCGGCTTGTGAATCATTCAGAACACCCCTTTTAACCAATTCCACAAGTGTCATTTACAGGTGCTTTTTCTATTTTTGTATCTATACAAATGTCCTGTTCTCCAAACCCAGTTAATACAAGATGTTATGCAGTTTAACAAAGAAAAGAAAAAAAAAATCAGGTAAGGGGCCAAATTCTGACATGGTGAAAGTTGACTCCAATAAGAGTCATACTTTCTTATTCTAGGGTAGAAACCAACTGTATTTCCAATGCCTAAGATCTTACAATCTAAGCACAGTCAAAAATAAAACAAGGTTCACAGCTAGGAAGTTGAGAGGACAAGGTGGGCACAGATGATCCCAAGAATCAAAATTCAGCTCTGGAGTGCAAACACCTCAAAGTTCAGGAAGTTTTGAATCTAGGGTTTAGGTTTGGCCCAGTCTGAAGAAAGTTGTTTATGTTCCAGCCCATTTCTAAACACAAGGCAATAGGGTAAAGAAGGTTTGACAAAAGAAGTGGGGTTTAAGGAGGTATTTGAAGGAAGGTGGGAGGTTTGTCCCAAGTACAGGTTTGCATGGAAAAAGGTGCAAAGCTGAGAGTGGTAGGATAAGACAAAGGGCCAATTTGTTACATTTAGCCACTGGCCAGAGAAGGTGCCAGTGTAAAGTCTCAACACAAAGAGTTCAGAGGAATCCTTTCCCAAGCAGCCTCGCTGGTTTGCACAGGCTGCACCATCCTTTAATAATCTATCCTTTTAATGCAGTCAGACTGGCAGAACTGTTTGTTCTGGAGTCTGAAAGGGTTTGGAAATTATAGGTAATTGGCCAGAGGTTAATGTTGCAAACATCCTCTTACTAGACCACAGTGAAACCTGAAAAACAGCCATCAGTGGTGAATCTGAATTGTTGATTAGCAGAGTTCTTTGTTAGAACCTGAAAATGAAAGTTCTGCGATTCTGCTAATTCTATTATTCAGCCTTTGAAGAGAGTCTGCAATTATATCCTGGATGAAAAAAAGTCAACAACACTACAGTATTTCCATACAATTATGTGAGCAATTGCCATAATATTGTTGACCTGTCAGACTCTGAAATTACATATTCCCTGAAATATAACTAAAAAGAAAATGTGTATTTTACTTCAACAATAAAATAGTTAATTTATCTAATTTCATACAACGAAAACTGTGTCCCATTAACTTTGACATTGACTTCAGTGGGGCCAGGATTTTACCTGTAGTGTCTAAAACACTTCACAGAACTATTAAAGATGATCTGCTAAGGAGGACAGCCTGAAAGGTTTTTGTTGCTCTTTCCCCAAGAAAGTGTTTATCATAAAAACTGAAGCCTTGTTTTCAGTGTTTTCCTGCAAGTCTGTGGGGAACTAGTAGGATGACAACAGAAAAGCCATGCAAATGAGACCTGATTGAAGGGGGTAATGGTTTATATTCAGACTGTTCAAAACAATAGTGTACGTTTAACACCAATTTAACTCAAATGTCAGACAAAGATAATGTCTCTGTCAAATATTTAACACATTCTGCCCTTCAGCGAAGAGCTGAGAAAGCTACCATTCCACATCCAAGAGCTCTAGAGAGTCTTCCAGCAACACCAGACTTTACTTGCTAGGTTTCATGTTTTCAGAGTATTTTTAGTATTATTTTCTTCCCCCTCGAAACACTCTTGACTTCTCTTTGCATTATTTCTCTGTGCTTAGTGGCATTTGCAGCTTCTATCAGTTTTCCACTGAATGCATCCGATGAAGTGAGCTGTAACTCACGAAAGCTTATGCTCAAATAAATTGGTTAGTTTCTAAGGTGCCACAAGTACTCCTTTTCTTTTTGCGAATACAGACTAACACGGCTGCTACTCTGAAACCTATCAGTTTAGTGACATCTGTGAATTTCATTAACATTCTGGTACTTCCTTTTTCAGATCATTAATTATAAGTGTTAAGAGATCTTATCACTGATCAGCTGGCATCTTCCCTGATAAAACTGCATTGCCATTCATCATTACCCATTTTTTAATAGGTCCTTCATCCAGTTTGGACTCCTACTCAAGCTTAGCCCCCCTATAATCCAAATATATTACATGATATATGATCCTTCCATCCACAAATGGTTTTAGGTTTACAATAATTAAAGGACTGGTCCCTAATTTTATCATCCTAAAAAGAGCAAACAAAACTGTCTTGCGAGATTTGCTTTGCATAAACACTTTCCATCTGTTGCTCATTGTTCTGTTAGCCTCTAAATGTTGAGAAATCTGTTAATATTTGTTCCTTTGTATAAAATAAATATTAAAGCTTATATACTAAAATAAGATACTGTAGCATTTCTGCTAAAGGTTTTTCCTGCACATACAGCCATCTGTTTGATTCGATTTAATGTGTTGCCTTTTTGATCATGAATAAAGATGTACACACCCAAAGTCCAGAGGAACACAAGTGGACCAGTATAACCCCTGGTTATAACTAGTGGCTCCAGTAGAATTACATCAGGGATACATTTGGTCTATTTGGTGTTTTGAAACTGGATATTGCATAAAATGACAATTTAATAGGTTTTGTATCTTATGAAAAATATCAAAGTATATATGTCTTGTTATTTCTCAAGTGGACACAATTGCACAACATTATGTCCTTTGGTCATATACTCTGCTTTAAAGGTCATCCAAAATTCAACACAATTAAATTCAGTTAAATAATTTTTTTAATGTCAGTGATAGGTGCTAGATTTACATCCTGAAAAGTGAAGTCCTCTATTATCCACAGAACAGGAGTAGCAGCTCTGCCAGCTTCTCCACACTACACCTCCAGTATGCCTGTACCAGCTCTAGAGAACAAAAGGGTAGCTAAGCCTCCATCTTCATTCCATCACTGCCCAACGAGGGTGACAATACTTTGGTGTTGTATGGACAGCAGGTGAGCATGAACTAGAAAAGCATAGCATCAAACCAAACTCATTACCAACACGGAAAGGAACCATCTCTTTCTCAGGTACTTCTATGGCCTCTATTGCTATAGCATCTGACCAAGTGTGACATACCAGAATACAGTCCAGACCAGTGTGAGGCTGTCACCTCTTCCCTGCAACTCTTGCCCTTACAATATCCTGCTGATAGTAGCTTGCATCTGGGCTGCTCACAAACAAGCTTCCAGCACACGAGCCACACGTGAGTGTCTGTGTGTAACTGCAACCTGGGTTATACTCTGCTCTCACCAGATGATCCCAACAACCCCCAGTCTCAGATTTCACCCAGAAGTATATGTCCTGTATTGCCCAACCCTCTCCTAAATAAAATATTTGTACTAAGTCTGCAATTCATTTAAAAGAATAATATGCCCTCTTAACTCAAATAGTTAACACCATACAGGGGTATCTTATAATTTCACATACAATGCTGGCTCACACGTTTTACCAGGACAATAATGACCAGCAAATTATGACTTTTCAAATGACACCTTTCAAGGCATACTTTTCACAAACATTCTTACAATAGTATGCAGGGTATGAACACCAGGATGTATTCCGTCACATCAAATGATGTAGAAGTGAAAGTTTTTGTACCACACATTTTTTGTTACCTGAGCCTTACAGTCACTCAGTGCAGACACAGTTTGAAATATCTTCGTTCTCCCATTTCTGCCACTAGATCTTAGTCTAAGCTTCTTACCCTAAAGTTCTCCCTTCTTAGCTGAATCCAAACTCAATTTTGCTTACAGCTATCTTGGTTCTTTCAGGCCTAGCGATACCCCATGGGTTTTCACCAAGACCCACAGCATAGTAGCCTAGTTGTGAAAGTTGTAGCAAGAGGCATTCCTCCTGAGGGCTGTCAGACCCTACCTACTGGGCATTTCTATGCTCATTCTGTGGATAAGATCTTATCTACATGGGAAAATGGCACTGGTACATCTGCTTTTTTAACTTAAATTGGTGCATATCACTAAATGGACATACTTTTTGTTTAGCTTAATCCTGTTCTCACCTGAATTATCTTTAGCCACCCTGCCCCAAAAAGATCTAAACCAAAATAAAAGCATCCACACAGGGGTTTACAAGGGTTTTACTAATTGGTTTAGAGTCATACAAAAAGTTAAAACCAGTTCAATTGTCTCATGTAGACAAGCTCTTACATTTGGTGGGAGGGGGGAAAGGAAGAGTTGAAAGGGGGAAGACTCTGAAAAAAGTGCCCTACCTTTAAGCAGAACAAATACAAATCCTACAGTGCTCCCAGACTCCTGGCTTATTTTAATAAATTGTCTCAGGAGCAATTTCTTTTTCATATCAGGGGCTCCCTTATATCTCTCCCACTTCCCTCCTGCAAAGCACCTTTCTATCTCATAACTCTCCTCCCCACTTTCATCCTCCATGAATCCCACCACCCTCACCGTCTTCCTGAACCCTCAATGTCACTATCTCTTATTTTCTTTTCCCCAGTGGTCTGACCCCAATATTACCTTGAAGAGACCAGAGGTTCTTTGTTACCCCTCTTGCTTTCAGTTGGTGCTGGGCTGCTTGATCACGCTGGGTATTCTCCCTAACTCATCAGTCTAGCTATCATATGTTTTTAGTTCTTATTGCAATTACTCTTTATCCAAGTTAAAGACAGACAAACTCTTGACATCCTCTACCATCATTTGTCAACAACTGCTACTTCTCTACAGTTTACTCTTATAACCTTTTAGTGTTTCTTGTATATATCAACACTACCCATGGCACTTTATTTCTTTTAAAACTGACCTGCTATAGGGCTCAACTATGGAATTGTACCTCCCACCCCCTCATCAGCTTTTTGTATCAATTAGGTTAATTAGCAGCACCAGGTTGAACAAATTCTTAATGATGACTGTTGCTAGTATATTTAACTGCTGTTTTAGGTCCCAATTCTGCAAGCTGCTTTGAAGGCAATAGGAATGTGGACAAGTTCAAGGATACACTGACATGAATCAGTTTGCAGAAATAGAGCCCTAGACCTTGCTTCTGCAAACACTTATGAATGCTCTTGGCTTTACTACCCTGAATAGACTCACTGGCTTCAATTTAATTATGTACATAAGTGTTTGACATTATTTAAAATCCACAAACTCTGGCCCAAATCCTACAAAGGGCAATACTTGTATATTGTATTAGCAATCTAAAGAAACTACATTAAAATAGATTTTACTCTTAATAAACCATAAAGGAAGGATAGTCAATTATTTTTCGTCATGGTATAGTCAGGTCCAGACTCCAGAGAAAATAAGAAAATAAAAAGATTTGGGGATCTGTTCAAAAGCATATGGTGGTCTGGATTTGAGCCCTAGTCTGCCTATTGACTATCCCTACCATAGAGAATACATCTCCTTTACCTCTCCTCCACATCTCAGCTCCACAACACTATTTATATTAAAACCCACTCTATAACTAATCCCAGATTATAACAAATTTTATTTATGCATGCTATTGTATTTAAACAAAACATACATAAGTACATTGTTCACAACAAAGAATGTATTACACCTGAGGGACATTTAGTAGAAAACATTCCTGTGTGTCTAGTTTTTAAATCAGTGATTAATATTATTTTCTCTAACTTGTAGGATTATCCATAGAATTTACTGATGATAAACTCAATCCTGCATGATTTAAACAAAATTTTTATGGATTTCAAGCCTGAGCAAGGCATTCAAGTTCAGGATTAAAGCTGAGCTATTGAGCATATAATGCAGTCTTACAATTTCAGAGGTTCTCTTGACTCCTAATGAATGGTTCACTTTTTCAGCAATGGATCTGTTTGAGTGTGGAGGACTGTTTCTTGTCAAAGACCCTGCAATCATGGGGGTTGGATTAATGACAGTACTATGCTGGTTTAGGCTCTGATTCAGCAAAGCAATTAAGCATACTCCTAACTTTAAGCACATGTGCAGCACCTGAGTGAATAATCTCTTTGAACTCAATGACAATGTACACATTAGACAAGAAGGATGTAGCCCTAAACATACTGGCAACTCACAGAGAAGGCAAATAGTTTAAATTGGGGCAGAACTGCTTAAAATATCATATTTTAAGGAGAGAGCAACTTGAAGGTACTTTTGCCACCAGATGTGACTGCACAAGACAAAAACAGACACAGACTTTCATGCACATATCTGTATTTGTAAAGCACACATTAAATTACAGAGGAAGCTGACATACATGGCTTAATTGCACCTTCTATTATCACTGCTATTCAGAGGCTGTGATTTTTTCCTCCTCCCTGTGGCAGCATTGCCAGGAACAGTGCCCACTCACATTGGGTGTGCTTATTAACTGAAAAGCCATATGCCAAGCTGAGAACAGTCAAGTCTGAGGCTGATTCTTGGCTAATTGCCTTACTGGCTATGAATCTCATTCAGCCAAATCATTTAGTATGCTCAGCTTCCTTACAACCTGATCTTATTGAGCCACTTTGTCCCTGTTGATGTGCTTACCCTTTTATGTATTAACTAATTTTTTTCATTGCTACACTCCTGAGAATAAACTTCTACAGGAAATCCTCATTACCTCTCCCCCTATGTTCAGAGCAAAAATCATGCCAACTTGGAGGGGGAAAGGGGAAGAGAAAGAGAATCAGGTTTTAATTACCTGTGAGCAGTCACTGAAGCAATTTGCCCAAATCTCTCCCACTTTGATAAGCCACACCACCTGGGTCTTGAGCAGAATCTATTTATCAAAAGTATACTCAAACAGAAAGGGTGAAACATATCACCTCTTCCCATCTATAAATTGGATACTGGAAGGAAAAATAAAATGACAGATCTCCCAGGGGAACTAAGGTTCATGCGCAGTTTGGATAAGATCAAGCATTTCAAAAACAATGTTTGTTGGTTTCTTTGTTACAGTGTTCCATACACATTTCTTTTATACTGTCCAGCCTCCTACTCCTATCCACACCTGAGACACACATAATCTTTAGCACAGTATTTAGAGGAGTTTTCATCTCTATTCGGAAGGAGTCAAACCCAAGTTTGTATAGAGAGGATTGGGAAATAAATTCAAATATAAAGGCAGGAGTTTAAAAGATGTAAGATGTGTTTCCATCAGCAGGAAAAAAATCTTCATAAGATTTTCCAATTGCTTTGCTCCTTTAAAATTTGAAGTACTTATATTTCTCTCTCTCTCTATATATATATATATATATAAAGAGAGAGGAAGAGATGCTAACAAAATAATAATAATTTACAGACCCACAAGTAAACCCATGGACTTAATTCATAAGCCTTTGTAGGATCAGAGCTATAATTTGTACAAGAGAGAGCTTGTGCCGTGCAAAAAAGAGAGTAAAGAATGAAGACAGCATAAAGCTCCCAGTGTGACAGGTGGTCTACGTCAGCTCATTTCCTCTGTATGTTTCGATATGAAAATTAACACTGAAATGCACTCGGAGCTGGGAAACAGACGAATAGAAGTGAAAGGGTTCCTCTCTATGTCAGTTCAACTATCCAGCTAAACGTATGAAATTTATATTTTATAAAAGGTTCGCCTGTACATGTTAGCTACTTTGTCTATTTAAATATTCACAGTATTTACAAGTTGCCATTGGTATAGGTAATAGTTCACCCATAATTTCATTTCTCCCCCATCCACCCTGGTTTTAATTGTTATTCTAAGGCAGGGGTGGCCAACCTGTGGCTCCGGAGCCACATGCAGCTCTTCAGCAGTTAATATGTGGCTCCTTGTATAGGCACCAACTCCGGGGCTGGAGTTACAGGCACCAACTTTCCAGTGTGCCGGGGGGTGCTCACTGCTCAAACCCTGTCTCTGCCACAGCCCTGCCCCCACTCTAACCCTTCCCACCCCCTCCCCGGGCCGGTCGTGCCCTCGCTCCTCCCCCCTCCCTCCCAGAGCCTCCTGCACACCACAAAACAGCTGATTCGGAGGTGTGGGGAGGGAAGGGGAGGTGCTGATCAGTGGGGCTGCCAGGGGGTGGGAGAGCTGATGGGGCGGGGGGCTGCTGACGTATTACTGTGGCTCTTTGGCAACGTACATTGGTAAATTCTGGCTCCTTCTCAGGCTCAGGTTGGCCACCTCTGTTCTAAGGCACCATTCCTCTATTTCCACTGTTAAGTAATATGTTTGAAATAATGAATTATTGCAATTTTATTATTTAAATTAGAAACAGTAATTGCTAAATCATGCTTCAGAATACTGGAATTGTCAGCAACATATTTTATATTGCGTAACGAAACGTTACATGCCATTGCTTACAAAATCTTCATTCTAATACTCTATTACATCTTTATAAAGTTACTTTTGCTTATCTCTTACCTCATAAGAATTTTACAGTCTTGAAGATGGGATAATCTCTCTTCAAAAGTAATGAGTTTTTGAAATGGATGAAACTTGGGGGGGAGCAGAAGGAAGTTTGTAGCTTTTACAATAACTAGTTCAGATTGCCTAAAATTTAAACTCATTTTTCCCCACAAAGGCAATTCAGTTTTGAAAATATTTATCAAGCTTAAAAGGGATATCTGTTCAGAGACAGCGTTTGTTATGCAGCACCAGATAACACCTATACCCCACCCCTGATTGGAGTGCTTACTTTACCACATAAGTACTGGTAATAAGAGCTCGGACACCCCCTCCGCCCCCAACAAGAGCTAGTTCAAGTGAGCATCTGTTCACAGTTTAGCATTAGCATTTCTCTCTTCCTCCTCTGACTTTTTCTTCGGTGTCTCTCTGTATTCATTTCTTACCATGTCTCTGCCCATTTTTCATCGTATTCCTTCACTGGAGATTTTTCTTCTGTCAGCTTGTTTTCCCTAAGGGGTTGTGACCCTAAAAGCCTTTCAGCACCAACTAGAGGACCCATTGTTCTGTAACTCCTGTCAGGCCTGATAAGCTCACTACACCTAACACATTGCAGTTGTTTATCTGTGAAGTATCAAATGAAATCTGGTGACACATTAGTCATGAATATCATGGATGTACTGTACGTTCAGGTGGTATGTAAAGAGTTCTCCCTGTGTGTGCTGGAAATATGTTCCTAAAAAGATATTTTGGAGGCAGAGATGATAAACAAGTTTGTCTAGACAAAGGAACGTGGTTTTGCCTGTCTCTCTAATATAAATTGATTGATGCCAGAGGCAATGGGCAGTTCATTTGCATTTGAGCTAAACAGTTATCAGGAGGTTGAGGAAATACCATGGCATCAGCACACCAGAGGAGCCCTGCAGTCTGAACCCTCCGGGGTCATCCTGACTCTTGAGACAAAGATAGTACACTTTGGGAAATATAAGGAGAAGCAAAAGCGGGCATCGTGTTATCCATCATTTAGGGGACAAAGAGGCCAGTGCTCTCTATCTTTGAATGGTGAATCCCCTCCAATTTGGGTAGGTGATACTGAAAAGTTACCTTAGGTAAGAAACTTCTTAAAGAAGCATGGTAATGTGCTGAATTAAGTTTTAGTCACTACAAAGTGTGATTATACTTTTTTGTGCATAACCATTTTTGTGTTTCTATTATCTCTGCTTAGCATCACTTAAATCCCATCTTTATTAATAAACTTATAGTCATCTTTTATTATAAATTCATCTCAGTGCTATTATATTCGAGTGAGGTGAGCATCCTCGGCTGAGCCAGCAGGCTGATGTGTATTCTGTCTCTTTGGAGACAGCAGACCTGTATTTCTGTGGGCATCCAGTGTCAGGTGCTGGTTGCTGCAGAGAGACACTTCTGGAGAGTTCAGGAACTGAAGTGTACCAAGGGTCAATCTGCAGAGCAACCTTAGGACTGGTGGAATCCTAAAGAGTTTGTTTGGCTGGCTAACACTCTGGGGGACAGGGAGCTGCCATACATTATAGCACCAACAAATCCCTCTTTTGCGAAGGCAGAAAGATAACAGGTTGACTTACAGTTCTGGATGCCCCAAGAAAGCATTACAAGGTGGAATTCACAAGAGAGATTGCAGTGCTCAACACTACAGCGTTTTAGGTGCCCTGCTGCGTAGTGGAATTCACAACCCTGAGTTAGGCACTCAAGCTGCCTATACAATGCATGGAGAGAGTTAAGCACCTACTAGCAGGATTCACAGAAGTCAGTATGCTCAGTGCGGAGCTGTCTAAGCTAGCCAGTAGGAAATGCTGAAGAGACAGGGTATGGCCGAAGCTCCATCTCTCAAAGGAGTTAGGTACCTAAATCCAAGTCAGAGGAAGGTGCCTCTGTTCATGAGCCATAGACCCTCTCCTGCAGTTAGGCACCTAAGCCAGGTCAGCCCATTCTCAAGAAAAGGTGAGGAGAAGCCACCAGCCTATAATTTTTAGCCTAGCCATTAGAACAGATGTGGGAGACCTGGATTCAAACCCCCTTTGCCTGATGTGGCACTAGTGTTTGAACTTGATTCTCCCACCTCCCAAGTGAATGCGCTAACCATTGGGCTATGGGGTATTCCCAAGTAGGCCTCTCTCCTGTTGGAGCTGTTCAACTTTGTATAAATAATTAAATAGTCATTGGAGGGAGGGGACTTGAACAATCTCAATCTCCTGCCCACTCAGGGGATTGCTTGCCAGCAGTAGGCTATATTTTTGTCATGCTTTCTGGCCAGCACCATGACCATGCATCTTTCGTGTGGGTGTAGACATAGTCTAAGCACATCTTTTGGATCAGACCCTGAAGGGACGAAAGGTGGGGAAATGCCTTATTCGTGAATCCCACTGGGGTTTAGGCCTGAGTTAGGTGCTAAGCTGCTGGACAGTGTCAGAACTTAGGCTTTGTGTGCATGCCTATTGCCTAGCTGCTGAAGTTTAAGTGGCTTGGGGACTTTAACAGTAAAAAGGTAGGCAGATAGGAAATGTAGGGGCCGATGAGGTCAGGCACCAACTGAGCAGTGATTTTGTGAGTATCAGTGATAAGAGCTGGACTTATGTGCCTAACTGCAACTTTAGGTACCTAAGTCCCCCTTGTGAATCCCACACTAAGTGGGCTGTGAAGCCATAAGGTTTGTGTCATGCTGGCAGTCCTCAGGTGGGTTTTGAATTATGTAAAACAAGTTTGTCCACCTCTAGTTTGGAATGTGCTTGCCTCTAAAATCTGGTCAGCTGAAAACACTTATGGCCCACCTCCTCACACGTCATGGTATGAATAGGTGAGAATTTCAGCTTCCATTTAAAAAAAAAAGTATAGCCACTGTGCCTACAAAGAAAACTTAGGTGGTGGGGAGGAGTGCCTGTAACAGTTCAGAACCAAGGCAGCAAGTAAGAAGAATACAGCACTTATTTTTAAGTCTCATTATTTTTAAGCCAATCTCATAATTTTTGAATATCTGGGTTTGACCATACCATTTGCATATAAAATGGCAGAGAATATATCATGATATACCTGAAAAGATACTCTACTGTGATAAGTGAATACATGCTCCCTTTGTAGTAGGCAGGCAAGAGGGCCAGAGAAGTGGCTGTGGGGAGGACCTTCTGATACATGGCAGCCAAAGTTCCGCAACAATAAGGCTATTTCCTGCAGGTATCAGGCCCTTCCCAATCCTCTCAGTGCCTCTGCTACCACTGACTAGAACCCTGCCTGGTACACACTGATACCTACTATAAAGTAATAGAAATGTAGGGCTGAAAGGGAGCCTGAGAGGTCATCTGGTCCATCCTCCTGCACTGAGGCAGGCCAAGTATACCCATGAGGCTTTAAAAACCAGAAAGGGGAATTTTCTGCTGCTCACTGCAGGATAACTGTTACTCTAGCACCAGTTAGCTCTTGGAGCGGGGAGAAGCTGTTCTCCACCTAGTAACTATGCTATATATTCCTTTGTGGCACGTAGTGGCTCCATCATTTAAATGACATGAAGAAGTCTGTGGCAGCGATAGATTACTTTCCAAGCAGTCATCTTTCCCCTTCATGTGCCTCCAGCCACAGACACCCATTTGTAGGAAAGGGGACCTAGTACCCTTGAGCATTACTGGGATCAATGTATACACAAAGAATTATAACTAGTTGCTTTTAGGGACTGACCACAGACTTCTTACACAGGCAAAATTGTCATTGACATCTGTAAAATTTGCCTACAAGAGGACTATAGGAGCAAGCCTTTCAGTGAGAAAATTAATAATTTCTTCATTTAGAAGATGGATCAAATAGGTACCATGTGAATTTAGCTGAGTGCCAATACGTGCCAAGGCAAGATTTCATAGAAGGTCCCATTAGACTTTCAGCAGGTGCACCTGTGCAATTCCATTGACTTCAGTGGGACCATATGGATAAATGAAGGATGAATTTGGCCCCAGGACTAATCATTAATTTTATCGTATATCAAGACAGTATAAGTTAAAAGTTGGATTACACCAAATGTATACCACATAGAATGATTCACCACTAAGTACTTACTGAAAACCTATAAAATACAGACAAAGTCTCAACCACAGGGCCTGTGGGTGCTTTTTAAAATAATTCTGAAACCTGCAATATACTGATTACTAGCTCTGTTGTGAGGACGGAAGAAATCACTACGCTTCAGAGGAAGTTTGTCCTATTAACTGGGTGTAACAACACTTATATTAAAGTTGTTGATTTATGGACAGTGTTAACGTACAAGAGAACCCTTGAAAACAGGTGAATTATTACAAGAGGTGAAGACTGATTGGTAGAGCAGGTTGAATTCCCAAGTCCTCCATCATCTTTTCCTTGCTACCCTATAAATCCTTGCTGGCTCCTTTGTCGTTAAATGTCATGTTTGTTGCTGCCCTTTTGAACTCATGCTCAGTTACAGTTGCTGTTTCTGAACTTATTTTTCAAAGTGTATGAAATCAGACTTGGGTAAAATCAAAGTAATATCAAAGGACATGAAAGAAGAGGAAAAATGGGAATATAGTGGGCTATTGAAATTGGCATGGGGGAGGAAGAAGGGTGGATTTGAGAAACAGAAGAGGAAAGTGAAGGGGAGAAAATGGTCTCAGTAGAAGAAGTAAATTACACATCAGGAAGAAGAGTGCCATGTAAGAGAAAATTACCTCTTCGAGCAGAAAATAGGGGTGGCATTGACAGGTTGCTGTGTGAGAAAGAGTAAAATCACAATGTAGTCATTATTTTGTTTTGCACCTTCTGGTGGTAGAAACAAACATTCAGCAAAATTATCAACTTCTGATATTTGCAACTTTCTCCGGAGACTAACACATATGTGCCCAAGGCTATTTCCTGAATATGCCCTGTCAGAGGAACTGTGCTCATCCACTACTCAATCACCATCTCCAAACCAAACATTCCTTGTAACACAGCTGATTGAGAGTAGCCAGACTGATATCTGTACAAGCAATTCTGCCTGTCTAAGTCATCCAAGCTAGCCAAACTATACGGAAAAAGAGTCCAAAGAACAAAAAGCAAAGTTCCACCATTATCATCCAGTCTCCACCATATATTGCAGCTTCGCCTTTTAAGTGTACAACATGGGTTAAAGGATATTTGACTAGAATAGGGTCCTGGTTTCATTTTTACCAGGCTAGCCTAAATATGTTATGGTGGGGTTGGGTGAAAACTTGCTGAAGCTGGTAAGTGTAATAGCCATTCAGAATAAATGTAAAATGCAGTTAAGTTCCTTGTGGAGTATGACAGTTAAAACAATAGGAGCCACCACCCAAAACACACACAACAGAGGCTGAATGCATATGCAAAAGGCTGGATGGTTTTTTGCTGTGGCGGTGTGTGTTGGGGAGTGTATGTATATATGTACGCACACAGAGAGAGATGCAGTAAAAAGCCAAGGCCAGACAGAAATGCACTTGTAGCATGACCCTGAGAGAAAGCTAAGAGGCAGTTTTTGGGTAAACTGCTGGTTGGAAAAGGGAGCTGAAATATTGAAAGAAAAAACTGTCTTCTATTTGATTCCTACTCTGTTCAGGCAAACAGGACTTTGAACATTCTATGGAAATAAACAGAACTGCATCAAAGAAATACTTGACTCTATCATCAATTTCTTGGTCTAACAGAAACAACCTGCAAGACCCCTATTACAGGGTGGCTGGCCTCTTTCAACGAAGCAGGCCCAGCTCCCCCATGCTAGAACATTTGTTCCCAGTTTCACCAGTTAACAGGTGGGAGGGAGGCTGCACCTGGGGCAAGAAAAAGAGCTAGGCTGTCAGTAAGGAAGGGGAGCAGAACTGTTTGCTAGGAAAGGTTGCTAGAGTAATCTAAAAGGGGAGTTGGTGGTGGCAACATGTTGGAAGCAAAAGGGCCTCCAGGAGAAAGCCGTGGGAGGCAGTTCTCAATTAAAAGACCACAGAGGAATCCTGCCATAGGCCTTGAAACAAGAGGGACTGCAAGGCAAAGAGAAAGGTCCCTGGTGAGCTGTAGCCTAGGGTGGACTGAGAAACTAGTTGTTTTTTTTCCTTATGTTTGGGAAATGAAACAGCCGGAGATGAAATGCTGGATGTGACAGTGGGTTCTTCGTGGGCTGGGAACAAGCCTGCACTTTACAGTCCTGAATACTAACTGCTTGGGACAAAAGGGTTGTCAATGTTTTGCAGCTATATAATGCTTTATTTCTACAATACCTTATACAACTTAATACAAGAAGCAGTCGGTAGGTATGTGAATTATTACTCCAAAATGAATAGCTGTATTTTAAAAATAAAGCATTCAGCATTCTATCCCCTAGACAAAGCTTCCTGTGGAATCTCAAATACTTGAGTAAGAAATGCAGCACTGGGCCCAGCTCTTTAAAATACTACTGCAGGAGGAATCTCAGGTACATGGGGCGGGGCAGGCCAGGATAAGGAAGAAGTGTGGGCAGGGCAGACCAACACCCCTGCTCTGCAGTGGCCAGGTAACAGACCTACTAGTTTAGCTCCCCTAGCCTGTACCTGAGGAGATTCCAGCCCTTCACCCTTGTGCCATAGCAGGAATGAATCAGGTTCCTTCTCACAAGCTGAGGATTAGGTGGGAGGAGGCAGCTGTGCAGAAGAGGTGATGAAGGTTAAAAAACAAAGTACATTCCTACAAGCCAATAAAATGAGAACATTAATAATTTCCACTTCAAACTTCAACAGTTTTAACTAACTTTTGTTGACGTATAGGGGTTTTATATTCTCCATTTGTATATCTTTATATTTGTAAATATATTTGTATATCTTTATATTTGTATATCTTTTATTTGTAAATCTTTAGTGCATTCCTCATATGGTGAATATTGCCATGGTGCTACACTAGTGAGAATAGTGTGTTTCGTGGGCACTGTAGCTCTGCCTTTGATTCAAAGCACTGGTAAGCTTTACTGTTACCCTACGTCCACCAATAGGAGGGAGGCTCTGATTCTGTTACCAGCACAGTGCTAATCAATTTAACATTGATGCTCCTGGCAGCATGGCCTCAGTGTCTAATAATTCCCAGCAGGAAAAGTTAATTGAACAATCTCCTGGCTGAGGCAAGGTTTGGTTTTCCTTTCTTAAAAGTCTTCACTTCCCTGAGGTATTTTGGGCACATTCTGGGAATAACTAAAGGCAAAATTGCTCCCATTTCAAATAGACACTTCATTTCTGTTTAAGAACCTGAAATTAGACTGCAAGATATCAAGCTTAAGTAAAAGCAGGAGTTAGAAAGGGCATTTTTCCTAAAGCTTGATTAGGAAAGTCTTGGGTGCCCTGCAGAGTATTCAACCAGACTAAAATTGTTACTCAAAGACAACCACACTTCAGTAAGAAAGAGTAGAAAAGAACTGACAGTGAAAAAAATTGTACATTAAAAATCACACAGATCTCATTAATATCTGCATAACTTATTTCTGTTTCTGTTGTATCCTTTATTTCTCATTGGTTCACAGCAGATATTATCAATAATTCTACACAGCAACAGATTGGCACCCATTTAAATGCTATTTAAGCAATGATCCAAAACCAGCACATTATTTTAGACCATTACCTTCTGGTGTCAAAGAAAAGAGCAATTAACATAAGTCTATAATGTTTGCCAACTGAGGTAATGATAATTTAGTCGTGTATTGTTCTTGTATATTATACTGTAGTAGATGGTTTCCATAAAAAGTAACATATGTTTTGTGGGGGTTCACAGTCTGTAATTCATTGGTTTTTCTTATGAATTTTCCAACAGCAACTTTGATGGCTATACTGAGGAAATGTACGTGTGAGAACTCATTGGACACCTATTACAAACTTTTTAATATACAACCAGTGCAAATATGTTTTATGCGGACTGTTTACAAAATACAATCTGGGATGCATAACGGCCTTGTCCTCTGGCCAAAGCATAATATGGGGACTCAAGAGTTGTGTAAGTACTTTCCCTCCTCTGCAAGTGACTTACCTTGTGGCCTTAGGAAGTCAATTAGGCTCCAGATTGGAAAAAAAAAAAAAAGCCCTCTACTTTTGCGTGCCAATGGTAGAGAGTCAGGAGCAGAAGCCGTAGATGTGGTATCTTGACTTTAGTAAGGCTTTTGATACTGTCTCACATGGCCTTTTCATAAACAAACAAGGGAAATACAACCTAGATGGAGCTACTATAAGGTGGGTGCGTAACTGGTTGGAAAATCATTCCCAGAGAGTACTTATCAGTGGTTCACAGTCAAGCTGGAAGGGCATATCAAGTGGAGTCTGGTAGGGATCAGTTCTGGGTCAGGTTCCGTTCAATATTTTCATCAATGATTTAGATAATGGGATAGAGAATAAACTTATAAAGTTTGCGGACGATACCAAGCTGGGAGGGGTTGCAAGTGCTTTGGAGGATAGGATTAAAATTCAAAATGATCTGGACAAACTGAAAAAATGGTCTGAAGAAAATAGGATGAAATTCAATAAGGACAAATGCAAAGTACGCCACTTAGGAAGGAAAAATCAGTTGCACACATACAAAATGGAAAATCACTGCCTCAGAAGGAGTACTGCAGAAAAGGATCTGGGGGTCATAGTGGATCAAACTAAATATGAGCCAACAGTGTAACGCTGTTGGGAAAAAAACAAACAAACATAATTTTGGGATGTATTAGCAGGAGTGTTGTAAGCAAGACACAAGAAGTAATTCTTCTGGTCTACTCCAAGCTGATTAGGCCTCCACAGGAGTATTCTGTCCAGTTCTGGATACCATGTTTCAGGAAAGATGTGAATAAACTGGAGAAATTCCAGAGAAGAGCAACAAAAGTGATTAAAGGTCTAGAAAACATGACCTATGGGGGAAGATTAAATTAACCCATTTTTTTCAGTCTGGAGAAGAGAAGACTGAGAGGGGACATAACAGTTTTCAATAGGGTGACTAGATGTCCTGATTTTACAGGGTCTGTCTCAATATTTGGGGCTTTGTCTTATATAGGTGCCTATTACCCTCCACCCCCTGTCCCAATTTTTCACACTTCCTTTCTGGTCACCCTAGTTTTCAAGTACATAAAAGGTGGGAGAGGAGGGAGAAAAATTATTCTCTTTAACCTTTGAGGATAGGACAAGAAGCAATGGGCTTAAATTGTAGAAAGGGCAGTTTAGGTTGGACATTAGGAAAAACTTCCTAGCTGTCAGGGTGATTAAGCACTGGAATAAATTGCCTAGGGAGGTTGTGGAATCTCCATCATTGGAGATTTTTAAGAGCAGGTTAGACAAACACCTGTCAGGGATGGTCTTGATAATACTTAGTTCTGCCATGTGTGCAGGGGACTGGACTAGATGACCTCTCGAGGTCCCTTCCAGTCCTACAATTTTATGATTCTACCATAAGACCTTTGAGGCATATGAGCCCCTAACCAAACAGCTAATTATCACAGGTTTGTGTTTATTTTAGACATTGAGTCTGAATAAAAACAGAAAATCATGTGACAAGAATATGTAGGTATATTTATGTAAATAGCTCTGATTTATTCTTTGTTTGCTAGCAGACGTTGTTTTATCATGAAGTAAGTTACATCTTAGCTTAAAGCAATGTTTCAGATCTCTGTAATTGTTCACTTTTCCACCAGAAGGAACAAACAGGAGTGTAAAAATACAGCTCATAATTAACCTGTGAAACTTACAGCCACTAAAATAATTGAAGGCAACAGTTTAATAGGATTCAAAACAGGGTTAGACATTTGTATGGATAATGAAAACATCCAGTTACGTTAGAGAGGATGAAAAAATATTTTTAAATTTTAAAATGGGATAAAAACCTCATGCTTCAGGTCATAACCCAATCACTAATTGATAGGGAGTTGGCAGAAAATTTCTCCTATGGGCAGTTTAGTTCATGACTGTCCAGTGTTGGCTTTCATGCAATTTCTGATGAAGGTATAACAAAACAAAAATAATGTGATCATGTACTTGTCATAATGCACCCGCACACACACACACACACAAGCCCTATTCTGACTCAGTGGGTGGGTTAAGCCCTGTATTCTCCTTTTTCATGGATAATTGAATAAACTAAGCCTCTAAACATCCAACTCATTTTTGAAATCATCCTCCTCCTGAGCAAAATAAGATGTACACAGGCAGCTATTTTCTGCTTGCATTTTACATCATTTCTGCATTTTTCCCTGCTGTGGTATATTTCATGCTCTGGTTCTTCAAGCTAGGGTATTTCAGGGGGAAAGAAACAGTTTCTCATATATTTGATCACAAGTCCAGAGAAAACATTTGAAGTAACTGTAGAGATATCATGTATGTAAAACAACATGTGCACTACAGTGAGGCCCACTATGCAAGTTAAGACAGAATAGCACCATAGTTTAGCACAGGGCTCTCAGCCCTTGTGGGGGCTGTGACTACCTTTACTAATCGCTTTCTCCCCCCTTCATTTCGATGCAGAGAGCTCTGAAAAAGTGAGCCTTTTGTAGGCCAGTGCAGTGATATCTGCCTGAATCAATAGCTTTAAGAGGTCTTACCTGCCCTATTCATCTCAAATCAAAGCTCTGTCAACTCTGCAGTCAGAGTTTGGCATTCCCCACATCCACTCGAAACCATGCAATAGAAAACTTTTGCCAGGGAATATGCTATTTTGTTGTAGCCAGTTGCCCAACCTTTTGTTTTCCATCTCTGGGTCCTGCCCGTATGTGTCCACAGCTGTCTTACTCTCCAGCTTTCCCCACAATGCTTAGTTGGATTGTCGGGCATGTTCCTCACAGCTAAATAGTAGGGTAGTGATGACCATCCTGTCTTACCTTGTATTTTCTCTTCCATCTGTCACTCATGGCCTGATTTTCCTATCTCTGGACTCAGACGGAAACATCTACCAGAGTGCTTGTCAAAAGAGTTGTCCCAGTAGCCAAAGGATTCTGGGGCATGTGTACAGCCGTTGAAAGGAAGGTGTACTGTGCCATGTGAAGACCAAGTATCCATCTTCACAAAAGAAGCCTATTGATTTTTTTGAGCAAAAGCTTATAGATTTACAAAAGTCAGGAGACTGTTTCATTCAATGGCAATACTATAAACAAGACAGTTCTCCAAGTTTGTTGCAGAGTTCCAGAACTCTGAGTCTGTTGCATTCTGGGGTGCAATTCAGACCAGTGAGGGCTTGTGCCACCACTTGCCCTGTAATCCTGAGTGCTTTAAATGCTCTGGTGCTGCAGCTCCCTGCCTGGGATGCTCAGAGTTAGCCAGAAGTATGCACTCTGTGTCTGTATGTTGTGCAACCCTGATTCAGTACTCTGACATCAGCAGTTTGCTTTCTGCAGCAACACAGTCACTCCCTGGTTTCCACCAGGTTTGATTATACACACCTGGCAAGATGACCCCAACACCCCTAAGTCCAAATTTTCCCAAAACCATGTGCTCTGCAATGTCAGCCCTTTCCTGGATCATTTAGGGCACAAACCAACCTTATAATTCCTCTGAAGAGACAAAATGCACAGTTTATCACTGTAACTGGAGTTAACAATCACTTCAATTAAAAAAACACAGCAGATGGCTGGTTTAGATTAAAAGGAAAACAAATTTATTAACAAAAGGTAATGGGATTTTAAGTGACACCAAGTAGCAGGAATGAAGTTAGAAAGGCTTACAAACAAATGTAAAAGAAATACAACTGTATTGACTAAGACCTAACAAAACTACAGTCCTGGTTCAAGGTAAGATTCTTACAATGCTTCCTTCAAGGAAGATAGCTGACCAAACTCTTGACAGCATCTCCCACAAAATCCTGTTCCTTTCTCTTCTTAGGTGAAAGATAGAGGCAAAGAACTCCACATTTTTTTATGGTCCAGGGAACGTTTGAAATGGATTCTTCTGAAGGTTACCCCCCAAAGTAAAGTTTGTTCAAGGTGTGAGGAAGGAGACATGGAGTCTGCTGGTGAAGGAAATTCCATGCTGGTTTCTTCCCCCACTGGTGTTTGCTAGAATGGAAGCTGATCTGTTCCTGCCCTCTCAGATGCAGTGAATGGCCGGCTCTTGACAGGTGATTGTTAGTCAACTCTGAAGACACCTGGATGGAGGTGTCAGTTTGTCCTTTGTCTGGGAGAAACTGGTTTACCCACTCCCAGACTTGTCTGGTAGACACATTTTAGATGCATATTTACACATTCCCTTGGATGTTTACCATACATACACCACTGAGGAATATTAATTATCAGTTTGTTAGTTTGCCAATGATACCTTACATGACACATATCAGATAAAATTTATGACATTAATGAACAGATAAGGTACACTGAACTGATCAGACCAGCTGAACTCTCTAGCAGGTATTAGGGAGCCCCTTGCCCTCTGGCATTGGGATGGTCTTAGCTCACAGCATCACTGCAAATAGCAAATGCTCCCAAACCTTATAACTGGGGAAACATGTTTCTTCTACTGCTTGTTACCATGCAACAAGCCCTGTTATACTATTGCCAAAATACTGTTGCTGAGCTTATGTTTGGCCATAATGAGTATTTTATATTTTGTATAAATTGGTTATGACGGTCTTTGAGCACATTGTGGCCTGAAGTTAAAGAAAATAATATAGAAATCTCTCTCACTTGCTTTTGTTAGGGCTGCTGTGGACATTTGAAGGTCACCTATATCGAGCTCCTTCATTTAATGTTACAACTATTCTCCAGTTTTCCCCACCCCTTTGTGCCATGCCTTGTCCTTTCTTCTAGCATACATAGCTTCCTTTGTGTCCTTTGTTAGTGCTGTTCTGTGTTGCCAACGCTTTAGAAGGCAGTGCAATCAGTATCCTTCCTCAGGAGTTTAAACACTTAGGCCATGTCTACTCTACCACTTTTGTCAATATAACTTATGTTGCTCAGGGGTGTGAAGAAAAAACACACACACGCACACACACACACACCCCCCCGAGCAACATAATTTACACTGATAGAAGCACCGGTGTGGACAGCACTACATCAGCAAGAGAACTTCTCCCCCGACATAGCTACTGCCGCTCCTGGAGGTGGTTTTATTATGTCGATGGGAGAGCTCTCTCCCAGCAGCATAGAGCGGCTACATGAGTGATCTTACAGCAGTGCAGTGGCATCGGTACATCTGTGCTGCTGTAAACTCACGAGTGTAGACATGGCCTTACTTTACTTTTATGATATACTTAATCTTCACTGGGTCTGGAGTCACAGGTACCAACTTTCCAAAGTGCCAGGGGTTTCTTGACCCCGGCTCTGCCCCATACTCCACTCCCACTCCACTCCTTCCTCCAAGGCCCCATCCCCTCTCCACCTCCGCCGCGCCTCTTTTGACCCAGTTCCACCTGCTCCCCCAAGTGTGCTACATCATCATTCTTCCCCCTCTCCCCTCCCCGCTCCTCCCAGCCTCCTGCACACCATGAAACAACTGGTCGCAGCGGGCGGAAGGTAGGGGGAAGGAGAGGGTGGCAGGCACTGATCCATGGGGCCCACGGGGGGGGGGGGAATGCGATGGGGGGCTGCTGGTAGGTGCTCAGCACCCACCATTTTTTCCCCCCATGAGTGCTCCAGCCCCAGACCACCCATGGAGTCAGTGCCTATGTCTGGAGTGGAGGACTGAAGTTTCTCCAGATCATGTGTCACTGTACCATCTAACTACCAAAAGAGCAATAGGTCCAAGACATACATACAGTTGCAAAATAGCTACCTGGGATACTCTGTCCAGAAGTTACTTAAATGTCTGTACGAAATGTGAATTTAGGAATAGACAGTTTTCTGCCTCTCCTGAAAGTTTTTACCATCCTAACATTTAAAGAGATTCAAATAGATTTTATAGCTCTTTGCACTCATTCTGGTCCTGCTGGGCTGACTTCATGATCTAGACATGCAAAATGTACCACAGCAGTCACCAAGTCCACTGGTCTTGTTCAAACTGTTAACTTGTATTCCTCCACCTTCACCTGGGTTCCTGTGCAAACTTTTGGAGAATGTATCATCTCAAAAATCTCTTCTATATCATCAGATAGAGGGAAAGGGGCAAAGAAGAGCAGAGATTAATCCATTTATCATCAAAGGGATCTAGCAGCCTTCAAATCTTTTGGGCTCTTTTTGGACCCTCTAACACTTCCCCTAATGAAATTACCTGCAAGAAAGCATTTGACGAGTGGTGGTCAGAACATTTTTGATAACATGTTCTTTTAATCAAAATACGCACTTTTGTCAAAGTCAGAACATTTACCAGAAACACACTGATTTCAGTGAAGTTTTCAATAGGCATGTTACTGAGGTTCCGGGTAGGCGCACTGAGATCCCCAAATCAAATATCCAACCTTTTCAATCCAAAAGTGGCTATTTCAATACAAATCCATTTCCCGGAAATACAGTAACTCCTCCCGTAACATTATAGTTATGTTCCTGAAAAATGCGACTTTAAGCGAACCTATGTTAAGCGAATCCAATTTCCCCATAAGAACGAATATAAATAGGGGTGGGGTAGGTTCCAGGGAATTTTTTTTTTGCCAGACAAAAGGCATTATATAAATTGCTTGTTTAAAATGTAATACAGGTATAAGTATTAAACAATTTTAAAGAAAATCTACTACTACTACAATCATCATTGCTGAGTATGAAGCAATGGGAGGTGCCCGCACCTTACCCCACACAGGCACAGCCCACTGGCCCTGCAGACAATGAGGCAGGCAAGGAGGCTGAAGGTGCCGTAGGCTAGGAGAAGCATGTTGCTCAGCAGCAGTGGCAGCTTCCCCTACTGTGCAAGCACCAGGGGCAGCGGCTCAACCCTCAGCCCGCCCACTCCACCCCTTCCCCAAAGCCCCCACCCTTAACCCACCTCTTCTCCCCCCTCCCCCACAGCAATCAGCTGATTTGTGGCGTACACGGTGCATGGTACAGTAATATTTTATGTTGCTCAGGTGACACGAATTATTGTTTTTCCTTGTATGGGAAGTAAACAAAACAATAAGATTCATAACCTTAAGGAGTGAAACTACTCCCCCTCCTCCCCATACTGGCCTATCCAAATGGAATATATTCTTTTCCCTAATCTTGGAAAGAGTATTACAAAGATCATCCGTGCAGTTCTGCACTATCATGCAACCTTTTCATAAATTCCATTCACTGCCATACCATACCACCATGTTAGTTCTGGGACATTCATCTTGAAAGACTGTTTAAAAGATGCATGACATTGTCTGTAAGACTCATGTGTGATCTGAAGAGAGCAGAAGGGTGACAGATTTGTATCATTGCTAGCCATCAAGCAGTAGATTTTAGGACAATAGCAGATCAGGCACAGTTTGTGTGCCTGTCATCTCACCCACAGCACTGAAATCAGAATTTTTTTGGGGGGGAGGGGAGAGGGAAGAAGAGAGAGAGAGAATAAAACTGTGTGCGCGCGCATGTCTCTCTCTCTCCAGAATTGGAACAGTTGCAGGAATTCAACAGATTTCCTCAGAGACAGACACTTGCTCTCTCTCTCTCGGTTTTACTTTTAAATGGCTCTCTCTAGAAGCCAACTTTTTTCCTGCTGTGTCCCCAGAAATCAAGGATCTGGTATCTGCCTAGATCTCCACAAACTGAACTGGCCAAAACATTTTTTTTTTGGTAAATGGGAGCAACTGTAATGATACATCTTTCAGCCCATCTCCACTGTTTTGCCTCTCCTTTTTTGCTTTCCCATACTACCAGAACAAAGGGGAAACTCAATGACATTTAAAGCCTGTACATTTAAAACAAATAAAAGGAAATACTTCTCTCATAACATGAATGGTGTGTGGAATTTTTTGCCACAGGAGGCCATGGATTTTTAGAGAGGGCTAGGTAATTTTATGGCCCATAAAAAAAAACCATGTAGTTATGCATGCTAAAATAGGATTAATCACATCTTATGCTTCAAGGTGACAGTTTATTGTCCCAAGGATCAAAAGAAAAAAATTTCTGTCCGCAGCATTGCGTAACTGCCCTGTTTCCCCTTTCTATTAAGCATCAATTAGTGGCTACTGCTAGAGGCAGGATATCTGCATTTAAAGGACCAATAGTCTGATGTACTGATCCTACCTTGACCCAAAAGGAGAAGTTATGGAAGGAATATTCAGTGACTGGATAAGAATGGTAAACAAACATGATATGTGAAACTTTAATCTTTTTCTCTCTTAATTCATGTACAAAAACCTTAAGGCTTCGAAGGGTTTCTATATTAATTTTATATTAAAAAGTATAAAAAATATAAAATGAATACAAACTATAAAACTATAAAAGTAGTTTTAAATTCCCCAAAAAGTGAATTTTAAAGGAACTCCTTTTAGGGCTAGATCATGTCTTCTAAATCCTGAGATATTGTAGGTGGGGTGAGAAGAGCATGTGTGGCCAGCCTCAGTAGCTGTGGCAAATCCCAGGTGTTTTGGCTGGGGAGTGCCAAGGTGTGACCAGGTGCCTGGGATGGACCACACTGAGAATGCCACACTCAGGGCAGACTGCAAGAAATAGGGCAGACAATCCCCAAAGATAATGGTTTATTCTAGAATTGGATTCACCAAAACAGCTTCTGCAGTACCACTCTGGTTAACCAGAAGCCAAACACAGTCCCCTTTAGGCATTCCAGCCCTTGGCTCCCATCCAGACAACCAAAATCTAATATAGTGAGCGGTTATTGAAAACCCTTTTCACCATATGTGTGATTCTTACTAATCCCAAAGGATCAGACACTTACACCCAGATCAATATGAATCTCAGATCTTACCCAAATACCACGCTGTCAGCCAGTCCTTACTAAACTAACTGAAGTTTTATTTTTATTTTTTTATTAATAAAGGAGGCATAAATGGTTAATAGACCATATTCATACAAATTATCACAAAGTCCTTATATCAGGTTTGTAGCAGTGATGGAATAGACTACTGGCTTGTAAAGTCTCTCTGGTAACTTCCAAAAGATCGGAAGGTCCTCAGTCCATAGTCCTAGATGCTCCTTTTTGTTGTAAATCCAGTATCCCCAGAATTAGAGCAAGAAAGAGGCAAAATTGAGATCTCTCAAAGGTCTTCTATATCCTTTGCCAAGCGCCTGAAAATGTATTGTCCCATACAAAGCCTACAGCCCAGGTGAATGGAAGATTACTAGCCCAAGATGACGTCTAGGGTCACATGAGCATATCACATGTCCTGACATGGTTTGCTGAATCACTGGGGGTAGCCATTGGCTCCTTGCTGTCTGAGGCATCCTCAGGAAGAGCTATCTGGGCGGGATGAGTTTCTTGGCCCACTGTGAGTGGAGTATCCTTGATGGGCCATGAACACATAGATCACAGCTATCTGGAGGGTGTCACCCAGGAATACAACAGAGGTTTAAGATACAACTACATAGCCAATATTCATAACTTCAGATACAAAGATGATACATGCATATAAACAGGATAATCATACTTAGCAAATCATAACTTTTCCAGTGACACCTTCCATGATACACAATTTCCATAAATCTTATACAAAGTGGAACAGTGGTAACAACAGTGACCTCTCTTATACACAGCATCATACAAGGTGAGCAGAATGTGATACTGGGCAGGTTGGAGAGGGAACATGTTTAGGGATGTCAGTTACACTTTTTCTTTAGAGGTACTGCATGTTCATCACCACCACCACCACCCCTTCCCCCCCCCCACACACACACCCTTGCTGGCCTTTCTGTTTCAAAGATGAGCAGTAAGGGATTACAGTGTAGTTAAAGTTAGAGAAGTGTGCACCTTCTTACTCAAGAGTTCCACCCCTGCATTTACCACTCCTCTTCCCCACACACATACACTTAGTAATTCCATTTATTCTAGTTAAAAATAATTGGCCAGTCCCTCATCTGGTGTAAATTGGCATCGCTACATTCACTCCAGTGATGCTATGCTAATTAGCACCCTTAGAGCTAGCCCCGTGTTTTCACTTAAAAAAAAATCTGAACCAATACATCTGTGGGACACTGTACATTCAGGGGTGCTGGAACAATTTTTATAGAGGGGGTGCTGAGAGCCATTGAACCAAACTGTAAACCTGGTTTATACTGGAAACCTCTTCAAGCCAGGGGGTGCGGTAGCACACCCAGCACCCATTGTACATTGCATAGAAATATTTGGTAGCTAGTCTATCAACATCATTGTGCTCATCTTCCCTCTGCTACCCCTTCCATCTCTTGTTATGCCCATTTGTTGAATTTTGACTCAATTTATATTGTAAGCTTTTCACAATACTTATTCTCAGTTTGTCTAGCACCTAGTACCATAGGCATTGACTCCAGGGCTGGAGCACCCACAGAAAAAAATTAGTAGATGCTTAACACCCCCCGGCAGCCAAGTACCCCCCCACAAACACCCCGGCGGCCCCATGGATCAACTCCTCCCCCTCCCTCTCAGCGCCTCCCGCTGCAATCAGCTGTTTTGTGGTATGCAGAAAGTGCTGGGGGGGGGGTAAGGGGAGGAGCAAAGATGGGCACGCTCAGGGGAGGGGTGGAATTGGGTGGGAAGATGTGGGGCAGGAATAGGGCTTTGGGGGAAGGGGTTGGGTGGGGGCAGGGCCTAGGGCTGAGTGGGAGCTTGAGCTCCTCCAGGACCCAGAGGAAGCCAGCGCCTGTGCCTAGTACCGTGGCGGCCCATATCTCATTCCGATAGTAACCAGCAGCTCCAAATAACTCTAGCTTGGTGTATCAGTAACAGAATTAACTATTATTGCTTGCAAAAATCTCCAATAAAAACTTCAACCTAAAATTTCAGATCCTGGGATGAGACTGAACGGCTAATAGGGAGGAAAACAGTCTTTACTTGCATAGAGCCTGCACACCATACCCACTGGAAGTCAATGGAAAGACTCCCAATGAGTTAAATGGGCTTCAGATCAGGCCCAAAACAAAACTATCAGAAACCCACTGTTGCACAAAACATAGAACCTTACACTATACACCCCCCAAACCCCCCCCCCCACAGATACTGAAAAGTAGAACAGCAGTTTAAACAAGACCATTTTCCTAGGTATATTCTGTTTTAGTGTTTCCCTAAGGTTACCAGGACAGCAGTATCTAGAGCATATCCTATTGCCTGTTCACATGGTTCATACGTATGAGTTTTCTTGTGTGTTAGGAAGCCATGTATTCATTGAAAGGTCTTCCTTCTCAACTTGTTAAACTGGCTGATTGGGAGTTCTTGGGGTATATTGTCACCAATGCTGTGCTCGGATTGTAAGTACAGTTCTTCCTCCATTTTTATTTCATGTAGGTTTAAAAGGAGTTAATTGATATGGCCATCTTCTTCCCAGCTAGAAGATCCGTAAACTAAGACGCAATCATACAAATGTGGAGGTTTAAGAGGCAACACAGTCCAGACAGACAGACCACTCAAGTGGGATTGAAGTCTTGGGTTCTAGTTCCATCTCTACCCAGCCTTCTCTGGACTCTGAGCATATCTTTTAGATTAGAAAGATGTCAGGGCATGTCTGACACAAATAGGGCTATTTCCTCCAATGTCCTTGAAAACCCTTATTGAATTAGGTTTAGGTATCTTTGGAGTCCATTGTATGGAATGCAAAGGTTATGTATTATTGTGGGATTGGACATAATCTCTTTAAGGGGGAACAAGTGGCCAATCCTTGGGAAATGTTATGAGCTTCAAATGACTTTTAAACAATATGCCAGATGAGAAGGAACTTTGGGACAGACAAAATTAAGTGGACTTCTCAGGAAATACCTGGTGGGAGGTGAATGCCATTTCTGACTTCCAGACCCAGCCTTTTGAAGCTACAATCTGAGGAATGCACCCATTGTCTGTTGATTACCCGTTCCCAGAATCTGAAGATTAAAGGCCCAAGATGTATAAAGAAGACACTGACTCTTTCATGAGGTTCTTGTTCTGAACTTGTAATCACAGAAAATCCCCTTTGTGGGGTTTGAAGGACTCACCACTGACCAAAGCCCTTGTTGGAGTCAGAGTCATCTCTGGTAAGCTTATGACCATCTGTGTAGGTTCTTTAATTGTTTTCTCTAATACTTTTTACTTTAAGGATAAATGTGCTTGTTTAGAAAGAGCTGTGTAGTAACTTATAACTGCTGGCAATCAAGCTGTTCACAGCCTTCAAAGAGAAAGAGCAAAGCACATGCTCTGACCGGTTCAGGAACTCTGGTTGCTGGGGCATGACAGTGTAGGCAGGGAACTGTGCAGTCTGGAAACCCTGGTTAGGAGGGAGAGAAATGCAGGTCTTTGCTCAAGAGAGGTGATGGCTGAGGAGCCAAAACCCTAAAAGTGGGCACCCTTGGTGGACCACAGAGCAGGAAAATCAGGGTGCAGTTGCCCTGAATTGTGACAAAGTCTACAATTACAGTTGCTGCAGCATTATCATAGTCAATGGAGTTTCTGTTGATGTAGTTAATCCATTTCTATTAGAGGCAGTATCAAGGTCAACAGAAGAGTTCTTCCATTGATGTAGCTGCATCTACACTGAGGTTAGGTCAATCTAACTACGGCACAAAATTTATCATATCCCTGAGCGACATAGCTAGGTCAATCTAATTTTTAAGTGCAGAGCATACCTCAGTCTGTGCTAATGGTATAGCACAGCGTTCTCAACCAGCAGTCCTGTTTGTGGCCCTGAGGGGGCCACTAACAGGTTGCAGGGGGTCCACCAAAATAAACCAGAGCAGGGCCAGCATTAGACTTACTGGGACCCAGGGCAGAAAGCTGAAGCCCGAGCCCCACCGCCTGGGGCTGAAGCCGAAGCCTGAGCAACATAGCAAGCAGGGCAATTGCCCAGGGCCCCACACCACAGGGGGCCCCACAAAGCTATCTGCTAATGCAAGACCTGGCTTTTAATCTACTGGATAGGCAGAAAAAAGTTGCTGTGGCAGGGGTGGGCTGTGGATTTTTTAGAGTATGTTGGGGAGGCCCCAGAAAGAAAAAGGTTGAGGACTCCTGGTCTAGCAGATAGTGAAATAAATCAGCAACAGAAAAAGGTCCAAAGCAGTAGTTCACTGCAAATTAAACAGCACGGATAACCGAAAACTTGAATTGAAAGCATGTCCCTCCCCAATTGTGGTTACTTTGGAAACAGAGGTTCATGTCAAATCGTGTCCTATTTTAATCCATATTTAATCATCAGGCTTTAAATTACTGCTAATGAGAAAAATTCAGACAGCACTTGGTAACTAAGGAGCTCATGATATGTTCCAGTGGGTCTTTCCCATTGCCTCAGTAGTAAAAAAAAAATAAAATAAACTAATGCACGTGTGACCTCCCAAAATAGACCAAATCCTCATGTGCTGACATCATCCCATCTCTAGAGGATAATACCACTCACAATACATGAAAGCTGCTGTTAATTGTTAACAGTTGCAGGCTGTATGGACGCTTTTATCCCTTTTGTGTACCTGACTGTCTCAACCAAAAAGCGGCCTGGGACTGCTGAGATTCCATGGAGATAGAATGTTCATAAAACCAAACAAGACAGATTGGCCAGGATGTAACTTTCAACATGGGGATTAGCAGTTTGCTCACTCCAATCATTTTATTGTAAAGGAGAAAGTCTGACTTTTAAAGACTGCAAGAGGCTAAAAGGCTATGTTGTCAGAGTGTTTTCCAATTTAACTCTTGACTTGTTTTCAAGAATGTCCCTTTCCTTCACCTGCTGGAATGCTATACTGAATTGTGACCTTCTTAATGAACAAAGATGAAAAATACGGGCCCGAAATTCTGAATGTGGAGCTCAGGAGTCACAACCCTAGCAGGGGATAGAAGAGGGAAGACTGGGCAGAGAGAGATTTAAGCCTCCATTGTTTATCCCAGATTCTGAGCTTCCGTCACACCCCTCCATTAGTGAAAGTAATGCTTGGGACTGTTCTCACTCTGGTTTTGAAAAGCTTCCCATCAGCAGCCACCCTACTGGAATAGTCAGAACAGAGTGCTCTGGTGTATGCCACCTCTTTTCCCAGAACTGCTCCCTTCAGGCCATATCTGACACACCCAACAGAGGTGGTGAGATGATGGCAGCATAGGACCATTAACTTCCATCTGGAGAAGAATTCCTTGCTGGGATGGATCTAGTCACTTTCCAGCCTCATTACACAACAGGAGCAGCATAAAAAGGGCCAGAACACAGGCTAGAATCAGGACTGTAACTTATCTAGAGAAAATAGACAAGGGCCAGATCCTGACACAGTACATTACACCAGTGCAAATCTCACAACTCCACTAAAAATCAATGGAGTTGCACTGGATCTACACAAGTATTCATGATCAGAATTTAATCTAGGAAGCATTAATTAAAAATAATACTATATAACATAAGAGCAGTAGTAACTGAATTAGAAACCCTCCTCAGTTACAACTGATAAAAGACAATTGTTGCCTTTTTATGGAGAAGTATTGCTAGAATTAGAAGTCTTTCCATGTCCAAGACCTGAATATGAATCATTTCCCCTTAACTATTGGTAATGCTATTTGGAAAACTGGTTAATGAATTTGTATTGCAGTCTTTATTCTGGATTAAAATGAGTGAGATCATTTAATGTCAGTCAAAACCAGCAGGTACTATGAAGGAGACAGGTTTAAAATGCAAATTCAAGAGGTATATAAAATTATCTCCTCTCAAATTGATACACAGCATATACTATGTATTACAATCATTAGCTTGACTAGTGCATAGATGTATACTTAGGGCCATATCTTCTCCACTACTTTTAGACCCTGAAAAATGAAACGCATGGAAATACTGGTCATAAAAGTACAGTAAGCAAATAAGGAAGAAAAGAATCCTAAGTAGCACCATATCTTCAAGTTATAGAAGCATTGTATAGCTGAGGCTAAGACGAGCAGCTTGGGGCTGGGGAACAAAGTATATAGGGACACAGCCAGAGGAAAGCTATTCTCTGTGACATCATTCTCTGGCAAACTCTTCAGGTAACATCTACATAAATTAATGCTGTCAACTGCCTTGCGTATTCCCACTCTGTGCTTTCAAGCCCTCTACCCCAAGAGAAGAAAGGAGCTATACAACCACTCCCACTGTGACAGTTTTCTCTAGTAAAACTTGGGTATTTTTGAGTATAGATCAACTATAGGATAGGGACAAGAATCCACCCTCTGTTAGTATCTGACTACTCATGAAAGTCATGATCAGATATTTAGAATAATTATATATATGTTGTCAAGTACTTCCATTTCTAACAGAAAGAGTCATATCCCTATTACCTCAATTTAACTATCATTGTTTAAATAGGATCTTGAAGCCTGCCACACAATCATAGAAATGTAGGACTAGAAATGTAGAAGGGATCTTGATAGGTCATCTAGACCATCCCAGACAGCTGTTTGTCTCATTTGCTCTTAAAAACCTCGAATGAACAGATTCCACAGCCTCCCTAGGTAATTTGCTCCGGTGCTTAAATACCCTTACGTTTGTCCTAATGTCTAATCTAAATCTCCCTTGCTGCAACTTAAGCCCATTGCTTCTTGTCCTGTCCTCAGTGGATAATGAGAATAATTTACTACCCTCAGCTTTATAACATTCTTTTACATACTTGAAGACTGTTATAGTGTCCCCCTTCTGTCTTTTCTTCTCCAGACTAAACAAATCCAGTGTTTTTCAATCTCTCCACATAGGCCATGTTTTCTAGACGTTTAGTCATTTTTGTTGCTCCCCTATGGACTTTCTCCAATTTGTCCACATTTTCAGAAATGTGGTGCCCAGAACTGGACACAATACTCCAATTGAGGCCTTAGCAGTGCTGAGTAGAGTGGAAGAATTACTTTTCGTGCCTTGCTTACAATTCTCCTGGTAATACATTCCAGAATTATGTTGGCTTTTTGCACAAAATTACATTGTTGACTCATATTTAGTTTGTGATCTGTTATAACCTAGAGATCCTTTTCTGCAGTACTCTCTTAGGCAGTCATTTCCCATGTTGTATTTGTGCAATTGATTATTCTTTCTTAAGTGCACTACTTTGCATTTGTCCTTACTGAATTTCATTCTATTTAATTCAGACCATTTCTCCAGTTTGCCAAGATCAGTTTGAATTCAAATCCCATCCTCCAAAGCACTAACGACCCTCTCAGCTTGATATCATCTGTAAACTCTATAAATGTACTCTTTCAGCCATTATCCAAATCATCTGTGAAGATACTGAATAGAACCGAATCCAGAACAGATCCTTGTGGGACCCCACTTGATATGCCCTTTCAGCTTGACTGTAAATCATTGATACTGATTCTGAGTATGGTTTTCCAACCATTTGTGCACTCACTTTATAGAATTGTCTAGGTTATATTTCCCTAGTTTGTTTATGAGAAGGTCATGTAAGAGTATCAAAAGTCGTACTAAAGACAAAATATATCACATCTACTGCTTCCCACTATCCAGAAGGCTATTACCCTGTCAAAGAAGGATATTAGATTAGTTTGACATGGTTTGTTCTTGACAAATCCATATAGGCTGTTACTTATCACATTACCGCCTTCTAGGAGCTTACAAATGGATTCTTTAATTATTTGCTCCATTATCTTTCCAGGTACTGAAGTTCAGCTGACTGAAGGTATTGGGGTTTTGGCTTGTAAAACCCCTAAAAGGCTTGGGACCTGCCTATTTAAGAGACTCTCCCCATGCAATAATACCACAATTGCTGCCAGCAGAAGCACTGAGCTGGATTCCTCTTGCTATGGGAAAAAAGGGAGGCTGATAACAGGGAATTCTCAGTTTATGGCTCATGATTTTGGAATTAATTCTCCACTCTGTCTAAACTTGACTGAATCTGTTGACTTTCAAGGAACACTATAAAGTGTATCTTTTTTGGAGAAGGCCATACTATGGGGCACAGGCGCCAAGATCCTGCATTCCTGGGAAGTGTTCGACCCACACTCCACCTCTTCCCCCAACCCCCCACTCCCACTCCACCTGTTCCTGCCTCTGCCTCACCTCTTCCCACCCTGTTCCTCCCTGTCCCCTGAGTGCACCCCGCCCTAGCTCCTCCCGCTCCCACCCAGTGCCTCCTGCATGCTGCTGAACAGTTGATCCATGCTGGTCAGGAGGTGCTGGGGGGAGGGAAGGGGAGGGGAAAGAGCTGATCAGTGGGTGCTCAGCACCCACTATTTTTTCCTGTGGGTGCTCCAGCTCTGGAACACCCACAAGCTCGGCGCCTATGCTAAGGGGCTGCTATTTGCAGGTGTGAAATTATTTTGGGGGTAGTGTTGTATTTGATATCTCATCAGTCAATTTGATTGATTGAGGGAGCTCTTGGATCTTTTTAAAATGATTGTATCTTGTTAATCTAGTGTCTAAGATACTGGCTTCCAGGATATGGGCTCGCTCCACCTTCTCCCAGTGTTAACTCTAAATAAATACACAAGGCTATTTTTCAAGCATACACAAAGAATAAGATTCTCTCTACAGTAAACTAGGACTTATGTGGATACTTCCTTTAGCATTAGAGTCATTGACATGAAACCCAAGATGGATCAATATTATTTCTCCGTTAGAAAAATGATGCTCCTCACTTTATAGATTTTAGTTTGGGATAAAAGTACAAAAGTATTATACGCTTTAACTTCAGACTGTCAATCACTGTTAGGTGTGTGTGTGTTTGTAATCCTCAAACTTACTGATATGTGCAATTCCTTAAAAGGGGCCCAGTCCTCACATACTTTAAATTCCTATAGTCACCAGTGAAAGTTTGGAGGGCACAAAGAATCTGCAACACTGGGATCCTAATGTGTTTGAAACTCAGCGAACATTGACAATGACTATGTTGAAAACCAAGTCCTGTAAAACTAAACTGAATAACTCACATTTCTCAACTGCCAGAAATTCTAGAATGCCACCCTGAAATATTCTTAGACTACACTTTATTAAGCCTACACAGCAAGAGGAAATGGCCAAAAGTCTTTTGGATGGCAATGAAAAAAGTAAAGCACTGATTACTTTAAAAATAATATGTTAGAAGATGGGTTATCTCCAAATAAGTTATACTTGTGCCTAGTGGGCATATTTTGTTCATGCATTTTCTCTTGCTGTTAGTAATTCTAATAGTAAATGAATTCAGATTCAAACTAGAAAAGACTAGGCAGGACTGCAACACCAATATATATATATATATATATTTTTTTTTTCTTGCTTCACATACTATTCCCTTTATTTTTAGGGTGTATCTTTGCAGCCATTTCAGTTTAATTTCTAAAAAGGCAGTTTGTTCTGTGAACTGTTGGGTTTTGTTTTTGTTTTAAAACTATGTACATTTCTGGAGAGTATTGTCTAAATTGTTGATCAAATTGTAACAACAGACAAGTTCTGTTATTTAAAGTAGTTAGTCTTCTCAGTTTGTTCCTTTCTTCTTGTAGTTATACGAGGTTTTGTTATGAGTGTTTTGCACATCTTTAAAGCACACCCATAAATATTATATATGGCAGACCCATACACACCTCAACTCAACTATAAATTGTCTAAGGCTATATCGTACACTGTGCCAAAATAAAAAAAGTATTTTTACATTGAGATAACTAACTATGCAAAATTCTAGTGGAAACAAGGTACTATAGTTTTCACCTCAATGTAGCTAGTAGTGTGGGGGAAGGGAGAGACACAGGGCAGGACATTCTATTCATGCAGAAGCTTGGAGATCTATAAAAAACCCCCACTGATCTGGGGATATCTGCACTCAGGGCTTGCCCTTCCATGCTGTTTCAGAGACCCGCTCCAGGTATTTCAGAGCTAGTCTGCCATCAGCTATTAGCTCATGCCTACACCTTAGGCCTCTGAAGGGGCAGAAAGTCACAGAGGACTCCTATGCTGCAATTTCCTTTGGTTTCAGTGAATTTTCCAGGGGACAATGCCACCCATTGTTCTGTCCTCACCTAAACACCCACTACATTCAAATTGCATGCTATTCATGTGGGGGTCTTCAACTCATGAAGGGGGAATAATGCCTGCTAAGACTGTGTTCCCCTCCTTCCATTCATATTGCCCAGACTAGCCAGGTACTTTTGTCCTTTTGATCCCCACCTCTCAGGAAATGGTGATTTGGCCCATTGTGTTTAAGATTATTGATGTTTAAAGGTTATCCATATTACATTTAAGAATGTACTATGAGTCAATTTTATTTTTAATGGTGAAATAAAGATTTACCTTCCTCCTTTTGTTCCCCTTCACAGGTTAATTTCTTGTGTGCCTAATTTAATTGCAGAAAATGATTTAATGTCCTGTAAAACAGACATTAAAGCCAAGTTTTTTCAAAACTGGCCTGTGATTTTGGGTGTCTGACTTGACACACCTTAAAAGAACCTGATTGTCAGAGGGCTCATCAATCAGGCTCCTTTAAGGTGTCTCAAGCTGGGCATCCAAAATCACTTGGCACTATTGAAGAGCTTGACCTAAAAAAGTCTAGGAATACTACAAAACATTTCACTCAAAACAATAGACTTTCCCCCTATTTTTGGTAAAAAAAAAAAAAAAATCCTTGGGAAAGTTCTGTTACCAGTGACTGCTACTTATTTTCCTGTGCCAGCATGTTTTGTACTTCTTGGGCTATTCTGCAATTTTTCTATATGTGCCAGAAATCTCACAAGAAAGCATATACTTTAGAGACTTCAGGCCCAGTTTTTCAGGCTCAAGACAATTAGAAAGTTCACATAGGTGTTCAAATTTTTGAATGCTTAACCAAACTGTATGCCAACTTTGAGCCTTCTACAATGTTTGCCCCAAAACATTTTCCATTTTGTTCACTGATGACACCAGTTTTCATGCTGGAAAATATCAACTTCTGGTGTTCGGCAGTATCAAACTGAGTAACAAAATCAGTTTTGTACAATTAATATTTGTATTGTAGGAGATCCTAGAAGTTCCTTGCTTGAAAAGTTTAACAGATTAATTTAATATCAAGATGGAGCACATGGACATGACCAATGGAAGGGAAATGGAGGATGATTGCAATAAAACTGTAGTTACATAGGCCCAGATCCACAAAGGTATTTAGGCTCCTAATTTCAATTGAAATCAATGGAAGTTAGGAGCCTAAATACCTTTGTGGATAGGAGTGATAGGCTAGCTAGGTACACAGCTTGATGGTTAAGAATCATATGTTAAACTAACAATAGATTATTATTTGTATTTACTGGTTATTTTATTATGATGTATTAGAGAGAACACATCTAAAGTTCCATAGCAGCGGTCATTTTCTTAATGAAAATGTGTATGTGTATGCTACATTAGAAAGTTTTTTATTCACTTTAATTGGATTTAAGTCTTCATTTAAATAATGTTCTTAGTTTACCTAGTAGGATGAGATCCCTACCGTAGGCATCTAAATGACTATGGACTACATAATTGACACGTTAACTAGTCACATCATCTTATCTCCAGCCAAAAGAACATGATATATTGCTTACTTCTTAACTACCAACATTGACATACAAGGACTGGGAATACATATTACCACTATTCCTCATGATGAGCAATTTGACTTCTATCAAACCAAGAATAACCTCACTATTCTATATTAGCCTGAAACAGGAAAACGGCATCTATTCTCCTGCCATATGTAACTTCTTGGGTGGTAGTGTGTATCTATATCTATATAATCAGTACACAAGAAATAAATGAGTACAGGTGCTTGTAAACTTTGTTTTACATGAGCAAATCCATTTTGCCTAGTTTCAAACTCATTCAGAATGGATTTACAAAGCCTGACAAAGATGCTATTGGATTCATATTCTGTTTAGGAAACAAGGAAGCAGACAGGTGTCAGAGAAAATAACCCCAATGGAAAAGAAAGAGGCGATATTGGTGTCAAGAGGAGAGGAAAAAAATCTAATAAAAGCCAAAGACTGTACTGTATATGTTTCAATACTATAAGTATGGTTGGGCACCATTAGAATCAGCTTAGCTTTTTGGGAGACCCTCCCATTATACCTAACTCATGGCGCAGATTCTCCTTTAACTAGAGGAAAAGGGTGACACTTTGACCTTAAGTTAGATTACTCTTGGGTGGGGCAGGAGAAAACTAAGTTACAATTACAGGATTGGGGAGGAGGGAATCTCAGAGACTAATTTTACATATTCAAAAAACAATCATAGTTTGTTTTTGTATGGCACTTCTATCTGTAGATTTCAGAGCACTTTAAAAAGGAAGCGTGTACGTTATCTCTGTTTTACAATAGCAAAACTGAGGCACAGACAGGTGAACTGACTTGCCCAAGGTCACCCAACAAGCCAGTGGCTGAGTTGGGAACGGAGACAAAGTTTCCTGGCTTCTAGTCTGATGTGCTATTTACTGGGCTACATTACCTCTCAAATATATTTAAATATGTGAATAGTTCAAGTGGTTGAAAGCCTCAAATTCAATGAGGATCAGCCATCCCCATTCACATATAACAAGCAAAAGTCAAAGGGAAATCTCTTATGGCATAGTGCGAAGATACATATTCTGCATTGCAGAGGTTAAAAACATTCATAATCCACAAATCTATCTATACACACACACACACACACACACTGCACAGAGGATCTAAATAAGAAGCCACTAATGCATCCATTTTACAAACAGCTTGTCCTGTACAAATACAATTATAATCATTTTACTTTCCCTCCCCTCACCCCCTTTCATTGTAGTGAGTTTCAAGTATCACTTTGGCAGACAATGCTATCACCACTCTAGTCCATAATGCAAATGAGAACAGTAAAAATATTTCATTCCCTTAGATGCAATCAGAAGAGTTGGGCAGATTCACTTTGCCCAGTAAAAATTGCTATCAGGACAATGAATTAACAGAGATGGATTCCCCTCCCCCCCCCCACCACACACACACACACACACACACAAAACATGTATCATCTTTGTAGTCCAGATGCACTTTACACTTGCAACAATTTAAAGCAAGAGTATAAATTCCTGATGTACAGTTAGTGTTTAACAAAGTGAAAATAAGACAGATTTTCCAAATTTAGATTTAACAAATCTAGAGTAGGAAATAAGATTATATGAATCTTCCAATCAATTTAAAATAGCTGAAACATAGTGATTACATATGCCAACACTACGTCACCTGATTCATTTGTATTGTTAACTGCTGCCATACCACTGAGGGTTTGATCTAAACTCCACTGAAGTTGATAGGACACTTTTCGCCAGCTTCAGTGGGGTTTGGATCAAGCCTTAAGAGTCTTGGCTCTGAGTTTGTGATTAAACTAATGAAAAATGGCTACCTTGACCTGTAAAAATAAAACATAAATAAATAAAAAATAATCTTACAGCGTAAGGAACAAAAGACAGTGAAAACTGCTGTTGTCTCTTAAGATGGCGTGCAAATAAAATAAACTCCTGAGAACTCATATGCTAGTCTCAGCTCCTATGCCACTATTGTGCAGATGTTAAATGCCAAGGTCTTGTCTCTGAAAAGCTGGGATACTAGTCAATATGACAACTGCACTGCAGAATAATCAATTCCTTGCCTTCGAGGAGATTCAGATACTTTGACTTCTATTGAAGGCAGTTTTTAAGCTGTCTCATGCCTTTAAATGTTTCCTGATGATGTTTTTAAAATATTACTCTCATTTTACAAAATGTACTTTAAATCCCATTTCCTCAGTGACTTTGACAATGCATTGCCAATTTATTTTACAGGGATGCCGTAGTAGCAGTAGTAATAGTCTAGACAGCAGAATAGATAGAAATCATTCCAAGTCCACCTCATCACTCAAGAGCTCATCTGTAAAATTTATGGTGCAGCGATAAAGTGAGTTTTAACAGATTATTGTAGATAATATTGCAATTATTGAGATACGTCCCTTTCAAAAATTATGAGTTGCTGTAAATTCTATACCAATCCAGATACTTTCACAGCAAATCAGCAGTTTCCACTTTTGACATTATCACTTTCAAGGCTTTTGTACCTATAAATTAACCTTAACATATTGTAATTCTTAACACCTAAATTTGTGATTTAAAACTTAATGGCACCACTATAATAAAGACCCACAGTCCTAGGTCTTTACTTTTCTTATCAGCAGACAGGAAATTATATAAATTAATATGAAACATTGCAGATCATGCTGTGGGATCACTGACACTTTAAGGGTACTTAGTGATCTCTGGTTTGGCCAGAATTTCTTTGCCTATGCACAAAAATAATATTGATTTAACTTCAGGCAACCCTTTTGTATAGGCACTTGTATAGGCATGCACAGTGCTGCAGCAGTGGAGCTGCACCAGTCAGGGGCAACGGATTTTTCCTAAAAACGGGGGGGACCCACAAGGCCCCATCCGCAGCCCCCCCTGCCCCTCCTCTTCCCCTTGAGGCCCTGCCCCTGGCCAGAAGCCAGAGCCAGGCTGGAGAGCCCAGGCCCCTCTACCAGCCCAGGATGGTCCCCCCCCAAGAGCAGCCCCCAGCTTGTGTCCACACTCCCAGACCCCGTGCCTAGGGCAGGTGGACAGTGACTCCCCACAGCTGCCTACGAAGCTCTTACCCCACCCTGGCTCCGGCTTCCAACTTGGGCCGGGGATGGCGCCTCAGGAGCCAAAAAGCCACGGCTGGGTCATGGTAAGAGCTGCCCGGGCAGCTGTGGGGAGCCGCAGACCCTCCATCTGCCCTGGGCAGAGAGTCCAGGGGGCAGGGACACAGGCCAGGGGCTGCTCTCAGGACCCCTAACCCCTGGAAAGTGGAGGATCCGTGGCTCCCCACAGCTCCCCAGGCTCTCTGGGTCGCTCTTCCCCAGCCCAGGCTCCAGCTCCAGCCTGACCAGGGGGTGGGAAGAGGAGGGGCAGGGGGCTAGGCCCATCCACTTTCAAAAGTGGGAGGGCCACGGCCCCTTGGCCCCCCGATTCCGGCACCCCTAGCACCAGAGCAGCTGCACTGCTGTAGCCCTTAGTAAAGACATCAGCTACTCCCATTGGCATAAGTACTCCATGTCCCTGAGAGGCAGTAGCAAGGTCAACAGGAAAAGCCCTCCCATCAACATAGTGCTGTCTATACTGGCAGTTAGTTCTTTATAACTGTACCACTTAGGGGTGTGGATTTTTTTTCCACACCCCTAAGCGATGTTTTTATATTGACATAATTTTAGACCAGATCTAAGTGTAAGGAATTGCTGGTTTGAAGGGGAATAAAGTATCTTTTACTTTGGTGATCCTAATTTGTTTAGTCTTGGACAGTCTTCCTCCTTATAGGAACAATAGCAGTATTGTCAACCTCAAGAGATCAAAAATCATGAGTTGGATCAGAGGCAACGCGTGGGGTGTTAAGCGGGGTCATGTACCCCCAGGGCTGGATTTAGGGGCAGATGACCACCTGGGATGCCAGGCTTGGGGGGCACTGGGCTTCGGGGGCTGTTTTTGTTGTTAATGACAAAAGGGAAAATAGAATGTTTGAAGTAAAACATTGCACGTATTCTGTATGTGAATTAATTTTTCACTAACCTCCTAAAATATTCTGAACCTCTGTAGACTCTCATGGAACCTTACAGACTTTGAGAACTACATTTTCCTCAAACCTCCTAGAATGTTGTCAGCCGTGCTCTCGTGAGAATATAAGGGACGGGGAGTCGCCAGTTAGTCCTATATGACAGGGATAAATCATGCAAAGTCATGAAATGGGCTACAAATGCAATAAAAAAAGGTATCCAAAAATTTAACAAACAGAGGGGCGCCAAAGACACTCCTCACCTGGGGCACTATTTAGTCTAGGGCCAGCCCTGCATCCCTCCCCACAAGCTGCTACTAACACAGACTGACCATGCTCAGGAACATCTGCTGAACCCACTACCCTTCTCTGCCCCTCCACTATCAACAGGTACAGGTCGTCTCTGAGGTGAGGCATGCGGGATCAAGTGTCCCTCAGATTGGTCTTCCAGAGGCAGAGAGGAAGAGGGGCTCTGTCCTTCTCTCCCATGCCTCCCCCCTACAGCACATTCAGCCACTTTCCCTGGCAGCCGGGCAGGAAGCAAGCAGGACGGAGCCACTTCTGCCTGACAGAGCAGCCGAACATGCCAGGGAGGGGAGACAGGGAGAGAAGGATAGAGGCCTCCTCCCCTCCCTTCCCTCCCCTCCTGCCGGTAATGTGGGGCAAGGAGAGTGCAGTGGCTCGGGTGGGGTGCAGGGCAGAGGAGGTCACTGGGCAGAGGAGACATGGGGCAGTCACATGTCCTCTCCTTTAGATTGTACACCCCCCACACACACACTATGGGGAGGCACAAGTCGTCTATGTAGGACCTTTGATAAAAGAAATGCTAGCTGGAAAATAGTTTGAGAATCAGTGATCTAATTAATGCATCACAATCCCCACTTGCACATAGAACTTATATTATTTTTTCTGATTAATATGTAAATCTGTATCTCAAAGAATTTACATTGACTCCTGCTTTCTGAATTTAGTTGAACAGGATTCAGAGGAATAGGTCAGGAAAGAGTGTCAGACAAAAAATGAGTGGTCTACTGTATTCAAAAGCAGAAGAGAAATATGCTGTGTCATTACTTATGAATAAAATCATATGTTATGTAGCACTGTAATAAAGGAATAGATGGCAATCATAAGTATAAAATGTTAGCTAATAGGCAACTAGCCAGTAACTAGCTTCCTTAAGGAGCACAATGTTATGTAATTTCACATCATTCAAACAAGTGTTAAGCATCTGTAATATTCTAAAAATGACCCTATATAATTAATGTTTCCATCATTCATAAGAAAAAATGTCACCTTAAAAACAAGGAACTGCTTTAGCCTTTTGCAAGAAGCAAAACTTTTCTGAAACTCTCCCCCACACCTCCCCGCCTCAGATCTCTACTCCCCACCACATCCCTCTGAACCCCTAAATGTGCCACCTCCTCCTCCCCCTCATTTTCCCCATCCACCTTTCCCAGTGTCTCTGCTGCTCCTCACAATCTCACTCCATGTCCTGTCCAGCTGCTGAACCACAGAGAGGCAGCCAAGTTGCCCATGGACCTGGCTTCGGTTTCACTGAAAACAGTAAGGTGTGGCAGCCAACTTTATTAAGTGCAGCTTCACTTCCAAATGCAGACAGACTGCAGGAAAATGGTGGCCACTTTGCTGGCTTCAGCCCCATTGACAGTAATAGGAGAGGGTAAATTGGTGAGCTGTCAGCCTTTCATCATATTTTCACGAGACAGATTTAAAAAAAGCCACCCCAAAATCGCAATTATTATTATTATTATTATTATTATTATTGGTGAAAACTCCAGTGCAATTCCCCAAAGCTCCTCTCTGCAAAAGAGCTATGAGATCATTACTGCAGAAGGGCTTTGTGATATTCCCCATTTTGGTTTGTGTTGTTTACAATCTGAACCTACTAGAAGCTAAGCATCACTGTTGCTCTACAGTAATGCAGCCAGAACAGGCCATTTAGACAGAACAGTTTTAAAGGAGATGCAGTCAAATGTCAAACAAGATAAGAGCCAAAAATACTGTGTCCAGAAATTAACAGCCATATTTCACAGACTAAGCTAAAAAGGAAGAATAGGGCAGAACGAGCACCACGATCCTTCAGTGCAATAAACCACATTCTTGTGTGGTGTTTTGAGCTGCAAGTGTGGCAGAGACAAGCATATCTCTATATTCAATAGATAAGAGTCTTGCAAATCTATATTCTAAAAGAATCAACTGAATGAACGCTAAAGCATTTGGATGCTTATACTCATTTTTCCAAAACTTTTGAGGCCTTCTCTTTGTTTCTATCTCTCCAGCTCAAATAGACCCTTCTGCAAGATAACCTTTCACCTTTCCAGACCCCACAGTTATTGCTTTCTAAATACATCTCTCTCCCACCCACCCACCCACCAATAGATCTGTCTTCACGATCAAAATAAAATAATGCCCTACCTTTTCAGAAGTGTTGTATAAGCAAGGCTCCCCTTAAAGCTATTTAATTCATTCTACCCAGGTGTAAGGGAGATTCTGTTTAATTTACATTGTCTAATTTACACGCAGCTGAGCTGGTAATAGATAATCACCTGGTTATCAAACTGTGATAAATGCTACCTGTGAATCTGCTTCTGGTAAGAACTACATTAAAAACATCATAGTAACTACCAGCGCAGAGGTGGATCAGGAAAGCCTGACCTCTGTTTTACAGCAAGGATGTACTTGAAATTCACCACATGGATTAAGTCCAGCTTTCGATTAGTAATGTTTGAGAACCATCTGACACTCCCCATGCACTCTTGAGAAACTCCATCTTGACATCCCAGAGGATTTTTATTTTTTTTTTGTTTGATTTTATTTTATGAAGAAACCAAGACTATCCAGGTTGCCTGTAACTTTAAGATTGACAAATCCTCACTTCATTTGCACAAAGGATTAATCATTAGCAAACAAACTTGTTAATTAAGACTGCTAATTAAAAGATAACATCAAAGCTGCACCAGCTTTCTTAACTAATTTCTGTTAAAGTATAAATATTTTATCTATAGTGGATGAGAAAATAGAATGTCACCAATGTTTAATCTGTACTGTTCATTACAGCCTAATATTAACCTTTAGAAAACCAGGAATACACCCTGGCATTCAGAATGAATCACTGCTAAGAGTAACACCTAAGCCAATTAAAAATGGAGTGAATGTACTTCAGTGAAGAACAAATCACTATCCAGAAAGATGATGATGATGATGATTTATTATGATTATTATAGCTAAAGTTAAGGCTAAGATGGCACTTTCATTGTAAGAGCTTGTTAGTAAGAGCGTTTAACGTCTTTTTTTTTTAATTGCCCTTTAGATTGAAATTTGTCATGTTTGTTTTCAGCCTAAAGGTGAAGTTTTGTACAAGTACTTGGTAGAAAATGTGGCCATTTTTGAGTTATCCAAGAAATATGTTCATGTGCTTAAATAATTAAAACGTATCTAATTTTTAAAACTTCAAGAGAGTAGATGTTAAAAATGAAGAAGTGCCTCTGATATGTTTAAAGGTATAGATTTTTATTGTCAACAAATTCTTTCTGATGGTTTTCTAAACAGATAACAAATAGACAGATTGTTGTTCTGGACAAGTAGGATAAACCAGTCAAAAGGAATACCTTGTAAATGACACATATGTTTCATGCAGTGTTATTGTAGCCATGATGGTGTGTCAAGTCAGCCAAGAAACCCATCACACGAGCATTTAACTTCAAAAAGGGAAACTAAACAAAAATGAGAAAGGCTAGTTAAATGGAAATTAAAAGGAACAGTCACAAGAATGGAATGCCTACAAGCTGCAAGGAAAATTTTTAAAAATACCATAATAGAGGCTCAAACAAAATGTATGCCCCAAATTAAAAAAAAACAAACCAGTAAGAAGACGCAAAATAAATAAATGCTACCATGACTAAACAACAGAGTAAAAGAGGCAGTTAGACAAAAGACATCCTTTAAAAATTGGAAGTCAAATCCTAGAGAGGAAAATAGAAAGGAGAATAAACTCTGGCTCAAGTCAAGAGTAAAAGTATGAAAAGGCAGGCCAAAAAAGAATTTGAAGAGCAACTAGCAAAAGACAAAAACTAAGGAAACAACTTTTTAAGTACATCAGAAGCAAAAAGCCTTCCAAAAAATCAGTGAGACCACTGGATGGCTGAGGTGTTAAAAGAAGCATTCAAGGAATACAAGGCTGTTGGGGAAAAGCTAACTTAATTATTTGCATCCATCTTCACTGCAGCAGATCTAAGGCCACATCTGACCCATTCTTTTTAGGTAACAAATTTTTAGGTGAGAAATCTGAGGAACTGCCCCAGATTGAGGTGTCAGTAGGGGAGCTTTTTGAAAGTCCAAGGACACTATATCCACTGGATCACCCAGGCTTGTCCACTTGTTTGTTGAAACCCTCAAGGAATTCTAATAGGTTGGTGAGGCATGATTTCCCTTTACAAAAGCTGCATTAACTCTTCCTGCCAGTGGCGATGTGTCAGGAAGCTATGCAGTGTCAAATGTCGTCTCCCCCTCCCCGCCAGCATCTGGCCTGGGGGAGAGTGGAAGGGGTGGGGCCAGAGCTGGAGCGGCAGCGGTGGAGCCAGAGTCTCTTCCAGCCGCTGTGACGCTGCCACTGGAGGGTCCCTGGGTTGGGGCCCAGAGTAGCAGGTGGGTCTGGGCCCCCCCTTTTCCCCCTGCTTGCCAGTGATGAGTGGCTAAGCCAGACTGGAGTTTGCCCTTGGAGGAAGGGGCTAGACTGAGGACTGCAGTGGTAGAACCAGAAGCTGCCGGTCCCGTGGAAGGGGGGAGAGCCAGCGGAGTGAGCACAGCTGGAGGGCATTTTCCAGAAGCGGACGCTGTGGTCTGGAAGTGACGTGGGTCTGACTGTGAGGACAGTGGAGACTGAGAAAGTAACAGAGGATGAGACACCATTAGTGAAGGCATGCCACTGAAAGAGCTAATTCCCTAACCACCAGCAGGAGGTGCCGCTGTGGTGAGTCTGTGCCCCGTTACAGGGTGCCCTCAACAATCATTTGTTTGATCAGCAGACAATTGCAGAGCCTGTGACTGTGTTGATCAGATGGCAGGGGTTTCATGTGTGTCCTGGTCTGTGGGGAGCTTGCTTCTGATGATAAGCTTGGAGAGGTTGGGGGGGGGGGGGCAGTGAGGTATTATGAAGGTCATATGAGGGGGATGCAGGAAAGATTTATTTCAGGATGTGGTCCCCATTGAGTATGGGTGGTAATAGTTTGATACACCATATGGGTTCCCATGGGGGGGGGGGGGTGGAGTAGGTGATAAAAAGAGATGTGTGATTGGAGGGTGTTTTATTTTTATACTGAAGAAGTTCTCCCTGGGTATTTGGATGGCCCATTGCATGATGTGATCTACTTCTCTGGTGGAATAGCCTTGTCTGGTGAAGGCAGTTTTAAGTTGGTTAAGGGGTGTATGCACCAATAATGGACCTGACATGCTCTCCTCTTCTCTCCCCCTCCCCCTCCCCACTGCTTTTCTTCCCTAGGACTGGAGAGGTGTAAACAGGCCACTTCACCTTGTATGGTCCCTTGAAATATGTGTTAACTACCTATTTTAAACCAGGGTTTCTCAACCTATGAATCAGGACCCAAAATTGGGACACCAGACTATTTCAAAGGGTAGTGTAGCAGCTCCTGTGGCTCCTGTCCTATGGGGCTGGCTGGGCTCACCTCCCTGCTCCAGGCAATGTAACTTCTGGGGTCCCTGTGCCACTCAGGTTTGGCCCAGCCATCTTAACAACAGGAGTCCAGGTAGGCCAAATTTGAATGAGTAGCACTGCAACCCCATGAGCCAACTCACAACTCCACTCAGACAAGTTTGGTCCAGTCAGGGAGGCGGGGCCAAACCTCTGGGGTGCTGCAACCCCAGAGATTGCAATGCTCAGAGCAAAGAGCCAAGCCCAGCCAGCCCTACAGCACAGGACCTGCCACTGGAGTGAGTGCCGGGCAGGATGGATCTGATCAAAACCATTCCAGGGCCTCCACCCCCAGACTATTTTCTGGGTCGCGAAAGACCATAAACATTTACAAATGGGTCCTGCGCCCAAAAAGGTTGCAAACCACTGTTCTAAACCATCTGTTCCAATTTGTATTTAGCTGTGACACCCTGAACCCATTCCCCAGGCCTTAGGAAGAGCTCTGTGTAAGCTCAAAAGCTTGTCTCCCTCACCAACAGAAGTTGGTTCAGTAAAAGATATTACCTCACCCACCTTATCTCTGTGAAAACCTTACACTAATAGAGAAAAACATAGCAAAAGACACTTGCTTTCATTAAGTACAAATAAGGCAGGCTACTCAGAACTTTTCACTGTCTTCTGTTACTAAGATAGGATAGTGAAAAAGGCCTTAGGGTATTTTTCTAAAGTAAACAATGGGGATATTTTGATTTCCCAGATCTGTAGAAGTGTTAATATGAAATTTGGAGGGAAAATTATATCCTACACAGAGAGCTAGTTTCGACATTTTCATAAATGGTGCTTTGGTTTTGTAGGAATTGTATGAGAGAGAAAAGAAATTGGGCTTGTTGGCGTTGGGTGGGGGAGGGGGGAGGGCTCTGGCTGGGGGTGTGGGCTTTGGGGTGGGGCTGGGGATGGGGTGGGTGCAGGAGGAGGCTCTGGGCTGGGGGTGGAGCTGAGCGGTTCGGAGTATCGGAGGGGGCTCTGGGCTAAGGCAGGGGGTTGGGATGTGGGAAGGGGTATGGGCTCTGGGCTGAGGGGTGAGGGTTGGGCTAGAAAGGAGGGGTTTGGAGTGGGGCGGGGGCTCCGGGCTGGGGGTTAAGGTGTGGGTGAGGGCTCTGGCTGGGGGTGCAGGCTCTTGGGTGGGGCTGCGGATGAGGCTTTGGGGTGTAGGAGGGTGCTCTGGGCTGGGACTGAGGGTTTTGGAGGGTGGGAGGGGGACCAGGGGTTGGGCAGGGGGTTGGGGCACAGAAGGGGGCCAGGGGTGCAGGCCCCATCTGCAGGCACCACCCCGGCAGCTCCCATTAGCTGCAGTTCCCAACCAATGGGAGCTGCGGAACTGGCGCTTAGGGCAGGGGCAGCGTGGAGCCCCCTGGCTGCCCCTATGCCTAAGAGCTGGAGAGGGGACATGCCGCTGCTTCCAGGAGCCGTGCAAAGCCACAGCAGGCAGGGAGCCTGCCTTAGCCCTGCTGTGTCGCCAACCAGACTTTTAATGGCCTGGTCGGCGGTGCTGACCGGAGCCACCAAGCTCCCTTTTCGACCAGGTGTTCCGGTCGAAAACTGGACACCTGGCAACCCCAGCTTCAGCACTCATCTTTAACTTCAGCAATTTCCTGGTTCTGAGTACTTGATTTCTCATCATTCATATTGCATTAGTGCTACATTTTTTTATCTATATGTATGAAGATGGACACATACTGTAAATGAGAATTGTAGTTGACAACTATTATATCACAGACTGAAAAATGACTAGACTACATTAAAATGCCAGAGATTACATTCTGAAAAGGACATTACTGCCCACTATATATCATCTTTTAAACACAAAGGAACAATAGCTTTTATTATAAATAAATACTTTTATATATTTATTAAACCCATTAAAATGAACAATAATCTTCTCTTCATCCCTTCCTGTCTACTAGCCTCCATTGTTGCCTGCCTGTTCACTTATTTAAACGGTGGTCCACTAAGCACTTGCTGATGGCTTGCAGAGAGTTGATTGGTCAGCTGGTGCTCTCCTTCTGTTTGCAACTGCTAAATCGCATTCAAAGACAGCTTAATATACTCTGAGCTTTCCTGCTTTTGATCTCCCATGTAACAATCACTATGGTTGTTAGAGGGATCTTATTGGAGCAGCAGTGGGAGGGAGATGGTCTACATGATCAGAAATAGGATGGGATGTATCCATGAGACAATTGCTCTAAGATGTGATCCATGTTATGAAATAAGATTGGGGCCTTGCCTTCCTTCTATTTAATCTTGTATCTTGATGTTTTATTAATACCAGTCATAGTGATCCATGGCAGAGTTTACTGCATATGTTTAAAGGTTTTTTTTCAATATTTTAATGTTCCCAAATTATTCACAGTTAGGCTCTCTATTTGTGATACTGCTTTCCATTTCTTCTTGCCTTGGGCATATTCCTTCTGTCAGACTCACATGGATATGTAACTCTAGCACATTAAGCACCAGAAGCTGTAAATGCAACAGCACAAAGGCATTCAACATAGGGTAAGCCTACTGTTCCCACTGTAATTAGTAATTAATGTAAGTACAAAGACAACATGTAAATCTTCAGAAATAGATACATCAAAAGCAAAGCCAGAGTGCTATATCAGTTTGGTTACCCACTGAAGAAATCAGACATTAAGGTTAAAGAAACTAGAATATTGCTCAAGATGTTAAGACCCTGGTAGGCTTTCAGATAATACCATATATCAAAGTTACCATAAGCTCAGTTATACAGCCATTGAATAGAGATGGCAGGATTTAGACGCTGATAATTTTGCGAGATACAAGAAGGCCAGGTGCCGTCCTAGCACAAAGTGCTGCAAGCCAGGATTCAAATGAATGGACAAAAGCTTTTGCAGCATCTGCTCACACTATGCATGGCTATAGCCAAAAATATCAGTATTTGCTTTGATATGAACTAATATTTAGTAGAAAGGTTTTAAAGAGAGAGTACCTACAGTCACATCAGACCCCTTCTTAGAACTGTATTTACCAAGTAAAATTTGTTTCTTCCCTACAACCATAAAAGAATTGCATCCATTAAAAATTGAAGGAGTGCATTTTATTTTAATACTTTCAAATACTATGGAAGAATAACTGTAGCTGCTTTACTATTTTCAGCCATTGTGTATAAACAAAGGACCAAATTTATCACTATGTAAGCTGGCATGATAACTCTCAAGTGGAATTACACCTGCTTATACCAGGACTGAATCTGGATAAAAAAATATTGAGCAAGTATGCAAATACACTTGATTCCTGTAAATATTATTTGCTTTCAAGTGTTATACTTAGACAGTAGAGAGACTGGGTCAGAGTTTTCTCTTCATTTAGGGTTAAATCATTGAAGTACGCACACAAAATCGTTCAAGGGAATAGTCATGTTCACTTCAAGTAGACTTCTCATTTGAGTAACGTTATTAATGTGTTTAAGCATTCACAGTATTAGACCAACTACAATTGCTGAGATTAGGGATGTGTCTTGTTTGTAGTGACATACATATTGTAAAGTGACATTTATTAAATGATACACAGAAGTCATACAGTGCTCTGTGCATCATTTTAATCATAAAACAAAATCTGATTTTTTTATTCATATAATCTCCTTATTTCTTCTTTTACCCTGATGTAAGATCAGTAAGTATTTTTTTAATGTCTTAAAAACCAAAACAATTAATTCAGTGATCACTTCTATTTCAGTTTCATAATCACAGAAGAGAACTGACAATGCAAGGAGATGACTGTCATAGTGTCTGGGAATCTTTTTTTCTACTTTCTCTGTGAGCTGTCAGTTACTAATAATGACACTGCCACTGCTGTTGAGCAGGGGCACAATTTGAGATACAGGGTGAAATTGCCTACTTTGTGACTTCATAGCAACCATGCGTACGACAAATTCCATCAAGCACGGTGCAGTGAAATTCCTCTTCCATTCCTCAAGTGTTATGTGAAATAGTTTCCAGTCTCTGAGGGATTAAATCTCTAAATGATCACCAAATTCATGTGCCTCAATAAGGGGAAGTGGCACATGAAAGTATGAGTTTTGAGAAAAAAGTAATATGGCAGAGGATATGGGAAGGATACTATATTGTATCAATATACATATACCAATACGGTATCCTCCCATCCCTCCCTCCCCCGGATACAACATGGTATCCTCCAACAGAGACTGGTTGTAGGATATTGCTGTTAGGCACACAATTAAAAATATTGATAGTGTCTGCAAATAAAGCAAATTATTGCAATACCAAACCTGTCAGGAAAAGCAACTGTGTCCCCCATTGGCAAGAAAAGTAGAAGGATGTAAAAATCATTGTGACAACCTGGTTGACAGGAAATGCCATATGTGATGGTGCACCCATAAGGCTTTATGGAAATATGCTTATGAATGTATATATAACATAACTGGAATATGTTTTATGCTACATATGCCATGTAACATATCTCTGTAAAGGTTATCATCTACTGAATCTATTCATCCTATTTGTATTCATGTATCATTTTTGTATTCGAAGTTATGAATTTTGGCTGTGTACTTGGTTGATTTTTAAGTAGCCTTAGTAAAGGATTTGGTCAGCTTCTTGAGAAAGGAATGTGCAAATTAAGTGCCCAATCAAGAAACACTTAACGAACAATGGATCTTGGAAGGCTCCAATCCACATAAGAAGTATTCCTGGAGACATTCAAGATAGCATGGGGGTAATGGCTGCTGCCTGTAAAAACTGAGTCATGCTTGGACATGTGACTTGCCCATGTGACTCCAAAACTCCATCTTGGAGCTGGACTTTTCATAGGAGAGAGGAGGGGGTCTCCACCCACAAGAGAAAGTCTATTTAAGCTCGTGAGAGACCCTTCCATTTTGTCTTCAGCTGGCTCAAGAGATAGCCTCTCCACCTTCAAGGATACCTGAAAGAAACTGGAATAAAGGACAGTAACTACAGGGGGTGTGAGTGATTGCTGGACCCAGACTAGAAGGAGACTAGTCTGTAAAAGGAAGTTTATTGGAACACCTCTGAGGGTGAGGTTTTATCTGTATTTAGTTTTCTTACTGTATTAGGCATAGGCTTGCGTGTTTTGTTTTATTTTGCTTGGTGATTCACTTTGTTCTGTCTGTTATTACTTGGAACCACTTAAATCCTACTTTCTGTATTTAGTAAAATCACTTTTTACTTATTATTTAACCCAGAGTATGTATTAATACCGGGGGGGAGGGAAGGGGGGAACAGCTGTGCATATATGTCTATTAGTGTTATAGAGGGCGAACACTTTATGAGTTTACCCTGCATAAGCTTTATACAGGGTAAAATGGATTTATTTGGGGTTTGGACCCCATTGGGAGTTGGGCATCTGAGTGTTAGAGACAGGAACACTTCTTAAGCTGCTTTCAATTAAGCTCACAGCTGTTAGGGGACGTAGTTCAGGCCTGGGTCTGGGTTTGCAGCAGGCTAGCGGGTCTGGCTCAAACCAGGCAGGGCACTGAAGTCCCAAGCTACCAGGGCAGAAAAGCAGGAACAGAAGTAGTCTCAACACATGAATTGGCAGTTCCCAAGGGGGTTTCTGTGATCCAACCCGTCACACCATGTATCATCCCTCATTCCAAGGAATCCTTATGCACTTCACAAACTCTCTCTATATATACCCCTGATAGAGTGCACTCACCTCTAAGGTAGAAGTTAGCAGCTAACGTAACTTTATCATGCAGGATAACAATAAGGGAGAGGGAAATTTTTGACCACACACATGAGACAAAAATCCCTACTTGAAGTGCCATGGGATTTTTAAAGTGTCCTTCAAGACTAAGAGAAAGAGTGTTGTAGTTCATAGAAGAGGAAGTTATAAACAGGTGAACAGTTCAAAAGCTATTTCTAAATGTCTAAAATAGCAATTGAATAGGGAAATTGTCACATTTCCCCCCTACTCTTTAGATTATAGCACTGTAAGAGTTTACCTTAGGTCAGGGTCGAACTAGATGAAATTTACAGTTAATCATCTCACTCTTTTTTTGGTTCATGTGTCACCATAAATCTTGTCTGAAGACTAACTCCCAGTAAGGAACTTCCTAAGGAATAAATAGGTCACTCATTCCTGGTGTAATTCCACTGAAGCCGTTTCAGGTTTGAATCAGAAATCACAGCTCAAAATTATCTTGAATGATTTAGAATCAAACACTAAATGTAAACAGCCCAAAATTTTAGTTCAGATTCAAATGCAGATTTCAAAAGTTCAACTTCAGGATAGTTCAAATCCAGAGTTTTGTGTCTTACCATCATAGGGGTTGAAAGTAAGGGCAACCCTTTTCACTCAGTTTTGGTTTATATCACTTTGCCAGTACTCATTTGAACCAAAGCCAGGAGGTTTTGTTATGATAATTGGACCTACAAAGTACCCTAATTGTGAACTCAGCTGTAAGAAATGAGTGTAAGTTTGTAAGATGTCAAAATAATTTATTGATTTCGAAGGCACTATTACAATTTCCACCAGCTGTGAATCTGTCCTGCAAAGTTCAGAGCCAGCTATATAGTTAAGATCCAGGGCTTTAGTTCCACCACATTTTATGTCCAAAGTCATTTACTTTGTTTGTTCTTATAAAATATAAATAAACCTATGTGTGAAAACATTTATAGTGGTATATGTGATTAAAATGTTATCTGTAATTGCAGATTATCGCCAAGAGATTGTAAAGTCACAAGTCAGAAGTACAGGTCTGAAGAGCAAATGAATATTAACACACAGCTGCCATGTAATATAGGAAAATGGGGAAATAGAGCAAGGATGTCTTCTGCATGAGTGTAAAATATAAACTCTAAAATGAAGCTTTGTTACTAACACTTAGATCTTGAAGAATCAGTTCTTAACTTTTTACAAGTGCACAGAACGCACGTGGCTGAGTTTTACATGCAACATGGCAGCAAGATCAGGCTCTCTAACTGCTTTGTCTTGTGTACTTTGAAAAGCAATTCTACTCAAATCATCTAAAGGGCAAAGTAGTAACCAAAAATGCTGTGCCACTCTCTTCATAAAAGAATTCAGTCCTTAGAAAATAGTCTGCCATAGATTTTTTTTTTAAAACCAATAGCTCCATGTCTTGAAAGGTTAATAGTGATACTTAGTAGCTAGACAGCACACTTTCATTGGTAGGTCTCAAACTGTTTTACAGAGATAAGTGGCATTATTTCCTTGTTTTATAGATGGCAAAACCAAAGAGAGGTCACAGTGACTCAATGACAGAGTCAGCAATAGAACTCGTAACTCACAGCCAGAATAGAGAGAGAATAGTTATTGAGCCCCACAATATTATGTTACTGATAATATAATATTAAAAAGAGAGTTCCAAAACAACTGGAGAATAAGAAATTTGCTATTAATGGAAGCAGTCAGAAAGTCACATAAGCATTCCTCAGGCAGTTTCTTGAACTTGTGGCACTCTGCCAGGCAATAAGGCGTACATCCCGATTTTACTTTTTCAACTCCAAGAAAAATCAGCAATTCAAAAAAAACACTGTCACCTTAGTGCCCATCCCCCCTCCTGCAGCCTGCCAGAAACCAAGACAGTCCCTGGCATGAAAGAAGCCTCAGGACTGCTCTAAATGATGGTTGGCTACCCAAAGCACTAAAGAGCTATTTTGGCAGCTGAGAGATCACTGAGGAATTGATACACCCTGGTCATACCCCCTTTCACCCAGATATACCCCCTTTCACCTCTATGCTGGGGACCGTCACCAGGATGGGAGTGGCATAGGAGCTGCTATGGCGGCTATATACTACTCAGGGAATCTTTGCCTCTAAGATAACCTTCCATTAGCTCCCTTTAGTTCAGCTGGCATTATGGCTACCTTGCACTGCCTAAATGGCACACAGTAGCTGTAGGAGAGTGAAACATCTGACCCAAGGCATAGAGAAAAAAGATGTATGTGTGAATTGGATCCCTGGAGATACCGAGAATAGTCTGTTTACTGCCCCTGATTCTTTTGACTGAAAGCATCTCCAAACAAGAAGAGAGCAGATATTCTGAAATCCAAGCTCCCCTCTGACTGAACGGAATATTGATAAGATATTCTACTGAATTGAACAGTCAGTGGCAGTGGATTTTGATAACTTGAGCTATAAATCTTTCTATTTTTAAAATACATAGCACTGCTAAATATCACTGCCAAAATACCACTCTCATGAACCCATTCACATCTTTTAAAGTTTTATCTAACTTTTCCCTATTTAACCTTTCTATGACCATTACATGAAACCATACAACACTTGAGGTCTTAAAGATATCAAGAAAAATTCAGTAGTGCCACCAGCTTAGATAAGGTCTGACTTTGGACAATTGTGTAATTCACTCTTTTTGTGGCTACTACATAGTCATCCACTTCAGTGGGGACTGTTTTCATATTTATTAAGTTCAAGTACAGTTTAGCATAGCTCTATAAACCATGTAGATATTTCACAAAGGAATGTGAAATTCAGCAAGGTTTGAGGTTGAATACAAAGATAAAACCTGCTGAGTTTCATGTGAAGCTTTCTGGGGCCTGTGAACCTGCCACTGAAACTCAAAACTAAGCTTTTTGCTGGCACAAATATTTTTAGGTTAATTTTCATAGTTTAGTTTTTGTTTCATAGTGAAATTTGTGCCAGCTGGCAGATTTCCATGTCAACCTTGTACAATCGTCAAGAACATCTAAGATGCATGTTCCTCAAACTCTTCCAACTTATCATTTTAAACCAAAATCCAAAGGTGACAAACCTTTTCACTCTGTTTTCGTTTATGTTGCTTTGCCAATACTCATTTGAACCAAAGCCAAGGGGTTCTATTGTGATAATTGGGCCTACAAATATACTGCATTTGTTTACTCAGCTGTAAGAAGTGATTGTATGTTTATAAGATGTCACAATAACCTATAACAACAAGGAATGGGAAAAGGTATGAAAGAGAGACAAAGTCTAAACTAGTCCAAACAAGAAGGCCTACTGATATAATTCAAGGACTGTGTTAAAATCATGCCTGGTAAACAAAAATAGGATGACTAAAAATCAAAGAACCAAAATTGGTATGCCAGATATTAGACCTAACTGGTGGCCGAAATTATGAGAGGCCAGGTTATTCCATCCATCACTTCCTTTTGGGGGTTTAAAAGAGAAAATTTGGGAGGAAAAATGGGCTACTGGAGCAAGTTTTATCATCATGGCTCCCACCCTGACCATCTCCTGGGCCCCAAACATCTTCATCCCCATCATGAATGATGTCCTGACCAGGCCAGGCCAGAGAGAGTGACCCAGATAACATTGCCACCTCCACAAGCACCAGCTGAATCCCAAATACTATCTAGAATGTGAAACTTTGTCTCTCTCTCTCTTCCCCACGCCATCTGTACTTTTCCTTCCTTACCTTATTTCTTTTCTTTCCTATCTCTCTCCTTTTTCCTTCTAATAGAATCTGGCTTAGTTGGTCAAGACTGCATATTTTGCAACTCTGCTGTAGGCCTGTGACCAGAGAAGCAGCTAAAGGCAATGCCCTAAACAGCCATCGATAAGTACAAGTTTGCCAGGGCTTGGGATGGCTGACAAGACTGTTTTTCCAGCAGCGAAGTTGCAAGTGAAAGTCAAGACCAGAGACCAATGCTGTATTTTCTATCTTAGTTATTCTTTTCTCTCTCTTTTTGTGTGTATTTGTCATCTTGGAAATGGGATCAGACTTCAACAACACTAGCAGTGCCAACTCCAGCCCATCTCTACTAACTTCTTTCCCCCAAAAGGACAGTTATTACCATATTTCAGGCCATCTTAGACATTATCAAACAAGCAGGGGAGGGGGAGTTTCCTTCTAAAAACTCTGTCCAGCTAAAGGGAAGGGGAACAAGGGATGTTGTTCAAATGAAATCCTTACTTGGTACTTTACATTTCAACTGTTTTCCCTTTTCTGTTTCTTTAATAAAAAGATAAAATTATGTTTAATGGTGTATTTGCAATGGCACTAACCAGTCTGAGGTCTCTACATACCAAACCCCAAACTCTATTTAACAGTGTTTAATGGTGGACAGTGACTGGGCTATGTTAACATCTTTGGCCCATGTATTCTGTGACGTTGCACTCTATATGATTTTATGAAAATATGCTAATGAGTGTGAATACAATGTAACTGGAATATGCTTCATGCAAAAGGTCTTGTGTAAGGTATCATCACAAAGCTTATAATCTACTGAGTACTTGTGGTACCTTAGAGACTAACAAATTTATTAGAGCATAAGTTTTCGTGGGCTACAGCCCACTTCATCGGATGTATCCGATGAATTGGGCTGCAGCCCACGAGAGCTTATGCTCTAATAAATTTGTTAGTCTTTAAGGTGCCACAAGTACTCCTGTTCTTTTTGCGGATACAGACTAACACGGCTGCTACTCTGAAATCTACTGAGTGTGGTCATCCTATTTGTATTAATGTATCATTCTTGTATCTGAAACTAGAAATATAACTCTGAGGGCCTATTGTAATCATGCAAAGTGTGACCCATTAATGGTGGCCTGGAATCTTGATGGCTCCCATCAACCAGGACAATTGACTGTAGATGGCTCTGTTTGCAGGCAGGCCTTCCTGTGAGTCAGGCTGGGAGGAATGAAGGCTTGGGGTCTCACAGGACATGTGACCATGTCACCTGGTACTAAAATCCATCTTAAACCTGGTGCTTTTCCATTTAGAAGGAGGGGTGGGAACCCAGAGAGGGACAAAGGATTCCCACCTTGTGCAAAAGATATATAAGGGGATGGAACAGAACAAACGGGGCTGCAGTCATGAGAAATCCCTTAGCTACCACCTGAGCTGGAACAAGGGCTTTACCAGGGGAAAGAATTGTGCCCAGACTAGGAAGGCATCCAGTCTGTGATAGAAGCTTATTGAAACATCTCTGAGAGTGGGATTTTATCTGTATTCAGTTTTCTTACTGTATTAGGTTTAGACTTGCGTGTTTTATTTTATTTTGCTTGGTAATTCACTTTGTTCTGTCTATTATTACTTGGAACCACTTAAATCCTACTTTTGGTATTTAATAAAATCACTGTTTACGTATTAATTAACCCAGAGTATGTATTAATACCTAGGGGGCGGGGCAAACAGCTGTGCACATCTCTCTATTAGTGTTATAGAGGGCGAACAATTTATGAGTTTATCCTGTATAAGCTTTGTACAGGGTAAAACGGGTTTATTTGAGGTTTGGACCCCATTGGGAGCTGAGTACCTGAGTATTTGGAGACAGGAACACTTTTTAAGCTGTTTTCAGTTAAGCCTGCAGCATTTGGGGACGTGGTTCAGACATGGGTCTGTGTTTGTAGCAGGCTAGCGTGTCTGGCTTCAACAAGGCAAGGTTCTGAAGTCCCAAACTTGCAGGGAAAGTGGGCTCAGAAGTAGTCTCAGCATATCAGTTGGCAGTCCAAAGGGGGTTTCTGTGTACCAACCCATCACATATTCCTAAACTGATACAACAGTTTGGAATGATTCTTCTGATTTCCCCAGTTAACTAAGGGTCTCTCTTCACTGCAGATTTAACTCACATTATCTACACTTGAGTTACTCCTCTTGTGTTAGCTTCGCTCAAACGAGAGTGGCCACGCTGTGAAATAGCATTTGAGCCAATATGTTCACAGTGGCACCACGCACCTCATGAGTGGCACCAAGACTTCGGGGCCATATTCTATGGTTCTTCAAACTACAGTAAACAGCCATTCTATGAATTCTTTCCAAGTGAATTGTGGGAGAACATTCTGGGCACAGGAAGAAACTGTGGGAGGGAATTGGAGGACCAGTGGCACTCAAGCAGAGCTAACCTATGTCCACATTACAGAGTGACTGTGTTAGCAGCTGATGAGTTGTGCTAACTTGAGCATTAGCCTATACTCCTGCCAAGCCAGCCAACTTGAATTAAAAGCACCACCATACTTGAGGTAAGGATCTTTGTATGTGGACTTGAATAAGAGGTGTGCTATACAGTAAGAGGTGCGCTATTCAGTAAGTCCTCCTGTAATCACTCGATGCAGTCTTTGATTTCCTAAAACACTTCCTGCTGGAGACAGAAACAAAGGACAGGGCAGTTGCAAACTGCAGCTACACAGAATAGTAGGAAGTTGTTGCCTTGTTTCTGTTCATAGTAAAGTATTTATTTTGACACTGCTCTGCTTGTCAGTAAGATACTATGTGGTACCGAAGTGGAAGGCACAGCATGCTGGAAAATGCTTTTACAGAGGTAACATTTAAATGGCTGCTACAGAGACTGTGCAATTGCAAGTAACTTCCCCTCCAGCCCTGTGAAACAGGGGAAATGCTGGAAATACCTGGAAAAGATTCAAACAGTAATTTGAATTGCACATAAAACCAACTGGGCAAATACACTGGAGCATGAGCAAAAGATTGCCCTGCTCTTAACAGTGGCAGGCACAGAAGCCCTAACTGTATACAATGCATTCCATACAGAGGGTGGTGGAAAATGAGAGGAAAGCTTTGCAGAAATAATTAAAATGTTTGAGGATCATTGAGTCCCTAAGGAAAAATGTTACTTATGAGAGATGTATAGATACAGGATGAGAACATAGAATGAAGGAGATACAACAGGGGAGTTTGTCGAAACTTCAAACTAAAAAGTCAGTCCTGTGAATAAGGAATATCAAAAGACTCTTATTAAAGACCAGATTGCTCTGGGGTTTAACAATAAAAAAGAAGTCCATAAGCGGTTAATCAGGGAGAGAGATCTGACACAAGAAAGGGCAATATGTATATGCCAAGCAGCAGAACAAACAAACAAATAAAAAGCCTAGTAAAAGGCAGAGTGCACGTGACTGTGCATAGTATAGCTACACCAGCAAGGGGAAGTTCACAGAAATTAAATTGGCCAAGGAAAGAAAGGTAATACCTAGTCCTGCCTTGAATGCAGGGGACTGGACTAGATGACCTCTCGAGGTCCCTTCCAGTTCTATGATTCTATGGAATGCAGGAAATAGTGCCAGCGATGTGGCAACCAGCATGAGTATAAGAACTGTCCAGCATTCAAGCAAATATATAGAAACTGTAATAAACCCAATCATTATGCTAAGAGGTGCAGAGAAAGCCAGAAAGTGCATGTTTTAAGCACAGAAAGAATTCCTCAGTGTAGAGGAAGAGCTGTGCTTAAACACGATAATGAAGGAGGCTGAAATCTCAGAAGATTGGCCTAAAATGTGCACAAATGGCACTTATATGACATACAAGATAGACACGGGCACACAAGTTAATGTAATAACAGAAACTGAAAGAGAGATGTAAGGAGGATATAAAAGAAGCCCAGAACAGGGCAGTCCTAGACTGCAGCTACACAGAACAGTAGGAAGTTATCTCATTTCTTGTACATAATTCCTGTTAATAATAAATGGTTTATACTGACACTGTTATGCTTATCAGTAAGACACTACATGAGGTAACACTCAGGTAATAACTCAACTTAATTTTGCAGTGAACATAAGGTCTGAGTATTTGGTGCTTGAGATGTTGTATATTTGAGGTGTTCGATATCTGATAGCTTTGGTTATTTCCCAAACACCTATGAAGATTATATTGAAGACAAGTGCAAGTACATGTAATATTGTGGACCATTTGCGAGTTCCTGAACAATGACTCTGCATATGCTGGTCCTGGCAGGTCATAATAGAAGCCCCGAAGACAAGCATAAGTAAAGCTCTTATTCACCAGTTTTATATTCCTGGTGACAAAATATTTCAAAGGCAACACAACTATATGTATAAGGAGCTAATGAACGACAGCACTACAGGCATCTGCTCAGGCTACTTATAAGACAAGCACAAATGCATGCAAAGCTATTATGCGTCAGCCACCTACTATTGATTTTATGCTACAATATTGATACAACTATGATCAATTCGGCTCGAGCGACCAGACTTCTTTTACTCCGTAGACTTACCCTGCATTCATCCAAAAATACATTACCTTTCAGTTGGCCTCTTTCTGCACTGGCCAGCTACAGACAGTCAAGAAGTGCACGTCCCTTCGGTTCAGGGGGTGTGGGTCAGATTTTCCTTATGACCAAAAATACACACACAGTCCCATGCCTTTTTATCTGGTCTGACAGCCATGTTTTAGAACAGACCAACCAATCAGGGTGGGCCACATTGTTTATGTGGTTGCCCTAGTTGTATAATTGATGCATATTTAATTTTTATGTCCAATTGTTAGTTGTTCGTATAATTTAGGCCTATTTATTTTCTGTAGCCAATTAGATCTTGAATGTGGGTAATTTGGGGTTGATAAGTACATAGGAGTCAGCATAAATCATTACCTGGTTGCCTGACCATAAGCTTAAGCTTTATTTTTGCAAGGCTTACATTTTGAAGTATACAGAAGTTTGAGGCCTAACATTTACAATACTTCTATTTCATTCAAGCTTGACAAGACAGTTGTTCAATTTATTCACACCTGGATCAGATGTCAACAGTTCTGCTAGTACATATGTGCTCCCTGACAATGGACCGGCTCACTGTCCCCTAGACCAGACAAAGCCAACTCCCCGGGTGCATTCTTATACACAGGTACAAACAAGTTATACATCACTCCTGACATACTGAGGTACAACCCTCTCTATGTAGTAAGGTGCCACCTCTCTCCTTGTACATGTTGGTTCGAACCAAACAACTCTATCCATCCTTTTGCCCCTGTCTTTAGGATGAGTCAGCCTGTTCTCTGTTATCTGTGTGTAATGTGCAAGTATTGGAGTGTTCTGGCATCATCCTGACACATGTTTATATCTCTAGTGTCCAATACCTCAACATCAGCCCTTTCTTTGCCAGCTTCTGTGAGCAGGGCCTGCCTCTGGCTCACAGTTTAACTTTGCTTTATGTCAACAAAGTCTTGACCATTACTTTAGTTCAGGCCTCAGGCCTCATACCAGGCCCCTGATACAAGGGTTTATGTTTCAGGGCCTCATCTTACTACCATCTTACCTCATATGTTGCTGGTGAAATGGCCTGTGAAGTACCGGTTACAACTTTATCCCACTTTGTCCTTCTAATCATGTCAAAATATCATGAATAGCAAGAGTGAGAGCAACATGGAGTATCTCAATTGAAGATATGAAACTAGACAAAGAAATATAGTTAAGTACTACAATATTCTTGTAAATGGCATGTAACTTTCTCAAGAGTTCAATAATTCATTAAGAACTGACTGAGTCTTTGATCAGAGCTAGTGCAAACCCAGAGGGACACTCTACAAGAGTTACAGGGATTTTGAACTACAGGCTTATTTTAAATGAGTTAACTTAGAAGTGCTAGCATTTAAAACAACTGTCATTTTCCAGTGACGTACATATTCAGAGTATTCCATTTAGGTGTAAAATAAGTGAAACATAAGTCACGGAGGTAACTGCTTTAAGCAGCTCATTAAAAAGAAGAGACTAAAAGACTAAAAATTAAAACTAAATAATATTCAGACTTGAACAAAAGTGCTATACCTTTCTAAAACATGGATCATTCTTATATAGTTTTTACAGAGCGTGTTCAGCAAAATCATTTTGCATACTGCTTTGTTTAACTTACTATTGAAATCAAATCAATATAATTGCTTTCTTCACACTTAGCTCACAATAATTGTCAATATCTCAGTTAACTCTATATCCTCCATTAAAGGAACAGGAGGTCATGTGGTCAAAGAACATGACTACAAGTCAGGATACTTAGGGTAGCATAGCAGCTGCATTAGGGGTATCTGAAAGGTTGAAGTGATACCACACATCTGAAGGCAGAACTTGACCAAAATGATTCGTTATAGACCAACTCTAGTAACAATTGAGTCAATTTTTTTAAAACACATAAAAATACATAGGCCCATATACCTAAAATTAGCTGAAGAACATGGTTTTTCCATTAAATTATCCAGTAATGTAAGCAATAACAGGCCTTTTATATAGACACATCAGAACTAATTAGTATCAGAAATTGTAATCAGATTGATCATACTGACCTGCAATATTTTTGTACATCTTTTCAAGAGAAGTGATTGTATAAACCCAGTGGAAAAATTAGATCATTCAATGTAAAATAAACAGTCCCTGTCTACAATAAGAAATCATTTTCCAGTCAAATACTAACCAAACAATCAAGGAGAAATGGCCTGACGTATCTACCTCTCATGTAACATTATTAAAGTTGCTAATTTGAGAACCTAGTAGAACAGAATACCAAATACACTGCATTATTAGGCACATACAAGCAAACTCTGCTCAGAGAGAAGTGGTGAAAAGAGCAAAGCTCTTTAAAAAACTAACAACTGCTTGACTGAACCAAAACCACCTGGAAAGCTTATATAACTAAGGAGGCAGTTTATTAATTTTCAGCAACAATTAGATTGTTCTCTTTTCCCCTTGTTTTTAATTTTTCTCACTTCTCTTTCTTTCTGAAGGTGCAAACAAGACACTGTTCGCTATACAACACCAGAGCTTTACACTCTCTGTGGCAATCCTGTGCCTGAGCATCAAACCACGCAAAGTTCCTGGGGGATGGTGAAAAGCCTCATTAAACCCTACAGGAACTGATTAAAGAAATGGCATTATCAAACAATTTGCATTTAGAGGCAAGTTAGTCACAGGCCTAGGAGCTGTTTCTTTTTCTAGTTACAGGGGTTTGAATTTTGGTTCTTTTTGGAGGGGAACTGGTTATTTATTGTTTTTATTATGCTCAAGAATGTGCTGACAAATGCCAAGCCCTAGACTTCTCCATGTCCCAGTGTTACAGTGCAGAAGACCGCCCCCCACAATGTGGATACCACATGAAATATCAATGATTCCCTGACTGTTGCCTTCTTCCCACCCTAGGATGCAAATGGGGAGAGGAAGGAAACAATTGGGGGTAACATTACTCCCTATTTCTGGAAAGACCCCAAGATGTATGACAATACAGACCAATACTTGGCAAATTTCTTTACATGGCTCTGCCAATGAAACTCCATTCTAACTTGCAATAATACGCTAATGTAGGCCTGGGCCTCTCTTGAACAGAGACACCCCACCCATCAACTTAGCTGTGCTAAATTATATGGTTTCTTAACAGTACGGCTATTAGTCAGCTAGGGTAGGGATGCAGTTGATACCACAAAATTTATTACTCCCTTGACTATAGATGGACATAAATCCCACAAAAGACTGATTCTTTTTCTTTGATGAACAGTCAATATTTTAGAGTTAAAATACAGATACCCATAGTAAATGGAGCCTTGTTATCCTGTCAATTATTTTCTCTGTTGCAGCTAAGCAAGATCTGGTCTCCCAATAGCATATTTATAGGAGATTTGTGCCGAGGGCAGAAAAGGGTGGAAGAAAAAAACAGAAACATTTAAATTGGAATTTAATTTCCACAGGTATTTAATTGGCACAGCTATTACTTTTCTAGTTTTAGATTCTCTGTTGGTAAATGCAGTCTTGCTCTAGAACAAAGTCCATACACTGTGCAGAGTAATATATATATATATATATATATATATATATATATATCACGTGTCCTGAGCTTTGGACTTATTAACACAGAAAGAGAGCTCAAACTTTCTGTCTGAGTTCGGCAGCTCTTGGAATTCCTGCCTCAGTCCTGCTCAGGCCACATCCAACATTTCTTCTGTTGTCAGTCCAACCTCCCTTAGATTTGGTTGTGATAAGGTGCATTAGTTCACATTAATATAGTCCTCTTCAAACAAAACTACATTTATGCGAAGTAGGAACCCTGTCCACATGGGAAATTACAGAGCAGCACTTCAGTGCGCACTGTTTTTCACATCACTGTAGTCCGAACTGCGGGGCAGTGTAGACAAGCCCTACGGTGTTTTTCAGCACAAGGAAAGCAGAGAACAGAGAGAATGTCACCTGCGGGAACTAAGGGAGAGAAAATAAAATGGAACCATGTACAGTAGCTTTGGTTCTATCTAGGGCTGTCAAGCGATGAAAAAAATTAATAACGATTAATTGCATGATTAAAAAAATTTATTGCACGATCAATCACGCTGCTAAACAATAACAGAATACCATTTTTTAAAATATTTTTTAATGTTTTCTACATTTTCAAATATATTGGTTTCAATTACAACACAGAATACAAAGTGTATGGTGCTCAGTTTATATTTATTTTTTATTACAAATATTACTACTGTAAAAAACAAAAGAAATAGTATTTTTCAATTCACTTAATACACATATTGTAGTGCAATCTGTTTATCATGAAAGTTGAACTTACAAATGTAGACTTATGTACAAAAAAAACCTGCATTCAAAAATAAAACAATGTAAAACTTTAGAGCCTACAAATCCACTCACTCCTACTTCTTGTTCAGCCAATCACTAAGAGAAACAAGTTTGTTTACATTTACAGGAGATAAAAACATAATGTGTTAATTAAATTTGTGACTGAACTCCTTGGGGGAGAATTGTATGTCTCCAGCTCTGTTTTACCTGCATTCTGCCATATTTCATGTTATAGCAGTCTCAGATGATGATCCAGTACATGTTGTTCATTTTAAGAACACTTTCACTGCAAATTTGACAAAATGCAAAGAAGATACCAAGTGAAATTTCTAAAGATAGCTACAGCACTCGACTTTGTATTCTGTGTTGTAATTGAAATCAATATATTTGAAAATGTAGAAAAACATCCAAAAATATTTAATAAATTGCAATTGGTATTCTATTGCTTAATAGTGTGATTAATCATAATTAATTTATTAAATCACAATAAATTTTTTGAGTTAATCGCATGAGTTAACTGTGATTAATCGACAGCCCTTGTTCTGTCTGATATATTTAAATTAGAAAGTTTGCTAAGAGGTTACACTAGTACTATATTGTATTCATAGTTAATTTATAATAGTACAAACAAATTGATTTGAGGAAAGTACAAAAAAACAAAAATACCTATATTGTAAACTGCGGTTAGAAGTAAATGAATTTGGGAGCCAGCATCTGCCTGCATCTGGAACTCCTGCTTGGACCCACTAAAATCCACTGCTCTACTAAAGCCATAGGTTTTGTCTCTCGGTGGGTCATCCTGCTTTTTAACATCTTAGTAGCAGGTGGAGCTGGTTGTGGAACCCAGCCCTGACCCTTCTTCCCCACAAATCGCAAAGAAGCGGAGGCTCTCTGACAGCCCTATAGAAGCCAGCTTGGTATCACTTGTGGAGCCAGCCCCATTAAGCATGGATCACATCTATAAAATGTTAATACAATATCTGAAGAGCAGATCCTGCCTAGGAAAACATCAAAGGTTCTCTCTGAAATTAAAGCCATAACTGCAGCACACAGAGTTAGTTTGCAGGGCCTATCCTCTAGGATCAGGCAGGCTAAACTAGAATCTCTTATTTTAGAAGACAATACAGGCTTTGTTAAGAACACTACAGGCCAGCAACATAATCTGATCCAAAAGCTACAAGGTCAGATCACTGATTCTGAGGGCTGAATGAAATAATGATGAAATAATCTGACAGTAGCTGGGTTCTCTGAGGAAGTGTAAAAGGGCATACCAGTAGAATTTTTGGGTAATACCCTACTTGAGATCCTTTTCTTCAACCCTGGTACACAGATTGACACGTTGAGAACCCATCACTCCCTGGCCTTCAGCTAATGCCACGCCCAATGAAATGTGAAAGAATCCATCCTTAAAAAGAGCCCAAGAAAACAGAATCCTGACCTAGAATGAGCGTAGAACAAGGATACTCCCTGACTACACTCAGGATGTAGTTGAAAAAAGAGCCCCTGTTCAATAGGGCAAGGCAGCTGCTTAAGGAGAAAGGACTGACCTATTTTATAGCCTTCCCAGCTATTTTTAAGATCAAGTAGGAAGGCCAGCTCCTTAACGTCTTCAAACTGGAAAAGCATGAAATTACATTACTTCCATACACTAAAATATGTAATCGTACATTGCCAGGGGATTTACCATTGCTATCCAACAGTTCTGTTGCCAGGTTGTCATGAACAGAGAAAATGAACAGGAGAAGCACCTGCCTCAGCTCTGCATGTCCCCCCACCCATATCCATTATATTGCTTGTACACAAAGCCAGGAAGAACCATCAGACACTCACAGACTCAAATAAACACCCCACATCCTGCTGAACAAGAGCTTGGACCAGAGGGGACACTATATATATCCTATCCTTTTACTGGGACAGTGAGGTGATTTGCTTAAACTATACATATACATAGTCGGGCTGGTCAGCTACCAGTCCAGATCTCCCTAGCTCCATTTCTAATAACAGTGATCAGGTTTTATGGTTTGGGAAGAGGGGGCGGGGTTGCTGTCTCATTACCTTTTTCAGTGTCTTTAACAGCAGCATACCAGTGATGTATTTAACTTAAATTGTGGATGGTAATATCAAATGAAATACCCAGGGATAAGGGCAATATTTCAGTTTTTAGGGGACTTTAGGACCCACCTGTGTATAGGAGGCGGTAGAGTTGTTTGTTCTTGTTTCCCACCTTCCACTCCCCCATTTTTTCCTGCAGATCCCTAAGCAGATATTAGTTTTGTAGGATGTAAAGTTGTATGTATTTGAGCCCAGAAACCCTACCTAATGTCCTTGTACTCAGGGATGTTCACTTAACCGCTTGACACTCCGTTTTCTCTTCTCTATCTAAACTCCTTATGAGCTCCCCTAAATACCCTTCATCCTGACTTTATCACCCTATGCATACCCCTGGTCCTTGGTAGCCACAGCATAAGATCTGTGTTGGGATGCTTCCCCCTGTGAGTACCTGTGGCTAACCTGCTTATGTGTGTTCCTTGGAACACAAAGGGAACTGGTAACCCTATACAAAAAGAAAAAAAAATGTGTCACTTAAGAAAGTTGAAAGCTGATATAATATTCCTCCAGGAAACCCACCTCATTGAGTCTCCGGATGAAAAGCTTAAAAAGGCTCCATTTTTTAGTAATTACTCAGCCAAATCTAGGTGGGTGTCAATCCTGCTGAATAAAAAAACAGAACACACAAATCCTATCAACTACTATAGACATGGAGGAAAGATCCTTAATTGTTAAAGTTTTTATCTCCAATGTTACATACACTCTTGTTAACCTCTATGCCCCAAGCAATGATTCTCTCCTTGTTCAATCAAGACTTTTTTAGATTAATTGACTCCTTCCTAGAAAATGTGATTATAGTGGAGGTAGTCCACAAAGCTTGGACAGATCGAGCAGACTCCAGTGTTCCCAATCCTCCACGAGGCAAACCATTACTGGCCAGATGGAGAAATGTAGCATATGGAGGCTGCAGTACCTTACACTTGGTGACTGTCCCTTTTTGCCACATATTCACAGATCAATTATTTTTTGGTATCAGGTGACCTGTTAATCAGCTCATTAAGAGTGAAATAAAAGTTATTATGATGTCTGATCATGCACCTGTGGTGTTGCAGATCTAACTTCCTCCAGAAATCTAGGGGCTACTAGAAGAGGTTGGGAGGTTAAACTCCACTTTACTAGATATAATTTTAAAAGTTTGTGAAGGAAGAAATATTGTTTTTCTTTAAGGCAAATGACAACCCCTCTTGAGTGATCTTGCAGGACATTTTCAAGGCAAATTTAAGAGGTAGGATAATTGCTCCTCTTTCCACATCCCCCTCCCCTACCCCACAAAAAAAGCCAGGCAGGCTGATAAGATGAATTTAATGGAAATACTCAAGGAGGCAGACCTCAGCTATGCTGGTTCCCCCCTTTGGATAAACTTCGAGAGGTGACAAAGCTCAAAGATTAAATTAATAAATTAACATTTAACCTGAGCTGAGGTTGTTAGACTAAAGCAGGCATAGTGGGAACCCAGCAATATAGCTGGGAAACTATTAGCACATAGACTTAGGCTATGTCTACACTTGAACTGAGAATCACATCCCCAGCTCTGCGCAGACATACTCACACTAGTTCGATGAAAGCTCACATGCTAAGAATAGTAGCGTAGCTGTGGTAGCACGGGCAATGGCAAGCCGTGGCATGGGCTAGCTGCCCTGAATATATACCCACAGGGACTGGGTAGCTTTGTACTAGGGATGGGTAGCCCGTGCTGTCATTGCTAATACTGTCACAGCTACGTTTCTATTTTTTTAGCATGCTAGCTTGATGAGAGCTAGAGCAAGTATGTCTGCTCAAGCTGGGAATCACACCTACCAGCTCCAAGTGTAGACATACCCCTAGAGTGAATTCACTAAAAGCTGTAACCCCCTCAATTCACTCTAGTCAGAACCAGATACTGATCAAAAAGTATTAATTAATAATTCTCTATTCTACCAATGCTTGTATTTAGAGAAAGACCCTCCCCCACACACCCCTGATGATCAACTACTTGAGGTATACACCCATAAATCTTCAACTCCCCCATCTAAGAGATGAACAACAAATTTGGCTTGAATCCCCATTATATACCTCTGAAATTATGGCTGCTGTAGGTGACATGAAATCAGGTAATACCCTGGACCAAGATGGCTTTCCAGTGGAATTTTATGCCCAGCCCAAAGACACCCTGACTCCCAGACTGGCCAAAGTACACTCTGAGGCTTTTAGTAGAGGCACTTTGCGCTCTTCAGTGAATGAAGCCCTAATCTCAGTCATAGTTAAGCCTGACAGAGATGGCCAAGAACATGCTAGCTATCGACAACTATCTTTAATCAACTCTGATATCAGTATTGTCTAAAATCCTAGCTGGCTTATTAGAAAAAGTAATGAGGACATAATACACCCGTACCAGGTGGGTCTATAACAAAGAGAAAAGAGTCAGACAACACATGTCAATTTATCAATGTGCTGTCCTACTATTAAAATCTCTCAAAACGGATGGCTATTTTGTCATTGGACATGGAAAAAGCCTTAGACTGAGTTAACTGGGCGTATTTGTTTCTTGTTTTACAAGAATTTGAATTTTGTTCCCTCCTTCATTTCCTGCGTTAGACTTTTGTATTCCAATCCTAGCTCCCATGTTACAATTATTAGTTACGTCTCCCCTACTTTCAATCTCTACCATGGTACTCCTCCTATCTGATTTGGCCTGAGAGCCACTGGCAATACAAATTAGAGCACACCAGGGGATCCAGGGTGTAAAAATAGCATCCCAGAGACAAAAATATGCTTATGGGTTGATGAGATACTTTTATTCATGACCAGTGACCTTCAGATCATCCCAACGTATTACAAGCTATTGAATTGTCTGGGAAAATTTCAGGGTACAAAATTAATTGGCAGATGTTGGAGGCTCTCAGTATCTCATGAGGGGTGCATAGTGTGACAGTCTTAGTTTGTTGGCAGCAGATGGAAGTCATCTTCCTGAGGAATATAAAAGAAAGTCAAAATTAATTCCGATCCCATTATGCACAGATAGTTTTGGATTTACATTGATGGCAGGCCCTCCCTGTATCCCTTTGGGGCAGAGTTAATGTATTAAAAATTAATGTCCTCCCAAGACCTGTATTTGTCCTTAGCTCCCTGCCACCCCTTCTGTTTTTTTTCAGAATCAGCAACATTTTTAAGACTTTCTTGTGAGGTGTGGGCAACAAGCCTCGATGATTCTTTGAAAGAAGTGCAGTTTCCAATTAAATCAGGAGACTTTTGCCTGTCCAACTATATATCCTCAATCTTGAGGCAAGCAACATAATGGCTGACCCCCTGACACTCCAGCTCTCCAGCCTGGCTGTATATGTACATAGCACCAGAATCAGTGCTAATCTCAGACTTCTATTGTTTCCCTAAGGAGAAATCTGTAATAATTTTGGTTACCAGGAAAGCCTGACGTGTGGTTGCTTCTGAGTTTAAATGTCATCCCTTATTGTATCTGCAGACTTTAATTTGGGATAATGCCAAAAATCCAATTCACACAGACCTGCTCTATTGCCTGATTAGATTAAAAAATGGATTTTGAGCATACACCACATAATTGCATGCCTTAGGGAGAAATTCTCACTAGACCCAAAGAAGAGATGGCACTATCTTCAGCTTCAGCATACTCTGTAGCACCAATTTGGTCTCGATGTCTTAGCAGCAGTGGACCCCCCGGGGCTTTCTGAAAAAGTGACACTGTCAACTAGGCCATTTTCTAGTCTGTATTCAAACCTAATCAGGCACATTGGCAATCATCAGTGACAGTGTCAGAAAGAATTGGGAACAGGAGCTGTCAGTTTCCCTTAACATTCAGTGCAATGAGATTTGTTCCAACACACAACATTGCTAGATAGATTTGGGGTTAAGATGGATCCAAAAGAAGTGTTTTTGGAGGATGCATTAGACTCCCAAGAGAGACTTTTCAGGTCTGGAGCATCCAGGTCTGGCAAATTCTGGTGCTGCAATGCAGCAAGTGCTAACTCTTATGCTTTGGGATTGCCCTGTGATCAGTCCTTTCTGGACAGAGGTAAACATTCAGGCCAATGTCTTTCTCTGCACCAAGGTGGAACTGCAGGCTCTCCATGCCATTCTAGGCCTAACTAGTCTGTCCTGGAAACTGAAATCCTTTGAAAAACTATGGCTGGGTAGAGTGCCAATCACAACCAAACACCTAATTCTACAATGGTGGAAATCCCAACTGTGTCCACCTGTCAAGGAATGGTGCTCTGACTTGAGGAGCCTGGAGGCAATGGAAAAAATAACGTTTTGGAACAGACACAACCAAGACTGGTTTTATAGATATATGTCCCCATTTGGGGAATTATTGGAATAGACGGTTATATTCCCCATTGGATAATCTTTTTGGTTGTGCCCACTCAGGAAATTAGACCCCTCCCATCTCCTCAACCCATCCCCTTGTTCTCTCCCTCCCCCCATCATTCCTCTCCTATCCTCTTTTACTTACCTTTCACACTTTTCTTTGGTTCTCTTTTTACTCTTAACATGCCGTTTTCTCATTTACGTCTTTCTTTTTTTGAAAAGGAATAATTCTGGAGATTGTTTTACTATCTTACTTTACAAAGAACCTCAAACTTGGGCTGAATAACAAAATGACCATTATGACATAATTGTGCTGGCAAATCTCTTTAACCAGTCAAAAATTATCTTTGTTTTATTATTCTTTGCCCTTCATATTGAAGAAGTTTGGTCTTACCTATCATCCTGTGAAATCTAATATTGGCTCTCTGCTCCAGATTAGATAACTTTCTTCTCTGTTATTTATGTTAGTTGTGTTAAAACCAACAAGAATTATATATATATATATAAAATTTTAAATCCTTATTAGCTTTTTTACCAATGTGTGTTCTAGTAAAGGAAAATGCAGCTAATGGGCCTCCATGAAGCAACATTATCAGAGCATGTTCATGGGGAAATTGTATTAGCTACAAAATAGTTAGCATTTTAGCCTCTCTAAGAAACAGAATGTTGTTTTACTTTTAGAGTCTCAAATCTTAAAGCATGATTACAGCACCGCCATGTGTACTCAAGCATGAACACTTCACTAGCAATTAACTCATATTAATGAGAGAGTAAATGTTGCCCAGGACATTACAGACATTTTGCTTTTATTTTGGAACTTACACCATTTTCTCTCCTCTCTTGCTTCCCCCAACAAAAATTTCCCTACAGTCCTCTCAAAAACGGGCAGATGGAACTCAATTTCAGATCTCATTTAAAGGAAGGCAGCTGACAGCACCACACTGGTTTCCCAGTAGTGTGCAGTGGCATCAGCATCTGGTATAAGCTTCAATTTCAGTCTGGGAAATGTGAATCCTCAGTCACTGGAAGTGACTCAGATCTTGAGATAATTTATTATGTCATCTCAGGACACACAATACACAATACAGCGAGCACAGGAAATGGGGAACAAGATAAATATAAAGTGAGAAACTGTCAGAGAAAGTGAGAGGGACAGAGGACATAAAGTGACTTAAAGGTGTAGCAAACAAAACTATCATCCAGCAAACTCCACCACAAGGACTAACCAGTGGATGACAGTGCAGAGGAACTACCTGGTGCTAGATTCACAAACACTGAGTGTTGCACCTCCTAACTTGTTGTCACTCTACTGCCTAGTGGAATTCACAGCTTTAAACTAGGTGCCCAGGCTCCCCCTACAAATCATGGGGAGAGATAGGTGCCTAAAAAAGGGATTCTCAGGAGCCAGCAAGCTGAGATGGGAGCCATCTAGGACAGTGGTTCCCAAACTTTAACGACCTGTGAACCCCTTTCATTAAATGTCAAGTCTCGCGAACCCCCTCCTAAAAATGAATATTTCCAGGGATTTTCTCCCTGACCTGAGTATAAATTATAACAGCAGTGATCTTGGAAATATGAAATTTGTTTTTATGACATGTTTATTACACACTATTTATTATTAATTATTATTTATCATTACAGTATTTTTATTACATTATGAAAACGGCAACACTCTTCAAAGATCTCACTTTGGTAGCTTGTATCACTTTTAATAAGCCTGTTATAAGACAAGGCTTCTATGTTTCATCAAGGAGTATCAGATATGAAACAGCATGAAGGTATTTAAGAAGTCAACTCAAAGAGTTCCTCCTACACAAGCATTCAGGTCTTGAGCAGTCCAGGCAAACAACGCACATTACAACAAAGCTTAAATTTATTCTTCATAATAATTTTAAAACAATACTAGCTGCCTATTTAATTTTCAGAACAGCAAAAAATATCCACCTCCCTTTCCATTTCTTATAAGGAGTCTTGAAGTTTAAATCTCCTCAGTGTGATAGATATGCTTGCTTTGATCTGCTTAGCTCTTGGAAGTCCAGGTGCTCCAGGTTGCTGGCCCCATGCTGCCCGGAGTCCCTAGGGACAGCTCTGTCCGCCATTAGGGAATTTTTTCCCAAGAATCCCCTGTAACATTTTGCAAACGCCCCAAGGATTCATGAACCCCAGTTTGGGAACCACTGATATAGGATATCCAGGAGTAACATGCAGAGGAAAGGGGTGGGGCTAAGGGACCAGATCCACAAAGATACTTAGCCCTGGTCTACACTAGGAGTTGAGGTCTAATTTAGCCGCGTTAAATCGATTATAACCCTGCACCCGTCCACACGACGAAGCCCTTTTTTTCGACTTAAACAACTCTTAAAATCAATGTCCTTACTCCACCCCCAACAAGGGGATTAGCGCGAAATCGGCCTTGCTGGGTTGAATTTGGGGTACTGTGGATGCAATTAGACAGTATTGGCCTCCGGGAGCTATCCCAGAATGCTCCATTGTGACCGCTCTGGACAACACTCTCAACTCAGATGCACTTGCCAGGTAGACAGGAAAAGGCCCACGAACTTTTGAATTTCATTTCCTGTTTGGCCAGCATGGCAAGCTGCACGTGACCATGCAGAGCTCATCAGCAGAGGTGATCATGCAGAGCTCATCAGCAGAGGTGACCATGATAGAGTCCCAACATCGCAAAAGAGCTCCAGCATGGACCGAACGGGAGGTACGGGATCTGATCGCTGTATGGGGAGAGGAATCCGTGCTATCAGAACTCCATTTCAGTTTTCGAAATGCCAAAACATTTGTCAAAATCTCCCAGGGCATGAAGGACAGAGACCATAACAGGGACCCAAAGCAGTGCTGCGTGAAACTTCAGGAGTTAAGGCAAGCCTACCAGAAAACCAGAGAGGCAAACGACCACTCTGGGTCAGAGCCCAAAACATGCAGCTTCGATGATGAGCTGCATGCCATTTTAGGAGGTTCAGCCACCACTACCCCAACCGTGTTGTTTGACTCCTTCAATGGAGATGGAGTCAACACGGAAGCAGGTTTTGGGGACAAGGAAGATGATGATGATGAGGTTGTAGATAGCTCACAGCAAGCAAAACCGGAGAAACCAGTTTTCCCGACAGCCAGGAACTGTTTCTCACCCTGGACCTGAAGCCAGTACCCCCCGAACCCACCCAAGGCTGCCTCCCGGACCCGCCAGGCGGAGAAGGGACCTCTGGTGAGTGTACCTTTTTAAATAGTATACATGGTTTAAAAGCAAGCATGTTTAATTATTAATTTGCCCTGGCATTCATGGCCAGTACAGCTACTGGAAAAGTCTGTTAACGTGACTGGGGATGAAGCAGAAATCCTCCAGGGACATCTACATAAAGCTCTCCTGGATGTACTCTGAAAGCCTTTGCAAAAGGTTTCTGGGGAGGGCAGCCTTATTCCGTCCACCATGGTAGGACACTTTACCACTCCAGGCCAGTAGCACGTATTCGGGAATCATTGTAGAACAAAGCATTGCAGTGTATGTTTGCTGGCATTCAAACAACATTAGTTCTTTATCTCTCTGTGTTATCCTCAGGAGAGTGATATCATTCATTGTCACCTGGTTGAAATACAGTGCTTTTCTTAAGGGGACATTCAGAGGTGGCCATTCCTGCTGGGCTGTTTGCCTGTGGCTGAACAGAAATGTTCCCCGCTGTTAGCCAAGGGGAAAGGGGCTGGGGGAGAGGCTAGCCACGTGGTGGGGAGAGGCAAAATGCGACCTTGTAACAAAAGCACATGTGCTATGTATGCAATGTTAACAGCAAGGTTTACCGTGAAGGAGTGTACCCATTGTTCTAGAAAATGTGTCTTTTTAAATACCACTGTCCCTTTTTTTTCTCCACCAGCTGCATGTGTTTCAAGGATCACAGGATCTTCTCCTTCCCAGAGGTTAACGCAGATTAGAAGGCGAAAAAAACGCACTCGCAATGAAATGTTCTCTGAGCTCATGCTGTCCTCCCACGCTGACAGAGCACAGACGAATGCGTGGAGGCAGACAATGTCAGAGTGCAGGAAAGCACAAAATGACCGGCCGGAGAGGTCGCGGGCTGAAGAGAGAAAGTGGCGGGCTGAAGAGAGGGCTGAAGCTGAAAGGTGGCAGCAGTGTGATGAGAGGAGACAGGATTCAATGCTGAGGCTGCTGGAGGATTAAACTAATGTGCTCCAGCATATGGTTGAGCTGCAGGAAAGGCAGCCAGAAGCACAGACCGCCGCTACAACCCCTGTGTAACCAACCGCCCTCCTTCCCAAGTTCCATAGCCTCCTCACCCAGACGCCCAAGAACGCGGTGGGGGGGCCTCCGGCAACCCAGCCACTCCCCCGCAGAGGATTGCCCAAGCAACAGAAGGCTGGCATTCAATAAGTTTTCAAGTTTTAAACTTTTAAAATGCTGTGTGGCCTTGTCCTTCCCTCCTCCACCACCCCTCCCGGTGCTTCCCTCCTCCACCACCCCTCCCGGGCTACCTTGGCAGTTATCCCCCTATTTGTCTGATGAATTAATAAAGAATGCATGAATGTGAAGCAACAATGACTTTATTGCCTCTGCAAGTGGTGATCGAAGGGAGGAGGGGAGAGTGGTTAGCTTACAGGGAAGTAGAGTGAACCAATGGGGGGTGAGGGTTTCATCAAGGAGAAACAAACAGAACTTTCACACCATAGCCTGGCCAGTCATGAAACCGGTTTTCAAAGCTTCTCTGTTGCGCACCGCGCCCTCCTGTGCTCTTCTAACCGCCCTGGTGTCTGGCTGTGCATAACCAGCGGCCAGGCAATTTGTCTCAACCTCCCACCCTGCCATAAACGTCTCCCCCTTACACTCACAGATATTGTGGAGCACACAGCAAGCAGTAATAACAGGGGGAATATTGGTTTTGCTGAAGTCTAACCAAGTCAGTAAACTGTGCCAGTGCGCTTTTAAATGTCCAAATGCACATTCTACCACCATTCTGCACTTGCTCAGCCTGTAGTTGAACAGCTCCTGACTACTGTCCAGGCTGCCTGTGTATGGCTTCATGAGCCATGGCATTAAGGGGTAGGCTGGTTCCCAAAGGATAACTATAGGCATTTCAACATCCCCAATGGCTATTTTCTGGTCTGGGAATAAAGTCCCTTCCTGCAGCTTTTGAAAACAGACCAGAGTTCCCGAATATGTGAGCGTCATGTACCTTTCCCGGCCATCCCACGTTGATGTTGGTGAAACGTCCCTTGTGATCCACCAGTGCTTGGGTGGTAAAATAAAAAGGAAGAAAACAGTAATATTTTCTACTACACTCTATAGGAAAATAATTCATGATTTTTCCTGCCTAAATGTAAAACACCAGACAGATTTATCAACATCTCAGGAAGTCTTTGTTTAAGACTACTTGGCCAAATTCACCCCTGCCGTAACTCTGTTGGCCCACTGTGTTGACAAAATACTTTTCTTTTGGTGTAAACTTATAAGGGATAATGGTTAATTAGCCTTAACACTGGACTAGGAGGCAAAACTCAGTTTTATTCCCAGCTCTGGCCCTGCACTGCTGTACAGCACTTTGCCTCAGTTTCTCAATCCATAAAACAGTAATTACCACTAACCTCACAGGTAGGGTTACCAGATAACAACTGTGAAAAACGGGATGGGGGTGGGAGGTGCCTATATAAGAAAAAGTCCCTAAAAACGGGACTGTCCCTTTAAAAACGGGACATCTGGTCACCCTACTCACAGGGATGTTGTGAAAATTGGAGTATGGCTGTGAGTGTATAGTAGTAGGGAAGGGTTGACAAATGATGCTGAGGAAACACTAACAGACTACTGATGCACACCCTGTTGTGCCTTATGGCTTTATTGGTCAAAGGGTCTGAGGCTCCATTCACTTACTCCTTATATTATACCAGTGTAGCTCTCTGGAAGTCAGTGGCATTGCAGCAGTGTAAGTGAGAAGAGGATCAACAGCAACATTCTGGCTTCCTTTTGAAGATGTAATGTGCAATGTAAATGCTAAATATTGTTATAGGTCTCAATTAAAAGTATAATCTAAAAGTTTATCATTTATGTGTAATAATGCTAACAACTGAATCACTTTTCAGCCAGCTCAGATACTCTATGCCACATATGAATCCGTAAATACAGACAAAGCAGAATTTATTTTATTCTTCATATAAATCTTCCAGTAAAGAATGAATTTGACAGAAGAAGCATTCTCAATTGCCAGTATCTGTGTTTAATTTGTAGTTAAATCTCTCTGAGGAATGTATTTCAAGAAAAGGTTTCTCTCTGAACTTGTCCTAACCATTTTTCTGTTCGAAGTGATTCCTCAATAGGTTTAAGAATAGCATGAACAAAACAAAGACTGAACGAAAGAGTTTGAATCCATCCATTCTAATAACACCGATGACAGAATGCTGTTTATTTAACTTCTTTCTTGACTATCCTGTGCATGATCAGGGAACATTCTGACAATCTGGAAAAAGATGAAGAGGAAAGGTTTGCTAAGCAGAAGAGAAAAATGCAGGGAAGAGTCCAGAGGCAAAATGGTGGAGTGAGTTATTTAGGATTAGGTCCTAGTTACAAATCCTTACTCTAGGATTTAAAATGGACTACTCATATAGGTAAGGGTTTAAGAGATCCGGTTCCCGAAGTCCTTTGCTAGTACAAACTAAGCTGTGCGTCCTTCAGATCTCTCTGCACACACTTTCTTGCCAGTATCTATTTCTTTTTGGGTGATATGTTATGAAGCTCTTCTGAGAGCTACTCCAAAAGAAAGTTAACCTAGGACCATGCTGCAAGCTGGCCTAGTCTCTGTGAGGGCATTTGTGAACATCAGAGGTGTTGAGAAGATTTAGAATATTGTGGTTTAGGACAAGATATCTGAGAGTATCACTTCCTCCCACTCAGAATACCAGGAGTAGATAAAGGGTGTGAAGCTCCAATACAGTAAGGCCCAGGATGCCAACAGCCACTCTGGTGCCAGGAAGAAAATTTGCTCCTATTGTGATTAACTTGCCTACATTTTCAGCATTCTGATCTCTCCAGAGATGCTGTCCCAAATTGACTTTTGAGGCTCCCAAAAACTCTTCTAAAATCAGGACTACAGCAAAGTGTTTGAAAGACATAAGCGTGAGCAGGGACAGAGGATAAAATGTTTTAAAAGGGACATGGGTACTTTTGAAAATTTTACCCTCAGCCTTTCCCAGTTGAAGTGATGAATATAAATTTGATGTTATAACAGAGATCTCTGGAGAACAATAAAATCCATACTCTTTTAAATAATAATTCACCACAACCCCAAATTCTATTTAAAGATGCGAAGAGCTCAGTGTAGGCTCTAAAGCTTGTCTCTTTCACCATCAGAAGTTGGTCCAATAAAAGATATTACCTCACCCACCTTGTCTCTCTCTTTAAAAATAAAATGCAAGTGTCACCAAAACCAGTCAGACAGCTTTTCCACCTGAAGAACAATGACTAAGTTCACAAGCCAACAGCATTTGCCCCAGAAATCTCCCAACATTTCATACCAACCAGGCTGGTGATGTCTGACTAAACAGAGGATCATTTCCCTCAACCTTTCGACCAAACCTTTTGGACAGAATTTTAACATCAGTAAAGGCATTAGCCAATATGAGATATTCAAGAGACACTCAGACTAGCAAAAGCACCTCTGGCTATTTTGAATTAGTCACATTGACATGGATTCATTCCTCCTTCAGTTGGGTAAGAGTGCTAAAATTCAGGCATACTCAAACCAGATCAACTCTCCATTGACATGGTTATCTGTTAACCATTTCCCATAGTGGAAATAGTGCATTTGAGGACTTCAATGTGAATGCCACATCAGTCCTCACCACGATTCATAGACTTTTCATATATTCCCCCCTGCTCTTTAGTGGTGGTGTTTTTTCAATGTTTGTTACAACTATATTGTGTCTAAACTACATATTCAGTAATATACTTCTGGTGTTTTGTTTGAGGCTTTTTATGATTTCCCAGTGTTGTGATTTTGTAGTTGAAATTTCACCAAGATTAACAATGGTTTTAAAAAAAAAACCTGAGAGCCTTTCTGAGTCTCCATCTGCCCTTTTTAATCTTCTTTCTGCCAAGGATTACACCCAAGCCTGACTATAATATATCTCAAAAATAAAACTTCATTGTACTGTGCATGCATATTCTAGCAGCTACTAAGTCCCTGATGGCTAACACAAACTAAACAGCTAGGGACTCCTTGCTTATGCTTAGGCCATGTCTACACTACAAAATTGTGTTGACCTAATGTACATCAGCATGCAGCCACTGCAGTTATTAAATTGTTTGTGTGTGTGCACACTTGGCTCCTAGTGTCAGTGGTGCGCGTCCTCACCAGGAGCACTTGCATTGATTGTGTTTTCAGTGTGGAACATTGTGGTATGGCTCCTGAAAGCCAGAAACTATCAATGTAAGCAACGCTGTGTTGACCACTGATGAAGTGGGTTTTAGCCCACAACAGCTTATGCCCAAATAAATTTGTTAGTCTCTAAGGCGCCATAAGGACTCCTTGTTCTTTTTGCTGATACAGACTAACATGGCTACCACTCTGAGACCTAACTACATTGACCATGACTCTATGCTGCTCAGGGAGGTAGAATTCCTAAAACAGCATAGCCAAATTTAAGTGAAAACACATCCACAGCTAGGATGATGCAAGACAGCTTACATCAACCTAACCCGGTAAGGTAGACCAGGCTTAGGCTATGTCTACACTTACCATTTAAAGCACAAAAAGTCACATTTTTGCACTAAAACCATGGGAGTGTCTACACTTGTTAATGACTTTTTGCGGTGAAACTCAGAAATTTCACCGCAAAAAGAAAACCACCTTCACGAGAGGCATATAGCTCTTTCTGCTGTTCTTTTTGCGCTGTTGTGAAAGTGAAAACACGTTTTACCAGCGTAAACACCTTTTGGCCTCCAAAAGCTATCCCACAGTTCCAAAAGTGACCACTCTGGCCAGCATCTCCGCTGCTCTGATGCCAAGTAAACAGATGTCTGCCCCTCCCCCTGTAAGCCCCGGGAACTTTGAAACTCCCTTTCCCTTTGCTTGTAGATATGGCAGGGAAAGCAGCCAGACAGCAGGGGGTTTAAAAAAAAAAAAAGCCGTGAAAGAAACAAGGAAGTAATGGGGCTGCTGGGACATGAAGCAGGGCAGCACAGGGCACAGAGCAGGGACCCAGAATGCCTTCCGCTCACCCCCACCTCCCACAAAACCTATCAAGAGAGCTGCACTGTGGGATAGCTGCCCTACAGTGCTGCGCCCATCGGCGATGGAAGTGCTGGGGAATTGAGTGAGTACACAAACCAGCACTTTAGTTTCACGGTTTCCCTATCACCAGTGAAACTTACAGCACAAAAAAACTCTGTAAGTGTAGACATTCCTTTAGAAATCCTCACCCCTCAGAGTTCAAGCAGCATAGGAATAGGAATTTCTCCTTAACATGCATTTTTATTCCCTTCCCCCAGAGTTCAAGCTCTGACGGGGAGGAGGGCACTATTTTCTTCAGGGGTGTGAAGGAAGCAATCAACAAAGTCTTTTGTCCAGAATGGCTCGTCTGATATTTCTGGACCTTCTTTTGCTGGTGCACCAGCATTTCACACTTGGTACTGCTTCTCCCCTGACAGTGGGGAATTTACAATCTTAGGCCACCACTACACTAGTACTTATGTTGGCAAAACTTTTGTTGCTCAGGGATGTAAAAAAATTCACCCCTTCTGAGTGACATGAGTTTTGCCGGTATAAGCGCTCTTGTGCACAGTGCTATGTCGGCGAGAGACCCTCTCTCACCATTCAGCTGGTTTTATTGTGTTGACAGAAGAGCTCTCTCCCGTCAGCATAACTCGGCTACACAAGCGCTCTTACAGCGGCACAACTGTATTGGTAAGCTTGTAGACATGGCCTTAGCAAACATTTTTATAGTTACAGACATTACCTTATAACTGGGGATACGTATTAGTATTAATACATGCAGCATTCTACAAGCATTCCATAAAGTCTAAACACTGGACACATTCTAATGTCTATTTTAAACTATACTAACACCCCGGTAAACCAGATTCATTTCCAGTTATGCTTTTGTCAGTGTTCAGTGCGGCCTGGGGTGTTGGGATGTGCTGGCACCTGGTCTGCAGTGTCAAACATAGTTCTTGCCATTCCTTCTTAAATTCTCTCTTAACCGGACTGTAAAAGGGGTACTCTCACCCACCACTGCTGCCTAAGGGTCAGACAGGGCTGCAGCAGGTGGGTGCCCCTTTTCAGTGATAGTCTTGTCCTTCAGCGTCCCCAGGGGCTTCTGGGTTTTCACTTTAGTATGGGGACTTTGGTGGTCTGGGCCACTGAACAGCCAGGGTCTTCCCCAGATGGATTCTCTACAGAGGTAAAGGCTTCTGTTGATGTCCCATATTTTGTGAGTGGATAGGGGAACCGAGGCCCACTCTCTCCACCAGGCTCCAAACCAGAGGCCAATGGTGGGTAGCTGTGTTCTGTACCTTCCGGTGCTACGCAGCTACCCACTCCCCAGCCAGATTATTTCCTATTCAAGTTTCCCCTTCTCCCTGTGGAGTAAGTTACAGAACCACAAATAAAGTCTCCAACCTTCCCAGGCAGTCAACAGTGTCTCCTTTGTAGGTCCTATGACATCCGTTTTTCCAGGTCTCAGGCCACAAGAGCTCTTGGGCAGTACTTCCACAGAGCAGAGCTTCCTTCCTTCCACTACCTACTCTCTACTGAGCTGCTCTGCTTCCCCTTTTAAGCCCCGCCTCCAGCTTGTGCAGGCTGCTCCTTAACCCCTTGTTCTCTAGGGTGCGATTTATACATCCCATCACACAAACATCTGAAGTCCTGTTTACTCACAGAGATGTTTATATCAACCTCCTCATTTTTAAGGCATTTTCACTGCTTTATCTGCCATTGCATCACCCAGTAGTATCCTGACGTGCACCAGAATCAACACTATTACCATATTTATACCTGACTCTACTATCTTCATATTTAAAAACAATATTTCATTAAGTCACTGCTGCTTTCTGAGGCTCCCGTTCTAAAGTCGCTTACACCTGATCAAGAGTCAGATAGGATAGCAGCTTGGGCATACATCCCTTCTCCCTTCGGCCGTCATAATGGCCACAAAATTGGATAGTCTCAGAGATCTCTTAATTCCAAATTCAGGATTGTACCAACCGATGGGCAAGCCACCCTGTTACAGTGTTCTTCTAAGTAATTTTCAAACAAACTAATTAATCTTCACAACCTCTCTGTCAGGCAGTTAAGTATTATCCAAGCAACTGAATCATGGCAACAGGGAGAACAGAACTCAGGCATACGCTGGGCATTGTGACTGTGCTCAGAACACAGTGTTTCACAGTTTTCAGAGTAACAGCAGTGTTAGTCTGTATTCGCAAAAAGAAAAGGAGTACTCGTGGCACCTTAGAGACTAACCAATTTATTTGAGCATAAGCTTTCGTGAGCTACAGCTCACCTCATCGAGCTTATGCTCAAATAAATTGGTTAGTCTCTAAGGTGCCACAAGTACTCCTTTTCTTTTTAGTGTTTCAGAGTATATCACAGTGCTTCACAGTGTAAGGCCTATATTATCAACCCAGCCTCAACTACAGTACTGTGCAATAAAACGGATGTAAGTCCCCAAAGCGCTATTGAAAGAACAACTTGCAGGAGTAAATCACTGTGTATCCTTCAGTCTCTCACACCCACTTTACTCATCCTCCATCCCCTCCCTGCCTGCCCCACCCCTCGGCCTGGCTCTTTGTCTTCTCCCAGTCATGTAACTTAATGGCCACAGGGATTTTTGGTTTTCAGTGAGATCCCATTTTTGCACCTGTGGGAGACACTGTATGGGTGTGACATGAAAACAAAGGCCTAGCCAATCAGAATGTGACTTTAAAAACTAAGTGTCCACAGACATACTTTACTATTTATAATGTGTTACAAGGTCCTTGGGATGAAGGCACAAGTATAAACTCTTATTTTCTCTGTTGCTATGCCACACTATGAATGTATATGTGGTATTTCTAATGTATCTGGCACTGTATGATGGGGCATACCCTGCTTCCATTGACATCAATGGCAAAACTCCCCTCAATTTCTATGGGAATAGTATTTATAGTGCTCTTCCTCCTCTAAGTAATGTTCAAATTCTTCATATTTTGAAAATGTGAGCAATGAAAATATAAAAATATACCCATAAGCCCCACTTACAGTTATAAAACATCATACAAAGGTGTACTGTCACTGTTAAATATTCTATGGCTCACCAAACCAAAGAGTGCTGCTATAGCATTGAGTGATTCATCTTATAGTGTCTTATCTAACAGAGCTAGAGACATTTCTGGATGCTTCATTGTCATCAGAATCTAACCCTGCAGCTAATCAAGATGTCCTAACTCAAACTTTTGATTGTTCTCTGTAGGGTATCACAACCCAACAAATGTTCATTTTCCTCATTTTGAGGGCATTCAGTCTTAATCAAGCATCACAGTCTGCAGGAATTGGGATATCAGTTGTGCATTGTAAATATAGATTGCTGAACTGCACTTAGCATCTGCAATGTTTAAACCATGGAGATTCAGCGAACTAAATTAAAGAAAATATTAATATTGTTTTCTTGTTTTTTAACTAGTACAAATCTAGACATAGTTAACCCATCAAGCTCAGAAGAAATGTAATTTTGGGTTTCTGGGCTCTTAGAAATTCCCACCCAGAATTTAGGATTCGTATTGTTGAATTGTTCTATTGTTAATTGCATTTGTTTAAATACAAAAAGGTACATGAAGATCGTTGAAGTATTAAGACATATTACAATTGGGAAAAAGTACTTTCATGACCCTGCAGCTCTTGAACCTGAGTCTACAGAACTCTGAGGTAACTTCCCGGCTCCCACCCAACACCTAGCTACAAACTAAATGAGCTGGAGAGACCAGGACTCCTGAAGTTACATCTGGGTGGGCTTCCCTGAGCCATGAACTCTAGTGTTTAAACCCAAAGAGAGCCACAGGAAGTTGTCTGCACAGCTGGGCTTTGCCTGAGACCTTGCCTTCTTGCTTGACTCCTGAACCCTGCTTTCCCTCCTTGTTCCTGATCCTTGCCCCTAGTCTCTGACTCTGACTCCAGCTCTGACCCATGGTTTGACTCCCAGCTCTGACTCCTGCTCCAACCACTAGACCTAGCCTGTGTCTTGGCCCTAAGAAGTACAGAGAAGGGCAATAAAAATGACTACGGGCATAGAACAGCTTCCATATAAGGCATGGGCGGCAGGTATCACAGTCTGGGGGAGGCTAAGCCTCCCCAAATAGCCCAATGTGGCCCCACCCATGTGCCACTCCCAGGTCCCCTCTGGCTTCCCACTCTTCCCCCCCCCAGGGCCAGGGTGGCCTATGGGTGGGACTTGGGGTGGCTGGGGCCAGTGCTTGTGCCACATGGCACTCCGAGGCTGTGGCCACGCAGCCTGCCCGGTGCTCTGGGGCTGGGGGTGCTGGGGCCGCGCAGCCCATACAGCGCTACGGCACTGGGACTGGGGCCACTCTGCCTGCGTGCTGGTGGCACTCAGGCAGCCTGGGGCTGCGGTGGACAGTGGGAGGGGCGGCGGCTGCGGGAGGGCCCTCTGGGCTCCGGTGTGTAAGGGGCTTCAGGCAGAAGGGGCGGGACCAGGGGCTAACCTCCCGCAATGGGCGCTTCGCGTGCCGCCCATGATAGGAAGAGAAATTTAAAACAGTGGAACTTCTCAGCTTAGAAAAGAGATGACTAAGAGGAGATATGACTGACGTGTAGAAAGTGAATAAGGAAATGTTATTTACCTCTTCACGTTAACACAAGAACAGGGGTCACCCACTGAAATTAATAGGAAGCAGTTTAAAAATAAACATAAGAAAGTACTTCTTCACAAAACACAAAAGTCAGGTTTAAAATAAACATAAGGAAGTACTTCTTCACAAAACACAAAAGTCAACCTGTGAAATCTGGTGCCAGGGGATGTTGTGAAAGCCAAAAGTATAACTGGGTTCAAAACCGAATTAGATAAATTCATGGAAGATAGGTCCATCAATGTTCATTAGCCAAGATGGTCAGGGATGTAACCCCATGGTTTCCGTAAACCTCTGACTGCTAGAAACTGGGACTGGAAAACAGGGATGGATCACTTGATAATTGCCATGTTCTGTTCATTCCCTTTGAAACATCTGGCACTGGCCACTATTGGAAGACAGGATACTGGGTAAGACGGATAATTGGTCTGACCCACTATGGCAGTTCTTATGAGACAACGCAATGGTTGTTATGTAAATCAGTCCTATTGTCCTTAGACTTTCCAGCACATATGGTCCCTGATCCAAAGGAATGATAACACTAGGCAACAGTACAGAGTGAGAAAATTCATATTGGAAGAACAGAGGATGAGAGCTCAGTTCTAGTTAAAGATATGTGTGTACACAGGAACATGTGTGCCATGTTACTATCTGTTTATGCATGTTTATGTAAATTTGTGTGCGCAAACATTGGATTTTTCAAAAGCATCTCCATAAACTTGCTATCGCAATGCTTTAATTTGCTTCATGCAAACATTATGATCTTACATACACATTTACCTGCATATACATTAGTTTTGTTCATCTGCAATCTGTTTAACATTGGGCCAGTCCTGCTCCCAGTGACACCCTTGTAATACTATTGAAGTCAATGCATCAAAGAGATTTCCAAGCAAGACCCTGATTTAGTGAGATGCTGAGTGTCCTCAGCTCCTATGGAAGTCAATCAGAGCTCAATTCAACTCCTTGCAGAAGGCATGTAACGCTTTGCAAGACTGGGTCCCTAAGCAGTATCATGTAGAAATTAGAGATCCCAACCAAAGCAAAAGCCGAGCAAAAGCCATCCTGGATCTACTACTTACTGATAGAGAGTAACTGAGCGAGAATAATAGGAAAACAGTACATGGGCCCAGAAGTATTGCTAGCCCATTGGGGATCCTAAACAGGAATAATCTCTCTCCTCCCTCCCTCCCTCCCCCCAACACACACACACATACATAACACATGCTAAAAAAGCCCTAAGAAATTGCTTAGTCTCCTTATGCCTAACCCCGTCTCTGCATGTGGTTGGCCATAAACTACTTGAATTTAGCATGTAAGAAATGGCTTCACAGATTGTAGCCATGAAACAAAAAAACATCACTTTTGGGTTGTGACATGGGAGATTTTAGCCAAAACACATGATTTTTTTCCTCAGAATATTCAAGGAATTGAAAACTGGGGTTATACTGGAAGCTAAGTAACTAAGTGTTAGCAAGTGAGTGCTATAATAAATAGAAATGCAATGGGAATATATAACCTGACCTTGATTTTCTGGTAGTGTAACTTTTCTTTAAAATTGGCAATTATTTTTAGGAGGAAATGTTGTAGTCTTCAGTTTTCCCCTCAAGAAGAGCATCATGCAACTTTCTTTTACAAAGTACACACACCCCTTTTTTTTTTTAGCACTTCCTACATTTCTAAACTTTCCACTAGTGAATACACACTGAATGTCTTTCCTGCTGATTAAAAAGTTTCCTTCCAAAGCAATTCTGTGGAAATCAGAAGAAAATTCAAGGATCTTGACATTCAGGTTAGAAATCAAAATGACATTCAAGTCCCAAAACCATGGCTGGAAATCTAAAAATCTTTTCTGAGAAATCTCTAACCACTTACCTGTGCAGTGTTCATTAATTTATCTAGGTACTTATGACTCCCATCACTATAGTTGCTTCAGGCCACACAAGTATTTAAAATCAGAAATAATACCAGGAATCGTATTCTTCCTTCCTAGCCTGCAGGTGAAATAACAATTAGTTTATAGGGGTGTTTGCTTATTTGGGTGCAGTGGTGCGGGTGCCTGAAGGACTTACTGAGGAGGATGCTAAGTCAAAGAAATGAATATTGCATTTAGCTCTGGAGTGGAGAGGTTTGCGGTCTTTCTGATCTCTTGTTGTGGCAGTAAGTTCTATAGTCTCTAGGTCAAGCTCCTTGCAACCTATTGCTCAATGGTTTCATTGTTTCAGCAGAACATAGTTGTTGTGGGAAATCATAGTTGTGAAAATAGAGTTCAGTTTCTCAGGACCATAGAGCCAATCCCACAGACAGCTTTGAATATGAAGAGACTTGAATTGTACTATGTATTTACTGGGGATCCAATGCACAGAGTGAAGAATAGGGGTGAAGAGTTCTCTGTACTTGTATGTTTTCAACCACTTGCAACCGGAAAACAGTTGCCATGGATGCCACTAAATGTATGTAGATTGATAGTTTCTATTTTCTTTTAACCTTTCGATAGTTTTGTGTATTATGTCTGGAGGTGAAAGTACATCTCAGATTAAAATGAGTAGTCTAGAGATGACAGATGAGATTCAGCAACTGTATATTTCCCCTCAATAGTAGACCGTTGGGTAATACTTTAATTGCCCAATAGTAAATCATGGCATCAGCAAAGAAATGCATATTTTGACTTGCTTGCTACTGAGTTAAACATATGCTGTGTACACAGCGTAACATACCTTATTAAGCAAATTACTTGGTATTTGTAACTGCATCATGCCACACATTCCCTAGTCTTGCAAGCAGACCTTCTAATCAAGTCAATGAACTTCAGAAATATTCTCAGGTCACAAAAAAGCTTGTTTCAGAGTAGCAGCCGTGTTAGTCTGTATCCACAAAAAGTAAAGGAGTACTTGTGGCATCTTAGAGACTAACAAATGTATTTGAGCATAAGCTTTCGAGAGCTTGTGTACCTGGTGCCACCATCCACACTAGCAGGACTGTAAATCCTAATATGCACCTGCGTGTCGTGCCCTAACTGGCCTGTCTGAACCTGCTGGTGCACACCAAAAGGTCCCTAGTGCCCATGTATGTAGTCCCATTTCAAATAGCACTATGTTAACACACACTAGGAAGCTTTTAGTGAGTGCCAGCAGGATCCATGTGCAGCAGTTAGTGCATGACATGCTGTTCGCACTAGAATTCACACCCCTAGTGGTGTGTGGATTTAAGGCACCATGTAGACAAGCTGAAAGTGGTCTTGCAGAACGAGACAGAGCTCAGAAAATGGCTTGTAGGGTGGAAAAGTAGGGATTGTTTTCAGTCATGTGGCGAAACAATATGCAAACAGATCATATTTCCATCCAACTGGAACAGAAATTACAGTGTCCTTTGGACCCTGGTTGGCTGGTTAGTGATGTCCACCCATACTCAGTGTGCACAGGTAGGACACAGCCACCAGCAAAAGAAACAACAAAATCCCTCTGCCCCTTAAATTAAATTGTTTTGGTTTTTTTCAAATGGGGTCACTGTACCTGAGAATTATAGGTAGGGCTCTACCAAATTCACGGCCATGAAAAAGCGTCACAGACCATGAAATCTGGTCTTTTGTGTGCTTTTACCCTATGCTATACAGATTTCACAGGGGAGACCAGCGTTTCTCAAATTGGGGGTCCTGATTCAAAAGGGAGTTGCTTTTAAATAGCTGAAATCATGAAATTTATTATTTTTAAAATCCTATGACCGTGAATTTGGTAGGGCCCTCATTATAGGGCTTCTCTCCAGCTAATCCTCTCCATCTCCCACAAGAAAATTTAAAAGGGGAAGGGAGAAGAAGAGATAGAAAGAGATGGAAAGAACAGAAGTTGAGGCAAGTAGCCATTTAAGCTGCTCTCTTCCTCTACTTTGGCCAATCAGACTCATAGTCTAATGTAACTTGACTCCTAACTTAGGTTTTTCAACAGAAAATGAGAATTGAAAATGGCTGTTAAACTACAAACTTATTGCTTTAGTAGTGTGTAGGGAAGAGGGAGGTGAGCAGGAGATGGGGTCCAAATAGTACTGGTAATCAAAAAAGAGTTTTTGAAAGTTAATATCACAATTCTGGGTAGCAGAGGAAAAGGTGTCTATAATCTCCCTCAGCTCCCTTATCCCTCCACTATCAACCATGTTTTTAGTGGGACGCCATGTTGCATAGCCCTCCAAACTGAAGTTTAAAAGGTTTAAGAAAAATAAATGTAAAATTAATAAACCATACTGTAGTAGTAATAAGCCATTCCAGCATACCCATTTGTAGGCAATAGATTCACTTCGCAGTTAGCTGAAGGCAGTTAACTCTCTTCCTTTTGCCACACAATTCACCTGAGCTGTGCACTAACTAATGCACACCCTGTTGTGGCTTATTGCTATAATAGAGCTGTCCCCAAAATAACTATCCTCAGCTAATCAAAACCACTATTAGAGAAGAAGCACACTGATTTAAGACCTCCAGTAATGGCAGCAATGGCAGATATTCCAAGGCACTGACAGGACAATGTCACCAGCTGAGACACACTGATTAATACGTCTGCTCCAGCTGGCTTCCTATGAAGGTCACATTCCTGCTGAGGAATAAAAGGGATGTTTTAGAGGATGCTTGCAAGCCTTGTATGGATTACATTTACAAGACAGGTGCTGCTGCTCCTTAGAAATGGATGCATCTCACTTCCACTGTCTGCATATATACTTACTGGAACTGAGATGAAATTGCATCCCATTATAAAATAGTGGTGACTTTCTTTTAGCAGCATTTAATTTTTATTTACTTTTTGGGGAGGGGATAAAAGGCAAGTTTAACTTAAGGAGTGGAAGTTGTGGTTTGGAACGTGAGGGGAGAACTTGGGTCAGGGGCAGTAGCAACCGATGACCTAAATAAGTGGTAAGTCTCTAAGAGCCAGGAACCCCTTCACATGGTACTTTCTCCCTCCTTCTTCCCACTTCTCCCATCCTCCTTCCATTCAGATTTCTGCAGCAAGAAACCTGTCTGCATGAGAGTTTTCATGGGGGGTGACTGAGGTGCACTAAAGATCATTTTGCTAGGTATATAAGATCTTTTCCTCGCTATCGAAAACATCTGTGTTCTTAACTTGAGTTTGTTAATTGGCCAGCAACAACTATTTTTGATTGTGAAGACAAGGCCAGCGGGAAAGAAAAGATTTCTGCTCATCCATTTCCTACCTCAGCCAGCCACTGATGGTCATGCAGGGCAACATTTTCAGATGCACCTAAGGGACTTAGGATCCCATGTCCAATTTTCAAGAAACTTTGGGGCAGATTTTCAAAGGTATTTAGGTGCCTAAAGATGCAGATAAGCACCTAGTGGGGTTTTCAAAAGCACTGAGTGGGAGTAGGCACCTAGCTCCCTCTTATAGGATCCTGCCCCAGAGTGAGCCACACATGCACAAGTGTGACTCACTGGCCATCACCCTTTTGTGCCTTAGTGCAGGATTGTGGGGCCTTCCCCTTTGTTGCCTCCATCTGGGTCTTCCATGACCTACCTCTCTAGCCAGGTCACTTAAAAGTTCAATTTTCTTCTAAGATATTGAATTCCAGTTGACCCCAAGCTGGCTTCTCTCAGCTGGTCTCTTCAAAGTCCCTTTGGCCAGCTCTCCCCTGGGCTGGCAGCAAAGTTCTTCCAAATCAAACAGAATTGTACTCTTCTTTCACAGAGCATCAGGTCCCAGAGCTTAGCCCTGGGCCCCTCAGAGGAACTCCAAAACTACAAACAAAATTAAGCACTACCAAACATCTTTCACCCAGCTTTGGGTTTGAGGTCTCATCCCCAATGGGCTCCCCTTCAGCTCCCTATTCCGCTTGGGGAACTCTGGTCCCAGGACTGCCTCCTTGGAGTTTGGCCCCTTGTTTAGGGGGACCCACCACCTGAGTTATCTCCTCTCACATGACTCAGCTCTCCAGCAACAACCCAGCTCAACTACATAGCTTCCTCCCTTTCTAAATCCTACACCACACAGGTATGGTGGGGCATGACTAATTAAACAGGAGCTGGATAGCTCCATGCCTCTTGCCCTTAAAAGGCCAGCCCACCCTATTACTCTCTTGTTGAAATCTGTAGGAATCAATTACTTAGGCACTTTTGAAAAACACACTAGACACCCATTTCCATCTTTAACTGCCTAAAAACCTTTGAAAAGCTGTCCCTTAGTTACCTAAGTCCCATTGACTTTCAATGAGACTAAGACTCCTAAAGGCCGAAGTCACTTAAGCTTCTAAGACGGTTAGGTGCTTTGGAAAATTTTATCCCTAGTGCCCTTCCCTGCCTCTGTCACCTTTAAAATGACTGAACATTGACTGTCCAATAAAAATTAGTATGTAAATGAAGTTAAGTCATCATAATTCTGCTTTTAATATATATACACAAAGGCATGCTTATTTTTTGCCTGGTTGGCTAACCAGCTATTTTTCTTTCACTAATGTCACAGAGTGGGAACCTTCACTGGTGAAAGGTTTGACACTTAATGTGCTAAACTAATGTCTTAACTAGAAAACTGTTTTGGTTTTTATTTGTTTTACTTTGTTCAATATTCGGGGAAAGGTTTTCAAAAGTGCTTAGTATCAGCTGATTTCTGGTCCCATTCAAGTTGAATAAAACTCTCATCAATTCACTGGGAGGGGAGTTAGCCCATTGTTAAGCACACTTGAAAATCATATCCTCAAGCGTTAAATTAAAAAATAACCTAATATATTAACCAAAGGGAGCCCCAATTTGAGCACTAGGTAAATTTCCCTCATTCAGATTGTTAAATCTGTCCATTGCATAGACTCATAGAAATAAGAGCTGGTAAAAAAAAGAATCATAGAATCATAGAATATCAGGGTTGGAAGGGACCCCAGAAGGTCATCTAGTCCAACCCCCTGCTCAAAGCAGGACCAAGTCCCAGTTAAATCATCCCAGCCAGGGCTTTGTCAAGCCTGACCTTAAAAACCTGTAAGGAAGGAGATTCTACCACCTCCCTAGGTAACGCATTCCAGTGTTTCACCACCCTCTTAGTGAAAAAGTTTTTCCTAATATCCAATCTAAACCTCCCCCAAGAAAAAAAAATCAGATCACCGAGACCATTGACCAGGAAACAGTGGCAGATTGCTCTATACAATATATTTTCTACTACTTTGTCCACTGTTATTTTTTAATGTCCCAAGGGATAGGACTTCCCTACGTTTGGGTTTATGACCTCAGCAAAGCACCTCCTGAGGAACAGCATGATCTAGCTGACTAAGCATGGGACTGGAGATAAGAACTCCTGAGTTCTGAGTCTATGGGTATGTCTACACTATGAAATTAGGTCGAATTTATAGAAGTCGGTTTTGTAGAAAGCGTTTTTATACAGTCGATTGTGTGTGTCCCCACACAAATGCTCTAAGTGCACGTAGTCGGCGGAGTGTGTCCACAGTACCGAGGCAACCGTCGACTTCCAGAGCATTGCACTGTGAGTAGCTATCCCACAGTTCCCGCAGTCTCCGCCCCCCATTTGAATTCTGGGTAGAAATCCCAGTGCCTGATGGGGCTAAAACACTGTCGCGGGTGGTTCTCGGTACATATCGTCAGGCCCCCGTTCCCTCCCTCCCTCCGTGAAAGCAAGGGCAGACAATCGTTTTGCGCCTTTTTTCTTGAGTTACCTGTACAGACGCCATACCACGGCAAGCATGGAGCCCGCTCAGCTAACCATCACCGTATGTCTCCTGGGTGCTGGAAGACGTGGTACTGCATTGCTACACAGCAGCAGTTTATTGCCTTTTGGCAGCAGACAGTGCAGTATGACTGGTAGCTGTCGTCGACGTAGTCCTGGGTGCTCTTTTAACCGGGCACCTGGGCAAACATGGGAGTGACTCAGCCAGGTCATTTCCCTTGTTTCGTCTCATGGCGATTGAGTCCTACCGACAGTGCACTGTCTTTTAATCTGCAGCTAGCAGAAGACGATGGCCAGTAGTCATACTGCACCGTCTTCTGCCGAGCACCCAGGAGATGACGATGGCTAGCGGTCATACTGCACAGTCTGCTGCCAGCAAGATGTATAAAGATAGATGAAGTGGCTCAAAACAAGAAATAGACCAGATTTGTTTTGTATTCATTTTCTCCTCCTTCCCTCCCTCTGTGAAATAAACGGTCTGCTAAACCCAGTTTTGAGTTCTATCCTTGAAGTTTTGAGTTCTATCCTTGAGGGGGCCATTCAGTTTCTCACAAAGCCACCCCCTTTGTTGATTTTAATTCCCTGTAAGCCAACCCTGTATGCCATGTCGTCAGTTGCCTTTCCCTCCATCAGGGCAACGGCAGACAATCGTTCTGCACCTTCTTTCTGTGCAGACGCCATACCACGGCAAGCATGGAGCCTGCTCAGATCGTTTTGGCAATTAGGAGCACATTAAACACCACACGCATTATCCAGCAGTATATGCAGCACCAGAACCTGGCAAAGCGAAACTGGGCGAGTAGGCAACGTCAGCGCGGTGACAAGAGTGAGGAGAACATGGACACAGACTTCTCTCAAAGCACGGGCCCTGGCAATGTGGGCATCATGGTGCTAATGGGGCAGGCTCATGTGGTGGAACACCGGTTCTGGGCCCGGGAAAACAAGCACAGACTGTGGGACCGCATAGTGTTGCAGGTCTGGGATGATTCCCAGTGGCTGCGAAACTTTCGCATGTGTAAGGGCACTTTCATGGAACTTTGTGACTTGCTTTCCCCTGCCCCGAGGTGCAAGAATACCAAGATGAGAGCAGCCCTCACAGTTCACAAGCGAGTGGCAATAGCCCTGTGGAAGCTTGCAACGCCAGACAGCTACCGGTCAGTCGGGAATCAATTTGGAGTGGGCAAATCTACTGTGGGGGCTGCTGTGATGCAAGTAGCCAATGCGATCAAAGATCTGCTGATATCAAGGGTAGCGACCCTGGGAAATGTGCAGGTCATAGTGGATGGCTTTCGTGCAATGGGATTCCCTAACTGTGGTGGGGCCATAGACTGAACCCATATCTCTATCTTGGCACCGGAGCACCAAGCCGGCGAGTACATAAACCACAAAGGGTACTTTTCAATAGTGCTGCAAGCACTGGTGGATCACAAGGGACGTTTCACCAACATCAATGTGGGATGGCCGGGAAAGGTACATGATGCTCGCATCTTCAGGAACTCTGGTCTGTTTCAAAAGCTGCAGGAAGGGACTTTATTCCCAGACCAGAAAATAACCATTGGGGATGTTGAAATGCCTATAGTTATCCTTGGGGAACCAGCCTACCCCTTAATGCCATGGCTCGTGAAGCCATACTCAAGCAGCCTGGACAGTAGTCAGGAGCTGTTCAACTACAGGCTGAGCAAGTGCAGAATGGTGGTAGAATATGCATTTGGACATTTAAAAGTGCGCTGGTGCAGTTTACTGACTCGGTTAGACCTCAGCGAAACCAATATTCCCACTGTTATTACTGCTTGCTGTGCGCTCCACAATATCTGTGAGAGTAAGGGGGAGACGTTTATGGCGGGGTGGGAGGTTGAGGCAAATCGCCTGGCTGCTGGTTACGCACAGCCAGACACCAGGGCGGTTAGAAGAGCACAGGAGGGCGCGGTGCGCATCAGAGAAGCTTTGAAAACCAGTTTCATGACTGGCCAGGCTACGGTGTGAAAGTTCTGTTTGTTTCTCCTTGATGAAACCCCCCGCCTCTTGATTCACTCTACTTCCCTGTAAGCTAACCATCCTTCGATCACCACTTGCAGAGGCAATAAAGTCATTGTTGCTTCACATTCATGCATTCTTTATTAATTCATCACACAAATAGGGGGATAACTGCCAAGGTAGCCCAGGAGGGGTGGCGGAGGAGAGAAGCACCAGGAGGGGTGGGGAGGAGGGAAGGACAAGGCCACACAGCATTTTAAAAGTTTAAAACTTGAAAACTTATTGAATGCCAGCCTTCTGTTGCTTGGTCAATCCTCTGGGGTGGAGTGGCTGGGTGGCCAGAGGCCCCCCCACCGCGTTCTTGGGCGTCTGGGTGAGGAGGCTATGGAACTTGGGGAGGAGGGCGGCTGGTTACACAGGGGCTGTAGCTGCAGTCTGTGCTCCTGCTGCCTTTCCTGCAGCTCAACCATATGCTGGAGCACATTAGTTTGATCCTCCAGCAGCCTCAGCATTGAATCCTGCCTCCTCTCATCATGCTGCCACCACCTTTCAGCTTCAGCCCGCTCTTCAGCCCGCCACTTACATAAGCTGTAACTCACGAAAGCTTATGCTCAAATAAATTTGTTAGTCTCTAAGGTGCCACAAGTACCCCTTTTCTTTTTGCGAATACAGACTAACATGGCTGCTACTCTGAAACCTCTCTTCAGCCCGCCACCTCTCTTCCCAGTCATTTTGTGCTTTCCTGCACTCTGACATTGTCTGCCTCCACGCATTTGTCTGTGCTCTGTCAGTGCGGGAGGACAGCATGAGCTCAGAGAACATTTCATCTCGAGTGCATTTTTTTCGCCTTCTAATCTTTGCTAGCCTTTGGGAAGGAGAAGATCCTGTGATCCTTGAAACACATGCAGCTGGTGGAGAAAAAAAAAAGGGACAGTGGTATTTAAAAAGACACATTTTCTAGAACAATGGGTACACTCCTTCACGGTAAACCTTGCTGTTAACATTACATACGTAGCACATGTGCTTTCATTCCAAGGTCGCATTTTGCCTCCCCCCAGCGCATGGCTAGCCCCTTCCTCCTCCCCGTGGCTAACAGCGGGGAATATTTCTGTTCAGCCACAGACAAACACCCCAGCAGGAACGGCCACCTCTGAATGTCCCCTTAACAAAAGCACCCTATTTCAACCAGGTGACCATGAATGATATCACTCTCCTGAGGATAACACAGAGAGATAAAGAACTAATGTTGTTTGAATGCCAGCAAACATACATGGCAATGCTTTGTTCTGCAATGATTCCTGAGTACGTGCTACTGGCCTGGAGTGGTAAAGTGTCCTACCATGGTGGACGGAATAAGGCTGCCCTCCCCAGAAACCTTTTGCAAAGGCTTTGGGAGTATATCCAGGAGAACCACGAATGCCAGGGCAAATTAATCATTAAACATGCTTGCTTTTAAACCATGTATACTATTTAAAAAGGTACACTCACCAGAGGTCCCTTCTCCGCCTGGCGGGTCCGGGAGGCAGCCTTGGGTGGGTTCGGGGGTACTGGCTTCAGGTCCAGGGTGAGAAACAGTTCCTTGCTGTCGGGAACACCGGTTTCTCCGCTTGCTTGCTGTGAGCTATCTACAACCTCATCATCATCATCTTCCTCGTCCCCAAAACCTGCTTCCGTATTGACTCCATCTCCATTGAAGGAATCAAACAACAGGGCTGGGGTAGTGGTGTCTGAACCCCCTAAAATGGCATGCAGCTCATCATAGAAGCGGCATGTTTTGGGCTCTGACCTGGAGTGGCCGTTCACCTCTCTGATTTTCTGGTTTCTCTGCCTCAGCTCCTTAAGTTTCACGTGGCACTGCTTCGGGTCCCTGTTATGGCCTCTGTCCTTTATGCCCTGGGAGATTTTGACAAATGTTTTGGCATTTCGAAAACTGGAACGTAGTTCTGATAGCACGGATTCCTCTCCCCATACAGCGATCAGATCCCGTACCTCCCGTTCGGTCCATGCTGGAGCTCTTTTGCGATTCTGGGACTCCATCATGGTCACCTCTGCTGATGAGTGCTGCATGGTCACCTGCAGCTTGCCACGCTGGCCAAACAGGAAATTGAAACTCAAAAGTTCGTGGGCCTTTTCCTGTCTACCTGGTCAGTGCATCTGAGTAGAGAGTGCTGTCCAGAGTGGTCACAGTGGAGCACTCTGGGATAGCTCCCGGAGGCCAATACCATCTAATTGCATCCACAGTACCCCAAATTTGACCCAGCAAGGCCGATTTCAGCGCTAATCCCCTGGTTGGGGGTGGAGTAAGAAAATCGATTTTAAGAGCCCTTTAAGTCGAAAAAAAGGGCTTCATCGTGTGGACGGGTGCAGGGTTAAATCAATTTAACCCTGCTAAATTCTACCTCAACTCCTAGTGTAGACCAGGGCTATGTCTCCCACTGACATGCTGTCTTTACCTGACTATAAAACAGGAATACTTATCTGCCTACTTTGCAGGGGGGTTGTGAGGATTAAATAGATAATATCTGTAGAGTTCTTTGAAGACAACAAGCGCCGTATGTTACTGCATGAACGACAGCCTTCAGAAAACCATTCAATACCCTCTATATGTAATTTCAACAGAAAAAGCTGCCTCTCAATGTTATTGTGCAAACATCAGAATGGAGATTTACTGAACATTAATGATACAGCTGAACTATTTCTTACAACAAAATGGTGAGTAATATGCTTAGACTTAGACAGAAAAGTAAAAGTTTCTATTTATTTATATGAACAATATAAAAGAAACAAAGTTTAACTGCGGAGGTATTGTTTTTGAAGCCTTGAGTACTGAAATAGAATCCCACTTTAGTTACCATTAAAAAGACAAGTAGAAAAGATTTTAGTTATTTTTTTTAAATTAAAACTCTGGGGGATTTCAGCTCCCCACCTCTTCAAAAAATAAAAAGGGAATACAGTATGAATGCTTCCTTGATATCACACAAAAAATTTGGTAAATGCAATAATAGGGAAGTAGGGACTGCTAATAAAATATAGACATTTCATCTTTAGGTAACTGATTCAATTATGACCTAAGTCAGTAGTGATAAACGGCTATTTAGGGGAGGGGAATGTAAAATAAAATGAATAAATGGTCTCATTCCAGTTCCTTGCAGACAAGTTCAAGTCACAAAATCTAGCAATGCAATTGGCATGGGTTGGCAGTCTCAGCAGAAAAGCTAATGACTGCAGCTGTCTGGAAAAAGAACTATCCTTTTTACTAATATGCTGTGAGTAGACAAGCCTTTATTCCATTGTTGCTCCCAGCAAAGCAGTTTCCCCTTTGGTAACTATGGCGAGAGCACTGGTAGACCAACTGCTGGTGTTTTAATCACTATCATGTAACTGTGCTCAAGGCTGGTCTAGGAGAAATGGTGATGAAAACACCAATGTCTGCCGGCAACCTTTTTACTCTGGCACTCCCACAGGGGAGCTGCACCAGTGGCAGCAATGGTAGGAAATTGTAGGAAAAAGAAGCTAGTGTAAAAGACGTCTTAGGGCATGGCTACACTTGCAAGTTAGAGAGCATTAAAGCAGCCCAGTGCGCTCTAACTCACGACGTGTCCACACTGGCAAGGCCCGTAGAGTGCTCTGATTCCGTGGCTAGAGCACTTCTGGTACTCCACCTCGGCGAGTGGAATAATGTTTTGTGTGCCCCTGCTGGAGCACCGCGGCGCCAGTGTGAATGCCCTGGTCTGTTAGTGCGCTCTGATCGGCCTCCAGAAGTGTCCCACAATGCCTGTTCTAGCCACTCTGGTCATCACTTTGAACTCTACTGCCCTGCCCTCAGGTGACCAACCATCAGACCCACCCTTTAAATTCTCCGGGAATTTTGAAAATCCCCTTCCTGTTTGCTCAGCCAGGCTGGAGTGCTCTCAGCGAATTTTTCCAGGTGACCGTGCCTCCATGCACCAGGCGATCCCCAGTATGGAGAAATGGCGAGGTGCTGGACCTCATCCGTGTTTTGGGGGAGGAAGCTGACCAGTCCCAGCTGCACTTCAGCTGTAGGAATTACGAAACCTTCGCAAATATCAAGGGACATGATGGAGAGGGGCCATGACTGGGACACACTGCAGTGCAGGGTTAAAGTGAAGGAGCTGCGGAATGCCTACTGCAAAGCCCATGAGGCAAACAGCCGCTCCGGTGCTGCCCCTGTGACCTGCCATTTCTACAAAGAGCTGGACATGATACTTGGGGGCGACCCCACCTCCACTCCGAGTACCACCATGGACACTTCAGATCACAGTCCAACAAGACAGGAGGAGGAGGAGCAAAGCGGGAGCAAGGGTGCTGAGGAGGAGGAAGACACTCTGGCATCTCTAGATGCATGCAGCCAGGAGCTGTTCTCAAGCCAGGAGAAAGGTAGCCAGTCACGGCGGCTGGTGTTTGAGGAAGGACAAACACCAGAGGAGGTTCCCGGTAAGCGGCTTTTATTTTGGGAAGGAAGTTATTCAGTGCGGGTTCTTGGGGCAAGGAGGGTTAAGGCTGCATGCAGAGCTAGATGCAGAATAGGGTGTTGATGTGCTCTCACACATTGTGGTAATCGGCCTCAGTGATCTCTTCAAAGGTCTCATCCCGAACTTGGGCAATGCGCTTGCGCAGGTTTTGTGGGAGAGTCACTGTGGTCCTTGTCCCAGTCAGGCTAACATGTCCATGCCACTGTGCTGTGAGGGGCGGGGGGACCACTGCTGCACACAGGCAAGCTGCATATGGGCCAGTGCAGAAGCCACATTGTAGTAGAAGACCCTCCCTTGCTTCCCAGGTCACCCTTAGCAGCGAGATATCTTCCAGGATGAACTCTTGTGGAAAATGTGGGGACAGTGTTCAGTATAGAGGTCCCCTGCAGCTGTTGGCTCTCTCCAAGACACAGAAACCCAAAAGGACAGTACAGCCATGAAAGAATCAGCCTTGACCCTGTGCTTACTCACCATTTTGGGGCTCCCAGAGGTTATATGCGCTCGCTTTGGGACAGGCAAATTATGTGATTGTGTAGACTGTGCTTGCCCTCCTTAAGTATGGGGGAATCATTGCTCTGTCTGATGTGAACAATGCTGCCTCTGTTAAGTGTTGCATTTTGCCTTTACATATGTAACCTTGAGATCTCAGCTGTCCGTGTTATCACCGGCCGAGAGGCTGCAAAGAATCAGGAAGAGGCCATGTAGAAGCAAAGAGGACATGCTGCATGAAGTCATGCAGCACTCCCTTAATGAAAATCAAAAAGTGCAGGAGTGGCGGGAGAGTGAAACGAGGGTCCGCCAGCAGAATGCGGATCACCGGCACCAAAGCGCAGAGCAGCTGATAAGCATCATGGAGCGCCAAGCGGACTCGATCCAGGCGCTCGTAGCCATGCAGGCGGAGCACTACCGCACTCGCCCCACCCCTGCAGCCCTTGTCCCAAAACACTTTCTCTTGTGCCCCCCGTCACCTCCAACCCACTTTCCCCAACATCCAGGTTCTTATCGCCACCAGCTGCCTCCAACACCTGTAGCTTCGCCACCAAGCCCTGAAAACTACGAACCTTACCCACTGCACTCAACCCCCATCACCATGCAGTATAGCCATCCTGAAGTGCAGCACTCATTGCACAGCACTCCAAACAGGAAGGCTGAGTATGATAACAGGACATACGCAAACCTGTGATTGTACCATTCCCCACCAAACCCCCTTGTCCTTTGTATTTCCCAAGCAGTTGTGTTTCTTTTCAATAAATGCATTTTCTTTTCATTAAATGGATTTTTTTTCTTTGAAAACATTCTTTATTATTGCATAACGTAAAAGATACCTTAGCCCAGGAAAGCAACAGGCACTGCAAGTCAATGTATCATACGTAGCAAACACAGATTCCTACTAACATTGGAACCACTGCACTTCACTCCCGTGCAGGGCACCAGACATTACTGGTGGCTTTCAGCCTCAAATTGTTTCCTCAAGGCATCCCTAATCCTTACAGCCCCGCACTGGGCCCCTCTAATAGCCCTGCTGTCTGGGCTGTGCAAATTCAGCCTCCAGGTGTTGAACCTCCGAGTTCCATGCCTGAGTGGATCTTTCACCCTTCCCGTCACAAATGTTGTGAAGGGTACAGCACGCGGACATAACCGCGGGGATGCTGTCATCAGCCAGGTCCAGCTTCCCATACAGAGAGTGCCAGCGGCCCTTTAAACAGCCAAAAGCACACTCGACAGTCATTCTGCACCGGCTCAGTCTGTTGTTGAACCGCTCCTTGCTGCTGTCAAGGCTCCCTGTGTAGGGTTTCATGAGCCATGGCATTAAAGGGTAAGCAGGGTCTCCAAGGATCACAATGGGCATTTCGACTTCCCCTATGGTGTTCTTCTGGTCTGGGAAAAAAGTCCCAGCTTGCAGCTTCCTGAACAGGCCAGTGTTCCGAAAGACGTGTGCGTCATGCACCTTTCCGGGCCAGCCTGCGTTAATGTCAATGAAATGCCCACAGTGATCCACAAGCACCTGGAGAACCATAGAGAAATACCCCTTCTGATTAATGTACTCGGAGGCTAGGTGGGCTGGTGCCAGAATTGGAATATGTGTCCCATCTATCGCCCCTCTGCAGTTAGGGAAACTCATTTGTGCAAAGCCAGCCACAATGTCATGCACATTACCCGGAGTCATGATTCTTCTGAGCAGGATGCGATTAATGACCCTGCAAACTTGAAACAACACGATTCCAACGGTCGACTTCCCCACTCCAAACTGGTTAGTGACCCATCGGTAGCTGTCTGGAGTTGCCAGCTTCCAGATTGCAATAGCCACCCGCTTCTCCACCATCAGGGCAGCTCTCAATTTTGTGTCCTTATGCCGCAGGGTGGGGGCGAGCTCCTCACACAGTCCCATGAAAGTGTCTTTTCTCATCCGAAAGTTCTGCAGCCACTGCTCGTCATCCCAGACTTGCATGACGATGTGATCCCACCACTCAGTGCTTGTTTCCTGAGCCCAAAAGCACCGTTCTACGGTGGTGAGCATGTCTGTGAATGTCACAAGCAATCTCGTATTGAATGCATTACTCATGTCGCTATCATTGTCAGAGTCCACACTGTCACTTTGGATCTTAAGGAGTAACTCGACTGCCAAACGTGATGTGCTGGCGAGACTTGTCAGCATATTCCTTAGCAGTTTGGGCTCTATTCCCGCAGACTAAAAGGGAAGAATCATAGAATATCAGGGTTGGGAGGGACCTCAGGAGGTCATCTAGTCCAACCCCCTGCTCAAAGCAGGACCAATCCCCAACTAAATCACGACAGAGCGCGCAGTACAAAAAACGTTGAAAGACAGCGCCAATTGTGGACGGAAGCAGAGGGATTGCTGGGATGCAAACCGACGCATCATGGGGCGTTGGGACAGGACCCAGAATGCCCCGCACCCCATGCCCCCTTCCCACAAGCTACAGCACCAGAATGGGAAGAGGTGCTCTGTGGGATAGCTGCCCACAATGCACCACTCCCAATGCTGCTGCAAGTGCCACAAATGGGGACACACCAGTGCACTTGCAGCTGTCAGTGTAGACAGATTGCAGCGCTTTCCGTACTGTGCTCTACGAAGGCTGGTTTAACTCAAAGTGCTCTACATTTGCAAGTGTAGCCATGCCCTTAGAGACAGTTCCTTTAGTTCAGGGTTGAGGCACATGGGTGGGGCAGTTTGGGGAAACTTTCATTGTTGTACAGTATCTGTTACTAAGGGCTTGGTTTCACTTGCAAGTTAGAGCATATTAAAGCAGCCCTGGGCGCCCTAACTCCCAATGTGTCCACACTGGCAAGGCACGTAGAGCGCCTGGACTCTGCAGCTGGAGCACTCCCGGTAATCCACCTCCATGAGAAGCATAAAGCTTGCTGCTCCCTGGCTGAAACACCCAGACATCAGTGTGAATGAGGTGTTGCATTACTGCGCTATGATTGGCCTCTGGAAACATCCCATAATCCCCTGAAGTCAAGTGGCTACTCTTCTCATTGTTTTGAAATCGGCTACAGGAATGCAGATATACCCTTTCAAAGCTCCGTTTCTGACAGCTGGTATGCTTATCTGCTCTGGGACAAAGCAAGCCATTAGTGTGGAATGCTGCTGCTGTCAGTGTGGGGGGGGGCAGCAAGACGGCATGCTGACATGCTCTCTGCCCCTCAAAACACAGTCCCTCCCCCTACATACACACAACACACTCCCTGCCACACTCCACCCGCCCCCATTTGAAAAGCCATTTGCACACTGGATAGCTACCACAATGCACTGCTCTTTGTGGTGTTGCAAGCGCTGCTAATGTGGCCACACAGTGCACTTGCAGCTGACAGTGTAAACATACAGCAGCGTTTTCCCAGCTGCGGTCTCCAAAGGCTGGTTTAACTTCCAGCGTTCTACATCTGCAAGTGTAGCCATGCCCTAAGGATAGCTCCATTCCAGAATAGCTAGTTGGTATTTTCACACCAATTGACCTCCGTACATGTGTCTTTTGATGGGAGATGTTCTTCGTGTCAGCTCAGATTCTGGGGCAACCTACATGTCTGCACAAATGCCAAAAGCAACTTGAAAAAACTATGTTCCTTGCAGTGCTGCAATAGAACTTCTATAGAGAAGGGAGGTCTTCTTCCACTCATCTGAAAGTGTCGTAGACAGGACTGCCATGGAAGTGGGGGAAAGAGGGCTAAAGGTGGGCCAGATGCATAGCCAGTGGGACTGTAGTCTGCAAGATCCCACAGGCCAAGGCGCCATTTAGAGATGTGTCTGCTTATTGTGGTTTGGGAGTGGAACAGAGAAGACAGTGGGCCACACCCACTACTCCTCATGGCCATCCATAACTACCGTTACTGTCCATGTGCTTGATTACAGAAAAGGGTTGTCCTGCTGGGACTGAAGACTCCATCTATCATCTCTACAACCTTTTCCACATAGGACTAAGTCTTTAGATGCAAGCTTTGCTTTGTTCCCAAGGAGTGGCCCTTAGACATTACTAGAATAATTTAAATTCTCAGCTACCACATTGTATGCAGATTTATTTGCACTGTATTTCCTTTGCTTAGAATATAAAACCGTGACTGGTTGCCTCAAAATAGCCTCACTTGATCTTATAATACTAACAGCATAGGACAAGGAAGACCTATTTTGAATGGATGAAAACAGAAAATTCTCATCCAATTTCCAGTAAACATACACAAAAATACTAAAGAATGAATTGGTATAACATCATGTGTTTTTTCTGCAGCTTTTGAAAACAACTGGGTGCTCACATTGTACAGTTAATTACCAAAATGCAAATCAAAACACGTAACAATGTTTGCTTGAAGCAGAAAAATATTTGGAAGGCACATTACAGTGCCTTGAGAGAAACAAAATAAACAATCACGGATTAGTTCATTTATTTAACATTTTATCAGCGTAGTATCACCTTCATTGTTTTCAGGATTCAGTTCTTTATGCTGACTATGTTAGCATATTAACTGCTAAAGTACTGAATTAAAAGTTAGTATGGAAGCTGATTTTCTTTGCCAACGTTACGTAGTTATAGTCACTTTTATAAGAGTCTTTATTAATCATACCAATTTTGTACCCTTAAGCAAACAGCAGACTTCTGATAAAATTACAGCTACAGGAAGTATTTTGGAGACACCCTGTATGTTCTGTTGCATCATGATGAAAAATGTGCTCATGTTTTAATAACATTTCCAAACAACCAAATGTAATTAAAAAGAGTTTAAGCCAGATCCTGCAATGAGCTCCACATAGGCTGAGCCCAAGCATCCACACAGAGCCCCATCGACTTTCAGAGGGGTTTCAGGTTGGTGCAGGGATTCCTCTGTGTGGCGCTCATTGCAGGAGTGAAGCCTTATAGTTGAAAGTGTGATTCAGTGGAGTCCAAGTAACGCTTGCCCCTCCAAAAATCAGATTCTCTTTACAAAAATGAATTACCCTAAAAGTTAGAATGCCAGGGCACCCCCACTCTGAAGCCTGCTTCCTTTATAATCATTACAGTCAGCTGGAGAGCTCTTCTTCCAGGACAGTTGCAGAGCAGGGCTGGCTTCAGCTCCTACCTCCAGGACAGATGATTAACCCCTTCCTGTTCTGGTTCAATGTGGGTTTTGTCCATCCCATCACACTGGCCTTTACATATGACTTTGGGGCAAAAATAAGGTTGGTTGGTTAGGTGTAAATCAATTCAAGTGATAGTGAATGATGAAGAGGCATATGGAAACTGGCCGGCTTCCTTAACTGTTCATTTCTAGAGTGTTTAATGTTTTTTAAATTGTGTTTTGGCTGTTAACTGGACACATTTCCAATCTTAACTCTTTTTAAACGTTTTTATTTGTTCATTGGGATTTTTTTTTTGTAATGAACTCCAAATTTTAACATTGGTGGTGTATAAGGTCTGTAGGAAGACACCATGATTTGACTGAGGTCCACTATTAGGTTCTATCCTAGCACGTTAGCAAGTCAATGTTAGGTTAGGGAGAATATGCGTGTGTGTGGGGAGAGGTGGCGGGGGGGCGGAAATAACGGTGTGTGAAATATGGACAATGGTCGAGGAGGCTTTTCTCCATGTTGAAAGCTTTAAGCACTTAATATTTTCAGTCTAGAAAGTGTTAAGTCTTTAATTAAAAAAAAACCTTTTAATTGTAAATATGACAAGAATTTACACATACCTAATACTTTTCCTTTGTGTTTAACTCCATATCTTAATCTGTGCGAGGGTGGCACTATATACAATATGAATGGACACATGATGGAGGTAAGTGTTATTTGTTTTGAAATAATTGGTTGTCATTTTCCATTTCGTCTCTGACTGAAAGGTCTGAGTTCTGTGTCGTTCTTGCTGAGACTCGCTCCATTATAAAGTTTACTCTAATCAGGTTGAGCCACATAGTCCTTTGTGGTTCATCCATGCCAATATTATTAAAATGCTATTTCGGCCACTGGGTAGATGTAAGACTCCAGCATACCCTGTCTCCCTACATACTGCACCCCCACCTTTCCCCAGATGACCTATGTCCCCTGAGGGGCCTGCAACTCACTCTTCTGTCCCCTCCTGCCATGCTGAGACTGGGGTGTCTGACTTTGGAGTAATAAGGCCAACAACCAGTCCTTGGAAGACTCCACTAGAACCACACCCCCTTAATAAGGATTCCCCATTTACAATTACATTTTGAGGCTTATCAGTTAGCCAGTTTTTAATTCATTAATGTGTGCCATGTTAATTTAATATCATTCTAGTTTTTTAATCAAAATGTCATGCGGTACCACGTCAAATGCCTTACAGAAGTCTAAGTTTATTACATGAACACTTTATCAACCAAACTTGTAATCTCATCAAAAAAAGATATCAGATTAGCTTGACAGGATCTATTTTCCATAAACCTGTGTTGATTTGCACTATATTATCCTCTTTTAATTATTTATTAATCGAGTTCCGTATCAGTCACTACATTATCTTGCCTGGGAGGATCAATGTCAGACTGACAGGCCCGTATAACAGGGCCTCCTCAGACATGCTTCTGTCTCAGTTGACAAAACACACAGAGACCCTTGTGCTGGTTCAACACCCTGTGCAGTTTATTTATAATTGAGTCCCACCACTTTCACAGCATACCTAGTGCCTTTACAAGCATGGAGAGCACTCTCTATCTCTCTCGCTGCCTGCTATCTCCTTTTCACTTCCTTCCTGTGCCTATTTGTGGGCTCTGGCAATGGCTTAATTAGCCTTTCTGCCCTGCCCCACCCACAAATTAGGCACAGGTCTGCCTCCTCAGCTTCAATCTGCTATGCCTGATTGGAGCTGTTGTGAACAGAGGGCTGACTCAGGGTTTCCTACTTAGCACTCTGTCACAGCCCATAATTGCCTAAATTATCCTATTACACTTCTTAAATATTGGCACATTAGCTTTCTTCCAGTATTTCAAGCCTTACTGAAAATCAACATTAACAGTCCATTGATTTCCTCAAACAGCTTTTTTTAACATAATCTTGGATGCACGTTATCAGGACCTGCTCTTTTTAAGATGTCTAACTTTAGTAACTACTGTTTTACATGCTCCCAAGATACTATTGGACTGGAAAGAGTCATCAGCATATGATCTGATTGCAATAATCCACCCCTCCCCTCAAAACAGAAATATTTCTTGAAATTCTCCCTTTACTACATTATTACTGATAATTCTACCATTTCCAACTAGTAGTGGACCAATACCATTGTTAGGATTCTTTATGTTCTAATATACTTATTCCTAATATACAAAAAACCTCCTCCTTATAGCCCTTAACTTTGCTGGCCATAGATTTTAAATTGGGTTCCTTTGCTTCCCTTATCAATCCTACAATTCCTAGCTTCTGATTTATATTTGTTACTACTGACTTCCACCTTCTTTCATTTGTTTTATTTTATTTGCAGCTGCTTTTACCTCCCCTTTAAACCAGTTTCGCTTTTTAACCAGCATGGCCTTCTTCCTCAATCTTGTGGGACTGCAGCTTTCTGGGCATCTAGTAAAATGTTCTTAAATGATTTCCAACAATCATTCACATTTTTTTCTGATTAAATTCTTCCTCACCACTGATTTGGCTCATAAATGTTTTCAGCTTTCTGAAACTGGCCTTTTAAAGCATCAAATATATATATTACTTTACTAGATTTTATTCTGTTTGCATATAATAAATGTGATCAAGTCACAATCATTTGTTCTTAAGTTACAACTAATTTTTAGTTCTGTGATCAGTTCTTCTTTAACTATCAAGATGAGGTCTAATATAGAATTCCACCATGTTTGAAGTGACACTTTTCAAGTTAGGAAATTGTCATCTATATATTTAGAAATTGTAAGGATGTTTTAATATTGCAGCATGAGATCTCCAGCATGTGTAACTCAAATTGAAGTCTCCTGGGATCATGCAGCTTTTTTCCTACACTTTATAGATGCTTAAGGAGCTGGTCATCCTGTTCCCTAGTGTGATTTGGTGATCTGTAACAGACACCAGCTCACAGGCACCAACTTTCTAATGTGCCGGAAGGTGCTTGACACCTGGCTCTGCCCCAGGCCTCAGCCTCACTTCACCCATTCCTCCAAGGCTATTCTCCCACCTCACCTCTTCCTGCCCCCGCTCCACCTCCGCTCTGCAGCGCGCCACGTCCTCCCACTCCCTCCCCAAACCCCAAAATAGCTGACTGCAGCAGGCAGGAGGTGGGGGGAGAGAGGGAGAGGCGCTGATCAGTGGGGCCTGCCGCTGGGCAGCAAACACTGGGAGGCAGGGAGTGAGTTGATGGGGGGCTGCTGGTGAGTGCTCAGCACCCACTGTTTTTTCCCTGTGGGTGCTCCAGCCCCGGCGCACACATGGGGTCGGCACCTATGCACCAGCTAATACCTCATCTTGTGCTTTATCGATTAGAACATTGATCCATAAACATTCAAGATCATTTTGTTCCAAATTGTCAGTGACTCGGAAACAGATAATTCCACTTTTGACAGAGTGCCACTCCCCCTTCCCCTTTTGCCACTCAGTCCTCCCCAAAAAGGTTGTAGCCATTGATTTTAACATTCTAATCATGAAAATCGTCCCAGCAGGTTTCAATAATACCAACTAGATTAAATTTATACTAATAAATGAGCAATTTCCAATTCCTCTTCTTTGTTATCCAGGCTCCTAGCATTGGTGTATAGGCAATTAAAAATGTTCGTCTCTTCATGTCCTTTGGATCCTTGATTAGATTTTGTTCTCAACATTTCAATTTTGTGCTAAATGAGTGCTCATATCTTCCCTCTTTTTACCTTCCCTTTTAGTAATTCTTTTAATGCCCTCTAGCCAGCCTCTCCCCAAGGAAATTGCTCCCCTCTACTGAGGTGGAGGCTATCAAAACTTAGGGTGACCAGATGTCCCGATTTTATCAGGACAGTCCTGATATTTGGAGCTTTTTCTTATTACCCCCCATCCTCTGTCCCGATTTTTCACACTTGCTATCTGGTCAGCCTATCCAAACTATACAGTCACCTCCCCACATACAAGGCAGACCAATGTTCCACAAAACCCAAACCCTTCGTCATTTACCTAGTCAGTGGTTCACTTCCAGAATCTTCTGCCTTTGGTCTTCCTTCACGCACAGGATAGGAAAGATCTCCAAGATGATCGCTTGGACACAATACTAGGTTTACAATGGTGCCAACGGCGCCGGGCTCACACTCAGAAGGGGCCCTGGCGCCTGGACTGTGGCCCTGCCCCGATGCTCCGCCTGCGCTCTGCCCCAAGGTTCTGCCCCACCACTCGGCTTCTTCTCCCCAAGACCTCACCAGCCACTCCTCTCCACCTCCTCCCCCATGCGAGTGGCAGGCAGGGTCTGGGGGGGAAGAGGCCGAGTAGGGGATGAGGCCTTGGGGTGGAGCACAGGTGGAGTGGGGGACAGGGCCATGGTCCGGGCAGTGAGGCCACAAAAGATTCTTCTTCAGCATGCTTCAGAGATCCCTGAAGTCAACCATTATCTCTAGATATCTAGCAATGCAGTGTCATCAGTGCTGAAATGAACCATCACCAATGGATCCTTGATATATCGAGTGCAGACAGCCCATGACTAGAGCCCTAACAAATTCACAGCCATGAAAAACGTGTCACAGACCATGAAATCTGCTCTTTTGTGTGCTTTTACCCTGTACTATACCAATTTCACAGAGGAGACCAGAGTTTATCAAATTGGGGGTTCGGACCCGAAAGGGAGTTGCAGGAGGGTCACATGGTTATTTTACGGGGGGATTGTCATATTGCCACCCTTACTTCTGTGCTGCCTTCAGAGCTGGGCGGCTGGAGAGTGGCAGCTGCTGACTGAGGGCCCAACTGCAGGGAGCAGCGCAGAAGTAAAGGTGGCAATACCATACCAGGCCATCCTTACTTCTGTGCTGCTGCTGGCGGCGGCTCTGCCTTCAGAGCTGGGCTCCCGGCCAGCAGCCGCTGCTCTCCAGCCACCCAGCACTGAAGGCAGTGCCACCACCAGCAGTTGCACAGAAGTAAGGGTAGCAGTACCACAACACCCCCTACAATAACCTTGTGACACCTCCTCCTCTCCCCCCGCCACACAACTCGTTTTTGGGCCCTGCAATTACAACTCTGGGAAATTTCAGATTTAAATAGCTGAAATCTTGAAATTTACTATTTTAAAAATCTTATGACTGTGAAATTGACCAAACTGGACCTTGAATTTGGTAGGGCCCTACCCATGACTCTGCCTGTGTGTTACTGCAACAACGGAGATAATTAAATTATTTTGCCAGTGGCCCCTTTCTGCTATTCATAGGAGAAGACTAGTGGAAGATGTTCTCAGCTGGCTCTGGAATTCACTTCCCTCCCAGATTTGTCAGAACCTAGATTTAGTAACAAACTATTGCCAACCCTAAAAGTTCAAAAATCATAGATTTCCACCACAACTTCAATCACCACCATACATCTATCAAACTCTGCCTAGAACACTCCCACACCAGGATCAACTCCCTGGATACCACCATAAGCTTCAAGAATTGAACCCTACAGACAACTATGTACAAGAAACCCCCCAATCACCACACTTACTTTCACAGAACTAGTAACCACCCCAAACACACCAAGAAATCTGTTATCTACAGCCGAGCACTCAGATACCACAAAATACGGTGTAAGGAGAAAGTCCAGGATACACACCTTAACACAACCACCTTCACCAAACAAGGACACTCCACCAGAGAAGTAGATTGCATCATAGAATGATTCACCCAAATACCGAGAAAACCTGCTTCAATACGGGAAAAAACCCTCCAACCACATACTCCTCGTTGTCATCTACCACACCACAACTGGAACCCATGTAGGGTATCATTAAACAATAACAACCCATTCTCTGTGGGGACCACATCCTGAAAGAAATCTTCCCAAACCTTCTCTTCTGACCTTCAAACAACCCTCAAACCACATCATCAGAGGCAAGCTTCCCACAGACCAGGACATACCAACCCAAAGGGACACCAGACCCTGCCAGAACAGAGGCAAAACCTGCAAACATATCTCCACTGCTATGATGATCAATACCACACACAATTCACCTTTTAATATCCATGGGCCCTACACATGCCTATCACAACATGCAGTGTACCTCATCCAGTGCATTAAATGCCCCAATAACAACTACGTGGGTGAAACTAGAAAATCACTAAGCTCCCAAATAAACTCACAGAAAAATGACAAAAGACAAAAACACCATATCACCCATGGGTGAACAGTCCTCATCCTCAAAGTTGAATAAAGGTGTTGGGGAAAAGTTCTTCATTCCTTCCCCCTTTTCTTTTTCTTCACTCAAGACTTGGGTAACTAAAAAACACCATTCTGGATTAGACTCATTTATGTTGGCAGTCTTCTTAGAATATGTGCAATGTGCCTCAGGTGGCACGTGACCAGGATTCATCACCAAATTTGGTTCAGTGGTTGGATCATTAGCTTCTCCAGCCCTGTACTGACAGGTAGTACGATGTGAACACTGATTCATGCCCCTGTTGGCAGAGTAAAGCAACACCAAGTATTTTCCACAAGAAAATTAAAATATCAATATAAAAAAGGGCCTAAGAAAGAGAATGATTTTACATGTCAGAAATTAAATTAAATCAAATCATTAGAACCCAGCTCCCCAGTATATAAACCCCCCGAAAATTACATCCCACTGCCATAGAAAAAAAGATGATCAACTACAACTTTCTGTTGGTTATTTTTTGTTTATTTTGTTGTTTAAATGCAGGGCAACTCTGCTCTCTTGGATCCCTTATCCTCCTCCAAATTCACTGAACATGTTATACTGAGAAAATTCATTTCCTTATATTTTTCTAACAGCAAACAGAAGTTTACAATGGATATCCGCAAGTTGTAAAATATTTGGTACTCATAGTACCTTTCATGTGCAATTATTACATTTATGCACAAAGGGGGGCACCTATCGAAGGCTCTAAGCCACAAATTACATAAACAAAATGAGATTGCTTGAAGAACACCAAACTCCCCACTGCCCACACATCTAATTTCTCTCAGATCCACTTCTGCAGCCACCCACATAAATAAATGCATTGTGCCCTGGGACCATTTTGGATAGGGGAGAAAGTGTGATCCAGAGCTGAGGACCCTCACAGAGAATGCTATACCAACACCCATTTTTTAAATCGAGAGGTGATCTCAAAGTAATTTACAAATATTAAACTTCACAATAAAAACGAGGACTACTTGTGGCACCTTATAGACTAACAAATTTATCTGGACATAAGCTTTCGTGGGCTAAAACCCACTTCATCAGATGCATGGAGTGGAAAATACAGTAGGAAGATATATATAGCAGTACATGAAAAAGCTGGGAGTTGCCTTACCAAGTGGGTGGTTGAAACAATTCAAATAAAGTGGGCTATTCTGAATTGGGCAACAAATCACTTTTGTAGTGGTAATCAGGGTGGCTCATTTCCACTACAAAAGTGATTTTCATCCTGTTGATAATAGCCCACTTTAATTTAATTGTCTCGACCCCGCACTTGATAAGGCAACTCCCATCTTTTTCATGTACTGCTATATATATCTTCCTACTGTATTTTCCACTCCATGAATCTGATGAAGTGGGTTTTAGCCCATGAAAGCTTATGCCCAAATAAATTTGTTAGTCTATACGGTGCCACAAGGACTCCTCGTTGTTTTTGCTGATACAGACTAACACTGCTACCACTCTGAAACTTCACAATATGTCTATAAAATAGGTATCTTATTGCTTACCTACCTAACAGATGTGTAAACAGAGAGACAGATTAAATGACTTGTCCAAGATTGTATTAATGAATATAAATTACAAGATAGAAATTGTAGGAAATTGATAAGGGAAGCAAAGGGACACAAGGGAAAATCTATGGCCAGTAGAGTTAAGGACAATAAGATGGAGTTTTCTAAGTAAGGAACAAAAAAAGTCCCAACAACATGGTCCACTGCTGGATGGAAATGGTAGAATTATCAATAATAATGCAGAAAAGAGAAGTTCAATAAGTATTTCTGTTCTTTATTTGAGGAAAAACAAATAACATAGTCCTATCTTATTACAATGACACTCTTTCCATTCCACTAGTATATCAGTAGGCTGTTAAACAGCAGATAATAAAGTCAGACATTTTAAAAACAATAGACCTGGATAACTTGCACCCAAGAGTTTTAAAAAGAGGTGGCTGAGGAGCTTGGTGGAGTGTTAATGTTGATTTCCAGTAAGTTTTGGGACACCAAGGAAGTTCCAGAAGACTGGAAGAGAGCTAAAGGGTAAACGGGATGACTTAGGTTATTACAGGTCTGTCAGTCTGACATCAATCCAAGGGAAGATAATGTAGTGACTGATACAGGACTCGATTAATAAAGAATTAAATGAGGGTAGTGTAATTAATGCCAACCAACATGGGTTTATGGAAAATAGATCCCATCAAACTAACTTGATATCTTTTTTATTGATGAGATTACAAGTTTGGTTGATAAAGGTAATAGTATTGATGTAATATACTTAGATTTATGTAAGAGGTTTGACTTGTTACCACATGACATTTTGATTAAAAACTTAGAACAATATAAAATTAACATGGCGTGGATTAAAAGCTGGCTAGCTGAAAGGTCTCAAAATATAACTGTAAATGGAGAATCATTGTACTGGCGTGATTCTAGTGGGGTTCTGTGGGGATCGGTTCTTGGCCCTATGCCATTTAACTTTTTTATTAGTGACCTGGAAGAAAATATAAAATAGTCACAGATTAAGTTTACAGATGACAAAAACAATTGAGGGACTGGTAAATAATGAAGAGAACTGATACAGAGCAATATGGATCACTAGGCAAAAGCAAACGTGATTTAATACAGCTAAATGTAAATGTATACATCTAGGAACAAAGAATGTAGGCCATATTTACAGGATGGGAGGCACTATCCTAGAGAACAGTGATTCTGAAAAAGATTTGGGAGTTGTGGTGGATAATCAGCTGAACATGAGCTCCCAGGGTGATGCTATGGCTAAAAAGGCTATTGCAATCTTTAGATGCATAAACAGGGGACTTTCGAGTAGTAGAGAGAGGTTATTTTACCTCTGTATTTGGCACTAGCATGACCACTGCTGGAATACTGTGTCCTGTATTGGTGCCCACAATTCAAGAAGAATGTTGATAAATTGGAGAGGCTTCAGAGAAGAGCCACAAGAAAGATTAAAGGATTAGAAAACGTGCCTTATTGTGATGACTCAAGGAGCTCAGTCTATTTAGCTTAAAGTGAAGGTTAAGGATTATTTGATGTAAGGGCCTACCTGGGGAATAAATATTTAATAATGGGCTCTTCAATCTATCAGAAAAAGGTATAACATGATTCAGTGGCTGGAGGTTGAAGCTAGACAAATTCAGACTGCATATAAACACATAATTTTTTAACAGTGAGAGTAATTAACCATTGGAACAACCTAACAAGGGTTATGGTAGATTCTCCATCACTGACAATTTTTAAATCAAGATTGGATGTTTTTTTTAAAAGATATGTTCTACATATTATTTTGGGGGAAGTTGCATGGCCTGTATTACACAAGAGGTCAGACTAGATGATCCCAATGATCCTTTCTGACCTTGGAATCTGTGAATCTATAAATACAGTGAATCAATGACAAAGCTGGAAGTTAAACCCAGGGATCCTAACTCCCACTGCTATTCTTAGATCATAAGACTAAGCTACATCCACCTGAGCTGAAATTAACATGCAACAGATATTTCAGCAAGCTTGTAAAGCAGGGGTGGGGAACCTACGGGCTGCGGGCTGGATCTGGCCCGCTGCTTCATTTCATCCGGCCCATGGCAAGTCTCCACGCCACAGGCAAGAATCCCCGAGCCTCAGCACCCCCACCGCAGGGCTGGAGGTGCGAGCGCCGGCTCGCCCCACTGCAGGAGAAAGCTAGGGTTGTCAGGCCATTAAAACTCTGGTTGGCACTGTGCAGCTCCCAGAAGCGATTGGCATATCCCTGCAGCCCTAGGAGCAGGGGCGATAAGGGAAGCTCCGCATGCTGCCCACGCCCCCAGCGCCGGCTCCGCAGCTCCTATTGGCTGGGAACTGCGGCCAATGGGAGCTGCAGAGACGGTGCCTGCAGGCACAGACAGCACACACCTCGCAGAGCCCCCTGGCCCCCTCTACCTAGCAGCCAGACATGGTGCTGCTTCTGGGAGTAGCGCAGAGCTCAGGCAGGCAGGGAGCCTGCCTTAGCCCTGCTGCACCACCAACCGGGAGCTGCCTGAGGTAAGCACCACCTGGCCGGAGCCCACACCCCCAAACCTCCTGCCCCAGGTCGAAATCACCTCCAGCACCCAAACTCCCTTCTTGACCCCAAACTCCCATGCACACCCCAACGCCCTGCCCCAGGTCAGAACCCCCTCCCGCACCCTAACTCCCTCCCCACACACCAACCGCCTACCCCAGCTCTGCACCCCCTCTCACACCCAAACTCCCTCCCAGAGTCTGCACCCAAAGCCCCTGCCCACCTTGAGCCTGCTCCTGCACTCAAACCCCTTGGCCTCAGCCCAGAGCCCCCTCCTGCACCCTGAACCCCTCATTTCTGGCCCCACTCCGTAGCCTAGGAGAAGCACTGAGCCTCCGTGCCCCCCTGCGAGGCTGTGTGTGGCCCGTGACTGATCATATCTGTGGGTCAGTGGCCCCTGATAGAAAAAAGGTTCCTCACCCCCCTGCTGTAAAGCTTACTAAAAATCAAATGTACTTGCAAAATGTAAAAGAATAGAGAAAATAATTGCCTTTATGAAAGTAAAAAAAAAAAAAAGAGAGAGGATCTTTGAACTATAAAACAAAACAGCAGTTTGAATAGCGGTCACTTAATGAACATAACCAATGTTAACTACGTTGGAAGTAAAGAAAGTTGAAGACAGATGGGTAACAGCAAAGATACTGGGGTCCTGACTTTTTGATTTAAACCATACTTAGCAAAAGTAATAATTAATAGGTTTTCTATAGCTTTAACATTTTCAAGCTGAGATCCTCTTTGTTCAACTTTCATTGAACAATTAAAATATGTCACGCTACTATTAATGAACACAGGAGGTTTGCAGTAAGAAATATTCTCCTGAAAGGATACAGTCCTTGCAGACAATCTTACCGAAAGAACTGCAGCTATGCAGCATAACGTTTGTTTTAACTGGAGGTGAACGGGTATCATACCTTAAAAAAAATCTTTCAGGATGATAAGAAAAGAAACCTTTATTCCAAGATAATGATGTGTCATCTGATTAATAAAGAAATTAAAAGCACTTTCAACAATAGCGCCAATTTTTAAATTACTGCATGTGATAGATTAAATAAATAAGTGCCTGAATCTGTGGGAGACAAGTTAATTTTCATAACATGTATGTACATCACTTTATAAAAGCACATTCTTTTTGCTTTCAGCTTTCCCTGTCAATAACATATTTTGCATTATCTCATCTCCAATGCAGTCAGTACTGAAAAACAAAAGAAATTACCTAGCATTTAGCTTGGAAAGCATTGACTCTAAAACTAGATTGCATGCTATAGTCTAAAGCAACTAAACATGTAAACAGAATAAATATAAATGTCTTGCAAAAAACAGAAGCAGAAATTAACCTAAGCAGGATTTAGTGTATTGACACAGGGTAGGAACATGGTATGTGCAAAGAGAGCGAGTATAGGCATTTATGTCTTACAAAGGAATTATAACTAAGGCTCCGTGTTGGTCATGGAGGTCACAGATCCAGTGACTTTCTGTGACTTCTGCAGCGGCTGGTGTGCCTGGCCCAGGAGCTATCTGAGCAGCTCAGGCAGCCCCTGAGCCAGTCACACCCCATCCCCCAGCAGCAGGAATTGGTGGGGGGGGGCCCCCTCAGGGCTGGGGTACAGGGGTGATGCTTACTTAGGGCAGGCTCCCTGGAAGGGCTACAGGAGCTCCCCTCCCTCAGCTCCTCGCCCATGTGCTGCCTCTGCCGGCAGGCACTGCCCCCGCAGCTCCCATTGGCCGCAGTTCCCAGCCAATGGGAGATGCAGAACCAGGGCTTGGGGCAGAGCAGAGGCAGCAGATGGAGCGCAGGAGCCGGCTAGGGTGCCTGCCCCAGAACCGCCCACCCGCCCCCCGAGCACGCACGGCACCCCCCTCCCCCTTGGTCAACCGTCCCCAGAAGCCACGGTGCCCCCCAATCCACCGCCCCCCCGCAAGTTTTCGTCAGGGGTATATAGTAAAAGTCATGGACAGGTCATGGGCTGTGAATTTTTGTTTACTGCCCATGCCCTGTCCATGACTTTTACTAAAAATATCCATGGCTAAAACATAGCCTTAATTATAACACGGTCCTGTGGGTAAAGAGACTGATACAGGACCAGATGTGTCTGGCCAAAAAAGATTGGCCCTCATCCTATTGGACATAGACCTGGCAACCATGACCATGTGTTTGTTTGCTCCAAGCTTGCTTATGGCAACATATCTAGAATGACGCCACACACCCTGAAAAAGCTCCAAAAGGTATGGCAGCATACATCATTCTAAAGCTCTATTTTCTACACTGGTGTCTTACTTAATACACAATCCCTTGCAAAGTCTCTGTCCCCCTATTCAAAGCTCTCCACAGAGTTTGCCCTAGCAACTACAGCGCTCACCCCTCACTTTGTGATCAGGGCCTCCCACAATAACCATATTTCACTGGAATGATGCAATGATTGACCAGTATTGGAAGGTTCGTGACCGCAGGTGACAACTTTCACAGGTTCTAGACCTAGGCTATGGAATTCACTCTTGCAAGAGATAAGAATGTGTACAAGCCACACCACATTCAGAACTCAATGCCAATCTCATTTGACTTTGCTTTCCCTGAATAAGTTCTTCTGATGCAAAAACAGAAGCAAAGAGAAAAACTCTAGAAACTAATCAAGCCAAGCTACAGCATGAGCTGGAAAAAAAAAAAAAAGAGACTCACATCCACTCTGAATTCTCCTGCAGCACTAAGGATTCACAACAAAATGTATTTGGAGGATGTGGATGTTGACCTTTGGCTGTCCCTCAGTTTGTATTAACACCAGAACTCTTAGCTACTCCCTTGTGTATAAGAGGTGAAAATCTTGTCAAAATAAGAGATTGCTCACAGAGCAGTATTTATGGTGCCTTCACTGCCAGGGACGAATGTCACTGCATTGTGGATTTTACGTCCCTTGCTTAATAAGGAACGAAGAATGGAAACTTAGGCTCTTCCTGTTGGAAGAGATTTTGCAGACACCTATGCTCAGCTGTTTGGAGCTGGAATATTTTTGATGCTGAAGCCCAGATCTGAGAAATACTTGGGAACGAAGAAATCTAGCGGCAAAGACACAATCAAATGGCTGGAAGCTGAAGCTAGACAAATTCAGATGGAATAAGGCGTAAATTTTTGACAGTGATGGTAATTAACCAATGGAACAATTTACCAAGCATCGTGGTGGATTCTTCATCACTGACCATTTTAAAATGAACATCGGATGTTTTTCTAAAAGACCTGCTCTAGGAATTATTTTGGGGAATTCAATGGCCTGTGTTATACAGGAGGCCAGACTAGATGATTGCAACGGTCCCTTCTGGTCTTGGAATCTCTGAGAGTGAGATGAACTCAGCACTGACTATTTTGATGCCATAGGGGAAGTATGATGGATCCCATGAGTTCAGGCTCCCCAAAGAAGGCAAGGAAGCATGGGTTTGGGATGCATTCTGTTGAGCTGCTTTGATACTGAAGCACTTGGCTCCGAAGGATTTTTTCCTGATGGAGGCCGTCTTGGTAGCAAGAAAAGTAAAAGTGCATGATGCTTCAGCACCAACTGTCTCAGGATTGTTTTGTTACTTGCTCTGAGTGCTCTTTTGTCAAGTGTCCTAGAGTTCCACCTTGTTTTCCGTCTCATTCAGTTTCTACAGTGGACTGCTAAGAGGTAAAGATTAACTTCCCCCTTGCTTTCCATCAGAGGAGTAAGTCAACAAGGCTGTTTGTTCACCACAGCTCTAGAAGCCGTCTGGCTTTCAGCATCCTCTAGAAAAGCAAACTACTCCAATATAAAGGTGTCCAGGAGCTGGACCACGGATGATTATCATGCCACTGACAAGCTACATGGGCAGACGCACACAGACAGAATAGTGTAATGGAACAAAATGCACCCAAAATCCACCACCTAATGCACGTATAGCAATAGAGAAATTTTTACTGCCTGGCCTTCATAGCTGCAAAAATCACACCTGGCAGAGCTATTCTACATAATGAACCAGCTTATCAACCTTTTCTAGACTCACTGAATTCATACCTTTAAGAGCTTAGAATAAAACATTAAACTTTCATGAGCATATCCGACTGCTTTGAGACCATTTACCAAAAAATGACTTTAAACTAACTCTAAGCTGTTTGACTGTGACTGCTTTAAACTAAGCTGTTTGAATCTTCCTGAAGGCTTTCTTTCATTGGTCATGTAGGAGGATTTATAAGAACATTGTTTTATGAAAAAAAGCATACAACTGTGTGCCCTCATAACCAAGATATTCACACCTCTGGACCTGTCCACATTACAAGCATCGTATCAAAAGAAAAGGGCTTCAAATTTCCTCATAATAAACAAGTCCATTAACCAGATACTATACATAAGCTGGCAAAAACCATTGCAGTGCTTCTTCACCACAGTATTAAAGTTTTTTACTATAATGTTCATTTACCCCCTAAATAGGTCAAAATTAACTAGATCAGGTGTTAATATGAAAGATTAATGTTTCTTGGATCCTAAAAGAGACAGTATATGCATAAAACAGCCTACTGAGGAGCAATCATGCTGCCCAGCAAAGTAATAAAACATTGGTGATTTCAAATTACATCTTAAAATTTTTGCTACTGCTTACTGTAGACTTCTGAGATGAATTCAAATGAAAAATGCAGTGCATATTTCAATTAACATCAAGCAGAAGCTATTCTGCTGCTAATGACTTAGCCAAGAAAAGCATTTTTAATAATCCAGGAAATGGCAATAGTTATGCTACTCTTGAGAGATTTGCTGGAGGTTTTTCCTTTTTCATGAAAACTCAAAGCATGAGCAGCTAAAAACGTATTTTAGCTACCCCCCACCCATTATTTTAATACTGTAATGTATATTACATGGATTACTGCAAAGATATGCATTTATAAAAGGTCTTAATTCTAAACATGGAAAAATTTACAAGACAAATCAATTCTGCACCGATTTTCTGTCACCTAAAAATTTGCAGCTAAGACTTGAATCACAAAGGTTTACATGTCCTCTCCAAAGGAAGATTATTTTTGGTCTCTGATTCCTTATGCGCTTCTTTGACCCTGAAAAGGATCGATCACATCACAATACTATAGAGACTAGAGACTGTCACACTGTCTGGAGTGGCTCACGAGCAAGAATACTAACCTCAGGGCAGACTGTTAACCCCCAAATGGTTGAGAGTTCTACACTTAGATTTCACCAACCAAGTAACAAATGTGAACTTCTCAGGCACCATACAGCCTTAACATGGAGTCACAAAGAGTCCCCTTGGGCACTGCACTCTATCTTGCCACTCTGGCAAGCTTGACTGTGATAGATGGTCACTTTACACCAAAGATGACAAAATATTCACATTACTCCCAGTCCCAAAGGACAAGTCCCTTCAAGACAATTTGCACCTTACATCTCACACCAAAGATAATGCTTGTAGCCAGTCCTACAGTATAAGGATTTATTAACTAGGAAAAAAAGTTTTTTTTACAAGGTTAAAGCAGGTAAGCATACACATACAAATGAGTTACAGTCAGGTTTCAGAAGGTAATAGCAACTTCTACAGTAAGCAGACTCTGCATATCGTCTAGGGCTAACCCAGACAAACCAGGAGACTCCTTGCATACGCTTGATGTTCATATTATAGCTGGACAACTCTTGGTATTAGCTGAGCTGCTGGTTTTTTCCTTTTAAAAGCCTAAATTAACCTTGCTGCTATGACTGGGAGTCTGAGCTATCCAAGGTAACAGGGAGCCTCTCTTTCGCTTCTTGTGTTCCATTTTACTCAGAGAAATCTTCCATGACAGTATAATAGCTAATTCCTAAGCAGAAGCACTCATCTATCACCAACTGTATAGCTGATGGAGTCTTGGATACAAGACGCGCTACACAAATCACTTGGGTGGAGATGGAGGACAGTGGGCTACCAGTTAAACTAATGCACAGCAGGCTAGCGGGATGCCGCACAAGCAGCATCTCCAGCCTGCAGAAGCCAGAGCTGATACTGATTTCTTTCCCCAGTCCCTTTATCCAAAGCTCCCTGAAACTTCATTGCAGTTTAACTTCTTTCTCTACCACACAAGGGTTCCCTAGAGTTTCTGCTGTAATCAGCCTTCTTTACTTCTCCCAAAGGTATACTGATGTCAGTGTGTTGTGTTGTATTGCAGAGGTAGCTGCAGACTAGTATGCATGCTGGAGATTGTCTAGGCCTCAAATTTACTCTTATCTTTTAAATCCAGGCTATTTAGACAGGGTAGCAATGCTGCTCGACCAAATAAGACAGAACTGCAGCCTGTGATCCAACCAGGCTCTTGTATGTAATTTCAGAGACAACCAAACAGATTCAGCGGTGTTGTTTCCATTTGCTCTGTAGAAGAAGCTATGGGATCATCTGGTCTGATGTAGAAAAGAGAAGAATCTTAACTCACTTGTGACATTATTACTATGAGGAAAGTTCCCAAATGATTTCAAGAAGTATCCACTTCATAGATGGAAGGCTAAGATATAGGGACAAATTTAGCACTAGACTCCAGTTACATCAGTAGAGTTGCACCACCTCTCACATGGACTTAATTTGTCTAATTATATCAATTCTGCTATTACACCAATGAAACCAGATTGACTTCAGGCTTAACTGAGGGTTGCACAGATGTGATGGAGAAAAGCTCATCCAATGAGGGAGGTGGTGGGAATCCTTAATAGTTCAATTTATGAATACATCTGAAGGCACATTTGTGAATCAATTGAGTACTATACAAATAAGAACACTGGTTAAAAATGTAAAAAAAATTTATTAATGAGTGCTTGGATCTTAAACTATTTTCTGTTTAATGTAAAAAAGGAAACATTGCATTTGACTAACGCTATTTGTGCATGTGTATGTTTACACCATGAAAAGATCTGAATTCAATATCAATATCTGTTTAATATACTAGAAAAAGGAATTGGTTCATCTTTAATATACTAAACATGCACACTCTTATATGTAAACAATACATACATTTTAAAAGTGTAGTCAACTTTAAGTGATCATTCTGATGTGTTTAAATCCAGTCAAACTGAACTGCTGATTTGCACATTTTACAGGATGTTAATTTTTTAAGTTATACAAATTAACTTGTAATCTGGAAATGAATCTGGGTTTTTTATACTTTTACAAGAGTTTGATACTCTAATAATCTTTACAAGCATTTTAATTACAGAATACAACCAATATACATCTTAAAATATCCATACACTTCAAAGATGCATGTGAAGCAAAATAAGACAGACAAATGAAATTCCAACACTTATGCCATTGTAGTTTAACTGTTTTGTAGACTCCTGATCCTTTTAAGAGATTAAGAAAAATATTTTAAGAAGCTGAGCAGTTACATACATTACAAAGATGCAAAAAGCCATAAAAATAACTCCTGCAGTTCTTCAGTGAGGAACACTACTGCAGATACTGGAAACTGATTTTATATCTCTATTTACTATGTGAAAAGATTAGGAAATATTTTCTATACTTTAATGGCACAAAGTGGAGAAGTTTCCACACATTCTTAGTGAAATTTTTTTTGTATATACAGTAGTTGCAGCATATAGTTGCATTACTCCCAAGTAAAAACACTATCACGTGATTTAGGCTAAAGTTTTAGGTTGTTTACAAAACAAGGAGGGGATAGTTTATAAAAGCTAATATGAAATGAAATATTTTGATTTTTTTAAAAAAAATCTAATTAAATATTTAAATAAATTGTTCTCTGCCATGTTATAAACTAGTATTGTGTGAATGCTGACAAACCAGAGTATAAAATTTACTGGATTAGCAAAAGTCAATCTAGTTTTCACTACCTAGGCCAAGTACAAGTTAAATAGCATGTACAGTGGAAAAAAAGTTAGTGGTCTTTATTATTAGCAACACTGTACATTTTAAATATATGGTTAAATTCATAAGTGTCATCTTTATCTGTACTCTGTAGTATAGCTGGAAGTGCAGATAAGAATGCTATTACTGTATAAAGGAATCAAAAAGTGTCATCCCAGGGATTTAAAACATTTTCAATTTGTAAATATTTCTTCTTGTTTTAAGACAAATTCCCATTTTGCCTATATGGCATTTTCCCCTCCCCCCACTCTTAATGCAACTCAAGCAAACACCCTATAAATATGAACCCAAAGATTAGTCTATAAATCTGAAACATACAGTGAATGGTAGACATTTCTATTTGAGATGTGAAATGTCACTCCACAGTGTTGTAAAAAAAGCAGACTGGACAGTTTATAGTAGTTTGTGTGTAGTAGTATGGTTCTGAAGCTAGCCTTCCATATGTGCATCTTGAACTGTTGAAGATCACCACCGACCCAGCGTAGGATTCAAATGAGGCACCATACTACGGTGAGAGCTGCCACAATGCCGTTCAGTATTGCCATACTATAGCCCATGTGGAAGGAATGCCCGGTCAGTCTCCTAGAGAGAGAAACAGAATGCTAATTAACACAACAAAAACAGTAAGAATCAGAACTCACAAGGAAGTTACCCAAGGTATATTTAGAACCATAAAGGCCTTAAAGCAATAACTATTTAAGAGGACTGGAGAGTGACATCTAGGTCTACAATTCAAGACAGGCTTAGGATAGTGCGTGATCACGCACTACCTGATGGCTTTTCAGGGGGTTGGGACTATCAGAAGCAAATTAGATTTTGTTGGGCTCCTAGTGAATTTCTGCCCATATTCACAAAAATCTCATAACAAGCATCCTTGTTTACCTCTCTGCTCAGACTACAGAGAACTGACTGGGCATGAAGACTGAAATACACCTAATTTTAAGAAGCAAATATCCTGGGGTGTGTGTGTGTTTGTTTTTTTTTGTTGGGTTTGTTTTTTTTTGGGGGGTGGGGGTGGGGGCGAGGAGACGCATTGTTAACTAAAGTGTCCCTAAGCAATAACAAAAGACAAAACTGGGATAAGCAGAATTTTATCTACATTGAAACACATTCTAGGATTTCCAAGAAGCATCAGCAGATTAAGAATTCACCAAAACCATCTCTGCCAAAGAACAGCTTATACATCGTTGGCAGTATTTTTCAGCCTATCATACAAGTCCCATCTAAAGCTGAACCAAAGGAGAGGAAGAAAATTTGCATTAAACCAGGTCACCAAATATTGACAAAAACAGAAGTCTATAAATCCCTACCCCCACCACCCACTTTTCTGGCCAGCAGTAGTATGCTTATTGCTACAAACCGGTAGCTCTACAACCACTGGATCTTTCTAATTTACAAAGTACAGTTAATGCAAGCTTTGTATAATATAACCAGAAATATATTCTGCCACAAAAGTCTAAGCTTTCATTTAAAATACACCTCTACCCTGATATAACGCAACCCGATATAACACGGGTTCGCATACAATGCGGTAAAACAGGCCTCCCCCACAAGGGTCTGGGAGGCAGGAGCTGGGGGGGGGGGCACTTTTGAGGGCCCCGCAGGCCCAGAGTGGTTTGGGTGATTAGCAGCGGGCCAGGAGCAGCCTGCTCCACTTCCCTTGCCCTGACCAAGTCACTTGGGGAAGGGGGTTTGGGGGAAGGGATCCCTCCAGCACTCACCGGCAGCGGCAGAAGCGGAGCAGCCCGGCCCCAGCCTGCTCCACTCCGCCAGCTCCCAACCACGGCGCACTGCTTCCCGCCACCGGTGAGTGCGGGGGGCTTCCTTTCCCCAACCTCCCCACACTCATCGGCGGCGGGAAGCGGAGTGCCAAGGCTGGGAGCTGGTGGAGTGGAGCGGGCTGGGGCCACATTGCTCTGCATCCCACAGCTGCCAGTGAGTGCCTGTCAGGGGGCGGGGGTGTGTGGATAGGGGTCAGGACAGTCAGGGGACAAGGAGCGGGGGGGTTGGTACAGGGTGGGGTCCTGGGGGTGATTAGGGATGGGGGGGGGCGGTCTCTGGAGAGTGAGGTCAGGGGACAAGGAGCGGGGGGGGGGGGGGGGGGCAAAGCAAGGTCGATATAACACAGTTTCACATGTAACGTGGTAAGATTTGTCGTCTCCCGCGGACCGTGTTATATCGGGGTAGAGGTGTATGCTGTTATCTTTTATGGTTCTGAAGCTAGCCTTCCATACGTAAAACTGTGCAGTGCTAACCGAGTCTACAAACTGAAACAGAAACTTCAAGGTATGAATGGCCCCTATTTGTCTCAATGTAACACTAACTCAAAAACTTGATAATGTAAAGTGACAATGATTTAACAGATGATCATTTTACCAGTTACATCCAGCTAACCTGTATATTCCTCACTGTGGGACTCAATGAAAGGTAACAGTCAGTAGAGCTGTTTGTAGTTAAAGGCTGCTGGGATGGAAATTAGTGGTTTACCATCAACCATGCTCACTCTGGCTGGTGCAACAGCTGAGAGCGTTTGATGACAACCATGCTCTCTCCCTAAAACCCCCACTCATTACAGCCACTTCTTATCTCTTACTGGGTGCCAGCAAATGGAAAATCTCCCTCCCAGGGTGCACAAGCCTTTATTTAGCTTTTCCTCTGGCAGACAATATGCAGTATGAGATATCAAGACAATTCTATGGCACAATAAAAATTTAAAAATTTGAGCAGAGAATAAATTGAAACATTCCAAAGTAAGTGATTCAGCAACACAAGGAATATAACCCACATTGTATTATTCTTTTCCACAGATAGTTAAGAACTCTGAATTTTGAAGCAGAAAACAAGCAGCCTCGGTGCAGAATTTAGGTCCAGCATGCTAGAGAGTAGAATGGAATAATTAAAATAGAAAACAATTTATTTTAGAGACTTACAATATACTTAAGCATTTAGAACTGTCAGGTTAGTACTTTGCAAAAACTCTAGTACAACACAAAGTGACAGTTCTACGTTAACTGCAGAAAACGTGTAGCTGTGTCAGGGTCAAATCTAAGCAAAGTATCCAAATTATAATACATCTCAGAACTAATTACTTTCCTTTTCTAATTGAACTAAGTCACAGATCTACCTGCAACTGATCATATTTTCTGAAGATTTTATTTCAGGAAAACTTGATTTTGTCTCCTTAACAGGTTAACCTTGCCAAGTGCACTGTAAAAATTAAACAAAGCCTGAAGAGTCTATCAAATGCTTTCCAAAGTTCCTCTATAGTGCAATACCAAAACAAAAGATGCAAGAATGATAAATTATGACTATGTTAAAAGAATGCTGAAGTTGCACTGTAACTGAAAGGCATGAATTAAGGTTGCATGCACAGGTTTAATACTGTCTACCCCTGCACTTGCATTACAATACAGTCTACTTACACAATACATTTTGTGTGGCACACACTGAGCAAAGCTCTGCAGCTCATCTCAGTAACTGCAATTTATTTATAAATGTAGTTATATTTAGGAGGTTAGTTCCACCTCTGTCCGCTTTCTGTTCTTTCAGAGCACCTGTCTCAGGTCTTGAGCCTCTTGCCCTTACCTGCCTCAGGATGGAATCTTACAATTCTACTCAGACTGGCATTTGGGTGCACTATCCTTGTACAACAACCCCTCATTACCAGGCAGGTCCACCTGTTTGAGCACCTACGTGATTCTTTGGGAATCTGTGACCAGCGATACTGACCACCAGCATTCTTAAAACAAAGTGTTTTTACTTAGCAGTTGAAACAAATCATTAGAGAGACAACAAGAATAAATACAGGCCTGAGAGACTGACTAGTCCAGTGGTTAGGGCACTCAACTGGGAGGCTCAGGTTCCAGTCCCTGCTCCAATTACCAGTTTGTTTGTTTTTTAAATTAACAGTGGAATAGCTCCAATAGGAGACACTGAGACTCACCCCAACCACACAACCTTGAATTACCCAATGGCCCAGTGATTAAGGTACTCACCTAGGAAGACCTGGATTTAAGTCCCTGCTCCAAATTAGGCAGAACTGAGATCTGAACGCAGGTCTCCCACATCCTGGGCCAGTGCCCTAACCACTGGGCTACTGGCTATAAGGGAACTGGAACAACCACTACGACCTCCTGTTTTTCTTGAGAAAGAGCTTTTTCTGGATCAGGAGTTTACCTGCAGAAGAGGGTTCACAGCTGTGAATTCCAAGCTGTTAAGTGCCTCCCTGAAGCCCAGAGTTAGGCGCTTAACTCCCTTTCAGGCAGGGGACTTAGGCCCCATCCCTCTCTTTGGTACTTCTTACTGCCTAGCTTAAGCAGCTCCACACTTGCATAGTGGTTTTAGTCAATCTTTCTTCGATGCCTAACTCCCCATGTGTTGTATGGAGCCTGGGCACCCAACTCTAGGCTGTGAGTTCCATAAGCTGGCAGGACAACTAAGCAGCCTATGAATTTGTCCTTAAGTTTTCATCAGAAAGTTCCTACCTCTCAGTCTCAAAGACGAATTGAATGCAAGCCCATACTATACAGTAGCGTCTTCTTATATTTACAAACGGTGCCCCGCTACTGCTCACCGCTTGCCCATTCTGTGGTGAAAACAGACCACAGAGACTTTCCTGATGCTTATGAAGTTCCAGCTGCTGCAGTTAAAAAACAAACAAAAAATCCAATCGGAACAATTTTCACTCTCCTACTGAAGGACACCACAAATGAAGACATAGATAGAAGGTAGCACGCTCCCCCCCCCCCCAAGCAGCTGCTGGGAAGTCTCAAATGTAGACACCTACTAGTGAACGAATATTGGAAACTGAGCCCTATGTGGGGACCACAAACAGCACCCTAATACAAGTTCCAGCATGCTCTATTTGCAAGCAACTTGGGATGGTGAGGGGTAAGCATGGCTTTTTCCTGGACAAAGGAGGTTGTAGCCAATTAATTCACTGTATCACTCACATATTATCTTATATGCAGTCAATGTGTGATGAACAGATACAAGTAGAACAGGACTATGGGAGTAGAAGATAGACAATTAGGTATATAAGTAAAGCCAGGCTGTAATGCAAAGCCAACAGGCTAAAGCCTGTAAGATTTCAGCTTAGCCACACTAGGCCTCAGGCTTAAGGAGGCTTGACATGAGTGGGTGACCTAAGACTAACCCTATGCCAATAAAACCACATGATTACTGTAAAGGATGGGCCAATAGGTGATGTTACGGAAAATAAGTCACAATGTACCTGTCCACACTGCAAGACACCTGATTGTAACATTATGGAAAGTTCTGTTCTGACCACAGGTTACTCTGGAAACAGGCTGACATAAGCAGGGCACCTCAGAATTTATGGGGTGTAGAAGTACAGATAAGGAAAATGTAGGCTGGAACTGTCATGCATATGCATAAGGAGTTAGGCACGGTCAGAACAAGGTAAGAGGTTCCCTGGTTGGGCTAAAGTGGGAAGACCCCAGCAGGAACCACCCCTCGATCAATGACAACCTGTTGAGAGACCCACTAGACTAATATTTTTGGGTATGTGAGTATGCTTACAACATTGGCTATTGCTTGTGCTTTCTCCACTTGTGTAGGTGTGTGCATGTGTCTCTGTGTAACTTAAAATGCAAATGATTTTTTTTTATTTGTAACAGTGTTTGCCGTCACTATTTGTTCTTTGTGTGCGCCACAGTATCTCCCAGTCTAAGAGAACCGTAAAGATTAACTTTCACCCTATTAATCTGTAGCACTACAGGAGCTGAGCTAACTCCCTAGGGACACTACAGTTTAACCCAAGACTACCCAGTCAATTTTAAATAGAGGCTACAGGCCCTCAAACCTGTTTAGTCCTCTGATATTTAGGCATCTGGCAAATTTTTCTATCCCCATGTATAAGCGTGTGCACAGACACATGCAAGGGAGTGGACAGGTAAGTGTGTCTATGTAAGACAGTGACATTGACAGAGAAGTTAGAGAAGTGGGTGAAGAGGAAGATCTATTTTCGTGGGAAGAGACGCAGCATATATGCTGGATGGCATCATGGAAGTTAATCCGAGGATACTGTTCTGTATTAATGACTTCAAAACACCTACATCCAAATACTTGGCAGAGCCCTCAACTTTGCTGGTGTTGGCAGACAGAAACTTCAGTGGTGGAGCCTTGATTCACTGCAGTGAAGCAAGTGCCGTTATCACACATGCAGGCTGAGGTCAGATGAAATAAAGTGCATGTCCAGATGCCCTAAGCCCTATTGCTGCTACTTTCACAAGCTTCCCTCTATCCCCATTAAGTCTCCTCCTATGCCCTGGAGATAAACTGGAGAGATTAAAGCATAAAACCCACTGGATGCAAGAACAGTGATTTTGGGAAGGTTGTACTCTTCTCCCCTTCAAGTTTTTGGAAGGTCAGGGTCACTTCTTAGGTTGTCCCTTCTCTTCTTCTCCCCCTACAAGCATAGCAGTGGGCCCCCATTGACACACATCCTGGAAATATGTCTAACATGCAGGTGCTCAACTCCCTTCTCTGTCTGAGACAAGGCAGCACAGAGGAAAAAGTGCTGAGTCTGTGACGGTGCTCTGGTCCCCATGTTGTCCATATGGTGACTGAAACACAACAAGAAGAGGAACGCTGAACTTCTAGTAGAACTTCCATGAATGGGTAACTGCATTTTTGAGCCATGTTAATACAACAGTAGCTCATCACAAGCAAGGAATGACTATTTACAAGTGGATGGACTAGAGTACATGCTGCTTCTTACAATGCAAAAGGAGATACATTACAAAAGCTTTTCATCACATTTAAGTATTTAAATCAAAAGATAAGAACAAGTATGAAAACATAGCATCAATAATTTTTAGTTTTGCCATATTTTTGCACCAGACCAAACCTTCTAAGACATCTTCCATTGTGTAATAAGCAATGCTGCATTATTGTTGAACAGTGCCAAATTCAAGCAGGTGTATCAATAACACTTGGCACTGTCCAACTGATTTAATTTCTCATGTGACACCATATGGATTGCCAATCTGGTCTACACACTTGAATATCAGGGAAAAATACGAGACAAAAAAGCTCTGAGGTAATACAAAATCAAGTTTTTCCTCTATTCAATAAAGATTTCATAACTAGTGGTAGAAATAATAGATATTTAAAGTTAAAAGATTAAAGCAGATATTAAGCCAAATTTATTCATATTGAACAGAAATACCTGAGATAGTGAACATATGGAAAAGTGCTTACTTGGCTCACATTTTCTACAATCAATTAATTTTCCCATTTATCTATTATTTCACTCTGCAGGCAATTCCCCAGTGCAATTAAACATCATTTTGAGGACATCACACTTTAAGGATGGCATCTTCAGCAACTTGAACACAATACTCTTTTCAGATATAGAACATTAACAACAACATTTTCCCATACGTGGAACCATTTTCCCAAGCTGCTAATTCTGTGCTATGTTTGCAAAAAAAGGTTAGGGGTAAAATTTTAAAAAGGGACTCAGTGACTTCGTAGCATAAGTCCCAGTGACTTTCAGTGAGGTTTAGGAGCATAGGTCACTTATGAAAATGGGATTTAGGAAGTTTGAAAAATTTACCTTAAAAACTTTTTTCAAGGTGAAGTCTTTCCTTGCAGCATCTATCCTTATCCCATTACAATCTGTAAGACAATATTTTGCCACTGTCATCTAAATGTACCCATGACATTCCTGTAACAGTCCCTCAATCAGATCTTCAAAAATCATCTTAATTCAGGAGCAGTCTCTGTCACCGACACTCAGGAAATGGCAAAGATCAAACATCCCATTAGCTTTTCCCACTGCAATAGGTAAAGTTTCATGTAATGTGGCATACTTGATCTTGAAAAGCCAGAACATTTGCAACTATCTTGAAATGAGTACAAATCTTTTCCATTTTACTAATTAATTCTTCTACTGTAAAATTAAACATGGTCATGACTCCCGTTTTCTACCACTTCCTTAACTTTAGGCACAGGTGCATCAGACAGATTTGTACATCTGAGGCTGAAAAATCACTAGACACCTACCACTCATTTGTAGGGTGGAAACTATTAGTCTACAGTTAGAGTGAGAACCAAACCTCTGCAAATTCAACAAGGAAATCAAATGCCCAGCCTACCTTCCAGAAGTTACTAGATTCTAGCAAACCAAGACCTCTAACGTCTAAACTAGATACCATTTGCTTCTTTGATTTACCCTGGATCTCTTGAGGTTAATCCACCACAACTACTTCCCTTTTGTTTTCAAGATTTGTTTTTAACCAATACTGCAGTGTTCATAGAAGGCAGGTGATAGTAAAAAATGGGGATTACTTGTTTGATTAGTTCTTGGGGTTCAGAAATATATTTTATATCAGCAGTAAATAGAGAAATCCTGAATCCAAGCAGAGGCAAGGCATGGGGGGTGGGGGAGGAGGAAGAGGGGGAGGACGGACACAGGGTTACGTGCCACTACCCCTCCCTCATTTCTGCAAGCGCAGAGCTGCACAGCCGAAGGAGGCTGTGTCTGGGCTCCACTGACTCTGCAGCTGAACGCCACATCCTGGGTCCTAGTGCCAGTCATGCTCCCCTTCTGTGTGCTGGGAGCCTTCCTGTTTTCTGTGCAACAGTGAATGCCCGTGATGGGGTTGGGTTATGGCAGGGTGGGAAGGGGTAAGAGGCAGTGGGGATGGAATAGGGCAGGGGGATGGAGAAGAAAAGGGAATGGGGGAATCATGGGGCAGGGGGAGGAGTGGTAGCCCAGCATGTGGCATCCCCTTGGCAGCAGCTGGGGCTCCCCCATTAAGCAGGCCCATCGAACCCTCACAAGCCCCACCCCACTACACCTAGACCCTTCTGACAAGACCCCCCACTGATCTCCAACCAGCAGCACCTGGACCGCCACCCCATTAAGCTCCCCTCCCCCAGCACCTGGACCCCCTCTCTCTGAGTCCCCCACACCAACCCCCTGCCAAGCCCCATCTCCCTACACCCAGACCCCCATGCTGAGACCCAGCCACCTTCACCTGGATCCCCTGGCGAGTCCCATTGCCCCTGCACCCAGAATACCCCAAAGAGCCACTGTGCATCCAGATCTCCCACTGAGCCACTCGTACCCAGACTGCCCCACAAAAAAGCCTCCCACCCCACACGTGGATCCATACTGCTGGGCTGAGCCTGCCCACCCACACCTGGTGCAGAACCCCGGGATGTTTCTGGGGCAGAACCAGCCCTTGGCCTGTGTCAGGGTCACATGCAGCCTCACTGCCACGTCCCTGTACCGGCGGAAGTGCAGGCTTCAGGGTGATCTCCCACCTCAATGCAGTCAGTGGCCTGTGCTCCCCACTGCCATGCTGGAGCCATTTATTTATTGACAAAGAAAATTTGCAGAATTTTAAAATATTGTGTGCACAGTTTTTAGCGCAGGATTTTAATTTTTTTGGCAAAGAATTCCCTCAGGAGTAAATCCTGTGTGCAAGCAGCCACAATTCCTCCCAGCATTAATGGTAGCAGCTCCAGAACTGCTGGCTCCAAGGAGCAAAAGTCTAAATTTTTCAAAAGCATCTATAAATTTTTCAAAAGCATTTCAGATGCTTCCATTTTTCATTACCCCACCTGAGACACCAAGGGCCTGATTTTCCAGATGTGATGAGCACCAATAGTTTCAATAGACTTTGCTGGAAGTTATGGACGTTTAGCACCACTGCAAACAGGGCCTTGTGTGTCTTAAGTCAAACACTCAGAGGCATCCAAGTGTATCAACTAAAAATTTAGGCTTAACTCAGCATGTAAAAAGTTTCTGGTGCTCAAAAACGAACATGTTTTTGTTATAACCACCCCTCTCTTTAGTTCTATTATAATCAGCCATATGACATCTGTTCATTAATTCATAGCTTGAAGAACCCTATTCCATGCAGAGGTGGCTCTCTAGAACTATAAGAGGAACAGTTAATATTGTATTCATTCTCAATTTCACAGTGCTTTAGGAAAGAAACTGTTTTATTCATTTATATGGAATACATGGGCTCAAAGAGTCAATGGTGTTAATATAACCCAGTTACTGTCCAACATTAAACAGTTTTAAACAAGGTTTGGTATAGAGAGACCTCAGCCTGCTTAGTACCATGGCAAACATACCATTAAACATCCTTTTAATCTTTAATAACTGTTCTCTCTGTCTTAAAGTGTTACAATAAGGCTTTCATTTTAACATCCCTTGTTCTTTCCTTTCCTTTCCGCTAGCGAGTTTTTAAAAGGAAAAAACCCCTTGGTTTACAGTCTCTTAGACAGTAATAACTGTCATTTTTGGGGAAAAGAGACGTTAGTTGTGACAGGAAACAACAGCAGTGAGGACAGCTTCAACCTAAGACTAACATACCAGAGGAAAGAGAAAAGAACAGCAAAGACAGAAAATAAAGCTTGTCTCTGGTGCTGATTCTCACTTGCAACCTCACTGCTGGAAAAACACAGGCTGAGCACACGTCTATCAGCCACTCTGAGAGCTGCAAACCCATAAGCCTTGGACTGTCTACGGCCCTGCTTTTAGCAGTTTTTTCTGGTCACAGGCATACAACAGTGTTGCAAAACATACCATCTTGGCTGGCTAAGCCAGGCTCTTTGAGAAAGAAGGGAAAGGAGAGGCATAGGAAAGAAGAAATAAGGTAGGGAAGGAAAACGACATGTGTTGGAAGGAAAGAGACACTCTCACATCCCAGGTGGTGGCTGGGATTCAGCTCGAGCCAGCAGAGGTGGTGATGTCATCTGGGGGACTCTCTCTGGCCCAGTCTTGTCAGGACATCTCTTAGGATCAGGATGACAAAGGCCTGGGGTCCCAGAAGACGGTGGGGGTGATGGCCATCCCGGTAAAGCTTTTCTCCAAAAAAAATCTCTCTTTAAGGACCTGGTAATGGGGTGCCACAAACCTCCTGTAAGCACCCCCTTGTTCGACTGGATGTGCCTGCACTTTCTCTCTGCTTTGTGGTGAGTCTTCAGCAACCCAGCCCTCCTGCCGAGTCACACACAGTCTGTATGTGAGCTAAAAATCAAACCCTTTCCGTGATACAAGTCCAACCAGGCCTATCTCAAAGCCCTCAGTAATGCCTCTACCTGCAGCCCTATTCCTGGGCTCACTCCTCAGTCAGTGCAGCAGGGCCTATCGCAGTACCATGGTCCAAACTGTCTGTTATCCCCTTCTGGGCTCTCTCAAATTGTCCCTGCTCTTCGAACAGTCCTGGCCCTGGTATGGGGACATGTCCCCCAAGGCTCCCTCCCTGGAGATTCTTCATTTCTTTGGGCCTTTCTAGCCCCAGCTCTTCAGCTGGGCCGCTAAAAGAGTTCAGTTCCACTTCTGGGCTGTATCAAAGTCCAGGTCACTTTCACCCAGTGGCTGGTGGGGTGAACTCAGGCCCGTCCTCTACTCCAGGTCCCAGCCTAGGCCCTATAGATAGAAGCCGTCTGTCGTGTCCCTTCAACTAAGCCGCACTGCTGCCACAGTTCCCTGGGCCACTTACCTAGCTCATTCTTCACCCTTACCTCAGGGTCTGGGCCTGGCTGAGTCCCAGCAGCCAGCCTGGAACTCCTTCCTATCCCGTCCTCCCACCCCCAGACTCTGCCAGGACTGCTCTGTCTGAGGTCCTGTAGCTCCCTCAGCCAACCAGGGACACCATCCACACCCCTCCAGCTTTAGCAAGCAACTGACCTCTGCTCTGCACTGCAGCTCCTTTTATATGGGCCTGTTGGGCTACTCCCTGCAGCCCATCTCTGACTGGCCGCATCCCATGCCACGACTCTAGGCCACTTGGAGGAAACTGGCCTTTTCTGGGGCATGGTGTGGCAGGGCCACGAGGCCTCCAGCAGGGGATCTCAGGGCCTAGTCCACCCCATCACAGATCCCAAAAGGGAGGGATGGATGGCGGAACTGGGTGTCCTCTCACTGGTTTGTCCACCAATTAGGCCTAGTTTCTCACATACCGATTTCAGTTCACTGATTTCTGGTCTCATCATGGTCTTGTTTATTAGGCATAATCTTAACAATCCTTGAATTATATCAGTAGGCCTTTTTGTTTGGACTAATTTAATCTCTTTTGCACGTTATCCCATCAACATTGGTTATAGGTTATTACAAGTTTATAAAACTTTACACTTTTTTGTTTTTACACAGTTGAGCTCACGGTTTGGGTAAATCTGTAGGCCCAATTATTGCAACAAACTTATGATTCCTGAAGAAGAGTTCGGAGGAGTAACTAAAGAAGCTACTTACACCACAACAGAACCACAAGACTGGGGGTTAGGTGCTAGCCCTGTCCTCTAATCAGTCCCCTGAGCCTAGCTGCAAAAAAACGTTTTTTATGCTGTTACAAACTTTCCAAGATAGATTCTTACCCCCCCCCCAAAAAAAGAAAAAAAAAGAAAAAAGTTAAAATCTTGCATCCAAACACCAGACTTCCCAAAATGTGTCTAAATTAAATCTGAAGTAATTTTTTTCCTGACAAACTAGTATTTTACAATATATACTTTAATCATTTTCTTTTCAGTATATATCGAGAAGTTCCTTGAATTTAAAGACTTTGGACCCAACCATTTTTATCTACACTGAAAAAAACTATTTAAAACAATCATAATTAAGGAGTGATATTTAACAGTATTTTGCTAGGATTAAAAAGTTCTAAAATACACCTTTAAAGAGGTTTTTCCAACCAGGTGCATTTGGTTTGGTTACTGAATTTCAAGGTGAATACACCCTGAAGCTCCACAGAGGAGACACTTAACACCCTTCGGGTATGGAAGCTATTTTGTGTGCAAGCACCCACCCTGCTGGCCACATTACAAAATGCATTGCTTTATCCGCCATTTTTTGAAATTGTGACATTTATGTGAATAAAGGTTGTAAACTTCTCAGTCCAATTTAAAAGAGTAATGTGCCATCAAGATTTTTATTTTTACTTATACAAATAAAAAAAATAAAAATATTGATGGTAAGTTGCTCTTTTTTACAGATTACTGTTGGAATCTATAAAATGAATTTAAATATATTTCCAACAATAAATTGTAAAAAAGTTTTAAACAAAACATGCAAATGAAGTTAACTCCATTCTAACTACCTTAATGTTCCATAGTAACAAGAAAACCAGTTTTAGCATTCCTTCCCCCTGGTTCTGTATTTAAAAGCATAGATATACTAGTAGCTGACTTTCCATAATGAAAGCAGCAAAACATGTATATTTACCCTTTTAAACAAATAAGTCAATTAATATATGAAAGGTGAATATACTTAATCAGTAGTATAGTTTATTTCAAAACTGGAAACATTATGACCCAACATGAATATACAAAATATTGTCCCGGTATTCTATTATAAGGGCTGCTAATTTTATAAAGGATAAAAGACATGCTATATTAATAAGGCAGTCTTAGTCAGATATTTTAACATTAAAAATGATCAAACATTTGCCTCGCATCCTTTCATGATGCGTACAAAAAAATTAAAAGCGTGAGTGCTGTTTAGAGTAGCAGTTAAATAGGTATCTCTGTATTCTTCTGAAAACGTGTCTTAACATTTCCCCCCATTATTGGCAAAAAATTAAACAGTGAAGGAAATTCACTGACAACTTACTTCACTGAAATTTTTTTAAAAAAGTCAATTCACACACACACACACACACACACACACACACAAAAATAAATAAAAATGCTGAGACACACCAACTCCAACACTTGTCAATTTCAAAAGATAAGTTAGAATTGGTTACAGGTAATACACTTGCCATGAAGCTCTTCCGCTAATTTTTGAGGTTTTAGTCATATTTTCCTATTGTAAAATGCATCTTACATATTGCTGCATAAAAGACCCAACTAATAAAAACCACAGAAAGATTATTTTCTATAATTTCATTTGGATAAAACTCAGATTTCAGTTGTAACTGTAGATAAAAGTTTTCAGAAATAAGTGAATTTAAGTTCATTATGTCCATTTAAAGAAAGTCACAACTTAAACATTAAATATTCTAACTTGAAATACTGTGTTTCCATATTTAACATAACATAAACCAGTCTACTTGGTTGTTAGATATTCTTTCTGTATATTAGAGAGTTTCTCTCAAGCAAACTTTCTAACTAAACGATTCAAAGGAATTTTGAAGCTCTTCTTGATTTGCAGCTGTGGCCTCAGCTTCTTGGGTTTAGACAGGATTTATGCACCATCATCATGAATGGGAGTCAGAGGATCAACAACAAAAACCAAGGGAGTACCTCAACTCCTGCCTCAAAGCAGGAAACTGAAGCAAGGCTGGGTATCAGTTTACAGCCCAGTTTTAAAACCTAAGTCTACTAGACATATTATTAAACAGTCAGTCAAACAGTTTTGGAAAGATCCAGAATCATTCTAATCTTAATACACTAGTTGTAGATCGGAATTGCTTATTTTATTGCTGCTTAAATTGCTACTAACAAAAATTAGAAATACTAGATAAACAAGTTGGACTAGGCAGTAACTGAAGCAACTGTAAAACCTCTCTTGTTAAACTAAGTTCACCACAAGAGAAGCCAGAATCAGAAGTGTCTATTTACTTTAATATATTTTCAGAGAGGGGCTCAAAGTTGAGATTCAACTATCTTAAAGTATGTATGTGAAAGGTCACATCATTCCAGTTTTAAAAACCTTTATTTGTAGAAACCACGTTTATTTCAAAATGCCTATAAACTTATGAAAGTACAACCCAACTTCTTTCAAGTTTATTTTTGACTTAAAAACACAAGCTTAATCACATGAAACTCATATTCTAGTCATAAAGTCATCTCTCACATTTCAGGTTACGTTTGAGGACTAGCTGGATGCTACAGTAACACCTCAAATTTTGTCCCAACTGTAAGAACAAAAAATAAATAAAAAGATCCATATATCCACACACACACACACACACACACACACAAATAAAATTTAAAAAATGGATATGCAAGAGTCTCTTAAAATACTCAAAAATGTCTAATAATGTGTGGTTAGTTTGGTGTAGCCTGTTTAATAAGCCTGCTTCATTACAGAAATCCTTAATTCTCTTCTACCAGAGTACTACATCAACTTGCTTTACCATATCCATGGAGACTGCTTCACTTGATATAAAGACATGTATTAAAAACAAAATAGATTTCAGTAGACTACTTCCCATATAGGTAGTCAAAACAGCTACAACTGGAGCAAACAGTACCCTCTCCTTTGACAGGCAAGACCAGCCTGTCTAATTTTAATTTATTTTTTTAAATCTCTATTATTGGTACACTAAGGACTGGAATGCTTAATCTATCATCTAGTATTCACTAAGGGCAAGTCTACACTACAAAATTAAGTCAACCTAAATTATGCTGACATATAGTCACCGCAGTAATTGAATCAGTTTAATATGGCCACACTACGTTCCTTGGGTCAGTGGTGCATGTCCTCACCAGACACTCTTGCACCCATTTAACTGCCAGTTCCTGTGTCCTTCAGATCAGTTAAGGCACACTAAGAGAGCAACATGAAACTTGTACAGCCACTGCTCATATTGTATCTATTGTGTCTTGTGACTAGTTAGGTTGACAATTCAATCCTTGGAATTACATTTATTTTTTAATAAGTACTTACTTGAATCGTGCAGGTGAAAGTGGAGTCGGAGGAAACATTCCTGGTTCAAAGGAATCAAAATAAGTCACCGTCCAAGAAAAGCTGCAGCAGGAGAGCCCTGTCATCAAGGCTAGAACAAACAGACCCCAAAATCCTTCATGGGGGATAAAGAAAAGTTTCTGTAAGTATAACACTAAATTTGAGAAGATTTTCCACAGAACACAGCTTTGCAATATAGCATAAGTGTTCTACATCCCTGAAACAAAATGGTACATTTCTAGTTTCTTTTTTATCTTAACCATATACTATTTAGAGAGACGAGGGGGGTGAGGTAATATCTTTTATTAGACCAACTTCTGTTGCTGTGAGAGAGACAAGCTTTTGAGCTTACACGGAGCTCTTCACCTGAAGAAGAGCTCTGTGTAAGCTCAAAAGCTTGTCTCTCTCACAGCAGAACAAACTGAGCAGAAACCTTTGCAAAAGTTAAAGTTATGTGATTTAAACGGAATCTAAAATTGCTCTATGTATTTAAGACTAGCTCCAGGCTTTAGACCCAGGGGGAGCGCCGAGACTCTAGCTACAAGAGGAGTGCAGTTTCAGCCCCAGCGCTCCCCATCCAGTTAAAGGCCTGAGCCCCGGCACTCTCCTTCAGCTGAAGCCCAGAGCAGAGCCATGGGGAGCCCCAAGTTCCGGTGCCCCCCTGCGGGGCTGGAGCTGGGAATGGGGCCGTAGGGCTGAATGTCTAAAGCCCTACCCCACAAGAGCACCAGGGCTCAGAAGCCCCAACCCTCACTCCCTGCCCAGAGCCCTAACCACCCCTACACCTGCAACCCCCACCCTTCCCCTGCTGAAGCCCATAAAGTCTTGTTCAGAATTATGGCACATTTCAGAGTTACGAATAACCTCCATTCCCAAGGTATCCATAACTCTTGAGGTTCTACTGTATGGCCATTCTTATGTTATGTTTAGGGCCCTACCAAATTCATGGAGCATGAAATCTGGTCTTTTGTGTGCTTCAACCCTATACTATGCAGATTTCACCAGGGAGACCAGCATTTCTCAAATTGGGGATTATGACCCAAAAAGAAGTTGGGGGGTGTCACAAAGTTATTTTAGGGTATTGCCACCCTTACTTCTGTGCTGCTTTCAGAGCTGGGTGGCTGGAGAGTGATGGCGGCTGAGGGCCCAGCTCTGCAGGCAACAGCACAGAAGTAGGGATAGCAGTACCACAATGCCCCAACCCTCAATAACCGTGCAACCCTCCTCCCACCCCCACAACTGCTTTTTGGGTCAGGACCCCATCAATTACAACACAGTAAAATTTCAGGTTTAAATAGCTGAAATCATGAAAATCCCATAGCCATGAAATTGACCAAAATGGAACTTGAATTTGGCAGGGGTCTAGTTATGTTCTTAAGAATAAAGGACAAGGCACATGCATTCACTGTAAATCATTTTCAGTTAGTTATGACAGTAAATGCTCAACTTCCTCTCCTTACATCACCGACATTTTTAAAATCAAGACAATATAACTTTCTCTGAGGAAAGCATCTACCAAATGTGAAAGAGCCAGTTGTGTGTTACCACAGAACAAAATAAAACAGGCAGCTTTTTCATGCCTAGATTTCAGCCTTGGGGAATTAAAAAAAAAAAAAAACAACTTCCCCTCTACCTATGAGATAATGAATGTAAAATAATTTCTTCCATATTCCAATTTTTACAAATAATAAATGCAGAGAAATATGTGCTTAACATAAAAGTTCCATGTGAACTCTACATGGATTGGGTTCTGGCTAGTCAAGGCACTCTCAATCACCTGCTACTAGTAGCATCAAGTAGACATGCCCTAGCAATAAATGAACTGAGTCACAAGCTCCCCCGTTGTCCAAGAACCTGAGCGTTTACTCAATATGGCTTTTATTTAAGACAAGGTGATTTTTAGCCTCCTTTGAGCTGCAGAAGCCCTGAAAGAACCATATGAATGCATACCTAACAAGCCAGTTTCTATACCATCTTCATTCTTCTCTTTCTCAGTGCGCAAATCTACAGAGAGAGAAATCAGTTATGAAGCGTTTTCTAACAGCAATTGCAGAAAACACCAGCAGGTGCTCACTGTGCCGCGTCTACCCAGCAAAGGGGATGGCCATCAGCGCTGGTTCTCCGAGTAGTCTGTCCTTAAAGAGGGCTGCAGAGACAGAAGTTACTAGTATCCCAAAGCGACACACCGCCAGGCCCGCGCCCTGCGCCCCGGCAGCCGCAGCGCTGGGCTCGGACTGGCGAAACCTGGGTTCAATCCCCCCCTCACAGAAACCACCTCCTCCGTGGCCGGGGGAAGACATCCCGGGGCCTCCGCTTCCCGGCTGCAAGCGGGACCGATCCTCCGCCAGGGCGGGGACCGCGGGCAAAAGGGGTCCCCTCACCTTTGAGCACGAGGCAACCGATGGCCAGGAGGAAGGCGAGGGCGGAGACGGCCAGGAGGCAGCACAGCACCGAGCAGGCCCGGGCCGGCCAACGTTTCCCTCCCGGCGGAGCCATCAACACGCCATTCCGCTTGTGAGACAGCGGCGGCAACGGGGCCCCGCCCTGGGACACAGAGACACCGCTCGCTGCCTCCTCCTCCTCCCACAGCAGCTCGGCCTGCAGACTCCGAGCCACCACTCCGCCCCCCAACCAGGGCGTCCCGGGGGTCGCCCCCCGCCTGCTGAACCTGCCCAGCCGCCCGCTGTCGCCCACAGCCAACGACATGGCGCAGCCTGCGAGTCGCCCGGCCGGGAGGCGCGAAGCACCGGCCACAGGCTCAGAGTCAGCCCGAGGCGCGGTTGCCCAAGTTGTCGCCTACTTCTCCTGCGTCACGAGGCACCTACCAACCCGACCGCCCGGAGGGGCGGGTAGGAGAGACTAGCAGGAACTACTGACCCGGAACAGAAAAGACTGAACGCGGCATGTACCAACTCATGTCGCCGAAGGGGAAGACAGGATAACGTCTGTAACAAGGCCCCTACCAACTCGCACTCGAGGGGTGGTTGAGGACCGCGCACGAGTATCACTGATAGGAGACTATAAGGAAAGCGTGCTTCTCGCCCCCCCTCCTTAGGTGTCAGTGGTTCTTTCTAGCTTCCTTAGCCCCGCCTGCATCGCCCACGTGACCCCTTTCCCAGCGTTCCCTCCACTCATCCCCCCCGCCGCAGCTTCTTCCCCCTCGCGAGCTCCAGAGGCTAACGCGAGCAGCCCTCGCGCGCCCTCTCCCCCGGTGAGCGACGGCCCCCCAGCGCGCTCGACCGCCCTTTCTTTCCCCTTCCTCTAGCGGTGCGCGTCCCCTCGTCTGGTGCGGCCCCCTTCGCGCGCCCGATTCCGGCGCGACCCCTTTCTCTCCCGCTCCCCGCGGCGCGGGGCCTCTTTAGGCGCCCGATCCCGGCCAGGGTCTCCTCGTTCCTGCCTGCCGGACACCGCTAACGGTTTCGTGTACGGCTTCCGGGGGAGACTCCGCACGTCCATCCGTGTGCCGGGCTGGGCCGGGGGTCGCGATGTCGGGCGGGGACTCGGCGGCTGCCGCGGCCTCCCCTCAGCCGCTCCCCTTCTCCTTGCCGAAGCCCCCTCCCCTCATGCAGCTGACGCCGGGGGACGCCGTCCGACCCGTTGCCTCCGCTACGGACCAATCGCCGAAGAGTTCCCGGTTGGGAGGCCGCCCGGATTGGCCGGGTGGGAAGCCTGTCAGCCTCCTGGCCCCACTGCTCCCGCCCCGCGGGGAGCCCGAGCCTCTGATGCCCTTTGGCCCCTCGTCGCGGCAGCAACTTAGAGGGAGGCTTCTTGGCAGGTGTGGCGGGGGGAGCCTCCTGAACCCCTCGATGAGGCCGGGCGGAGTGGATAGAGGATCCCTGATGGTAAGTGAAGGGTTAAACGCTGCAGAGGGGAGGGGGCGGGGACCTGCATGGCAGCGTCGCGGAGGGGAGGAGGGAGATGGCTCCCGGCTGCATCCTGGAGGGGGCACCGCTGTGGGCGTGTAACACCATGGGAGCAGCTCTGCTCGCTTTCCTGGGAGCCTGGGCTAGAGCCTGAAGGGAACCCAGAACAGCAGGAGCCTGGCGACATCCCCTCGAGCCTTTCTTAGAAGCTCCCTCAGGGGACTTACGGGGTCAGCTACAATAGGAATAGTGAAGCGTGAGCCATGCACATGAGGACACTAATGCATCTCTAATGGCTCCTGCTGGAGCTGGAGAGAGGGGTTCCCTGTCGCTTTGTGGGGCTGGCTTGTTCTCCCACTGAGCTCCTCTTAGATTGTAAGCTCTTTGGGGCAGGGACTCCAGCACTTCGTTTTGTGAAAAATGCTGCATGCCCTTCAGGAGCTGTCTGAAGCAAAGTTCTGAGTGTATTTTGCTTCCCTGCATTTCTGCCCTGGTGGCCTAGGATTAAGAGTCCATGGAGAATGTTTGCTTCTGCAGTCAGCATTGCAAAGAGAGCTGGCCTATGTGAGATCCTTAGGAGAGCGTGGCAAGTGCAGTGTTATTGCTGGGTTGAGATGTTCTCACCACAGTGAAACTGAGAGAAGGGCTTGTAGTCTGGGGGCAACTGATTGGTAGTTACACCTGGGAGAAAAAGGGAGGAAAATGGCCTGAGATCAGAAAGGTTAGCCTTTTCCTGAGCTATATGGGGTGTGAGGAGGGAACTGGGCAGACTTTGTCCCTCCATCCATGATTATTTGTATAACATCTGGAGTTAAAGAAATGAGTACATTTCTCTTTCTACTGTGAGATCTAAACTTGCTCGGGAGTTTAAAAAGTACTTTGTGTTCCTTCCTAAATGTGCAGTTTATCAATATGTGCTTTTCTACTAACCTAAAATTTTAAAGTTCATCTCTCTCAATTTTATTATCCTGGTGGGATAATAATATTACATATCTTCCAGCACAATAAGTACAATAAGCAGAGAAAAGTAAAGAAAATTTTTAAAAACAATTGTGTGTGGGTTTTTTGGTTTTGCTTGTATATTTTTGGTTTTTTGCTAATGAGGATCCTCCCATAGAGACAAGTTATTTTTTGTTGAGTTCAATGCATTTTCTTATAAACAATTCAATGGATGTAAAATATGGAAATATAAGTTGGAAGCAGAATTATTTCTAAGCAGAATGTCTCTCATTGTTTGCTATGAGGTATTTCTAATTCTGAACATTTTGACTTGGTGACCAAGGATTATAGTAACTTCTGAACTACTATATGGAAAATTGTGATTATCAGGAATTGAAAATCCTGGTGGCTAATGATCTAGAATCTGCTGTAGTTTTGGCCAAGTATATATGGAGGGGGGGGGGAGAGGGGGAATTAAAAATCTTTCTTCTTCAACACACCAGGTGACCATATAAAGATCTGAAGCCTCAGATAGTATTTATCTGTAGTGTTAGTGCTATCTATTATTGGAAAGCTGGGAATCCTTGACAAATTGTGAAATGTTGCAAATTAAAATCACACTTCTCTTATTATCCTTTGCTTTTATTACACTTGAAATTCAAAATATTAGTGACTGCTTTCTCAATAAACACTAGAGCTAGAAACCATTATTTTGTATATCTGCAAGCTGAAATCCAAACTTTCAGTTAATATTTTCATTTTACAGTACCAATTGATGTTATATTGGTAGCTAAGATAATGTTGGTATATTGAAAAAGGGAAATTTTTGCAGAATAGTCATCAGTTTTAACTTATCTAAATCATTTTTCAGTATTTTAAAACCTTTCATATTTCCATAAACCATAGCTTTCCATATTCAAGAGGATCTGCAAGGACCCATTGAAATTAAAGTACAAAAATAATGGAGAAACTGTCTGGTTATTCTTTCAATTTAACCAGTGTCTTCAGTATTATTGAAGGAAGGAATCACAGTGGAGATGTCTCTTTATTTGTTTTATGTAACTAAAAAAGATTTTAAAAGTTACCTTCCACTGCCAAAAATACTGAAAACTACTATTTTAATTATTAGGTGTCACTTCTCCTTTAAAGCCAAAATAACTATGGTGGATCAGTACAAGATCAATCTTTTAAAATATACTTCTATGATAAGATGGAGAAAATTTGATCACTGACCATATTCTGATCGGTACAGATTTGCAATTTCTGTGTCTATTCTACTTTCTTTTAAGATTTTGAGTTTATCAGTTGTTTACTTGTTACTTTGACATCTTTTGATGAACATGCTAATAATTTGATGGATAAATCACTATGGAGCAAAGTGCCCTGTACAAAGTCAACTTCCATATTTATGAAAGCTTATGCTCAAATAAATTGGTTAGTCTCTAAGGTGCCACAAGTACTCCTTTTCTTTTTGCGAATACAGACTAACACGGCTTTTACTCTGAAACTTCCATACTATTTCACATTCTTGTAGATCACAATTCTCTCCTCACCCTGGGTCTCCTAGTGCCAGTAGTATTTATCTTAATAAAATTATTAAATCTGTTCTTATCCGTTTATTACCCTGCAAAGTATAGATTCAGCAGTAGGTTATTTTTTCACTGTTTTTTTTAGTAGAACTAATCTTCCTTTAGAACTATTGTTTGTTCTAAAAAGAAAAGTGTTTTGGCCATAAAAAGTTTAACGTATGATATAGATGTTTGTAGAAAAGATATAGAGAAAATTTTTTGGAGCCAATCTATAAGCAGCAGCATTGACATTACAGTAAATGTAGGAAGTAAATTTCTGTTTCCCTGCCTGTGTATACTTCCATTAAGCATAGTCAGATGGAATGGCATATGAAAATGTTTGCATCTATAGGTGTATTAGGCCTTTGTGTTATGCTTACACATTGAGGGAGTTTTCCAGGTTTTTTTTCCCTCTGTATTCTACTGGAATTTTTAAGTACATCTGCTAACTTCATATATATTAACGATTGCTGACCATCTTTAGTTGTCCGCTCTTCTAGAGTGTGGTCCATTTTAGAGCTATGTCATGAACATATAAGCATTTCGATGTAGCTAATTTTCTGTGTATTTTCCTTCATCCATCAGAAGATAAGATAGATAAGTGACCAAATTCCTTCTGTAATGGAATGTTTATCATGCACCTATTTTTTTTTGTTACATTTCCACAGTTTGTGCTTTGGGTGCTTTGATGTTAATATCTTTGTTTATTAACATTGTTTTTCAGATGGGGCATCCAGGCATGCCGCATTATCCACCTATGGGAATGCACCCGATGGGCCAGAGGCCACCGAACATGCCACCGGTTCCACATGGAATGATGCCTCAGATGATGCCTCCAATGGGAGGACCACCAATGGGACAGGTAAGGCAGCTTATCTGTGTCTTCCCCTCCTCCTCCCTCCCCCCCCCCGATCTGAGAGACAGGTAAGTTTCCCAGAGTTGCTTGGAAATAATAATGTTAATAGTCATTAAAATGTAGTGTTTCTATAGCATTGTCCATTGGTAATGCAGAAACTACAATTGTAACAAAAATAATGAAATTGTCTTGTGATTTCAAAATTTAAAATAAAAGGATTCGGTACTTGAATTCACAACTTTTGTTATTGTTAGTTTAGACAGTATTCTGTTAGTCTTTCAGGACAGATAAGGTACATGTAGCAGTGTGCAGTTCTAAAAACCAAAAATCCTGAAAACAAACAAAAAACTCCCCTTTTAATTCTAGCAAGAGACTGTAGTGTCATAATGTTGAAGCTGCAACGTTTCTGTTTCTTTGGCTCTGTGCTAAGAAAGTCTTGTAACCAGGGATAGAAGAAAATTACAGGAGATGGAGGGAAGAAATGTAAAATTATTTGGTGCTATTTTACACTTCCGTAACATACTGTTATTTCTGGTCTGTCAACATGATGCATGTCTCGAAGAATAAACTTGGCCACTCAGTGGCATGTATAAAATTTTGTTGGCAAGTAAAGGGGGGCCTAAACTATACCTTTGTGTATTTTGTAAGCTTTCTATTTTTAACAATGAAAGGTCCTGTCCCTTATTAAGTAAGTTCTGAATTTGAAATAGGGCAGTTCCCTTCCTGAATATGCAGAAATTTCTAGTGTTGCTTCTGGTGAACCTGGCTTTGCTAAACAAAAGCAGAGTCAAATTGACAAGACCGAGGGGTGGGAAGTTGCGGGAACACCCTTCCTACGAACATTGTGAGGAAGCTAAAGCAGATTCAAAGTTATAAGACACCTGCTAGTCAGAGGCCGGTATGAAAGATGGAGCCTCCTGTGAAAGGTCCAGGGTCAACTCCATGGTAGGAATTCCATCACCCCCCTTCCCAGAGTATTGGGGCAACCCCTGAATCTTAATGACTGGAGGGTGGCTCACCTACTCTATTAGTAGATGTAGGTCTGAAGGATGTCTGGTACATTTTTCACGCTGCAGTACACAGTATGGCAGTCTGTTATATTGGATACATACCTGCTGCAAAGAGTAATGCAGTTTAAAAAGACAAAGGCAGATGGAGGTGGAGTGATGCAATGTGAAAACAGAGTGATTAGGTTGATCATAGGTACATGTCTTACCAATTATGAGCGTTTGTGTTTTTTAAAATAATAAACATACTTGTCAATCCCCTTGTCATCTCTTACCCAAAAGTTTTCAGCCAGAGTCCCATTGCCCTTGTGCCCCCTTCATCTATCATCTTACCCCTTCTGTCCATGTAATGAGCAGTTCCCACATAGTGTAATAAATGAAAAAAGTAAGTAGATAACTTAGTCAGCAAGCTTCTGGCAGACATTGTGGAAGAAAAGGCTCTTGAGGGGATGGTGAAGGGAAAGTAAATGAGGGGAGGTTAGAGGTTTAATGACTATATGGCCAATAAGAATGGGCCAGTAGGCTGGTATTCTGACTCTAAATCTACTAGACTGCAAATGTCGGTCTGTTGGCCCATCTCCTTGGATGCTAGGACCATTCCCCTAGCAAATACCTGGTTCTTCTGCTTCTCTCTGAAGCATTCTGGGAGGGGACAGTCTGCAGGTTTGTAAATTCACTTCTCAGGTGCCTTGGTGGACAAGGCCATTGCTACTCTTTGTGTGTTTGAGTGACTTTCTAGGGCTGCCGCCCTACTTAATTCACAAGAAAATCTCCTGGGACTGAAAATAATTGGGTCTTTTTTCCAACCTTCAATCTGCAAGGGCTCTTTGGGCCTGAGAATAACTGCAGTATTATCTCAAAAACTACGGTTTTTCAAGCTACAGAGAGAGGCTTCAGAGCAATAAGGAATGCTTGAGATTCCTGTAGGTACTTGTGCAAGGGCTTCTAGGAAACTTCACATGTTCGGATCCCACTTAGTTGGAAGTAGCAGTGGGGCAAGAGTGCTTTCTTCTCCTGCTTCTACAGGATGACGAAGAATAGGAGGGCCGCCTTCCAACTTTTCCCTTCTTCCTCACCCTCCCAAGAAAACCTTGTGGATTGAGGGTGGAGCTGTAGCCCTACCAAATATCTCTCTCTCCACACAAGATGCAAGATGAGGGGAGTGGTAATCTGATGCTCCCTGAAGATACAGGGGGATGGGGTCACTTGGCCAGCCTGCCAAAGTCTATGAAGGTAATGGGGGATGACTGAAACGTAAAGGGGTTGACTTCCCAAGGCCTCTTTGGGGACTGAGTGACAAAATTTTCATCAGCTGAATATGATCAGGTTAGCATAGCACTACTATTTGTGCTCTTTGCCACATTTATTTATGGCTTATCAGTTCTTAATATCAAGAAGTAGTGGAAAACTGGGAAAAGCGCAAAATATGAAGGAAATCTTTTAAGAAAATTTTTAAACAACTTTATAGTGCATCAGTTGGTCACTAACAAGTAACTTATCTATATAAATTTGCTGTAGTTACTGCCTCTTCAAAATAGTCTAAGCACGTACTCCCAGACAAAAATTAGCTTATCAAAATAAAAACTATGGGTCTTTGTTTCATCAGACAGTACATAGATCTGGACTGAAATTTTAACAAATTGTAATAGCCAGTCCACATTACCATGTTCAAATTGTTTTAAGGGAAGTAGCGTGGTTTAAAAGTAGCTTACATGGTTTTCATTGATGTTACATGTTTTTCTAGATGTTTATAACCATTCAAGAACAGGTTGAGAACTCTTCGCTCTTGCTACTTAACTCTTTAATAGCACTATTCATCTTGAAAGATCTTGGCAAACATTAATTCTTAACACTACTGTGAGGTAGTTATCTCAAGAATTACTCCTCCTAGCAGACAAGGGAAAGAAGGCATCAAAGTTAAGAGAGTTGTGGAAGATCACAAAGGGGACCAATTTATAGTCTGGATTAGCATTTATGATACTTAACCGATTTTGTTGTTTGTTGGCCCCCCCGATTTTCTGAGAAATCTTTCCTTCTATGTTCCCTGTTCTAGCCTAGGATTCCTATTATGACGGGCACAGCATTATCAATAGATTACTCATCTTGTCATTTTAATGTTACATATTCTCATGTAATCCAAATAGTGCTGTCTACAATAGATGTCTTAGCTTTCTGCTAATATTTCAGAGCTGAGTTGAAATGTATGCTCATCTTCCCTTTAAATTGGGGAGTCTGTTGGAGTGGATTTGTGGAAAATCTAGCTATTTCCTATCTTAACATTGTTGCTAGTTTTATGTAGACTTCTACAAACTTCTACTACACTTTCTTTTGTTCTAGGGGATTATTAGACTTGTTTATCAAACAGAATAAGTAGTGAGAGACTGGTACACTATCATAAATAGTTCATACTTGGTGCTATATATTTTCTCTATTACACTCTACAATAACATTTTAATTGTAGATGCCTGGAATGATGCAGTCAATGATGCCTGGAATGATGATGTCTCATATGTCCCAAGCACATATGCAGCCTACTGTACCGGTAATCTTTAAAACTTGTCTTTTTCACTTTTTAAACTATCTTACCCTATGTGAACACTATTACTAGCATTTCATAAAGTCTAGTCAAGCTTTTGAACTTGTATAAAATTGTGCTAAAAATGTCCTCCTTTGTGTATAAAATTCTGTGAGGAAGAGGTGAGTAGCTGAATAAACTTCAGAAGACACACACAAAAGCAGTCACTTGCACCTTAATGGAGGAGTGATCTGTATTTAATCTAATTACTTCCTTAACATGCAAAATATTCTCTCTACCCAGATTTCAATATTGCATATAACTATTGATTTCTTGTAACACCAAGCACTTACAATAGATGTACAAAGAGAAACTTTTTAAAAAGTAAGGTGTTTAGTACTCATCCAGATTTCCACATTAATAATACACAGCAAAAAATAGGGAAATAATTTTAATTCATTAAATCTCTTAAAAGATGCCAATAACAGAAATACCATTGATTTCTTTCATATTAAGTTGATTATGGATTTCTAACTTGGATTGCCCATTATAAGCTTTGGAGGAATTTCAGAGATCTTGGGGGAAAAAAATTAAAAAGCACCATGGTCAGAAGAGCTTAAAAAGAGAGATCTAGTATGCTAAAATTCAATCCAATTTTAAATATATGAAAATATTATTTCAGTTGGTTTTTGGAGCTCTGACAAATACTTTCATACTATAAAATGATCAGGAATAATACCAGTTAAGTACAATTTACAAATTGTATACTGTTTAAGGATATTTTTAAGGATATGTTATTTCAGAATCTAGACACGACAATATTCTCTGTTTTAAATTAAGATAACTGTTTCATTTTCATGCTATATGGTGGTTGACAGCTGGGTCTTGCTTACATGCTTTGCGATATTTGGGTCAGGAAGGAATTTTTCCCTGGGTCATATTGGCAGGTGAAAGAAGCTTTACTCAGAAAAATAAAAAACAAAAACACACTTTTTGTGACCATGCCATAGCATCACTTTAGATCAGCTGGTGTTGGCAGTTTGATTGGATAAAAAATTACATCTGGAAGTCTTTTTCCTAGTTCAGATAAATTGAGCTTGAATGTAGTCTTTCTGAAATTTGGAGTCTGGAAATCAGTTGAGTACTCTCTCCCATATTATCAAGCAGTTTATTGGTAATTATCATTTGATTTTTTTCATGCTTTGAAAATCTAAAACTATCTATGTTGGGATATCCTTAGAGTGCTTACTTACCTGGGCAGAAAATTAAATAGAGCTTTAGATAGTGCAGTTTTTCTCTCACTCACTCACACACACACACACACACACACACACACACACAGAGTTGGTACAATTTTCAAAGGTGCCTAAGTTTCTTAGGGGCCTTAGTCACATTGATAGTAAAAGGGGCTTTCCCTTTAAGTCACTTAGGAATTTTTGAAATTTTTCCCCAATGCATAAAGCAAGATCAGTTACTCTCAAAGTGATCATTTGGGTAACCTTGAACTTGATTGCACCAGTATGGGTGTTTTTATTGGATCTACCTTGCTAATCAGTATTATTTAGATGTTCAGTTATCTCTTGTGCAGACTGCCTGAAAAAAAATCAAGTAACTGAATGATTGAGTCCAATAAATGGTAAACTTGTGTATCTGTTAAAGCTTAACATAAAAAGATAGAAGTCAAGAAATTCTTAAATCCTTTTAATCCTCTCTTTTCCCCCTTTGTATTTGAGATTTGTACTAACCATAAAAGAGTGCCAGTCAAGGCTCTGGGTACCCATGACAATCTATTAAAAGTATAGCGGACTCGGCTATTGGAGTATAATGATTAATAGAAATAATAATCCATGGTAGATTTAGTGAATCAGTTGTTAAATCCATTTTTCTATTAGTACTAAGTTGACAAAAAAAATGGTGTGGGATAAATCAAGTGATTGCACTACTCATAGTGGTGATGTTGCAGTATGTCTTTATTGACCTAAATCTGAAAGTTTATTCAGACATGTACCCAAAGCCCATCTCTTCTTCATGGGTGAAAGCTGATCTATTGCTGTTTGAATCAATGAAGGTTTAAAGTATTACACAGGTGGTGGTATCAGTCACAAACACACCCCTGTGGTTTGCGTCAGGTGTGTTATTTCAGCATTGGAATTAGCTGGTCATCTGCACTGTATATACTGGATGAGTGTTCCATTTGCATGCTGAAGGTTTGTTCTTTGTGAGTTTGGCAAGAGATTCATTGAAATGAATTGGTGAACGTATGGCCCTTTCAGAAAAGTATCTTGTTATCCTAAATTACTTTCTTTATAGAGCTGGAATTCCCATGATTATTGTTATATGTGCGAGGGATGGAGACCCACATTTAAGTTGATGGAGCATTTTGCTGCTGGAAAAACTTGAACAAGTTGCTTCTTTGAATTGATTATTATGATATTTAGTAAACATATTTTAATATACTGTTTTTAAATAATACGTTGGTTGTTTCTACAGCCAGGAGTAAACAGTATGGACACACAAGTAGGTATGTATACACAATCATTAAATTTTTAAAATCTTTTAATAGACTTGGAATTAATAAATCTAAAAAAAATGAAGCTTGAGTTTACAAACAATGTAAATTAACCTTTATCCAATTTCCCTTTTATTTATATAAATTCTTTGTTAAGTTTAGTTTATAGTGATGTTTTGTCTTTCCTAATGTCTTTTTCAGACATGAAAAAGCTTTCATGGAAAGAAAACAAAAGGATAATTTTTATATACCTTAAAACCTTATTTTGTGTCTTGTTAGTTTTCTTTAACATTTTTATATTTGGTTTTATATTATTTTATTTTTTCTCCTTCAAGTATTGTCTGTCATTATGGACCTCTACTCTTAAGATTCTCGGCCTATCTGTATTCCCCCCGTAATACCAAACATTCAGACCAAGAAGGTATTTCGGGATCTCATACCTCCTTCCCATATTCTTCAGGTTGTCCCATATCTGATTTGATGTACATTCTCCAGTCAAAAGATTCTTTCCACCCATGCGTGAATAGCACCTTCTTGGGAGCTGAGTTGAACTTAGTGCTCATGAAACTAATGGAATCGCCAATTGATAATCTAAAGCAAAGATGTTTGTGTAAGCTGTTCCTCGAAGATTGGATTGCCAGTGTCTAGAACGTCATTATAATGAGTCTGAGAGCCACAAGGATAACCTGTGTCTTCCCTAAGATGGTGTTTAGTTCTGGTGGAACTCATGCTATTAAATTACCCGTGTTTTCACCTGATCTGCACTCAGTACTGGGAGAAGATAAATGGCATAGCTTAGGTGTTAAGAGGCCCTTATTTAATACATGGATAGAATTAAGGTCTCTCTGAATCTTCTGGACTATTTGTAATTTCTGATAAATCCAGAGAGATTATTTCTGTTTAGAGGTTGTCTAAATGGATTGAAAAGCACATGCAGGTCTGTGATCTTGCAGATGTTTCAGTGCTTGATGGTATTGAGGTTCATTCCACCAGGTCTAAAATAGTGTATGCATCAGCCATTCCCAAACATTATTAGTTCATGTACAAAAATTAGTTCTTTAAAAAAAAAAAAAAAATGGTGGAAGTGCCGGATGCAAATTTCTCCTTCAGGCACATTTATTTTAGGTCTTAATAGGCTTAATTTAAATATTTATGGATTCACAGTAAAAAAATTTGAATGAATCTGGTGGAGATCTGCCTGGGGAAGATTAGAAAACAAGGGAGTTTGGCTGGAGGAGTCCCACTGGAATCTTAGAGAATGTGAGGTTTAGGACTAGTTGAGAATTCTTCGATAAATCTGTTTAATCGGAAAATGCTACTTTGTCAAAGTTCTTTAACTTTTCTGCAAGAATTTATAAGTTTCTTAGGTCCAGGATGGAATATCGGGGGCAGGGAAACCCACTATAGCGGTGGTTCCCAAACTCTGAGAAAGTGAGTCGCTACCCCCATTTTAATGCAGTCACCAGGGCTGGCTCAGACTTGTTGGGGACTGGGGCCAAGGCCAGAGCCCGAGCCCCATCACCTGGGACTGAAGCCTGGCGGGACTCGGGTTACAGGCCCCCTGCCTGGTGCTGAAGCCCTTGGGCTTTGCTCTCTCTTCTCCTCACCCCCCCACCTGGGATGGTGGGGCTTGGGCTTTTGCCCTGCCACCTGGGGCAGCTGGGCTCAGGCTTTGGTTCCCTCTCCTGGGATCACGTAGCTCTAAGTATGTCGATTTCAGCTACGCTATTTTCATAGCTGAAATTGCATAACTTAGACTGACTTAGCTCGCACCCCATCCCCCCCCAGTGTAGACCAGGCCTTAGTAGCATTAGTCTCATTTCACTCTTGTTCAAAAGCTTCAAGTTCCTGTCCGGTTCCCTCTGAGCCAGGGAACTCTGCAAGTCTCGCTACAGCTCCCCTCCCCGAAGAGTCTTCCCCACAGGACTCCTTCTGCCCTTTGGAGCCACAGATTCCTTCTTCTCGATTAAGGGTTTCACAGTCCTTCCTTCACAGGGCTGTGCATAGAGTCAAGCAGGCTTACCCAGCTTCTCCCCAGGGGATTACGCAATCACTCGCCCTCATAATTGCACTCTTAATACATTTCACTACGCATAGGCGTATAATATTGCATAATATGGCCTTGACAGGGCGCTGCATTGCCCACCCAAATTTATTGTCTGAGCCCTTGCCCTCACCCTCATATTGGCTTGATGGGTCCATCTCCCCACAGAGCAGGGTGAGCAGCACTTCGCCTGTGGGGCTATCCAGGCTGCCACTGGGCATGCAGACTGGGCAGAGGGAGTGAGGGTGGTGCTGCCTGTAGCCACTGTGCCCTACCAAGGTGGGGCTGCATGATGGTAGGCTGGCTCTGGAGCAGCGGGGAGAGGTGATGGGGCAGCAAGGCAGGCACGGTGAGGAGGGGCAAGAGAAGTGGCAGCATGGAGCAATGTAGAGCCCAGCCCACAGCATGATGAAAGCGTGGCCAGGCAAATGCAGCCCCTACTGGCCTGCAGCATTTTTCACCTGGCTGGCTTGTGTTGATGGCACAGGCAGCAGTGGCAGCCTGCAATGCTGCTGGCTGGTGCTAGGGTCGACCTAGTGAGCACAGGGGAAGCCAGGCCACAGGGCTGGTCAGAGACAGGGAATGTGTTCCCATGGGTGGGCCTTCAGGTCCCCAAGCTCTATAGTCTGGGGATGTCTGCCTGCCCCCCACATATGCCAGGATGTGAGTCTCTCATTCTTTGAGTATATGCCATGCACCTCAGATCTGAGACCTTCCCAAAGTTTGGTCTGTGTCACTCCCTGAGGGGAAGGAATGCTTCTTGGTCTCCACCACAGGGCAAGCAGGGAGGCCCTGGCAGAGACAGGTCTGTGTGCTGCCACCACCTCCTTTCTGTGTCGTGTGGTAGCACCTCCTCGGTGGGTGGTGCTGGTCAGCCCTGTCTAGCACCCAGGGTCACAGCTGGTAAGGGAGATGAGGCCTGCCCCATCTCTACCCCATCTGGAGGAGGAGGGAATGTGTTTGGGAGATGGACGAGGTGTCCCTTTGTCTGTCTGTCTCTCTTGCGCGCACACATGCACACAGCCAGGTAGGAGCTCATTGGATGGGGCTAGCTGGAAGAAGACGGGGCTCAGGACTAAGGGTGCTGTGATATTTGTCTATCGTAAGTTATGACCCACCCAAATTTCCATTCCCAACTACACTACTGCTATTAACTGTAAAGGACATAGTAAAATGACAGACCTTGAGGACAGATGTAGCATTAAATAGTTTTGCCAAAAAATACTGATGGTGTTGTCAACTATGAGAGGAAATCAACAATTGCATACTACTTGAACAAATCACAAAAGTATTTAAAAAGAGAGGCTTAGCTGCAAGGACAATCTCATAAAATGTAGTGCTTTATTTCAACCTGTGTCAACATAACCACAATTGCTTGATAAGAGCGGTTGGATGTGGTCCATAGAAACTTAAAAATGTAGGAGCGGAAAGGACTTCGATAGGTCATCTAGTCCAGTCCCCTGCACTGAGGCAGGACTAAGTATTGTCGGAACCATTCCTGACAGGGGTTTGTCTAACCTGATCTTAGAAACCTCCAGTGATGGAGATTCCACATCCTCCTTTGGTAACTTGTTCCAGTGCTTAACTGCCCTTACAGATAGGAATTTTTTCCTAATGTCTAATCTAAATTTCCCTTGCTACAATTTAAGCTCTTTACTTGTCCTATCCTTAGTGTATTTAAAAATACATGATGTTACATTTTTTTCTTCATTTCTGCTTTCTGTGATTCAGTTACTTTAGTTACTTTGCTTGTGTTTTCATATTTGGAATGAAAGAAAGATACTGTGTATCTGCACAGTTTATCTTGCATATTCTTATACAGAGCAAAGATTTACAATATTCTGTTTATTTTTCTTTTTTTATTTCAATCTTGGAGTTTGAAAGATGTGATTATCAGCTTCATTGTAGAAAAAAAATGTTTTTGGTACCAATTCACTATAAAAAAATTAGTCTTAAATTAAGTAGCCACTATTTAACAACTATTTTTCAGTTTCACAAACCACACATGATGGGTCACTTTAGTGTCACACTTTTTGTTAACTGATGATAAAGATATGGTTTTTGTGGTTAAAATGTGCTTTTATAAAAACAAAATTCATGAAATCTGTCTTCTATATCTGTCTAAAGAGGCTGCATTAATATAGTGTTGTTCTGTATTAAAACTGTGAAAAAGAAAAAAAAAAAGTACAATTTTGCATAACAATTTTGCATCATTTTTTGTGCGCATAATTCCTTGGTGTGTACCCAGCATTACCCCTATCCAGGTTCCCGCCCCACTGCATGATCTTGATCTGAAGACTCACCTTTCTTCCCCTTGTTTCAGGCCCTCTTCCCCCAGGGGTATGTTATGATTCAGGCAGGCTTCCACAGTCAACCAGCTGTTCTGGTTCCCATCCCAAGAAGCCTCTCTCCTGACTTGATGTTCCCCTGTAATTCTCCTTTCAAGGCTGCCACTCCTCCTCCTGGGAGTCACCTAACAGCTAGGTTTTATCATGTTAAGGAGGTAGCCACCTGATTTACATCTGGCCCCATTTCCCAGCTGATCTGCTGCTCCTTTGAATACCGATTTCCTTAAAGGTACTATGTCAAGGAACAGGGTTTGACTGGCCCTGGGCCCACTTTCCCTTAAAAGGGGACAACAACTGTGTGACCATATACAACTTCTAACAACTCATGTAGCATTGTGGTACATGTACCACAGTATGGAAATTTTGGGGATTTTTACTGCTACTCAGTCTTCAAGAGTGAAGCTCAATAGTGCTTATGCTGGAAGAAAGAAAGGCTATTTGACAGTAATTGGTTTTTCAATTGGGTGGTTGATATGGATTCACACTCCTGACCCTCCCTGCTCTCTTTGGAGTCTTTTAATTCAAATTCTGAGGACATGGCTCAAGAAAACATTTAAGCACATGCTTGTGTCCTAAGGACTTAAATGGAAATTAAGCACATGCTTAAGTGCTGCCATGAATAGAGTTGTTTTCCCTGAACTGGGACCTGCATAATGAAAAGTAGATTGTGTTTGTGGGTCATGGCTCATTATAGGCCCGGAACAGCTGGTGCTGCAAGAACGTGTGTAGCCCCAACAGACATTCTTGGCAAAAGAGTTCTGGTTGGATGCCCCTGGGTGCCCATTCCAAGGGTTAATCTATCTTCATAATCTTCTTGAACTGGAGTTACGGGTAGGTCATTTATCTTTTAGTTTTTATCAAATCTTTTATTTACAGTAAGTCATTTTTTAATTTATAAAAGGCCAGAGGGGAAAAAAGGTAATTTAGAAGTGTTTTGCTAGAACACTAGTGTTTCTCATTCTGTTTGTGTTTTTTTTTTTTTAAATAGGCACTACACCACCTGGAACACAGGTGAGTAAAAACCAAGGCTTCAGAAAGTTAATAGAAGTACAATGACTGTAAGTCCATGTATGGACATTTAAAGAAAAACCTTAATTTGATTCCCCCCCCCCCATGTTACTTTTACTAGCACGTTACTTATAAATCAGTTTACATGCTTAGGGATCAATATTTTTTTCTATTAGACTACCAGTCTTTGACTAGTGTTTGAATACTTTAGTTGCCTCTGAAGTATTTGTACTAGTTTGTCAACCACCACTCTTGCCATTCAGTATTTAGACCTGAATGCCAGGTGTACTGAGCTTCTCTTTGCTCCCATTGAGTTTTCTGATTAGAACATAAGAACGGCCTTACTGGGTCAGACCAAAGGTCCATCTAGCCAAGTATCCTGTCTTCTGACAGTGGCCAATGCCAGGTGCTCCAGAGGGAACGAACAGAACAAGTACGGTAATCATCCAGTGATCCATCCCCTGTTGCCCATTTCCAGTTTCTGGCAAACAGAAACTAAGGACACCATCCCTGCCCATCCTGGCTAATAGCCATTGATGGACCTATCCTCCATGAACTTAACTAGTTCTTTTTGGAACTCTGTTATAGTCTTGGCCTTCACAACATCCTCTGGCAAAGAGTTCCACAGGTTGACTGTGGGTTGTGTGAAAAATACTTCCTTTTGTTCTTTTTAAACCTGCTACCTATTAATTTCATTTGGTGATCCCTAGTTCTTGTGTTATGAGGAGTAAATAACACTTCCTTATTTACTTTCTCCACACTAGTCATGATTTTATAGACCTCAATCATATCCCCCCCCTTAGTCCTCTCTTTTCCAAGCTGAAAAGTCCCAGTTTTATTAATCTCTCTTGGACTTTTAGGAGAGTGTTTTTCTAGTTCTTCTAGTTCTCAAGACAGCAATCATTAAAATATATCGAAAACAAAGTAAAATAAGATTGTGATAAAAATAATGTAATATTTTTAGGTCATGGAAAATTTTAATGATTTTTAAACCCTGGTATCTTGTGAATTTTGAGGACTGAAATACAGACTCAACGTTAGCCAACTTTGGTTTTGCAAAGCTGAGAAGCATTTTGAGATATGGAACCTTAAAACAGGCATACAGTTCCTTAGTGTAGTGTTGGGTATTTTTGCGCTGGTGAAGAGCGGAAATTACTCCTTATTTTTAAATCCTCAAATTTCCTATTGATTTAGTTAAATTTAAAAAGGAGAAATTTTCACGTCTGTTTAGTGTTCATGAAACTTTTGTATTGTTAGCTCTGAAATGTGTAGTCTGTATCAACAGAACAGTATAGCACAATGTCATCTTCATAGTTCCCTGACACAGCCATGTTCAGAACGAAAGAGCACTTCAGGTTCCATGACTACATTCAATTCAGCTGAGATTACCAACAAGGATCTTCATTAGTGCCAATTATTATAATGGTTTGTCATAAGGGATAGAAAATGTTAGAAAATGTGGTCAGAGTCTACTAATCTGGAAAACACGTGTACCAGTCCATCAGTGTTTCTAGTCCTAACAGGCTCTTTGATCTTAAAGTGTGGGTGTTAACTAATTTTATAACAATCTATTTTGCTGTTATTGAATTAAACTGTTTTTTTCAGTACTCTAATAAAAAATTAAATGTTAATATTTGTATCTCTGATACCATTTCTACTCCATGCAAAATCTTCAGAAGGTATTTGGATCATATGTTTTTGTTGACATTTTTAAGTAGTTCCTGTTCCCATGTTCAGAAGTTACCACAGTACTATAACTTACTATGAGCAAATATTGGTGTGGAGGGTTAGATGAAGGGAGAGTAAATAATCTGATATTTCTTTCACTTAATTGGTCATTTTAGCTTTTATACTATTGGAAAACTGGGATTACAATCTTTAAAATGTAAGGAACAGGTCTAACTCTAACAACACTCAATAGAGTAGCCACTAAAATTAGGTCAAAATTAAAATGTGGAGGGAGGCAAGATGGTTATCAATGTGATTTTTTTTAAAGTCTGATAGCTCATGGATAGGGCCCTACCAAATTCACGGCCATGAAAAATGCATCACGGACCGTGAAATCTGGTCTTCCCCCTGTGAAATCTGCTCTTTTATGTGCTTTTACCCTATACTATAAGATTTCACGGGGGAGACTAGCTTTTTTCAAATTGGGGGGTACTGACCCAAAAGGGAGTTGTGGGGGGGGGGGGTATCACAAGGTTATTTTAAGGAGTTGTGGTATTGCCACACTTACTTCTGCACTGCCTTCAAAACTGGGAGGCCGGTTAGCAGTGGCTCTTGGTTGTGCACCCAGCTGTGAAGGTAGCAATACTGTAAACACCCCCCTCGCCCCCACACAAACTCCTTTTTCAGTCAGGACCCCTACAATTACAACCGCGTGAAATTTCAGACTTAAATAGCTGTAATCATGAAATTTATGATTTTAAAAATCCTGTGACTATGGAATTGACCAAAATGAATTTGGTAGGGCCCTACTCAAAGACCACCACTGCTATAGACAAATGTCTGTACACCAGTGGATTTAGCCTTTTCAGCAGGATTAGTGTGGCACCAGTCCATAGCTTAATATAACAATTCCCAGTCTTGGATCATTGTAACTTTCAGTCTCTCCTGATGTACATAGGTGTCATTTAGGAAGTAATTTGAAACTTTGAACTTATTTCATGTAGCACGCTAAACTGCCATCTTATGGAAATGATTTTCAGTCATTATCAACCTAAGTTACATTTAAAAGTGACCTAGATGTCCTGAGCGTGTGTGCATGTCTGTCAGTCAGTCATTGTCTATCTTGGAGGAGCTACTGTGTTGTAAGTTTTCCTTTTTGATTCTTCATTATACTTTAAAATCATTTACTGTAAACAGGAAATTTGTAAATCTGAATCAGCTTTAGGGTTTGTTTTTTTGCTGCTGTTCTGTGTTTAAAAATTCTTATTGGATATATTTAAAATACATGTTGTTTTTTTTAAAATTTAAACAAATAAAAAAACTCCGTGTACTCTTTTTTCCCCCCTCAGATCACACATCAAATAGTTTGCGCAGCCCAGCAAACCACCACAACCAACAGTTCTATAAATGAAGATCCTTCTAAACAGGTTTCACCAGTTTCTACTTGTTTTTAACTTTTCTAGAGTTTTTTATAGAATTCCATTATCGCATTTTATTGCTTCTGTTTTATTTTTCCTAGAAATCTATGTGGACTGAACATAAATCACCAGATGGAAGAACTTATTATTATAATACTGAAACAAAACAATCTACATGGGAGAAGCCAGATGATCTCAAAACACCTGCTGAGGTAAACCAAGTTCATTGAAAGATATGGAACAAGTGACTTAAAATAAGTTCAGTGGACTGTCCAGGAGACATGCATTAAAATTTTTATTCCAATGTAATTTACAACTGTAAACACCCGTGCTCCAAAAAGCAAATTTTATCAGTTCTAGATAGACTGTCTATAACTGAATTGGATAGATTCTTCAAGATACCCATTGATGTGCTTTTGAGATCACAATGTGACATCAGGTTTACATTTTGCTGTTTTTCTTCAGGATATTTTCATTGTATGCATTGTGATATGTTTTAAGTTGTTTTTAGGCTTATTTTTGGTTTTTTTTAGGATATTTTAGCAGTTTTGAAACATCATTGTAACAAGATTTTTAACAAATGTTTTTGCTCTCTGTTAGCAATTGTTATCTAAATGCCCTTGGAAAGAGTACAAATCTGACTCTGGAAAGCCTTATTACTACAATTCCCAAACAAAAGAATCACGCTGGGCAAAACCCAAAGAGCTTGAAGATCTTGAAGGTAACAGTAATGGAAATTAAGCATTTTGGGTATAATGTAAATGTTATTTCTACATGAATTATGGCACTGTTAGTTTAGTGTAGGAATAGTTCTTCCTATTAAAAATTAAATAGAGTGAAATAAAAAAGAGATGCTGGAGCTTTTCCCCAATAATATAAAATTATAACTGAACAGAACTGGTCTGTCTTATTTTAACATTATTCAAAGTCTCAAAGATTAAACTTAATTCAATGTCGTCATATTCAGTGGATTTGAAATAACAATGGTGTTAGCTATCTTAGTTGAAAAATCAAAATTAAGCACGAAGCTGTGTTTGTAAATGACGTTGATAATCTGTTTCCCTATTGTTCCCGCCAACCATTGCTTCAATACATTATTGTTGGGTAAAGCTAATTTATCAAAGTCAAAACCATGCATACCTCCAAAGCGCATGTGTGTAAATCTTTATTTTGAGATTATCTGTTTAATTTTGGGGGCTGGGAGATGATGGGAGGCAGGGAGAAAACCACCATCATCTTTTATTTGCATAAAATCATATTATGACAGAGAAGAATATAATCTAGGTCTCATTTGGATTTCTTCTTGCTCTTACGTAAACGTAATGCTATAGTTTGTTCTGGGTGGAGTGTAATGCTGCATTAGTGTTTATTTTGGATGGAGTATGGTCAGTATTTTTGGTAAATCAAAGCCGTGGTGAAGAAATTACAAAATGTTAAAATAATTTTAAGGAAGCTAAGGTAATAGAATAGTACAAATGGGGAGAGTTGAGAGTGGGTGGGGAGGGGGAGGCATTCCAAAGATTAGAAAAGCAGCACTGGTATTTAAAAACTAGATAGGAAAAGATTACTGAAAAGGAAAGATGCAGTTGAGTAAACTCTATTTGTCTGTATTGAAAGTGGCATTGGTGCCTGATGAAACTGAAAATATTTACTTCAGTTTGAACAGAAAGAAAAAGTAGTAGATGCAGAAGGCTGTTCAGTAAGATTTTCTGTGTTTTGATGCTTCTAGAATTTCATTTTAATCAACCTATCTTTTAAATTATTGAAACAAGAATATTAACATCATAAATATCAACAGTAAAAGAATAGCTTGATCTATTTTTATATACCTGACCAATTTCTTTAAAAAAAAATATATAGAGCAGTAAGTTTTTTCTTTTCCAAACATAAGCTTCTTGTGAACCGTTGCATTTCGAATAAATATTTTCTTCTTTTGCCTCTGTAGCGATGATTAAAGCTGAAGAAAACAGGTATGTTTCTAAAAATACTTCTTTTATTAGATTGATAGTATCAATGCCTTTCTCTTGAAATAAACTTATAGCTTGCTTTCAATCTGTAAAGTGTTTTAATACTTGATTACCAAAGTCTATTTTCACTATTTAATTTTAGAAGTGTTTTTAATTTAAAAATCTTTGAACTTCTGTCTGTCTGTTTCTGTTAAGTTGTCTTATAAAGAACTCCCCACTTTTGAAGTTGTTCTAGATTTTTTTGTTTTTTTGGGTGAGATATAACACTTTGTAAGGCCTAAAACTCTTGACGATGTCCATAGAACCTGATTTAAACTGTAATATTTTCCCTTAAGGTTAATTGAACTTGCATGACTATAAAACTCTTATTTCGATTTTCTTAATTCATATATTCAGCAGTAAACCAGAAGAACCAACTCCAACATCTTCTGCTCCAGCTGTTGCAACAGAAATTACAGATACCACCGCTGCTGCCGCCGCCACCACCACCACCACCACTAGTGATGTTGAAACTGCCGTGGCTGCTACTCCAGCCACTGCCATTCCTGCTGTAGCAGCTGCTCCTGAAGCTGAAGCTTCTACAGTAGCTGCTGTTGTAGAAAATGAAAGTACAGTAACTACAACAGCTGAGGAACAAGTGCAGCAAACTACTACCACCACCACCACCACCGCCGCTGCCACAACCATCGCCACCCCTGTTGTACAAGAGCAGAATGTAGAAGCTGTCACTAACACTGTAGAGGAAACTTCTAAACAGGAGCCTTCAGTGGAGTAAGTAAAATCCAATAATCTGGCTTGGAATACAGCTCCTTAATCTGAGGCTTTTTAATGTTCAGAGTTGTGGGATTGTAGTTATATTGGAGGTGGCTAAACTTTTTGTTCAGATTTTTTTCAAAACAAAAAAGAGAATGGAGCAAAGCTAGTGGAGAGAAATGGTTAAGAAAAAACACAAGGGAAGAAGGCATTTTAAATGATATTTTAAAGGCCCCCTCGTCTCTCTCGGGTTATTCATTTATTTGCCAAATTTAATTGGGGATTGTTGTGACCCAGGACTTCTGATTTTTGAATTTTATTTTAGAAAGATAAAGAAATGTTAGATAAACAATATTAAAACATACAGCATACAGACTGCCATTGTGAAAAGTGAGTTAGACTCTTTGTTTTAAGTATTCGAGAATTTTAGCAGGCAGCATCATCATGGAACAGCCAGGTGCTTGTATGTAATTTAGAATATACATTTTTAAAAATACAAAACTAAGAAAAACATGTAGCCCACTCTGAATAGGCTGTTGTTCCCCACTAAAAAATCCGAATCAAATAAACCCACTAAAGTTGGTATCACACCTTCCCAACTCACTGCAACTACTCTGTCATCCATCTCTCGCCAAAAGCCTGTAAAAACAGTCAAGTTTTGTAGTGTACTTTGAAGGTCAATAGTTTTAGGCAGGGTTAGGAGTAATTGAAAGTTAAGACTCTTTCACAATTAACACCCTCTCCCTCCGCCTCACTTAAATCAAGGGGGAGATAATTTGAGCAGGCAGTTGATTCCAATAGTGGCACCACTGTTCTAAAGAGAGAGGTATTTTTAGAATTACTTGTTCAGAAAATCTGCTTTTGAGTTTTCCCCCCATAATGTGTATCATTTTATTTTAGACTAGCAAATTTTAATTTTTATATAAAGTATTAATTTCCATCTTATTAAATTATATTTTTGAAAAATATTTCTCAAATGTCTGTTAATTGGACATCTCTTAAATTGATAATGACTCTTTTTGGTTTAAATGAAAAATAGTGTATTTACCTAAAGTATGTAATATTTTGTCTTTAATCCTTAGTGTTGCTCCCAAAAAAGAGGAAGAGGACACCCAGCCAGTTAAAAAAACATATACATGGAATACGAAAGAAGAAGCAAAGCAAGCATTTAAAGAACTGTTGAAAGAAAAGGTTTTTTAAATTGAATCAACTCTTTAAACTCTTCTGAATTATTTGCCTGAGAAATTACTGATTTATTTTTTTAAAAAGTTAACTTTCATATTGGAGTAAATAAGGAAAAAGAGTGTTATAGAGGAAGTGTACTTGTTTAGGCAATTTTTATATATTGCCTGTACTTTTTAAAAATATATTTGTGTGTAATCAGGAGCTCACAGCTCTTCTCCGTCCTCTGTTTTCCCCCAGTATAATGCAATTTTAAACTCATAATTTTGTCCAAAATCTAGAAATTGATGATTTTTAACTGCCATATGAAGATATGGCAGAAAATTATCAAGATGCCAACTGACAAAGACGAAAAAATGTCACTATGTTTAACAGCAGATGTTTGAACAAGAGTGACTTTCACGTTAAAATACATTTGTCTTCAACAAAAATCCATTTCCTTTTTCCTTATTATAATTACTAAAGCCACGCGTGTTTAGACAGGTTCTCTTTTACGATCCATCCTTTGTGAAGTCATAATTCTGTTATTACATTCCACATTGTTATGGAAATTACAGTAAATGTTATAATTCATTATTACTTCACTGCAGGATCAAAAATACGGAGCCCTATACAGTTGTCCTTTGGCATGCTTTCTAAATTTCCCACCATTGTTCAAAAGGTGGAGGGTATGGTGAGAAAAGAATAATCTAATGCTCAATTTCCCTCTCAGTCTATTTATTGATGATGCTTTCTGTAGTGTTCCCAAGACTCTAGTGTCCAAATGCAGTAGAAGAGTGCCTGAAAGAGAATCAAATGGTAGAAATAGTGATGATGATCCTAAAAGTGCCCCATATCTCTCTTACTGACTGACTTATGAAAACATCACTTTATTTTTACTAACATACGTAGTTATTATGAAGGGGTAATAGTCTATTATGAAGGGGTAATAGTTTGTACAGCTCTCTTGTTAACATCAGTGAGAAGTCTGCTGTGCCTCACCACACAAATCAAATACTTCAATCTAGTCTGTTTATCAGTATTTCCAAAGAAACCGTATCACCTTAGTATGTTGGTACCAAATCTAGTGGTTACATTATTGATTTAATGTCTTCACAGCGTGTACCATCCAATGCCTCATGGGAGCAAGCTATGAAAATGATCATTAATGATCCTAGATACAGGTACTGCTTCCTCTCTTCTCTTTAATCTACATTGTTTGTCACAGACCTAATGTATATATGCTTTGCCCTCATCAGTGTCATATTTGAGCACTGAAATGGGATTTGATCAAATACTGACAGTTCCTACACCAAACCAATTGTCTTTTTTGAGTCTGACCTGTTACTAAAGTAGCAAAATACCTTAGGAGCTGAATATGTTCACCAATGAACAATGGAATGGTACATGGTCTTAAAGAAAAGATGTATTAGCAGTAGTAACTAGAGTTAAACTAATAGATGGTCTTCACATTTTAAAAAATCTTCATGTTTATGTTTGTTATAATGGAGATGCTGAGAACTTTTAGGGCCATATTTTCAAAAGAGGTCATTGCTCTCATTGGGAGCTGTTCTGTGCTGAACAGACTTTAAAATTTGGCTCTACATTTAATGTCCAAAATGCAGCCTGAAAGTAAGACCTCTCATGAGGCTATTTGGTAGTATGTTATAAGAAAAGTTATTTTGGCTTAATAGACTTTATTTAAAGACATGAAAGCAGATACGATAGCCTGAGTATTAATTTCGTTCTGTAGTGTAGGCTTCACTTTGTTTCACCAAACTTCTATTAACTTTTGTGTTTGTATTTTATTCTGTATGTAAATAAATTGGCATTATTACTTTTATTTTCTAATTCCCATTTTGTGTACTTAAAATCTTGTTTTTCTTGCTGTTCAGTGCATTGGCAAAGTTGAGTGAAAAAAAGCAAGCCTTTAATGCTTACAAAGTCCAGACAGAGAAAGAAGAAAAAGAAGAAGCAAGATCAAAATACAAAGAAGCTAAAGAATCCTTTCAACGTTTCCTTGAAAACCATGAAAAGATGACATCTACAACAAGATACAAGTAAGATCAATTTAATGTACCACAATGACCTATCTCCGTTTCAAGTTCAACCTTAAATTTACTTGGCTTGGTCTCTGAACATGAACCTTTGTATAATGTTTCGTCTTTGAAAAATCTAAAGTCTTGTCTACACTTAGTGCTGCAGTGAAGACACGACCTACGCTTCTTCTGTCAGCTTGGTAATCCACCTCCCCGTGAGGTGGTAGCTAGGTCAACAGGAGAATTCTCCTCTTGACCTAGTGCTGTCTACACCCGTGGTTAGGTTGGTTTAACTATGTCATTCAGGAGTATGGATTTTTCGCGCTAATTTCCGACCTAATTATCTGTTGTAGGACCAGGTCTTTAGATGGGTATGATGGGGCATAAATAGAGTGATAGCATTTGAGTTCAGGTATCTAGAAATGAAGGTAATACATGACAAAACACTTCCATATTTTGATTTAAAAATAAACACAATAGTTCAGTGATTTCAGGGGGGAGGGATAGCTCAGTGGTTTGAGCATTGGCCTGCTAAACCCAGGGTTGTGAGTTCAGTCCTTGAGGGGGCCATTTAGGATCTTGGGGAAAATAAGGGACGGTACTTGGTCCTGCTGTGAAGGCAGGGGACTGGACTCAATGACCTTTCAAGGTCCCTTCCAGTGCTCTGAGATAGGTATATCTCCATATTATTATATTATTTCCTATACATTAAATTTTAATCTTTCTATTTCCCAGTATGGTGTTAAATTTCATTTTTTGTTCAAGAAAACAATAGAATACTTAGGGCATGTCTGCACAAGCACTTGTGCAACACTCGGGCAGGCCATGGAGTAACTGTACATGCGCACCCTGCTACTGCGCTCTAAAAGTTCCCTAGTGCACATTGACGTGCAGTGCTCACTAGGAAACTTTTAGTGCACAGTAGTAGGGTCCACACAGACACTTAGAGCACAGCATGCGTTAACACTGTAGATTTATATCCTATTTTGCCACTCAGTAAGCTTTGGTGCAGACATGCCCTTAGTGGCCTTACCCATATCACCAGGCTGATAACTAGAACGAGTCAGGCAAGTTACAATTCTTTTCTCACAATAATGAAAGAAATATATAATAGGAATAAAACTGAGGTTAGTTACATTGTTTGTTAGTTACTTGGCAGTGTCATGTAAAAATTAATGTCATTACGATCAGTGTAAAAACATAGCATCATAGAAATTAAAGAGTTTTATGTCAAAGGAGAACTTATTTTTCTGACCTATAACCATAAGAGTTCAGAGTGGGAAAAATTTTGTCATGTATAAATTGTGAAACTAATCTGAAAATAGTTTCTGATCCCAGTTGCCATTGCTGGTATTCCTGATACCACAAATGATGAAGTTTCATGAGCAGTAAGTTCAGTGCAGAAGGTTGCAAACAACTTTCTTTATGCTGGTTTGTTGCAGAAGAATATTTTGGTATTTAATTTTAAAAATAATATGCAGATCACTGACAAACTGCTCTTTTACAAACAAGCCTTTTGTACAGTTTGTACCTCATCAAATGAATTGATTCTAGAATCCCAGTTTGCTGAAGTTATCGGCAAAAGATTTAGAGCAGATTGATGGAATTTTTTTCAGATGGAGCTAATTTTTGGTTCATTAGCCTTCAGTGTTCCTTTTAACAATGAAAGCAATAAACTTCTTAGCTTTAATTCAAAATGTAAATTGTAGTTGATTCTGAGACGCAGAGGTTGTCAGTACAGGGGGCCCTGGTTGTGAATTTGCTTCTTCTGGTGTACTGTCAGATCCAGAGATTTAGCCATTTTGGCATGAAAGAAGGCTAAATATTTCTTCTTTCTTTTTTTTTTTTAAAGCCAACCCTTTGCCTAATACAAAGCATTGATCTAAAAAAAAAAAAAAAGACAATTTTGGTTTATAAAGCTTCTTTTCCTACTTAGATGTTACAACTACCTATTATTAAAATATATAAATTTGCAATGAAATTGTGTTGGTGGAGAATCACAACATAGCATGAAACCTGTTGTCCCCCTTAATGTTTTTAATCTTTATGATTTATTCTTTTTTAGTATTCTAATTCACCCTGTCCAGAAAGCTGCTGTTTGAACTCTGTTAGTTTGTATGTTGTCCGAGATTAACGATTTTTGCATGATGATAGAGTGCACAGTGCATTTGTATTTTTGCAATAGTAAGAGTGCTTACTTGCATTTTTTCCTTAAAGTAAATATCCAGAAAGACAAAGCAAAAATCCAGTGCTGATCTTTTTTCTCAAATGTGAAAGTAGACAGAGTTTAGGGGGGCGGGAAATTATTCCTACTCACCTCTTCTGAGTGGGTAGCCTTACCTGGTAAACTTCCACATTATTTTCTGTGGCACTTTCAACTAAGCATGATTACTTGATGGTACCCACATCCTAATCATTGCTGTTAACTTCTTTTTCTAGCCTATGAATTAGTCTCGTAATTTTTGTGATGGTAGTTATGAACGTGAATTTATTCTTTTCCCTTCAGCAAAGAAAGCTGTGTATTGGTATTCCTTTTCTGTTTGATTTTATGGATTGATTTGTGAATCTTGGTTTAGTATTCACATGAAACGGTTGGCCCCAGGATCAATGTGGAGTACAGTTTTTATAAAACATTTCAGAGCGCAAAGCAAAATCATTGCTGAATCCTGTGGCACTATTAACTTGTTCTAATTAAACAGTTATGTCAATTCCAAAGGCTTTCTTTACTTCTGACGTTTTATTTAGGTGAACATATTTGCTTGAGCAATAAATACAAGTTAGTAGACCACTAAAAAATGTGAATGTCTTCCAGTGATGTGGGAGTTGCATTGGCTTGTTTCTCTCGGACTTGTAAGAATAAAAATACAAAATCTAACTCCACCACCCCTCATCTGTTGCACCCTGCTTGTTAATAGGAACAATTAAAATCTGAGCAACAGGGAAATAGATGTCTTAAATTTTGGAGCCTTTTCAGGACTTTCAGTGTTCTGAAGATTCTAAGTGTGTGTGTATATTAAAAATAGTTTCTAGCTCTGCTAGTTGTGAAGATAGTGGGATTTAGTTTAAGTGTGAAAATGTGTACTTTATTGGCTGCATAGTTACACAGGAGCATAGTACCAAATGCGATCAGTACTCATCCTGTTTATTTGCATGTGCTGATAACTTTGAAGCCAAAATACAGATTTTAAGGCTAGAAAGGCACCCTTGGATTATTTAATCTGACCTCCTATATATTATAAACTAAAATTAAATTAAAGTAAGTGTGTGAGAGGGGAAAAAATAGTAAATGTAAATTTAATTGGGATTTGTATATTGTGCCTGTCAGTCTTTAGGCTTGTAACCAATATTACCATATAACCCCCTGCCTCCTAAAACCTCAGATAATTAGTCATCCACACTTTAGTTTCTTTCAGTGCTGCCACACACTGCTACTGGTAAAACAGGTGACTCTTGTATTCAGTTCTGAGCGTCACCAATTCCAGGCTGTAGCAGACTAAGGCCTGGTGTACATATAAAGTTGCAATAGTTTAACTAAAGGTGCAGTGTTGTATCAATTGAGTTAAAACAGTGCAACTTTTCTGTATGGATATTCTCTTATATCGTTTTAAAAATGGCTTACATCTGTTGTTTAGCAGGGGCACTCTAAACCAATGTAAGTGTCAACCACAAAGTTGCACCAGTTTAACTTTACCTGGAAGTCAATAATGGGGAGCCCGTGCAAGTGATGTAGCATAGATGTTAAGGGCTTCACCTGGAGGCCCAAACAGAGTCATCCAGGCCAAGCCATTACCACTAGTCCCAGATCATTTTACAGCAAATGCCACCCCCACCCCTTGCTTTCCCTTAAATCTCATAGTTTCTCTGGTTTCATTTTTCATGGATCCTTCCAATCTATGAGGTTAGGCAAAAGCTTACATACTGGATGGCTTATTTTTATTGAGCTCTTACCTGTGACGTAGAATTAAAATATTTACATTAACTTAATGTAAGATACATATTTCTTAAATTCTTGTTCACTGTCCAGGGAAATAACTAAAATGTAATCTTTATGCATAGTTGGAAGTAAATAAACTTGTTTGAAGTAATCCATACCACTTGACCCAAAGAGAGAGATTTACCTAAATGTTTCCAGCTAAAATGTGAAGCTTTGTGTAGAGACTACCACCACTATATTTAAATCGGTGTACGCCAATAAGTGAGTATATGTATCTCTTTTGGTGGATTTTTTTATATACAGAAAAGCTGAACAAATGTTTGGTGAAATGGAGGTCTGGAATGCAATATCAGAGCGTGATCGTCTTGAAATTTATGAAGATGTCTTGTTCTTTCTGTCTAAAAAAGAAAAGGTAATTTTTCTTCTAGTTTTCAAGGTTTATCTCAGAGAAAAACAATTTAATCTGAACCTACTGAAGAAAGTAAAGAATTTTCTAGGTTGTTTTGAGTCTAACTTTTCTCTTGCCAGTGACTTAGGAAACCCCATCTAGAACTGTTTTACATTGTACAGTATGTAATTATCACTTCCGTGAAATAGGCTTATTAACTTCATGTTCCCACAAAGAACAATCTGTTCAATGTGGATATTGCATAAGTGTATATAATGCACTTTTGAACAAAAGCCTTTCTCATACTCTATACTACATATTGAAACAAATTATGGTCCAGAGCCTCAGCTGGTATACATCTGCATGTTTCCATTTACATAGCTGAAAATCTGATCTTTTTATATATATAGTATGCACAGTTAACCCTGTACAACGTTTTAAGGCACAAACTGAAGAACAACGTCTGTAGTTTAAAAATGTAGGGAGAATTTAGATAGAAATTTCCCTAAAATAAAATTTGTCTATAACTCTAGGGTTAAGGTCCGTATTCTTGCAAAAAAAAGATCATGCTTTTTGCTGATTAGAAGTGGTCAGAACCTAAGTTTTAGGTTTCCTATGAAAAGCAGCTCCTCCACCAACACAGTGAGCCCCATGGTTCAGCACTGGTTCTTTACACTCTTACAGTATGTCTACACAGCAGCTGGAAGACACCCATTTACTAACTCTGCTCAAGGTAGCATGCTAAGAATAGCAGCATAGCCAGAGTGGCTCAGGCTAGCCACCCAAGTATGTACCTTAGTGATGAGGTGGGATTGTATTCAGGCAGCTAGCCCAAGCTGCTGCCTGTGTTGTCACGTCCACACTGCTGTTTTTAGCATGTTAGCTCAATGAGAGCTAACACCTGTATTTCAACCTGAGCCGGGAATTCACCACCCAGCTGTTGTGTAAATATATGCTTAGGACAGTGGTCCCCAAACTCTTGAGGGTTGCGCCCCCTCTTAGTGTGTACACACACACACACACACACACGCCAGAGCTGGGAGTGGGGCTGTGGATTGGGGTGTGGCATGGACAGGGGTAAGAGGTCTAAGGCTGGGGGTGGGTATGGGGCCAGGAGCGGGGCTAGGGATGGAGCTGCAGCCAGTGGCCAAGGCTGTGGGCGGGAGAGCAGAGACGCAGCCAGGCCCTGGTGGTGGCCAGCAGCTGGGCCCGTGGCCAGGTGTGGCTCTGCTTCTGGACTGGGAATGGAGCCGTGGCCAGGAGCTGAGAGAGGGGGCAGGGCTGGGAGTGGAGCTGCAGCTGGGCCTTTGTGGAGGCTGGCAGCCAGGCCCCAGCCTATGTGGAGCCACAATGTGGGAGGGGGCAGGGCCATAACAGATCTGGGGCCATGGCAGGGCTGAGTGGTGCTCCCTTCCCACCTCCCTGAATGTTCCTTGATGCCCCCCAGAGGGGCGCGCCCCACAGTTTGGAGACCTCTGCTTTAGGGTCTGTTTACATAGCTCAAGTAAGCTAGCCCACATGAGCTAACTCAGGTTAAAATAGCAGTGAAAACACAGCAGTTTGGCTTTTAACTCATCAAGTTCAATCTCAAATTCCCCTGTAGGCTTTAATTTGAGCTGCTAATCTGATTTTTAAAAGCAGCATTGCTATGTCTTTGCTGCTATTTTAACCTGAGTTAGCTGTTGCGGGTTAGCTAACCTGAGATAAGATAACATTTTGTGTGTGCTTCCATCCCTACCTTAAAGAAGAGTGCCACCACTGTATCATCAGTGGTCTGGGGTCTCTAGCCCAGAGGCAGTCTGCATGGTAGAGCTGCCATGGACCCTAGAAGCCCAGGGAGCTGCTGACTGAAATTGACATGATTCTTGCCAATTTCATTGCTGCTATTCAGGGAATCAAGAAAAAAAGGGCAAATTTTGAAATACTGAAATTTCCTGTGAAAACTGAGTTTTGGCCAGCTCTAAATGTGACAAGATTATGTACAAGGTGGTATGGCCATGGATTCAGGTGATTTTAAAATCTGTATATATTATTTACTGTTTGTGTGTCCAAAATTTGTCATTTTCTTTGTATATAATCAGAGGGTGGTACTTGATCTTATCTGATGTGGTACTCAAGGAAAATCAATGCATGGCTGATTTATTTATTTATTTTGCCCTGACTACTCGCTTCAGGAGCAAGCCAAGCAGTTACGAAAGAGGAATTGGGAGGCTTTGAAAAACATTTTGGACAACATGGCTAATGTAACATACTCTACCACTTGGTCGGAGGCCCAGCAGTATCTGATGGACAATCCTACATTTGCAGAGGATGAAGAACTTCAGAGTAAGGAGGGGAAAAAAAAAAGTGGGAATCTCTTGAAGAGGCTGTGGAACTGGTTTAGTGATGATTATAAATAGTTAAATTTTTTTTGCCAAATCAGCAACTGCTAAATGACAGCTGCCAGCAACTTATGTGAAATCATAGGACTGGAAGGGACCTCGAGAGGTCATCTAGTCCAGTCCCCTGTACTTGTGGCAGGACTAAGTATTATCTAGACCATTTCCGACAGATGTTTGTCTAACCCTGCTCTTAAAAATCTCCAATGATGGAAATTCCACAACCTCCCGAGGCAATTCACTCCAGTTCTTAACCACCCTGACAGTTAGGAAGTTTTTCCTGATGTCCAAACTAAGCCTCCCTTGTTGCAATTTAAGCCCAGTGCTTCTTGTCCTATCCTCAGAAGTTAAGAACAACAATTTTTCTCCCTCCTCTTGTAACAACCTTTTATGTACTTGAAAACTCTTATAATGTCTCCTCTCACTCTTCTCTTTTCCAGACTAAACAAACCCAGTTTTTTCCATCTTCCCTCATAGGTCATGTTTTCTAGACCTTTAATCATTTTGGTTGCTCTTCTCTGGACTTTCCCCAGTTTGTCCACATCTTTCCTGAAATGTGGCGTCCAGAACTGGACACAATACTCCAGCTGAGGCCTAATCAGCATGGAGTAGAGTGGAAGAATTACTTCTTATGTCTTGCTTACAACACTCCTGCTAATACATCCCAGAATGATGTTTGCTTTTTTAGCAATAATGTTATACTGTTGACTCATATTTAGTTTGTGGACCACTATGACCCCCAGATCCCTTTCCACAGTACTCCTTCCTAAGCAGTCATTTCCCATTTTGTATGTGTGCAACTGATTGTTCCTTCCTAAGTGGAGTACTTTTGCATTTGTCCTTACTGAATTTCATCCTAATTACTTCAGACCATTTCTCCAGTTTGTCCAGATCATTTTGAATTTTAGTCCTATCCAAAGCACTTGCAACCCTTCCCAGCTTCAGTATCTAAATCATCGATGAACATATTGAATCGAACCAGACTCAGAACTGATCCCTGTGGGACCCCACTCGTTATGCCCTTCCAGCATGACTGAACCACTGATTACAGTGGGAACAGTTTTCCAACCAGTTTTGCACCCACCTGATAGTAGCTCTATCTAGTTTGTATTTTCCTAGTTTGTTTATGAGAAGGTCATGTGAGACTGTATCAAAAGCTTTACTGAAATCAAGATATACTATGTCTACCACTTCCCCAGGCTTGTTACCCTGTCAACGAAAGCTATCAGGTTTGTTGGACACGATTTGTTCTTAACAAATCCATGCTGACTGTTACTTATCACCTTATCTTCTAGATGTTTGCAAATTGATTGCTTAATTATTTGCTCCAGTATCTTTCCGGGTACAGAAGTTAAGCTCACTGGTCTGTAATTCCTTGGGTTGTCCTTATTTACTCTTTATATATCGGAAAAGGGCACATATAGTGGAAAGATTTATTTGAAGTATTTGACAAATATCCCTCATGCAGTCTTCCCTGTTTCATGGCTATCTTTGGCAATGTGGGCGATAGCATAAGTGCTCTTCTCCTCAGCCCAGTGTTCTTTATGGAACTCCTGTATTCGTTAATGACTAGGATCTTTCAATTCTTCTGTGTAGCTTCTATCTTTCATCACTACTGGATAATGCCCTCCCATTATTACACTTTAGTGATGAATGAGGAGAGAATTTTCTGTTAGCAGCTTATCAGGTAAGAAATTTCTCAGTCAGAAACCTTTTCTTTTCTCCTTTCTAGATATGGATAAAGAAGATGCACTGATTTGTTTTGAAGAACACATCAGAGCTTTGGAAAAAGAAGAGGAAGAAGAAAAACAAAAGAGTTTGCTTAGGGAAAGGCGACGACAACGTAAAAATAGAGAATCTTTTCAGGTTGGTGCAACTTTAACTTTAGAATCTAACAGCTTTCAAATATTCCAGACTTTCATACAGTCTTTTTAAAGTAAGGGTACTAGGTTTTCTTGGCCTGTCTAAAATATACGGATAATTACATATTCCCCTGCGTAGTAAGTCAGTTTCCCCATATAGCAATGAAAGGAGTGACACATTTTAATAAGTAAGAAAATGTAATTGGAATGTCGGAAGAGGGGATGAGGGACCGCAGGGGCAGGTGTTGTGCCTGAAATTATTTTTTTAATTGTGTTTTAACAAATGGTTAGGTTTCAATTTTAATAGTGTTTCTTTCAATTATTATAACATGAAGTATGCGAAAGCACACTTTCAAATATGTAAAAACGGACACTTTTATTCCATCCTATTTTGCAGTTATTTTTGGATGAATTACATGAACATGGGCAGTTACATTCAATGTCCTCCTGGATGGAGTTGTATCCAACCATAAGTTCTGACATCAGATTTACTAACATGCTTGGTCAGCCTGGTAAGACTACTTCCTCTTCCAACAATGTAGAAAGTGATACAGGTACAGAGACTGTAGATTTGGGGCAAAATAGAAGTGTGATGTTTATTTTCTAATTTATTTTTTAAAAAGTGCAGCTCTTTGGTTAGAGCTAGCTTTTGACTTCTCTAGTTTTTTCATTAGGATCAACTGCACTTGATCTTTTCAAGTTTTATGTTGAAGATTTGAAAGCACGTTACCATGATGAAAAGAAGATAATAAAAGACATCTTAAAGGTGAGGAAAAATGTGCTCTCCTTAATAAGAGTAACAAATCTATCATTTACATTTATTAAACTAATAATGTAACTCTTTGACTCTGGGAGTTGGGATTTCACGTTGCGCTAATGCAGTGTGCATTAGCGCTAACGTGAGACTTCCTGACCCACCTGGTGCCAAGGAGGTAACTCTCTTGCAGGATAAAGGATTTCTGGTTGAAGTGAATACTACTTTTGAAGACTTTGTTACAGTCATCAGTTCAACTAAAAGAGCAACCACTTTAGATGCTGGAAATATCAAACTGGCTTTCAACAGTGTAAGTTTTAACATTCCCTTATGTTCATATTAAGAAAATTGTTTTAGAAAATTTGTTTTTATCAGGGCTTGCCTACACAGGGGTCTGAAAAAGCCACCCCCCTGTGTGATGTAAGTTACAGCAACCACACCGCACGCTATGTCGGTGGAAGATGCTCTTCCACTGACATAGCTTCTGCCTCTCGTTGAGATGGAGTAATTGTGCCGACAGGAGAGCACTCTCCCATCAGCATAGTGCGTCTTCACCAGACATGCTACAACAGCACATGTAGCTCAGTAAAGTAGATTTGCCCTCAGAAACTGAAATGTTTTCTCTGCATCATTTTAGGTGTGTTTTATGAGTACTTTGGTAAATATAGTGTGTAAAATAAGCTGCTGATTAAGGGTGCGTTTCTTGATATTGCCAGTTTTGAGAATTCAGATTGGAGAGGCACAGTTCTTGTTCAAAATCTAAATAATCCATTCTAAAGTACAACTGTAGAGTAGGGATTCAACAATGTCTTTGCATTTGTAAGCTGATGCTTCCTAATGAACTTACATTCAATATTGGCAAGTTGTAACAATCATTCTCTATTGCAGTGGTCTCCAAACTTTTTTGATCGCGCACCCCTATCAGTAAAAATTTTTTGAGCATGCACCCCCAATATATGCATATTTATTTATGTATAAATTATATACATATACTACTGTACTAATATATTATGTAAATTATAAAACATACACAAAAAATAGAAATTGAAAAACAATGAGATAAAGATGAAATAAACAATATTTTTAAAATTTTTGATTTTATTTTATTGGTACAAAAAACCTCTTTGCTCTCACTAAATAAATTATTATTAATATTTTTAGTGAGAGCAATGTGATGGAATATGCTTTATTTTTGAAAATCTTGGTTTAACACTTTGTGATACAGCGGGCGCTCAGGGTGGGGTGCGGGGTCTGGGAGGGAGTTAAGGTGTGGGAGGGTGCTTAGGGTGGGGGTGCGGGAGGAGGCTCAGGTCTGGAGCAGGCAGGAGGTGCAGAGCACTTACCTGGGGCAGCTTCTGTTTGGTGGAGGGGGTGTGCAGGTGGCTCTGCACAGTGCAGCACCACCCCCATGGCCACAATTCTGGGAGCTGCCTGCCCCCCCCGCAGGCAGGGCCACCCGGAACGCAGGGGCTTTAGGGGCTTCAGGGTCCTGGGCTAAGGGGGCCCTGGCCTGCAGCTCTAAAGCCCCTTTCGGAATGCGGCCCTGCGAGTATGGGCCGGAGGACTCGGGAGGAGCAGGGGCAGCCATGCAGCCAGCAGCTGGAGAGAAGCGGCGCTTTCCCGTTCAAAGCGCTGCTTCTCTCCGGCTGGCTTTGAAGGGGAAAGTGCCGCTTCTTTCCAGCCACTGGCTGCGCGGCTGCCCCTGCTCCTCCACGGGCTGGAGGACTCAGGGCTGCCTCTTCCTCCCCCCCCCCCCCCCCCCCCCCCCCCCCCCGGCGGTGCTCCTCCTGCTGTGGCCCCCAATCGATCGTCTTGCGCACCCCGCTTTGGAGACCACTGCTTTATTGTGTCGGCCGTGGACTTCATTTGAGGCTTTGTGAGAAAAGAACAAATATAAAATTTAAGGTTGAGTAATGGAGCAGATAATGTAAACAGGCACAAACAAAATGGTAAAAAATACCAAAGTTGAAATATCTTGAAGCAAAACTACATGCTACCTAATTATTACTGTTCATTTCTTATGTGGATGTTACTGTCACTTGAATGATTTCATGACTTACTTTCTGTAGTTGCTGGAAAAGGCAGAAGCCCGTGAACGTGAGCGGGAGAAAGAAGAGGCTCGCAAAATGAAGCGGAAAGAGTCTGCATTCAAGAGCATGTTAAAACAAGCTACACCCCCAATTGAATTGGATGCTGTCTGGGAGGATGTATGTATTGTCACTTTTCACCTTATCAGAAATATTGTTTGTTAGTGGTGTGGTTTGCATGCAGATATTTTATGAATAAGCTCTCATATCTCATAGGCTCCAGCTCAGTGTTATTGCTATCAGTATAATTTACACACATGAAAATAGTTCTTTCCCATCTTTTAAAAGAATTTCCACTGAACTGAGGTAATTAATTTATTCTGCAGTACTATTTTTAACTGGCGAAATTATTATTCTAAAAATATAGTTCCCAGGACTCAGTTGTGTGAAAGGCAGGCAGTTCACCATAAGTACTTAAAAATCCTATAGTGTTGGTGATACTTATACAAAAAAGTTTCAGACCATTATGTAGCTCTTTTTCGTTTTCATAAGACATTTCTGGCAGGAAAGTTCTTCTGTGTAGATCTATTTTAATAGCAGGTGTTCACTTTGCTCTTTATTTAACTGATTATTCTGCGTCATAGGTTGCATTCTGGTAAAGTCTAACATCTGTTTTAACCATAATTTTATGGATAGTATTCATATCTTTTTTATAAAAATTTGTAAATATTGTAATGAAAAACATTAAAATATTTGTGAGGTTTATACAGTGCCCAAAGTTTTGAAGTTAGAATTTAGGAGAAATGTGAATACAGTTGGGTGAAACACTTTGGGTCAAATGGTGAACTCTTGTATCATTTCCTCCAATATCTTAATACAGTATGTTCATAGATACTCATTCAATTCAGATATAACATACTTTTAATATACGCTTCTTTAATTTATTAAATAGTAAAATTCCTCAAATATATACAAGTAGCAACTGGGCTATAAATGTAATTTGTAATAAATGCCATGGAAAGTATCTTCAAAGAGTGTATTCTGGGTCATATTTAAAGTTTCATTGCTCTTCAATTGTAGTATATGTTTTGAATCAAAATACCAAAGTAAAAACACATGAAAAGATGGGAGTTGCCTTACCAAGTGCGGGGTCAGTTCTAACGAGCCAATTCAATTAAGGTGGAAGTGGCTAAAGGGACAGCTCCCTTGAAACCAATGTGAATTGCGTGCACATGTTCAATGATTAGAACTTGGCCCGATACGTTGACAGAAGCACAAAAATTGTCTAAAAATTTCCAACAATTTTGCCCTCTTGCATCTCAAGCAACAGTGTATATTTTTAGAGGTCTTATATGCAAAAATGCATGCTCTTTAACTGAGAATTAGTTGTACAAATTTTCTCCCAAGCTGTATTTAGCATTGTTACTTTATTTAATCAACTTCTAGTAATTTTTAGTGCACACATGGATGCGACATCTGGGTGCATCATAAAACAACAAGCATCAATTGTTTAGCTAAGTGTGAAGAACCATTGCAAGAATATGGAAAACTTCAAAATATTTTATCAAAACCCCGTTAAATATCATATTGCTTTTTCTCTGCATTTCCTTTGCCATTGTCTTGTCCATTGTTGCTCTGTCATCAACATATCTGTCTCTTTATATGAAGTTTGTTTTCCTTCACATCTGGTTCATGAAGTGATATCACAATCTGCTGTATGATAGGTGTTTCAAGCTAATAGTGGTATGTCAAATGATAGCTCATCAAATTGTTGACTACAATGGCAAGACTAAAAGAAGAGAGCTGCTATTTCACACACTTAGAATGATTGGAAAGAAAATGTAGGAAAAATGCATTTTTTGATGGAGGTGTTCAGCTGACTTTCTAGTGAGTGTGTGTGTGTGTGTGTGTGTGTGAGAGAGAGAGAGCTTGTGTGTGAGAGAGAGAGAGCTTAAGTTTTAAGTGGGGTCAGAGCACTACTTATTTTAAGCATAGCAGAAGTGAACTGTTAAAGATGTTCACTGATAGCCATGTAAAAAAAATGAGAATGAGTCTAAACCTTTTAGAAGAAACATAGGTAGATACCTGAATATGACCATCTTAATCTTTGGACATTTGGAAGTGTGGAGCACATTGTATACGTGAACTTGTTGTGGTGAGAGGTAAATTCACCCTGTAGCAGTAAAATATGTTTTTCCATTTATGAGATAGTTTGTTTTACTTCATTGTTAAACGTATGTGTGTGTCTGTCTGTCTTTGTAGTAATATTTCATTCTGTAAAAACAACGAGGAGTCCTTGTGGCACCTTAGAGACTAACAAATTTATTTGGGCATAAGCTTTCGTGGGCTAAAACCCACTTCATCAGATGCATGGAGTGGAAAAAAACAGTAAGCAGATTATATATTATAGCACATGAAAAGATGGGAGTTGCCTTACCAAGTGGGGGATGAGTGCTAACGAGCCAATTCAGTTAAGGTGGAAGTGGCCTATTCTCAACAGTTGACAAGAAGGGGTGAATACCAAGGGAGGGAAAATTTACTTTTGTAGTGCTAATGAGGCCAATGCAATCAAGATGGCCCATTTCCAACAGTTGACAAGTTTGTGTTTATTCCTTTTCATATAGATCAGAGATAGATTTGTGAAGGAACCAGCATTTGAAGACATCACTCTAGAATCTGAAAGAAAAAGAATCTTTAAAGACTTTATACACGTACTAGAGGTAAGTTTTAAATTTGTTTTTCATAGCAATTTTGTAGCAGTTTTTTGTAAGGAAAAAAAAAAACTTTCCAAAACTGTACTGAACTCTTATTTTGTGACACAAATATTAAAGCCTCAGTCTGAAAGTAATGAAGTGTATTATGGTTAAGCTATTTTTCATGTGTTTTATTTTTTTATTTGTGATGGAGCTGTTTTCATCTAACTTCCCTTTTCCTACGCCACATTCTGAAATAGTTACCTTTTGGGCTAAAAGTTTCTTATCTGTGTAGAGTTTGAGTTATAATCCTTTCAAAAATTCAATCTGTCTCGAGCTACAGATGGCTCAGCAGGCTGATGTAGTTTAAAGAGTAAACTGCAACTTGTTTTATTATAATTTTATTTATTTATTTTATTTTAAAGAGATTTTAAATTTGAAATTTTGAAACTTCAAATTTGGCATTAAATAGGTCTTAATGAGCAGTACATACTTTGCCAAATTTGGGGGGAGGGCATTCAAATTAGTAATGTTTAAAAAATGCAAGACTAAACATGCATAATGGAAAACATAAGTGGTTTGCATCCATCTTCAAAGTGTGATGCTAAGTGATTCCTGACTCTTTTAATGCTTGATTTTACAACTTTAATGGTGTATTAATGACAGTTTCTTTACATTTTTTAAAAATTAAATTTAGTGTTGCATATTAGGAAAGGTTACAAACAGTAAGATTTCAAATGTTACATTGTTTTAACAAATTGATGTCTGTGAACACGAGTGTGTCTTTTGGGCTGGTGCTAAGAAATTAGTCAATTTACATCATGTTCTTTAAAACAATTACAATGTTTGGATTATTTTATACCACAGCACGAGTGTCAACATCATCATTCAAAGAATAAGAAACATTCTAAAAAGTCTAAAAAGCATCACAGAAAACGGTCTCGCTCCCGTTCGGTAAGACCTTTCTTAGAATAATATGTGAAAACTACTTTTACAACACATTGTCTTGCAAGGCTAATATTGAACTCAAAATGTTCTGTTTAAAGGGCTCAGAGTCTGATGATGATGATAGCCATTCAAAGAAGAAGAGGCAACGCTCAGAATCTAGATCAGTTTCTGATCGTTCTTCCAGTGCAGAATCTGGTAAGATATTTTCCCCTCTCCTCTGTTGAAACAAGCTTTGTTATGATAATGTTGGGTCTTAATGTTTTATTGATACTTACTTACTTTTTGTATTGTAGAGAGAAGTTACAAGAAGTCAAAAAAACATAAGAAGAAAAACAAAAAGAGAAGACACAAGTCTGTAAGTACAGCTTATTAGGGCTGTCAAGCGATTAAAAAATTAATTGCATGATTAATTGAGCAGTTAAACGATAATAGAATACCATGTATTTAAATATTTTTGGATGTTTTCTACATTTTCAAATATACTGATTTCAGTTACAACCCAGAATACACAATGTACAGTGCTCACTTTGTTTATTTTTTATTACAGATATTTGCACTGTAAAAAACAAAAGAAATCGTATTTTTCAATTCACCTAATACAAGTACTGTAGTACAATCTCTTTATCATGGAAGTTGAACTTAACAATGTAGATTTATGTACAGAAAAATAACTGCATTCAAAAATGAAACAATGTAAAACTTTTAGAGCCCTCAAGTCCACTAGGTCCTACTTCAGCCAATCACTCAGACAAACAAGTTTGGTTACAATTTGCAGGAGATAATGCCGCCTGCTTCTTGTTTACAATGTCACATGAAAGTGAGAACATGTGTTCGCATGGCACTGTTGTAGCCGGCATTGCAAGTTATTTATGTACCATATGCACTAAAGATTCATATGTCCCTTTATTCTTTAACCACCATTCCAGAGGACATGCGTCCATGCTGATGACAGGTTCTGCTCGCTAACGATCCAAAGCAGAGCAGACCGATGCATGTTTATTTTCATCATCTGAGTAAGATATCACCAGCGGCAGGTTGATTTTCTTTCTTTGGTTGTTAGGGTTCTGTAGTTTTCGCATCTTAAGACTTCTGAAAGAATGCTTCAAACCTTGTCCCTCTCAGATTTTGGATGGTACTTCAGATTCTTAAATGTTGGGTCGAGTGCTGTAGCTATTTTTAGAAATCTCATTCATACCTCCTTTGCATTTTGTCAAATCTGATGTGAAAGTGTTCTTAAAACAAACATCATGTGTTGGGTCATCATCCGAGACTGCTATAACATGAAATGTATGGCAGAATGCAGGTAAAACAGAACTGGAGACATACAGTTCTCCCCCAAAGAGTTCAGTCACAAATGTAAGTAACGCATTATTTTTTTTAAGGAGCGTCATCAGAATGGAAGCATGTCCTCTGGAATGGTGGCTGAAGCATGAAGGGGCATAGAAATGTTTAGCATATCTGGCACATAAATACCTTGCAATGCCAGCTACAAAAGTGCCATGTAAATGCCTGTTCTCACTTTTGGGTGATGTAAATAAAAAGCAGGTAGCAATATCTCCCGTAAATGTAAACAAACTTGTTTGTCTTAGCATTTGGCTGAACAAGAGGTAGGACTGAGTAGACTTGTGAGCTCTAAAGTTTTACGTTGTTTTGTTTTTGTGTGCAGTTATGTAAGAAAAAATTTACATTGTAAGTTACACTTTCACGATTAAGAGATTGCATTATAGTACTTGTATGAGGTGAAGTGAAAAATACTATTCCTTTTGTTTATCATTTTTACAGTGCAAATATTTGTAATCAAAAATAGTAATATGAAGTCAGCACTGTACACTTTGTATTCTGTGTTGTAATAGAAATCAAGATATTTGAAAATGTAGAAAAATACCCACAATATTTAATAAATTTCAATTGGTATTGTTTAACAGTGCGATTAATCGTGATTAATTTTTTTGAGTTAATCGCGTGAGTTAACTGCAATTAATCGACGGCCCACTTTTTATTCTAGAGCAAGCCAATGAATACACTTAATACTCGTGCTTTTTACTTAATCTTTGAAGGTACTTGTAATCAGCCCTTTTGCCTTATAATATCATTACATGAAATCCGAGAAATGAGGAGTACTGGTAGCTTAACAATAACTTCCTGTTCTCCACACATACGCTTTAAAGTACACCATTTCTGAGGGTTCAATTCTGAGTATTATAAGGCCTTGTTTATGAGGTCTAAAGTTATTTATAAGGGTAAATCTTGCCAGAGTGATGTAGTTTGGTGCTCACTGATTGCCCCCATGGCCACCCTCAGGTCATTATGGCAGCCAGAGGAGCACTCAAAGAGATGGGAGTCCTTTTTTGCTCTTGCCTCATGCCAGGGATCACTCCCTCCTGTCTGTCCACGTTCCAGAGCTATTTTGGGAGCTCAGATATAACGCTGATTAGAGCAATATAAGAACTCAGAATAAATGACAACATAGCTGTTATGTTATCTTTCTTTCTGTATAAGATTCAGGACTGGTGAGTGCCTGTTGGCATGGGGAAGGGAAGTGTTTTGGGTTTACTGATAAATTATGGTGGTCACATTGCCACATAAACACAGGGTACTTTTATGTTTTTGTATTTTCTGAAGTTGCAAAATTTAGCTGCACTCTTTTGAGAGTGGTAGCCCTCACAAGAGGTCCTCATATGGGGTAAACACTGTTGAGTAAGGTGTGTGGCATACAATTTTGGTGATTCAACAAGTCAGACCGTTTGTTAACTGCCACAGGAGGGCCAGTGGTCAGTGTGAAAGCAATGTTGCTTTAACATTTCAGTTGTATGTATTTTATTTATTTAGATTTAAATAATAAATGCTCCTATCCAAGTCTGTAGGCACCCTAGTGTAATTATTATTACTGCAAAACATCAAGAGTATTCAGGTATGACCTCTGCCAGCAGATAGCTATAGAGATGTGGCTTTCCAGCCATTCCCCATGCCAGGAAATATACCATCAACCCTTTGCAAAAGCCGTATTGAATAGCTGACTTCTGCATAAATACCTAATTGGTCAGGAAGCATCTAGTAGAGCCTTGTGTGGGTCCTGCGGACCTGTGGGATCCCAGTCCCACTGCAGGGCTCTACACTAGTCCCACTGTAGGGCTCTAGCATCTATTGTGACTTAATCCCTCATATGTATGATTAAAAAGCAGAAGAGTAGGGTAAGTGTTCCTCTGCCCATTTTAGTTATTGCTATGTTTCAAGTTGACGTCAGCCTACCTATCTTTCTTTTTAAATCATTTGTCAATGCATTTGTCTTTGTATTGGCTTTCTTCTGCTGTGTTAATGGTATTTGGCTAGTTAGTTCTAAACAAGAACGTGTTAAATAAGCCAGTTTGCTTATATGTAACCCGATAATGGAGCTTTGCAGAGTTTAGTTGTACTGAGCTGTGGGTACACTCACTGTGTACATTATACAACAAGTTAATAAAATAAATATTCTGAAGCTTTAAGAATTTTTCCCATTTGTTCACTTTATTTACACAGGATTCACCAGAATCTGATACTGAACGAGAAAAGGATAAAAAAGAAAAAGAGAGAGAGAATGAAAAGGATAGACCTAGACAAAGATCGGAATCAAAGCATAAATCTCCTCCTAAAAAACGGCCTGGAAAAGATTCTGTAAGCTTTCTTGGTTTCATTTTGTGTAATGTCTGTGAGGTTTTTTATTTTATTTTGGCTAAATACAATATAGTAGCTTTACAGAGCCACATAAAAATATACAACTAATTAAAGAGTAGCTTGCTAATTTATAAGCTAAGGATTTATTTACAGTGATTTTTATCTGTAATGTACCTAATGTTCCAAGAAGATTTAAAATTTTTATTAATGTCTGTTTGGGGATCTGTGTAGCTTTTAGTAATTCTGAATGTGGTTTTGTGTAGATGTCACATTTTCATTTTAAAGCTGTATTTTAATGATTATGGTGCCAAAAAAACCCCAAAACTGAAAGTGAAGTACACTGATGTTCCACTATTTTCCTTAAACATTTGGGTTTTGGGCCATAGTCCACATGGCTCGCATGCTACGATTGTATTCATGTTTAAACGTTGATCTTTTAGTATAGAACAGGGGTAGAAAACTTATTTTTCGTCAAGGTCCAAATTTCTTGGTCAAGGTATAGTCAAGGTCGAGGCTCCAGAGAAAATAATAATAAAAAAAAAAAAATTATGATAATGATAAGTAAATAAAGATTTTGAGGTCCATTCAAAAGGGCTTGGTGGTCCAGACTTGGCCCGCCATCTACCTATTGACTACCCTGGTCTAGAACCTGACAGACTAGATTTGATGGAGCAATCTTTCATCTCTGGGTGTAGTTGTCCTTTTCCCCACTGTTGATTTAGCACTGGTGGAGCTGCACTGGAGCTAGACCAGTGGTGGAAGAAAGTGCTAATGGAGGTAAGTGGTTCTTGGGCTTTTTGAAGGCAGAGAATGTTGTTGAGAGCACTTCCAGGGTCCACATTCGGCTATAGCATCCATTCTGAGTAACTTGTATTTTGGACACTATATAGACTGGATTTTCAAAAGAGACTAAGGGAGTTAGGTAACTGAATGAGAAATTCTATCAAGCTCAACACTGTTGGCTCCTATGAGGGAGAATCTTGTAATGCTGTCAATGAGATGTGTAGGTTGCAACTGTACCCTGTTGTTCAGTCCTTTCACAGACAGAAGTCTTTCAGAACTCACTCACCCTTCTCCCCACAGAGATAGTGGTAATTCATTGGGATATGTCCTCCCAGAACAATCCATTTTCGCATCTAACATCCTTAGGCGCCTTTGAAAATCCCAACCATACATCCTGTGGGGTGTGGGACATATTTTGTTGGGAGCATGGACCCAAGAGTAGCTAATCTGTCAGGCCCTGTCTACATTTAGGCTTTTTTGCTCAAAATCGCCCACTCTTGTTTCTACTGGTAGACTAATGGTGGATGCATTAGTGTGGATACGGCTCTAGACAGCTGCTGGTGTTCTGAATAGAGCTGTGTGAATAACTGATTGTTTTTGGGGGGGAGGGGGGGTTTGTCAATTTGTGGGGGCAGGGGAATAGATTTCTGGGCAAACCAATAACTTTTTTTCTTTTGACAAATAAAAACATTGGGGGGGGGTCATTTTGGGTGAAATAAAACATTTTATCTTGACAAAATTGAAATTTTTCATTTTGATTGACAATTTTAAAGGGTCTTTTATTTAATAAAATTTAATAAAATTAAAGGGAATTTTTAAATGAAAATTGGTTTGAACTAAAAAATCAGAATGTGTTTCAAACATGTTGAAATAAAGATCTTTCTATTTGTTTGGAAACTGTTTCAGTTAAAAAAAATATTGAAACTGACATAAATTTGGAAGATGTTTTAGTGTTGTAAACTATGGCCCAGGTCTAGTACTTGTGAAGACCTGCTCATAGCAGGGTTAAACAATATGGTGGTTAAAACACAAGCTGTCACCTAGAACGTTGTCTACTCCAGTGCTTTCACTGTTGCTACCAATATTGATAGCAGTGATGAAAAATTTGTGACAAGAAATCTAGTGTTTAGACCCTCCTTGGGATGCTTATCTTCTGAGAACAGCTGCACACAAGTATATCACATATTGCACTGTGGGATGTAGGATTAGAATTCAGCAAATGTTTTCATGCTATATTGCTTCACTTGTCAGTTCCTTTAAATATGGAATGTATTCCCTTGATTTTCTGGCTATATTTCCTAATGAAGGCCAGAAAGCAGTATTGGAACACATGCAATAGCTGCTGTGGGTGAATTACGGTGTGTTCTTGTATTCTTTGCAGGGTAATTGGGATACATCTGGCAGTGAACTGAGCGAAGGGGAATTAGAAAAACAGAGAAGAACCCTCTTGGAACAACTGGATGAAGATCAATAAGAACATTATTTATACCAAATACATTACAGTAGGATTTAATAAAAGAAACTGATGTCTAATTCAGGACATGAGTTCTGATATTCTGAGTTCCATTGTTGAAATAACAGTGGGTTTTAATGATACTGCATAAATAAATGCATTCAAGTAATATCATTATAGGGCCTGGCATCAAATCTAGAAAAAACAGGAAATTCAGAGTTAAAGTTAAAGTTCTGTTCTTGACTTGCTAGGTAGCATATATATTCTGTACACCCTCGAGCCCTTTGATGAATGGAAGTTGTTTCACTTCTGACTCTGGGTCCTGCCTACTCTGGCCAGGGAAAGTATTTAGCACCTTTCTAGCAAATCCATGTCTTAAACGCAGTTCTTTCTGGAAAGGTGCTAAACCTGTTTTTACAGGCCAGTGGAGACAAGCTAAATTTCCTTTTTGGAAAGATTCAAAATGTAGTTTCTTGTGGTTTAATTGTCTTTGTGTGTTTGTTTTTAATTTTTTTTGGCAGGAGGAGGGAAATGGAGAGGGAATAATGAATCCATTTCTTGATTTATAGTAGTACAGAGAAGCACCAGAAACGGAAATTGCTTTGTGCACTACATTACTGGCCAAACTTATGGTTTTGATAATTTGTATTAAACAAAAAATGTGACGTCCTGGCTGAGACTTTCTATGTCAAGTTTCATCTTGGAGTGAATTTTTATGGTAAAGTTTTAAACCCTTACAAATAGGTGTTTACGATGGAAGTCTGCTAGGCCCTTCATTACAGTGGTACTAGAGGGCGCTGCTGTAAAATAGCCACCACTTTTATTAAAGTAAAACCTGATATATATATATTAAAATGGCTGAGGGCATTATTTCAGCATTTATCTTGATAAGAAAATTTAACATAAAATCAACTTGTAAATTAATTTCAATATGTTGCCTTAAGGACCTGCTGAAGAATGTACCACCAAATTTTAAATAGCCGTTGCAATATTAATGTAGAAAATCAATGTTGTTCTAAACCTTTTTCTTTAAAAAAAAAAAAAAAAAAAAAACCCTAAAAAAAAAAAAACTAGTATTGTTTTTAAAAATTCAGCTTTTTTTTTCCCCCTCCTTCCTCCTTTTGGTAGCCTCTGACCAGTTTTGCTTTGAGGAAAAGTTCTACTTTCCCTATTCAGTGACAAGTATTGACTACTGTGGTACACATTCTGAAACCTTTCTGATTGGAATATTTTTGTACATTTTTATCAATTATTAAATTTTGTCCTCTAGCGTGTACTGGTATTTATTTCTAGTTTTAAATACTCTGTACAGCTCTGATTGATGGAATTAAGCAACATGTGTTCACTCAATTTTTATTTTGAAGACTGTGCACAGAGTTTAGCTTCCTTTTCAATGTATTAATCCCTTTTTCTAATACATATGACAAATGTTACCAGTACATGAATGCCTAAAAAGCCCATTTAAGATCAATGCCTAGAACTGCAGCATTCACACAGAATATTTTCAGTAGGATGGGTAAGTGAGTCACACTTTTTAAGGTTGCTCTTTGAGACTGAAACTTTTCAGTTGAAAGAAAATATTGGTTAGAGACATATTTGGTCTGCTATATTCAAGAAGGAAATGACAGGTTTTTGTACTAAAGAATATTCAGTATACACATCTAACATTAGAAACGCTAGTCATCCATCACTACGTAACATACCTGTGAATCACTCATGACTGAAGAAATACCTTATATGACTTTTGCCAAGGTAGGGTTTGAGGTAAAGAATTCAAATACGTTGTATTTTATATATAATGTTTCATGCTAAGTATCCAAAAAACTGCAAATGAACTAAAATGTTGGCAGTGGGACTGTTCCGTATTTCTGCACCATGCCCAGCAACTCTCCGAAGTGTGGAAAGTTGCAGGTTAGTCTGTGTGTCAAGAATTGAGCGCTGATCATGGGTATATGGCTATATAAAATTACAGTTAGATTTTAAATATATATATTTTGCTAACCTTGTAAAATTCACTTTCCTGTGTTTATATTTTAAAAAAAGCAAATACATTGGTATTGTAACAATTAGGTTAAATCTATAGTGAAAAACAAAACACAAAATTTTGGGGTGATAGTACACAGTTCATCACGTCTAATACTTGGTTTTACATTGAAAGAGATTTGAGGAAATGTTAAAGGTAGCAAATTAGTTTAGAATTTTTGACAGGTAATAATGGTTTTGAAAACACATTAGAATTTGTGTAAAATACTTTTATTGCCTAGCATAGTATACATGAAGAAACATGTTTCTAAGTAAATATTACTTTTAAAAGGTTTGTCTTTATTTTTCCATTAAAAATAAAAAATGTAACTGTAAATTATTCTAATGGAATGTATTTTTTGTATTTCTCAATCAGATTTTGCAAAAATCTTCCCAACAGGAAATACAATCTCATTTAAATCTGTTTTGGCAAGGCACAGCTTGTTTTCTGATCCTGAGGAAAAAAGTATTTTTCCTCCCGTCTCCTCCCCCCTCAAAAAAACGTTTTTGCAGATGGGATGGGACTGTTCCTTCCTTGTGTGATAGAAATACCCACAGGCAGAACACTTCCCATCTACTCATAAACGGCAACAACAAAATTCAGTCTTGCCTTTTGAGAAGAAGAAAGACTATCACAATCCCTTGCTTTCAGATTCTCTAGTTGTCTTGAAATTATAGGGATTACTGGCAAAGTAAATTTAGTTTTCCTTTTATTAATAATGCTATTGATTACTAAAACAAAGAATGTTTAAAAGTCTAACTCAGTGTTTGATTTGCTCGTTGTCTCTTTTGCACAATGATCAGGTTGACTGAAAGTTAGCTTTCCTGTTTGTAGTCAGTTTCACTTGAATCCACCTATTCTGCAGGGCTATCTTGAATCCACCCTCACCCCCCCCCTTTTTTTTTGCGGGGTGGGGTATTTATTTTGTTAAATTTAAATTTTTGAAAAAGGGCTTAAGGTTTGGTTACAAGAGGTTTTCTCTTAAATTTGAGCTTTACCACATTTTGTTAAATTGTGTTATCACTTATGCCCTTTATTACATTTATGGCATAATTTATTCACCACCACCATAAATAACTTGTCTGCCATTTTATTCTTATTATTTTAATAGATTAAATTTTGCTGCAGAAATATTGTGTAAATAGATGTGCTACAACATTTTTATTCTTTTGCAGTGTATTTCTCATAATGAATTTTTGCGTGGCATCACTGGAAATCTTCTTTTGAGATGGGGGAAGAAGGGAAGAAAAAAAAGTCATGGGGGTAAATTGTCTGTTTAGGTGTTATTTTTGTTTTTCTTACTCAGATATTAATTAAATCTGTTCACGGGATATGGATTGCTGGTGAGGATGCTGAGCCTTGGTAAATACAAACCTTATACTCAAAGAGCAGCTTGAACTATGCATGAAAGTGCTGAGAAAAGCAAATTCTTTTTATTTTATATGACAGTGTCTCAAGATCTATTATCAATTGTACTACAATAAGAAATGCTTGTTAATCAAAAGGTATAGGATTTGAAATGTTTATCAAGGAAGTTAGACCAGGGTAAGACTTTATGAAAATTAGTGACTGATAAGTAAACATTTAAGGTATTTAAGTTTTTTTGTTTATGGTACACCTACCTTGAAAAGTAGAAGTGTTTATAAAATAACCATATTGTATATTGATATTTCCCAGAATAGTGATGTGTCCTTAATATAATCTCACTTCCTTGCTTTAGAGTACAGTTTTTGTACTTATTGGTTTAAAAACTGGTATAAAGCAGTAAAACCCCAGAGCACAAATGTAGTTAGATTGGAAATAAGTTACGCAGCTAGAAGGACTTTATACTAGTTTATCTACAAGCATACTAAAGAATTGTACTGCTTTACTATATAGTAGATTCTATACCTATAGAGTTAAAGGGGTACAAAATCTGTGTAGACCATGGGTTGTTAAGAGTTTGTAAATGTTAAATGATATGGCGGGGGGGGGAGTGAGTTTGTACACTGTTACTCTTATTCAGAGATCCTGTGTTTTGAGAGGAAAATGCTGTATGAAAAGTACTCTAGGAACTTCCTTTGTTCATTGATCTTGAGACTGTTAGAATAGCTCAGAGCAGAAACTTTTCTGTGATTATTGTAATGCCAGAACCAGGATAAACGGCTTGATTTAGCAGATTTAACTGAATCGTTTATTGGTGAATTTTACTTCTGCATAAACCATGTTTATTTTGGACAGGATATTGCAGAAGTAGCTACTGAGAGTCTCCAGTGGTAAAATGCAGGTCTTGTGACTCCATATTACCACCACTCCCTGCAAAAAAAAAAAAAAAAAAAAGTCTCTGCTCATCATATTTGCAGTTGCTACAAAAGAGGAGAAGTTTTTTTAAAGCCACAAAATTTCGTTTTCTTCCAGCCCAGCCAGGATCCTAAGAAACTATTGCTTGGTAGGAAAAATTGGCAAAACGCACTCTGATGAAAAGGAGTTCTAAGGTGAACACCACGAAGAAAATGGTTTTAATTCTTTCCCGGTGTAAGTCTGCTGACTTGAATGGAGAAAATTAGGCCAAGTTTGAGGTTTCTAATGAGTATCTTACCTCCACCTGAGTTGACTTTGTTTATTGCCTATGTTTAATAATGTTAGCATGGAAATGGGACCAATCGTAGCTTCACAGAATGGGGTGCTGTGTGGGTGAGTTTCCTTTCCATCTTTGCCATTATTATGGTTTGTCTGTGAGGCTATGTTAAGCAGGCTTTGTTGTGGTGTTTCTCTCCAAAACAAAAATACAGAATCATAGGATGAGACAGCTTAAGTTTTGCAAAAAGTTGTGGCACAGGGCAGAAGCTAGTGAGAACCTGGAATTTTTGATTCCCCCGCCCCCTCAGTCTCTGTTGATAAACTGCAGATATAAGTGACAATTATTTCTGTAAGAATAAGTTGTTCCATCATCATGATCCATTTGCTAGCAACCTCTGCACAAAAATGTAGTATAAACACACCAAAGAAAAAGAGCCACGGATTACCATGTAGTAGTGTAAATAGTTTATTTGATCATATGCCATGAACAGACCAGAAAAGTAACATGAACTGCTTTTATAAAACACTTCTAATATTGCTAAGAAGCAGGTCTATTACTAGAAAAACATCGAAGAGAACATGCCAATATTACAGTCCACTTGTATGGTAACATTATTTGCTGTCTAGAGTTAAGTTATAAAAAGCTTCTGAGCTTACGAGTTTGACCCATTTGACTAATAAATGTACTTAAATTACGTTGCCAAATTATTTTTTCTTATACAGAATAAAACTCTTTTGTCACTATCAGTGAAGAAAGAGGCAATCTTGGCATGTTCTCTTTCGCATGTTGAGTACACGCTGCTGTAAATGAGAGAATAGGTGGCAGTTTTAATGTAAACTTTCTGTAAATAGGTAAGTGGCAGTCAATGTGGTAACTGAGCCCCAAACTGTCCATTTAGTTAAATATAAAAAACAAAACTATAAGTTAAAATAACATTCAGATTGTATAGCACAGGCGGCTGCATTTTTTAAACAATATTTACAATATTACCCAGAGGCTAAAGTGGGAATTAAAGAGAAGTGTAAAAACCATAAAAAACTGCACCAATTTTGTAGCAAAATATCTGTACATTTAAAAACAGATTCATATAACTACACATTATTCAAGGAAAATGGGACCTTCACCAGTGGTTCACATAAAGCACAACATAAAAGAAAAGAAATTCAGTGGTTAAATACTATACAATAAATTTTACAATTAACATAGTGATGCAATGCTACCAGGAATGGTAAGCCACAAGCAAAATGTATCTTCTTTGAAAGTACAAATTTAGCATCAGTCCAGTTCTTGACTTGGGAATAGATCAAGAGCCCTGCCATGGTAGGATAAAATAAAATTCCATGATAACAATAAATTGATCTGCACCAGTAGCACTGTGTATATATTTAAATATTGCCAAGCCTAATACGATAAGCTCAATTTTAAAGTGTAAAACGCAATATAGAAAAACTAAGAATTTAGAAGTTGGGATGCATTTGAACAACAAATGTCCCTTTGTATTAAGTGATCAGAACTCGATTGTCAAAGGAAAAACATACTTACTGGGTTACCATTCTTGCTCAATGCAGATGCAAGTTTAAAGCTTATACATGGGGTATTAAAGTCCTCTCTCAGCAGGGCACAAGATTATTTCACTGAGTTAATAACTGAACAGTAATGGTCCTCAGAAATCCTAATACTGATTAATGAGATGTTAATATCTTAGTGCTAATTAATAAATACACGTTGTTATTCAAAAGCTGCCTCTATCTGAAGAACATAGTAAATGAGTCTTATACAACATTCTTGTTTCATATATCTTCGCAATGCATTCATACCCTCCCAACTATCCCTCACTGCTTATCCCACGTTGCACACTGGCATACAAAAAGCAGAAGCTGAACATGAAGAATAGTTTGTGTTCATTTGATATAAACCTTGTGTTCACTAAATTATGTCTTTAACACATTTGTATTAGTCAGGGGTTTGTGTATGGTTGAAAGGTACAGTTCATTTTGTAATTACTTCCCCCTTGCACATGGTAAGCCCTTAAATATATATATATATATATTAAAAAATGCTAATAAGTGCAGTTGAAGGTCAAGGTTAGTTCCTTAGTGGACAGGACAGGAATGCATTGAAAAGCTTAAGTCCACAGCAGATTGCATCCAAGTATTACTTATTTACAACCTGTCAGGAAATCAAGAAGGGCCACTGAAGACCAATCACTAAATTTCATGTAATAAAAAAAAAAAAATCATGTATTTTACATTTTGGTTAAAAATACTGAATAATGTATTGGTGTAAAAAGGTACCCAATCAAATCAAGTCCTATTGCTTTGATTAATTTGAGCAGGTACTTCACTTTTAGGCACTTGTTAGCTATGGTTGAGTAGAGAGCCCATCACTTTTATGTTCCTATGCATTTTCTATGTCTTTGAGCCCTTCAGAAGGTAATTTTACTGTATTCAAGGCTATAATTAAATGGTAGCACATATAGTTCACATGGACAAGGTATTCAAGCACACGCTCTACTTTTCACATGCAAATCTCCAGCTCACATGGTTATTTCAGCACCATTTACAGAGCGCAAGTTCTGATCATCAAAGCGTCGCCTAACGCTTCTCCTTACCGCATCGGCTCGTCTGTATGGCTGGTTTCTAAGATCTGCAAAAAGGAAATAGGATATCAGAAACAGGTAAACTAAATGTCATTTGTTTAGAAAAGAAAGTCCTTCTGGCAGCCAATCAAAGCAGCTTGTGTAGAAAGAGTAAAGGGCCTTTAAACCCATTGAGAATTAAACAAATATGATTTGTCCTTATTAATAAACACCAAAAAAGGTAATACTGGTGGTATTCTTGTCTAAATAGATTCATGCTGTCAAGTTTGAAGTTTTTCTTCTGCTTTGCTGGAGATTATAATTTTATTTGTAATAAAGTCATTGGGAAAGGCAACATCAATTAGAATCAACAGAGCTGAAGTAGTTTTTTTTTTTTTTTTTTTTTAGATGTAATCACTTGAATCGTAATTTAATCAGTAAAATTTTTCTGAAAGGGGCTGGAAGCTGAATAAAAACTCAAAGTAGGATAATGTTTTAAATGGTTCTTTCCAAAGCAAGAATGATTTTATGCCTTCTATAAGTTTATCTTTGGGGAAAAAAGGAACATGGAAAAAGTGGATACTAGACAATTACTATACGGTAAAAATGTAAAGGTTCTATTCTGTTCCATTGCTACTAGTCTGACAAGGATCCAAAAATACTTTCCCCTGTGGCTGCAGCCGCACAATGACGACTTCATGCTTGCATGACCAGCTAAATTTCCACCCATTCCCAGTGAAGTCAGATTATGACCCAAATTTATCCCCATTGTAATTTCTATCTATCCTGATTGCCATTTATGGAAGTAGGTCTCTTGGGAATGATGACTGGGGATATACTGAGCATGCTCAGTATGTCCCTTGATATCCTAATACGGGGGAAAGTTTCTTCTGCTAGGGAGGAAATTTCAGTGAGGCTGGGGTACAGGAAGCCCTTTCCATATCTTAACTTACATGGCTTTTGGAAGTCATAGCTTGGTTGGTGTTTTGTTTAAAGGCAGCTCCTGGCTCCCGCAACCATGTGTACACTATCAGCAGGGGCAGACAATGTATGATGCTCAGCTGCTCCTGCCTGCACATAGATTTGTGCAGCTTCTTGCCTATCTCTTAGGTGTACTCCACATGCCCCTGAAGCACTGTGCAGTACAGTCCTGACAGCAGCAGACCAGGCTGGGGAACAGCTCTGGGGCGTGATGGGGCATAGGACACTGATAACTATTTTGGGCAAACTTGGAGGGGCCAAATTTTTTGGCCAAAATGGAAAAAAGGGCCAGGGAAAGGGGGCACCAGTCATAGTAAGCACTCATGGTTCAAATCCTAGAATATCAGAGTTGGAAGGGACCTCAGGAGGTCATCTAGTCCAACCCCCTGCTCAAAGCAGGACCAATCCCCAGTTTTTGCCCTGATCCCTAAATGGTCCCCTCAAGGATTGAGCTCACAACGCTGGGTTTAGCAGGCCAATGCTCAAACCACTGAGTTATCCCTCCCCCCCATACGTCAAACAATCTTTTGGTCCTGTCATGAGTGCAGAGGACTGGACTAGATGACCTCTCAAGGTCCCTTCCAGTCCTATGATTCAATCATCTTTTATAGTTTGGTAAAGGTCACTTCATTTTATATGAAAAACATCTGGCATCTTTTCCATCTGTCCCCTGTTGGTCAATCATAATGCTGGATGTATAGCCCTTTCTTTTGCTGACAGTTGAGCCAGGGAGAGAGGACAGGGCTTTCACCCTTCCCAAATGGCAATAAGGGGAGAAGTTTGGGAGTCTACTGTACCTGTTAGGAAAGCTATAGTGGGAGAGACACACCTACCCAACTCAAGGGAAGTTCTAAAACCAAAAAGGCTTGAAAGCTGTCCCTTATTTTAATTTCTCGGCATTTGCTGAAGCCATTACTGTATCTCTAGAGCTTTATTTACTCCCAAAACTTGCAGATCTGTAGTAGGGAGGAGAGAAAGAAACCCAGAATCAGGAGTCAAGATGCACATGGAAGTCAGTGACTGTATATGAGCCTCCCCTGGGAGCAGCAATGTAGTTCATCTTAGCCCATGCTCTACCAAGCCATATAACACAAGTGTGAAAATAGATATTTAAGGGACACTGACATTCTTAAATCTTTAGTGTACCTTATGTCTTTGGACTCTCACCAGTATTACATTTAGTCATATTTATCAGCAATTTGTCTGGCATACAGAGAGAGGAGGAAGCTAAGTAAAAAGTGATGCTTGCCAGCTCTGTGTATCCTCCACCACCGGTGTGCTAGAAGAAATCCTTACCCTCGAGTGAACATTTGGAAATTTAGTGATATTATTCTTCTTTAGGGCTAAACAGAAAAAAAAAAAACACAAAATGATGGTTAAATAAAAAATGGGATGGAAAAAGAAGAGCAACTCAACTTAGTGTTCAAAAATCCCAGGCATGTTAGCCAAGAGAGCAAGAAGAGGGAATGAGGCCAAGGCTACAAGAGGAGGTTAGAAACAGGAAGGAAAGGACAAGATGGCCATCCTAGTCTCTCGCTAACAAAATTCCAAGCTGCTTTGAAGATTGGCTCCAGGAAGATAATACAGCAATTATCTTGAAAGAGAAACTAACTATTGAGCTGATTATAGTTTGCAATCTTACTAAGAAGCTCTCATAAAAATACATTGCAAAAGTAAGAAATGAAACGCTGTTGTCTTTGATTAAGAACCAATAACAAAGACAACAGTGTTAACAGATACATGCTGTGTTAAACACACCCTTTATACAGTTTACACCACAAGATGTAAATATATCCAGTTACATGCCAATATGTATCAGTAATAGCTGTGATTGCTATAGAATTTTGAGAACAAAATTGTTTCTCTAGTTTCTTCCCTCATACCCATACTTAGATGTTCTCTTCATCCAATCCTCTGAAGTTGGCTCTGACCAAACAGGAATCCAGCATAAAATGCTCCAATGAATTTTAAGACTGCATTTAATACAGCTTTGCCATGACTAGACCCAGAAGTCCAAGTCTGCAACCAGCATTCAGAATGGCCACGACACTACAGAGTGTGCCCCCAGTCTCACCCTCATCAGAGGGAGAATCATTCTGGATTTTTTTTTCCACCTTTACTGATAGCCAATCCATGTAGCCACCCTCTGTACTCTGTTTCTGTTTGTTCAATAGGTATTTCCAGTCATGTTTAAGTTGGCATGGAACTGAAAAATAAATGTGGATGTGACAGGATGAGAAAGGATTTTGTACATTTTATTCCTTATACGTGCAGACAAACATGCAAGTGCTGGTTAAAATCCCCAGATCACATATATAATCATGAGTAACTACTGCAAGTCAGGAAGCAAAGCCCATGCAAGTTCAGCTCAGATCATGCACACTGCAATTCCGCTTCCCAACAGAGCAGTCTAGTTTACTGCATGCATACTACATAAGCCACTTCACACAGAAGGGGACTTCTAGAACCCAGAAGAGATGCCATAGAAAAACCAGGTGAACTGTCACATTTATGATTGCATTTGACCCATTAACCCTCCTGTAAACTGTAGCATCCAATTTGCAAGAAAGCTGCATTTCTATAAGTAGCATTCTGTGACTTCCATCACTTGCTTTTCTATGACATATGTCATGTAGCTCAATGGTGGCTTTGAAATGTGAGGATAGCCAAAAGTGTCATGCGCAAGGTTGATGGGATATAACAAAAGACAATCGAAATACAAGAACGTGCAATGACGTGATGACATAAAATACAACTCCAAGTAGACACCAGACATTCCTATCCATTTAACATTCATGTGGCCCTGCCTGAGATCCATACAAATGGAGAAACGTCAAAAACCTACAGCAACCTTTTAAGAGCATCAGGTGTGAAAGAGTAATAGTTTAGTAATGGAATTCCTCAGTGAGAACAGGTTCGCAGAAAAACCGAGAGCCACGCTTGGCAGTTCGAGCGGTAAAGGGCACTGTCTTCAACACTGCATGGAAAAATAACAGCCAAACAAGACAAACAACACAGTAAGAAGCAAAGATCTGTTGCATTAGTACATTGTTAGTGCTTTGTTAAGGACATCCTGGGATGGTTTTACATGTTCTGATCAGTTATTTAATCACAATAGGCTGTACTAAGCTGGGTTTCTTTGGGGAGAAAAAAATTCCAAGTAGGCTCCAAATAACCATCTTTAAATTTCACATTTGTCACTGGTGATAAAAATCTGATCCAGCGAGGAGTGTGCCATCATTGGTGGTGACTACAGTCATTAAGGTTCGTAGATTTTGGTCAAGTAAAGCTTTTCTCTGGGTCTAAAGAGACACCACCAACTTAAAAATAACACTCGTGTCTGATAATTGTTTATCCACTTTTGCTCTAAGCACTTTGATATCCCTTTGCATATGGTTATCTTCATAGCCTCTCACATGGTCAGTTTCTTCCTGAGTAGGTTTAAAACTCTATTTTTGAACGGGAAAATGTGATTTGTAAAATTACAACCACTGGCAGTGGGACCTTGGGGAGGTGTAGAATGTGAGACAGCTTTTAACTCGTTATTGAAAATGACTAGCTATTACACTGACTGTGGCCTTTCAATAAAGGCCTACAACTTAATATTGGTGTGCACTATCTTGAAAGCTGTAGTGAAGAAGTTCCAACCCAGCATTCAACCAGGACAGATATGCCTTTAGCTTCCTTTTACGCCCTAAGTGGCAAAATTGCTTCTCTCTCTTTTGGGAAAACCTTGTGAAAAAGATAGTAATGTAAAATATGGTCAAGGAAATCTGGCCCAAAGATTTTTTTTCTTAAGCATTGGTGCAAGCGAAATGGATGACCACTAAAATCATCAACCTGTTAAGATTTTGCCCCTTCCCCTCCAGGGATGCAGAATATGCATCAAAATAAAAATAAACTACCAGAACATCTATGTAAATTAAAAGGACCCTAAACAAAAACAGATTTTAAAAAACAACTTTGCTATAACAGGAATCTTTTGCTCAGTGTCCTGATCACCTCTGGCTATTATTATAAATTACACCCAGCCACTATTGTATTCAATTTTAATTTGTGGCAAGTGCAAAGTATTAATCTACCTAATTGGAAAGCAGTAAAACCATGACAATTCAGGGCTATAAATCATTCAGGTATGACCAAATGATTTGTCCTGAGCTGTGTATTAACATGAGGTAATTACTGTTAGTACTTTTTAATGAACTGCAAGCTCTTAAATAACGTTAACCATCAGTCATTCTGTTTGTGGAAACATTTGCAAGGAAAGGTTTGTATGGCATGCAGAGACTGCAGTACTGTCTGCCAGGGTACTGAATTTTCTATTGCTGAGCATAGGGACTAAGTTTGTCATGACAACATGCTGAAAGAAAAACTTGTGAAATAAGCAAAGGGTATCTGACAGATACCTATGTATATGGAAAATGTGCAGAAAGTGGGCACATTAAAGCTAGTTATGGGGTCTGGTTTGTTACACACCAGTGGCAAGGATTTGTTTATTTCAGTCACAGCACTGGAAACAGCTTTCTAAACTATATTTGAACCATACCTGTTAAGAGGTTTGTAAAGCTCTACAATAGTTCAGGTGAGATTTATATACAGCCACAATTTGATGATGTCGGTGAACCAGCCACTGAGGCTTGTGAACAAAGCTCCTTTACCTGTTATAATGTCTTCAATTGCACCATCTTTCCCCTCGTACACATGTCTGTTATCCTTGACTTGTCGTCGGCGTAGCTCTGCAATTAGCTCTTGCTGCTGTCTTTTTGTTTTATGAGAAGGAGACTGAAAGGAAATGGGAGTAAAGATCAGTAAGGAGTAGCCTGCAATAGGGCATTGCTGCAGTCCTCCTTTCCTTTTCTCTTCTCAAATGTGCAAGACACCAAATACCATCTGATTAAATTTCAAATATTAATACTTGGGTCTCATTCCAATTTTATAGATAAGGAAACCAAGGCAGAGAGGTTACGTGATTTGTCTAAACCCACAAAGGAAGTCAAAATGGCGAGTTCTTTTTTCTAGCAGCCAAATCTGTCCATTTCCCTTGCTTAATTTCACTCTCCACCTCTTCTACCATTTATTTAACTTTGTAAAGCATTAGAGGATTGAGAGACTGTGCCATTTCCTCCAGCATCAGAAAGGGAAAACATGACTAGAGATAAGGGGACTGGAGAGCTGGAAGAGAAAGACATGGAAGCAGTAGCATCTAGTTACAAAATGGCCACTTTAGGGGTGTAGCTGTTTCCATTTGATAAAATTTAAAGGGCCAGCCCCAGAAAGGCATGCTGGGAAAAAAGTTCCTTTAAAATGGCATCCTTAGGCTGAGTCTGCGACTATATTATAGGGGTAATTTCTCTGACAGGGCATCCCTTGGGTGGGGCCTACCACCAGGCTATTGTAGGGATAGTTTCTCTGAAGGCATACTACATGTTAGTTTATAAATACGAGAGTTAACAGAAGTTCTGTGTACAGAATATAGACAACACCCTAGGAAAATGCCTTATAAAGCTAAGGCACAAAGCTGCTGTTGGTAGAGGCATGGCATAGATGCTTTATTCCAACCTAATTTCTCAGAGCCTGTTACTGAAATGAAGGGCCGATGAGAAGACGGAAAAAGGGGAACAGTTGTATCAGGGCCGTGAGCTTGGAGGGGTGTTCCTAAAACGTCCGTAACATCTGTGTAAATAAAGTGTGATGCGTGAGGGTAGGGACCTATTGAACATGGTGTGCCAGAGCCCCAAATTTTTCACGACAGGCCTGCCGAGATGTGCACGCTGGGAAAATTCAGAATTATGCTCTTCTGTTGGAATTTTTCCTCTTATAAGATTGGCTGGTAAAGATAAAAGCCACCTGCCTATTTTTAAACCCTTATTGTAAAACCAAAATTCAAACCATAAAGAGTGTTAGAATTATGAAATTCTTATCTTGAGCTGAGAATTATGAAAAGGCACCAAAAGGCCTGCTCTAACCCTCAGCAGAGGTTTTATTTGTATGTCCTCTCAAACATCTCTAGAGGGCAGAAAGGATTGTTCCTTACCTTAGAGACAAAATATTCCAGTAATATTGTCCCAAAGTGCTCTGTTTCATACCTTTTGGTCCTGTTGCTCCATCAATGCTTCTTGCTCCAGAAGTTTTTCCATTAGTGCCTGTTCTTGCTTCTTTCTCAATTCATTCTCCTCTTCTGCTTGCTGTTTAGCATAAAGACCAAGAAACCACATTAGAGCTGCAAACAACGACAAATGAAGGGACTCTGAGATTTTTTTTTTAAACAAGAGAATCAGCTCTTACTGCAAAAATGAGTTTGTGACCATAACTGCCGCCACTGAAGACCGGAGGGGGCACTTTCAGGGCACTGCATAGATACTCAGCTGCATGATTCACACTAATGTTAAGGCAGTGGAGCTAGATTCCCACACAAAGACTGACCAGCGAGCCTGGCGCTGGTCAATCCTATTGAAATGGTGGTTTATCCTGGTTTCTGTAAAATCCTGGGACAATTACTTGCCCTGCCCTTTGCTGGTTGACTTTATGTCCCACAACACTGCTGTGCAGTGCTCTTTCACAGGTCATTCTGGCATCTGTAGGCTCAGGAGGTTACACCTTTCAATTGAAGGGAGCTGTGAGCTGCACTGGAGAAAGCTATGGGCCACATTTAGCAGACTTGCCATATTCGGAAGTGTAGTAAGAAACAAAATGTATGTCTGCTTACCTTGTAGGCTTTCACAAATCGGACAAAGACTGGGAAAAAGACGGATGGGGGAGTTGTCTTGGGATTCTCCCCAAAATATTTCACAGCATCATCAAAGGCATCCTGTAAGAAGCACATTTTTCACTCAGCTTCGCATCTTAAAAACGACCTATTGCCCATTTACAGAATGTCATAAAGGGATGTATTCTCAGCCTCCCTTTTTGGGTGTGAAATCTGTACCTGCAAGATTTGCATCTGCATTTGTGTATCCACAAAATGAACTGTGGGTGTAAATGTGAGAGATCTTTGCACCTCGCATGACGTGATGTGTGCACACACATAGTAAATTGGGCAGAAGTGCTCAGCTTTGCAGCTGTAATTCATTTGTAGGCAGCAAATTTCAGAGAGTCAAATGTGCCTGGAAAAAGGAAGCTGCACTTCTGAAAGTTTCTCTCAGGGTGGTTGGAAAGGTTTGTCAGAGGAGAAATAGCATAACATTACCGAAGTGTTTAGAGAAGGGTGACAAGATTGATTAGGAGGCTAGGAGGATGGACTTCAGGGAAATATTAATATAAGCAAATATGCATAGCTTGGCTAGATGATGACTATAGAGAGGAAAGTAGGTAATAACCTCAATATTATGTCATCACTTCAGTGAGCACTGGTAAAGACTGGAGAGGAACTCAGGTAACCCTGAATCTCCTCAGCCATGCTACAGTTTGCTGAAGGTTATATCCTCTTGAACAGTCAGGAATTCCTGGGTTTCCAGATTCTTCTTGCTTGGTCTCTACGTCACCTTGGCAGGGACTGGGATTAAAAAGTATACCTGGGCTATTTTTGCATCATCCTGCAGTTTCTTTAGTTTTCCTTCATTGTTATGAATGAATTCCTTCAGCATTGTATTGTGGTCGTGCATGGTGTATTCTCGCTTTGTCAGGTCCAGGCCTCGCTGGAGCTCCTTGACATCCAACAGGACATTTTCAAGGGACACTAAGAAATAAACAAAAATGCTGAAGTGTTTTTGTAGCGAGAGTGACACAAACACTCTACTATAGGCTTAAATTCAAACATTCTTAACTCCTTAATGAGAAGTGTTTCATAAATCCAGGCCATAACACCGGATCTCAGAGTTGGTAACTTGGTAAATATTAAGCCACAGATTGCCCTGTATAATTAGAAATTGCTCATCAGGATTTTGACTTGTCTTAGCTTGGGATAAAAATTCATAAATGCTTTGGTGCATTTCCAAATGGTAGCACCGAAAATAACTGACTGTTCAGACACTCTTGTATGGGGGTCAGTTTCATCCATACAAGCACACAGCATATACAGAGCACCCACTAATGCACAGAACACAGCACTTAGTTTTCTCTTCCCTGTGTTTAAAATGTATTCCTAAAATCTACTGAAGGCTAACGAGTTGTAGTTTAAATATCAGAATCCTGCTGGACAGCAATTTAAACTGCTCATTTGAGATTACAGTTGTGTAACTGATGCTGAATAGCTTCTTCAACAAATAAAGGCTCTTTTTCTACTTATGTAATATCCACAAGCAGCTCACAATCAGTGTCCTGAAATGTATTTGTTATTCACATTTTCTTAAACTCTATACTGATTTTGAAAAACTCTCTGCAAGTATTCGGTATTCACACTGAGAGGTTACATTGCATCTGTTTGCTGGCTGGATGTCACACCAGCACTTCTGGGAAGAGTGCGAAGTTTGGTGTCTGTGAATACTCACTCTCACAGGTCTGAAACTCACTTTCTGTGACCATGTGGACCAGTAAAACTTGGTCATTTGCATGTTCATAGAAAGAGAAGAGAAAAGGTACACAAGCATGGCCAAAATGAAGAGAAAAGGTACACAAGCATGGGGGAAATATAAATATTTGCAGAAATATATGACATTAGTCGCCCACTCTATTTGTGACGCAGAGTGGGGATGCCGCTTCCATAATCCCTATTCAAATGAAAGAAGAGGATGCACGTGAACTATTGCCCACAACAAAAGACCACGGAAATATTTTACAATTAAGTGTGACATCTATATCAAAAGTATCTTGAATGCACAGGTAGTCTTAGAGCCATGACCTGGGAAAGTCTAATTTACACAGTGGTTGCTTTAAAAGTTATCATCAAAGAGCCTTGTGTACAGATCTTGTGCTGGTCCCACGCTTATCCTTTGCTTTCATACATCTGCAAGTATATTCAGATCAAATCCTTTACAGCTGACATCCAATGGCATTACTGAGTCCATGATAGCTAGCTCCATTGACTGATTCCTTGGTATCCTCCTATTACAGCAGACCTCAGACATTAGACGCCATTGTGGAAAGCTAACGAGCACATTGTGCTTGTAATACTAATGTTGATCTGTAGTCTTTTAACTTTGTATTGTTTTAACAGTGCAAATTCTAATCCAAACAATTGGTGCTTCCCTAAGGGAGTGGCTGCTGTTGTTTCTTCGATGACCCATTTTAAAGTATTAAGGGTTGTAAGCTCTTTGGGGTAAGGCCTATTTTTTTGTTCATACAGTGCCTAGCACAATGGGGTCTTGGTCCATGACCGGGCACCTCTAGGTGTTATCACAATAGAAATAAGAATAAAAGTATAAAAACGTCAAATATAATAGTTCTGTGACATGAATGTATCCTCTACATTCATATTTATCCAACCTTTATCTGGCACCCTACATTTGATGTCATCCCCAAAAAAGGGGTTTCATCACAGTCCTAACCGTCCTACAAATTAAACTTCCGATCTTTCTCTTGAACAGCGCATGGGGATAGGAGGATAAAATACATCAGAACCTGGTTCACATACTAACAAGGGCAACACTGGTCACAGTACCTGCAGCAGCTTTCTCCACGTAATGAAGCTCATTGTAAAAGAGGGATACTTGGTGATACTTCTCTTTCACAACGTTGGATATATAGTGCAACAGTGTTTGTTTTCTGTCTGTTGACTTTGTGTCTAACAGCTGCAAGCAAAAGGCAAGGAAACTGTTGGATTAAGGTGTGGTAAAGGCCAGGCTATAAATTATCTGTTGACTGAACTGATACTTTATTAGATGGGGAAACACAAAGAAAAATTAAGGAATGCTGAGAAAGTTTGGTCTACAAATTAGAGGCATGTCTTTTGAGACTAACATGGGAGTAAGTAGGTTCCCAAATCAAATTGTTCTTCCTATTCAATGTAGTCATATTTTAAAATGCAGTTGGCATCCACTATGCATCTACTCATTGGCTATTTCCCACCTGTTCACTCTGATCTGTCTTTCCCCTGTTGTTTTAAAAGCTGGGTGGGACTTGCCAAACATTAGTTCTCTTGACAGATGGGTGAGGGGTAGTACTAGCTAAAGCCAGGCAGAGTGCAGGCTGATGCTGTGAGAGCTTTCCCCATACAGCTCTGCTAATGCACAGCCAACCTGATCTGCTATACTGTCTGTTGTCTTTGGCAGTGACTGATAATTGTCCCAAACTCTGAGCTGGAGTTGTGATGGATTAGCAGCCAATCTAATGCACATATGACTGAAGACATTTAAACCTTCACTACAGCCCCTGAACCCCTTCTATTTTTATTTCACCCATCTATCCCATCACCACCCTTCTTCCACCAAGCCAGAAACCATCTAAGCACAGGTCCTCCAATTAATTAATGAATTGTCTCTCTCACCAACAGAAGTTGGTCCAATAAAAGATATTCGCTCCCCCACCTTGTCTCTCAACTGAATGACATGCATGGTCCATTGCAAGGCTGTCATTAACATTTTTTTTTATGAACTGGGTGGAGGTGAAGAACTGAGTAGAGCAGGCACCCTCCCCACCAAAGCTAGCTTCCAGCCAAGTTGTCATTCTTCTACTCACCAGATCTAAACTTTGTAGTTTAAACCCATAAACTGCTCCTCTTTTACTGCTGTTCATGTAGTTACCAAGCGCCAAGATTATCTGCCAGAGTGAGAGAAAGGGGTAACAGTCAATACATATGCATGCCACTCGATATCTTTGAATGGTGAGTTTCTAACATAAGCAGGTAGATATATTCCAGTATGTGGGGAGGAACAGCATTGATTATCTCATGTAAAGTACATGTGTATGTAAATAAAATTGTATTTACCTCCAGTATTTTCTTGAGCTTTTGGGATGACTTTATTGAGACAGATGCTGCTATTACTGCATGGAGTTGCTAAAAGCAAATAAGAAGAGGTGTAGTTAACACATATAAAACGTTAAATGCAAGGCAAAAGTCAGCACTCAAATTCTATTCTTGGATCTGCACGATGGGGATCTTGACATGAATATTCTCCTTCCCCTCTGTGTATGGATTTCAAGTTGTTCACATTCACTGCAGGCTTAATGTAGAATAAAATAAAATGCAAGCGTGGTTCTACAGTGCCATGCTCTTTATGACAATGAAAGATGTATCAAATTATGTGGAACAGGCCTTAGGAAGACACCGGTATAGATAGCATGGACATCATTAACTCATCGTCAGTTTCAGCTAATGAGTCAAACAATATGATTTCTATATTAAAACCACTTTTAAATTCTTAAAAGTGTAAAATAAAAAGAAGCATTATGAACATTTTGGGACACAGACTGTCATCTAAACTGTGTCTGTAAAATCTGACCCTGTATTTGCATACAGAGATGTGGAGTTTGCAGACACAAATGCACAAATTTTGCAGGCATATCTTAGATGGCAATCTTTAAAAATTAGAAATGTAACCTATTAAATACTATAGTCACTCTCTTCTGTGCTATGAATGGAAATGCTATAAATCATTTCTAGTGGGTTACCTAAAAAGCATTGATGTCACCAATTCTGGGGGGCCCTGGCCCTATCCAAGGACACTGGGCACCACTGCAATAACAATATTAAATTATAATCATAGCTAGAAAATTGTTTGGTTTGATTTGGTTTTATTTCTTTTTCCTTTCCTCTCAAGAACTTCAATGATTCATCATGATATTCATATCTTCCATCTATCTTTAACATATCTCTGCTGGATCTGCAAAGGGTTTATGACACCACACAACTCCAAGGTACTTGGCTTCACAGAGCTAGACTCCTGAAAATCATTGTGGATGTAGTGTTTAGAGCCCATGAGGCAAGGCGTAAACTAAACTGTGGTCATTAGAGTCAAATTCCTAACCCTAAGATAGATATAGAACTGACTGAAAAACCTAAAACAGTTTTTTTGGTGAACATTTTGATTGAGATTTTTTTCCTCTTTTCTCTTTGAAAATATTTTCCAAGGAAAATTTTCTGATTGGCTATACCTAGATGGTGAGGTAAAATAGAAAGAAGGTTTCTTCTAAGTATCTTAAAAAGTGATGCAGAGTGTTGGAATGACAACCTGAGTTCCACTTGGGAAGCCCTAATGGCTGCACACCTTAGAATTCATTCAACGCTAATTTATTTTGCTCTATTGCTTGTGACTCACTTACCGGTGTCAGCATTTGGATGCTTTCTGCAAAGTTGCCTATGAAGGCCATGATGGTCATCTTCTGCATCAGCCTCTCTATCTTACTGAATTGCATCATGAACCGATCTTCATCAGTCAGGTTCTCAAGAGGTTTCCTCTCCCTCTCATAGAGCCGTAACACTTTCACTTCGTTCTCAGTGGGCAAGAATCGCATCAAACATTCAACAAAATCTACTGGCAACGTCTTCAGGTCAAATCTATATCGTAACAAATACAGAAAGGTTGGTGTTATAAGAAGGACTCACCAAATATGACAGGCCTGTCTGCTTCGGCAAAGCCAACCAAACGGCAGCAACCTGCCTTCCCCAAGATCCCTATTCAAATGGGCAGAGCACATGACTCCTGGAGGCCTGTGCCATACACAAGCCTGGGACAATAAAAATAAACCTGAGGAGTTTCCTGCCACCCCTGACACACTGGTGGCCTCTGATGCTGACTAGGTCATGCATTGCTTACAGTGAAGCCTTGGGCCTCCATTTTTATTGTTCTGGGTGTGCAGGGCTGGGAGGCCTCGATCCTGCGTAATGCGTATGCAGAGTGCTAAATGTATAAGCACATGTTCAAAGCAATAAGCTTGGTAACTGAAGCTCTATTAATATGAATGTTGCTGCCTGGTTGCCACGTTACTCAGTAAGTCTTAAAGGGGGACGTGTGGTAACATCTTTAACATGATGAGGACCACACTTAATTTCATATTACCTCAGATATGGCCATTTTTCAGCCATAGCTAGACCTTATGTTTATTTTGAGCACTTACAAGTAAACCAGTGGGTGCAGAGGACTCACAATCTTATTGTTGCTCACTCTTAAGCCTCCACTCTCACATCCATGGAAAGCAAACACCTTGCCACTCTGCTGTGCAGCGCACAAAGACTTTCAAGACCAAGGCTTGTGTGAATAAGGAAAAGGCTGACCAAGCAGAACACAGCAGTGCCGGACAAAGCAAGGAACTGACCTACTGGCTGCAGAATGGGGGAAGCCGTGGTGATCCCCAACTATAAGATACTGGAGTATGAAAGCAGGGAAGAGAAGATACTAATTTTGTGTAACAGGACAAGGATCTTGTAACCTACAAAGTTAGATCTGCAGCATCAGATTGAGAGTATGTTAGTATTTGCCCAGATTAGAAGAATGAACCAATGTTTGTCTGAACATCCAAACCTATGTCTGAGGTGTCCTCATACAGAGAAACATTAGATGCTCATCATGGCCGCAAACGCTAACACTTTCGAGTCTAACTTGGGAAAAGTGAAGTAATAAATGAGTACTCTAGCCTAACAAAATGTTGGCTTTGACAGGCAAGTAATCTTCTCCAATATGTTCCAAAGACTAAAGAAAGTGAACTGGAATGTATCTTAGGGTACATCTACACTGGAATAAAGACCCAGGGCACAGCTGCGCCTGGCCCGGGTCAGCTGACTCGGGCTTGTGGGGCTCTGGCTGTGGAGCTAGATGTCTGGGCTCGGGCTGGAGCCTGGGCTCTGGGACTCTCCCCACCTTGCAGAGTCCCAAAGTTCAGGCTCCAGCCCAAGCCTGAACATCTATACAGCAGTTTTACAGTCCTGTAGCCCAAGACCTGGACCAGCTGTGGGTGTTTAATTGCTGTGTAGACGTACCCTTAAAGTGCATGATGAATCTTATGAAGCAGGACATGAAACTACATTCCTTCATTAAGATTGGTAGTACACACTTGTATCATTTTTGCATTTGGCATTGTATCTAATCATTACATAAACAATACCATTAAAACTGTATTCAGTGCATGTGGATTAAATCCAGACATTATGGCAAAAACTAAACTTTTCACCTATTCTTAATATTTACCATACTTGTCTCAGGCTTGCTTTTAATTTTCAGTTATGATAGGAAATGCAGCATAATAGGAGTCATATGTGAATTACGTTGATGGCATTCTTTTAAGAGCTATTAATTAGGTTTTTTTTAAAAATTCTAAGATAATTTGCACTGTCTTGCAGAGTGATATCATAAAATTGCAGGTTAACATGTCTAGGGAGAATGCAATCAATGATTTGTGGGGGATCCTTATTCTTGAATGTTTTGCAGCTGCAAAAACCTTTGTATTATCTGCCAATTCAAAACCAGATTTTCTATGTATGCCGATTACCAAAAAGCAGAGTAAATCTTAAATATGATTGCTCCATCGACAAGTTTTGCACTTACACCTGAATAGCTTTGCATATCTCCTCTGCAGTCTTTCCAGCTTTTCTTAAAGTGATGGCAAGATTTTTGGCCCTGTTTGCTTCCAATAATGTGACTTTGTTTGACCCTTTTTGAGTTATCTTTTGTTTGCTTGAAGTAAGATCAATGGCTGGACCTTGAGCCTTTGTCTTGAATATTTCTTCAAATTCATCCACATTTAAATCCTAAAACGGAAAGAAATCCCCCCCACAAAAATATTTTTTTTAAATTGCACTTGTCCAGAGTTTTCTCAGAATTCCATAGGAAGACTTTCAGACTGAGTATGTAGGTATATGCCACACTATGTTGATATATGCACATCCACCCTTGCCGACAACAGTCTGCAGAAACATTACAATAGTGTTATAGCACGTGATTTTGTGAAATTAAGGTCAAAAGATTTTTCAGCTTTTTACTCATCCTTCTACCAGCTGTAGCCTCGTGTATAGTATCCAAAAGCTGAGCGCTCAACCCTACTACACTGATGCTCCAACTCTCCTTCAACAGCACTCAGCAACCTACAGGAGCCTCCATCCCATAAATGGCATCAGCATGTTTATATTGGGAAAATGCCATCGACCATCTTGATTCATTTGTTTCAAACAAAGACGGACACTTTTATAGTCAGTTTGGCCCAGATTCTCAGCTGGGGTAAACTGAAAGCCATTTCATGCCCTTTTACTGGGGATCTCAAGCAGCTGAAACTTCCTATTTAACAACACAAACAATAACTTTCAGAAATAATTCCTACGATGATCTGTCTTTGCAAAGCTGTACATTCACTTACACTGCACGTAGTACTGAGAAGCAAAACACAATATGCAGTATTCATACCTCCAGGATCCTTTCATCATCAATTTCATTGAAGACTGTCCCATTAATTTGATTGGGTTTGAGAGCTACCCAGTTAAAGACAGGCATGCGGAACTTTGTCTTGATTGGCTTCTTGATTTTCACAGCTAAAGACACCAAAGAGAATGAAATTACAAATGCTGGAAGAATTGGGAAACATCTGGAGCAACCAGACACAGTTTTTTGCAAATGGCACTTCAGCACTGGAGGAAGAACCAGTGGGGCTAAGTAAACACTTTTAAAAGCCTGAAAAGATTATGCTGCCGTGATAGACAAACAGCAGAGAGAGATTTTATTCAGCTGTTTTATACCCGGCATTCACATACCTTTAGTGGAAGCTGGAGATTAAGAAAATTTCACAAAAGCAAATGTGTTACTCTAATATAGTGTGTTCTTAATATTGTTCTGGCCTGGTTTAGAAACCAAAATAATTTTTAACCAGTGTAGGAAATGGACAAAATGGTATGTGACTTGAGTTCTGTTCTGCCAGAGGACATCCCATTTCTGGATGCAACATCAGGTCATGTGAGGTGCTGAACACCCTCAAGTCCCGTTGATGTTAATGCGGATTGTGCACGCTCAGTACCTTGCAGTCCTGGGCTGCTGGTGTGTGATGTTGCTCAGTCCTTACTACCTTACTTTTAATAATCAGTGCTGTAGATAAAGTTGTTCAAGCTGACATCAAGGCAGCGGCACTAGGACTAAGGCTTTTAGCAACAGCGAGAGGTGCTAGCTGAAGACGTACATCCTTTGGATTAAACCGAGAGAGGGGATTGTAGCTGAGGAGTCAGCTAAAAGTGAGTCCTCTGTCTAGCAGAGGATTCAATCAGCAGTGTGTGACAAGGGAAAGAGAAGCCCTTTTACAAAGATTTTGTTACAAGGGAACAGAGGCTTCCATAGCCTGTTGGGAAGGGATTCTACTGTTTCACACAAGCCTGAGTTTGTCTGTATTTTAAAGCACATAAAAGCCAGTCTCCAATTTTAGCACAATTACATCTTGGGGTAACAAATGCTTTTGCCTTCTCTGATTGTGCAGCACCAATAAATCTTTTAAAGTAACTTTGAAGGGATGCTATAGAAGATGGGACCAATTAATCCTCATTGGTGAACGAGCACAGAAGAAGAAGTAATAGGCTAAAGTTGGGGCAGGGAAAATGTAGGTTAATTGCTAGGAAAAACTTTATAACCCTGAGAATAATTAGGCAGTGGAACAAGCTACCAAGGAGGGCTGTGGCGCTTCCATCACTGGAGATATCTAAGGTTAGACAGGCATCTAAGGATAGTAATTCTAAACATTAATAAGAGACGATATAGAGGTATGTAGTCGGTGACTCAGTGCAGGTCCTTCTAACCTCAAACATCCCATGGTACAGATAATTTGGTTAATTAAGCCATATAAGAGAAGTGTCAAATTGCCAAAAAAACCAATGAAACCCCAGTATTTCTAAATGATCTCAAGTAGATTGGTTACTTTGGTAACTTGCTTTTCATTGTTTCTGAGATTTAGAGGCCCAGCCAATCACTAAGAGTTTGTGATGATCATTATGGTTCATTAATGTGGTTAAGTTATTTTCAAATGTGGAGTGAACAATTAAATTCTTTTCAGGCTACACTCAGAAAGAGAGAAACCCTGCTTTTTATTCCCCCAGTGTTGGAAAAAGCCACTTAACCTGTAAAACTGTCATCTGGTCCATTGAAACAAATTGAGGTAATAGAGCAACAGAAGTCCAGACCATCTCCAGCAGTGTCCTATATATAATACTTCCAAATACAGGTAGTTTCAAACTGTAAAATTCTGATCCAGATGCAAACTTTCCCAAAGTTCAGGGTTGTTCACATACGGAGTTCTGTTTTGAACACACCTCTTCTTCCAAGACAGGTGTGCTAGTTTCCCTCTACATCCCCCGACACACACCATAGCGCAGCTAGACAATTGTGCAATACTGTATGAGCAGCAGATTTCTTCCCAGTCCCACCCACATGGTCAGGTTACACCCTGAGCTATAACATTTGAGCATGAAAGAAAAAAGGGAATCAGTTTGTCTCTCATCAATACTTTTCCATGTATTGTTTTCCAGGACAGAGACCATCTTTTTCAGAGTTCACTCTCCTCTTGTGCTTTAGAGCTGGGCAAATGATGCAAACATTTTTCTCTCATTCATGTCTCTCATTTTCCCTGATTCAAATTTTTAGAAGAATTCACTTCTTCTGTGTCTGTTGTCCCTTTTCTGTTCACTTTCCATGGACATTCTAAGGAACGAGCTTACTGGCAGGAATAGTTGTAGAAACACTGAATTTTAAGTGGACACCGGAGAGCATTCACAAAATAAAATTTGAATTTGTAAATTTGAGTATTCACATGGAAACATGATTGCCAGAGTTATAGTCATCCAATCAGGATGGAGGAACACAAATCAAACACTAGTCAATTGAGTTTGACCAGCAAATGCAATGAACTGCTTACAACACAATTGCTAGGCCAAGAATTACTTGATGAAGAATTTAGAATAATAAATACCTGGAATAGTGACAAAATCAGAAACCCACACAGAAAAAGAAACTACATTTATGAATAAATGATTCACGGTGAATTATTTGCCCAGCTCTAAGAGAAGCTATACTAAATGGAACAAAAGCATTCCCTGCCTTTGTTACAGAACCATGTTTAAATGTGTAAGGTAACACCCAAGTGGTCCTACTCTTTCCTTGAGGTACATGAGCAAATGCCATCAATTAAACAGCAATTATGCATGCAATCTGGAGACTTGATCCCACACACATTGAAGTCAATGATAGTTCCGCCACTGACTTCAACAGTTACAGGATCTTGAGCGGGGAATAGACCCCAAGAGAGGCTTTACAGGCTGAGAGCCCTGAGTCAGCACAGCACTTAAGCAGGGGATTTACTCCAATCCTATTCAGCAAAACACTTAAGCACAGTGTGATGGGGTGTGCACCCCACACCAGCCCTAATGGGGTTAACAAAGGCCTGAGAGGTCAATTAGGTTCCCTGGCTTCACCTGGGAGAGGGAGGGCCAGGGTTAACTAACAGTGAAGCCCAGTTGGGGAAGGCTGGAACAGCACTATAAAGCTAAGAGGCTGAAAGCAGAAGGAGGCTGCAGTCACTCCCTGGGATGAGGGAGGTCATCAGGGACATGGAGGAAGTCCATGGGGAGAGTAAGTCTTGAGATTCTGCCCTGAAGTAAGGAGTCTAGCAAGAGGCTAGGAGGGGATGAAGTAGCAATGGGGAGTAGAGTGGCCTCCAGTGGTAATCACAGAAACAGGCAAGTGGCAAGAGAGAGGCTGGGTAGGAAGGAGCCCAGGGAAACAGCAACAGGGATAGGGACAGGGCAGACCTGGATTGCTGGTTATAGGGTCCTTGGACTGGAGCCTCGTGTAGGGGGTGGGCCCAGGTTCCCCTACAGTCACTGCTATAGTGGAACAGAGTCCCGAGCTGGAGCAGAACAACATCCAGAAAAGGCATTTGGACAGTGGTCCTGTTGGACTTCATAACCCTGGAAGAAGTGGACTATATGGTGACTTGGCAGACTATCACAGACAGGGCAGAAAGGTGCACTTGACTCTGAAAGAGCTTCTTTCCCAGATCTAGACAAGAGGAGAAGCACTAACAGTGAGTGGAAACCCCATTACACATGGGCTTAATACCACTGAAGTCAGTGAGTGGGACCCAAATGAAGTTGATGGGGCTTAAGCATCTGCTTAAGTGCTTTGCTAAATCAGTACCTTGCTACTGAGAAACAATTCTGTTCGACAGCATGCACAAAGTTATCGGACGGGCAGGGCCGGCTCTAGGCACCAGCAAACCAAGCACATGCTTGGGGACGCACTTTTCAAGGGGCGGCACTCTGGCTTTTTTTTTTTTTTTTTTTTTTTGCGCTTGGGGCGGCAAAAACCCTAGAGCCAGCCCTGCTGAAGGTGCATACTTGAACGTACAAAGGCATTTTCCCTATGTTCCCTCTTTTCCCTATGTTGCTTGCACACCTGGTTGACATTTTCAGGTAATTAACAAGCAGCTCACACTCTAGAAACAATGTAAAAATTAAGCAAGCCTGAAATTAAAATAACAAATAGAAGGAGGAGGTCACAGCACAAAAGGGACAGAAAGGAAATGGGTGTAAATACTTAAAATAGTTGGCAAGAACCTACAGAAAAGCTTGATTGGGCCATCTTACCCGGAAGCAGAAAGAACAAAGAGAAAAAAAATTAGTGATGGTTAGAATAGTATAATTCATCAATTCACAAATTCCCAGTACATCATGATAAGGTGATCACATGACATTGTACGAATAAGCAGTGGGAGAAATGTTCCCTTCTACGTAGGCATTTTATCAAGATTTGACACTTTCATCTTCCTTGGCTCAGTGGATTTCCTTAAGAACAAATACTAGAGAATAGTCCTCAATACAACACTGGCCCAAAAATACGTCAGGAACATTATAGGAAGCTACAGTATAGGAGAACTGTGCGGCAGGATCCTACAATTCTCTTTTTAAATAAGAGGTACAAATCAACTGAGTTTTTCTTCACAATGAAAACCTCATGGCCCACTCATATACAATGCACAGAGACATGTACTTGGCAACACAGGCTAAGCTAACTAAATTCCAGCTGGCTGTGAATTAATACATATGTGAGGGTGGCATCAGAATCCATTTCAGGCAGCTTTCAAAATCGAGTTCAGGTTATTTTCCTTCCTAGAACCAACCAGTTCACAGACTTAGGGAGTCCACCTCCATCACACTGGTGTGCAATATACTTACTCACACGTAAATACCATATGTAAATCCTATCTCAGTCATTTTCTATCCACCAACTAGCTCTGTAATTTTCTGTAGTTCAACACTCTCAGCACTCGCTATAGGATTTAAACCTGGCACCAGAAATCAAGTAAACCCTGTGATGAGATTCCTGAGCATTGCAGAGGACCCTTTTCTTCTCATTAATGAGCTTTGCTCAGGGAACTGAGTGGATTTTAATGGGCCACACTGCAGCATGAGGCATATAATATTCCTCCAAATCACACCTGACTCAAAGGAAACAATATTAATTGTAGAAAGACAATACACAGAAATGGAGCAGGCTGACTGAGCACCAGCTTTACAGGGCGGTCTATGACTAATGACAAAATCAAGCCAACAGTTGTAGATTAAAAAAGGAAAAGTACAGAGAGAAGGTCAGCCAGGCAGGCAAGCAGACATTATAAAGCCATTCCAAAACCCCAAATCAGAATCCCTCTTCTGCTCAGCTCACTCTTCCTATCAGCACAGGACTGAGTGTGAATACGGGACGAATTTCAGGAAGAGAAAGGTGAAAGGAAACCACATACTGTAGCCCCTTGCATATTATTAGCCTAAGAAGATATGGTGTCAAAGGAATATTACAGTAGCGCACATGCTTTGAAATCGGAGTACTATTTTTATAAGCCTGCCAGGGAAAGCCTAATCAGTAATCTCAGCTATATGTGTGTTATTTTTTTAAACTAGTTCCATGGTGACTCTGCTTCTCAGAGTTTTCCTCCTTCAAAGGAAACAAAAGATCAAAGGGTGGGAATACTTAATCGGTTTTAAAAATATATTAATCAGAACTCCTCAGCTTCTCTCTTTCTGCAATTATAGTGTGCTCTCATGATCTCTTGGGGGGGTGATACCAAGTAGTACTCACTTGCTGGGTGAGGTACTCAGTGTAAGTCAAATAGGGCATAAAAATAATATTATTAGATCTGGTCAAGGACTTTCTTTTCCCAGAAAAAATTGCGACTAAACCAAAGAAGTATTCGTTTTTGTTCAACTTTCTTCAAAAATGTTCAGGTTTTCATTGAAAAAACAAACCTGAAACATTTTTGGGTTTTGGCAACCATTATTATATATTTTATTTCGTTTTTTGGTTTTAAACCACACATGATTGAATTCTGAAGAAAATCTGCAAGATTTTGACAAAAACAAACATTTTTGGAAAAATTTGTGTAATTGAAAAAAGCCATTTTCTGTAAAAGAAAACAACGTTTTGACCTGCTTTAATTATAATATGAGAAGGGACCAGCAGTGGGGAATCCTTCATAAAATACACTAGCAAGTTTATAAACTCCGGCTATTCCAAGTGGTGGGTAGAATGTCGGGGATCAGTAAGGGGGTGTCTCTCTGTGCTTTATCATCACCAGGGGATGCTCTCAATTTGATTTTTTTTTTAATTTACTAATTTAAAAAAAAGTTACTTTCTGATGGAGCTCCTCCTAAACCGCATGGCTAGATTTTTTTTGTAATTGGTTTGAAGAAAGCACTGGTGGGGCACGCATGTCAGTTTCACCGCTTTACCTGCTAACCCTGAGTTGAAAACCACCGTGGGAGAGGCTGTTCCTGGCAGAGGGGGTGCTGATGGTGGCGGTGGGGGTGGCAGTGGAGGAGCTGGGGCTGTCTCTGCAGCTGGACCAGGAAGAGGTGGAGGCGGAGGTGGAGGCGGAGGTGGCATAGGTGCTGTCACAGGACCGTTTTGCACTACAAAAGGAAGGCGGAAAGACATGTTTGCCTCTGAAAGCATTAATCAGAACACAACAAATACCCACCAAAGAATTACCTCTGAGAGAATTAAAAGCCACAAAAGATTATGTCTCTGGGCTAGATTTCTCAGCGGGTGTAAACTGAAGCTGGTAGCTTCACTGACTTCAACAGACCGATGCTGATGTAAAGCAGCTGATGATCTGGCCCCTAGTCACTCTACATACCAGTGAATGCATCTCATTAAAAAGAATGAAACAAAACCATCTGCTCTAATCATAGCAGACTTTGTTTTCTGCATCTGGGTTCAAATACTGTTTGGGTTTGTCAAGTTGGATCCATGAATATTCACTGTCGTGACTATGTCTGTTGTGTGACATGGAGCCTAAGTTACACCCTCAATGGTGCTTAAACCAGCATGAAACCAGTGTGAGGGAGATCAAGCAAAGTGAACTGCACCATAAACTTCCAACCTCACACCTGCCCCTTGAGTCGTAATACTTCTCACCTGTCTCAGATGTTGGTGGTAATGGGGGTGGAGGTGGCGGCAACGGTACTGAAGACGTAGCCCCAGTCACTGGTCCCACAAATGTGCCAGCTGTAGCTTCTGACCCTGATGGCAGTGTCCCAGAGGCCACAGCAACAGGAAGAATAGAGATGTCACCATCACCTTTCTTCTGAATTTTAATGGTCCCTTGCTTTTCCAGTTCATGGATCTTTTTCTCCAGGGTTGACTGCCGCTGGATGGCTTCCTCTTTTTCTTTGACCATTTTTCTCAATGTGTGAACCTGGGTATTTGCATCTTTGTAAATCTCCTGCAGAATTGTCCAAAAGTAAAGAATTTACTTGCATTCAAACGACAGCATAGAGCTGAGCCAGAAATAGAATGACAGCATGGCACTGGATTGCCCCTTGCTGCTCAGTGATAAAGCATTTTGATGAGAGCAATGCCTCTTCATTTGCCCAAAAGAGGGTTCATTTTGCGTTTCCCCCCATGTTAGCACTAAGAATGTGTACACGAATGAGTTGTATAAAGAATCTCAACTCTGACTACTAGGATAGAATTTGTGGACATCAGTGCTAAAATATATCCCATGTAGGCTACTAGGATTATGTTAATCCTAAATAAATAGCATGGTATGATGATCATATGTCAGCCGAACTGTGGCCTTCCCTTGCTTGCTCCATGTCCACTTGCTAGCTGCCTGGCCTGCCTATGAGCACATGTTGGACACTTGGTAGAAGAAGGAACAGAGCTGAGCCTGCTCCTGGTCTCTCCCCTTTGCCTTGCCTAGGAGTGGTGGCTGTGTTCTCGGAAGGCCAGTGCGGACCTGTGCAACTGATGAATGCTTGAGGCTCACATTCCGGGGCAGGGATTGTATCCCCGAGTGTCCAGAGCATATGGGACCAATGGCCCATATCAGTGTGTAGGTAGCTGCGCACAATAGCATGGCCAAAAACCTCTAAGGGGCTCTGAAGCCCTGATTCTGTCCTTCTAGCTGCCTGCCTGATACGGGTATAGTTCCCTACACCAGCGGTTCTCAAACTGTGGGTTGGGACCCCAGAAAGGGTCGTGACCCCCTTTAAATGAGGTTGCCAGGGCTGGCATTAGACTTGCTAGGGCTCGGGGCTGAAGCCAAAATCTGAGCCCCACCACCCAGGGCTGAAGCCCTCAAGCTTTGGCGCTCCCCAGGATGGCAGGGCTTGGGCTTTGGCCCCCCAGCCTGGGGTGGTGGGGCTTGGGCTTCAGTCCCTCTTCCCGGGGTCATGTAGTAATTTTTGTTGTCAGAAGGGGGTCACAGTGCAATGAAGTCTGAGAAACCCTGCTCTACACCAATGATATAACTGTTTCCTTAGGATCTAATGTACTTCAGACTGGAAAAAAACAGAGACTGAAGACTTCATAACAATCTACAAAATGAGACAAACATATAACAGAGATAAAATATTTAATAGTGATGTAACTTGCCTATTGCCATTTCTTTAGCAACACCCACACAACCCGCTGTGGAGATTATATGTCACATCCGCAGCTAGTGTAAATTGGTGTAGCTCCATTCCCTATATAAATATAATTCTCTCTATGAGACCTATGGATATAAAGTGCAGCAAAGAACCTAAGATAATGTAGCTTTGGTTAGATACATACTATGGAGAAAGAAAGACTTGTTGCCTGCATATGCTGACAGTGTTTGCCTGAAACACCCCAGCTTGTTAGCTAGTCTCGATCTTGCTGTGCAAAGGCTAATGGGCTCTGCTGAGTCATTGAAATAGATAGCTTGTTATCCTGCCCAGATAAAAGGGAGATGCTGTAGCCAGACAGCCAGCCCCCCCCTCAGACCAGCATTGCTGGAAACACAGGAGCCAAAACAACAGGGCACTCAACATAAATTCCAGCACAGCCTTTGAAGCTGTGAGAAGCACAGGTGTGCTGTGACAATGTGCCTCTGGGAACATATACAACGATTAGGCTCACAGCAGACAGAGAAGCTGTGACAGACATGGCTCTTAGCCCCTACTAAATAGCGTGATGCACACACCCCAACATCCTAGGTGGGAAAATATTTACCCTGATAAAAGAAGTGTCCAGTAGTCGAAACTTATTGTTTCTCCCTTGCAAGTGTGAACTACTCTTGCGAGAGCTGGCGTCGCCCAGACAGACCAGCCCCAATTTGGCATAAGAAAGGAGAAAGAGAATAAAGGAGTACAGAGGTATAAGTATGGGACCTACAGCACCATGATTTTTGAGTGCTTTTCACTATCTATCTGCTGGTCAGATAAGTGACAGCCTCCCAAGGCTTCTGCAGCTAAGAGGGTCCCTAAGCCTTGTCCCTTATTCGTCTTTCCGCGGAATTGAGTGACCGATCCTGGCTTGGCACCGCTGGAATCGAGAGATGCAAGGAGGGTAAGAAGCACCCACACCTGATCTCCTATCTTTAGTGTACACATATTTTGAAATAGAGCTCTATACTTTGTTTTCTTTCTTTGGGATTGTGGCTTCAGTTTTGTAACTTGTTTGTGTGTGTAACATCTCTACATTTAAATAAGTAGGCACTAGCAATTTTGTAACCACATGATTAGAATCTAGTTTAATAAATTTTGGTAACCATTGTGCATAAGCCTGACTTGTTTCTCTGGTTTACTGTAAAGCAGCCAACACAATTAAAGAACCTCAGCCGTTTTGGCTATAAAGCCTGGCCATTAGGTGAGAGTACTAAGAGCCTAGCGTTGAGTTGTGCCGCCTCCACGGGGCAAACTCTTGGGGCACCTGTCAGTCAATCCTGGCTGCCCGCTGCGAAGGAGCTCTGAGCTCTAGCAGTTAAAGTCACGGGTGTGGAGAGGCTCTTAGTGCTGCCATTGGGGCACCTGTCAGTCAGTGTTGACTGCCCGCTGCGAAGGAGCTCTGAGCTCTAGCAGTTAAAGTCACGGATGGTATAAACGGGCATAGCTGGCACCTCACCAAACATCCCTGGCCATCGGCTAACAGATTTGGCGTCACGAACAGGATTGTGATATAGGCTGCACTACAGTAACACAATGAAACCAGTCATGATAAACACCACAGAATTCCCTGAGCTAGAGAAAAGTTTGACCCAAGAGGGATGGGGAAATCCTCTGTGGAGCAAAGAACTGTTGGAGAAATATTGGGGAAAACCAGCAGAGATCTGGCAGCATTTCTGTAACTGGAGAACTGCCTGCAAGATGAAGAAAGGGAAAGGAAAAGGTGCTTGTATATGGCTGCTTACTAACATTTGGCAAGCTGCCTGTAAAGATTATCATAGTCTGGCAACAGAATTTAATAGGCTACAACAGGAAAGGGACACACTGCGCAAGGAATGCCAGAATTTAGATACCAGAGTAAGAACACTGAATAGGGATATGGAACATCTTCAGAAAAGATTACTTCCCTTAATTGAGAAAGAAGGGATAGAACGAAGGGAAAAGCTGGAGACTAAAACACGCAGAATCAACCGGGCTAAGGTTGAGACTGCTCTCTGGCTAGACCCTGAGGAATGGGATGGAGACATTTGGGATTCAGCAGATGAGTCCCCCTCCTCTGAGGAGGAAGGTCCCTCTGTAAAATTAAGACCAGCTATCACACATCACAAATCAGAAGAACATGAGGGAAATTTGAGTGGGGCAGAGCTGGATGAAGAAGGGGATGATAATGATCCATCCACCTCTTCAAAAACAAAAAGGGGAGGTAAAAAGGGAAAAGGGAGTAAAGCTCCAACACACTTTACCAAAATTACCACCCGCCAATATACTCCCATGGAGTTAAAAACAATCCAGGGAGATTTTGCTAAAAAGCCTGAGGAAGGTATAATAGAGTGGCTGGTCCGCCTCTGGGACACTGGGGGTGGATATATACGCCTGACAGCCCAAGAAACTGAGCGCCTTAACTTAGGTGCAGGAATATTCCTGGAACACTCAGAGGGGAACACCCCTAAAACACTTTGGTCTCTGGCTTGTCGATGGGCAAGAGGAATTTACCCAGCAGACCGAGATGAACCCACAGTAATGCACTGGACCAACATAGATGAGGTAAAAGCAGCTCTATTAACTGTGGCTGTCATTAGCATGCTTGGCCAAAACCCTCAAGAGTTAGCCTATGAAAGTCCATGGGAGGGTCAGGTAAATGTAGAGGATCTCAGACCCCTGCTTAAGGGAGCTCCGAGTAACCATAGGGCTGTGGCACTGTCCCTTAGATCAGAAGCTGCAGCACATAACAGTACCTTTCGGGCACTGCTAAACCTTCTGGTGTCATACTTTAGAGAATTCGGAGACATCAGAGCACTGACAGGCAAAGCTAAGATGCGTTCCCTTCAGGGAAACAAGGGGACACCATCTAAAGGACATAAAAACAAGCGAGAGCCAACCCAGGAGGAAAAGGAGCTTAGAGCCAAGTTGTGGAGACAATGTCTGGCTTTAGGGTATCCCAGAGATGTGATAAATGGACTGCCCACAGAGCGGCTAAAATTATTCACCACCTTTAAAAGAGCTGACTGGGAGACAACTAATGCTACTCCCAGTGCACCTCTGCAGCTCTCTCCTCCTTCCCCAGCTGCAAACACCCTGTATACTCCATTGCTGCAGCAACTGCAAGAGTTACCAGAACAGGGAAACTAGCTTGCGGGGGTCACTCTCCTCTCCCAATAAACCAGCTTAAATCCAAAGAGGAGAAAACAACAGCAAAAGACCCCCGGATATATGTAACTGTAAATGACAAACACATTGTTCCTTTCTTAATGGACACAGGGGCTCAAATGTCCATGATTAAGCGAGAAAGTTTTCAGGGCTCGCCACTTACTGGCCGAAAGCAGGTACTTGTTACAGGAGTAAATGGCAGTACCATAACTTACCCATTAGTTAAGATAAAACTGGATATCCCATTGCAACCCCACCATCAGCCCCGAAAATATGAGGTGATTTTGGGCAATGCCAACATACTGGGCATGGACGTTTTAAGAGGAAAGAAGGGAAGGATTAATGGGGAAAGATGGGCTTTTGGAGTCAGTTCTGCCACCCACCTGGAAGAGGAAAGCCCTCCCCACTATTCTGTAAACTTACTTAGCAGCGCGCCTGCTCTCCCGCCCTCAACAGTAACAAACATAAAGCAGTATAATGTCCCAGCTGAGGCCATAAGCCCTGTTACTGACCTGATCAAAGATTTGGAACAGCGAGGAATTTTAATTCGTACCCACTCTCACTTTAATTCTCCTGTGTGGCCCATCAAGAAACCAAATGGCAAATGGAGACTCACTATAGACTATAGGAAGCTAAACAGTAACACTGGACCATTAACTGCAGCAGTCCCTAGCATAACAGATATTGTAAACACCATACAAACCTGGGATAAACCCTGGCTAGCAGTATTAGATGTAAAGGACATGTTCTTCATGGTCCCTTTGCAACCAGCTGACCAGGAAAGATTTGCTTTTACTTGGAAAGGTGTACAATACACTTTTACCCGAATGCCACAAGGGTTTAAACACTCACCCACTATTTGCCATGGGGCACTGGCAAAGGTCCTAGATGACCTTATACTGCCACCCAATATACAAACTGTGCAATACATTGATGACATCTTAATAGGTGGGAAAACCTCAGAAGAGGTACAGGAGGCTATGAATCAAATCAAAGAAGCACTAGAAGCCCTTAATTTAGAGTTACCAGCTGAGAAATGCCAAGGTCCCTCCCAAGAGATAAAATTCTTAGGTACTGTATGGATGGGGGGTAGGAGGTCTGTGCCTAATGACACTGTGCAAGAGCTAAATCAGGCACCCTCCCCTGAAAGTAAAGATCAATTGAGACAGATTTTGGGAACCCTGGGGTTTTGGAGAAAACATGTACCTGGCTTTGCCATTATAGCCAGACCATTGTACAATTTGTTAAAGAAAAGTGCTGCCTGGGAATGGGCTCCTGCCCACGAGGAAGCCCTCAGGCAACTGATAGGGGAGATACACACCTATCAGGCTCTGGGTCCCATCCATCCTGAAGCCCCATTCCATTTGTACCTAACTGTGGGAGCCACTGGAATGTCTTATGCTCTCTGGCAAGAAAGTGACACTGCTCCCAGACGACCAATTCAGTTTGGTTCCAAGTCATGGCAAGGGTCACAGGCTAACTACACGCCTTATGAGAAGGTGCTTCTGGCAGCTTACACAGCCTTGAGAGAAACTGAGGAATTAACTCAGGATAAGGACATCACAATTCACACTCCTCTTCCAATCATTAAACCTATATTGGAAGGGAAAGAGTTACCACCTGGTATAGCACAAAAAATGACTGTCCAGAGATGGGCACTTTACATACACCACAGGGTAGGTAGTGCAGACACTGCACAAAACCCCACTATGATTCAGGAATCCCTATGGAAAGTAGGAATGCCTGATGAATACCGCCTACCTCCACAGCAGTCTCCCATTAAGGATGCTGCCCCATTTGATCCTTCTAAGCCTGAGGGAGTATGGTTCACTGATGGCAGTGCCAGGCTGGTTAAAGGAAAATGGAAGGGAAAAGCTGCAGCAGTGCCTGCAGACACCTCTGCAGCACCCCTAACTGCTGACATTGATGGGTCAGCACAACTTGCAGAATTGGCTGCAATTAAACTGGCCTGTGAAGCAGGAGCCACCGCAGTATATACGGACTCCTATGCGGTATGGGCAGGTGCCACTCAGTGGATCACTAACTGGAAAAATAACCACTGGGAAATAGGAGGTAAACCAGTATGGGGACTGGAATACTGGAAGTGGTTATATCAGCATGCCCTGCAACAACCCCTGTCTATAGGACATGTCTCAGCTCATCAAAGGAATAATACCCCAGCTGCACAGTTAAACAATTTAGCCGATGCAGCTGCCCAGCTCTTTACCACACAAGTAGAATGGGAACGCTTATATTCATGGTTACATGATAATTTAGGACACACAGGAAGTGATGAGTTAGTGCGGCAAGCACATATCAGGGGGTGGCCGATCACCCACAGACAGGCTAGAGACCTGGTGCAAGCCTGCGCTATTTGTGCTGAGACTAGAAAACATATAGCAGAAGGACAAAGGTTTGCCAGGCTAAGAGATGGAAAAACACTATGGGCAACCTGGCAGGTCGATTATGTCGGACCACTGCCCACTACAAGGCAGAGGTGGAAATACATCTTGACTGGGGTAGAAATTGTTTCAGGGATTGGTTTTGCATATCCAACCCGATTGGCAACAGGGTTGTCCACAATTATGGGACTAAACCGCTTAACAGCAATTGTCCCAATGCCTCAAGAAATCTAATCAGATAATGGTTCGCATTTTAAGAATAAACTTATAAGGGAATGGACCCTTAACCATGGAGTCCAATGGACCTTCCACCTTCCATATCGACCTCAATCTAATGGCATGGTCGAGCGCTGGAATGGGTTGCTAAAGAATCACTTGAAGCCTACTGATGGCACATGGGGAGACAGACTGGACGAAGTGGTGCAGAGATTAAACAACAGACAGACTCCTACAGGAAGTCCAATCAGCAGGGGATTCTTCCCTACAGGGAAAGCTATCTCCCCTGCCAGAACACCACTGCACAGTTCCAAGTATGCTCCCGGGGACACTGTTGTGATTAAACACCCAGCCCTGGGAACCTTTACCTGCGTTTTGCACGCCTATAAAGAGAAAGGTGTATGGAGTGCCTTAAATGATGATAAAAGGCTAATAACCATTACAGAGGCTTGGATCGCATCCAAGACCGGCTGACCATGTGATTTATTGCAGGAATGGTCCCATGGTTCCGAGCAACCTGCCAGCTAACCTGTCAGCAAAATGGACCATGCAGCAGATCTGTTTGATCACTAGAGACTACTATGGACTGTTGATATATTTGCCATTACTTATAATAGCAGGTGTAATTTTTGCTTTTGGTTTTAAATAAGTTTTTTAGCTAGAACACGACCCACCCGAGATATGTCCCTGCAAGCCCTCATGATCCTTCTGTTGGCTCCAGTCACCTTGGCAATACCAGAACATCCTCTTCGGGGAGCAATCCAAACCATCGCCTCAGCTGCTGGTGCTACAAATTGCTGGATGTGCACCTTGCTAAATTCAACCAATGGACTGGGAATTGAATTTGTACCACTCAGCCAAATGATTGGTGGAACAAAAGCGACATCTTTCAGTGGGGAGCAGCATGGTACACCAACCACCCTCGCATTGACTCGGGGGAGGTGGGACAATGGCATCGCACTGTTTGGGGACGGCCTGTGGAATATGTAACGGGATACACTTGGGATTTTCCCTCTCCCCGTTTTTACATTCAGTTATAAATACTGTTTTAACCATTTTAATTATTGTAATTGTTTTTGTGTAACTTTATGTATTATGAAGCGTTTGATTCAAACTGCTCTTTCCTCCACACAAATCAGATACCTAGAGCTAAAAAGGGATCCTAACCAATTCCGCGAACCCTCATCCTCTAATTTGGTTGTTGGGTATTTCTAGATTTCCCCAAGGAGGGCAAGAGGTGCTGGCATCACCGCCACCTTGCAATCTGGGATGTAGTGTGGTGCATCAGGGGGTGGAATGTAGCCAGACAGCCAGCCCCCCCCTCAGACCAGCATTGCTGGAAACACAGGAGCCAAAACAACAGGGCACTCAACATAAATTCCAGCACAGCCTTTGAAGCTGTGAGAAGCACAGGTGTGCTGTGACAATGTGCCTCTGGGAACATATACAACGATTAGGCTCACAGCAGACAGAGAAGCTGTGACAGACATGGCTCTTAGCCCCTACTAAATAGCGTGATGCACACACCCCAACATCCTAGGTGGGAAAATATTTACCCTGATAAAAGAAGTGTCCAGTAGTCGAAACTTATTGTTTCTCCCTTGCAAGTGTGAACTACTCTTGCGAGAGCTGGCGTCGCCCAGACAGACCAGCCCCAATTTGGCATAAGAAAGGAGAAAGAGAATAAAGGAGTACAGAGGTATAAGTATGGGACCTACAGCACCATGATTTTTGAGTGCTTTTCACTATCTATCTGCTGGTCAGATAAGTGACAGCCTCCCAAGGCTTCTGCAGCTAAGAGGGTCCCTAAGCCTTGTCCCTTATTCGTCTTTCCGCGGAATTGAGTGACCGATCCTGGCTTGGCACCGCTGGAATCGAGAGATGCAAGGAGGGTAAGAAGCACCCACACCTGATCTCCTATCTTTAGTGTACACATATTTTGAAATAGAGCTCTATACTTTGTTTTCTTTCTTTGGGATTGTGGCTTCAGTTTTGTAACTTGTTTGTGTGTGTAACATCTCTACATTTAAATAAGTAGGCACTAGCAATTTTGTAACCACATGATTAGAATCTAGTTTAATAAATTTTGGTAACCATTGTGCATAAGCCTGACTTGTTTCTCTGGTTTACTGTAAAGCAGCCAACACAATTAAAGAACCTCAGCCGTTTTGGCTATAAAGCCTGGCCATTAGGTGAGAGTACTAAGAGCCTAGCGTTGAGTTGTGCCGCCTCCACGGGGCAAACTCTTGGGGCACCTGTCAGTCAATCCTGGCTGCCCGCTGCGAAGGAGCTCTGAGCTCTAGCAGTTAAAGTCACGGGTGTGGAGAGGCTCTTAGTGCTGCCATTGGGGCACCTGTCAGTCAGTGTTGACTGCCCGCTGCGAAGGAGCTCTGAGCTCTAGCAGTTAAAGTCACGGATGGTATAAACGGGCATAGCTGGCACCTCACCAAACATCCCTGGCCATCGGCTAACAGATGCTAACTTCTTGCTAGAGAGAGAGAGAGAGAATCTAGTGCGTGAGCTGAGCAGTCAGGAGGAAGTAAGCCTAGAAGCAGCCAGCCTGTGGAGAAGTTTTGGATTGAAGTTTATATTTTATTAAATTATATTTTATATGATTAATGTCTGTGCTAATGAAGCCATACCCCAGGAAGGGAGTGAGTTTGGACTCTACACACAAGCAAGGCACCTGCTGAAACTCCACTGATGCTATGCATCCAAACTTTTTGAAGGCTTTAATTCAGCCTGTAATTTTCACCCACAATCAACTGTGTGCAAAACTATAGGTAGAATTAAATGCAGACATGAATGATAACGTTTAGACATCTACATGTCTGATTTGGCCAGGCAATCAGAGAGTTAAATGTCGAACGTCTGTTGTTTGCACCCACAAGTAAATCCGCCTGCCATTGATTATGGGTGCAAAGTTAGAAAAGTTCAATCCATAAAGTCTGAACCATGTGTAAGCATCACAATTCACTGTCATACTCCCATTTCACACAATGAATACCATTACTAAATACAAAATGAAATGGAGCTCTTTCTCCTGAATGTGACATCTGTCTGGAATGTCATCATCGCACTTACTCGAACAACGTCCAGTTCTTTGTTTCTCTGCATAAGCTGCTTTTCCAGTTCCACAATCTTTGCCATAGCTTCATTCTCTGTGTCTTGCAGTTTTTCCGATAACTGTAATTGAAAAAAAGATATTGATGGTAAGAGATTTCTCAATCAACACTATTAGTAGCGCTAACTGGAAAAGTGGTACCTGGTAAACTAGTGACACTGGGCCAAATCTTGAAGTTCTTATTCAGTAAAGCTCCTACTGAAATCAATGGAAATTTTGACTGAGTAAGGACTTCATTATTTGGTCCATGGGGCATGAACTGTATTGTTGATGGTCCTGTTAAATCTGAACATCTGCTAAATCTGATCAGCAGCCAACCCAATAAGACTGTAGTTTATCGAGTCTGCTCAAGAAGAGGATACCCTACAAAGAAAGCAAGACTGCTGGGCCACTTTGAAAAAACGGTCAGGAAGTTATCACTTTACTTATAAACTGGGTAAATTTAATCTGGAAATCACCGAGACACAAAAATCATGGAACCACACAATGCCATTTTTGCATTCACTTTGCAAAGTAGAATCTGCATCCCTAGGGTCCAGGTTTATTGTCTTTCAATGACTGTCAGATCAGATTTGCTCATTTCGCAAATAAAAATGTGTTGTTGTTGTAAATTGCCGATCCTACAAACTTAACATGGGATCTGAAAGCCAAACTGTAATTCTGACTGAATTGGGGTGTGTTGTAAGTGGTAATGTGCAATTGACTTCTGCATCTCTGCAAACTTTGAGGTAAAGATTCGGCAATTGGAACCAACATAATTAACAATTCTGTTAAAGCATGAACTTGAGAATTTTAAGTCTTCACTCGCATAGCCAAATTTATTTCTATTTGCCCAACAAAATCTAAGGCAGAAAAAAACATGTTTTAGTAACTAAAGTAGGCAATTATGTCTCTGAACACTCATAGTTAGCAGATCTATTAAATAAGAATGCACCATTTTTACCAAGGCATTTTTCAGAGCAAAACAGCACTTTAAGGGAGAGAATATTATAGTCAGTTCTAATTGCTCTTGAGAAAGAATGTACCTGTTCTATGTCAAGCCAATGTTCAAAATTTGGAGTAAAGTTACGACTTTGGGGGTTATTTTTCAAGTCAGGAAAACACTTATTTTTAAAACAGGAAAGTCATATTTTCAAGACTAAAATAATTGATACCAAAAATGTCTGACATGGAAAAACTAAAAGCAAGCCCTGCATCTCAGAGTAATACTACACTTCAGTCCTCATTACTGAACCATGTGGAACACACCTGAGCCTTTACCTCTTGAGGCTCTAGCAGTTTGTTTTATGAAGTCCAAGTGCATATCTGTTCTCTATCCATCTCCTTTCCGCATCAGACACAGTCCTACTGCTCAGAGATTTAAAATAATCCCAAATGCCTGCTTCCTCAGTCTGCTTCTGCTTTACACATACTTAGTGAATGTGCTGGAAGTCGCACAGAACTCTAACTGTACTTTTATGGCATGGAATGTTTATCTGCTCTATTTATTTGTACCATATTGCTAAGGAATCTGCAATTTATATGTAAATTAGTTTTTCTGTCCATAACTCTATACAGACCCAGGCTGTCAAGTGATTCCATCTGTAACTACCCTGAAACTAAGAACTCTGGAACTATTGGAATCCATACGCTCCAACCCACAAAGCTAGGACATACATGCTTAATCAATGGTGAGGTTCCCACCAAGGACTACAGAAACCATATGCATGTGAAGCAGAACCAGTACGGGTGCCCCAGATAGGAACCAGGTGAGCCTGATGAGTCAGATTCTCTGGTTATGTCTACATTTGGAGCCGGCGGTGGGAGTCTCAGCCTGATTCCCTACTTGAGCTAGCTTTCAATGAGCTGGCATGCTAAAAAATAGTCGTGTGGCAAGCGGCAGCATGAGCTATCTTGCCTGAGGACATACCCATGGGGTGGCTCGCCCGGGCTGCTGCTCGCCTCTGAACATAACTGCCTACAGTTTTTGGCACACTAGCTTGATGAGAGCTAGCATGAGTATGTCTACTCAAGCTGGGAATCATAGAAATGTAGAACTGAAAGGAACTTGAAAGGTCATCTAGTCCAGTCCCCTGCACTGAGGGAAGACTAAGAATTACCTAGACCATCCCTGACAGATGTTCATCTAACCAGTTCTTCAAAACCTCCAATGACAATGATTCTGCTGTCTCCCTAGGTAATTTGTTCCAGTGCTTAACTCCCCTGACAGTTAGAAAGTTTTTCCGAATGTCTAACCTAAAACTTCCTTGCTGCAATCAGTGACTTCTGGTAAGAACTTTACCAGTCAACATGTACCAGTTGTATACATATGATCAGTGCTTAAGTGGTGGACTTTTCAAGATGCACAGTGACCTGTGTGCACATAATGGGAAGGAAAGAAGATTCTATGGTTAACTCTGACGATTTAGGTTCAGTTTCTAGTTCTAATCCAGACTCACTGTGTGACATTGGGCAAATCACTTAATCTCCCTTTGTCTCAATTTGCCACATATAAAATGGGGATAATACTTTCCTAGCTCACAGTTAGGAGCGTAAATTCACTAATATTTGTGAGGTGTTCAGATGCTACAAAGATGGGACCATATAAATACCTAGAGAGTCAGACAGACATAACACACATTAGACCCAAACTACTAATCAGTGCAATTCTATTCTATTTCGTCTCTTGTACCACAACGATCACTGTGGTATCTGAGAACCTGGCGCTCTTCCCCATCCATGGCTATGGTCAAGTAAAACAAGATAATCAATTACACAAAAGTATAGGAGGAACCCTTTTCTCACTGAGTCTGTAAATGGCCTAGGAGTAAAGCCACCAATTAGCTAATGAGTGGAGAATATGAGGGCTAAAATACATTCTTGTGTGTCTTGTTTTTCATTACAAGTTTCTTATGCAACAGTAAAAACACATGGTTATTGTTGAGGAGTAGCCACCACTACTTGATGCCATTTCATCGTTAACATGAATGATTCTAAATTGAATCCAGAGTCAGTTCTAAGTACGAAGAGAAGCAGCAGCCTCTGCTAAGTCCCCACTGACTCAAGGTTGGAGGCCTCCCCACAAGAACTACAGTAGGGGAGACTTGTCATCTCTCAAAAAATGAAGGAAACATAAAGTGTCGTTTTCCCAACTGAAGACATACCACACTTAGCAACACCTGGATCTCCATAACCGGCTGCACAAGAAACTATCCCTGAGATGTTCTTTCCTGACATTTTTCAAGATTTGTTAAGATCTAGATGCCAAAAACCTGCTTAATCCCTCATCAGGAAAACAGCCCAAATGACTCCTCTTACGCCGAGGCTCCTGACACCCAGAGGCTCTACCTGTGTCTAAGCCTGTGCTTGCAGCAAGCTCACCAATATAAAGCATTAACAGCATAGCCTTAACTAAGTCAAAGGTCATTTCAACTTTGCACTAACATGAGAAATATTTTCTTCCAGTTCTTCAACTCTTTCCAAGGCTGCGTTCTTGGTTTCGGCATCTTCAAGCAAAGCTCCCACATCAAAAACATTGTCCAAGTAAGCTTGAATCTGCACTTGCAGTTTGTCACTCTCTGTGTGTTTCAGCTTCTGAAAGTCCAAAGTAAAAGAAGCATCATGAAATGTATTCAGCAGCATGCAATGACAAGGCCACAAATACTGAACAGATGCAAATACGTTGCAATCAAGTTTGGCCCCATTTTCGTATTTCAGAGAAGTGATTAACTTTTTAAACATCACTGAGAGTTACAAATAATACATGGCAAAATGTAAGGAGGCCCCCAAAAGTTCAAACTTTAAAATTAAGCAGTAATTTTTTCTGTAGTAATATTAGCATTTTCTTTAATGGCAGGTGTTTGAGATCTTAACATCTGAATATAACTATTAACAGCACATAAGCGAGATCTAAACACAGACAAGAGTACCAATCAGAATGTGAAGACTCACTGATGTGCCATGTAAATCTCTGACAAACATCTATTATATACTGTGGCCCACACTGTGCTATTCAGGAACAGGCTCACCCTGGGGTTGGTGTGGCGCCACGCCTCGCCACTGCAGTGGAGAGCTCCGAGGGAGAGATGTTGTGGTCAGGGAGACAAAAAATACCTCCTGGAACTCCCCAGCATACAGGCAAGAGCAGTCAGTTCTGCCAACTGGTACAAAGGAAGGGGAGGGGCTCTGCCCCCTTCCTACCCACTCTGGGCTGGCTAGTGCCCCACAAGGCAGTAGGTGACAGTAATCATTGCACTCAGATAAATAAGTGGAATTCAACTGTGCCTGACCCCTGAATGAGATGAGGGAAAGGCTCCGTGTGCCTTCCTCCTTGTGTACCTGTGCAGAGGCTCTGTATCTGTTCTCTATTGTTCTGCCTGTGTTTGAAATGAGGCCACAAAATTTGAAATGTCAGCCTTTGAGCTGAATAGGCATAGGTCAGGAAGAGATTGTGATGAAATATCTTTTTAGATGAATTACAGTTTTTGTGCTGGCAGAAGATCATCATCAGTACAGAAAGGAGTGCTCAGTGTCAATGCGTGCATATTCCTAGCAGAGAGCAAAAAGTAGCTCTGGCTCTGTGATCACTGAGCAGAGCCAAAGAACAGCAGGAACAGACAAACTCCTAAGCAACAAAAATACTGTTTTCCATGTAAATGTTCCTAATAATAAAACACTAGGAGAGAGAGAAATACACGGGGATAAGGGAGAAACGTGATATAAAAGCACCATTCTCTTTAAATAGAACATTTCCAGAAGGTGCCAGTAAATCTCTAAAGTCAGGAGCTTGCGGACTTCTAGTCAACATTCAATAGCATAATGTGTCATTTTTAATCTTAGCACCATAGCATTTAATCATTTGAAGAAATACTGTGTCTGCTCAACAAATGCTCCCCACCTTACCTGGTAACCTAGGTCCTGATTCAGCCAGGTGCCTAACTCACATGCTTAAAAGTCGGACATGTGTTTAAGTACCTTGCTCAATTGGGCCCCAAGAACAGAACCAGACCAATTAATTGACGTCATGAGGGATGAATTTGGTCCATTATGGCCAGCTGTGAGGCTCAACTTTGGAACAAACTTAGGTCTGGGGAAATGAATAATTACAAGATGAGGATCAAATTTTCATCCATGCTCCATGAGTAGGTTTACATCAATGGTCCCATTTTAGCAGACACAATGGCTACATTTTTAGCAAAATATGTATAATCTCCTCTGTCCCTTCCAAAAGCTCTCCTGGTTCAATGGACTTCAGGGGAGTTAAAAGGCATGTCCCCATTTTTCTCCCCAATGTGCTTTTTATAGATTTCCATTGCTGGCAGGTATGTCTCCCACTGCACATAACAGGAGTTCTGTACCTGGAAACGGGAGAAGATACCCCATACTTGCTAGATAAGAAGTATTACTGAATCCGCAGAGCCACTAACATTATCAGCTCCCAGCAAAGATAAATGCTTAAAACTAGGAGAATTAGGCAGGCTTATTGACTCTTTCAGTGTGGGGGCGATGCTGTTGGGATAAAGAAATATAAAGAAATAAGGGGAATGAAAGAATCAAGGTAGCTTGAACAATGTAAGGATAGTTCTGCTGACAACAGACATCATACTTCCAAGTACATGTCTGAGGTTACTTCTTCCTTTTGCTTCAATTTGTCATTTTTACCAAGTGATCATTTACTCATTGCTTTGCCATACTCATGGTTTGATTCCTGCTGCCCAGAGGATGGTGTTTCTGGAGCCAAGAAGGTAGTTACGTACCGTGCGTCCCATTACTGAGCATAGGGGCAGGGACTGAGCGAAGCTCTCAGAAGCTGTCGCTGGGTTTACTTTGCTGCTATGAGGCTACTAGCAGAAAACAGTTTAGCTGCCAAGATGTCTGAAATGAGCCCAGCCCTCTCAGCAGAGAGGTCACTATATTAGATTCAGGTTCCAGCTCCCTTGGAAGAAAGATCAGTATGCTGGAAGTGTGAGCCTTGTATGGTTTCATTCACCTTACCTGGAACAGCAACTAATTGCACATTTTGATCAAAAAAATACAGAGCAATGACCAAATTCACTCGAGGGTCCGTGCTCAACTTGGAGCAGGGCCCCCAGGATCAGAACTTGGGAGGCTGCAGCAACACAAAATGCTTTCAACATCCCCCTTCACCAAGAGACCTGCAAGCAGCCCTCACAACTCCAGAAGTGAACCGTGCTGGCCAATTAAGGCAGTGGGGGATGGACTGAGGCAGTGAATTCACGCTATTGCTTTTGCAGCTAGGGCTTCTCTGGAACCTATAACATTGTAAAGCTGCCCTCCTAAAATGGAGTCCAGAAGGGAGGTTAGGGGTGAACCATCTGGAATGGAGTGGCCCTTGCTGGCACAGAGAGGCACAATATGCAATTCTCTGCACTAGCAGAGACCCCAATTGTCATTCAAGCCATGCAGAGCCTGGCACTGTTCAAATATGTTAATCCATTTGGGAGATAATGACCAATTCTGGTCAGAGCAAAACCAGGCCATACTTACATCTAAATATTCGTCCAGACCTAATTTCGTAAATTCATACTGGAGATGAACTCTGAAATTCATGTCCTCTACTGAATGGACTACAATGTTGATGAACTGCATACATGCCACCTGTAGGGAACAATCATCACAGACTGAAAATTTAACAAGAAATAGCGGTGCAACCTTTGTTTTGTACAGAATGCTAGGATTTGCTACACTGCGTAAGAGTATTTAAAGACGATTCTCCTCCCTCCTACCCAGGGATAATAGCTCATGCTTCAGATAGAGAGGGAAAAAATCCACTACAAACCTCACCAGTTGAACAGCAGATGGTGTGTGCAAAGGCAGCATGCCTTTGTGACATCACGAAAAGCACGAGATTTGGGGCCTGATCCTAAATCCAGCGAAGTCAAAGGAAGGACTCCCACTGACTTCAATGGGGATTGGTTCAGGCCCTCTGTTTTGACAAACATCACTATAGATGTTATGATTGTTTAATGTTGTCATATTTACCACAAATGGAAACTCTCTGATTTTCTTCTAGGAGTCAGATGTTTTGTTTAAAGTAGTGGATCCTGGTTTAAAAGGTGTTAGTTTATCCTGATTAATGGAAATGTGGGATTTCAAAAGTTCAGGAATATCTGTAGAGCTCAGCTTTGTTTTATTGTGCCCTTTACATTGTCCACAGAAATAAAATGGTTTCCAGGCAATTGTTAGATTGTCCACCTGGTGTTAGATTTCCATCAGACTCCAGAAGTAATTTAATTAGCTCTTGAGAAGAAAACAACATCATTTTTCAAATGAAGGCCAGAATTCTTTTCTTTAATAATGATATGTACATTTTGTTTTGCAACTTGCTGGCACTGTTAAATTAGACAACAGGACTGGGCATTTTAAATGGAAGGTGCCTTGTTGTTATTCCTGGAGATTTCAAAATCCAAGATTTAGTAACTAATGATAAGATTCATATTTCTTAGCATATAAACTAACACAGACACAATGAAAGAAACAAACTCTCCCAAGCAAGGTCATCTGGAGCCATCACTACAACCACTCCCTCCATAACAGATGAGACAGGGTGGTGCTGAGGCTTATGGTGGAAGGATAGCTGCAAAATGCAGGGTGTCAGGTTGTATCACCCAGCTGAGCTTGCCTGTTCGTTTTACATAGATCTAGCTTAGAGTAGCAATAGTTGTTGGGCCAGATTCTGCCCTGAGATACATGTTCCCAGCTCCCATTTAAGTCAGTGGGAGTTGCACATGCTTATCTGACCACAGAATTTGCCAGATTCGTCTCAGTTATTTTTATAAATGTCTTTGTATAGTTGTTACCTTTACGCAGTAAAATCGAGTACTGATATATATGTTTGATATATTTTTTCAGTTAATAGGCTACAATATCTATTTTTTTCAGATACACAGGTATTATAGTATAAATAAAATGATACTGTATGTGTGTTTAAAAACAGTCAGTCAATCGGCTTAGGACTCACCTGAAAGAAGATAAATTCCATGCAGCATGACTTTACATACAGCCAAGACTTCAAGAACAATCTACCCCTTTGGGGTCAACCAACATTTTGCAGGAAGAAGTAAGCGAACAGGAGGGCTATGCTTTGAATTACTATTTACCAGAACACAATAAAAAGAATGCCAGCTAATTCTGCCTGATGGCTGTTTTTGTAGAGACCGCCTCCAGGTGGTCAAAGAGTTGCTATACAAGATCTTGGGAACATAGTAAACTGATTAACCAAGAGTTAAACATAGCTTGTTTGTGTCAAATGATTCTGTGTGTGTGTGTGCGTGCGTGCATGCATAATATCCATACTGCATATGTTTCATTTAAATAATCTGTTTGCAGAAAATATTGTGTAGGTCTCCAACAATGCAAATACAGTTGTGGTTGAGTGTAGGGATATGCTTGAATAACTACCTCCTCCTCCTCCCCCTGATTCAAAGACCCCTTTCATTTGGGGGGGAGCGGGGTGCAGGGGGCGGTGTGGAGGTGGAGGTGTGTGTGTACAGGAGAGGGGGACAGTGGACATCCAAATCCAAATATTTCAGCTTTGACCCTTTCTAATTGGAAAACGCTCCCTTAACATGGCTAGAAAGCTAACTTCATTATGTGAATCTTTATAATACAATATATTCTTCTCAAGTTTCCATAATCAAATACTCTTTTTTTCTTAGTATCACTACTGGCCCCAAACTGCTGAGCAATGGCACACTGGAGGGTAATTTAACAGAGGGCCAAATCCTCTTAATTTTAAAATGATCTGTTACACTCTCTTATTTTGTTTAGTAAACTCTTGCAAGAATAAGGGCAAATCCTGAGTTCCTTTCTCAGACCCTAATACTGCAGACATTTATACACATGAGTAAAGAGTTTACTAGATCAGAGTAACTGAATGTAAGAGTTATTTTTAAAATTAAACAGTAACAAGTTACTGGCAACAATAACAACCCTCACTGAAACACCTCTTTTTAGTTACTCTTTCCTCTTTTCACATTAACACCCTCTGATTTACCTCCACCCCCAGGTCAGGATATAATTAACCAAAAATCCTTTTTTGTTATCTTCTCCGGTTGACATCAAGCTGAAGTCGAGCAGCTGCAGAAATATCTTTGTTCATGTTCAGTTATAACTTGAATTATTACTCAAGTTTTAACAATGCCTCCTGGAGCCCTGATTTTTTGCCATAATTTTTTATCATCCTGCCATAACTGACTTTGGCACATGTTACAAACCCAAATGCTCACACAATATAGGTGGTTCAGCAATCCAACATTCAAGAACTCTCCACATTGGCTCTATCTTGTACGGTCTAGCTTTCCCGCACAACCCCAAAGCATATTTGTCATAGGTTGTTTTTAACAGCATGTGGATATAGTCAGAACCAGATGGTGACAGAAGGATCCAGTCTGTCAAACCATTTGTCATTAATTTTCTGTCTTTCTGCTGTAGGCCTGTCAAGTATTTAATCACTTAGAAAAAGTAGGTGGAAGCAGATTTTATTAGTATTGGGCCAGCTCTTGACAATCCTTACTCAGAGCCATGTTGTTCCATTTCAATCAGATTTCAACATTGACTTCAATGATGAGCTCTAAAAATGTAATGGCACAATAAGGCCCTTTAATCTGGGGGGCAAGGATCAGCATTCACATCACATGCCCTGTCAATACCCAGAGACAACTAGCCCCACTTTCAGAGAACACAATGGGATGGTGCGAGGAGGGATAGGTAGGTAGGAACAGGACCTAAATAAGAACTTCATGACTTGGTCAATAATGCATAGTCAGTTACACAGGGCCATAATTATATACAGCATCTAACATAACATAGAAAAGACACACTGTACCCTTAGAGCAGGCTATCTAATAAGTGTAGGCCTGAAAGGATTTGATTTTTATTGGTAAATCTCACTATACACTCACAAACAAAACAAATTCCATTGATAATAATTGAAATTTACAGATAGGCAAAGTAAGAAAAATGCTGCTTGAGAAATTATTAGCATTTGATTTAAGGGTATTTACTTTGTATATTTTGACATGTGACATTAACAATTTGTGTTTTAATGGTTATAAAGAATCTCAAAATCTACTGTCATTAAATAATTATCATCTGACCCCTCCATTGTCTGACCACCCCATATCTTCCTGCAACTGTGAAAATTTTAGATCAATAAAAACTGAAAAAATCCTTGAAGCTCATAATTTTGCACAACTGTGCAAATTTAAATTTATAAAAAAAATCTTTAAAAAATGCTTAAAAATAAACATTGATATTATCTGTTGAAATTATAAAAAAATAAAAATTTAATTCAGCCAAGCCTGGATATATGTAAATAAAGGTTAGTTTATCGATAAAGTTGGACACTTCCTGGTGGCCTGTGGAGAGCTGGCTGACCACAGGCTTCTGTCTTCTTGTTTCCAGTTGCTAAATTGCAGTAAAAGAGGCTAAAAATACACTGAATACTACCCTCATATTACTTTTTCATGTAAGCAATTGCTGGAGTCGTTACAGGAATATTATACAATCATGAACAGGTTGGGATATTGCCTTTGTGATTGTCCATAAGACAAACCTTTCTATTAAGTTGAAGCCAAAAATGGGACAAAGCTGAGAATATTTAATCTATATGGTGCCTACCATAATGGGGCTTTGGTCCCCCCCTGGAGCTCCAGGTGCCACCGCAATACTACTAACAAAGAGCAACAACAACAAGATTGTATGGAGTCACTGTAGACAGTTCAATAAGCCTAGCATAGTTATTTTAGATTTTGTAAAGCTTTTGTTTCAACATGAGAAAGTAGCCACAGAATTTTGTTTACAAGCCCAGAGACTGCCGTTTAAACATTCTTTATTGGGTGTCACGTTCTGTTGTTTTTTAAGAGTATCAAAAGAAGCAGACGGTTCATTGGATTGGTAATGAGACATTTCGTTTTCACTTCTTCATCATGGGTTTGAGTTTGGCCCAAGTTTGCAGGGGCTGAAAATCATTGCCATGGGAATGCAGTTCAAAACCTACCTGAAACGCCATGGTGGTCTTAATCTAATTCCTAATGGACAGAAGTTCACATTACAAAACCCATCAACACAACTGGCACTAGGTGCCATCCTTGTCAGAAGTCTGAGCAGAAAGGCCAAGGCTTGAATGGGCACAGAGACAGACCTATTCTCTCACCCCAAGGGGTGGATTATCAGGTCAAATTTGAGGCACATCGGCATGGGCAGCATTCTGAAGCTTGCAATGGTGATGCCTGTGCTGTGCCTTTTCTGTGAATAAATAGAGGACTTTGATTCCAGGGCTTTCAAGCTGACACCTTAAGGAATCACTAAAATTCACGTACGGTACATTTTTAAGACCTATGTTAAGGCTCAGTTCATAACAAATTCATTATGTTCACCATTTAAACTCATTCATGTCATGATTCATGAGATTTTGCAAAGCAAGAGCTAGAGTTTGGTGTGTATGGGTGCCAATGTACTCTTCCGCTATGTTTCTATTTTCTTTCCTGTTTCAGGGGAAGTGGTGTCTGTGAAGATGCACAAGCAAATTGAGGAACGAATAGTGGTAAAAACTAGTGTTATATTTATCTACAGATAAGGAAGGACAACGGCTGCAATGAGTCTTGGCCATACTTCCCTGTCACAGGGTGTTTGAGGATGTTGGCATATGTACACTATGCACATCTTGAGATTTCAGATATTTTCTATTCTCCCACCCAGTTACAGTGCACAGTACTACAAACAAGTCCTCCAGTTGTGCCTGCCAATGATCACATACTAAGATATTATACTTTTACAAAAGCCTTTCCACTACATCATAAGTGCCCACATTTTCTGTTACCAAGGGCCTTATTGGCAACTGACTAGGGGCCCAAAGGTAGACATTAAATTGGACAAAAGGGAGCACACTGTAGCAAACTTCATTTTTGACATGTAGATGGCCCTTCTTACTCATTGCCAGCATTATTGTTAAACATATGGTGTTAAAGTAGCACCTAAAGGCCCCATCTGTCATCAGGGCCCCACCGTGAGAAACACATGGTAAGCAACTGTCTCTCCCATAAGAGTTTACAATCTGAACAGACAAGACAAGACAGACAAAGGTCAGAAGCAGGGCCGTCCCTAGCTATTCTGGGGCCCTACACAGCCCCTCCCCTACCCCCCCGTGGTGGGGCAGGGGGGAACCACCCCCCAGCACTCACTGGTGGTGCGGCTGGGGCCGGGTTGCTGCACTTCCCGCTGCTGATGAGTGCAGGCCGGGCCCCTGCTGCAGTCCTCGGGAGTGGGGACGGGGCTGGGGCGGAGCAGGGGCGGGAAGAGGTGGGACTGGGACTGTAGCAGCATGCAGCTGCGCAGGGCACCAGGAAATGTGGTGCCCAATATTTCCTGGTGCCCTACACAGCTGCGTACTTTGCGTATGGGTAGGGATGGCCCTGGTCAGAAGGGGAGACACAGGCACAGGGAGCCTCACAGCACATCACTGGTGTAGCTGGGGCTCGAATACTGGTTTCCAAGTCCCAGACCTGTGTTCTACTGAATGGTCCACACAGATAGCCCCTAAGTACAGTAGCCAATAATAACACATCCGAAGAGTATCAATAGCAAAATTTGAGCAAAGTAAAGAATGGAAGCTATGTAAGTTTGAAGATACTCAATACATAATTAACAGAAAAAATGTACGTAAGCCCCAAAGGAGTATCGGGGAACAGGAAGGGACACAGCAAAAAGGAAAGTTTAATTTACTAATGACAGTAAGGCTTACCATGAAGTCTATATTGTTGTCTTCATTTCGGAAGTGTTCCATCAACTTTTCAAAGCGCTGTTTCTCTCCACAAACCTGCAGAGGAATCACAGTGTATCTGTTACACAACCATCCACTAGAGGGAGTACTAAAAACATTAAAACCAGGCTTACATGCTTATTCACAATCCTTTATGCACCAACAGTCTTTTCCCTTATTCAGACTATTTTCTTCATGACAAGTCTCACTGCACAAACATTTTTGACTCTCCAAACTCTGACCATCAGCTGTGCTGCAAGTCACCAGGATCAGAACTCAGGCTTAATTATAAAATAATTCTTTCCATGTTTCCTTGCCTTTAAAAAATTTAGGCCAGATCGTCAGGTGATGTAAACTGGTGTAGTCAATGGTGGTGAAGCCAACGGAACTATGGCAGTTTACACCAGAGGAGGATGTAGCCCTCTAGCCAGTTCACTAACCAATCATGTTAGATTCTTTTCCCCCTCAACACATTTGAATATAATGCCATGATGCAGAAGATCAAATTACAAGGTGAAAAACCATGAAAATTATCCTCTGTCAAATTTGGAGGTGATGTAAGTCAAATGCTGGCAAGTCTGTGTAAATGTTAGCTGGGGTGACTTACATGGCAAAAGGTAGAACAACAGGACTGATGGCAGGAAAAGCAACCAACAAAGGAAGAAATAAGCTCTGAAATAAAGGAGGTCTCAGTACATTATTTTATATCTTCTTACTTCTTTCTAATAGTTAGTTTCCCACTCTCTTGATTCGTCAGCATATATATTGTTAAATCCAATTTACAGCAGAGTTGCAACACAGTAAATAAGTTGAAGGGTGAAGGAAACTGGAGTGAATGAGTGCTACAACCATAACAAGGTGGATGTAAATGGATTACTAGAAAGATCCGATGTCCTCTCATTCCCCACCCAAGAACTGCATCTCTTAACACTGATGTGTAATCTAGGCCACCATTTATACACTTTCAGAATCTGGCCACAAAAACAAGACAAGAGTCTTTTCTCCTCAAAAAGCAGTTCAAATAAGACAGACAAGATAACTCACCTAGAGAGAGACTTAAGTGCCTTTCACTACCAGATGGGGGAGCACTGATTCATAGAATCATAGAAGATTAGGGTTGGAAGAGACCTCAGGAGGTCATCTGGTCCAACCCCCTGTTTAAAGCAGGACAAACACCAACTAAATCATCCCAGCCAGGGCTTTGTCAAGCCGGACCTTAAAAACCTCTAAGGATGGAGATTCCATCACCTCCCTAGGTAATCCATTCCAGTGCTCCAACACCCTTCTAGTGAAATAGTGTTTCCTAATATCCAACCTAGACCTCCCCCACGGCAACTTGAGACCATTGTTCCTTGTTCTGTCATCTGCCACCACTGAGAACAGCCGAGCTCCATCCTCTTTGGAACCCCTCTTCAGGTAGTTGAAGGCTGCTATCAAATCCCCCCTCACTCCTCTCTTCTGCATACTAAACAAGCCCAGTTCCCTCAGCCTCTCCTCATAAGTCATGTGCTCCAGCCCTCCAACTCTCCCTCTAATAAAGTGCTTGAAGCTCAACTTCACTGGATTTGACTTTACTATAGGGCCAATCCTGCCTCCTCCCCTGTGAGGTCAGGGGGCCCTTGGCAGAAGAACTAGTGCATTTCTGCTGCACATGGGGAAATGGTGGGGAAGAATTTGGCAAGGCCACACAGGGCTCCCCTGCATGGCACAGAAATTTGCCTCTGTGGAAAGAGTCAGAAAGATGTAAGTGGCAGATAGGTCTTGTATGGGTGCCCAGCACAAGGGTAAACTTAAATTAAATCAAATAGGTGAGCTGCAACAGCTGCTCACAGGCAGTGAGCACAGAGGCTCCCTTACCCCCCTGCAAATACCCTTTGTGGCCAGTGAGATTGTTTGCTGGAGTAAGGGCTTGTGCATTTCTTTGCAGGATCAGGGCCTTGAGTCAGAGGGGGATCACAGAACAGCAGTCACAAAAGTTCCAGGGTTAGTATGAATACCAGAAATTAAGAACCACTGCCTTCAGGCACGGCACTAAATAACACTGTGGGCCAAATTCATCCCCAGTGTAACAGCACAGATTCAGATCAAGAACAGAACAGAACAAAATAACAAAGGTTTAAAAGAATCTGAGATTCTCAGGGGGAAACCAATGAGATTAATGTGGTTAAATACCCTAGCAAATCAATACATAACAGTACACAGATAACATGAATACATAATTTATCTAGCTGTTGCCATTTATTCCAGAAAAAGAAAAAAACCCACAGATCTATTTGCTTGCACATGGAAAACAACTTGAAGAATTATTTATTATCAAAGGTAATTGTTTCCAGTCAACAGCCCTATGTGTTATGCTCTCCAGTGTATTTCTATTTTTCAGATGTGTCTGCTTACGTATGTCAATGATTTTAAGAGGCTAAACTGTGATATATTATCACTGTATTCACTAAAACTTGATTTTACACCAATACTGTAGTTCATAGCCTCTGAGCCACATTTTTAAAGGGGACTTGGCTTGGTTGCTCATCTTTGCACCTGCAAATCATTTATGCCTCCCACAAAATATAATTTATGTGCACAAATGGCATCTAGCTAGCTCAGTTGCAAGCGAAAATATCATTTGCACATACAGATTCTGTGCTATTTATATAGGCACCATCTATTGTGAGCATACAAAATAGTCACAGGCACAGATTTAGAGGCTGTAGTTGGACATATGTCCCTACTGTACATGTACTGGCACCCACCACTGACACTTCTTGTACTGGAGAGTTATAAATGTTTTTAGGCCAAATTCTGCTGTCAGACATGGGTGTGTCGGTTCCTTCTAATGAAGTCAGCGTCAGCCCAGCATACTCCTGAAGCCAGGGAGAGAACTTTCCTGCTTAGACCTTGAGCTCATTTCTGCGGCCCTTCAATTCAAAGTCAAACTCCCAGTGATGTCAGCAAGAACAGGAATTGGCCCATTATGTTTTCATGTAAAGAATGTGTCTTTATCAGGGCAGTACATATCTGAGTGAACTGATATTCACACCTTTATTAGTACTGCATCAAATTATGCTCTCGACTGTGCCCTCCTCAGAAAGAGGTTCCTAGCACAGATATGGAATATGTGGCCAGTGGGATTATAACTGGAAAAGCTATGCTGATGGGGAAGGAGCCGAGAGAACAGCATAGAGGGACTGGCCCACAGCGGGACTGGAACTTGCCTTTTTTTGTGGATTCTCAGGATCGGTGAGGATGAAAGGCCACACCCTTTGTCTTCCCAAATCCTAGTCCCAAAGGGAGACCTAGCTGGAAACTCTGGGACGCACTGTTGGCAACTCTCATGGTTTTATCAATAGTCTCAGGATTTTTGGTGTTTTTCTTAAAGTCCCAGCTCCTGGAATCACGTGAGTCTCTGATTTCATTAAAAAGGGGGGGAAAAGGAAGTTTCTAGGCCCAGGTTGTGAAGAAAAGCTCAAAAATGGGACCCGAGTGCAAGCTAAGGCTTAAAAACAAGAAAAAAACAAACAAAAAAAAAACAAACAAAAAAAGCCCCAAATTGTGTTTTTGAAAATCTCACGATTTCTTGGGGCCTGACCATGCCCATGCTCATGTGTGGGGTTGTTAGTACTGGCAAGATTAACTTCTCTGAAGCTAAATTCTCAGCCTTTCCTGGGCTCACTGTCACCACAGTCTCCCAGATTTCTCACCAGGAGAGATATGACCATACGCCAGTTTTAAGTTACCTATCCTTCCCAGGTCATTTTTCTTGTTAAAAAATAAACTCTTTGAGTCAAGGACCATTTTTTTGGATGTACAGTGCCTGGCACAATGGGACTCTGATCTTGGTTTGGGCTTCAGGGTGCTAATGTTATATCAATATTAAATAGTAATAGCAAGTTATAAACCTCTGGAAAGGAAGTTTATAATGAAAATGCTAGATGGTCCTTAGTGTAACAGCTCCAAAGTGCTATTATCACCATGGTTAATTAACAGATTACTTTTTATCCCCTTTGGCTTAACATGTGTTATTCAGTTTGGCAGGCAAAAATATTATAAGAACCGCCTCATCATAAAATAAAGAGACATGCAGTGTAGTTCTGAAAAAGAGTTCTGTGTAAGCTCGAAAGCTTGTCTTTCTTGCCAAGGGAAGCTGGTCCAATAAAAAGATATTACCTCACCCACCCTGTCTCTATAATAAAGAGACATGTAATTGAGCTTGATGGCTGAGACATGAGCACCTAAATTTACAAGTCTTGGCCTCCCAGTTTAAGAAGAGCATGGCTTCCCATGGATCACCCTCGCAGATAATAGCAGAGTTGGTCTTTGGTTACTTTCAAGTTTGCTGTGCGTCGTTCAGGGACTCCTTGCTGTGTGCAGTCACAAAAAGAAGTGATCAACCTCACAGCATCATGTGAAGCAGAAATTAAATCCTCCTGACATCAGAGTGCTAATCTCAGACAGGAGCTAAGTGCACCAACAGTTGCATGTGGAGTCTGCTGTTAATCTTCACAAAATGAACCATTTCCTTCCGCTTCTCAGGGCTTCTCATTATTAGTGATGGACAAAACTCATCCATGTATGGTCTCCTCCCTTCATTGCTCACAATAGTTTCCAGAAGCAGAAAGATGGTGTCAATCTGTGGTATACTCAAGCCTTGAAAGAGACAACATTGACTAGTGGAAGCAAGCGTAACTCCTGCTTCCTTGGAGTGGCACTCTGTCCCTCTGTAGTAGTGGCTAGGCCCCCTCCTAAAGATTATTGAGCCTGTTATAGCCTTGCTTAAGAAACGTATCTTTTTAGCTCATGCAGTAGAGGCTTATGCATTACGCTCCGAAGGTCCCAGGTTTGATCCCCGCAGCTGAAGCCCCTGTGTGGGTCAGCATTACGCAAGAAACTGCTGCTTCCTAAACCTGTGACTGGTTTAGTATGTGGCATGCAACCTTTCTGTGCCTCAGCTTTCCTATCTAAAAAAGGTCATATACATACACTGCAACAAACTGGATCCAAAGTACCTCAACAGAGACACAAAAGAAGTGCTAATATGTGCCAATATCCTGTCTAGCTCTGGGCTACCCCACTTCCTCCACACAGATTATTCCTGCCAGAATCAGGAATAATTTGTGTTTATGGCACACATAAAGCCCATTGTCTGGTCTGGTCTACTTAAAGCCCTGTCCTGGAGTGCCCTACCATGGGTCTAACAGAATAGATTCTTAGTAAGTTTGGAGGATTGCCAGATTGAGGACATAAAAATTCTGCCTCATGTTCTGCTTTGGCCAACGTCTCTTCTGGAACGTGCACCTAGACAACAGCAAAATACAAAAGAGGACAAAAGATGCAACATTCTAAAGATGCTGACATCTAGAATTAGCTCTCCCAGGGAGAGCCAAACAGAATACCCAAATCTGTCTGTCAGAATTGATGAAACCTGCTCAGATATGAGAAAGAAATGGAGGAAGCACCAGCTGATTTAATTTTACTTCAGAAGCTTGCACTGGACCTGATCTGACTCCCACTGAAGTCAATGGGAGCTTCTTCATTGACTTGAATGGGAGTTGGATCAGATCTACTGTTGTATATTAAGATTTCAAGCCTTTTTACTACTGTAGTAAATGGGATAAATGGTTTATTAAAACTGATGTTCTGACATAAATCTTGCTGTGCTCTGGAGACACCCTCTGAAACAGTCATCATTCACAGAAGTAATAGAAGAAAATTCAGGCTCACCCAAACTTTCGATTCTAAAAGAAAACAAGTATCTCTGATGCCATTTCAGAAAAACTGGAACTGATTTAAATAAAAAAACTGTGTATTATCAGCATTTATATAGAAATAAACATAATGGTAGTGCATAAGTTCCTCCACAGCCAGAACAATCAAGGATTGAGTTCTGGGAGACTTCACATGAACGATTCCACACTGATGATGGAAAAATGCTGACATAAACAAATGCTAACTATTTACGATTCGTTCATTAAATCAGGAAACAGCCTATTGTCTACCAGCCCAACAGTCAACTGACGACGACAGTAAACAAATGACACTGACCCAGTAGAGCAGAGCAGCAGACGTGAAAACGGTGGGGGGAGAGAGAAACAAAAAAACCAGGACTGTGGCTGTCAGTGGTTGCTTACAGATATCTCACCCTGTCATCAGATGAGGCAGTGCTGGGAACATGCGCGTTACAAGAGGCAGTGAACTGACTAATCTTTGATAATAAATTGTATCATCTCATAAAAGAGCAAACTTGTAGCTGCAGTCTAGAGCCTAAAGACTGGCAGATGTCCAAGATATGATGAAATCAAACCCAAATGCATAAAATCATATGTAGCCATTTATATCTGAATACATTTCCAGGATCTGTCATCCACACTGGAAGTATGAGTAAGACCAATAAAACTGATCTTACTTTTATCATCATTATTCAACACAAGAAGAAAGACTAAAGAGGTTACCACAGCTATAAAAAAAAACCTCTGTCTACATTACGATGGTGAAAAAGACATTTTAGGCTGTATCAGTCTGTGTCATTTTAGAAGAACAATGTGTTTTGTTTTGTTTTTGGAAAGCCACCCACTATGGATTCTTTCTTTAAAGAGGACTAGGAATATGCTAACGAGGTATTCATTTCATAGATATATCACAAATGTAAAATAAAATCCTACAGAAAAACAGTAAGATCTCTTATGGGAAGTTTGATGAAGATGATGTCCACATCACAGCACTATATGTTAGGTCATATAGTTCAGTGTTTCTCAGTCTTTTTGATACCAGGGACTGGCTTGCTGCCTTCCTAAACTGTGTCGGAAGATCTCAGGGACTGGTGCCAGTCCACAAACTGGTCATTGGGAAACACTGATATAGTTCACATCCAGACCACCTGAAAGGAAAGTTCAAATAAGGCAATATGATTGATATGATGTTCCTGTTCTTGCTACGTTTGTATCTGGGAAAGCTCTGGAAAGACTACCTGAGCAGAGAGTTAGAGATAAAGAGATATTGTCAGGTGATACTTTCAACTAATTAGTGTTGCTAGATGTTTTTATGGACAGCATGTGAGAGATTAAATGAAAATCTGTTCTTCTAGAAGCAGGGTCTCCTCCTACTCAGACAATATCCAATTACACAGAGAAGCATCTAACTTTACTGAAGAATGTGCTCATCTCTCAACTTAGCAGCAAGAAGATACAGCATGATACACATGAGTATCTGGCTGGTGAATCTTGCCCATATGCTCAGGGTTCAGCTGATCGCCATATTTGGGGTTGGGAAGGAATTTTCCTCCAGGGCAGACTGGAAGAGGTCCTGGAGGTTTTTCGCCTTCCTCTGTAGCATGGGGCATGGGTCACTTGCTGGAGGATTCTCTGCTCCTTGAAGTCTTTAAACCATGATTTGAGGACTTCAATAGCTCAGACATAGGTGAGAGGTTTATTGCAGGAGTGGGTGGGTGAGATTCTGTGGCCTGCATTGTGCAGGAGGTCAGACTAGACGATCATAATGGTCCCTTCTGACCTTAATATCTATGAATAATGTGATAAGGGTACTCAGTATTTCAATGTTTGGAGTCATAGTTTGTTGGCCAATGGTATAAAGTGCATATTATGAAAGACAGCTGCTGGAACACTATCTCTTCAACATCTGGGGTATTTTTGTTTGTAAGGCTGAAAAGGTTTGCCCTGCCCAGATACAAACACTGACTCCCAGCAATATATTTATTTATTTATGGAGCTGTATGCCATGAAATGTACATGATTATAAGTATTTCTGGGGGACTGAGCTCTGTGTCTGGGCAGGACAAGAACAGATATAGATATTACAAAAATATACATTTAAAGGAAAGATAATAACAGATATAGATATTATAAACATATAAACGCTGCTACTGCCACTGCTACTAGGAAGTGACCTTTGATTTTTCAAAAATCCACAGAGAATATGTCTGAAATCTCTCAAAGTATTTTGAGCTTGAAGCTATAAATGCTGAGCACAGCTGACTAAAGCCAGATGATGAATTTTTCTGAAGACTAACCTTGGAAAACAGAAACCTTAGCAAAGGTTTTGCAATTACAGAAATTTTCTAGCAGTACAGATGTTGAAATGACTAGCAAATCATGTGCTTCTCCAAGGTTATTTTAAACTGCTTCCTCTTCCCCTTTCCTTAAGACTTAAGCTTTCAAGTTCTATAACAGTCACTGACTTTACACAAGCAGAAGAAGCAGCACAATGAATATGTATATTTCACAGCATACACTGTATGACCTGGTGCTACCAATTTTGGATATGGTAATGATAAATATGCTGATGTACAAGCAACACAAAAAATTAAAAGACACTTTTCTAAATGTTCATTTCTTTCCGTGCTCCTGACTCCACAAGGAGTCTTTCTTTTACTTCTTCTTACAATAGTCTACAATAGTCTACAGGAGGTCCTGCGGTAGGAAAATACCCTTTTAAAGAAATACTCCGTTTTGACTCATTGGGCTGACATTCTTGCAGTTTGTTGGAGAACAAAAGATCCACTTTCTTTCAAGTTATTGGTTAAGTAAACAGTTACTAAAAACTTACTAGGTTCAAATACCTTTTACCTTTTTATGGAGAGGACTAAGCTGCTCACAAATTACTGCAGTACTTCAAAAGGAACAAATCTATTTCTATTTTCTAACACTTACGGACATTATTTATAATACTAAATTATTGTAACAACCAACAGGAATAATTCAGACACATTGTTTATAAATGTGTGTATATATATATATATGTAGCTCATGATTTAATTATAGAAACTTGAATCTATATAAAGCATTGCGAGAGTTTGAGGCTAAACAATATTCTCTCACTCCCCTGAAGTGAAAACTAGGAAAGCTAACCAATGAGGGTTCAAGTGCCATTCCACTGCTTTTTGAGTTCACTACATAAAACATTCAGATGACTCTTGGCATTATTAGCACAACACTAGCAGCCATTACCAGACTATGATCAGTGGGGTTTCAAGTCTTTTTACTTGTGAGACATTTAAATCAGAATGATACACATATAAATCCATTAAACTGATGATAAAAACGACCAGGAATTATGTGTGTCACCTGATGACTCTTTATCGTTTCACTCTTTTACTAGTTTTACTAGAACACAGAGGGGGCCTGATTCTTCCCTCAGTGACTCAATTCCTCTTTGATTCTTCAGTGGAGTTACTCCTGATTTACACCTGTGCACGTGACAGAAAAGTCAGCCCCGCTGTTGAAATAACCAGAAAACCATGTGCTTCCCAAAAGTTATTTTCTGTTTCTTTCTTCAAACATATCTGACCTCCCTGCATCCCCTTTCAGATTATCTTAATCCCAGTTCTTATTTCACATTATTTCCTCTATCCTCACCGTTTCCAGAAACAAACCTAGCTGGCTGCTTGAAGGGCCTAGTTCAACAAAGCACATAAATATATGTTTACTTTTAAGCACTTGTTTAAGTCCATCCCATCCAGAAAAGCACTTAAGCATTTGCTGAGCTACAAGCCACTGGATTTAATGTGATTTAAGCACATGCTATATGCTTAACATGTTTAAGCCTATGTTAATAAAATACGTAAGGAGTGTTGTCTACTGGTCAGAGCAGGAGACTGGGAGCTAGAACTACTGGACTCTATTTCTTACATGTTTTTTGTATGAGAGTGGTCAAATCAGTTAACCTGTCTTTTCCTCAATCTGTATCTATGGCAATACTGGCATATGTCATCAATTAGTTTTGTGAGGCTTATTTAATTATGGCAGAGTCCCGTGGTCCATACTCAGTTTTACTTAGTTTTTACTCAGGAAAACTATGCTTTAAGGGGAGTTTAACTGACTAAATCTGAGTAAGGATTCCAGGATTTGACCATTATAAAGCTTACAAAGTGCTTTGAAATCCTTGGGTGAAAGACTCTCTAAGTATCACATATTATTTTAGGTTTCAGAGTAACAGCCGTGTTAGTCTGTATTCGCAAAAAGAAAAGGAGTACTTGTGGCACCTTAGAGACTAACCAGTTTATTTGAGCATGAGCTTTCGTGAGCTACAGCTCACTTCATCGGATGCAACATCCGATGAAGTGAGCTGTAGCTCACGAAAGCTCATGCTCAAATAAATTGGTTAGTCTCTAAGGTGCCACAAGTACTCCTTTTCTTTTTGCGGATATTATTTTAGATCTCCATTAGAGCCAGGAAAATAGTGTTTGCAAAAGATGTTGAAGTTGTTTTCTTTTTGTAGGACTGAAAATTGTTTTATTATTTTTGTGAAACTTTTAATAATATTTTAATCGTATTTTAAAATAAAAATGGTTTTTGAAATAATTTATTTAATGGACACCAGGTTTTTGGTGAATGAAAAATTTCTCTAACCATTTCCAAAACAATGTAGATTAGATTAAAAACCTACAAAAAAATACTTCATTTCAAAAAGAGGCAATTTTTTGATAAAAAAAATGATTAATTCAAAAAATTTCAGCAAGTTCCATCATGGCCAGAATTTTTTGTGGATTCTTTTTCGGGATCGGCTCTCTGACAGCCAAATCACTGAACCTCTCTCTTCCTCACTTCGCCTATCTATATAGATTTTGCTAGTTTACCTCACAAGGGTATTTGGAAGCTTCATTCATGGGTGCATAGTGTTGAGACTGAGCCCTTGTTGAAAAGTACTATTTGTGTGCAGAGTAAAGAATTTGTTTTCTGTAACAGGTACTTACATCAATCATCAGCGGCCTTCCTGCTTGCCTGATATCAAAGTAGAACTACAGACCTAGGCTACCAGAGCAGCATATAAAATGTGCTGTCACTTAACAAGCCACCAACATTACATGAGTTAGACTTGGCCCTCCTATGTATTCCTCTTCTCAAAACAGTGAACAGACACCAAAATTCTCTCTAGATTGTACTAAAGCCACACTAACAGAAAAGAAGTTTAACTCCCATTTTTACAGTGTGTCCATACTGGTATAATCATGGAAGTGGAAGACACAGAAGATGAGGAATGTGATTCTTAGTTTGGTTCCTTAGTTTTATAAGCTGAAGGCGGGACATAGTTAAAGCATATCTGAGGGTGTAATACCCTGCTTAGATCCTAGTAATGACGCCAAAATTGTTTAAAATATTCCTCACCATTATTTTTGTGAGACCCCTTCATCTTTGCTACCTCAAACACATTTTTATGGCATCCTGCCTACATCAAAGGAAAGCCCTGAAGATTATTAGACGAGGATGAATGCAGCAGCTGAGCTGATGCAACAAATGACTACTGGTAGAGGAATGGCATAGGAATGAGAGGCATTAATGTAGAAAACTCTATAAAAATATACAGTGCTGTCCAGGCCTTAATCTGTCAAGAGCTTCTTAAATGTTAAGCCCATTTGCAAACTGACTTTATATATCAGAGAAAGATATGAAGCATGAACCTTTAAGAAGTTATGACAACATATTTTCTGACAGTGTTAGGGGTGCTTCAACTTGACAGAAAAGGGCTGCAGAGGCTTAGGCACTGATTTTTACTCAGGGGAGGATTAAACATGCCATTTATAGCACAGGAAATCTCTAAGTAAAACTTTCTTGTCTTACCGCCAACCAAAGAAAAGCCCAGAGTTGTACACTGTGCACTGCTGTCAGAAATAGACAGGTATGTTAGCAAGTCTGTACAAGGATCAGGTGCACAACCACCACGTGAAAGAGGTGACTATTAACACTTAGCGCCAGAGAGAGAAATTCTAATGATCCGAGTTTTGATCCTCCTTGCTAGGGTTCAGGAACTTGTGAGTTATAATCCCAGTTTTTTCCCCACTTCCTTGGTGGAAAAGTCATTTAACCACTCTGCTCAGCTGCCCTAGCTGTAAAATGGGGGTGCATAAGGATGCTGTGAGAATTAATCAGTTGAGGCTAGATCCTGGTCCTATTGATGCCCAAGGGCTTTGGATCAGGGCCTTGCATGTAAGTAAAACAGTGCTACATACACTTTGAGATATTATTTATTATTATTATTATAAATAATTGAACAAAAAAATTTAGCTCCACTCACAGCTCACACCAGTGAGCAAACCTAATTCAAAGCCTCAAGAGCCGATACAAAGTATCAAGATTTTGAGGACTGGTTTGAGCTATTCTGACCTTTAGAGCCCTGGTACTTTCCAGTCTGCTAGGCAAATGGTTGTTTCCAAGGGAGAAATGATATGAGAAGTTCTATAAAAGTTCTCAAGCAGGACTGGCTTAAAACTCTGCATTACAGGTCCAGCTCTAATCTATACCCATATCTGTATATGCAATATGTCTGAGGTTTACAAAGATTTAAAAATGTTACAATCTGATGGGAGAGTGGTGCTTTATAATAATTTTAATTCTTTGGCAACTTTAGACACATGCAGACTTTATAATCATATCACAGTTGTGTACATACAATGTATGCTACAGGTATGTACAATGTATACATATAGCTACACACAGAATACCTCAGCAAAGTAATTAATCTTTGCTATATTGCAATAAATGCAAATCTCAACACAATCTTAAGTATGGCACCTATAAAAATGTCAAATTTATAACCTTGGGGGGAATCCTTCAGACTCCATGTAGTCAGCGCCAAATTCTCTGACTCTCTACTCCTCTGGTACATACAAAGGGAGCAGAAAGCAGCTGGGTCTTGCCTGCTGAGAATTTCCCTCACCCTAGGGAAGTCCCCAGTGGGTGTAAAGCGGAGAATCTGGCCCCCCAGTGTTTTGTTTTTTCTATACTGGTCTGATTTTGACTCAAATACACATATTTTCAAAAATATGTTATAAGACATGGAAATGGCCACACTGTCTTGTGCACACACTGGTAATGTTGCAGAGAACGAACAAACCCTCATCCAAGGGCTAAGCTGATGCCGTCACTGAGGCCGGTGCATGAAGGTGATTCATCACAAGCAGGTGCCCACCCATGTTCATGTCCAACTCATTGGAACAGATTCATGGGAAATTGCTGTATGCAGTAAAAAGGTACAACTATCTGAAACATTACATGAGAGAGAAAAGGTGGGTGAGATCATATCTTTTATTGGACCAACGTCTGTCCAAGCTTGCTTCTTTCACCATCCAATAAAAGATATTACCTCACCCACCTTGTCTTTCAAATATAATATTACACATGCTAATAGGGGCAGAAAAAGCTCTGCTCATATGCTGCCTTTCTGAAAGAAAAGTTGAGCAAAGCAGAGATGTGCTGGCACCCACCCTGCAAATGAGAGGCCATACAGCTAGAAAAGAGTAGAATTTGGGTTTATAGAGCACCTTTCATACCCAAGGGATTCACTCTGCAAAGGTTAGATACTGATACTGCAGTGATTGTGTAGCCAAACACAAGTCATTATAACTTCAGAAATAGCTTATGCCCAGCCCTAGACCTTGGAATTGGTTTCCTTTGAAAGAGGGAATTCTGGCCAAGACAACTATGTTATCCCACACTCCTTCTGGGGGAAAAAATAGTACCACAGTGTCTTTAATTTCCACTAGGACAGCCACTAGGGACTTGGGTTTAATAGCCCATACAAAGGACAGCACTGCCAACAATGCACAAAACCCCGTTTTGTAGTGTCAACATTGGGTACAAGCTTAAAAATCTTCCTAGAAGTGAGAATGCTCCCACATGAGCCATACCCTCAGCAGTACCTCACTAATATCTGCTTAAGAAAAAATCAGTTCAACAAGTTTTTCTGCTGGGCTTGTATTCTTCCTGTGTCTATTCTGCTGATTTAAGAACACCCTGTGATAATGGAATCCTCCACTGTGGGCAAGTTAGCCTCTGCACCCCCAGTAAAAAGTCTCCAACATTCTTGGATCCTTATAACACAAAACTCTTAGTAAAAAAATAAATGCATGATAATGTAGTTACAATGCACTGTAGAAACATGAACTAACTGAGCGGATGACAATGGGCTGGTAAATGTCTGACTTCTCCATCCCCAAGCAACATGGAACCTGCTCTTGCTTACACTGAAGTCAATGAGAATTTTGCTTTGAGCATAAATGGGTCCAGCAAGAGGCTCCTTGTGATGACGATGTTCTATTGCCCATACTTTAACATGAACATTCTTCTAAAATACACTGATAGCAGTAGATTCATTGACGACAACAGGTCAAATCCCAACAAGTGCTGCACACCTAGGAACTTAGATTCCCCACTTAGTTTAATGGGAGTAGGATCAGACACCTGATGAGCATGGGCAGCTCCCACTGAAGTGAATGGGGGTTACCAGTGCTCAGCACTTATCAGGTTGGACTCAATGGTAGGCCTGAGAAAGAACATACAGAAAGATGAAACCCATGCACTGAACCATGTGGGTCCAATTGGACCCTACCTATCCTACCGACACAATTCAACTATATACACTTCTATAATATTCAGATTTCAATTGACTGCTCCTTTAGGTCACAATTATGCAAAGAGCTGAGAACCCCCAAATCCCACTGACCACTAAATGCTTTGGCTGCCTGTTACTGCGATAGCATAGCAGCAGTGCTTTTGAGAGCAGAGATGGATGAACCTCAAACTTTTTCGCAGCAATGTTCAATTTGGCTAATGGCAAAGTTTGGATGCTTTTTAGATGTTTCAATCCAATCTTCTTGAGTCTTCCAAACTGGGCAAGGAATCTCATGAGAACAGGATTTCATGAGAGATTTCAAGTGCCTCCAGCTGGGCTAAAGTACTGCAAGAACACCCTCTCTTTCCAGTATTCTAATACTTCCACTTCCGGGAAGAACCAGGAAGGTCAGAAGTGTACAAAAAAAAGGGTATCTAAACTGTTTCAAAACTCAACGTTCCGTTTAGGCTTCGTTTCAATTCTGGGTGAAGGCATAGGTTGGCTCTTACGTCCCATCTGTCTGTGAAAGGGAAACTTGCTCAGAGTCAATTCTTGGTGTATCAGCTAGATTTCAGTGTTAGAGAGAACCATAAACAATCAAAAAGAAAAGATCTACAATCCTCTGCAATGCAGAAAGGGAGTACAAATACTTTTTATGTGGTATGTAATAAAGAGACTTGACAGAAGCTGAAGAAAAAAACTGGAAATACTCAGTGGGATTACCCATTAAATATTATAAAACGCATTTCTTAAAACAAAAACAAACAAAAACCACCTACACTATCAGATTCTAAAGGAAGTCCAAAACACAGATATCCATCAAGGCACATAAACAGCTTCTTGGCTAAACCAATTTTTAGTTTAAACTGATATAATGGAAAATGTGAGAAAAATGAGACTGCACACCTTTGGAGAACTTTTTGAGTACTGGAATTACTTTGCACAATAGAGCTTGGCTGTAATGAATTCCCTACAAAAAGCCACTCCGCTTACAAATCTATAGGTATCTGAGGTCACAGGCTATTCTACATAGCCACCAAGGATCAAAGTTATTCTTTGGAAACCCACCAGATAAAGAAAGCCAGTGTGCATATACCTAACAGAGAAGTAAAGTTTCCCCAGACAGATTTTACTGCCTTGAAAAATAAAGATTTTCAAAAAATTCATGGCTCTAACATGGATTGGAATGTTTACCTTTTTCACCAGCATCCTTCTCCACACTTCCTGGTTCATAACCCAGTTGGCTCAATACCTACTGTTCTGCCAATAGGAAAAGTGGTTTGTTTGTTTCTCAGCCTGTGAAAAACACCCTTACCGCAGTGAAGAAATTTGACTCAAGATTTTTTGCACATTCAACAAGAAAATATGTAACTTTTTATACATTCTTTTGCACGTCTCCAGCAAAACGTCATGGCCTTCTGACTACGATTAAGTACAGCAAAACACTTACAATTTGATCCATCCTCTATCTGGGGACTATATCCAACTCTGGCACACTGATGGGCTTGATGAGCTAAAAGGTCTTCTCCAGTTACATCTTCTATCATCCCATCAACTTGAAGATGGCACTGCCAGTGAAGGCAGGCTAGGCAACAATGAATGAAGAGGGAATTTGGATGATGGTAACCAATCTGACAGATAGCAAGAACAGCTTTGCCAAAGAAATCACCCAGTGTCTGCCATGGGATTGGGTAATGGAAGGATAAATTCCAAGATAGGCAACACCTTGTACAGTAACTCCCCACTTAACGTCCTCTTGCTTAATGTTGTTTCGATCTTATGTCCCTGCTCAATTATAGAACATGCTCCATTTAAAGTTGTGCAATGCTTCGCTATAACATCGTTTGGCTGCCTGCTTTGCCCACAGCTGGCAGCCCCGCTATCAACTCCCCCCAGGAGGCAGGGGAGGGAGGGGAAGCCTGTGTGCTGTGTCCTCGCTCCTCCCCCCTCCCTCCTGCCTGTGGCAATCAGCTGGCTTGAGGTGTTCAGGAGGGAGGGGGAGCCTGTGTGCCGTGTCCTCGCTCCTCCCCTCTCCCTCCTGAATGCTGCAAACCAGCTGATTGCTCCGGGCAGGAGGCAGGAGAGGGAGGGGGAGGAGCGAGAACGCGGCATGCGGAGTAAAGGGGGGAGGAAGAAGAGGTGGGTTAAGGGTGGGGGCTTGGGGGAAGGGTTGGAGTGGGCGGGCCGAGGGTTGAGCCCCCCACCCCTGGTGCTTGCAGAGTAGGGGAAGCTGCCGCTGCTGCTGCGCAACGTGCTTCTCCTAGCCTACGGCACCTTCAGCCTCCTTCCCTGCCTCATTGTCTGCAGGGCCAGGGGGCTGTGCCTGGGTGGGGTAAGGCGGGGGCACCTCCCAACTATAGTACTGTACTGCATGGCAAAAAAAAAATTTCCCTGGAACCTAACCCCCCCATTTACATTCATTCTTATGGGGAAATTGGATTCGCTTAACATCGTTTCGCTTAAAGTTGCATTTTTCAGGAACATAACTACAATGTTAAGTGAGGAGTTATTGTACTCTAAGGCTCTGAAGACTTTGAAGTTTTTGTGGAAACAGAGAGAAAGTAAACAAAAGTAAGCGTATGGGTATCTATCTATCTACACATTTTACCACCTTGGTCATGATGTTTAAGGACCTGAGTGTCTTAGATCTTCAAAAAGTATTAGAAGGAGCCAAGCCATGAAATCAACACTATAGACCCTCAAAGGTCTTCAGTTCTAGTCATCATCATTGTTTATCACTCCAAAACCACAACCCAGACTTGCTGTTATCACTTCAGTTCTAGTGCATCCCGCCATCAGCATTCACTGGAACAGAGTCTAATATTCAAGTTTAGAAACAGTTCATTCATACACTACATTGTGCAACTAAGTCATAAGAAATCATACTGTGAAATGCAGCTCTGAATTTCTCCTCTGTATCACAGCAATTATTTACTGCTACTAAAACCAGTTCTCAATACTGGAAAATGAGGACTAGCTGCAAGTGGATGAAAACAGGTATCATGGTAAGAATGAGAATTCCTAACCTAGCCAGCAGTTGAGTACTCCATTCAAACAGCATTTTCCTCCCATATGCTGCAAACAAAACAAGCAGCAGGCTGTAAACAGCAAAAAGAAAAGGAAATAGCTAACAAAATGCCACTGGCTGTTCTATTACACGTGGGACAGTAGCTCTAATTTATTTCACATAAATATAGTAAAATTTAGTCAAGCAACACATGCAGATAGGAAGTCTTCCTTAGAGAGAGAGCAAGAGAGGGCCCTGAAATACATACTGGAGCTGCTTTCTTTAAGAAAAGGGTAACTAACCTCTGCTCACTCCAGGATGTAAACCAAAACCAAGGAGCAATTTCCACTGTTAGCACAATTTACTTGTAATCCTTCTACCCCAGGATGTTTTAGAGGCTGGATTAGGGTAGACTACACTCCAAGAGCTGCTGGAACCAAACCCAAGTCCCTCGTAAATAAAACTAGACAGACTCTCAAATACCAAGTTAATAAAGTGCAGCACAATTTCCCTCTGACATACAATGGCCAAACAATATTGGGACAGTTATGAAACTGATTTTATAGTGCAGAAAATGGTGCAAAAGGCCACCTTGTCCAGAAAGAGGTAGGAGATGGACTCTTCAAACCCTATTCAGGCTCTCTTTCATCTTTATCTTAGATTTACTCCTCCTGAAAATGGATTAGATTAATTTAAGAACCTTGACACAGGAATTAATTCTCCTCACCTCTATAATGGAATGAAGGAAACGTGCAAGACCCAGAATTTGGACAAGCTCTTTAAGAAAACCTCCATCCCAGAGGACTGCAACAGAAATGGTACTACCAAATAGCTTCTAGGCTGTGGAATGCAACTCATCAAATGGGTACATGAACTGCAACAGAATAACCGCTAGTTGGTGACACTCAACTACCATCTTCTGGTCCAAATTACTGAGAATGACAATTGTACAAAACGCAGACTATTAAAAGTGGAGACTGATGAAAAGTGTGGAGATACTGATGGTTCCTCACTACACAGAGATTTCTGTGTGGGCTCAGCCTTGCCTATCTTTTCTTTTTCTTTTTTCTTTCTTTATTTTTCACAAGACTTTTGGCAAAATGAAACTCAGACAAAGAAATTTAGCATATGCAACATTCACCTCCTTGAATGTACAACCTGCCCCCACAACTTGGAATACCTATGATTAGAGCAATTGATTGAAACATACTCTTCTGCCCTCTAACAAACATATCCAGGACAGAGCTCCCTATTTCTCCATCAATTCTAAACCATATCTTCCTGCTTCGTTTCCATTCCCCTTCGGATGCATGAGATTCATAGATATTTTTTCCCTTCAGGGGTATGCTACATTAGGGTTTGGTACCTCCTCAATATTCTAGTTTGCAACAGTTTGGCTTTAGTATATCCACATGGCTCTGTTTCAGAAATAATCAGTTATGACATTGCTTTAATTATTCTGCAGAAAACAAATAAGCCCTTGAGCTGAGTCAGGCTCTCTGTCTACACTGGAAACTGCCTGGGTACAAGAACCAATATTGCAAAGGGTTTCAGGTGCCATCACTGGACAAAAATAATTTTTATCAGCCAGGTTTTTAAAAAAAGAAATAGAAAAGAAAAAAAAAACGTATGCCTCAGTCAGACTGCCTGGCCCTAGCCAGAAAAGCCATATTCTTTAAAACATTTTCAAAATGGATTCTTGAAAACTGTTTCAGACTACCAGCACTGTCCCTGCACAGTCAAAGCCTAAAGGCCAAATTCTGCATGTCAGCATAAACTTGAAAACAAGTTTCCTGAAATCGCAGATGTTCCTCCTGCCTTGCACTGGTGTGAATGAGAGGAGAATTTAGTCTGAAATGTATTGTTCTCTTTACTGACTTACATAGAGTGAGTTTCAGACTTCAGTTCAGGTTTCTTTTGAAGCTAGTTTATGGCATGCAAGTAAAATGGCAGAGATCTAGCTTGACAAGGTCTAATCTGTCTTCCTTTTTTATACTGTGTCTGATGAAAGAACCACAATGAAACTGTGGCAGAATTACAACATATAGTTAAAGGTGCCATAATAATATTATTATGCTCACAGTATTTTAAATTAAAGCTATACTGCTATAAATCTGCCATTAAATATTTTACATGTCAATGACTCAGAGATCTGTAATATGACTGGCTAAAAAAATTCAGAGCATAAAGCCCTGAAATCATTACTGAAAACTAATTCTTGAACCAGAACAAACTGGAAAACAGAACAAGAAATAAATATCAGAATCAGACAAATAGAAAAATAGTTAGAAACAGAATTTATGGACATAAAATCACTCTTTGCACTATAACTCCAACGATAACATTCAGACAGCTCCATTACTACAGAACAACTTGATCAAACAGAATATGATACAAGTAAATAAACACCAAAATACAAACTGATTGGGTTATAAAAGTCTTTCAAAACTAGCTGCAAGAGAAACATAAAACAGCAACAAGAAGTTATATTAAAAGAATTATAGGAGACAGTAAAAGTAACTTTTGACTTACTTGTGACACATAATGACTATAAATACCTATAGAGAGGTGATTACAAAGGTTCACAGGCTGATTTGATAAGTGATATGCATTATGTAGTGACTTGCCAAACTAGTCTGTAATTCCTAACAATTACCTCCTGTCATAAATATAAAGGGAAGGGTAAACCCCTTTAAAATCCCTCCTGGCCAGAGGAAAAATCCTCTCACCTGTAAAGGGTTAAGAAGCTAAAGGTAACCTCGCTGGCACCTGACCAAAATGACCAATGAGGAGACAAGATACTTTCAAAAGCTGGGAGGAGGGAGAGAAACAAAGGGTCTGTGTCTGTCTGTATGCTGCTTTTGCCAGGGACAGAACAGGAATGGAGTCTTAGAACTTTTAGTAAGTAATCTAGCTAGGTATGTGTTAGATTGTGATTTCTTTAAATGGCTGAGAAAAGAACTGTGCTGAATAGAATGACTATCCCTGTCTGTGTGTCTTTTTTGTAACTTAAGGTTTTGCCTAGAGGGATTCTCTATGTTTTGGATCTAATTACCCTGTAAGGTATCTACCATCCTGATTTTACAGAGGTGATTCCTTTACTTCTATTAAAAGTCTTCTTGTAAGAAAACTGAATGCTTTTTCATTGCCCTAATATCCAAGGGTTTGGGTCTATGGTCACCTATGCAAATTGGTGAGGATTTTTACCAAACCTTTCCCAGGAAGTGGGGTGCAAGGGTTGGGAGGATTTTGGGGGGAAAGACGTGTCCAAACTACGTTTCCCAGTAAACCCAGTTAAAGTTTGGTGGTGGCAGTGGAAATTCCAAGGGCAAAGGGTAAAATTAATTTGTACTTTGGGGAAGCTTTAACCTAAGCTGGTAAAAGTAAGCTTAGGAGGTTTTCATGCAGGTCCCCACATCTGTACCCTAGGGGGAGGAACCTTGACACCTCCCTTCTACAATACTTCTGTATACAGAATTTTAAACTGGAATAATGATGCTGTATTTAGCACTCAGTCAGCACTTTCTGTATTTAAAGCCCTTCACAAACATTATCCAGTTATTCCTCATAACATTCTCATTATGTTCATTTGTATTAGTTTGCACCTTTGTAAAAGGAAATGAATATGTCAGAGATCAGAGTAGCAGCCGTGTTAGTCTGTATTTGCAAAAAAGAAAAGGAGGACTTGTGGCACCTTAGAGACTAACAAATTTATTTGAGCATAAGCTTTTGTGAGCTACAGCATCCGATGAAGTGAGCTGTAGCTCATGAAAGCTTATGCTCAAATAAATCTGTTAGTCTCTAAGGTGCCACAAGTCCTCCTTTTCTTTTTATGTCAGAGATGTTAAGTAACTTGCCCAAAGCCACAAATGAACGAGTGAAAGAGCTGGATTAAAACTCCAATACCCAGTTCTGTGCCTACACAACAGGACCACGATTCTTTTTCAGTCTGTGGATAGAGTGCCTGATTTCAATGTACCAATTTTCCATTGTGTCACTGCAATTGACAGGCACAGGGTTATAACCACAGTTATCTACAGGCACAAATAATATCATTTATATCTATAATTACCTGACATACAAGTGCAATCATGGAAGCAGACGTGTAAATGACATCAAATACATTCCTATGTAGTTCTAGGTACAAAACCATGCTCACAATTATTTGCTCTTGCAAGATTGAGGGTGTAGTAGAGGCAAGGTGGAGACCACTTTCAAAATTATGCTCAGAATCTGAAATTACAGCTGTCCAGCAACTATAGGTATGCTAAAGTTGCATAATAATAGGTGTAATTTTACATCCGAATTCTAGTTGGGAGAATTCCCAAAATGCAAAGCAATTTTTTTTGGGGGGGAACAACTTCCATCAGTGTGGTTGAAAGCATAATTTTACTATCAGACTATGTGCTAAAGGTAGTAAAGGTAAAACTACTAGTGACTTCAGTGGGAGCAAAGTTAGCTTAACGCAGAGTGCTTTTGAAAATCCCACCTTAAGTACTACAGCTGATAAGAGAGTCAAGTATTAATTGAGATGAAATTCCAAGTAAGATTGTTGTGAATCAGACATTTATTTTTTCTGCGGTATGTAAAGGGTCACAGTTAACTGGCCCAACATATACATTTTACTTAGCTAAAGAAACAAAGCTCCAGAAATAAAAATGTTTCCTGCTGTTTACATGGTTAGGGAGGAGCGAGGCATTATGAGGTGGAAAATGGATGGCAAGCTTCTGGGAAGCCAGCTAGGGGCTGTATGACAACCTTTCAGAAACAGGAGTTCTCTGCATTAGAATTTAGTTCAATGTGTGTTAGCTTCTCACTGCAGAACAACCAAATGACTGAGCTTACACTTGCTTTCTGGGTTGGACAATTGAAAAATATTTATTTTTTATCTCAACAGCAATGGAGGGTTTAATAAAAAACAAAAGAAACCCCACATTTGTTCACAATCTAGTTGGTATTCATCAAATTCTAACAATTTTAGGACAGATCAAACTTGGTGAAGCAACAATTTTCTCTTTCATGATGAACCCAAACGTATATATCTCCAACACCCAGGAAGAAAACCTTGCTTTACTTTAGTCAATGGGAGTTTTGCCATTGACTTCAAGAGGGTCAGGATTCCACCCCGAGGTTTGATTTTGCAATCCCTCCACATGTGAAATTCCACTGATGGCAAAAGTAGTTTTGCACTCAGAGAACTTTGGAAATGGCCCTATAAAGTGGAAGAGCAATTTAGAAACGAAAACTGTGTTTGGTTCATCTGAGAACCTATAAAAGGAATCCTAAACTGCATCTCAGGTGGATATCCCCTCCCACCACTTTGGCTAGACTTCTGTTTTTAGCACAGTTGCTTGATGAGAGCTAACACGGGTATGTCTCCTCAAGCTGGACATCACACCTCCAGCTCTAATATAGACAAACTGTTGGTCAAGAGTGCACAGAATTACTGCATGCCAGCTATTTCAGTTCTGCAAATCAACCTGAAAATTTGTGTTTTATATCCCAGCTCATATCATTTTGATTTGAATTTCTATGCTATTTTAAAAATTGAATTTAGCAATAGTGAATCCAATACTATATTTTCTCACATCTAATTAAAATGAATGAAATAGGAGGCCTCAGTCTCCTATCTTGCTATGTCATATTTGATAGCCAATATGAAAGTGGTAAGGACAGCCCAAGGAAAACTGAGTGTAAACAGATGAACGTACAGGAGGCAACATTATGTTAAGAGTTTTTGAGAATTTTTAGCTTTCATTCTGAACAGTCAGATGCTTCTGAAATGACAACAATCCTGATATTGATTTACACTCCCATGGACTTCAAGGGAGTTCCACAAGCAGAAGAATGGAAAGTCTGGTTATATTTAGAGATGGGTTCAAAATTTGAATCTGAATCCATTTCCTTCCTGCAACTCTGGAGACATTCAAATCTGCACCCAAAATCTGCCACACGGGTTCATCTCTACTTGTATATTAAGACTCATATAATAAAAACAAACACTTTAAATTTAGGTGTGAAATGTGGAAAACAGAATCTCTTATGAGACTTATCATTTCATCAAAGCATCACCTGATTCTGTTCTCACTAATTTCAGCCTGAATGACGATTAACTCTACTGGAGCTCAATGGAGTAGAACTGGTGTCAGATCAGAATCAGGCCCTAACCCTCTGTTTATGTCACTGATCTCAAAGTAGTTTGTGGAACATCAGCCACTCTCCATACCTCAGGAAATTAAGATAAACCAGGAAGCTCCAGCAGACCATATCAAAACTATATGTATGCGCATCAGGTTCTGATGAAGCAGAATAACATACCTCCTTAAAGTTATCGAACGCAGATAAAATTATTTCATGCCCTCCTCTGACAAGACAAACGGCTGCTAACAGTTCTAAGACAAGGGCTTTTGTTCTGTTAAAAAAGAAAGAAAACACAAGAATTAATGACAATAAAGTGATGATTCAGCTTCTACCTCATTTGCAAGATGGATGTGATGACTGAATACAATTATTTGCCCTCAGTATCTTTTTACCCTTTAAGTCACTTTGAAAGCCTGATTCTGCAAGGTGCTGAGAATCTCCTGCAACATTCTGAGCATCTTCAGATCCAGAGTACTTGGCACTCCATAATGCAGGTGAGTGGTTTTATATATACTTAAAGGGGGATCGCTTTACTAAATTCACACACATCATGAACAGCTATTATTGGTCAGCTATTTTTACCATAATACGGCATATTTCCCCTAAAAGTTCAACATTAAAGGAATGTGCTTTTGATTCAAATCTACGGTTTTCCTAGATACAATTGTGAAAAATCCTCCATGACAATTATTTTATTTATACTACAATATAACAAGAGGTGCCTATCGTCACTGAATTATGCGATGTTTTATCATGTTTTCCCCTCCTTAGTGGGAAATTCTGAGCACGCTGGGTGGTGGCCAAGCTCACACGAAGATCATTCCCTTTCATCCATAAAAAGAAAAATAATTAATCTAAAATATTGCTGATAGAAAAGCATGCAACAAACTCCAAGTGCCTGTAACATAATGGAACTCATCATACTCCTTGCATTGCACAGCTAAGGCAAGGGCACTCGTATGGCCTTGTCCGGAAGAACTACTGACAGGCAGTAAAATCACAAAGACATATAAGGAATTAATCACATGCTTAGGTGCTTTCTTAAATCAGGGCCTTAGATGGAGATGCCATTTTGCTTTTAAACTGTTACAGTAAGAGCTGGACACAGATAAAATATTAACTTTCCCGACAATCCTGAATGGATTTTTATATTTTAAAATCAGATTCTAATTGCCAGTTTTTTCCCTGCCCCACAAAAACCCACAGGAGGATCAAAACTCTGCTAGTAGGTTCAAAGAGTTCTTTAATGGAATATCATTCATGTCCTCCCCTTCAAGTAGAGGGATTCATACTGATTATAGATAGGAAGGGGCAAGGCCCACTAACCCACAGATCCCCAGGACCCATCTGGTGTACAGAGGGATCATGAGGATCCTGAACTCCTCCAGGCTGATTGCAGCAGCCATCTCTCCCATAGCTGCAAAGTCTGCCATTGGTATGTGCATCCTACACCATTTCCATCTGGGCTGGCAGGCAGGAGGGACAATTAATGTTGCTTTGGTCGCATCCATTTGGGCACAAGAGGAACATGCTGAAATTATGTCTACTCCCTGAGTCCACCCTCCAATTAGCCCACTAATTTCTGTGGAGCTCCAGTGGTTCAGTGTGTATGGTTATGGTGCTTGGTTATACGGAGGATATAGCACAGAGCTGCTGCTTCCCTCTTTCCACAGAACAGCAACCCTCACCCATTCAGCTCACAAGCCAGGCTCCCAAAATCGAGAGTAGCTTAAAAATCATAAGATTTTAAACCATAATACATTTTGGTTTCTTCACATTTGCCTTCTGCTTTATGATTCTTTGGGGTTCTTAGCTTTATTAAAAAATGAAAGCTGAGATTCTTAAATAATCACCTGATTACTAGAGATGGAGCTTTAAAAAAACCCACTAAATATCCTGTGACTTATAATATTGTGAGATTGGGCAATACCGTTTTCATACCCTTCCACACGTCTGACTACAGGAAGTCATGCACCAACTTCGACCAGAACAACATAATTTCAGATGTCTACATTCTAAAGAGGAAGCACTGCAGAAAGACTGTGGTGATATGATCTCAGTTTTCCTCGCTTTCTGTAGTTTTATCTTTCACTGTATATACAAGACTGTTTCTCGTATTTGGCTTCAACCTACATTCAATTATTTCTCAGGGTCCTGAGATCTGGAAATTCTGGGGATCCAAACTTTAGCTTGGCAACTCCCAGCAGAGCAAGAGTGTGTGGGGAGTGAGAGAGGAGTAAGCATGCAGCAAGGAACCCAAGTACGAATGAAGCCACTTTGTACAGGCACTGTACAAACATAGAATAAAAGACAGTCCCTGTTCTGAAGAGCTTACAAGCCAAGGAACTTCCACTTTAATGAGCAATAACATTGTTCTCGCTAGCTCTCTTACAAAACCTGTGCTGGGTTCTAAAACAGTTGGGTGTCAAAGGGTTTGTCTGTATTATAAACCTTGGTTGAAATCCTGGATCCATTGAATTCAATGGCAAATCTCCCATTGAGTTCAACAGGGCCAGGATTTCACCCCTTTCCCTATAATATCTAAATCAATTTAAAATCAATGTAGTCACACCTGTCCAAACCCCTAATTACAGACCCATGCGGTATATTACTAGTAATTACAGGCTTAAGTGAACATGGTTTCAGCAAAAAGAAAAGGAGGACTTGTGGCACCTCAGAGACTAACAAATTTATTTGAGCATAAGCTTTTGCGAGCTACAGCTCGCTTCATCGGATGCAATCTGAATGCATCCAATGAAGTGAGCTGTAGCTCACAAAAGCTTATGCTCAAATAAATTTGTTAGTCTCTGAGGTGCCACAAGTCCTCCTTTTCTTTTTGCGGATACAGACTAACATGGCTGCTACTCTGAAACCTGGTTTCAGTGTAATTTTAACTAGTTTAAGTGTATCTACATTAGAGGTTGCACCATTGCATCTAAATTGATTTAGTTATTCTGGTGCAAAAAACCTGTTCATAGGCAAGTTTGAAAAGCATCTGTAAAAGCCATCAAATGCAGAATATTCTTTACTTACCCAGGTCCTCAATTCCTGACATCTTACCTGGGATTCTTGTTGTTCAGGCTTAGTGCAATTTCATTAACAGCATGTGGATGGGACATGACCATATTGAATCCATACTGAAATGGGAAGGGGAAACACTGTTTCAGTTTTGAGACTGCAATTATTCTTTCAAAAATTCCAGTAAATTACATATCTATGACCAATTCTGGCAACCCTTCATAGCTTTGTATGCCAAACAAAACTTTGTCAAGTTTACAGTATCAGTCAGCACATTTACATTTAATATTGTACATACCAACTGTTCTTCCACCAGCAGTATGGAAAGTACTTTTGGTTTGGCTGTGAGGCATCTGACAAACACAGACTCTAATAATCTTCTGGAATGCCCATTGCCAGCCCCTCATCCTTTTCTTTTTTCTATTTTCTGCCTGCCCCCTCCCCCAATTTTGGACCTTTTGATCAATCAAGTGTGTCATTTACCCTTCAAAAAAGAGTTTCTAATCCAATACAGAATAGTATATGCGTTCTAACACACACCTATCTATATTTCTATATAACGGTTTATAATATTTGTAAGACAATTACTGTTTATGTGTTTTAAATATGCAGAAAACCATAACTGAATTAAGAAAAACATTCAATTATTATAGCAATAGATCATTATCCATGCTTTTTTCATTAGAGATGTGTGGAGCTATGCTGCTTTAGACCAGCTGAGGATCTGGCCCATAGGTTTAAATTCCACTCTCAATTTCATGGGTGTAAACCTGGAGTAAAGCCACTGATTTTCAATACTTCAGCAAATTCCTCTGGCTATGGTATAACCAGAAGCAGAATTTACCCTATACGCTGGTGCCGGAAATACTTCTCAGACATGTCCAGTCATTAGAAAGTTTTGGTACGCAATCCGTAACCAGATAACACAAACTGTTGGATATTTATTACCAAAGGATCCTTTGGTAATCCTCCTGGGGCTTCCTGGTGGAAGTGGTCACACACAAGGAAATGCAGAATTTCTCTCTCACCTACTAATAGCAGCTAGACTACTGATAGTCTCTCATTGAAAAAAGAAAAATAGTCCAACTGTAGAGGGTTGGTTAAAAAACATTGGAGCTTGTGGTGATGGAAAAATGAATGCACCAATTATGTGTGCAGCAAAATAGAGGACAAATAGATACTTAGATATTTAGCTGTCATTTATTCAATACTCAAAGTACATTCACCTCCAAAAAAACCCCGCACCTCTGTCCATTTTTTTTTAATATTAACTTTTGAGAGACATGCCTGTCGGTTAAATATGTGCAAGCAGAAACGACATGTCATAGGTTTTGTAATGATGCTCACTCTGTAATATGGAAACACCCTGTTAAACAGAGATCTTATTACTATATTCCTGTATGTCTCTTGTAAACAACAGCTCACTGTTGTAACAACTGTGTTGTTTCTGATATGTTCATGGCAAGGGTTTGTAAACTTGTTAATAGTTCCTAAATAAATAAATGGTTAGAAATAATACTTCAGAGGTTGTACAAGGCAAAACAAAGATAATGTTTTTGAGAAGCTTTTTTTGGAAATATGTAACTGTTAACAGCAATTGTTACAGAGAAAATCCAGAGTGTCTGAAACCACAAGAATGTGCTGTATGACCACAACTTCACAGTGACAATACAGAGAAATTCTGAAATGAAGATTCATTTTGATCTAGTTTACTCTTTCCCTTGCAGTTTTATTATTATTGCTTTGCAATAAGCACGTAGAGAGAAATCTGATATCTGCCATTTGCATAACATTCTAACTGTTCTGTATAATTCCCATTAAACTTCACACATATCAGGTCTATATATTGGGCTGATCTCAGTTACAGGAGTGCAGCTTCCACTGAGTTAAGGAAAACTGCCTCCATGTAAGTGAGAACAGAATTTGGCCTATAATGGACTGAATATAAATATAGCAAATATACTGTATAGTAACAGGTAAGAAATTAAGCTTTCACATCTGCTTTATTTTTAAAAATGATTATGCCTAGCTTCTTCTTCCACCTCCAGAAAGTAAAAGAGTTATTTTGTCAAAAATCATTGGAATGGAAGTACCTGGTAATTCATTATGGCACGTAAACACATGATGCAGACATGAACATCGTCTTTTTTACTCACTAATCTTGAATTTTTTAGTGTTCTTCTGCTCGGCAAGGTATTATACCTGCAAATAAATGAGGAACTTTTATCAGTCACAGGACAACTTCTGTAGATAGTATAAGTATGGAAGCAGCTGTAGGTCTCCAGCATTTATGAAAATATGCGAATTCCCTAGTCTACTGGATATACAAGCATCCGCTATCCAACTAGACAGCAAACACAAGACACAAGAACAAAAAAAAGAAGCATCTTCTTTACACTTTAAGCCTCATGTCGCATTCTGTTTATGCCACATTGTGCTAGGTTTGCACAAGGGTAATCCCAATCCCTAAGGCTTCAGTGGGGCTCCTCAGGAAGGGAAGCACACTGAGAGGAGGAAAGATCAGGCTGCTAGCTGAGAACTCTTTGCGCTCCAATATTCCTGGTTTCATTAAGTATCCTTTCTGCATTTGTTGAGGTGTCAGTAAGAAAGCAGCCCTATCTGAAACAGTAAGTGAAACAATGAAGGCATTAGTTCAGCAGCTATTCTTTGTTCTTGGATATTTTGGCACCTCTCTGGATCTTGGCACTCCAGCATTAGTCACTGTCAGAGTGATCTGTTAATCACCACTGTGCTAACTTCAGGCCTGGCAAAACCAGTCAGTCAGCACAAAGCCTGTAAACTGCCAGTCCCTTCTTTTCCATACAATGCAACCACTGCCATTGCCAATAATATCACTCACCTAAAGACAGGTAGCTGCATCTTTGATGGAAATATAACAAGACAGAAATAGTTGTCCATAAAAGGAAAGGTTTCAGATTTGTTCCACACGTTCTACACAGGTCTAAAATCTTCTCTTTATAACATGTGAGGAATTATATGGATGTCTCTGAGTCCAAACATACGTAACAATCAGAATTTGACCTTACAGCTATAATTTTCACTGCTGTGTTACCTGAATAATAGAGTAATTAGAGACCAGATTCTATTTAAAAATGTCTGGCTTTCATGCTGAAGAAGATGAAGTTTCTGAAAGTCCTCTAAAAGTACTTGGGGGAAAAACCAGCTTTCTAGAGCCTTCCCCAAAACAGAAGCATGTGTTATTTTTATTAGACTCTGACTCTTGTAAACCAACTTAAATCCTATTAGGTGAGTCCATGGAACAAATAAAAAGGGAACTCTCTAAATCTGCCATTTCCATGGACCATTACAGAAACACAAATTTCATTTCTTCATGAGATACCAGGTTGTAGACAAAAGCAAAACTGAAAAGCCATGCATAAGAAAATAAGAGATCAATGTACAAGAACGATACAGTTACATTCTTACTCTCTTAGCGAATTCAGAAACTGAATATATAATGAGAAAATTGTAATTATGGCCATGATAATCTTTTGAAATGAACTACCAACAGCATGATAATCTAGATAGGCACTACAGATTAATGTCTGGTATCAGCTAAGTTGTGTCCCTCAAATTCAGAGGGTCTGTTTGCCCCATGGATTGCCAGGAAAACTGTGCAAAAGGAATGGAAGACATTTTGCAACACTGTGTGCTCTCTCATGCAGCCATGCACCTGGACTCTGCATGCAAGGTGCTATGGGATAAGTGGGTGTTGTCTGGTAGAAAGGAGGTGTGGTTTTGGAAAAATCCTATAGCACATGCTGAACCAATATTAAAATAGATCCATAAAGAAGGCCTTAGACACCACTGTAATCCTACTGACCTCAGTCATACTACTGATTTACACCAGCGTAAGCGAGAGCAAAATCAAGCCCAGAGAGTGAAAATTCAAGCAGTTTCCAGAAGCTAAATTAGGGGCTTCACCTATCTCGAGGGGCACACAAGAGACATGGCAGGACTACTCAGTTTCAGTGAGGCAAGTAGCAGCCTATGTTACCATACACAAATACATCCTAAAGACATGGAGGGGAAGCATAGTATTGCAAGATACAGATTGTGTCAGATGTGCACTGACGGCCTCTTGGGGTTGCAATTATATGTCAGCTGGCAGACTGTGAGGGTGGGAGTAGCTGTTGACCTCAGGTACTGGCAGCTAGTTATACAATGGTGTATATCTGCACATCAGCTGTGGATGCCATATCAATATCTAAGTCCATATGACATTTAGACTTACTGAGTTTGGTGCACTCACTCTCGTGTCTTAATCTGGCACCTGGAGTGTGACAGTAATCTGGAGGAGCAGTGTTTTCTGTGCACACCATGTATTCCACCTCCTGTGGAATCTGGATTGTTTGCTCCATCCATGTTGTAGCAACGCTCCTCCATGCTAAATGGCCATGTTGCTCTCAGCTGCTCATGGTCATATGATGACACGGTCATATAATGACACGGTCATGTGATTATATTCTGTATTCCTATATCCAGTGCTGCTGAGAATGTTGCTTCCTGCAGATTTACAACCACAAACTTTGTGGCAGTAAAATCATCCTCTTATCTCAGCATTTGGTCAGGTCTGGCTGTTAGCATGGCTGAATTCATATATCTGGACCAGTTAGTATAATCTGAGAGTGAAAGGATGTTACAACACACATAAGCATGTTTCTACATGGTCTGGTTCTACAGTCCCTACACATGCATGAGTTTAATAAGGCGTTCAAGAAGTTTGGAGTTGAGCTCCCAGATTTTAGCCCATTTTCGTGCATCTCTCTTTTTCTCCGTGCCTGTCTTTGCAGTAAACTGACTGTTTGAGCCCAACATTTATTACATTTGCTGTCTTCAAACTATCAAACTCAGATCTCCAAATGCAGGAATAGAGTCTAAAAATCAATGAAGAGATAGCAATAGTGATTTAAATAACATTAATGCCACTAAAATACCTGAAAAAATTATATTAATTACACAAGTGGTTCCTTTTGAGAAAAAAGACATTCATAGATAAAACATGGCCAGTTTACTCGTTGCCATCATTTGTAAAAAGAAGCCTTCCTCAGACACAGGCGGGCGTCTTCACATTTGGCACTGCACTTTTCACAATTTATCCCATAGACAGTTTTGGGTTTATATGTTAAAAAAAAAAAAGTGAAAAAGAGCGATCCAGATTTTGGTATCAGTCAATCTAGTTTCAATACATAATCACAACTTTTAAAATTAAGAGCCACCTCTCTCTAACCACAGCCTGAATGGAATTACAAACACATTTCTGTGATGTCTAATGATGACTGGTACCTTTTAAAACAATAACCATCTGGCCAGCCCAAGGAAAGTCATATGTAATCTGTTTAGCCTGTAACTTAAATTCTCTCTCTCTCTCTCTCGGGATTGTGGCAGTTTCTGAGAGTGAGGCTGTGCATGGCATGTGCTGTGTACACTAGCTGGGTTTCTATTAGTTTGTCCTTTTTTTGTTACTTGCTGTTTATTTTAGGGGTGTAGTTGGTTCCCCCTCCTTTTCCTGGGAAGTGGGGGTGTTTTCTTCATGGGGTCTAATTCAGATAGGTTTATCATTTTGACCCCTAAGCCTGGGGTTTCATATGTGCCTGCTGTCTCTTGCACTGTGTTGTTTACTTGTTTACTCCTGTTTTTCCAATGTTTTCCCATTTCCTTCACAATGAGACACTAGTGTATGATCTATCCTGTTATGGAAAGGTAGTTTCTGCTGTTAGGCTGAAAGAAGCCAGAGGTGAGGCATGTTATGTCATTCTGGCACCAGGTTTATGTGATTCCAAATAACCCTGAACACTCCTTGAACCTGATTTAAAAGCACCACATGGATGGGGCAGATTAGACAGTGTTTGCTACCTCTGAAAGTATGAAATATTTCCTTTGTGGAGAAATATTTCATTTGAGGGGGTCCTGCCAAGGGACTACTGGCTCTGGGGTCCATGGTAAGGAAGTGGGACCCCACGAAAATGGGAAGGAAGCTGGGGGATCAAGGGACCAGCAGAAAACAGAGCCTGCATCTGCATTGCCAGATTCTATCACCTCCTCCTCACCATAGGTGGTCTGCCATTGTCTAGGGAGCAGCCCCCACAGTGGAACCTCTGCTGTGACCCCATCACTTGCGCCTGGACAGAAACAAGTCCTGGAGATTGAGGAGTACCTCCCGGCATAGGGAGCAGAGAGAGATTGTAGAGATGTGGGTAAAGAACAGACCAACAAGATGGATTTAGGCGTGACTCCTTTCTAACAGGGGCTAAGACTTTGGAGGAATCCTGATCTGCTGACAGTGGCTGAGGATGGAGATGTGTGTCCTCAGAAGGATAGCATTGCACTGGGAGGTAGCTCCATGCCTGGAGCTCCCAGTGGGGTACTGTCTTTCCCTGGCATGGTGAGTCCTCAAGCCCCCAATCCTGCATGCTGCAATGATGATGCTGGGTCCCCACCTGAGGCTGCACTGCCTACCCTTTTTGGGAAAACAGACATGCCAGCTGCTCCCACTGAATCTCCCTCCTTCATGAATGATGAGAATGTTATAGTCGCGGTTCAACATTTGTCTGAGCAGGTGGAGTCTGAGGGAGATGAAGAGGATGACGATAATCTCTCTGACTCCTTACTGGTTCCTGATGTCTCAGCCAGGGTGGGTACAGCGTGAAGGAGATTTGTGACTTTTTGGACAGCACTAAAGGGTCCAGGGCTATTTCCATGTCTTACAGTGCTTTGCTCATTCAGCTGCCCTTGTCTTGAGAGACCTCAGTTGATCGTAGGAAACATTTCCATCTCAAAAAGTTGCTGAGCAAGGTGCAGAAGCTTGGGGATTGTTCAAGATATATAGGTCTCTCCATGGCTCATCTTGTTCAAAGTACTTCCAATTTCTATTGTTTCTCTCTGCTGCTTGACCTTCTGCTTTTAGTCTTCATGGCGCTGCTCAACTTTGGCTCTAAATATTAACGGATGCCAGGATGGTCATAAAAGAACACAACTCTTTGAATTTCTCAGACAAAAATGGGCTGATGTTGTCCTTTTGCAAGAGGCGCACCCTGAGACCCTGACAATCAGGGGAACTGGTTGAAGGAATAGGAAGTGAAAGCATTCTCAAGCTATGGCTCCAATGTCACTGCTGGGGTAGCTGTTCTCTTTTTCCAGGATGCAGGGGCACTGATCCTTTCTGTGAAGGAGATTGTGCAGAGCTGGTTCCTCCAGGTGGAGACACGTATTGGCACTATTTTTTAAAATCATTTTACTGTGTATGCCCCTATTCTGAGGTGAGATTGTGTCCTTTCTGCAGACACTTGCCCGTGCTGCTTGGCTCTGACCCTGATACTATTATTGTCCTCGGAGGAAATTTCAGTTCCACTGTAGATTATGTTTTAGACATGAACCATGAGGAGCCACACCCTCAGTCAGCCAAGGAACTGTATTGTCTCCAGACCTTTGCGCTAGTAGATGTTTGGAAGTTCTCTCAGCCCATTGTTAGGCAGTACTCTTAGCTGAAGGCTACTCCCAGTCAGGTCTCAGGGGCTAGAATGGATCACTTTTATAACATGAAGGCCAGTGTGAATATGTTTGTTTGGTCTTCCATGTTTCCCACTCACTTGTCTGATCATCATTATGTCTCTGTCAGTGTGTCTCTCCCTCTTCCTGCCTGTGATTCCCAGTACCGCTTTAATACCGAATTATAACAGGACTTGAATTTCAACAATTGCAGTGGCACCTCTGCGATTAAGATGCTGCGGGTCTTTTTTGGATCTGAACAATATATGCTAAGGAAGTGGGTGCGGACTGAGGAGAAGGTGCAAGGGCATTTGCAGAAATGGCACTGGCTCCTTCCTGGACTCTCTTTTTTGGAGGTAGGTTTTGACTGCCAACAATCTTGTGGCCTCAATCTTCTGGAACTGGCTAGTGTGTCTGGACCCCCTCCACCCGAGACTTTTGGCCAGATTCAGAGGCATATTAACCATTTTTTAATAGTTACCACTGGTTGCACCCTGATTTGCTGTTCCTGCCAAGATGAAGGGGGCCAGAGTCTCACTGATTTAGTCAGCAGGGAGGCATCCCTTCACCTCCCATCTGTTCAGCAAGCCTGGACATCCCTTGCCGTCTCAATCACAGAGGCTCGATTTGCCTCCATTCTATAATGGTCTTTTAAAAACCTAGCTACTTTTGCAAAGCATGCAATCAGACCAGGCATTTTCCAGTTTATGGCTCTTGGAAGAGCCACCGTTTTTTAACCCATATTTTCCCGCTAAGTTTTCTCCAGGAGCCTGATTACAGCTTTTACCCAGGGTGGGTTGACCAAGGTGTCCCACATGGTTGTTCCTAGTTGGTCAATCTGGAAGTCTCCGAGAGCTCTTGCTGTTCAGAGCATAATCTGGTCTGTACATTTTTTGGACAAGGTCCTGGCTGAATTCCAGGTGTGCTCCCTCAGCAGGCTGTTCAGTGTTTGCAAAAAGTTTTTGCAGGGACTGTTCTTCCAGCAGGTATCCTGTGTTACCCTCACTAGTTGTCTCCCTTCTGTGGATGAGATCCTGGTGCAACAGGCAGATTGCTGTCTTGGAAGGGTTTGGTGAATGTTCCTTTTATAACCATAACTAAGAGGCAGTTCTATGGCATGTGTGGCAAGCTGCGGCAGCATTATGCAACCCTCTCTGATGGTCCTGATGCAGCCTGGGGGATGTCTCTGTCCCCAGCTTTGAGGATGCTGCACAAACCTCCTCTTCCTAAGCGCTCCGGTGACTTGCAGTGGAGGGTCCTGCACAGCATCGTAGCAATCAGTTGTTTTGTGCACCACATTACCCCTGAAGTGTCTGCGCAGTGCCCCATCTGTTTGGCTTCAGACACAGTGTTTCATTTTCTCCTACACTGCCCCTGTTCGATTTCTCTTTTTGTTTTTTTGCAACAGCTTTTAGCAGTTTTGGACTGGTTTTCTCCAAGCCCCTGTTTATTCTCACAGTGAGATACAGTGCTCTCATTCAGCCTGTTTCCTGCCTGGCTAACTTCTTGCTGGGTCAAGCAACACTAGCCTTTGAAATATCACCAGAACATAATGGCTGGGACAGAGCGGTGTGATGTGCTAGGGCTGTTCCACACTCTGATTGTGGCCTAGCTACAGATTGACTTGTAATCTGGACACTTTTGGGTTGACTTGGTGTATTAACAATATTTTGCGTGAACCAGGTGATGATGATGCTTTATTGATCCTTGTTTAATGTTTGCTTAAGATGTGTTTTGCTTTATTTTATTCATATCTTTTTGTGTATATATTGTAATTTTTTAACATTCTTGAATAGTTTTTAATGTGATTTTATGTGACTAAAGGTGTTTTTCATGTACTGTCAGTCTTTCTCTCTCTCTCTTCCTTCTCGTATTCTGCTTCTTCACTGCAATAACTCAAGTAAATTATTAATTTTTGATAGACAGAAGTCTGCCTTGCTACTGTCCACTGAAAATTCAAAGACCAAAAGAATCACAAAGTACAGTGTTCCTAAGCTCTGAGTATTCCTCATTTACTAATATTTTTCCTCCTCAGTATCATTTCAGTAAATGGAGTTGAAATATGTCACCCATTCATTTCTTTAATAAGAATTAGTCTCTCTAAATCTGAAATAAAACCTAGTTATTCTGGAAACTGGTTTAGTTTTTTTTCACAGCTACTCCCAATAGTCAAATGACCCAGAATATCCACACCAGGCATTTGCTCACCTTCCTTTATTGTGACAATGCAAAATCAATACAAGGCCACAGGCAACTTTTTATGAGGCCTCACTATATTTATGTGGCTCGAAATGGTTCGCAAGCCAACAACTTTGTTTGGATTTAAATGGTAACCCTCAATATTTATAAGTTTAAATGAACATAAAGGCAAAACTAATTACCAGAAGGTTTCCATTTGTCATAGGCCACGAGGCCTGATTTTACTTTTGTGCACAATATCATATTTATATAGTAAAGAGTCCTAGCTCCTTGATGAGGGGCAGCAAATTCTTACAGTCACTTTGGGCTGATCACTAACTTTTATCCAATGTGGTGGGTGGGAGGGCTAACTTCTTCTCATTTTGCCCTAGGCTAGCCATTTCTTTTTAGGCTGCTCTGGGAAACAGACATATATTCGGTTGCCCCAGCTCTGCATTTTCTCCTTGGTGTTCTAGGCTGTTTGCATACACTCAGCTATTACCTTTTCTCTTAACCCACCTCAGACCATCTACTTGTTCTTGACTACTCAAGACCTCTTGCTTCCTCCTATTAGGTCAAAGTCATTCAATTTTTCTCAGCCACTTCAGGCTAGCAGCTTCTCCTTGTGCACTTGTCAGGTTCACTCTATTTCACTGATTGAGACACCAAGTTTTAACCTAATTAAAGAAATTCATATCTCTGCAAGTAACAGCATGGAAAGGTGCTCCAGTATTGCCAACCCCAAACATTCAAAACTCATGCAGCAGGCCCCCCAAAATCATGAGATTGGCTTAAAATGTTGAGAGTTTTTTAAAAGAACATTTTGAGCTGTTTTTACTGGCCCTCTGGTTTTTGAGCCTTTAGTGGGGTCACATTTTCAAATTTTTCTGCTCAACCATGAAGACCAAAAACTTTTTTTTAAGTGAAAGATGAGGTTCTCAGAAAAATAACACAACTCCAGGAGCCAGAACTTTAAGAAAAACACCAGATAACACGAAATTTGTGATAAAATTGCAAAAGTTGGCATCACTGGTGCTCTCATCCCAACTAATGTTAAATTTTCCATTCATAAATATAAAATATTATGCAGGACACCTAATTCAGGAAAGTATTACAATTCTCTGAATTAGTTTTTAAATATTACACATTTGGTTCCACTTGTCTGTACAGCTGTTGAATACAGAGGCAAAATAGTTCACTGATTTTTTGTAGTCAGTTCTTTGCATTATCCTCTGTATAGTGTGCTCAGAGCAGAGGGTCTGGGCTTATAACTGCCTTAATTCTGCCTTGCCCACCTTCCTCCTTCAGTCCCAGTAGGGATCAGATCTCTAGTTAAAGGGAAATGGGTGCCATGGATAGAAGCTCTCCAGAGTACACAGAGTTTGAATGAAGTCTGCAATTAATTTTGTTTGAAAATTCCATTAGCTTCCCACTGTCATATGCAGCTTTTTAGGAAAGGAAAAAGCCTTTGGAAGGAAAAAATCATGCTTTCGTTGTAGGGCTGCCACATGCGTTCCAATGGAAAGACATACAAGCAAAGTCTTTCTTCAACTAATACGTATGAAATAAAATCACTAAGCCAGCTCTGTGTCATGGCAAATTGTATCAGGAATTGCCTTCTTAGAATTCACTGTGCTAGGGAGTTACCACATCCTACCTTGTTGTCTCAGAAATTTCCAAGGCTGCATCCGTTATGCTATTAGAAGAGTAAGAAATGGCATCTTTAGTGAGAAATGAGTGTCAAGTGATAAGTTATGGAGAGCGAAGCAAAGTTCTACTCCTTGGTGACAGCTGTGCAGTTTTGGTTCTCGGGGGCTTGTGTAAACTTTTCATTTGCTTTCAATTCACTTGAGTTTACAGACTTGAGTTTTGAGCTAAAAGGAACCCAAAAACATAAATAGCTCCAGTTCACTCAAAACTGGATGCAGGTTTGATAGAAACAGGACCCAAGTTCACTTGAAAAGTTGTAACATTTAGCTAACCTATACTGAGTTTCAAGGTCTGAATTCAGACAGGTGACTTTTAGCAGGAGTTGGGGGCACTCAGCACTTAACAAGATCAGGCCCAAAGTTTATTATCAAATATGAAATCAGGCAACTTTTGTGTGGTTTCAGTTGTCATAATGAAAGTTTCATACATTAAAAACTGTTTTCTATAGCCTATTTGAGTAAACACTTGTGACTGTGTTCAGCATCTGCCAATGCTGAACACTTATGCACCTTTTCCTTCCATTCTCAAAGTGGGAAATTCACTGTTTGCCCAAATAATGAACTCAAGCTATCTAAACGTAATATGAATTCATTATATGCTAGCTAGGGGTCAGATCTATGCTGGACAGGAATTGAAAGCAATGCATAGCTCTGTGTGGCACAAAGGTCAGCTATGTGACTAAGTAGTTCCCTTTTGGAGCCCCCATTTGAACATGAATTGGGAAATTAAAGACAGCTGCCTTTATTCATTAAAGTACATATATTTCTTAAAAATGGAGAAGAAGCTGCAACATAATGTTCTAAATTAGTTGTAGCTATGTAGAGATCTTTTCTGTAATTCTCTCACATCTGTTTCAAGGTGCTAAAGAAAGAACATGTGATTTACATTTTGGATGTTAATAATCAAACCTATTGTTATCTACAGTCTACCATTTTTAGGAAAAAGTCTTCAAAATCCAGTGCCTCTTCTCCATTTCCAAAATTCCTTTAAATATCTATAGATTTTTTTGTCAGATGTAACAGATGGAAACAACACTCCTTATACTAATAAAAGATGACTTGGAGAACAAAGCCAGGATCCAGAATTTCAGGCTGCCTGGAGTGCCAGAAGAAATGGAGTCTGGGGAGTGAGAATATTTTGAAGCTCTTGGGATTACTCTGGGCCCCCCTGCCTACAGATTATATACATCTGACTACAGATTATATAATTATATAATATTCACCCAGAGACTACCTGAAAAGAAATCTGCTCAGTCTGAGAAAACTCCTGACCCACTCTCCTAATTACTTATGTGCCTTTCCAGATGCCTACTCAAATCCTTACATTAGTGAGCACATTTAAGAAGCTGGATCTTAAAGGGTCCACATTCAATCTGTAATCTTATATATTCATCTCTTCTGAAGAAGCAGAGTAGATTCATGCTAGCTAAACAACACCTGTCGGCAACAGGTATGAACATATCTTTACTGTATCCGGCAAAACTGCAGCTAAACAGAACCAGCAGATGTTTGTTCTGAGATTCCCCTCTAGAAGAAAACCCTTTTACAGCCAGTCAAAAAGGTGATCGAAAAGTTATCTAGTTCACCTCTCTGCAGAAAGATAGTGAGCTATCCAATTCTGTGGACTCTGATATAGACTAGTTCGTTATGTGGGTTTACTCCAGCGTCACTCTTTGTGTTTTTGCTCTGTGCTTTGGGTTTCCACTTAGGGCAATATCCCTGCCTCCTCCCCCCCCCCCCCCCCCATCATCCTCCACACCATGGATCACCGTTAAAACATTCTATTATCATTATGCTCACAGAACTTTCATTGAATTTAGTGGCTATTCAGGGTGAGGAACAAGTACAGAATATGCAATAGAAAGCTGCAGTGCAGAGAAGATATTCATACTGCAGACTGGAGAATGGAATTTTACCCTTGATTCCGATATGCTCTCTATATCAAATGCTACTTGCCTCAAAGAAACTTACGTGACATAGACTGGTGACGGCTTTAGCATATGGACTTCTTTACTTTGATTCTATGCACTGGAATCAGTGCTTTTTTATTTAGTGGCAATTGTAATACTGCCCTATGGTATTTGTTTCCTTCCTAGCATTAGAATATATTGGCAGTAGCTCAGACCCCTCACTTAGAACTGAGCCAAACTTGGGTGGATGAGGTTATGCCCTGAGCTTCTATTGCTTTCTTTTCATTTCTTGTTACCAAATGTTAGGCTGATGTGAACATTCAGATGACTGTTGGTTTTGAGTTCCTCTCTGCTGCACGTCAAAAATTATGTCATTGATAGTATATTTACTCTAGTAATTAAACTCATATGGTTCTTCTTTTATTGCCTTTGCCCCTCTTTTAAAGAAAACCAATAAAAAGTTTCTGAAGAAGAAAAAAATGGACCCTCCCCATAATAGTTTCTACAGTTAGACACGCAGAGGGGGGGTCATCTGTGGCTGGGCTACTTTATGTTTTTATACTTGTGCTGATGTCTGCTGTGTGAATGTATGATCCGATATTTCCAAATTTGTTACACTGCATCCATATGGAAAAAGCCAGTTGGAGGGAAAGGAAAATCGTTGCTGACTATACATTATAGCCAAGGTTCCCCAGTCTCATATAGTCCTCATCTAGATTTAATAACAGACCACTTCAGTACTAGTGCAACCATTTCTTTCCTTTTATTGAATTTACTAAGAATGTGTTAATGAGTTTAGTTCTTGTGAAAGGTGCTGAGCTGACCCCTTCAGAGTCTGGAGAGCTCTAGTTTGCCATAGATGTGGTACAGCACAGATCCCCACATCTGTCATCTAGCCAGCCTGAAGACCTAGTTCAGTCTCCATGCCCATGCTTCTCCGGTAACACTGCCAAGAAGAGCTGCCAAGGGAGCTCATCGCTCAGCACTTTGTAGGATTGAACCCTAAGCAGTCAAACTGATAAGTAAGTCTAACAGTTACAAGCCATTCATGCAGCTTCTACAGACCCTTCATGGACAACTATAAAACATCCATGCAACAAACTAATGTATATAAAGTGAATGAAAGCCCCAGTAGAGCAAAGGACATGCCTAACACATTGATTTCAGTGGGACTACTTATGTGCTTAAAATTAGGCATGTGCTTAAGTGCCTTGGTGAATTAGGTCTGTTACACCGTATTGTTATTCAACTTTCCCAGCCCCACCTATCTAGCTTAGGATTTTATACTGGCACCAATGACCATGAAGGTCTTCATGTAAAAGCAATAATAATAAAGCAAGTCCCTAGTGGACTTCATGGAGTCACTGGCACTTCTCTGTTTCTGGGGTCAAAACTCTGCTTGGGGTAGAGGGGGGTTTTTTTGGTGGGGGGTAGGGATTTAGGGATAGAAGGGGGTGTCAATGTTGTGAGTGTCGTTCTGATGTTCACAAGACTCTGGATTCACCTGATTCCCTCTGGTTCCATAACTGGATCCCCTTGACTGAGAGATAATGAACTTGCACTCTACAAAAGGCAGGGAAGGATGCTCCCAAAAAGGGGAAGCTTAGAAAACATTTTAAAATAGCAGCACCCACAAACATTGAAATAATGGAGGCCTATCAGCATCTCCACTCTAGCTGGGGAATAAACATTTGGTCCAGGTGAAACGGAATGTATGTTATTCTTCACCCAAGAACAACTCCCCCCCCATGTACCATTTTTAAACAAGGAAAAGAACTCTTCCAGTGGTTTCAAAGTTGCAGATGTACAGGCCCATGAATAGTGACTGAGTTAAATTTGGAGACTAAATTAAATCTTTAGAATATGAGATACAGGGATTTTTGTCCTGTTTTAAGTGCAAATTTGAATGAAAACTGATTCTGAGGGAACCTTATCACCTCCAAAATATATACCTACGCATTCATACAAAAGAAAATATATTCAGGATACAGTCAACTCCTGAAGTTCCCACTTCTTTTTAACTCAGGCAAGCTTCCATAGAGTCCAATGATATAAATGAAGCTTGTCTGAGTACAACCCAAGTAAAGACCTCAGTATTTGGCCTATTCAGCATACACAGAATACATAATGGAGAAGGGTACTCAAGAATTTGTATTGGCTTAAATATGAAATAAGAGCATGACTCTCAAGTGCGAGTAATGCTGTCATCCCAGTTAAGTGACAATAAAATCCCTAAAGCACCACCCTCTATCATATATTTCAGTTAAGCCACGTACATTTCTTATTCTGCCCACATTTTTGAGTTTTCTGTCCCCAGTCTTGCCACGCTCTTTCCTCTTTAAAATATATTAGTTGCTATGGAAACAATTATGAGCCTGGAATTAGGCAGAATTTGACACTAAGAGCTGCAGAAAGTCAATTAAAGTAACAACTTGAAAAGTGATGGATAATGTTGGCCATGCATAAGACAGGGACAAACAAACGGATAGGAAGACAAGGACAATGTTATCAACTATGAGGGATTTACAGTAGGGATAAATTTGGCCTATATCAGTGGAGTTGCATCACTATAAGTGAGGGCAGAATTTGGCTCTACACCTACTTCACAACATTGTCTGGTTTTTCTTTCAGATTCATTGTATTTTAACTAAACATAACTACAACCCAGGCATTAGGACAATCCAGGACCCTATGGGAATGTCTACACTGCAATAAAAGACTTGGGCTCACAGGCTGCAGGTCAGACTCTGAGACCCCGCAAGCGGGAAGGGTCTCACAGCCAGGGGCTCTAGCCCAAGTCCAAATGTATATACTGCAATTTTATAGCCTCCAGCCCAGGCCCTGAGAGCCTGAGTCAGCTGACCCAGGCCCTGAGTCTCAGTGCCAGCCGGTTTTTTACCACAGTGTAAACACATACTAGTAGCTTCAGCTAAGCTTTGAAGACCTATACAAGTTAAACATTGTTAGGAATAATTCAAGCCATTGGAACGAGTGTAACCCAAGACGCCTGCCATCTTACAGAAATAATAATGAAAATAATCGTAAAGAAATTGACATAAGTCAGGTGCTGCTGATTTGCACAGCAAAAAGTCTGTTTCAGAAAAAAACACTTTTTTTCTAATTAAAAAGACTTTGAAAGTTAGTTTATTCCCCTAAAATGCAGCTTTCCTGTAAAAAAGGAACATCGGTTAGAAAATGGCCCCGTACACAGTGTGCATCGTTTAGGATGAAGCACCTGGAATACAGCAACTGGATAGGGGCATAGGGGTCCTACTGGGTTATAGTCCTGCAGTGTTTTCAGATGCAACTGAAATAAGCTTTTGTTATTTATCATTATGTGGCCAAATCCTGAAGTCCTCAATCAGATAAAACTCTCCTTAGGTCTGAGTACAAATAAGTCTGAGTTTGAGCCGATGTTGTTATTACTATTACTATTAATAATACTAAATTATGCAATACTATAAACAACAACTATGGCTTTGCAGTTTATGTATAAATCTTATAAAACTATTCACATGAAAACAACTATTTGTTTCAAACTACAATTTTCAAATTTATTTTTTCTTTTTACAACCCACTCTACAGAACCAAACTACACTTTGAAATATGAATTATAATGTGATAACTGCACATTTCGGAAGCTGGGAACCCCCACTTTTGGCATAATGCCTCACCCAAGACATGTGGTTATCATATTATAAAACATGAGCAGCAGTTAAATACCCTGCTACCATGTACTACACAGCTCTCCTGGGTGTAACCTTACACCTATGACTTACGAGATTTTCCGGCTTGAAGCCTCACCAGCAGAGTGTAAACTGAAGCCGCTCCAGAGACAGTTGGGTGAAAAGCAGCTCTGGCGGCGTTTGAACTGAAGTTGTTCATGCAGAGAAACCGATCTGATGGCATTTTGAAAGATGGATGAGAGTGGATGAGGAAAATGTAAGGAATGAAGGATAGGAGGAGGAGGTTTGGAAAAGGGAGAAGAAGGGAAAGGAAGGATGCACAGGAGGAGGAGGTGATATGGAAAAGAAGAGGAGGAGGAAAGAGGGGATATGTGAAAGAGGAAAGAAGGATGGAAGGAAACGAGAGGAAAGGAAGAGAAAAAATGTAAGCAACATGTAATGCACACCTGAATTATGCATTCCTGGTATACTAGTCACACACACCTCCCAGTGACAAAGAACAGGACTAGAATCCACCTAAAATAACATTATTGAACAATAAATACCAGATTCTGAATGAAATGCCTATACTAAAATCCTTTTGCAGTCCACAAGTAGCATAAGGGGGTGTGTCATATTGGCCTTCTCAGGGGTACCAGGCACGGTGACAGTACCTTTTAGAGGAGATTAAAATGACCCACTTAAATAATTCAGTGCATCAATGAGAATAAAAAAGATTTCTCCTGTGCTACATTTTCAGGAAAACCCTGTTCCCTGGGCCAACTTGATTTCACTTCATTTTACAATTCTGTGTATTCTCAGCAAGGGCTGCGTCCAGCTCCAAGTCTCCACTTTTCTCCTTTTAGCCTTCTGAAATCCTTGAATTAAATCTTTTAGACTTCAGATCCATTCCAACTGCTGCTGTAGCTTGAAGTGCATCCATTTATCCCCTGATCTGGGACTAAGAAAGCCCAACCTAGCAGTACTTGGCAAGTTAAATCTGAACTTCAAGTGGAAGATCTAGAATAAATTACTAAATATTTGGTGGTTCCAAGTTTCCTTATCCTCTCAACAGCTGATATTACCCAGAAATATCCAAAAGGGGCCAAACAACTGAAAACCACAGACCATTAAATTCCATCTGCCATATTGAATTGCCGACACAACTGACTATATTGGTACCCTAAAGTTGCTGTTCATTATGTTGAGTAACATGAAAAAGTATCCATGTAGCATGAACATATATAAAATAGTCACCCTCTCTGCTTTCTTCGGCGGTTATCCTGTCAGATATGACAAACTAAATAGGGTGAATGTGTGTTCAATTCCTGGATAGGAGACCTCAAAGCAAAATTCAGAGTGCTGCCAGAGGTGATGTTGGTATTGCAACAGGGAAATAGTCTTCCCTTTGATTCAGTGCTCCTGCATGATTTTCAGAGGGTAATGTGCTGTTGGAGATGCTGCATTTTGGATGAGATGTTAGATATGAAGGCCTGACCACCTGCGGTCATTAAAGACCCCTTGGCACTGTCTGCAAGAGAAGAGATTGCACTCAGTGTGCTAGCTACATTCTAATTTGAATAATTACATTATTCAATTGCTTAAATTACTCTGCCACTGAAAATGGACGATGTATTCCTCTCTTAATCCCCTCAACAGTTGCGTAGAGCTGCTGTGTGCTGTAAAGTTACTGCTTCATTCCACCTGAAAGTTGGTTGCATTTCAGTGCAAAGTGTTCCTACGTATGTCGAATCTGTACAGGGCTTAGGGATGAAAGGTGTTATACAAATGCAAATTATTATTATTATAACTTTAAAACCAATGTGATCCTCCTCACTCATGAACCCACATTTCTAAGGTAGTCCTACTTCCTGATTAAATGGCCTTACCGTAGAGTAGAATGCCTGCCAGAGCGGGAAATGCTATTGCCAACTGGCGAGGGTAAGTTACTTCCTCTATGCAGGTCTTCAATGGAACGGCTCCAAGGTTTGGATTTATCCATTGAATTTTCCACATTGTTCTCCAAGCTTTCAAAGTCAAAACTGAAAGGAAATAGAAATTCCAAAGTAGGCTTACACAAAAAAAGATGTACATAGCTTTTTTCCTTCCTGTTAAACATCTGCAGATTTACTAGGTCCCAACAGATTACACGAAAACATAAAAAAAGCAATGCAAAATAATTTCCCTTCAGCTGGAACACGGTGCTAGATTCAAGTACATTTTGCAGCAAATTTGGAACTTGACAAAAGGAGAAATGAGCAACACAGGGATATAATTTAATAAGAATCAAACAGCCATGAATTAATCTTATTTCAATGTAAAAAAAATACACTGACTGATTTGCTGATGAACAACAGCCTTGGAGAGTGGAGGGGGAAGCTCAAAGCTGTCTTAATTTTATTTTAATAAATCAATACACTGTGTGGCTATTAATTTAATTTCATCCATCAATATGTGACTGAGCATTTATACTGGCTTGTTGGCCAAGGCTAATCTTGAACCATATGTAATACATTACCAAAAATAATTACAGATTTTCTTGATTTTTTATTCCTCACCCACTTTGTTGCCATTTAAAGCAAGAGTTGGTTGTTCCTCTTACATTTTTTGAGGTTATTACCTACGTTTACCACGTTAGAGAGAGAGAGAAAAAAAAACTCTGGCAAGTTAACTTGCTTCCACTTATACAATTTTAGGAAGAAAATCCTTAAAACAAGCTGTGTGCAGTTTTTCCAGTGTTAGTAATATTTTTAAACATATAATTTTCCTTCATTACTTTTATTATAATTCCACCAAAAGTCTCATTTCTTTTCAACGGTAATATATATCTGCATGTATTCAATTTAAAAAAAAAAATTTGGTTCCACTTAACTAGGGTTTGTATGTACAATACAGTGTGCAGCTCTATCTTTTCTTACCACATTCATTTCATATAAGAAGTTATAAGTACAATGTAATTAGGGTTGGCATAATTCAATTTTTATTTTTTTACAATTTTGACAGATATCAATTTTAAGGATTTTTTTCTATTTTTATTTATTTAAATTTTCCTATTTGCACAAAATTATGAGTTTTAACCATTTTAAAACAATATTTTAGCTATTTAAATCTTCACAGTTGCACGAAAATAGAAGGGGGGGTCAGACAATAATTATTTTATGACACTGGAAATTGATATTCAAAAACTTAAAGCTTTATAACTGTTAATGCACAAATTCACAACATCCCATGACAAAATACACAAAGTAAATATCCTTAAATCAAACTCTAATAAGTTCTCAAGCAGCAATTTTCTTACTTTGCCTATCTGTAAATTCAGATTCTTACTGATGGATCTTTTTTTTTTGGTTGGTTTGTGTGCATATGACGAAATCGACACTTACCAACACTTACCGTCAAAAATCTAATCCTTCCAAGCCTAAATATAATGAAGTTAAACCCTGTGAGTATGTAAGAACATATCCTCAGTTGTTTAAATTACCTCCATTTCAGTCAATGAAGATACAATGATTTACATTGGCCCTGTGAAGGTTCCTTCCCCACTCTGAACTCTAGGGTACAGATGTGGGGACCTGCATGAAAACCTCCTAAGCTTACTTTTACCAGCTTAGGTTAAAACTTCCCCAAGGTACAAACTATTTTACCCTTTGCCCTTGGACTTCCACTGCCACCACCAAACGTTTATCTGGGTTTATTTTATTAGGAAAGCATTGTTTGGAAACGTCTTTCCCCCCAAAATCCTCCCAACCCTTGCACCCCACTTCCTGGGGAAGGTTTGGTAAAAATCCTCACCAATTTGCATAGGTGACCACAGACCCAAACCCTTGGATCTTAAGAACAATGAAAAAAGCATTCAGTTCTTGAAAAGAAGAATTTTAATAGAAGAAACAATAAAAAAAAAAATCACCTCTGTAAAATCAGGATGGTAAATACCTTACAGGGTAATTAGATTCAAAATATAGAGAATCCCTCGAGGCAAAACCTTAAGTTACAAAAAGACACACAGACAGGGATACCTATTCTATTCAGCACAGCTTATTTTCTCACCCATTTAAAGAAATCATAATCTTACGCATATCTAGCTAGATTACTTACTAAGTTCTAAGACTCCATTCCTGTTCTGTCCCTGGCAAAAGTATCACACAGACAGACTCTTTGTTTTTCCCTCCCCCCGGCTTTTGAAAGTATCTTGTCTCCTCATTGGTCATTTTGGTCAGGTGCCAGCGAGGTTATCCTAGCTTCTTAACCCTTTACAGGTGAGAGGATTTTTCCTCTGGCCAGGAGAGATTTTAAAGGGTTTACCCTTCCCTTTATATTTATGACAGGCCCATAATGAGTTTTTCCAACTTTGCATTGTTTTAATACAGAACAAATAACAATATATTTGGAAGTGTTGTCTAGTAGTAAGGTCAGACAACTGGGAGCGAGGACTCCTTTTTTATTCCTAGTTTTGCCATTGACTTCCTAAGTGGTCTTTTAATAGATATTCTCTTTCTTGAAATCTACCTATCCATAAAAGTGATCTGATTATACCTACCCAGCTTTAACAGAGTATTGTGAGAATTAGTTAACGTGAGTATTTTGCTTTAAACTTCATAGGCATTATATCATAATACAACATGGCTGAAAAAATTGTCTGGGTGTACTTAGATCAACCTTGCCTATATATTTAAGAATATAATGTCCGTTACATGATCTTATGATATTTGAGGGAAGGATCACAAACAGTGGGATCTAAAAGAAGCTTTTGGAAAGGAAGGCAAAAAATTGGCCATTTTTCTTAGGCCAATATCTCGATGTAATGCTAAATTTATTCATTCTTTATTGTACTTTGTCCCACTAACAGGGGATCAAGTTAAAACAGAAGTGATTAATCTTTAAAAAAAAGCTGCTCTGACCAGTGGTGGATTAGCCACTGGGCCAACAGGGCCTGTGCCCAGGGCCCCCCCCCCCCCCGCCAGTTGGGGGCCCCCAGAAAAGTGGGCGCTCCGGCATCCCCACCTGCTCCACCTGCCTGGCGCTCCTGCCGGGGAGTGGGGTTGGGCGCGGGGGGATTGCCCCGCTCCGCCTGGCGCTCCTGCCAGGAAGCAGGGGAAGCTCCCTCACCCCGAACCCACTTCTCCGGCATGAGCGCAGGGCAGGGGCAGGAAGCAGGACGGATTGCAGGCAGAAGGAGTGGGGAGGGGTCCCCACTTGCTCTGGCCCAGGCCACACAAACCCCTAATCCGCCTCTGGCTCAGATGGCATAAATATACAAGCAAAGTTTTTTGTTTTCCTTCTCTCTGCAATATGCTCTGATCCAACATTTGGGATCTAATTTTGCCATTTGCTCTTGTTCTAAGGAACCTACATAATTCTGTGCAAGCTACTGCAATGGAAACAACTTTACTGGAATAGTACACATCTGACTAGATATTACTCTCTCTGCCAGTCTATCTATATTACACTATGTTGTTTTGTTTTGCGAACCCTGATGAACATAAGCCATGTTTTACTTACGTGACTGCGTACTGTGCAAATGACAAATATTCCACCAGAACATCCAGGCCTTTGTTTTCTTCATTCAAAAACTCCCTGACCCATCTGTTAGAAAAATCATTAGAGATCAGTGGATTTGATTGTTCAGTGCAGGGGCATATCTGACGAAATTCTTGTTTCAGTCAATCTACAAAAACATCCATTGTGTGAAAAGAAATATATTGAGCAAATGCTTTTCATTTCTCACTCAAGAAGCGAGGGTTCACAAATATACCTTTGTGTGCAGCATCACAAATAAGAAAACATTTTCTACCATTAATATCTATACCATGCACACTTTGCACTGCTCAGGAAAACCTACACAGATATATTGCTATTTTTTTTTTCTTTTTAATAAAGAAACCTGGTTCTGGTAAGTGCTGCCCATTTCCCCATAACAATTGAGTTCCTGTTGAAAGGTCCAGTATAATTTGGAGTAGTTAGTAGACACGTACCATGACAACACTACCAATGTAGCTGAAGCTTCCTTCCAAACCCACATTCATCTCCTTTCTGGCACAGCAAGCTGCTCAAACCACGGAATCAGACAATACCAGAGCAGCATTTATGGGCTTCTTGAAATGCAACAATCATATGAATTGCCTTCATTTTTTCCATGTACCGGCATTTAGTGATCTTTCAAGAAGTTATAGGCAACAAAAAAGCTAAGGAATAATAACCACCAGGCTACGCTATGATATACTTCATATCTCTTTAAAAAATAAGCTTTCCTTCTCATACTAATATGAGATCACATTTTTTAAAAAAGCTTTAACCTATTAAAGTAAATTCAAGCCCCTAAAGCAGAGCCGTGCAAAATATTTGCAACAAAATTTGAAATCCTGCAAAACATTACTGGTTATTATTGGAAAAGTGAAAAATTCAGGGCTAGTTTGCTAAGGTTTGAGAATCTGGACCTAGTTTTGAGCAAACCCAAGGGGTGGAGAATGGGTGGAGATTTGGCTTCATCCCTCATACCTCCTCAACACACCAACCAGCATAGCGAAGTATTTATCAGTAGCAGAATATTTACCCCTGAAATAAGTTGAGAGCCAGGGAGTGAATTATGACACAGAGTTACAATTCCCTCCCTAGTTTGCTCTTGGGGCAGCGCATTTGTGCGTTGCCCTTCACTCAGAGCAGATTGTAAATTTACAATCTAGCCTTGAGTTATTCTTTAGGCCTTATGTTTTAGAGCATACTGTTTACATTGTAGAATAAATATCTTGGTATGTATATTACTCCTGGGGGCATTCTGCACCAAAAAATTAAAAATTCTGCGCACAATATTTTAAAATTCTGCACATTTTATTTGTCAAAATAACACTATATAATCATACCAGTTTCAATTATTTTGATAATTTTTTTCAAAATACCTGTCAGCTAATATGTCTGTAACAGTACAGACACACACAAAAATTCCCTCAGGAGTAGAAAGTTAAAGAAACCCCTATAACAACCCAGTTCCTGTTTCTCTGCCACTTCCCCCGCACCTCCCCAAGAGTCCAGCCGGTGGGCCAAACACCCACAACCTCCTCCAGAGCCCAGTCACAGGGCCCCCCGAGTCCAGATACCTGCAACCCCCCCAAGCCCAGCTGCGGGGCCTCCTGGCCCAGATACCCACACCCCTCCCCCCCAGAGCCCAGCCACAGGACCCCCCAAATCCAGATACCCACAGCCCCCCCCAACCCAGCCGTGGGTGCCCCCCCTTGCCCAGACACCCACCCACTCCCCCCAGAGCCCAGGGACCCAGAGGGAGAAACAGCCTGATGCTCCGTCCCAGGCTTCACGGAGATTCCTGTGTGCCACCCTCTCCTTTCCTCAGGGCATGCTGGGAACTGCAGCTGCCAGGAACCCGCTAGCTCCCTCCCCGCAGCTGTGTCTTCTATGTGCGAGCTGGGCTCTGCAGGGCCAGCAGCCCCTAGTGGTGGCTAGCAGCACTGCACCCATACCTGTGGGGAAAGGAAATCTGTGCACATTTTCTGAATTGCGCAGTGGGGCAGAATTCCTCCAGGAGTAGTATATGATCTACATTTTGCCACATATATCTTTCATCCAGCTGACTGAAGGAAAATATGCATTTTGGAAATTGCACTGATTTTGTAAGACTGTATTATTTACAAAATATGCCACAATGGTTCCTTCTGGATATCTGTGGTAAGTCATAAATTTGTATTTGAGAATGACACAGCCTGGATGCTTTTGGACTCTAGTGGGAAATTATTTATTCTGGAAAAGGGGAGAAATAAAGCAGAAAACATAGCAAGGGCTCAGGAGATGGAGTGCGCTTAGATGTTTGCCACATACCAAGAGCGTCCAAGTGTTTCAAAATGGTGTTATATATGTATCTAAGATGGAAAACTATTATAAAACACAAAGTTCACACTGTATTGGCATCTATGTATTCATTCAAGTACTAAGACGTTGGACCAGATTCTGTTCTTAGTTACACCCATGTAAATATGTAGCAGCTCTACTGGGGACACTTAATTTTCTGCAATACTTTACTTCTGTTAGCATAAAGAGTTTGCTCTTTCACCTCTCCATGCAACCCATAGTGATTTCATTTTCTCTGCAGCTATTTAGCAACTCCCAATCCCAAAGTCGTCAGCGGATATGGCTGCATTTCCCCCAGATTTATGTTACCTTTTAAAGCAACTCTCAGCCCTTGGGACCCCTCCCAGCACCCATGTTCTATACCTTAAGGAGCTCTTAGCATAGCTATAGTCAGAAACTATTATCTTCCAAAAGAAGTGTCATCATTCAGCCAATGGTGAGGCCATGGCCAGCCAACACTAGCATTAAGAGTCAAACAAGCAAAAGCGGCTTTTATAATTCTTCTCTTCCCCCAGGCTGATCTGAGTTTACCTCAGAAAAATTAAAGCGTCATTCTGTGAAACAGACTTTCCTTAATGATGCCACTTATTCAACTTTGTCCTCTAAGATGAAGTTGTCTTGTAGTGATGATGTGATATATGTGTAATATCCCAAGAGACTTTGGGACACTGTCAATGTTCTGCAGGCCCTGCTTAAGGGATTCCAAACAGCCCTGATGAAAACTGAGAGCACTCCATTAAACTGAGAGAGGTGCCATGCCAAGCCCCCACTGCTATTCATTACAATGGAAAGGACACTTCTCTCAACTCCCATCCCAAATTGCTTACAATTAACCATAAAAAACTACGCAAAAAAACCCAACAAACTATTTTATCCAGGCAGAAAATAAGACTTGCTACACTTCTCCCACCACAGAGGCAGGGCCTCAGACTTCTACCAAAACACCAAAAGGCTGTAGCTCCCAGGAGTGCTGATGTCTGGATTTGATTCTATGAACAACACGTGGAAACAACTCCTTCACATTTTCAAATCTTGTAAGAAGGAACATGTGAAGAATTTCCACACAAAAACATAGGCTATGCATTATGATATTCCTTGTCTCTTACAGTCTGCCAGAGAAGCACATAGGATTATTATATATTAATTTCCAGTAGCACCCATAATATGCTCAAAACTTAATGATCCCAAAAATACCCCTTCCCAAAGAAGCTTAAAATCTTGTACAGGGTTAAGAGAGGCTTTCTTAAAAAAATCATTAGACGGGGGGTGGAGAGGGGAAACTGTCACCTTTAGAAGGATTTTTTGCTAAAGAACCCCTTTATTAGGTAAAGTCAGCCTTGGGTGAGTTACTTACTTTACACTGTGTGGCAAAAGAGCCACACATCGCCACTTTGATGTTATCAAAGAATTGCACACATTTTAGCCACAGTCAGCCATGGACTTTAATGGGATTTGAAAGGCTAACTCTGGTGCAAGTCTCCAAAAATTCAAGAGTGAGCTGATGTGCTGAAAACTTCCACTGAAAATTCCATGGAAAAAAAATTGTCCACAACATTTTATAGCTTGTACTTTAGCTGCTGACAAACTGCTACGATTGCTTACAGATTGCATTGGCTTACTCTGGAAGATTCATCCTGAAACTTTGCAACCCTGCCAACACCGTATTAGAAATGATGGTCTCAACTTCAGTATTTGATGGTCAATTTGACTTCATTTCTGTAATGTTTCAGAAAGTCATTTAACATTTTGTGGAAATCCCGGACATGCACTGTCCTACTGTATTTCATCACAGCTGGTTGCCAACTGCAGTTTTGGCTCTTAAGGAGTGGAATCTTGATTTTAATCCTCGATAATCTGAGACTGTTGCTTGCTCCCATATTTAGTCTCTGGGATTTAGCAGCACACCACAACATACCATGGAACAGACATACAGCTCTCATGTAGCTAAGCCAACAACTATTCCAGGCCCATGTAAGGAAAGAGGCCCATTGGAAAGACATCACAAAGACTGTGCTCACAATGTTTACTGAGACTACTGCCATCACCCCGGGACAGAGGTTCCTCAGACAGATTAGTACCAGCTCTTTGTCACATCAGCCTAAGTAAGCAAATGCCTCAAATTTATTTTTAAAATATTGAGTCATTTCCCACTGTCCAGGTCTTAGCTGGCAGTCCAAGGACTCCCTGATAGTGCTGTAGGTGCAGAAATGCTCCTGTCCGTGCAGACAGTTCAATGTCTTTTACCCTGTCTGCCTGATCCAGAGTCAAAATCAGTTACTTTCTATGACCTCCGTGCCAAAGAAGCTGGCAGACAGAGTTTTCTGTTGAAGGAAACCCAGTGTGATTAAGAAAACAGCTGTTCTTTTGCATCAGTCAAACTGATAACAACTACTCCTTTCCTTGTTTCATCAAGATATAATCGCCAAGTGCAGAAATCTTGCCTCAGGAACCTATTTTAGGTGCACACATACTGGAACCATTTAACAAAGCTTTAAAGAAATCTTATTTTGGTCTGACATGCTAATGCTGAATAACTCTTCAGTTTCTGAGACTGGTTCTGAGTACAGGTTGGCAAAGTTGATATAAATAAGCATTTGAAATGGAATGTGGAATAAAAAAAGCTAATTCTCCAAAATTCATTTTCCTATTAATATTTGAAGAAAGTTTTGTGCTTGTGAAAGTATTAGCTAGCAGTAAGGCATCATGCAAACGTGGCATGCAGAAGTTTCCAGAACAACATCTCATTGCTCCTCTGCAAAACTGTTACTATTCCAGACCTGAGGTTTCCTGAGCAGAAGCTATAAATCGGGGGGTGGGGGGAGGGAGGGATGATAGAGAGTGGTTGACTAAACTGCAGACCCTATCAGTCTCATTTCTCTTCTGATTTACCCCAGGGCCTGATACAGCTCTAAAAGAAGTCAATGGCAGTCTTCCCATTGACTTCAAAGGCAATTGGATTGGGCCTACAATGAGCAGATTAAAAGTGAGCCTTCAGGGATGACCAGCTAACACGTTAATGTACTGCACAGCCCAAATCCCAGCCTTCTAATCTTTAGTGACCAATACATTAGGCCACCTCATTCTTTAAAGAGCATGGAGATATTTGCCCAAAGCTAGCAGTCAGTGGATATTAATAACTCTTACCCAATATGATTTGTTCTTAAAGAAATTTCCAGTTCTCGTAGTACTTGCGTAGATTCTTGGACTCGTCTTCTGAATTTCTATAATTCAGTTGGGGGAAAAAATACTTGAGAAACATATTTGGACTCACATGATGCTATTCAAAAATGCCATAATCCCATAGGAGACAGAATATGTTAAATATTAAAATATATTGAGAACATTTCCAAATCCTGAGAAATGAAAGACTGTTAATCAGACTAGCAACTAAAAGACACTCAGAAATATAACTCCTGCTTCCAAATACAATTTTGAATTTCCTCATTTGAAAGTGTGGAAGTGAAAAGGAGAATTAAAATTCTGTAAAGGAATATACATTTCTTTACAATACAATTTCTATTTTAGTACCCAAAATTTCAGACAGTTCCAGGATAGGGACATGATTTTCAGCAATGGCCAATAATTTTGCACCTGCAATCTTGACTCCACAACACAAGAGTTGTTGGCATTTACATCTAACTACCTGATTTGTAGGTGCAAACAAATAACCAGATATCTCACCAGATACAATCTGTGTGCTGTGATTATTTGTACGTGCAAAATTAGAGGCTGGAATGAGGCCCAGATCAAACGCAAATATCAGTAAACTACTGAGTTACAATACAGTACAGAACTCTCTAATAATCTTGCTTTATTTTGAATATCTCCCATCAGTGCAGTTCCACCAGTGGCAGCAAGAGTGGGAATGCGTGAACCCAGGAAATTCAGAGTTGAAGCCGACTCTATCCTTATCTTGAACAGCCCAGCAATGTGAATGAAGAGCAGTTTGAATTGTATAACACTGGTCTGTGTTACACTGAATGTGGTTTTTGGCCTTTAATCTCTTTGGGGATTTTTCTTGTGAGAGAGGAAATGTTCCTGTACATTTCTTACTATATCACCGAATGCTGATTGCTGATCACACTGAGGCCATGTCTACACTACAGGCACTGCCGTGGCACAGCAATGGTGCCATAGCTATGCTGCCAAAGCACCGTAGTGTAGATTCTTCTTACAGAAATGGAAGGGGGTTTTCTGTCACTGCAGGGACTCCAATTCCCTCAAGATCGCTGTGTTGTGATGTAAAAACACATCTCTTTTCTTTTTGCAATGAAGACACAGCCTGAGTCTAGTGTTGCAGTGGTGATGGGAAAGCTGGGAAGGTGGAGAGACAGAGGTGGGAAGAATGTCCCACAACTGCCTGTTGCATGGTCATTATCCTCCAACAGGGTTGCTGTTTGCAACCTGGAGCAGAGACAATTAAGTGTTCTGTAATTTATAAGATTATAAGAAGCCACCAGACTGTGATTTGCTTAGCAATATATAATTTAAACATGGCTAACCTAAGTGCTTGAAAATGCAGCTCACAAGGAAAAATAGCTATTTTTCCAGGAGACTTTGAGTACTCAAATGAATATTATACAACAGTGTTTGGAACTACCTCCTCCTGACCATACAAACATTTAGGATACAAAATGCTGACACAACCTTAATTACAGCAATAATTATGGTAATGTGAATACTCCCCCAAGCATCAGCCCAGGGAGCCCATTTGTAAATCTTTCCCCTTTGCAATCTGAGCTGACTAGTTATATAAAACAAAACAAAAGAGAGAAACTTGATTAAGTTATTTTTAGGTTACACTGATTTTGTCATAATGGGGGAGTCTGACAATAGCACTAGGACAAAAAGGGTTTCAACGTGCCCAGGGACTGACCACAGAGCAAACCAAACACTACATGAATCTGAAAAATGCTCCAGGAAAAAACAAAGCCCCTGTTTACCGTTTGGTTTATTTTTTTTTTTTTTCTCTTCTTACTATAATCAGCTGCGGACAAATTTAAAGTTAAGAATGGCATTTCCTTCTTGTCACTTCCCACAACGAGAGGCATTGTGTCAGAAGATACTTTTATTGCAGCCTTGAAGACATGAGCTAATGAAGGCCAACAGGAAAGAAAATGATACCTAGTGTATGCCCCATTGTATTTCTTCAATAACATAGGCCCACCTCAACTCCAGTGTGTGGTTGGTCCTGGGCTTGGAGCAATGTGGCAGGATATGTATTTTACCACAAGACACCAGTTAAGCTAATTGTATGGCAACACAAAGCAGTGATTGTTTAAGCTGGAAGACGGAGAACCAGTCATTGATAGGAGCTATGCTTTGGTTACTTTTTTTTTTTTTAAAGAAAAAAGCTGTTAAAAACATCAACACAATATGAGCAAACAGCTGAGGTAAATAAATACCAGTGATTTGAAATGTATTTGAAAGCAAATTGGGATGAGGCCCCTTGTGAATGTACTATCATGTTCAAAACCCCAGAGACTAAACTCCTCTTTTTATCCACAGGATAGCCAGGACAACAGCTATGCAAACTTCCCCAACTGAGCTGCCAGTGTGCCTCCATCTTGACCCCAGAAAAACCACGACAGGACTACGTAACAGTGTTCGTCTAAAACACTGCTCCTGTTAGCAGGTTTTGATCCTGCTGGGAAAGGATTACAGGAGCTCTGCTGACATACTGAGGCAGGTGGTTCATTACCGTTTCTGACGTAAAGGAGGTGGAAACAGTTCTCTAAAAAAAGAGGATCAAGGGCTCATCGTTGGTGGGCTGTTTTAGGCAAACACTGGTAGTCCATCTCAAACACAGGGCTGGTCTACACTTAAAACTTCACATCCCTGAGAGATGTAGTTAAGTCAACCTATGCCCAGGTGTAGATAGCACTAGATTGATGGAAGAATTCTTCTGACAACCTAGCTATTCGAGGAGGTGGATTAAGTAAAATGATGGAAAAACCCCTTCTGTCACTGTAGCAAGTGTCCACACTACAGCAGCATAACTGTAGCACGGCAGCTATGCCGCTGTAGCGTTAATAGTGTAGAAATATCCATCTAGGTCTCAAGTTCATTTCAGGTCTGCTGTTCACCCTCCATTCCCATTCACCCCTTGACCTCTTTGATGAGATTGCCAAGAAAGAGTCAACTAGTGCCAAAGGTGGTAGTTTTTGTTATGAGGACGAACAGCTACTAGGAACCGCACTGAGAACACAACAAGCCATTAAATCCATCTTTCCTTATGCCAGATGTTTCTTTTATTTGTACCATCTATTTAACTCTTTGCCTACTGAACTGTGAAAACAGCAATGCTCTAACATTTCTCTTTGATTCCATCTGTTTTGTTAGGACTGGAATCTGGGAGACTTTTGTAAGCTTGGTCTACACCTAAACCTTAAGCCGACATAGCTACTTCACTCAGGGCCATGAAAAATATCATGCCCTTTGCAACAAAGTTAGGTCGACCTAACCCACACTGTAGACATAGCTAGGTCAATTTTTCTGTCAACCTAACTACCACCTCTTAGTGAAGTGGATTACCTACATCAATGGAAAAAAACCCTTCCATCGATGTAGGAAGCGTCTGCACTACAGCGGCACAGCTGCAATGGCATAGCTCTGCCGCTGTAGTCGAGATATGGACTTCAAGATTTTTACAGGGCCTTTCACACACAGGGAGGAACTCCAAATCAAAGATGATTCTGCCTATTAGTGCGGAAGTGAGAGCATACTAAAGGACACAGAATACTTCTTACCTTCCTGGTTACTGCTGGATCGAGATAGCCCTTTAATTTCTGGATATATGTATGTGGAGGATTCTTCACTTGAAATCTTTCCTGCAGAGAGCACATAATCATCAGACATTCAAGCAGTGACTCACTGTATATTCTAACTATATATTATAAATTTCAGCTGCATACATCTGAAACTGTAAGATAAACCCCAGTTGTCTGAAAGCTCTGGAAGAATTAAATATAAGAGAGATGGTTGTATAGGTTTGTTTAAAAGATGTCACCACAAAGGCTGGCACACATTTTACAATTTGGAATAACATTAAAAACATAATGGACAGGCCAAGATGGTTTCCTTTATGGAAGAACCCACATTTTTACAGTTATTCATATTTCAAGAATCGGGAAATGGGGGTTGTTAACTTTATAGGTGATTTTTCAAAATTATAAATTAGTTTGCAAGCTCTTCTGGGCAGGGATCACGTCTTTGTGTGTGTTTACACAAGGCCTATCAAAAGGGGGGGAGCGCTAACTGTAACAGTGACACTTCTCATATCACAATCTGCTCAGACGTCCTAAACTGACTGAAACTTATACCATACAAAATACGACTCATAGGCAAATATTCTCCTGTCATAGGGTATATATATCATTACAAAACTAAAGGGGGAAGAGACTGAAGTGGCGAGTAGCCTGAAAAAAAATTAGAGATAGCATTTGCCTTTCTAATATTGACTCCTTTTAAAAAGGCTTTTGAGGTGATGTCCAGCTGGAGTTAACAGCCCTCATTATATACAGCCAAGAGTATTCTGAATACTCACTACTCACATACTTTCAGTCTGATGCTGGCATCCTTGCACAGGATCACTGGTGTTTACACTAACTGTAAAGTACATGTAAGGGTGACAAGCACAAATCAAAGAACTACCAGGGTACAGCACTGGTCGGTTCCGCTACATGGGATTTTTTATACTTCTTACATTCTCCCTACCCCTACCCTGGACCTCTCTTCCATTTTCTGCACTGTCTTGGACATTTGGAAGAACCTTTCTATCTGCGCCCATGAGAAATTTTACTTTAATTCCTTAGGATGACAATGCTCTTATTCTCCTTGAGAAATCAGCTTTTCCAGTATATATTTAATTTACACATGCTTACACATAACACTGAAGTGTTTGTTTATCCTACATCAATATACGTTAAATCCACAATGTCCACATGCTACTTTCTATGTCAACACAAATCCTGCACACTAATATGTTTACCACACACAGGAACTGACTTTTTCTACCACTATCTGCCAACATTGTTTGAATGTTGAATATATTGATAACTGAGGAGAATTCTGCTTGAAGAGAGTTGAAAGCTCTGTTGTTTTCCTTAAAACAATGATAAACAATCACATCAGACTTTCCATTTCTATTTATTCCCTTCTGGTCTATACTCCAATCCACCTGCCTGTCCTCTTGATATCAATTCCTAGAAGATTATCTAGGCTTTTACATAGGTAGAACATTTCCATCCCCATTATCAGGTCAGCTCCGTGAATTTCTATTCTATATTGATATTATTCCACTTAAAAGATCAGCTAGGATTACAGCTGTCATAGGTTTGGTAGCTAAAGCCCACCTAAGTGCTGAAAGAACTGTGCAGGGCTAGGAACAGCTATGCAATAATTACATGCCCTCTCTAACACCTGACTCAGCTGCTGTCCCACCAGGACTAAGAGATGGAGAGTCAACAGATATGACTCTCTATTGAAAATTCCATTTCTCCCATTACAATTATATAAACTCTCATTAAGGGCCTGATTGAACCTCCCAGCACAGGACCACAGAGAGGGACGCTACAGAATATTTTATGGCTCAGGAAGGCACAATGCCTTCCAGTTGTTCACTGAAGTGCAGGTGGAGCACGCTCCCTGAATCATCTCTTGGGAGCGTAGCCATCTGGTTAAATGTGCCCTACAGTGTGTAAGAGGACCCAGGCTTTCCTCTGCATCTACGTAACTCGTGAGCCAGAGTGACTTGTGCCCCAGGGTGTTCTAGCAGGGAGCAGTGTCTTAACCAGGAATTGCAACAGCACCGGGCCTCTCATCAGGGGGCTACAAAGGGTATGTCTACACTGCAATTAAAAACCCACAGCTAGCCTATGCCAGCTGACTCGGGCTCATGGGTTTCGGGCTAAGGAGCTGTTTAACTTAGGGTGACCAGATAGCAAGTGTGAAAAATCGGGATGGGGTGGGGGGTAATAGGCGCCTATATAAGAAAAAGACCCAAATATCGGGACTGTCCCTATAAAATCGGGACATCTGGTCACCCTAGTTTAACTGTAGTATAGACATTCAAGGCTTAGGCAGAAGCCCAAGCTCTGGGACCTGCAATGATGGAGGGTCCCAGAATTCAGGCTCCAGCCCAAACCCCAATGTCTGCATAGCAATTTTTAGCTGCGTAGCCTAAGTCCTGCGAGTCTGAGTAAGCTAACCCAGACCAGCCACAGACGTACCACAGGGCTTTCATCCCCATGCAGATGTACCCAAAGATGGTTCTTTGAGCCCTTCCAGGCTAGAGCACTTGTGCAAGAGAGAGGCACAACAGGGGAACTCCAACAGTGGATCAGACCAGTGGTCCTTCTGGTCCAGTTGTATGTCACTGGCTAGCCAGGTCCAAATGCTAGGTGCAAAAAGGAAGGTATAAAAAATCCTGTAGTGAACATTTGTTCCCTTCCTGTCCTCTGCAGCTGATTCTAATGAGAGAGTACATATTTTTGTTAGCAGAAGTTGTAAGCCACTTCATTTTTAAGCTCCTGCAGAAGTTTTGAGTACATACCACTCACTCCTAGTACCTTGTTGCTCTTTAATATATCAGGTCTCATCAGCACTTTCTCTTTTAACATCTCAATCGCAGACAGTCCTCATCTTTATTACTCAAAAAGAGTAGGAGCTCAAAACCTAGTCTACATTAGAAAAGGTTTGCCTGTGTACCTATTGCTATCAAACCTATTAGTGTAGCTGCAATAGTAGCAAAAAGTGTTTTTGCTGGTATAGCGTTTGCCAGTTTTCTGAGTACAATGGGCTATATGGCAAAGGACTTTTATGCTAGTATAACTGCATCTACAAAGAGCTTTTGTTGGTATAGAAATGTCATGAACAAAATCACACACCTACCCAACATTACTATACTGGCACTAGGCCTGGCCTAATTTTCTGCTGGTGTAACTCCATTAATTTCAATTCCATTGACCTCAATGGGGTTATGTCAGCAGAGAATTTAGCCAGAGGTCTGAAAGAAAGTCTCTCCTGAAGATATTGAACTGAATTAGAGCCAAACCCCTATTACTTAAAGGCTGAATTATAATCTTTTCTTGAATCAACTCCTGTGTATTACACATGACTAAGATGAAAACAGCCTCTATTCATGTGTGATCTAGAAAGAGTGGTCCAAGAAGCAATCCGAACCTTGTCCCACTGTGACACTGACCATTTTGTTTGTGGGTAGATGAAGTCACTCATTATCACTGGTTTATTAGACTTAATTGCCTCTTTGATCTTCCTTAACATTATTGTTTTCCTGCTCTGGAAGCTAGTTGTCAAATACTGCTTTATAGTTTCGTTTTTATGCACTGGGTTTTGTAACAGTATAAATTTACTATATGGGCTTTCCCACACAGATCGTTTTTTTTTTCTGTTAGATTCTGCAGAATCTATTAAGTGTTGTGCATATTTTAATCTATCTTTACTGTATAGGTACTATACACAGGTATCACAGTATTGATTTATCATTCCACCATGCTTCAGAAATGTCTATTATGTCATTCCTCTATTCCTAGTATGTAGAATGTTTCCCTCTAGGTCACCAACTAATGTTTTGGAGGTTCTCATGTTGGCTTATAAACTTTCATTATAGTTGGGCCATATGCCTGTTTTCATTTATTTAACTTCTTAATCTAACACCCTTTCACTTGTACGGAATTTACTTCTGTGATCTCAACCTATCCATCCTCCAGTTCAGCTCTAATACAGAGTAATATCTATGTATGGCAAACATTCCCAGCAGACGGCTGTCCAACTTGAGGGCTCCTTATCACCTGTCAGCTTTCTCCCAGCTCTTTGTTTAAATACTTCCTCCAAAGGAAGGATATTCCTTAAAATATTTTAATATCTGAGCTAGAAACTTGCTTTTGCTTCAGTTAAACTACAGTTCATCTCTTCTGTACAGACTGTCTCTTCTCCCAAAAGTTCCCCAGGCCAGTACATTGAAACAGTCTGGTCCTAAGCCTCTGTCCTCATTTTCAAGGACAGTTTTGGGTTATAACTGCATTTAGTCTAGTGGGTTTTTACTGTTTTATATGTTATGGGCTGGACAGTGACTTCCCCTGTATGGTACACAAGGAGGAACCAGGGCTCTCCTTAGTGGGCACCTGTGCAAGGGGCTGTCAAATTCTTTGATCCTTGTGCTCTGGCACACAAAGAAGGCCTAAGGTTGTCTAGCTGGGTTGATAAGGCAACGATACAAGAAGGCTGCTCAGAGCAGGAGAAGCTGCAGAAGGGAAGGCTCTTGTACCCACGGGGAAAGATTGTGCGAAGGAGCAGAAAGGAGGCCAGTATTAAGTGAGCAGAAGGAGCTGAGAGAGACAAGACAGGCATGGAGGAATTTGAAAGAAAATAACAATTTTCATTTGATTCCAGTATGATTATTTAGTATTATTTCTCATAGACTTTAAGGTTAGAAGGGACCATCACGATCACCTATTCTGACCTCCCTTCACACTGGCCACAGAACCTCACCCACCCACTCCTGTAATAGGCCCATAACCTCTGACTGAGTTACTGAAGTCCTCACATTTTTATTTAAAGACTTCAAGTTACAGAGATTCTATCATTTACTCCAGTTCAAACCAGCAAGCAATCCATGCCTCACACTGCAGAGAAAGGCGAAAAACCCCCAGGGACTCTGCCAATCTGACTTGGGGGAAAATTCTTTCCCAGCTCCAAGTCAGTTAGACCGTGTTAGCATGCTGGTGAGACCCACCAGGCAGACACCTGGAAAAGAATTGTCTGTAGTAGCAACTCAGAGCCTTTTCCATCTAGTGATTCATCTCCAGCCACTGGAGATATCTGCTAATAGCATTCCAGGTGGGCCATATGCCATTGTACGCAACCTCATCATATCATCCCCTCTGTAATTTTATCAAGTTCAGTCTCAAAACCAATTAGGTTTTTTGTCCCCACTACTTCCCTTGGAAGGCTGTTCCAGAACTTCACTCCTCTAAGGGTCCGTCTACACTACCCGCCGGATCAGCAGGTAGTGATCGATCTATCGGGGATCGATTTTATCGCGTCTAGTGTAGACGCGATAAATCGATCCCCGATCGCTCTGCTGTCGACTCCTGTATTCCACCATGGCGAGAGGCAAAAGTGGAGTCAACGGGGGAGTGGCGGCAGTTGACCCTGCGCCGTGAGGACGTGAGGTAAGTCGACCTAAGATACGTCGACTTCAGCTACGCTATTCTTGTAGCTGAAGTTGCATATCTTAGGTCAAACCCCGCCCCCGTGTAGACCAAGCCTGATGGTTAAAAACCTCCATCTAATTTCAGACCTAAACTTGTTAATGGACAGTTTATATTCATTCGTTCTTGTATCAACACTACCCCTTAACTTAAATAGCTCCTCTCCCTTCCTAGTGCTTGTCCCGCTGATGTATTTACAGAGAGAGCAACCATATCTCCCCTCAGCCTTTGTTTTGTTACACTAAGCAAGCCAAGCTACTTAAGTCTCTTCTTGTCAAGGAAGTTCTCCATTTCTCTGATCATCCTAGTTGCCCTTCTCGGCACCTGTTCCAGTCTGAATTCATCTTTCTTAAACATGGGAGACCAGAATTGCACACAGTATTTCAGATGAGGTCTTACCATTGCCTTTTATAATGGCACTAGCACTCCCCTGTCTCTACTGGAAATCCCTCACCTGATGCATCCTAGCATTACATTAGCCTTTTTCACAGCCACATCACATTGGCAGCTCACAGTCATCCTATGATCGACCAATGCACCCAGGTCTTTCTCCTTCTCTGTCACTTCCATCTGAACAGATAAGCTAGAATTCAATTAGTAAATTCCATGTCTGTGCTTTTGACTAATTTTGATTGATCTGATTTTGCCTAAGTATTTCCCCACTTCACTGACATGCTAATATAGTCTAATGGTGAAAAATTCTCATCTCAGTGTGAGATATACAGTATTTCCGATGGAAAAGCTGCAATGGGAGGGGAATGCAAAGCTCTACAGCATTTTCCCAACACATAGGATAATTTGGTTAATCTTGTAGGGAACCACTGGATGAATCATAAATCTGGCAGCCAGAATCCATGACATGCAATATCTAATTACACACTGATATAACAAAAATATTGTTTGTTATGCCTGTTCCATATTGAGACAGACATCTATTCTATAAAACTGCTGGGAAATTTACATTCTTCCGTGGGGAATATGCTGTATTCAGACCTGTTAAGAGCAGTACTGAACATTCTGATACTTGAATCTTGGAGGAATTTTAAACTTCTTTCCCTTAGTTTGAGAGAGAGCTCACATAATAACTTCTGTAACTGAAATGTGAAACCCCCATTTATTAGGTCAAGATGAAATCCTGACTACATGATCTGTAAGTTGTTTCATAATGAGTGGTAGATTCCTGCTCAGTATTCAGAAGGCACTGTCATATACACTGAAAGTCACTGCAGTTATTATCTTGCTGCCTGCTGCAAAAATATAATTAATCATCATCATCATAAGTAGGAATGGTCTTAAAATCCTACCCTTTGCTCCACGAACCTCTGGCTGAAATTCCTTCCAAATGCAATACTTCTTCCTTCTTTTGCAATGTTTTTAATCTTTTAAATATTTTCGTGCAAGTTTAGTGCTGATGTAAGGGCTGACTGAGAACCCTGCAGATTGACATCCCCTATTTACCGACAAAAAGCACAGGCAGCACAAGCTTCCTGGCCTGTGCAACCGTTCAATGCAAGCTTCCCCATGTAAACCTCCAGCACTCACTGGAGGGGCCATCTCTGAAAGTAATTTGGTCTTCCAGGTCAGTGAGAGCCTGATCTTGCAAAGCGGGGAGTGCTCCAGGAAGCTGTTGAGCACCCATAATATTTGCTGGCGTCAAGGAGAAGTGGTGGGCTCTTAGGTCCTCTGCGCTGAGAGGAGGCAAAATTAGAGACAGTTTTAGCTGATAAATATTGTAATGTGGTCAGTTATCCTCTGGGACCTGAACTAAATCCACCAAACTCATTCTGTACAGGCTACTCCTTCTTTTACAGAATGATTCTCATCAAAATCGCCCATGTAACAGGCCTGATTCACCAATGCCCTGCACCTCATGTAGGGCATTTACACCAATGCAAAGTAGGTGCAAAGCACATACTAGTCTGATTTGGAAGCACGCTACATGCACTTTGGATTCACTTTGCACTGTTGTAAATGTCAGCACAAGGTGCAGGACAACCTTTTCATTACATAATCAAAGTATTCTTGTCAAATGATAAAGACACTCTCTTAATTTTATATATCCATTGGGTTAATTGGCAGTAATTTACAATTATTCAAGCCCCTATATATTTTCATGCCATTTGTGTTTTGACTCCCTTACACAGACAAGATGTTACAATACATAGTGATGGATAAATCTCAGATACCTTAGAGCACTGGTTTGCGTTAGTATCCAAAGCTAGGTTTGTCTATTTAACCCTCTGAACACATGTAACTCATCTCTCCTTCTCACTGCGTCCATGTGATCCTCCTGCTTCTGACCTTATTCCCAATTCTATTACCCAAACCTTGGCCCACAAACACCTGCTTCTGTTCCAGCCCTGTCACTTGCATCATTTTCACTGCTATTGCTTCCTCCTGATCACCAATTATAGATGAGAACCTAGCAGGTCTTGGGTCTCTGTGCTTGGCCCCAGTCACCTTGCTGCTAGCTTCCTGAGGGCAGAGTGTGCTGAACACTGCTTCTAAAAACCCACTGGCAGCAGGAAATTTCAAAGGCTGTAGGTATACAGTGCACTCTGGGGCACAAAAATGAAAATGCCTTAAAATGTTTCTAACTGCAAGTTAGTGACAGGAGAGGAATCAGGGACTAGATCAGGATGAAAATGCAGAGTAGACAGGGAGTTAGGACTCAATGGAAGGGATCTGAAGTTTGGGGCTGAATTTTGGGGGCATTCCTGTTTTGTCTGAATGGGACTGCCCATTCTAAAGCTAACGCAACAGGATGGTACTGAAAGGTGCAATGGAAGGCATGTTTCCTTCATAACAAAGGGCTTGGCTACACTTGCGAGTTACAGTACAATAAAGCAGCCCCGGGCGCCCTAGCTCACTCCCCATCCACACTGGCAAGGCACGCAGAGCACTCTGACTCCACGGCTACAGCACTGCTAGTACTCCACCTCAGCGAGAAGATTAATGCTTGTTGCGTAGTGGCTGAAACGCCGGGGTGTCAGTGTGAACAAGGTGTTGCATTACTGCGCCCTGATCAGCCTCCAGAATGGTCCCATAATCCCCTTAAGTCAAGCGGCCACTCTTCTCATTGTTTTGAACTCACTGCGGAATGCGGACATGCCCTTCGAAAGCTCCGTTTCTGACAGCCAGCTCCGAGACAAAGTGAGCCGTTACTGTGGAATGCTGTGTGTGAGAGAGAGAGGCGGGGAGCAGGGGGAGGTCTGCTGCTGTCTGAACTTACAAGACAGCAGGCTGACATGCTCTCAGCCCCCCCAAAACCCACTCTCTCTCCCCCCACATACACACAACACACTCCCTGTCACACTCCACCCTACCTCACCCCATTTGAAAAGCACATTACAGTCAATTTCATGCTGGGATAGCTACCCATAATGCACGGCTCCCAATGCCGCTGCAAGTGCCACAAATGTGGCCACGCTTGAAGCTGTCAGTGTGGACAGATTGCAGCGCTTTCCCCACTGTGCTCTACGAAGGCTGGTTTAACTCAAAGCACTCTACATCTGCAAGTGTAGCCATACCCAAAGTCCTTCTCAGCTTCCAAAGCAAGGGCGGCAATGGTTTTAACAAACACAGCTGTCAGGTCAGGTGACCTAAATAGGCCGTACCTTGAATTTGTTTTCTGTATGGACAATGAAGGCTTGCAGGTGGAACAGGTGTGAGTGTGCACTTCCTTATCCCCACCTCCCTGTAAACTAACACAAGCTGCACATTCCATATCTAGGTGCTCGGTCACAAGCAAGCCTACAGTGTTCGCTCAGAAAACCCAGAGCATTCTGACTTCATCACCTATTTGCTCTGATTTGGGTCGAGTTCAGTGGCTGAGAGTCTCTTCCACATCAGCAGGATATTTGGAAAGTAAATGTGTTTTGGGTGATGGGAAAGAAGGCATATTTGTAGCTTCTGACCCTTGACCATACTCTTTTAATTAAAGAACAAAGACATACCAAGACAAAGGGTTTAATTCAGAGCTGGTATAAGGAGGTACAGTTCCACTGACTTCAATGGAGTTGCACCTGCTTACACTAGCTCTGAAACTGGCCAGTAGAGTGTCATGAAATTAAGTATTTGAAACTTCAGTGTTTTTAAAAACCTTCTCTTCCTTAGAATTGTCTGTCTCTGTGTGTATACAATTACCTAGGAAATTGCTTAATCGTAGTTAAATTGCTGCTAATTGGAGCTGCTACCAGAATGTTGTGAAAAGCACTGAAGTAGACAGATGCAAGGAGTTAAGGGTATGTTTCCACATGATGTGCAGAGGCTTAGTCATGCAGCCTCCTCTAGTGTTAATGGAAGTCATCTATAAAGCTATGAACCACGCAGAACACATACCCCCAGCAACTGACTGTAAAGAAACAGAGATCACACGGATATAGCTGAACTAGAGGAAACCCTCATGGAAGTAGGAACACATTGTGTCCTAAGATGTTATGAAGGGCACATTTTTATAAAATGAAAAATAAAATAAACATATAAAATAAACTACTTTGAATAGCAAGATGTTAACTAATATTTGGGATGTATTCACTGTACCATTATTTTTTGTGTGCTCTTTACAGAGTGTTACTGGGTTGGATCACATTTACACTAGGCCCCTTTTATGTCACTTTGACAATAGGGACTTAAAGTGAGAGTAAAAGTCATTAAAAATTTAAAAGTAATGGACACCCATATCAACTCATGCTAAAGCCCTTCCCTTACCAGAGCAATGTAAAGGGGCCTTAATATAAATAAGAATCTGTCCCATTGTGCACTGCTGTACAGTTGCCACTTTTCAAGTGACAGGTGAAGTAGTGGTCAGCTATAAATCTAGAGATACTGTAGAGACTGAGTTTTAAAACTGGCCTCCAATGTTGTGCCTACGTTTCTATCTACAATTAATTCCAGGAAAAAATGTTAACAATGTACCATCAGATAGCTAGATAATCAAATGTCACCATTTGCAACTACAACTGAAGGAGCAAAATAGCAGGCACAAAATTGGAGGCCAGTTTTACAAATAAGGCAGGTAATTTACAAGTCATAAGGACAATTAGCACAAATTAGAGTGTATCCAATTCAATTCTTCCTGAAAATGAACAGTTTGAATCTTGAAAAGGGTCAGAATAATACCACCACAAGGCTTTTTTCCACATTAGTTTGAACAGTTTATTCCCTCTCTTCTTGGGAGTTCTTCATGGAGATATAGCTTGGATATGTTTAGTTTAATTCTCAAGAGCAGAGCTTTTATTCTTGGCTGCCTTGCACTTATTTAATAATCAGGCATTATATGTTAATACAAGCTTTTCCTAGCTGCCAATTTTAATATTTTTAGTCTTCTGAGACTAAACCAAGACACTTAGAGGACTTTAATTAGCAAATTTATTATCGTTTCCGATGCTGATCTTTTGTCTGTTTATTTGTTTTCTCAAAGTCTATCAATAATTATTCACCGACATAATCGTCTTTAAAACAGCAATGAATTTTTTTTTAAAACAGCTCCTTATTGTGCAAAGCACAACGGAATTCTTTGAGTTGAAAGACACGAAGTAAGTCATTATTAGTAACAGCAGGCATCAAACATGTTTCTTTCTAATCAATGATCAGTGGTTTGAAATGTTTACTAACCCTGAAGACATTTTTACTAGTCCATCAAAGTGCTTCCAGCCCTAGAAGGTCACAAGGGGTCAGACTTTAAAATCACACCATCCTGGCTATGACTTTCACCTTGCTTTTCCCCTGATTCAACTGTTTTATATTAGAAGCCATGTCACAAATTGATATAGTCAGAGACTAATGCTTTATAATATTTGCTATCTGAGACTCCAAGATGCATTCAAAATGCATAAAGCTTTGGCTTGTACCTCTCGCATTTATAAAAGGAAAGCAGCCACTAAAATTATGCCAGAATTTAAGTGAGAGGAAAAAGGCAAGACGCTAATCAGAACAACAGGATTTTATGAATTGATATTTTTCCTCTCATTTGATCTGCAAATGAATGTTTTACATTATTGAAAATCTGGGAATTACCTGCTTTCTGGACAGTGGTACATAACACACAGCTAACCATTCTGACTACAGTGTAACAGAACTGATCCAAAATTGAATACAGCAAGTTCTAGAAGCCAAACCAGTGTTATTTTCAATCCGTGAAATAATATTTTTGTGCACAACAGCACTTTATCATATTTTGGTTTAGTTCCTTACTTACCACTCCCATTTCACTTCAAAGAGACCTTTCAAATTTCATATGAATAAGAAGCATTGTTCATTTAAAGGATCCAGGAGAGGCAGCCACATATAATTGAATAACAACCTGCTAGCTTTTGGGCAGTTTGCCAACTTCATCATCTTCAATTCTTAGCGTTACATCTTCAAAGCAATGTGCAGCCAGCTATTTATTTATTTATTCATTCAACCTCAGCCTCCCCTCAGGACTATTATTCCCATTTTACAGATGGAGAAACTGAAAGGTTAAGTGACTTTCCCAAGGCCACACAATTAGTCACTGCCAGGATTAGAACTCAGGAGCTTCTGACTCTTGCTTTTGTGCCCAGGTTACTAAACCACACTCCTCTAATTCAACCGCACTCCTCTAATTGTACCGCAGGCTACAACTTAGAAATATGCTATCTGTATGCAAGTCCAATAAACATGTTTTCCAAGTGTTAACCCCAACAGATTCAAAATATCTCTGCATAGCATCTAAAAATGATTCATTTCTATTCAGATGAGAAAAAGTGTCTCTATCAGATCCCTGCTGACTAGAACACCTGCCATCTTCCTTTTAAATAGATAATATTAATTTAAATTCTCTAATCTCTGACATATTCTTGGCTTTGTGCCATGCCTGAGAAGACACAGTACTTAATTAAATAGTAGAGCAAAAGTTATGCCAATATATTATTTTCCTCTTTTCTTATGACCTTCTGAACCTTAGATCTTGAGCTTTTCTATTCCAATGAGTTCTCCATTAAATACAATTCATGCAGTGGCTTTATTTCAGGCTTTGTCTTCATTTTAAATATCTTTATCACAGTCTTTAATCCACCCAAGAAAATAATTTTTCTTAACTCTGTTAGCTGATGATTGTAAAGAGTTTGGTTATACTCTGAGAAGCTGTTGCCTAAAAATAATATCCTGCGGTCCTGTACAGTAGAAATTCACTAACCTGCACTAAGGGTTTGATCCAAAGCCTTGTGCAGTCAATGAAAAGATAGCCATTATTAACTTGAGTGGGTTCTGGATTGGACTCTCAAGGATGAGGTCTGCCAGGGACTGTTGAGGTTTATGGAGCAGCAAAGTACCAGCCCACCAGTCAACTGTAAGTGCTCTACTCATATTTCAAGGCATTACTGGCTATCAGGGAAAAGGCAGGAGGTTCAGTGGTGTTAACCTGGGGTGGGGTTAACACACTGGCCCAACAGCAAAATCTCATTGGTCTGTGCTTCAGTGAGTGGCACCCCCAAAACTCCATACGCATAGAGGATTTGATCTTTGTTGACATTCTACTGTATATGTTTTCTACCGAGACTGAAAACTCAGCCTGTGATCTGAAAATCAGGGTGGGTTCTTTTCTGGCTTTCACAGCATCACCAGTAATAAAGATTCTGCAACAAGAATTTCACTGGCAATATGACTGCTGCTGAACAAGACGGAATGGAATCAAGCTCACTTGTCTGCAGCTATGCTAACTCTGCAGAGATAACAAGAGCAAAAAGCTGGTTTGTCAATAAAGTAAGTAGATGTGAATCACAGACTGACAAAGAAATCAGAAAACTAGATGGGAGCTTGCAATGAATTATAGCGATAAAAACAATAGATGCTACACTAGTTTTCTATGCAGATGCATCACAACATGGAGTACTGATGGTACATCAGTTTCTGTAGAATTTGATATTTTATTAAAGAAATATTAAGGCGTGTATTTACCTTTCAAATAAGAGCCTACATTGAGGCAGTTGCACATACCCCTAGAGACTTGGTTTACTCAGTCAGAAATTCTCTGTGCAGCCTAAGAGAGCACATGTTAGAGTGGGAGCTCCAGCAACTATTAACAGAGTGCAGTGCGTGTTCCTCTTGTGGTGACTCGATTCCACTAGCTGATGCAAAAGGGAGAACGATGATCGTTGCTTGAATCCCACCCCCTTAGAACTTTTTAGCACCAGTAGATGCACTGATTGTGTCAGTTCCCTGTGCAGGGATGGACACGTGCCATTTCCTTCTTGCACTTGTGCATAGCGCTATGCCACAGTTTCTAGTGCTTATGACTACAAACACAAAACGGTTGCCTGAACTCTGGGATTCTGCACTGTCTGACTGACACTAAGACAGTGCTTTTCACAGGACATTCACATTCTTCAGCTACCACAAATGACAGGTTAAAAAACATTGTACCCTTTCGCTCTCTCTATATTTCCACACACACATACTCCCCTCACCCCATCCCATTTTTGGCTATTAATAGTTGCTGTCAACACAAATATGTTTCCAAAATAAAAATGTATATGGCAAGGGGTTTAAAACTATTTGAACTTATTTTTTTACCACATGTACTTAGAATTTAAAATTTAGATTCAGCTCTCCAAAACTTAAGAGCAGAAATGTAAGCCAGTTTGTAACTTCATGCCATATAGTCATCATCAGTTCCTCTCACTGCAATCCCAGAGATTTATAATGATATAAAACAAAGCTAATAGATGACAATGGGATCTATCCTACCTTCAGTATGCATGTAACTCATATTAACATCAACAGCACCTGTTAACCTGCAATGAGGGAAGCAAAATCTAACGATTCTAGTCAATCCTTATTTATCAGCTATGTAGCCAGTAAATTATCTTATCCTGAACTTTCAGTAGAACGGTAGGTTTTTTATACTAATGCTTAAAGACTGTGGAGTGGGGGTGCTACATACAATTTATTAATTATTATTATATATTTATTTTATAGTGCCAAAAATGGTGCTATGCACTTCACAGAAGACAAACTGGGACATTCCTTGCCCCAAAGATCATACCATCTACATTTCAGACATGACATATTGAGTGCCCAAGAAAAATTGCAGGGAAGTAATGAAATGAGGAAGAACACAAATTACCCCAGCACAGCCATGTGGATAATCTGCTTGTGTGTTTTAACTTCTTGGGGGATGTAAAGTTGTCTGTTTGAATAAGTAATCAAATAAAGACACAACACAGTGAATATTATTGTCTCGGTTCTTGTGGCCATCTTGGATACAACTCATAGAACAGGTAAAGAAAAATTGTTGAATGTATTGTCCAAACTCTTGAGATTACACACGTGATCGTAGGAATCCAAGCCTGTCATTAATTAACACGCCACCCACACACAAGCCTCCCATTGACTTTATTGGGATACCTGCACATGAAACAATGGCACAAACATGCCCTAAGGGAGTAAGGGCCTGACTGTTTTTGCCTCCTCTGTGTGTGTGTGTGCGCGCGTGTGCATAATAGAATGTCTCTTTTGCCTGGTGAGAGCCAGCGATGAAAACCCCCTGGCCCACCTGTGACAGAGGACATCAGTGCCTCCAAAGGAGCCCCCCTCACTCCCGGGTACAGCCAGTGTTCAGTAAACATTCACGCAGCACTGACTGCCTTGCCAACACTAGTGTCTCTCTAAAATCCCTTTCCTCAACAATGTTATCAAGGAAATATTGGCCACCCTACTTCAACAGCAACTATTCGATATACCAGCAGATCATGACACCATCCTATCTCAAGGGACTGTTGACCCACCTCAGGACCTTGCCTGGGTGGATGGAATTAGCTGCACTCATTCTTCTCAAATAGATCTCAGATCGCATGATGGGCAGCTGCTCCTTGTCCCCCATAAAGTCTTACAGGCCTAAATCCTGTCACTTCTATTTTTTCGTATACTATATGTCAAACCATTGGAGTGGACGCTCCAAATGCTATGGGCCACAGTCCTATCAACGTGCTGATGTCACACAGCTCTACAACATCTCATCAGGTGTGGACAATGCTGGTTCCCCATTATCACAGTGTCTGAAGGAACACCTTGAAAAGTACTTGGTTCAATCCAGTTAAGACAGGCCATTAGGAAGAGGGAGAGGGAACTAGAGTCTGGTCCTTTGGTGAACATTATATACATCAACAAAGGCAACAGAAATACAGACAGGCAAAATCTGGAAAATAATGGCAGTGATTTTTAAAATGAACGACGGGTGAATCTGCTCTCAGTGAAGAACTGCTGGATAACTTTTAATTGGGGAGTTGAATGTTGCCTGAACAAAACATTACAGTGAATTGATTTCATTTACCTGGGAGTGATCACAGTATGACACATACCAGCTGGACAAAGTTGCTCTGAAACTGACTCAATCTAGAGTTTTTCAAGCTACTATGTTGGTACAATATCCTGGCATGGTTGCTGCAGGGAATCCTAGTATGGCAGATGAACCATTCAGCACTAACTGACATGGCCCTAAGAGAATCTGAACTTAAGTCACCAACAATTCCTATAAGCATTAAACCATTCTCAGAGTTTCCTTAACTGTGGTCCTGGGTGCTCTCATAATACTTGGAGACAGTTATTTATACTTATTATTTATGTCTCATAGTTAAAAATTTAAGACCTATATTGGTAGCAAAAGGAAATGTCAGAGTTCTATATTTTCCCTATCAGTAGGGTCCTAAGTAGAACTTGATGCTTCTCTTATTCACCTGAATCTGGAAAAGAGACTTAATCTAAAACAAGGAAGTCATGTCACTTCCAATATCCTTTTGCTTCCTAAAATATTCAGTACATCTTCTGCCTTCGGAACCTACATGCTCCTTTGTTTACTTGTATCATCCTTAGTATTAATGTAAATTAAGTAACTACACAGAGTACAAAGAGAACAGAGCCCAGAATCATTGACAGTTTCAGAGCCCTGCACCTTGTAAAACAGTCATTTGGGGTCTGATATGATTTGACAAACAATGGTTGCTTACTTGGTTGGTTTCAGTGACTGAAAAGATTGCTCAGTGAAATTTTAAATCAAAGTCTTGCCAACTGCAGAGTTTCTCTTTCATTTTGAACATGGATTTAGTGCCAATGATAGGTGTTCGCCTGGCTACCCTAGCTACTGATGTCCTCTGTACTAGATGACGTGCAGTAAGGGTACTGCACACTTTCAGCACCAATGTCCTTCGCTCTAATCTGAATGAGGGGTCAGCTCTGTTCAGTCGTTGGTCTCTCTATTAAGATGAGCAGCCAGGCTAATGCTATTTTCTCCTGTGTGTCCACTGGGAAATGAAATGACAGCATCAACCTGTGTCAGATGGTGATAACTTTTGATCACTAACGATCTAGGCCAGATTTCAGCAGGTGATCTGAGTGGAAGGATGTGTTTCCACCTTTACCAATCTGCTGAGCCATCAAGCCAGCAGCACTTCTGTTAGGGACTAGTCAATCTATGTGAATTCTTCAGATGCTCTGTAACAAGTTAACAATACTAACTTCCTCCTGTCATGTCAGTGGAACAGGAAGCATCTGACTTCTCCACCAATGTGTATGCTTAACCTCAACTCAATGTCTGGTGTTTACAGAATGACTTTTAATCCATTTCATTTTGTCAAAATGACTCGGATAAATGAAATCTTACACATTTATAATGTAACACTGCTTACTGGGTCAATGTTATACGACCGTGTCTTAAAAATAACTCATTTTTTAATCACAACAGGTTTCTTTGAAAAACTTTGATTCCCTTGTACAAAAAGGAAATAGTAATAATCTGGTTTTAATGTAAATGTGAAGTCTCCAATAAATGGAGCTTCTCTGCCTAAAAATGGGCATCTGCAAGAAATGAAAGAAAAGAGACACCAAATATATTAGTGCTCGGTGTGAAGAAATCATGAAAACTCTGCTGCCAAAGAGTTAATGGCTTTCCAAGGCAATACACAGCAAAAGAAGTCATTTTTCAACTACCCTTCCGTGATCAAACAACTAAACAGAGGTTCAGGGCTTATCAGCTACTTATTTTAAATAATCAGTAATTATCAGGCAAAAAGAAATCACAATCCATGCTCAGCCTCCACCACAATCAACCTGCCTCTCAGTTTTTCTTTATCCGTAAAATAGACTTTGAACTCAATAATCCATCTGAGAGCTGAACTCAACATGCAGAAAATACCCTTTAAAATAATCTTGTCTGAACAATTCTGCCACTTGTGATGACTGATGGCGCCTTTAAAACAATGCCCAGGCCGTGGCTAAAGGGTAACTGGGTACTTGTAGTCTAGTCTCTAACGTTCAGGGCTTTAAATGTCAGTCACTGATCTGTGTTGATGTTGCAGTTAAGCTATCAATCTATTCCAAAACCTACCGTGATTCATGGAAAGAATAGTTTCACATCATTTCCCTTTAAAAGATTCATAAAAAAGTAATTGTACAGAGGTCAGAAGCCAAGATGCAGGAGGTGTGAAAAGGAAGGCTGGGTTCCAGAAAGTAGTGTCAAGGTGAAAATAATTGAGTATGAACTTTAGATCTTTTATCAGTAACCTCAGCTCAGGACAGAAGGCTTAATAATTAATTTTGGTTTTAGAAATGAAGTAGATTATTTATTTTAAAGAGAACACATAAGGCTTGTTCAATGCAAGTATAAAGGGGAATAAATCCTTCCAGGGTTCTTCTGTGATTATAGATCTTATCTTAATACCGAGAGCATTTTAATGGCTCTGATTTGTTTACTTTTGTGCAGCATAGTGTAAAGACATCAGCTTCTGAGTGTGGACTCTCTTTGACACACGAACTTTGGCCAAGGAACATGCCGAAGTGGTTCTCATTTCCCTGCGGTAATAACCAGGAATGAAATCCTGGCCCCACTGAAGTTAAAGGGTGTTTTGCGATTGTCTTCAATAGAGTCAAGGATTCACCCTAGATCTGAGAGAAATGGGATTTGATTTTTCAAGTTTTGTAAAAACTATTTTCTGATTTGAGTCCCCAGTGATTTAAATCTCCTTTTGAGCTTCAAGTTACAATCAACACAAAATTTTAAAGTGAAGCTTAGCCGAAGCATCAAATCTGGCCTGGTTTCAGGTGAAGCTACCATGCTCTCCACCCACAACTCCATGTTGAGCCAAGCTCACTGGAAACGAGGCCCCAGCTCACTCCAATCAAGACCCCATCTTGCTCCAAAAAATTGATGAACCTCAGAGAATCTCTCTGTGAACCTGCACCGTGTTGGTAACAAATCCTTAGAACAGGAGCCTTTTGGTTAAATACTTCCCTGATATTGGGTTTCATTACAAAAACAACACTGACTCACCAAAATAGTTAATCTTGGTGGCAGTCCTGTGATTTTCAACCAATCATTGCCTTCCTTGTAGACCTCCTACTTATCCTTTCTCTGTTACTCCACATACCACCAACAGCTTCAAATACAGAAGTCACCCTGGCTTGGAAGTGAGCCTTCTCTGAGACTGCCATGTCATGCGAGAGCGAGCCATCAGGGGCATGAAAATGCTTTGTAACATGTTCCCCACCATCCCCACAACATTTGTGTCCCCTTCACAGTATTCTCAGCCCAGAAACCTGAAAAGGCCTATAAGTCCTGACCCTCCCACAGGATTGCAAAACTCTAATATTTCCTAAGCCTTAGGGCAGCCTACCAAATGCAAAAAACTTTATCACCTTCCCTGTTATCTAACTCAGACCATTCCTGATACCCAGCTTCCTTCTGTTTAGCCTCCACAATAAGGAATCTCCAAGGCTAGAGGATTTGCAGCTAGAAACTGGAGCTTTTTATTTCTCTTGTGTCAATCCTTCCCCACCACTCTCCCTTAGATGGTCTCCTGCCCTAGACAGTGCTGTTCTGGTCCAGAAAAAGGAACATCCTCCAATCTTTTCTCTAGGCTTGTAATCATCAATTAGAATCAGATCCCCCAAAGAAGATGTCACCTCACTCAGGTGGCCACTTGCACATTCCTGGAATTCTGGACATTCAGGTACCCTCCAGGAATGGCATAGGCATACCCCTGCCAGTGTGGCCACGCCCCTTCCAGCATGACCTTGTATTCTAGGTCATGATGGCCAGGGCACATGATTTTGAAAAGCATGCCACCCCGCCTTCCCATCGCACGAACAGTGTATGTGAGGTCACACTGGCAGGGGCAGAGAGGTGTGCTATCCATTACAGCATCTGATACCAGACAAAACCATGTCTGGTTTTGTCTCAGAACTGTCTGGGAGACAAATATTACAAAAGCAGGACTGTGCGGTTTAAAACCAGATGAGTGGCCTAATGACACCTCATTTCTCCAAAACAATTAGCTGTAGCAAATGATGCAGCAGCAGGAAACCTTCTTACCCTACCACCTCTTCAGGAATCATGAACATCTTGTCAGCAATTCTCCCATGGCCTTTGAGCCCAGGAACTCTGATACTCTTAGTAACTCTTAATTTTACTCCTTGTTCAGTGAACTAGCAGCAGGGAAGACTCTTTTAGCATGGCAGGAGAAGGGCCTACATGGCTCAGAAGATTTATAATAATACAGAAACAGAGAAATTGCTATACTGGATCAGAACCAAGGTCCCTCTATCCAATATCCTGTCTCTGGCAGTGACCAGTACCAGATGCCTCAAAGGAAGATATAAGAAACCCAGCGTAGGCAGATGTGAGATAATCTGCCTCTTCAAATAAGGATGAAACTAGCGGTTCTCCAATGTTGTTCATAAATCAGACACGCTGTAAGAAGAAGTTCATTTTATGGAGTCACTTCTCTCCATCCAGTTTCCCACTGTGTGTTTCTTAAAATATTTCATAGGCACATGACCAGGAAATGCGCCATAAAACACTTATAAACCACATAGTCTGAGAACACTGCTCTAATCTAGGGCTTTCCTCCTTCAGGGCATTACTTCAAATCCAGCACAGGACTGTATGGAATGAAAGTTGTTAATTTCTTAGGCAGTTATGTTAAGTCACTTACTTTTTTCTTTTTAACTAAAAAGATGAAAAAATGGCATAGAGTAATGAAGGATGTCAATAAAAAACAGCAGTTCATGTTCTGCGTCAATTAAAATTGAAAACATACTACATACAAAGCCTATTCATGGGAGAATGTGTCTTAACCTGGTGCCATAATTATGCAGACAGATACAAACATTTCATGCACCATATGCTGTACTACGCTCTCATTACAGACGTTTGCCTCACGGCTGCTCTAATTTACACTGACTGGTAATCACTCCCAAGGTGATGTCAGGGCAGCTAGGGAGCTGTGGCAAACAGCATTTCAGTCACATGCCTCTAGTACTCCAATGCAGGCCCCCTATGAGGGATGCACCCAGGAAGTGGTTGCATAAAGCCAGCTATTCTGACTCTATTCCACTTTCTGATTTTCCCAATTAAGAGAATCAGCAGCAGCTCATTAGGACAGCTCAGTGACTTCTCTGTGCCATCACTATCCGTTCAATGGAAAGGGACCTATCTTGGCTGAGAATCTGACCCAGTGTATTTTAAATAGAGTGATGAAAATGTGCCACTAATTACTGGGATTTTCCCTCATGTTTCCTGTGCTGTATGTCACCACCTGTCTGTCTCAGCTCTGTTATCTTTTTATCTATAGACTTCAAAACTTATGTGAAGTGGCAGCAGCTGTGTACTGTAAATGTATGACCAGCTCTAAGCCATTTGATATGGCTGCTTCCTTCTTCCTCAATCTTGTACAGGTGCAAAATGACTGCATAATACCACAGATGAATCTCACAATTCATTACTTAAACTTTAACGGTACATGCTCTAAGCAATAATCCTTGAGAACAGTAGTTACTTACAGTAGATTAAGCAATTTACTGCAGTGTTTCAGTAAGCAGTAATTTTAAGTAGCACAATACTTTAAATGTTTTGTATAGAATATTCAAGGAACACCAGGAGATGGCCCTGTATTGCAATTTACTTCAAGATAATCTGACTTTTTAACACTCTACCCCACTGGGGGATATATGGGAGATGTCCCACAGAGCTTTTTACTATCCTGTCCATGATCCATCAACATGATTAGAGATTCTCCTGAATTCTCACTCTGGGTGCCTACACCCTAACTTTTTCTCTGTGGTTACATCTTTACAGTACATCTTATTCTTTCACCCCAAGCTGAACGGAATCCGGATTTGTGTTATTAGCAATGACTGTGTAAATTACAAGGCGATTTAGGTGTTAGCTCCGAAATCTATGTCCTGCCATTTTTCGCTTCTTTGTTCTTTAAATATTTTTTTTTCTATTCCTTTGTTGTTGCAGAGCCAACATGTTAACGATCATATGCGATTCTCAGGGCTGTGCTGACAAAACAGTGAAGCTAGTGCACAAACACTTCTTGGCATATGGTGCTGTTTAAGTTGAAGTCGTTCAACTGGAAATGAAGAAATAGTTCAGCTCCATAAGCATTCATGCTTTGCTGAGGGTGATACGTGTGATCGCGGTTTTGTGAACTGAACCCCCCTCATTTCACATAGACCAAGAGACAGTAATAATTTGGGGCATCACTAATCTAGGTCAAATTCAAACCAGAGGCCTAAGGGTGAAGAAAGGTCACTCTCCTTAAATCTATGCCACATTAATGTTAATGTCATCCAGCACACAGGGAAATATGCAAATAGAACAGAGTAAGATCAGATGGGAAAGAAATATTATTCAATAGATGGGAAAGAAGTATTATTGGATAGCTTCTAAGGGATGCTAGAAACAATGGAGCATAAAGCCAAAGAAAGGAAAAGCCATAGAAAAAGTTGTCCTTGACAGTGCCCCCCTTAAAGATAGGGACAAGGAAGAAACCTGTCTTGTGCCCTTAATGACTACAATGCTAAAAACCCTTATGGCTCCCCTTTACCTGATCACAGATCAACTCCCATTTCTTCTCATTGTCATACTGCCGAAGTAACCTGGCTTTGTCGGGTGGCAAGTTCATTGCATTCTGTGGAGAAAGAAAAAACAAATGTAAGAGACTGCAACAGGCTTAGCACTGAGAGAGGTCAGACATGAGCAAACCAAGACAACGTGACTGTGGTGATTTAATGGTATTATTTGAATTCCTTATGGCACACTTAATCACATTCCACAGAGGCCCTTTAAACCTCAGCCATGGAGCTTTGTCTGAAGAGGCAGGAGGAGACAGTGCACTGCTTTTTAAAGGCATTATTTCTTTCAAAGGCATAATACTTCCTGGTGTTGGAAGAAGCATGGCACAGATGGGGTCTTGTTCTCCCAGCCCAGCTATCCTGAAGTGCAGGATTGCACAGGGCCATGTTACTAGTGCAAAAAGCACTAGCTTCCCAGCACACATGCACCTTGCACCATCTCCTTGACAGAACAAGGAGTAATGGTCTCAAGTTGCAGTGGGGGAGATTTAGGTTGGATATTAGGAAAAACTTTTTCACTACGAGGGTGGTGAAACACTGGAATGCATTACCTAGGGAGGTGGTGGAATCTCCTTCCCTAGAACTTTTTAAGGTCAGGCTTGACAAAGCACTGGCTGGGATGATTTAGTCGGGGATCGGTCCTGCTTTGAGCAGGGGGTTGGACTAGATGACTTCCTGAGGTCCCTTCCAACCCTGATATTCTATGATTCTATCTCCCCAATCCCGCACACTGGCAAAGGGGAAGGCGCAATTTATCCCCACACTGGGAGATTTCAAAAGGCTTGTTTTGTAAGAAAGATCTTGAAATGCCATTGAAACGATATTTTATTTGAACAGCAGGACAATATTTGGGTTTTAAAATGTCTCTGCGTGCAACCTTAACTAGATAATTTATATCCTGCAGATATGAGCACTGTCCATAGTGATATAGCACCATTCACATAAAGAAAATATAATGAACTAGAAACCATGGCTGACAACCTGCAATAAAGATTAAGAGTGTATGGAAAAGGTGCAGGGTAGACTAAGCCTATCATCATCACCTCCTTTGATGGTAAAAAAAATGTCCTTTGATATCTATTTGTTAGGTATTGGTTGAGGCTGATTCACAGAAGTACAATTACTAAGTACATTTACTCAGTATTCTGCATCAGCACAGGGACTGCAATGGATGCCAGCATCAAACGGCTTTAAATCATCCAGGAGTGAAGCAGTAAGACAATATGTTGGCAAACAGATAACAAAACATTCAGCCCCTGAGCTGTACAATTTCACAATTTATGACTTTATCAAACCTCCCATTATACTGAAACAAACCTATCCTTAGGATTCCTCAAAACACCCTCCAGAGTCTGCATTCTGCCCTTAGTTATGCCTGTGAAGCCCCACTGACGTCACTGTCGCTGGAGAACCATAACTGAGGGCAGAGTTCAGAAGGCAGGATTGTGTAAGTTGCTGTAACTCAAGGAAAAGTAGCTGCCAAAGCCAGCTGAGACTGCCAGGTGCAATTTCCTGAACGCTATATGGCAAGCTATATGCTGAAAACTTAAATGAGCCCTAGCAACGGCAGGCTAAGGACTAATGGCAGAGTGTGTCTTTAATAGCCACATATGAATACAAGCTGGAGTGCAACTTCAGTGATCTCTTAAATTGGAGTTGAAATGCACCTTGAGCATAATCTAACAATTGTACTTACATCTAAATGGGCTCAATGATCCATAGCTAAACTGCTTAAGAAAAGCGGGCATGTAGCTTTCATATCCATGTACCAAGCCTAATCCAAGGAATTCAGACTGCGATCCTCTTAGAACAAGCATTGCGTAGTCTGTATGATTGGACAGCGTCCAGCGCACACAGCTGGCAGTCAATTAACAACAACTGTAAGGGTTACATGCAAAATATTAATACCTCATGCTAATGTATTTAGAGAGGACAGCTAGACAAGAAAGCTTAACTTGCAATGGTCTGTGGATCAATATATCTGACAAAGATTTCTTAGGTCCTTTCTCCCTGTCTCATCATTACATTCCTGTCAAAGGAAAGCTGCTTTCACAACTTACGTATATCAAGTGCTGATTCCTTCTTGCCTACCACATCACAGTAACATAACATTACCTTCTGCATCATGATAAGGACTTTTTCTCTTACGTTTTCATAGCAGATTGTATGACTTGCCCTTTTTACAGTAATTACAGTATCTGATTCACTGTACTGAAATAGTGTAACTTTGCTAGCATTACTGTTCTGTACCTACCTCTTCCAGTCTACCAAACAGCACGTCTACAGTTACCCTGCTTATTAAGTCTCCAGTTTAGCAATCTGTAACACCTGAGGTGTAAGGTTCCCACCTCTTGTCTTCCCCAGTACTTGTAAGACCTTATCAAACTCCTCCGCACCCCTGGATTCTGAGAGTCAGCCAGCACCTTTGCTAAAAGCAGTGAAAGCACATGCAGAAAGAGTGACTAATTCCCTTAACTTTTCCATTCAAGTTAAATGTGATTGGAAGTTTCTCTGATTACTGGAAATGCTCTGGCTACCTGACAGACACCCCTTGTTCTGTTTTACCCTTTATGTGATCTAGATAGAACCACTGATAAGAGTGAAAGAAACGTCTGCTTGGTTCATCCAATCAGAGATTCTATATTTTGTAGATGTACTTACTATCAGTCTCACAAATGACTTACCTAGTCCCATATTGGGTGAGAAAGCCTCCCTTGAGAGTCCATTACACTGTTCTGCTATAGCAAACCCTTTTCTTCCCTTAACCTGTGGCCATTGCTCCTTGTCTTATCTTTCTTCATATTGTTACCTTGATGATTTTATTTCCCCATGATTCTACTCTTCTCTCATATATCTTATCCTCCAATTCACATATCATTTTATTGCTCTTCTTGATATTTTCTCTAAGTTATTTTAAAATATCTTTTCTACATCAAAATTACATTTCAAGACTACGAATGGCTGCAAAGTTAGGCAAAGAATCACTATTACGTGCAACCATACCACGTCAGGCTGTGATGCGATTAGATCTAATCAGCTCTTCAGGCCAGACTGATACTTGGATAGGAAACCTGCCTGGAAAACCCAGGCACTAAAGGACGTTGAGCTGGCAATTCAGCAGACAACACTTTTGCCTGTGAGTGGGAACTCAATCATGGCCATCCCATGGCATGGGGAGAGGAGTTGAGATGCTGTCTTTTGGAGAGTTGCCATTAAAGATCCCCTCTCCCTTTTGGTATTTGCAGGAATGTCAACCCTGGTATCTTGGCCAAATTCCTATGTGGTACTGACATTCTGCCCACTTCCAATCCCCTTGTAATTTCTGTTGGACATGGTATTCTTCACTCTGTCTCCTAAACTGCTGTGTGTTATTACTATGTGTTTTCAAACACTTACTACATTTCACTCTAGAGATTACTGCACCACACTAGAAGGTAAAGTGATTCCTCGAGTCCTTCTCTGCAGTCAGGACCAAATCTTCCTCACCTTCTTCAGATGAGAGTGAGGTGAGGCTGACTAGCAAACTGCGTAAGCAGCTGTTTATGATTAGTACATCTCATTTAGGAAAAAGGTTTTAAGCAGCTTTGAGATCTGTTTACATGAAAGTCGCTGTCGGCTGGTGAGCAGAACCACGAGTAAGGGAAGCTGAATAACATGCTCACCAGCAGTAGTTTCAATTCCTTTGCATGGGCTTTCTCTTACTGATTCATAAACAAAGGATTCCAAACAAAAACAAGCTGCTCACAACAGTGGGTCCCAACTGTCAGAGACAGTTCCAGCTTCTTAGCCAGCTGGAAAAGGAAAGACAACTCTCCCCTTAATTAGCCCGCACCACAGCCCTAGCTACCTTTCTATCCCTTCTCCTGATCACCGTTGTGACAGGCAGGGAAAGGCATGCTTTGGAGCTAGTGCGACACCTTTCTACTTTGACACAGACACTATTTAAAGGCAAGTTCTTTACCATTATCTCTTCTGCTTTATATGTGAATCATCATGAAAATAGCAAGGGCTTTCTTCACAAATGCATCAAATTGCACTGCTTTAATGGAGACTGTTACCAACTCTCATTCCACATAATCTCAGACTCACTGCTTTCCAGATAGCCCTCTCCCAGGCTTCTATCTTACTCCCTCCCCCTATGTTTGGGGACTCCATTTGTTATGACAGGTCTACACTACAGACCTATACAGGTATAACTACATTGCTCAGGGGAGTGAAAAATTCACCCCCGTGAGTGACATCATTATCCCGACTTAACCTCCCGTGTAGACAGCGCTATGTCAGCAGGAGAGCTTCTCCCATCAACATAGCTACTGCCTCTCCGGGAGGTGAATTAACTATACCGACGGGAAAAGCTCTCCTGTCGGCATACAAGTGTCTTTACTAAAGTGCTACAACAGTGCAGCTGCACCAATAAAGCGCTGTACGTGAAGACAGGCCTTTAAATCAAATCTTACTACAGAGAACTAAACTAATCTTTCCTGCTCCCTCTGAAGTTCAGTTCTGCTCTCCTGCTCTTTCTTTGAGTACTTTGAGCAAATTCTGACCTTGATTGATTTATCCCTCTCTCTAGATTGTTAATGAATGTATTAAATAATAGTCATCCAAATGCTGCCCTCTGCAGCACCCCAGCTGATACTGTTCTGCACTTGGAAGTCTTTCCATAAATAACTGATCCCTATTTCCTGTTAGACAACCAATTTCTAATACATGTTATGGCATTTTTATCTAATTGGCAGCAATTCAATTCCTTTACAAGTTTATTGGGTGGCACTATATCAAATCTCTTCCTGAAATCCAAATGCACTATATCCATTGCATATCTTTTATGTACTAAATCAGTAATTACAGCAAAGAAGGGTAATAAATTGGATTGGCATGACCCTATAACTTGCAGTAATTGTGACTGTATTAATAATTAACATGAATGAAGAGTCTGTATTTCGGACCCTTTTTCTGTTCCTTATGGTTAAGTGGAATGACTCACATAAGGCTGCTGGTCATTTCCTCTTTTTCTAACCACTATGAATTTCACAAACATCAGCATCACTTTTCAGCTCAGTCAGAGGACTGCGTGCTTCATTATGGTTTGGGTTATTTCACTTTCCATTTTTATCCCCAAATTAAAATCTATGATCTCATCATTATTGCATCAGTAACTATCCTATTCATGGTAAAATCTAAACTAAACCTGACTCTTAGCACCCCTGTGTTTGCCTTCTCTGTTACAGTCACCTCATCTCATTCAATCATTTCACAGAATCGCGATACAGTCCCTGGGTCTGATTTTCCATCGTCCTACACTGTGTGTAATCATTAACACCAGCCCAAAGTGGATATGCAATGCTACTAAATCAGACTGATGGTGTTTTACACCTACTTTACACTCGTTTTGCGCAGCTGTAAGTTACTACACAGGCAGCAGTGCAATGGAGAATCAGGTCCTGATAGTATCTAACAGCAGCTGTTTTTTACTTTCACCTTTCTATCAACATGATGATATCTTGCCTTTACAGAGCGTCATGAAATAAAAAGCTTTGTGGAGATCACCTGCTGCTATGCAGAGAAGAGCATAGGCCTGCTTTATAATCAAAGTACTTGGATTGCCTTTCGAATGACATAACATCAGCTCATCCGACTGTATTTGATCATTCCGCTTTACCATGCACTTTCTTATTCATCAAGGGAGACTAGAGGTACTCGTCCACTGACTGAAACTGTAAAACTGAATACCATTAATTGAGCGTCTGCTCCTGTGAAGGACCAGTGTGTTCTTTCTCCATTCGTTTTCTCCAAAAGGTTCATGGCAGTATAAAGTTCATCCTTTCTCTAAGGTCACATGTTCAAGTCATCTATATTCAAAAGTGTTTTTAGAATCAATAAAAAGGCAAACCACAATATTTTTTTCTCCACATCTGAAAAAGCAATGTGAAATTTGTATACCCTGTATCTTGAGATGGTGGATGAGATTTCTGATTCCCCAAATACACCTACAAACAGAACCCTGGAACATAACACTTTCAAATAGCTGCAACTGGATCCCATACTGCATAGAGCTGCCTTCAAGGTCTGGCTTGCCAATCATATTTTGGCTCCCAAAACACATAACTTCTCTTTTTCCCCATAAATTCCAAAATTATTCATGTCTATTGCTAAGTGCCAAATAATGTAGGTAAGGTTTCTATTTCGTTTACTCTAGATTCACAGTATAAAAACCAGAACTTAACTTAATTAAATCAGCAGATGGAAAACTGGGGGCGAATGCTAGGAAATCTACTAAGTATGGAAATGCTGAAGAGTTAAAAATAAAACCAATAGCACATCATAGAAATATGCATTATTTAGCCTATGAAACTAACCTCAATTATATCCAAATTGTCACTGCAATGTGAGTCCAGATGATTTGGTAACAGCACTGCATACTAAGTGTTGTCAAGATTTAGTCTCATTCCAGTCAAATATATTTCATACAATACAGCTTTCACTTGACTATTCCACAATGGTTTCATGTTTCAACATGACCGTGGTAAACCGAGCAACATTCAAAAGGAACAAAAGGATCCAGTGCCTGACTAGCTTTGTTTCAGCTTTGTATCCATGTGGCTCCGTTCCAGCTTTTACACCAGAACCCAGGGCACTGTATCCTGAACAGCAGTCTCCAGAGGCATTTTGCCTGCCCAAGTCACAATATCCCTACCAGCCATGATCAGAGGCAATGTAACCCCTTGAAAGGAGGTTACATGTGCTCCATTTGCACTTGATCTCCTCTGCAGGCTGGTATCCATGGTCCCACCCCAACTTGCCACTTTTGTGGTGCTAGACTGTTGTTCCTAGGGCTGTTGGAGCTATACCACCTCTGTCCCTGAAAGCTTGCAGTGCCAGGGCCAAGATTGAGCTCAGATGTTCAGATACTACAATGATGAATTCAATATAAATGCTGAGACAGACAGACTGACTGTCCCTTGTGCATCTGTGTAAGACAGAGGGAGTATTTCTTGTTCTCTCTTTGCTTCTGATCCTCCTGCACAGGCGCAAAGCTATCCACAATCTATCCCTGAATCGAGAACACAATAACAAAAAACAAACTTCCTGAATACTTTTTATTGTTCCACAATCTTGTGGCTGCATTCAAAGGGATTACTTTATTGTGTTGCATAAAAGACCAGATGGCAGCTTGGGCTGGTAAAGCCCTGTGGTCCTTGTTTTCAGAATCATGGTTCAAGGCCAGGCTGAGGTGTTCATTCTTTGTTCTTTACCAAGGCATTGTTAGCAGCTGTGGCAAGTGACAAAGGCTAATTTTGTGATGAGCACAAGGATATAAAAGTGACCTTCCTTCAGTCATGTTGTGATCTACATTAGTGTCCAGTTCCTTTCCTGAACTACAAAAAAGCTGCTGCAAAACAGGACTTACTTTTTCTCACTCCTTCAAGACCAAAACAGTATGTTAAAATTAATACAACATGAGCCACTGAGAGGCAACAGGAAATAACTACAGTTAAGAACAAAAAACAAGCTATTTTCCAGCAGCAGAGCACACCTAAATTTTCTGTCCGCAGATTTCTAGGAAACAGGCTCTAGGGTGTGTATCCTTCAACTGTGTGCACTGGACTCTGCTGTGCTTTCTCTTCACGTCCATTCCCTGCACTCCTAAACTGGCTAAGCCTGGATGGCAGGCCAGGGGGACATGACCCCAGCTGGCTGAACTTAGTACACCCACTCAATATGTTCTGGATGTCAACACTTTCTGTTTTCTACAAAGCAGTGTTATCCTTCTCCGGGAAGGCTATAAGCATCTGGAAGAGAGCCAAAATACTAGAGTAGCCATCTAATCTCAGCATTTTAAAGTCCACCCACTCAGAAAGAGTAAAGCTCACGAAAACTAATGTAAACAGAGCTTCATTGCTAAGGACTAAACTCCTCTGTAACATGAGGTAACACAAGGGGATTCATTTAGTTCTCCAGTTTAAAACAAAATAAAGTTTATCTGTAGATTGACTGAACTGATTCAGCTTTTTGCATCCTTTTGTCCTCCAAGAGTTTTCATAGAAATTCAGTTACAAGTGTAAATCACCCACAGTTCCATGCTGGAAGATGGTCACTACCCAAATCCCTTTTAGAAGAGGGGGGTATCTATTCCCACCCCTGCCATTTTAGTTCAGAGTTGGATCCCTAAAGAACCTATTTTCCATTTCCACTTACAGGACTGAAATCTCTCAAGAACAGCTCCCAAGATTTCAGAACAACTCCATCTGAATTCTAGTGCTGATTCAGCCTTGAACCTGAACTTTGTGCATCCCAAAGGCAGCCTCCTCAGCCCATCTGCATTCAGAGCTAACATGAAGGTCCCTGCCAAGGTATTTTGAAACATTCCGAACATCTGATTTTACAAACTGTTGTTTAGAAAAATTCTCTGGAAACCTGAAATTGAAATCTGTTTCCTCACTGTTATTTCCTCTTCTTCTCACATGCATGCTAAATGTCATATCTTTCCATTAATGGGAAGTTCTACTGAAAAAAATTAAGGCACAATATGCCTCTGATTTAGTCTGGGAGGATAATTCTCATTGCTAGATACCTTCCATTCTTTAGCAAAAGCATGGAACAGCTTGATGATGAACAGCATGGAATTATATAGATAAAAAACGATGGGTCAGTTTTGGGCCTTGACAGTGTCTCTTTAAACTTGGTAAAAATAAATCCCTATTCAAGTTATAATATATGCAAACTACATCATCACCTAGATCCTCATTGACTGGCTAATCAGACATTTAAATTTTCACTCTCATTTTCCATTAAAAACCATATAGCCAGCGTGACATCAATAGTAAATAGTAATAATTCACCAGTTAAAAGGGATCGAGTTGATATAAGGAGCTAAGAAGTTCCATTGTGTATCATATAACATCATAATATATTGTGCTATCAGTTTCTCAGATTGCAGTTTAAAAATATCTTTCTCTTTTTGAGGAAAAAAATTGGATTTTCAATTATTCTCTGCAGCTTGAAAACCAACTGCAAACTTTTCATCCAGAGACCTTGGATGTTAAGTTTCCAAGCCATAGGTGGGCTAAATTCTGCCGTATCTTCAACCTATGCAATTTTAGATAGGGCAGATTTAACACTTGTGTATCTGGGAATACAAGGAAGGGTCACATCATTATACCAACTATTTTTAGGGGGACTTTCTCATTGATTTGTATGGGGAATTCTGCTTTAAAAAGTTATGGGATAATATGGCCCAATGTTTTAGTACACATTAGTCTCATTAGCTGCCTCTTCATCTAGGAAATCTGTTGGCAGCAGTACATCAGAGGAACACAACATTAACACATTTGGGGTTTACATCATGAGCAAAATCCACACCTCAGATCCACACAGATTTCAATTCTGATAATTTTGTTCTTTCTACATGTATGACATTCCCAAACGGAGAGCAGACTGTTGGAGTGGGGCTCTTCCAGGGGAATCTAAGAGCAGATCTCACTATTTTTGCCTAGCATATCTCACTATTTAGATTATATTAAGTCTATTTGATTAGCAAAATAGATCGTCAAACATATGTATGACTATACTATATATATAGTATACACTATATACTGTACATATATATATAGCTGACAGTCTAATCAGTTCCAGTGTCCATAAATAATGGCCTCATAATGGGAAGTCTTTTACTTTTTGATGGATTTGGTGGTTTGCTTGCTTGTCCCATGGACAAAGAAAATCGTTGTTTTAAAAGTGTATTCGACTGCAGCCTCTTATACATAAAAATGCACAAATGTATTAGTGGGATATATAAGCACAGGTTCAGTATTATGCAGAGAAAATGTGCAAAAAGGCTAATCTTCTGAACCTCACTTCCTTCCTAAACAAATTGGTGTTGCTATAGACCTGCCAGCTTTCACACCTAAGATATCAGACTGTCTCCCTGCATGGAGGAGAATTTCACAGAAAGGTTCCTTCTTGCTATCAGCACTTAAGGAATCACTTTTATGTTTCAATGAAAGAAAAAGGGGCCAGGACTGGTAAAGCTCTAAACTCTCCTGAATGCTGGGACTGTAAAAATGTCTATATTCAAATAATCACTGACTTACTGACATTGAGGTGAAGTATCACAGTGGGTTAAAGCACCAAGGAGACAGGGTAACAAATTAAAAGCAGTTGGATGGATTCATTCTAGTTTGTATCAGAGAACTTCCACACAGTTCAGTAGCATTTTTCAGTCTTGCTTAAGGGAGGCCCCAGGACTGGAGCAGCATATGTGAAGTTCAAAACTGAGCTGTATCAGCAGCAGAGCTGTACAAAGGAAGCTTGCAAAAACATGCCTGCACTCGGGTTATCTCATTTATTAGTCCCTGATTTTCATATAAATGAAAAGTCTCAACAAAAATTTAAAACCAAATAAACACAGTAATGAAAAAATATGTAACTAAAAATATAAGTATCTCTTCTGAAGTGCAATAAACTGCTGCTCTCATTAGTCATTAAGTTTTATCATTTTGAAAGAAACCTTCTTTAATAAATCATATAATCCCATTTCTTTTCCAGGAATTATATTAATATATAACCAGCAAACATGATAGAGAGGTATTAATCAATTACTCCTCCTGAAAGGTCCTAATGCATTGCTAAGTCATCTTTAGTAGTTACCCTAAAATATTAGAGATGATATTGCAAGTCCTTTAGGGAGTGTGTTCGAGTGAAAGGATTTGCACACACACACTCACACACTGTACCTACAACTGACAAAATCAAGATTAAATGTCAGAGCTGACAGACACTATCAGAACTGCACGTCATTAAGGAGTGCATGAGCAGCAAGAAGGTTTTCCCACCTAAAATTGTGATTGAGAGCAACCACTGCTAATTCCTCACCATGACAGGACAGAATAATCTACATTCCAAGGGCCTAATTCTCATCCCACTTCACACCACTGTGACTCCATTGACTTCAATGGAATTATTCCTCATCTGCACCAGTGTTAGCGAAAGAAGAATCAGGTGCTTGGGATTTTCACTATCATTTTAACAGTCAATTTTGAAAAAGAACTGTTTGCTTGGACCTTGTAAACTAGATTCAGATTTTCAATGTCAAAGCTTTGCCCCTTATTCCAAAAATTGCATATCTGCAAGGGCTCCCTATCACTACCTGGTATTTCTTAATATGAGGTTATTTCTCCATATCGTCAGTGTAACTTCTCAATGCCTTACCGTTGGTATTGAGAATGGTATTGTCTGTTGAATTTTATCTCCATATCTTTGGTTTTTATCCTCAGTGTCTGCAATGATGTTCTACACTAGACTCTTTTCATCTTCATCTGCATTGCAGTCATTGTAGCCTGAATCATTTTAAGCTTTTATTAATATCTGGTGAGTTCTTACAAAGTAAATCCAGCATTACTTCATAAGTCAAATCCGTACTTCCCAACTATGTGAAACTGAACAAAGCAAGCCTCCTTCCTGGCTAGTGAAAACCTGAAAGCAACATACAGGCTCTTTAGTGGATCCAGGTTTATTTTTTGGCATTAAATCAGTCTTCTCAGAAACTAGAATCAGAAGAAACTAATCAAAGGCACCAAATTGCAAAAATAACAAACGCAGTATGGAAAGCAGTATGTGTGAGCAGTTGCGTGTATACAGTATGTGTATATTGACTTCAACATTGTTCATTTTCAAGTATATGGATTTTTATTTGTAAATGTTCCTTTAAACTTTCCTTTTATCAGTGAATTTAGTGTGTATGAAAAGAGGCAGATTTACAACACTAGAGACTGAAATCCTCTCTTCACAGAACAGGTGAGGCCTGACCATCTGCAGTTCATGCTTCCATTCACTGCTCCAATCCTAGTCCAGAGGGACCTCCTTTAAGGTTTGAGCAACCAATTCAGCCTCCTGTCTATTCAGTCTTTGACTTCTTTAATGAGATTGCCTTGATGGTGTCAGTTGAGGCAGTGGCTTTGTGATGCGACACCAGTCCTCTAGGAACTAAAGTCAGACCTCCTAGCTCAAATGATGTAGGCTACTTGTAGCTGGTATCAACTTTCAGTTACTCCTGATCTGGTCTGCACTTGAACTGGTGACCTAGTGGGAAAGACTCTCCTATTCCTTTACCAGCTCCCTGAACTAGTCAATCCCCTATTAAATGTTTTATCTGCAACTGTGACATCTGCCACTCCCACACCAATTATATAACTGCTCTTTAAGGGGACTGCAATGTAGATTCCCAAGAGACTTTTCTCCCTCCTGTCATACACCTGCATAGCTCCCACTGATGTTTAATATAAACTGTAAGGGAACAACTGACCCCCAATATTTTACAAAATTTAACATTTGGAGAGCGCTCTTCATTCTAAATGACCACAAAGCACTGTGCAAAATAAATAAATATATCAACCATTTCACCCATTGCCAAAATGCAGCCAGTATGGCAGCTATTCAAGGTCCAATCCTTTCACTGGATTAATGGCAAACATCGATTTGACTTCAGTGGGTGTGAGACTGGGCCCTAAATTGCAGACCAACATTTCAGTCAGGTGTTTTCCAATGTGAGGCTATCTAATATGGAAGTTTGATAAACCTATTGTTTTTTGTTGTTGGTTTGTTGTGTGATTTTTAACTCCTATGAATCTAAGATTCCAATATTTATAAAGAGCCTGGGGACAGGAAAGCATCCTGATCATATTGTTTCCAGCACATCAGTCAGATGCCAGAAATGTGCAAACAATGGGGGTCACTCCAAGACCAGTGAGCATACTTTGCATGTGTGACGTGGACTGATATAACTGAACCGTGGAAAATGAAAAGTCAATAAGCTAGAATATTGTGGACTGAGAAAGAAGCCAAAGTTCCCTTCTCCACAGTGTGAACTCTAAGATCTTTGTCGCGATGCACATTCACAGCTGATATGGAGAGGCAGCTCAGGTCACTCTTGCCATAACTACTGCATTGTCAATATTCCCGCTCTGATCCCCCCCAATAGTAGCATGTCTCGCTCTCGCTCTCTCTCTCTCTCTGACAGAAAGGTACCTGCCTACCTGTGATATAATTTTGTAACAATGTAATATCGGTTTTACCCTCCTCCCTGAGGCTGATAGCCCTAGAGACTGCAGTGAAAGTACATCACAACCCCACCACATGTGCCTCAGCCCTGCTCTGGGGGAACCACACGTGGAGAGGAGAGGAGAATCTTTTCTGAGATTTCTATCAAACACGTCAGTGCCAAATATAGTTGGGTTTTTTCAGATGTGGAACTCTCTCTCTCTCTCTCTCTCAGTTGAGAAGTACCTTGAGAATCCCAAACTCACTTCATACAAGCCACCAGATGGCAATAGCATTTGGTCACCTCTGAACTGCACTGAGTTGAGCCGGTGACCTAGATGTGAAAGCCTCTTTATTCCATTCCCATTACTGTCCCCTACTGTGATAATTTCTAAGTAAAACAGCTCTCATTTACCCGGGTAGGGGGACAAGGAAAAAGCCTGTACAATTAGCATCAACATCTGCCTACTAAAGTAACCCCGGATATTCTTGCAAGCAATTAAATTTAACTTAACCTTCTGTACTACTTGACTTTGCAATCCCTGACCCAGTGTTTTTATTTAGAAAACCTAAAGGCAACTGTAGGAATTCTAAAAGTTTGTTAACTTTATGCAGCGTTCGTAATAGCCTGAAATTAATGTACACATTGCCCTAATCCTTTTTTTTAAAACTGGTCTTTGATCTAAAACTGATGCTATCAGTGTATGAGTTCTCTCCCCTCTTAACCATGCTCTGATTTTCTGTAAGGAACGGATTAAAAACAGCGTAATCAACCCCTCTTTTACATTCAATGACTTGTTGACAACTGAGTCTTTAGTTTTTCAGAACATACTTTATACACTAGGTCAAAGCCTGAGGCTGAAATCTGAAATATACTAATACAAAGGTCAAAGGGCTTTTAGCTTGAGTTTAGCAGAACACCCGCGATACAAAGGAAAGAGTGATGATATGAAGTAAAGAGTGACAAGTTGCTACTGTATGAAAAACTGCTGCACTGTGGTCCACCACCAGCTCCTCATTCCAACTGCATGTGGACAAGCTCGTTAGTATAGCTTGCGGTTTCCACATAAATCACATGACTGCTTCATTGTCCAGCAAGCTAGAAGACAGCTTTGTATTTCTCCTTTATTTAATTTTCTCATGATGCTTCAAAATAATTTACACAACTGTCTCTGAAAAGAAGTGACAATGAGGATGCAGCTAGAGATCTGGGTTTTCACAAACACAACAGGACCAGTAAGTGATTGAGAGCCTGAAATTAACAACTGTTTTCATTGCTGAGAAACAAATATTATCACAGACATTCTTTGGAGACTCCAAAAGGAATCAGTAGCATCACAGCTGTCGTGTGTGCCTCCTATCCCTCCATGTTTGTTTTTTCAGAGAGGTAAAAGTACAAGCACCTGTGATTCAGAAAACACGTTAGGTTTAAAATACCTGACCTATGAGGAAAGGCTGAAAAAACTGGGTGTACTTAGTTTTGAGAAAGGACGACTATGGGGGGACCTGATAAACAGTCTTCAATATGTTAAGGGCTGTAATAAAGAGGATGGGGATCAATTGTTCTCCATGTCCACTGAACGGCAAGAAGCAACAGGGCTTAATCTGCAGTAAGAGACATTTAGGTTAGGTATTAGGAAAAGCCTTCTAACTATAAGGATAGTTAAGCTCGAGAATACACTTCCAAGGGAGGTTGTGGAATCCCCATCAATGGGGGTTTTTAAGAACAGGTTGGAAACATAATTGCCAGGGATGGTCTAAGTTTATTTGGTCCTGCCCCAGCGCATGGGGCTGGACATGATGACTTCTCGAGTTCCCTTCCAGCCCTACATTTCTATGGTTCTAAGTGTACACTACGATGCCAGCAAGAATGACTACAACTCTGTGAATAAATGTAATATTTTTTCTGCGGCTTTCAAAACCAGCTTTCAAAAATTTTTCTGCAGCTTTGAATTTTATATCCCTGCATTGAAGGGAGCAGAGTTAAAGGTGTACTGAGTTGGGCTACTGCCTGAAGTGCCTCAGTAGCAGGGCACTGGAATTGGGGTTGGAAATAAATATTAAAAATATAAATATAAATATAAAAATACTTAACTTCAAAGCTCTTTACAAACGTTAATCCCCACAACACCCACAGGTAGAGTAAGTATTATTTTCAGCATTTTACAGGTGGAGACACTGAGGCAGAGATTAAGAAACATGGCCAAAACCACAGGAGTGAGTGGGAAAGGTAGGATTACAGAATCCAGGTGTTTCTAGTTCCTGTCCTGTGTTCAGATCACCTAGACCACCACTCACTCGTGAGAGGAATTTCCCAATGGAAGAATAATATTTGAAAGTGAGTTCTTTTGAAAATCTACCAAAAAAAAAAAAAAGAAAGAAAAGAAGTACTTGTGGCACCTTAGAGACTAACAAATTTATTTGAGCATAAGCTTTCATTAGCTACAGCTCAATTCATCGGATGCATGCAGTGGAAAATACAGTGGGGAGATTTTATATACACAGAGAACATGAAACAGTGAAACCGTGAAACCTTTCAGAGTAGCAGCCGTGTTAGTCTGTATCTGCAAAAAGAAAAGGAGTACTTGTGGCACCTTAGAGACTAACACATTTATTTGAGCATAAGCTTTCGTGAGCTACATCTTACTTCATCGATGCATCCGATGAAGTGAGCTGTAGCTCACGAAAGCTTATGCTCATATAAATTTGTTAGTCTCTAAGGTGCCACAAGTCCTCCTTTTCTTTTTTCTGAAACCTTTGAAAATCTAGGTACTTATTGTGGTGCCTAAATTGGCAGCTGAGCTATTTTGAAAATCTGGACCGAGGCTTCTAAATGCTCATGTCTAAAATCTCTTAGAATGCTGTTTGATGAAGACAAAAAACTGTTTCCAATTCAACAGAAAAGGAAACACATCACGGGAGATGTGAAAAAGAGAATTCATAATGGATTTTCCACATTTCCGTATTTTGTCTAGGATTTTACCTTGCTTGCATAGCGCTAGCTAAACAGAAGGCGCACTATTGGTTACAAAGTGTTTGTCTAAAACTGCTTTCTATTTAGTAAATGCAAAAATTGTCACTATGAACCACATCTATAGTGGTGCTGCACACTGGAAACTCCTTTTAACTTCAATGGCTGCCTCTTGAGCTCAGCACTTCACAGGATTTGTCTGTAGGGTTGCTCTCTATTATGCGATGATAACAGTGTAGAGAATATAACTTCAGCTTTTTCAGGCTGGATATAATCAGTGAGAAATATCCACTGCAAATTTGCATTGTTATCTCAGAACAGAAATCTCTCTCTTCAACTTTGTTTTCTGATCCTGCAACTGGATCTATACAGGTGGATGGATCTTTACACAAAGTTCAATCAGCACAGATGATCACGTGACTGAAGGCAACTGGAGTTTTGCCATTATCGTCAATGGGGAGCAGGGCCATAACTTGAACATGGTGCCCAGACTGTATAGCTCTGGCCCTGGCAATGGCAGTTTATACTACTGACTAGTAACACTGCTCTTAGGTTCTCTCTCTTATTACATTGAGAGCAGTAAGCAAAAGCATATTAAGTTTGCTGCTGCTGGGAAGTGAAGATCCCTCTGACATTTGTTTTCCGAAGTTTCATCTGTGGAAAGTCTTGAACATTTTGGTGGTCGATGATTATTCCTACCACATCGCTGTTTATTCCATTCAAAAGTTAAGACTCAGCCTACTATATTTCAGATTTTAGAACTGCTGAAGCCTCACTAATTCACTGATTAAAAGAAAGCTTCAAAGCCCCATTTCATTTTCAGTTCAGTAGCTGAATTGCCCATTCTAAATAATCACTCCAAGTAAACCTCACAGTTTTATTAAGTCATTCAAATGAACTCTCTCCTGATAAGGCAAACCACATAATCCAAAATTAAAGGCATTTTAGTGAACATCTGAGAAAGAGAAGCAAAGTATCCCAAGAAATCAAAGATGTAAACCAAAATGTTTGTGGCTCAGTCAGCACAGAGAGTTTTGATTAGTCCTCATGATCTCAACAGCTTTTAGCCAATAGTTCACACCCACTGTTCTTTCACAAAATTGCATTAGCACTGAAAGCAACAGCAGTCCCAGCTCTCTGCCAATGCAAGATGTTTCCTTGGCTTGTGGAGCAGACCAGCTCTTATTGACCATGATCCCAAAACAACTGTAATGCAAAACATCCCTCTAGCTAGACTCCAGTTCACACTTTAGCAGCAAGAGAGATCATAAATTCAGTGTATTTCCTCCTAGAGAAGGATAGTCTCTTCACCAGATGTTCATTGATGATGGTTTTCCTCATTAGAAACCAGGATCAGGGATGAAAACCCATCAGTGTCAGCTTTGTAATTCATTCAAGAAGGTCGAAGAATTAAAACTGGAACAGCCAATGGCCTCATCCCAAACCCCCGAACTGAATTGCAACCACTGACCCCTCTTCCCCGTCCATGATCTTAAAAATAGGGAGATTTCTTAAGGCAGATAGAGTCAAAACATTAAGGATGCAAATAGAGATCGCTATGTGAAATGGTTTAGAACACAAACTGTGGGCAGTTTGCAAAGAAGACAGTATTGTTCTGAGTACATTGTATGAGAATGAGAAATGGCAACAGTGTAGCATTAGAGATTTTTTTTATTTTTGACACAGCCATGCATTGTTTGACACACTGTTTATTGTAGAATTTCCCTGCTCATTCCAGACATTTATACATCTTTTAGGATAATCTGCTGACACACATTGGTACAAAACAGATGCATCTGAAATCTGATAGTTATTACAAATGTTTAAGGGTTTGGTTGATATGTTAACCATTGCTGGAAAGAAGCTTCACTGTACCTACAAGATCAGACAATTCCCCAGCACGCTCCATTTCTGTACCATTGCTCACTCATTACGTGATGAAAACAGGAGTCAGTGCACTGTCTGTAGAATAATATTGTGTGAATAGATTTTTTTATCAACCTTAAAAAAAGTAAGCATGGCAGAGGCTGCAGAGAAACACCTGCACTCTGTGCATGCAACTGGATTGTTAAAATCTTGGTTCATGAGAAACTAAGAACTATCAATTCAGAGGCCAAGAAGGCATAAATCTAATCTATATAATAAACTGGAGCAGTAACTGCAAGTCAATTGATTCAATGGGAGCAGGATCAGGCCCAATAAATATCTGCAATCAATTTGTACTCTAGTTTAAAAGCCAAATCCTGTAGTAAAATATGCAGAGCTATTCCCTAGAGACGTGCTACTTCATAAGCACTGACTGCAGTCAAGTCGAATGTCTTGCTTCATGTGCTCACTACATTGCACCCCTTCTCAATCATTGCCAGGAGCAATAAATCCCCCCTCCCCCGCCCCCAAAGCTGCTGCAGCTCTGGTAGCTAGACAAGGATTCTGGAAGAGACTGACAGCTGGTCTACACTACACCCCCCGAGCAACAGAAGTTACGTCAACCTAAGTGCTTTCCACACCGGCGCTACACAGCTTCCACCTCTCGCGGAGGTGGAGTAATTATGCTGACGGGAGAGCACTCTCTCATCAGCATAGCACATCTTCACCAGCACTGATGCAGCTGCGCTGCTGTAATGCCTGAGTGTAGACTTGCCCTGAGAGTAGCTGTGTTAAGGCCCAGACAGGGATATTTTTTAATGCTGCTCTTAGCCATCACAGTAGTGAATAGAAAGTGAGGTAGTCTCTAAGATAGCCAGAGCTCAAAGTAAGTAGGAGAAACACCATGAATTGCATCCAGAAGCAGAAGGAAAAGAAATACAATTCATGGACCACAGGAATAAGGTGTCCACAATGACCCACTTCTATTAAATGTGGGATCTGCTGTCTTCTACATTAGCTAAAGCTTCCTCAAAGGCAGCCCTAAGTAAAAAACATTGCCGTGACCCAATCCGCAGTGATCAAGAACTAGTTGCAACCTGTCACATAACCAAAAATTTTAAAAAAACAGTTCAAGCAATTTCTGTTAGTCGGAAATCCAAGAAAAGTCAGGATCACGAATTATCCCAAGGATGCATCTTCACTAGAAAAGAAAGTGTTTTCTTATCACATTAAATAACATGTGGTAACTAACACAAATCCAATTGGTTAGTCTCTAAGGTGCCACTAGTACTCCTTTTCTTTTTACAAATCAAAGTGAGGACAAGGCAGTTTGCAATTTTCACACATGTTAGCAGGTCAAGATAAAGAGTATGGGGTGCCTCGGGTATACCTTGACCTACTAACACATGTTAAAATATGTCTTGTTTTATTAGGATTTTCTCTGGTGTTAGTTACCACCTGTTAACTACCATATAGTAAGGACACACATTTTTTCATAGTGAAGACATGGCCCAAGACAGTGGACCTCACTGGGAAGAACCAGGCACACTTCACCAATCATATTCCACATCAGTAATATGGACTGCTTAATCAGGGCTTGGAAAAAATCCACACACCCACTTAACCCATAAAACATGTTGAACATGAAAGGGAGACCCCTAAGGACCTTGGGGCAGATGACCAACTACCCATCACCATCCTCTGAAACTTCTCAGAAAGAAATACAGAGCCACAGAAGGTCAACGTCACATGCTTTGTCAGATCCCACAAATCAACATTGTATGGTTATTTTGTATTTCTCCGTTGCTTGTAATGAGCTCAGTGTTATATAAGAGAGAGACAATAAAATCAACAAGGATACTCAAAATTTGTCCATTGCAGAAGGAAGTCATTGTAATGCTGGTTCGATACTATGCACAGGACTGAAACTATATTGATAGGGATCCAAGAAGTGATCCAGGATAAGGATTAACACAAAATGTACTGACAAGAATGCAGATGACATTTCTCCCGTGCCGTGCCCTTCATGGCCATGACTCCACTTGCCCAGCCATGACCTTCCCAATAAACATAATTTGTTGAAGACAGCAATATACCCATACTTCCTGGTAATAAATCTGTGATATCCCAGGACACAATGCCATGTGCTACCTACTGCAAAGCAATGGTTTATTATCATATATTTGGAAGGACTATGAAGCCAAAAAGCCATCGTATAGGAATGTGACTTTTTAAACGTATTTGGAGACTGATTTTGAGGCAGTTTCCTTCTGTTGACATGGAATTCATTTTATCACTGCTAAATACATACCCTTTTAAAACAACTGTGACCTTGTTGCCACACCAGACTTATATAACCATAAGCACAGAGCAGAGAAATCCATTCAATTCCAAGGCACACGGTGAGATCATATAACCTCACAATTACACAGAGATTTAATTGCTAAACTGAACCATTTCTTATTGATGAATTTTCTCTGTAATAAGCACATGGTTCAAGGGTTAGCGATACGCAGTCTGGATAGTGACAGAGTAATTACCTTAACAAGAAACAATGGGAAACAGAGAGAAATAAGCAGTAATCTTCATGCTCTATTAAACTAAGAGTGAAGAGCTCACATATTTCATATTCTTTAAGTATAGCAAATTCACTAAGACCAAGGCTGGAAAAAGCAGTGTCACTGGGAGTTTTTTTTTTTAGCAGACAGATAAAAAGGAGGGTCAAATTCTAGCCTTGAATATGTATGTGGGGCTCCTACAGACATGAATGGGAACACTGGGCCTGTGCCCAAGGCCAAAATGCAGGCCAGAAAATATTTAATCTAACAATTTTCCTAATTTTTTGCAAAAGATTCTACTTAAAGGAACAATCTCTTTTTCATTTAGACCCAATTTATAACTTTCATAAAGGAAGCTAAATTCCTGGTGGCATCTCTGGATGACATTTTACTTGTGGAGGTTTTTTTTAAATATTCTAATACTCTAGCTTTCAGGGAGCCACATATTCAACTGGGTCTCAGCCTGGTCTCTATTTGTGTATACACACATAAAAACAGCTGTAATCTGAAATCACTAACACCAGCACTTGCTCATGCAGGTGACAGAATTTACACATGCAAAAATCCAGTTCTCCATATGGATTCTGGGGATGTAAATTCTTTTACCTGCTTATGGAGGTGTTAATGCTCAATCTAGTTGTAAAAAGAAAAGGAGTACTTGTGGCACCTTAGAGACTAACCAATTTATTTGAGCATAAGCTTTCGTAAAAAGATTACAACATTGCTATCATCAGTGAAGCTCCTCCAACGTAAAAAATAGTGGAAGAATAAGTGTGACAAGGCTCTTTCAGCCAGCAGTGTTTTTAATACTGTCTGTTATGTAGACACATGCATGCACACTCTATTGAAGTGTTACTAGTTGGAAGAGAAAAATGTATACACTTTTCATAAAAGATTCTATAACAATGATTCTATAACTACAAAAATAAATAATGTTTGATTCTTGACAATTCATCGTTAGTCTAGGTGAAATGAAAAAAGCACTCTCTCTCGTATGTATGGATTATATATAATATAAAATAATTATACTTAATTATCTGTATATAAATTATTTATGTTTAATATAACTATATAATATACAATAGTAAGGACTACTTTGTGTGGTAACAATATAAAATTAAGCTGGATTAATTTTAATAGTTTTATACACACACACACACACTTACTTATTATTTATTTATTATTTTGGTACCGTCAAAGAGTGAGCCTTTTGCATTAAATTAAATCTATGTTCATAATCCACCAAACATATGCTCTCTCTCACACACACAGACACACACAAACCTGTGTGTTGTGATAATTATATAACTGCCAAGAAAGAATTTTTATTAGGTTTGCAAGCCAATCACATGAAGTCTTAGTGCTCAGATCACATAAGCATAATAAATAGGCTGCTGTCTAGAAGATTCCATTACATAGCTACTTTCTAAGTTTACTGCTAAGTACATATTTGAAATGGACACTGGTTAAAAAAGACATTTCCTGTGGCTATTTCATTTTAGTATATTAAAGGGTATGGAGAAAACAGCTTATATTGGCTGCTTTTCTGATTATTGAGGGTATTAAAACTCAACAAAAATCTTCACTTAAGTAATGTAACGGTCAGAATACACCAAGAAAAGTAAATGAACTCAGACACTTTAGTTTTTATGCCTCCCATTGATTTCAGTGAGAGGTCTAATCATAGAACAATGTCAAGGTTCAGTTTTCTGGGCAAAATTCTGCCCTTCAGTTTACACCCATGAAAATGTACGGAAGTCAGTGGGTCAGCATGGGTGCAAATGAAAGCAGAATTTGGTCCCATCTTTAACCCTTCCCCTAATGGAGTACACTCCCCTCTTAACTGTATAGTAATCTCATAGTGAGTGAGAATCTCCATTGCATGTCTCACACTGGGCAGCAGAGAGAGTTGGGAGGATTATAAAAGTAAAGAAGTGCTCTCTTGGGAAGCTGAACAGAGTGATTTGCAACGAGGCTGAAAATGTCACTAACTTCTCCTGGTGCCTCCTTAACTTCCCTGGGTAGAACGCTAGTTTTCCAGACTACTCTTCGCTGAGTATCCAACATCTTACCCAATAAATGGGGAAGTTCCACCGCCCATGCTGAAGGGTCCAGTCATCTTCTCACGTCAGCACTAGCTCCTTTGCCCCACTCCATTTTTCTTCTCAGGTAAATTTTTTCTGCCCTCATCCACTCTCTCACTTACCAGAGTGGCCCAGCTGCTCTCCAGGTGGGAGCCACAGGAACAGCTCCCCAGTCATCCCGATCTGTTAACTATACCTCCCCTTTGAACCTTCCCTTTGAACAAGACATTCAGTTTAACGCAGCTTTAACATGCTTCTCGGATATGAATGTCACTGTGCGCCACATAAACAAACACCAAAAACAAAGAAACAGCATCATTCTTCCAAGGCTCTTCACATGTTCTCCACAATGGGAGTTCCGCATGTGGAACAAGTGCAGAATAAGTAACGCAGACGAAGCATCTGCAGATCCATGCTACAGATAGTAATAGAGATTTGTAGTGCAGATCTGAGAGGAAAAGTTTGCCTACACAACCACATTCAATGGATGCATGCAACTCCTACTAAATGTTATATGTATGTAAATCTACACATTATAAGTAGGGGGCTGCACACATATAACTGAGAGCATAATTTGGCTCCTCTACAATACCCAAGCACAACAAGGGGTTTATAGACAGTGTAGCAGCCCATCTCTGAATTTTCACTTCGAGGCTGATAAAATTAGACCAGCCAGCTTTGTATTACTTTCAAAGGGCAGGAATCCTGTGACATGTATCTTTCTGTTCTTGTGAGGTGGTACACAGATTGAAACATATAAGAATCCTACTTTATAAAGTTTCCTAACAGTAAGTTTTAATTCCTATTGGGTCACAAGAAGAGAGTCAGCAGGAAGAAAGGAGGGGCCAGCACCTTGCGCACAAATGTAATTATGCCAACATGCATGTCCCAGCAGCCATAAAATGGGCTACATACACAGACACCATTTTGAGACTATTCATGTACTTAACCCCTGATAAGAATTTTCAGTTGCAGAATTTTGGCAGGTCAAAATATAATCAAATCTTGCAAAATCCAGTTAAATCTTTTTCAAAGAATTATAAAAGGGCACCAGGCTACTCCAACTCTGACGACATGATGAGAGGAAGAGTGAATAAGCCATATCACTTACTTTGCTGAATAGATCTTAATACCCTTCCTAAACTTGTACTGAACTGGGAACAATGTTCAAATCTGAGATCTAATTAAGCTACAAGACCAAATCTAACCACAGATAACTTAACTGATTCTAACGTGACATTTACTTTGAAATGTTCCTGTACCTTTTTAAAAGAATAAATATATTTTCTATATTTTAACCATAGCTATCTCCAACACAGTGAATATTAACAATGGCCGCACCTTTGAACTGGAACTCTCAGACAATAGTATGATTAAGTAATTCCCCAGGGATTCTCATGATTACTAATTTTTGTATGGGAAGAAGAACACTTCAAACAAATTAATTGTATTTTGAACTAAAATTATGTAATTCGGCAAGATTTTAAATAAAAGTACTGCAAAATGCACATCGTGGTCTTGATTCTCATTTACACTAAATTCAGTGATGTCACTTGAGGCACGTTGCACATATACTAAGAAGAAGACTAAAGTCCTTGGTCTTGCAGTGTAAAGAGGCCCGAGTGTAAATGAGAATAAGTCCCTATGTGTTTAAGTGCCCACACTGTTCTACATGTGTGGCTAAAAAGAAACAACATTTTGCAAACTAATAATTTATGTAATGAAAAGTCAGCCTACCAGTAAAATTGGATTGGCCATGCCAGAGACCCTGTCTTTAAAAGGGTTTATTAAATAGGCTCTTGACATTGTTTGAACCTTCTTTGGCGCTACTCCCAGGTTGATAAACTAGCTAAGGAAACTTGGTATTTGTTGTGAATGAATTACATCTTATATATACATAACTAAAACATTGTATTATGGTATCAATAACTCCCTATGCCTAGGAAAGATATTTAGAAATTCTAATTGTAACCACTTTTAAAGATATAAAAAGTGATTAATCAATCCAATTTTGCTCTCAGACACAGCAGTGTAAATCGAGTAACTCTGTTGAATTCGGTAGTATTTGTCCAGATATTCAGCACAATTAATGAGGGCAGGATTTTCTTTTTTTAATCTTCAAACCACTTCGTAGGCAATCCTCAAACTACCCTTCTGAGATTGGTAAAGTAGTAGCAGTATCCTTCATTTTACAATAGGGAGTTAGTGGCAGAATCAAGATTAGCACTCAGGATAATTTGCATCTCAGCCCTGTGCTCAGTCCACTCACTCCTCTTTCCTTCTCTCCAGACCAAAAAGGCCCAAAATGATTATTTAGAAAAATTAATCTATTTTGAGTGACAAAGGCCCAAAAGCACTCAGAACTGCTATACTTTTTTTTTTGCAAGCCTGTAAATCGAAAAATAACAAAAGCAACTTATCTGAAATTTTATGTGTAAAAAAATTCAAACAAGAAAAGCTCCTGAATGCCAAGCTTCAAGCAGGAGTGAATATTTACCGGCAGTTATAAACTGAAGGTTTATAATGGAAACATTGACAGGTCCTTAAGTATAGGTGGGTTAGCAGGCATCGCAGTAATCCAACTGAAGAGGTGTGGGTGGAGAAGCCAAAATAAACCACAAATGTGTGACTTTCTGGCCGTAAGGAGAAACTCTCCGTAAAGCAAGCCTGCTGTCTGTGTTTTCTTTTTGTATAGCTGACCCTGGAGACTCTTCCTGCCTTACACTGTGTCTGGCTACTAAAGAGTCAGCAAAAAGGTATGACACATACATATATGAATTTTGCCCGCACCTGCAGCATATTCATAAACACATTAATGATCACGTGTGTTTATAAACTGCCCAGTGACCATGAAACAGATGCATGCAGTTTACTCTTTCACTTCACTGATTTGTGTGATTTGTGTGCATCCCTTTCTTTTTAAAAATCAAATTAATGTTCCTCTTGTGCCTCAGTTATTTGGCCACTCCTAGAAGTAGGATTTCAGATTTGATAGGCTAATCATCTGACACAGTTTGGCAACTCCTATGTTTTTTAGAACAGATAGAGTAGTAAATCCTAAGGATTGCTCTTTTGAGAGCACACTGAAGTATCCAGTGATGACCAGACAGTACATAGTAAAAGGTACAATATATTAGACATGTTACAAACATAGGGTTTAATCCTGCACTCAGAGAAGTCAATGGGAGTGTTGTTATTGACTTCAGTGGATACATGATCAGCCCCATCTTTTCTGTACATAGCAGAATGGAGCCCCATTTCATATTATTTCACCAGATTTTGTGGTTCAGAAAAAAACCAATATTTTCTGTTAAAAATTAAATAATACATAGAATTAGCAAGCAAAATAAATATTGAGAGGAAATAAAAATGTGAACTCTATTTGTATAACTGGTTCTGTATAATGCTACGCTTCTCATTATACCCATTAAAGCCTAATACTCATTTAGAGTTTTTGAAACATTCATAGCAACCCATCACTGACTAATTCTGCAGACATCTGGCAAGGTAACACTATGTCACTCCAAGGCTCCTTAACAAGGCTCTACTCTATTTGATGTTATTGAGGTCACTGGACCAACCCACTGGGATACACTGTTTGGTGGTGGAAAGTTCAAAGTAATTTAACTTCAAGTTTGTATGAAGTTTACTGACCAATACGATTTAAGAGAGGACTCTGAGCATCCTCCCCATTGACTGATGGAGTCCTGAATTCAAGAAGATGGCAGTTCTAAGCTAGCACTCAAGTTTTGTTTTATGGATCTGATCCTTTAAAAAAAATGGCTATGAAGCACGATACAAACTGCATAGGAGATTACTGAAAATAGGAAGTGTAAACCAGGTATCAAAATTAGAACTAGCTGTAGGAAAAATGATGAGTGTGTGTTTGTTACCTTTAACTACAACTGGCTCACATATACAACATACACACATTCCCAGTTGTTGCATATATGTACACATGCACATATTGCATATATGTGTTTGCATCAAATATGTATACACAATATCTATAGGTATGTATACATATATGCACAGAGACATATGGGCCAAACTCTGTCCCGGTTTACTTAGTTATACCCCATACAATCCTACTGATTTCCATGGAGTTGCATATAATGCAAATTAGCACAACATTTAGCCCTATGTGTGTCAGTGTAATGTGTTTTGAAAAAAATATTCTTTTCATATAATGACCCAAGTCTCCTTCCCACTGTAGTTGAAGAATGAGTCATTGGGAACAGAGCTAAAATCTCAACACAAGCCCTCTATTCACAGTCTCTATGGTGGTCTCACTAGAAAATGCACAGTGCGTGCTAGCCAGGCGATAAGTTTTTAACTGCACACATCTGGTTTCTGTGGAGGGAATGCACATGAAAATGCCTACTGTATAGAAATGCTATGTGATTGCTTGGTCCATTTAGCCTTTGGCTGATCTAAGTTATTCCCAAAGCTCTTCTTAAAGCAGAAACGTCTACGTGATCTGCCTTTTTGGTGCTACTGTTCTGCTTATTTCAGCAGATGAGGAATAAAGTAATGTGCCGGCAATTACTGTTTTGAGTTACTGTAGTCAGACAGCACTTGATGTGCCAACAAGTTATGAATGCCTCGATCTGTGTATAGAATTTGGATACCCCAAGACTTCAGCAATTCAATTGTGTTTAGGATTCCATGCAGTCACCCTGCCCTTTCTCTAATGCTACTACTTGATTTCCTTTTCCACCCCTTTTTTGACTAATGATCTTTTCTAAAACACATTCTTCCTGCTGTGTCTCATTCTCTCTAGTGCTTATGTCTCTGCTTTACTATTGAGCCTGTGGTAGCGGGCCTCCCATTAGAACAGCTCTGGAAGACACAGAGATGATGTGGTTCATTTGAGCTCACATCATTTTGCTTTACTTGAAAAACACACTGGATTGTGATTTTAAAGAACTGTTTGATTCCAAATAAACATGGTCCATTCCCTTCTGATAAATTCTGTCCCCGCTGAAACTCCCTTGTCCTTGCGATGTCCTCCTCTTTAACATGCTATGTCTAGCCTGTTTAATCCTCACTTGCAAGCTTCTTTTTAACCTTCTGCTCAGCCTCCCTATTCATTCACCAGCATGAGAAGGAAATTTTACAGCACTACAGATGTCAAGCTGAACAATACATTAGCCTTTACCTAGCACACATTATATTGCCAGACAACTCAGCATTAAATTTTAATGAAGAGTTACTTCAAGCAGAGAAATGGCCTCAAGTGCAGCTAACAGATTTGCTAAAATGCTGACTTGTTACATATAGTTCCCCTCAATGCATGCACACAAAATGCTGCCTTAAACATAATCTAAATGGTACACACAAATTGCAAAAAGAGCCCTATTCATTTGGTACAATCAGTATCTGTTATTACTACCTAATCATAATTCATATTATTGTGTATTAAATCAATCCATATTATACATGCATTTTAAATATGTACATAAAGTAAGTCTCCATCACAGCTTTCCCTCTAGCAATAATATTTCCATGTTGATAGCAATTAGCTCTCATATTATAATACATCATACAGGGTTCAGACTGAGCCAGAATGTGCTAAAATACTAGTAGCTCTGTGATTAAATAAATTAACTAACACATTAATAAATAACTCAGAAATGTGTGATCTTCCCCATTCATCCCACTGGGATATTAACTATAAAGCCTAATGATCCCATTTTAAATGTCAACAATACTATTAACTATTTCACTGCTGTTCATTACTGTAGAAACAGCCAACTCTTCAAGTCTGGTGGATATCACGGTGGTCTTTTTTCACCCTGACCCCTGGAAGTTAAGACATTTAAAGCACTAATTTAACAGTCAACTTATTCGGTACTGAGAACTGGCATACTCATTTATTGCAGTGCACTTCAGTGTACACAAAATGATATTTTATATGTTCAGTTTTAGACATATTTTACTAGTTAACCCAAGATAGTGTCCGACTTTTAGAATGATGTAAATTAAGAATATAAACACAGCAAATGTGTTACTTTTTCAGACATCCCTTTGATGAATGTTTTTGTGGTTCAATTGGAACAAGAGCCTCAAATAACACCAGAGTATAGTGCTGTGTGTTTATATCCTCTGACTGGACCACATCATGTACATTAATGATTACAAAGACAGACACACAGAAGTGTCATATCCAGAGGATGTTAACAATATGTTACTGAATGTGTCTTAATTACACATTGAAAGTTGCTTGTCACTTGACCAAAAATCTTTTCCTCTTTAATTAATTAAAACACTTTGCATTCACTGCAGAACAAGTCTTAAGTCTGCACTTTGACCAAAGGCAATTACAGCAAACAGATTTAATGATCTTTCCTTCTGTTGGAGTGGAGTGGCACTGAGACTAGATCACTTGATAAGAACATCATGTTCAATGCTAGGTCTGTAGCTCAGTCAAAGGAAAATACTAAGTTTCCTCGGCTTTGTTTAAATAAACGTTGATCGTAGATTAAGTTTTAGGAATTAATAATGAGTCAGCATGCTTCATCTGATGCCAACGCACCAGGTTTCTCTCCCAGTAAGGGTTTACCCACATATGAGTACTGTCAGTGCTCAGCACAGACTCCATTCAGTATGCACAGTAATGACACTAACTACAAATATCAGGTGGAGAAGCTGTGCTTTCCGGCAAGAGCTCACAGAAGGAATCACAACTCCACACTGTACTGGGAATCGCACTCTATACAAAGAAAACAAGGAGGGGCCTATCAGTTTGTACCAGGGGCCCAGTTCTTCTTACAGATAAACAAGTGCAACAACGACTTCAATAGAAGTTCAGTGCATGTATCTCAGACATTAGTTAAGACCACTGAGCTGGATCTTCAGCTAATGTAAACTGCTATAACTCCACTGACTACAAGGGAGCTTTGCCAGTTTACATCAGCTGTGGATCTGGCCCATTGTGTTCCACAGCTTACCATGCTCCCTCATTATAGTGGAAAATTAAATCTCCTAGTAGTGACTCTTTAAACTGCTTCATCACCCCACAAACAGGGCACAAGAAGGGAAGGAGGAGCATATTTCTTTGGAAATATTATCACCGATGAATGGCAAATGCCTATTTCCCATGAAAGAAAAGCACCACAAAGACACCCATCCCTCCATGCATCTCCTGTAATTCTGTTTTAATGACTCTGACACTGTAAATACCAACAAAAGATGGAGACAAAGAAAGGACAAGCTATCTAGTTCCTGGCATTTCCAGAAGGCTCACTGCTGTTTAAAAGCCCCAAATTAACAAGTAATGCTCTTCCAATTAACCTCCATTAACAAGAGAATCCCATTTACAGAGGTTTTGAAGAGTTGATAAACCTGACCACAACAAAACAAGAATTAGCTGTAGCCTAAAGATATGTGTGGCTGTCAGGAGGCTAGTCACCGTTCCCTAGCTCCCCCCACCTCCTTGTGCCAAGTGTCACTGCTGGTTGTCTTCCTTAGTGTATTTGTCATCCCATTAGATTCACTGAGGAAACTGTTGGAAAGCTGAAAAGAACTCCCATTTCCTTTGTAAACGGTTTCAATTATTTGTGCAAGAGAGTAAATATTCCCTCATGCTTTCATCTTAGGGTACTGACCACATTATGGCTTGATCCATGCTACAACAATGTTCAAAAACGGTGCCACAAGTACTCCTCTTCCATTTTCAACCATGGTTCTGCTAAAACAATGTCAGCCTTCTTTTACTTCAGTTGTCCAGTCCAGGGCAGAGCAGGGGTTATTTTTCATCACCTATTCCCTTATGATAGAATCCTAGAAGATTAGGGTTGGAAGGTTGTCTAGTCCAACCCTCTGCTCAAAGTGGGACCAACTCCAACTAAATCATCCCAGCCAGGGCTTTGTCAAGCTGGGCCTTAAAAACCTCTAAGGATGGAGATTCTACCACCTTCCTACATAACCCATTCCAGTGCTTCACCACCCTCCTAGTGAAATAGTTTTTCCTAATATCCAACCTAGACCTCCTCCACTGCAACTTGAGACCATTGCTCCTTGTTCGGTCATCTGCCACCACTGAGAATGGCTGAGCTCCATCCTCTTTGAAACCCCCCTTCAGGTAGTTGAAGGTTGCTATCAAATCCCCCCTCACTCTTCTCTTCTGCAGACTAAATAAGCCCAGTTCCTTCAGCCTCTCTTCATAAATCATGTGCCCCAGCCCCCTAATCATTTTCGTTGCCCTACACTGAACTCTCTCCAATTTGTCCACATCTTTTCTGTAGTGGGGGGCCCCAAACTGGACACAATACTCCAGATGTGGCCTCACCAGTGGCAAACAGAGGGGAATAATCACTTCTCTCGATCTGCTGGCAATGCTCCAACTAATGCAGCCCAATATGCCGTTAGCCTTCTTGGCAACAAGGACACACTGCTAACTCATATCCAGCTTCTCGTCCACTGTAATCCCCAGGTCCTTTTCTGCAGAACTGCCACTTAGCCAGTCGGTCCCCAGACTTTAGCCGTGGATGGGATTCTTCCATCCTAAGTGCCACGGCAGTGCTTTAGCGCTACCAGTGTAGACTAGCCCTAATACAGGACCTATGATATAATGTCAGTGAAGTGACTCTTCCCTATCTCATCATTCTAGGAAAACCAGCAGGATGAATGAAGAATCCTGCTCTCGTCCCCCAGCAGCAGCACTGCTAACATTATACTGCAATAGCACACTTCATCCCATTGCCAAAACTCAATGAAGATTTGATGCTTCCTCTGTCTTCACCTCTACAACATTCCTAGCATCTACTGGTCCTAAATCACTCCTGAAATCAGGTCTCACAAACGGCAGTATAATGAGGAGATACCAACTGAGCCATCAGGCCAGCCTGGCTGTCTGATTTATCAGAGCCCCAACATTTCCATATCAGTTTAACAACCTGCTGTTTGTGGGCATGTGATCAAAAGGCTATTCCCTCACATGAATATACTGCGTATTTACTTATACTCACCAACCCTTCAGTTTTGGATGACAGTGTCCAATTTTCATATTGGTCTCAACAACTTTGTTTCATTCATCTCTCAAAACAATTTGAAAATAGCTCAATTTTTTGTGTTTCCTGCACATTTTATAATATATTACTGTCATATCATCATATATCATCATGTGCCATTATAAGGAACAACACAATCAGGAAACAATGAAAAATCTCCCAGTATTATGGATTATAAAAACTGGCCAAATATGCTTTCTGCATGTGGCACTTTAGAGACTAACAAATTTATTTGAGCTTAAGCTTTCGTGAGCTACAGCTCACTTCATCAGATGCATGCAGTGGAAAATACAGTGGGGAGATTTATATACAAAGAGAACACGAAACAATGGGTGTTACCATACACACTGTAATGAGAGTGATCAGGGAAGGTGAGCTAATACCAGCAGGAGAGCGGGGGGCCAACGCTCAAACCCCTGAGCTATCCCTCCCTCCGTTTTGAATTTACTGAAACATCTACTATTTCAGTTATGTGGCTTCTAAATAAGCTTAAGACAATAGGCTCTTTGTGACTATAAAATGGCTTAAGGGCCAGATCCTGCTCCCATTGAAAAATCAATGAACAAACACACGATGGCATATATCACATTGGTAGATGTGCAGGTGAACGAGCCACTGATAGAGTGGCTGATGTGATTAGGCCCTATGACTTGTGGTCAGAAGTGGCTACATAAAAATGGCACCTTCTTAATCAACAGATCTGCTCTTTGTGTGTCTTAGAGTCAGATCTGCTTCTTTATTGACAAAAGCACATTTATTGCTGTTAGAACTACAAAGTCAATACAGCCATGGAAAAGGAGGCTGGATTCTATTATGCTTCAAAAATCATCTGCTAAATTGTTCCCTATGTTCAGATTCCAGAATCCCTTTATCCCTGGTAATGCTATAAGGCCCCAGGAAATACCCAGTTTGACTTTCAGATCCCAGGCTGAATGGCAGGTCTGGCAGTTACAAAAGTCAATCTAGGTCTCGTAAACTAAGCAAATTTGATCTGGAGGCTAGTGAGAGAAATAAATAGGAAATTACAGAAAGCCATTTTTAAGGAGTCACTTCTCTCACCATAGGTTTTCTTTAACCCCTGTCTATAGCATAATCCATAATGCAGTTCACCTGAAAGTAAATTTATCTGTTATGCATCCAGTCAGGCAAGTGGCAGATATATGCAAAACTCTCATCAAATATGAGAGAAATTTTGGTTTTTTAGTATATAAAGTACCTTAGGGAAGCACTGAAATGAGAACTCTTCAGAATTGTTGAAATGAAGAGATCTCTGTTAAACCAAGCTATGGCTTTTTCATGGCTTCCATAGTTGGGAGTTAAGTAAATCCCTGAGATGGTAATTAGGTTAAACAGTTCATCAGGCTCACTCAGAAACAAAGTATGGCACAGAATGAAAATGAGCGTGCACGCTAGAAAAAACTCTCAGCCAGCCTATTACCCAGATGACAAGCAGAATTAATCCTCCACCAGTACCACTAATGCCAGCACTCCACCCCCACTCTTCCTGCATTGGTTGCAAATAAAACACTGGTAGACAGCTCCATAAATAGATCGTGCTGCCTGAAAGGTTTGCTAAGGATTATAAAGATACAGCATTAAAGCCCATGCATGAGCAATTAGAAAAGTTAGCAAAGCTCACAATAAAATCCTATTATGGAGACTATAGGAGAAAAAAAAAGTGCCAAACAAGATGGACTAAATTCTTGGTGTAAGCTCATATGATATTTATTATCCAGATTCAAAGTGGCTGGTTACATCTATTTTAAGGTTTTTGTTTCTTAAAGGAGGGACAATCCATCAGGAAATATGAACATGCACATGCATCATGTGTACATTTGTATGCAAATCTTTAAACTATGTTGATGTTTGCTATAGAAACAAAAGGGGGGAAACCAATGTTTGATCTCTTATGGGCACAGAGACAATAAAGCCACAGTGGGCAGCAACCAGAGCTTTCCCAGTGACTTGACTAGCAAGGGGTTAAGAATGTCATAAGCTCCCACTATTAAATAAAGCCAGGCAAGTACAAGGCTACCTGTGTTTGCTTCCATACAGTTTGCTGCAGGCTCCAGCCCCCCCACACTATGCCTATGGCTAATGTGTGTCTTATTAGGTTACTCCTGAAAAGGCAAAAGAAGAACAAATAATAATTCATACGGTAAAAGCTTGGGGAGAACAGCCTATGTTGTAATGCTGTTTTGATGGGTTAGCAGCCTCAGTGGCACCAACTGAGATATATTAACAGATCTATTACATTATTAAGGCACACACGTTTCCAGCAGCCATAACTTCACATATCTACTTTTTTTTAAAAAAGGAAAGAGACAGGCCACCATCTAAGTGAGAGCTCTCCTGGATATGCAAGAATCAGGACGAGAGAGGCCAGGAGAGAGAACTATGCTCAGAACTTGCCATCATTGTTGGTTGTTGCATAGGTTTCACCAGCTCTGCTGTCACTACACAGATATAACTGCATGAACTGAGCTCTCTAAAACAATGCAAGAAAGACAGTATTTTGTACAAAACATACTTGGCAACAAATAAAAGACTTTAACAATGCCTCCACCCGTGTTTCTGAGCAAGACTCATCCTGTGATGAATTCCAGGTTTGCTGTTAATAATGCTGTTAATCAGAGGAAGGGGCCTGTTCTTTATAGCAGTTGGGATGATGGTTTATTCAGAGACACTGACATCTACTCTAACCATAGGATAACTATTTGGACTGGGGTCTCTGCTGAGGGGTGGGGGAAGGGGGTTGGAGAGGAAGGCTGAACTGGTGCCACTGTATACCAACAACAGCAGATATCACTGAGGGCACTGGTGCAAAAGAGATTATATATAAGGCTCATTCTGGACTGCCAAGCCGAGCACCATTTTAGGCTGCCTTCACAGATTCTCCCTCCCACTCTCCTTTATCACATAGCAACCTTAAGCAGGAAAATTTATATCCAGCCAGGAGACCAAAACAGACGGCCTTAACTGAGGCTGCTGGCAACAGTGGTTAAGTACAATGGCCCAGATTCTGCAATCCTCACCAATGTTGAGCAGCACTTTATCCTGTGAGCAGTCCAACGCCTGAGTGTGAGTATCCAAGAGTTCATTTAAAGAAAGTAACAGCTTTTAAATAGTGAACTTTTTACGAATGGACGAGCTCACCCAACCAGCTTCTATTTCGTCAGAATTAATTTATTTCCTGTTCAATAAACAACAGTATTGGGTTTGTAGGAAAACGCAGTGAAACGTATGAAGCATGTTTTCCTTGACAGAAAGATCCCAGACGAGTTTCGGTGTGCCAAGTCACAATCTAATCCCTTTCCTTCAGCTGGGAGATCAGTACAAAACCATGCTTCTCAGAAGACCTCATATCTTTATGACAGTTAAGCTTCATTATACCAGCGCAAAATCCAAGAAAGATATAACCCACTATGTATACATTTTAGTGATCAATAGCTCTGAACTGAAGGGTACTGTTTGGCAACAAAGTCAAATAGTGTGTGTGTGTGTGTACACGTACACACGCGTGCATGCACATGTGAGGCCATGCTTTTTAAATTAAGCAAAAAAAAAAGGTTTTATACTATTTTCTTTTAAAACCTCAGAACAAGACTTTTGCTATTAAGAGAAACAAACACTTCACAATTGCCTGAGGCTGATCATGCCAGCTGCCATAGGTGCAGTAATCCATAAAGACGCTTTTGTTTCCCTTTTGAATGCAATTGTTTGGGCTTGACGTATTTATTATTTCATGTAGTGGGATGTTGCTTCAGATATCCGAGAAAGAAATTAGTCCAAGATTTTCAAAAGCAACTAATGGTTTTTGGGTGATCAGTTTGAAACATCTTAAAGGAGGCTGATTTTTCAGAAAATACAGATTAGCCACACTCTGACAATCAGGTTTATTTAAGATTCCAGGTTGGGCAGCCAAAGACTGAGGCATAGACAATCATAAGCAACTTCGAAATATCTTGGCTCAAGTGCTTTTAACCTTCAGAGAATTTTCCACATATTAGCCCTTTGAACACCTCTGGGACTTTTAAGGTGATGTGGTAGTTAAACATCACCAACCTCATTTTTGCAAACCAGAGCTACAGAAAACAAGTCAGCGTGAGAGACAAATTTTGAACACCAGGCTGCCTGACTCCTAGTCCAGTGTGCAGCCCACTAGTCCATGTGACATTATTATTTCAATCACGCTGACATACTGTACAACTTGAGTTTTTAAATTATTATTATCAATAGTTATAGTAAGAAATTGTCACCATAGATTTGAGTTTCCTTTCGTTTCATAGCATTTTGGCATGACAGCATATTACAGTACATAATAAAATTAGGGCTGCTGATTAATCACAGTTAATTCACGTGATTAACTCAAAAAATTAACCATGATTAAAAAAATTAATCGCAATTAATCACACTGTTAAAAATAGAATACCAATTTAAATTTATTAAATATTTTTGGATGTTTTTCTACATTTTCAAATATATTGATTTCTATTACAACACAGAATACAAAGTGTACAGTGCTCACTTTATATTAGTTTTTTTTACAAATATTTGCACTGTAAAATGATAAACAAAAGAAACAGTATTTTTCAATTCACCTCATACAACTACTGTAGTACAATCTCTATTGTGAAAGTGTAACTTACAAATGTAGATTTTTTTTGTTACATAACTGCACTCAAAAATAAAACAATGTAAAACTTTAGAGCCTACAAGTCCACTCAGTCCTACTTCTTGTTCAGCCAATGACTAAGACAAACAAGTTTGTTTACATTTATGGGAGATACTGCTGTCTGCTTCTTATTTACAATGTAACCTGAAAGTGAGAACAGGCATTCGCATGGCACTTTTGTAGCCAGCACTGCAAGGTATTTATGTGCCAGATATGCTAAATATTTGTATGCCCCTTCATGCTTCAGCCACCATTCCGGAGGACATGCTTCCATGCTGGTGATGTTCATTAAAAAAAGAGTGTGTTAATTAAATTTGTGACTGAACTCCGTGGGGGAGAAATGTATGTCTCCTGTTCTGTTTTAGCCGCATTCTGCCATATATTTCATGTTATAGCAGTCTCGGATGATGACTCAGCATATGTTGTTTGATTTACAAACACCATCACTGAAGATTTGACAAAACGTAAAGAAGGTACCAATGTGAGATTTCTAAAAACAGCTAGAGCACTCGGCCTAAGGTTTAAGAATCTGAAACGCCTTCCAAAAGCTGAGAGGGACGAGGTGTGGAGCATGCCTTCAGAAGTCTTAAAACTACAAAACCCGAACCACCAAGAAAGAAAATCAACCTTTTGCTGGTGGCATCTGATTCAGATGATGAAAATGAACATGCATCGGTCTGCTCTGCTTTGGATCGTTATCGAGCAGAACCCGTCATCAGCATGGACGCATGTCCTCTAGAGTGGTGGTTGAAGCATGAAGGGACATATGAATCATTAGCACATCTGGCACGTAAATATCTTGCGATGCTGATTACAACAGTGCCATGTGAACGCCTGTTCTCACTTTCAGGTGACGTTGTAAACAAGAAGCAGGCAGCATTATCTTCTGCCAATGTAACCAGATTTGTGATTGGCTGAAGTGGGACCGAGTGGACTTGTAGGCTCTAGAGTTTTACATTGTTTTATTTTTGAATGCAGGTTTTTTTTTGTACATAATTCCACATTTGTAAGTTCAACTTTTATGATAAAGAGATTGCACTACAGTATTTATATTAGGTGAATTGAAATATACTATTTCTTTTGGTTTTTATAATGCAAATATTTGTAATAAAAAATAAATATAAAGTGAGCACTGTACAATTTGTATTCTGTGTTGTAATTGAAATCAATATATTTGAAAATGTAGAAACATCCAAAAATATTTAAATAAATGGTATTCTATTATTATTTAACAGTCTGATTAATCGTGACAGCCCTAAATAAAATACAAAAACTATTAGAGACACATGGAACAAAATTATGGAAAATCTCCTAAAAAATCACTAGCATTTGTGCCTGCTAGCATGCTTTGTGAATACTAGTGTTATCGATGTAAAACCCATTGCTCAAAATAATTCCCCTCCAGAGCATATATTCAACTTTCTGCCAGGAAATAGAAAGGACATTGTTAAAGAAGTTAAAGCAGAATAATATAGAAAATAATAATATGACATCAATAATATTTCACACTTATAAGGTGCTTTCAATCCAAGAAGCGCAAAGCATTTTACGAATAGTTTCACAACAACCCCGGGAGGTGAGTCTTTTAATCCTTGTTCGACAGATGGGTAAAGTCAGGCACAGTGAGACTGAGGCCAAAGTTTTCAAACTTGGCTATTAAAAATCTGCCCCCTAGATTAGTGGCCTGATGTGCAACGGTGTGCTGACATCACAAACACATCAGAGCTAACCCTACAGCCAATAAGGAACACCCTGGGACGTGCAGGCACTCAGAAGCTCTACTTGAGACACTTGAGCTTGAAAATACTGGCCTCTGCCACATGCGCAAAGGCACACGTCAATGGTGCAGCAAAGCCAGAACAGAAGCCAGATCTGGAATAAATTGCCTAGGGAGGCGGTGGAATCTCCATCACAGGGGATTTTTAAGAGCAGGTTGGACAAACACCTGTCAGGGATGGTCTAGACCAGTGGTTCCCAAACTTGTTCCACCACTTGTGCAGCAAAAGCCCCTGCGAGCTGGGCCGATTTGTTTGCCTGCCGCATCCGCAGGTTCGGCCGATCACGGCTCCCAGTGGCTGCGGTTCGCTGCTCCAGGCCAATGGGAGCTGCTGGAAGCGGCGGCCAGTACATCCCTCACACCAGATTCCCAGCTGGTGTAAATCAGCAAAGCTCTATTGATGTCAATTTACACCAGCTGAGGATCCGGCCCTTCTATTTTATAGATTTTCAGTGTCTAACCCCTCAGGCATTAATAAATAAAAGGGATGGAAAGTGAAGGTAAGGGGCAAGGCAAGAAGAACAACAACAAAAACAAACACTAAATTCACTGCCCACGTTGCCTTCTGCCTATCCATCGTATATATTTTGGGTACACCAATTACTGTGATGTATATTTTTAATATTAAGTTTGGGCTGCACTATGAATGCTAATTTACATTCAATCTCTTTGGGGGAGGGATTACATTCTCTTTGTCATCTTGAATAGTGGACACTTTTTGGCACTATAAAAGTAAAGGATAATAATAACAATCAATTTGACTTACAGAATGAATTTGGGTATCCATGGAACAAAGGACTAATGGATTATTAGATATTTTTAATGCTTTGGTCACCATTTTAGGTAAACTGTAAAACTATGTTTAACAGGTATAATGAAAGTGAAAATGCTTCTCATACCCTTAAAGGTCTGTGTATACTTCTGAAAAAGTATAGCTGGTTGGGTTCTCTTTGAGAGACTCGGAAATGCAAAGGAAACTTTGGTGCTTTCCAACCCATGTTTATCATTGCTATAACTGATGACCTATTTATAGCAACACTGGTTGTTCCAAAGTCAACTTTTTCTGATGTGCCCAATTATTTACTAACAGAGAAAACACCTGTGATATGAGATCTGGAATAAATAGCTAAAAAGCCCCCACCTGACCTGACCATAACAGCTTAAGTACACAATGAAAGCTGTGCAATCACAGGAACAATCAATAAAGGTTATTTTTATTCCTTGAGCCTTTACCTTAAAACACTCCGATTTTCACAACATTAAGTGAAAGTGAGACTAAAATATAAAACAAAGCATCTTATTGTCCTGAAGAAGCACAACACATGAATGGTCAAGGAAAAGGTGACAGGATGTGCTTTTTCGGTTATTGTTTTCTCTCATTCTGGTGTCCATATTTGATCATTCCTTATGGGATCAGAAACCTGCTTCTGAAACTGTGGGAAAGGGGCTAACGTTTGTCTGTTCCTTGAAAGGGCTGGATTGAGTAAAGAGTTGGGATAAGCCTCTTGACCCTTAGAACCCAAAGGATGTGTATACGTGTCCTTAGAACACTAAAGTGAGGGATGGGAGCCAAGTGGGGTTGGACTAGATGACCTCCTGAGGTCCCTTCCAACCCTGATATTCTATGATTCTATGATTCTAAGTAAACTCCTCTCCTTTCATTTTCTGAAAACCACATGTACTGAAAAGCAATTACATTTGCTGCACACAAACTAAGGGAGGGACACAACAGGAATAAAAAGGCCTTTAAGCTAATTAAGTGACAACATTCCCTCTGCTCTGGAACCAAAGGGGTGGAATGGATGCCAAAGTGAGGTACTTTTCACATAACCAATCTGGTCAGCCAGTTTAAGTGGAGCTCCTCCCAGCCAAAAAGGTGTAAGGGGATCTGGCCGTATCAGCAGGGTACCCAATAAGCTCTTCTGCTCTCTTTCACTCCCACATACAGTGAGCTTCATTCTACCTCAGTCAGAAAGGGTTGTACATTTTATAAAGCACATCTTCATATTTCCTTTATTCAGTAAGATTTCCACTAGCATTACTAGGCTAACAGGTAGATCAGCTGTATTGTGCTTTCTCCATAATCCATTTTATTTCCGCAGTCATGTTATGGCCTTTTAAATAGTATAAAATACATCTAAGTTTTTAATCTCTTCTGAGCATACTGTGTTTCATGGGAGTTCATTCTTGCCCTGTCTGTTACCAGCATATATCCGCTGTAGGTGGATATACTAGTCTTCATTAGTCAGGACAAACAGGAAACTGTTTGAACTGCACCCCATGTATCAGTGGGGTCCTTTTGTTTTAAGTTTAGACAACAAAAGAGGTGAGATCAGTGAAAGCCCCTCAGTGGAGAGGAGAAAGATGGGGCAATGCAAAGAAATGGTAAACTCCTTGGTTTCCTAGGCCATTATTGAATTTCCTCCTAAAAATATGCAAGGCCAACTCTGGTTTTGCCTGAGTAAAGACTGCAGGATCAGGTTTTAACTGGCTATTGGCCTTTTCCTGTACATGCCTAAAACTATTTCAGATCTGAGCCAAGATGCAGGATTAAACAACAGTTGATTCTTTTACTGTTAGATAAGGGGTTGCCTTGATGCATGAGGATTTAGGCCTTGAACTCCCCACACTTTAAAATGAGAATAAATCCCTGAAATTGGTTATCAGGGCAAAACAGCAAAAAAACAGAGAAACATGAAATAACCCCATAAAAATACACTGACAATCAGGGTTTGGCTATGGGGAATATTTTCCTTTTAAGCAAGAGTTCAGTTTTGCCAGCATTAATGCTATTTAGAAATAAGACATGTAGACTCCAAATCATTCCTCTGAAGTCTACAATGCCCTGGATATTACACTACATGCCAGATGAAATACTTCAGCCACCAAAATTCTCATTTTCTCATGCTAATGAGCTTTGCAATATGTCCTGTCTTTGAAGATATAGGAGAAAAACTGCAATTAAGTCATGGCCCTATTGCTGTCCCAATGCCTGAAAGTGTTTTTTAAAAGCAAACCAACCAACAAAAGCCCATCATTTTATGGCTCTTGGATAGTCTCCATTATCATCTATCCAACGTGAGACACATAAGAACAGTTCCAGGCTTCCTGTCAAGGATATAGGTGCATCAGCAAATGGAGAAAGTATCAGGTAGCATAAAAACATTTAAGGACCAGGGGGTCCCCAGTACTTACTACTGTGACAGTACGCTCTAGCAAGAGACTGTTACAATTATTAATAAAAAATAACTTTAAAATGTAGAGATTGTCCCAAACCAAAAACCTCAAATCCAAATGCTCTCAAACTCTGGGAATTCAAATCTGAATCCAAACTTAGTGGCTATTTTCTACCTCTTTAATGATCCAAGCTAAACCCGTGGATCCAAACACAAGGATTTAGGGAATGTTTGGATTTTGGTATAAAATTTGTGCCACAGGACCATCTCTCCAAAATGTTGCACAGACAAAAATCTCCGATTTACTCTATTTACTCCTGCTATCTGCTGGCTATGCAGGTATTTTAATATAATGCCAAAGAAATACATCCTATTGAACCCAGAAAAACCAGGGGAAGCTACATCAAATTATTTAAAAGCTACATAATAACTTGCCATGTGCATCTGTATATAGGCCAAAAATGTAATGTAAAACGTAAGGCACATTTGTCCAGGGTGGATTCACTTTATACTGCAGCAAGAGATATATCACAACCACTGCTCCAGATCAGGGAGCAGTTCCCCAAACTCTGATTTAGCTCAGATTTAATGAAAAGGTGGCAGAGCATTGGAGCCCTCAGGCTGGAGAACAACAAGTGAAGCAGCTAGGTCTGGGGAGCAGCTCCTTGTTCTGCTAGTGAGTCGAGAGGGGAAGATCAGAGTTCAAACTCTCTTTCAGAGACACTGATTAAACCCCACCAAAGAGTGCAGAATTTGGCTCCTTTGTTGCTGAAAAGCAGCAAGACCCCACCTGGGTGCATCCTATCTCACAAAGCACAAGCACATGTTAAGTAACATCTTAGGAACACAGAAATTGTTTGATCCAACTAGTGGTGCACCTAGCCAGCATCCTGTCTCCAACAACGGCCAATACCAAATGCTTCAGAGGAAGGTGCCAGAACCCTGAAGACGACACATATAAGATAACCTACCTGCTGGAAAAGTTTCTGCCTAACCCTCATTAGTCAGAGGTTGGCTCATGCCCTGAAACATGAAGGTTTATATCCTCTGGGTGAAATCCTAGCACACAGAAATTAATACATTGACTTCAGTGATGCCAGGATTTTACCCTCTATCTTTTAAGATTCTTGGCTACTTATAACATCCCCCCTACTACCATTTTGCGCCCACAAAAGAGATACTAATAATGCCAAAGAATAGAAATCGCTACTGGCACAGCAGAGTAGCCCAAAAAAATTGTTTTCATTTAAAACTTTAAATTATTTTTTTAAATGCTACATGGAAGAAGATTTTAGTAATTTATGGGGTGCTTGGCAGATTCTGTTCTCCACACCCTTCTGTATTATGCCCCAGCATTCTTTGAAGTTATGCGGCACATTGTTGTCTAACTCTCATGCTGGTATTGAAACAGCATACTGGAGAATCTGGATTGTTGTAAATCTAGGCAGAAGGTTACCCATGTGTTACGTTTCAGATGTGTACCATCCACTGTGATCAGAAAACAGATAACCACAAGCAAAGTCTTAACTTTTCTCCAACAGAAAGAAAATGATGCAGCAAGGGTCGAACTGTTAACTAGTGGGATAACAATGCACTTATACAATAACTTGGCAGGGTTACAAAGCTGGTTGTTCACTTTTGCTCCTCAAATAAGCTTTTATGCATGCTCATCAAGGGTGAAAACTGAAGAGATGATAAAACTAAACACCTAATGCGTGTATGGTAAAAGAAGGCATGCTTTCTTATCCCTAACAAAAGTCTTTGTTTGCAAGCCCCTGCTTCTTTTCGCCTTCAAATTCTTACATCCCACTTTTTATCTGTTGTGGCTTATAGGCCTCCTACTCTTTCCTCCCACTACATAGTGGCCACAAACTCACCAGGCTAATGTTGACAGCATTACCCACCCTCCGTGGGTGACTCACAGCACTGAACACAAGGAAAACACAAGCGACCATTTGTTGCACTGAAATGATGGAAACAGAAACATACAGACAAAAAGGCAAACAACCTTTTGCCTAGCTGTTGAGGGAGCCTTTGTGACCCAAATACACCTCAATGCTGATGCTCTGCAGAGCTTCATCACATTACTGCTTTCCTTCTTAATGTTCTGTGACACCCCTCAACTATGTGTCTCCAGAAAGGAAAACAAACCAAACAGTTCCCCCGTGGTAGAAATCAAGGGAAAGCTGTTCCACTTTTGGCTAGCATGCTTGGAGTATTTTCATTTTAGGGAAAATGTCACACACAGATAAGGCCCCGAATGTAATTTTTTTTTTTAAAGATTTTGCAAAACCTACTGCTAACAGGAATATTTACATTATTTAAAAAAAAATTCAATCAAACCATTTTTTGTTTGGATTTAAACATTTTACTGCAGGTTTTGAAACCCAAACAACTGAAGCATTCTGTTATCATACATGAGGGCTAGAAAATGAAACTCACGAGAAACGGATTAAAAACTACACTAAAACTGGTGAGTTCACGGTCCAAAGTGAATAAAGTTGAAACTGTAAACATCACAAAGGGTGAAAAATAAATCAGATTTTAAACAATTGTGTGATTCAGCTGTAATAAGCTCCGGTGTTACCAGGAACTGGTGACATCTTAACACTGGTGATATGGTGGCTAAATAGTGCTCCCATTGAAGTCCATAGGGGTTTTGCCCATGATTTTAACCTGACAACAGGTCCTTAAACATCTGACAGGATTTTAAAATACCACCATGTATTATGGTCTGATCAGACCTTCCTGCAAGATGGGAGAAACTCTGCAGCATTAACTCCACCTTCTCATTATGCCTTCAGGGGGCCAGGGTTTCTGACCTGTACTGAGAGGAGGTGGGGGGCTTGGGCAGCATTAACTTCCTATAGGAAAGCCACTAGAGAGGGAAATATGTTAAGAAATGATAATGAGGAGCACAGCATTGATAGACAGATATTCTTCATCCACTCCCCTCCCCAAGAATTCCCATTGGGCAGTGTTTATAGAGGGGCTATGCAGACTAAGGAGAAACTTGTGTTTAATGATTATAGAATTGTTTGGATGTTATTGCTGCACCTTATGGCTAGTGTTATGTCTTTGGGTTCTTTTTAATGGTCACAGGCTCAAACCACCTTATTAAACTATGTGCTACAAGGAAAATATAACCTGCCAACTTGGCTTTGTCTCTTACACTTCTCTCAGGATAATTAAATATTAATGAGATGATAATGACCATATTAAAGTGGTGGTATCCCAAGTGTTCTCAGCTTACTTACAAAGCTGTGATTTTACTGAATCAATTTCCCCATCCAAGTGCAGACAGACAACGAAGTACAGATAAATGAGGAGACACGGGGTACCTTGAGAAGAGGAGTGAAAAGGAAAACAACATTGCTCTATTATGGTAAGACATGGGTGATTGACTGCAGAGTTGTTATATAACTGTAGATAATACCCTTTCTTGCCCAGGCAGGAACACCCTCACCCACACATGGATGTTCAGCTCAGGCTGAAGACTAGCAAGTGGGAAACTAAATCAATTTGACAAGCAGAGTTCCCTTCTCTCTCCCAGCAGCAGGTTCAGCAAAGGCAGCATCAAGTATGCAGGCAAGACTACCACTAGATCAGCTAAACGTTGTTAAAACCCAAGAGACACAACCATGGCCTAAGGTCTGATATGGTTAACACCCATTAGAGCCACAACTGACTGTGGAGAATAAGAAAAGCAAAAGCAAAGGGACAGACATGAACAAACAGGTCAACACCTGAGCTTCATTCCACACCTGCCGCTCTTACCCTCTTCTCCCCTGTCCTGTCCCCGCCACTCCCTTTCCCTTTACCATCCCCCCTTCCTTTGCTTTTTCCATGTAGCTTATCCCCTCTTAACTAAACCCACCACCACCGCCCAAAAAAATCATGGAACTCACATAACATTTGTCACCATCACATTGTTCATTTTCTTTCTGCATTACACCTCTGTCCCCACACTGTGTCAGTCTGGTATATTTAGTTCGTAAACTATTTGGGATGGGGAGAGCTGCTGCGCTGTGTTTGTACAGTGTCTAGCACAATTCGAGGTTGCTCCTTAGGCCCTACCATAATAAAGATGCTGACTATTGTTACTGTTAATAATAAACATAATCCATTGCCTTCTTTGGAGTCCTTAGGGTTTTACATCCCTTCCTTGTTCATGCTTTGCCACCAGCTGTCATGGTCACCACAGAATGTTCCAAGAGTCCATTCACCCAAGACCTTGACTGTCTCAAAAATATTTTGATTCTTAGAGTCCTGTTACACTTTATCTGCAAACAGTCTGTGCACCTATCAGCAGGAGTGTCAGTTCCCAAAACAAATCCAAATAGGGCTTCCAAATGCACCAGGTTCTTCTTACTATAACTGACGAAGGGTGTGAGGCCTTTCCATAAATTCCAGGCAACTTGTCCACAGTTCACAGGCCTTAAGCCGTTACTGTCTCTCTCCCGGCTAAAAAGCTGTGTTCCATTGTCACAGCAAGTGGCATGCAGCAAAACCATTGCTCCTTTTCCTTTGCACACCTAGCCAAGTTTCTACCAGCTATTACTCCTCTCTACCAGCAATTAGATTTGTAGCATGACAATAGGACAAACTTCCTTTCCCATAAAAACTAAAAACAAATGTTCAGAATTTGACAGAACATGCACGTTTAAGGAACAATAAGACTCCAACAAATGGCAAAGCTGAGAAGGCATTCAAATTCCATTCCATCCTGACCACGTCTAGTTGGGCATATCACACCATGTGACATTTAATGTTACCCTGGGAGCGCTCTGGCTCAACAGAACCATGGATGCAGTGTCAGCTTTATTTTCCAGTATTTGTTGGGCTTACTGGGCACACGATTAAACTGTGGGTTTATTTCTTTTTTAATCACATTCAAAATATTTACATGGCATAAATCCTTAGCAGGCACCTGAGAGCAGTCACAAGAACAATTAGCTGTAATGGCTCATCAGAGACATTAGTGCAGGGCCAGTTCTAGGGGCAGGCAGGCAAGTAGGGCAGTTCCCCTTCTAGTGGGCGCCGCACTACTTGTTTGTTTGTTTTTCCCCACTCTGATTGGCCAGCCGATTTTGCTCTGCAGATTGACTGGCTGTGGGTTTGGTGTTATTTTTTGCTCTGCTCCATTGGGGGGGCAGAGGGCATCAAAAAGATTTTCCACCGTGGCTGGCAAAAGAGCTAGGCCAGCTCCTCCATTAAAGGCCACTGTGTAAACAGTTCAGGCCATTTTCAAATTCATGTTATCTATTCTAAAGGGGCATATTCACCACGGCTGAGCCAAGCCCAAGTAGTTGGGAGAGATGGACTCCTCCTCCAAGGCCATGCAGCAGCAACAAGAGAGCTGCTCTGTGACCTAGTAGCCCCTATCACTGCTTGCACACGTGCTCTGTAGGGGTTGAAGGCTGGTGGATCCATCCATTGGCCCTACTGCTTTTCCCACCTTGACCTCAAACCCCACTGCACTTAAATGCAGAGGGAAATTCCTATGGAGCTGAGACTTGCATGGACTCCCCAAATACAACTCTCTTGCCCCAGCAATGGAAACACACAGGTTCTGCTGCATGTGGGGCCCTCTCTAGCTGTGGAGGTGAAGGCAGGATTTTTGCCCTTTGGATTCTTGTCGAAGGTGAATTATTCAGCCAGCAAGTCACTGCAGGAGTGAGAGATAAAGTCATTTTATACTTTATGTTGATGAAATTCACTCTCCATGCTAAAACCCTTTCTAAATTAAATGACTCAGCTTTGAAATGAAGAAAAGGACTACCACCAAATGGGGCTACTCCTCATTCTGAACTAAGGCCCCAATCCTCGGGGCTGCACGTGGGCACTGGGGTTTGCAAGTGTAGATCCCAATTGTAGGGTCAGGACTGAAACATCTTCAAAATTGCAGCTAAAGAAAAGCAAAAGCTTCTGTGAAAAGCAGCCACAGGAAAATGTGCTGGAAACACATAAGGTTTTAATTTTGTAAAACAAAAACTCCCTTCCCAGTTCATACCTTGTCTGTCAGATTTCAGCCAGGAGCATATTCTCAGGGCTGAGTTTCAAACCTTTGAGAATAGGAGTTTGCCATGGAAACACAGGCACAACCTCTGAGTACAGAGGCGTGAACTTCACTGTAAGAGCTGTAAAACAGAAGACTGTTTCAGGGGAAAATAGTCACTGAAAAGAATGTTGTGAAATCCTAGATTGTTAATTTCTTCTGCAGAAAAAAGGTCAGATTCTTCTGAAACTGGATATATGGGTTGGGTCCTTTCTCTAAATCACTCAGCAGAGAAAAGAGTGAGGAGGGAATGACATCATTGTGGATTAGATCTTTTCTATACTCTCACGTCACGTCTCTAAATGTAACACGAGTTCAAGTAAGAGCTACACCCAAAGGCCACTGACAGACAGAGACCAGCTGGCCAACCCTAACTCGCACTTGTCCAACTGCACTGATTTGGTCTGCAAAGGTGTAACAGAGGGCAGAATTTAGTCCTCTGATGGGGAGTGGAAACTCTCCAATTCACAAATCCTTCCTAGCAGCAAAGAGGTAGAGGCCCCACTTGCTTCAGTAGTTTTTCCAGTATGATAAATGTTATCATTGCCTCATTGCCCTTGCTCCATGGAACGTGACAGCACTATGAAAAATAAAATAAAATAAAGCAGCCCTTACAAACAGATCTTGAAATTAAATTTCTTTGATTAAAGGCGAACTACAACCCTATTTTAAAAAAATGAAATAAACTGACAAAATTGTTCACAAACAGCAATAGAAGATCAGTAAAGGCATAATAATTTACAGAACGGACCAGGCACTGTACTTAAGGCAGGGAAACCGTCAGTAATCTCACTGTGTGCACTGAAATAATAATTGACATTTGCAGTGTAGCCTTTCTTCCACGAGAATCCCAAAGCATGGCATTTAGCCAATGGTCTACACTGAGCCAAGGTGGGAAGCCATACTGCCCATGCAGAATGCAGCCTGGCTCATTCTGTGTGCTGATGTGGCTGGAAGACCTGGTCCCACCTCCTTCCTTCTAGGACATACTGAAAGGGACTGCAATTGTGACTAGCCCTTAAGTAGGGTACACAAAGCGAGATAAAATAACTGGTCGGGGTGTTCCCCCCTCTGCACCTGATCTACACAGAATTTCGATTTGAGAGCCTAGCCTTCTTAGTTCTTACCTGACTGGCCACCATCTAGGCTAACACCTCATTCATTGAAACAGTGACCTCCATAGCTATAACACAGATTTCTACAGCTTGAGCTTAAGAACCAGCTCTCTAACTAGCTCACCATATGCAACCCACTAGTCAGTGTGTGTTACGTGTCCCTCTCTGTATCCATTAACAGAGGATGTTAGTCTGCTTGCCTAATACAGAGCCTGGCTCTTTACTACAAGCTACAGACAAAGCTTAATTTGTGCTGGGGCTTTTCATGCCGGTGTGCAGCCCCAGCAACTCTTCTGTCAGTGGCAAAATGCATGATCTCACACGTATGGTCACGCTGTGTGAAGGATGTCATTTTTAGCCCTGGCACCTCCCCGTTTACAAACTAAGCACTGACTATAGAGCAGGGGTTCTCAAACTGCGGGTCAGGACCCCTCAGGGGGGTTGTGAGGTTATTACTGGGGGGTCGCGAGCTGTCAGCCTCCACCCCAAACCCCGCTTTGCATCCAGCATTTATAATGGTATTAAATATATAAAAAAGTGTTTTTAATTTATAAGGGAGGGGGTCGCACTCAGCTTGCTATGTGAAAGGGGTCACCAGTACAAAGGTTTGAGAACCACTGCTATGGAGATCTGTGCTCTTAACTCTGGAGGTCCCTAGTTCAGTCATTGGTGTATCAGCCAAGATGTTGTCTGTCAGACTTGTGTTCTCCTTCCTATTCAACTTTAAACCTAGTCAGTTTAAATAAGAATTAAAAGCTGTTTCTGGTTCTATGCCTGCTCCTGAATCCTATCTACCACACTGTGGGTTTAACAAGTACACTGTCTTCTCTCTCTCTCTCTCTCTCTCAAATGCTTTTCTCTCCCTTGTCACTGTGTGAAAAATCCACACAGACATGGACAATCTACTGAGGGCCAGATTCATACTGGGAGAAGAGCCGGAAGCAGATAAAGGCAGCATGCTGAGGCTACTATCCTCAGTTTGTTGGTAGAAGACCTACAGCCTATGATTTCTTGGTCTTTTTTTTTTTTTTCATGGAACTAGTGGTCTAGGGTGTAGTCTCAACTCACCACATGATTCAGGATTTCCCATGCATGTATCAGTTCATTGCTACAAGGACTTGCCCACATTGTATCCTAGGATGTGAAACAAGAATATAACCCCTTGACAGTAAACAAGTGGTACCTTTACTATCTACTAGCTAGACTAAACTGGCATTGATTTCAAACCATTTGCTACTTTGCTTGCTCCACATCCCACTGAGCGTCCTTGGGCATGACTACAGAGAACCCACAGTTATTGCCTCTGCCCAAAACAGTCACTAGATACAACATAAGGAAGAGGGAAAGTAACCTTTGGAGATCAAGCTTTATTATTTTACAGGCAATATTTTTCATTAAACTGCAATTTTGACCATTTAAATGGGTCCTTTTACTGCTCAGTTACACAATTAATACCAGCCAAAATTATGGGCTGTTGGTTTAAATGAGGTAGAAAGAGACTATTATAGTACCAGTGGGACACCCTCAGAGCACTGCAGCTCTGTTAATCTCACTCTGCAGGAGTTAATGTAGAAGCTGGCTGAGTAATGCCTGCCCTAATATTTTGCCAAGTAAAAGAAAGCAATCCTATATTGTATAGGGCTCTGGGATTAGAAGAGATGATCAGTCCCCAAAATTACAGAATTTAAAATATCCTAATTAAAGCTTATTCCAGTCAGACAGTTTCAACATTTTGCAGCAAAGGACTTCCGTTCATGAGCAGTCTCAGATATGATGATCTCCAGAGCAATGAAACCCAGGTTTATTGGTGGCATTCCTGGGATCAGTAAGGGAATTGTTATGTTGATTTGCACACGTACAAGTTTCCTCCTCCCAGTGCTGTAGTAGTATCAAGCTTGGGAGAGTACTAACTTCTCAGTCTCCACTTCACCAAAGTCAGAAGACTCAGAAGTTCAGCTACAGACTATGTCGATTCAGGGGTTCTCAAACGTCAAACTTCATAGTACCGCGACCCCCTTCTGACAACAAAAATTACTACACGACCCCAGGAGGGGGGAACAAAGCCTGAGTCTGCCCAAACCCTGCCGCCCTGGGTGGGGGTGAGGCCAAAGCCTAAGCCCCACCACCCAGGGAGGGGGGGAGAAGAGAGGGGGCCAAAGCCAAAGCCAAAGAGCTTCAGCCCCAAACAGTTTGCCTGTAACCTGAGCCCTGGCACCCATGGCCTGGGGCAGTGGGATTCGGGATTCGGCCCCGTGCCCCAGCAAATCTAAACCAGCCCTGATGAACCCATTAAAACAAGGTCGTGACCACTTTGGGGTCCCAACCCACAGTCTGCGAAATGCTTCTACTGCTCTGAAGGCTAACAAACAATATATATATTTAACATATTATTTATTAGTTATTGATTTATGCACCAAACAATATGAATCTCTTTATGTTTGAGAATGTATATATATCCCATATATTCCATATATCCAGTAGGTAGGGGACATACAGTGAATTTCTGCAAAGTGTGAACTACAATCTGTGCTGAAAACTTCAGGAACTTCCCAATATATTCCTCTTAATATCAGCTCATTCTGCTTAAAAATATAAATCCAAAGAAATCAAAGACCTCTTAGATTTAGAAGTAACCCACTTTAATATGCTGTGGAGAGGGAATTCACCTAGAGTCTTCAGATGAAAGGTGCAAAGTATTATTATTATTGCAAAGCAAACACCATCTTTATATATGACATGAAAATCAGTCATTGCTGTAACATGTTCATATAAAATTGCTAGCCACAGTCCTAGAAATTAAAATTTAGAGCACAAGTACTACTTGACCAAGTAATTTCTATGCACAAAACATCATACAGGGCTCAGATTTAGCTTTAATGTCATTTCTGCACAGGCTGATTAATCAGCTTATGCAATCAAGTTCTTCAGTCATTCTTGGAAACAGACGTGTCCTATTCCAAACAATATTTGTCAAAAGAAAAACAGAACAATGCAAAATTGAACATCACTGAGCCACTAAAAAAAGAAAGTAAATAATCTCTTCTAAACCTCAGGGATGGGAGAGCTCGTTGAGGCATAAGGCAGCAGATACATCCAATTGCATCGGAGAGACAGCACTTCAAACTAGAGCACTGATGGGTAAATTACAATTCATGCCTCAATGATTTTCCACGTCTGTATGCACCACACTAGAGGGTCCTCTCTTAAAACAGTTACTTTCCTGGAGTCCAGAGGAAGGAACTAGAACAATCTGCATAGCTAAGCCGCAGCCCCTAAACCTCAAATGATGGCCATCAGAAATCTGCAGAAGCACTGTCACCTCTTCTGAATGGTGCAATTCTTCTTAAGAGCACAAGAAGTACGGAAAACTGTACATAGAGAAATAGAACCAAACTCTGCTCTTAGCTAGACTGGTATAACTATAAAGAGTAAGTCCATTACACACTAGTGTAAATCCAGAGTAACTCCATTATACACACATGGTAGCCCACAATAAATCAATAGTGTTACTCTATATTTACAATGGACGAGAGCTGGATTTAGCCACCGGTGGAATAATATTAATATTATCTCACTTTATCCATCCCATCAAAACACATGTTGTCATTGTTGTATTACAGTACTAGTAATGCATGAAAAGTGGTGAAGTATCTCAAAGGCATAATGCTCAATACCCGTGGGGCTATCCTTTGCTGCCCCCTGCGCATCGCATATCACGCATCTTTCATGTAACTGAAATAGGCGAGGTGCATAATGAACAATTGTGTGTGATATACAACATGACCCCTGAAGACCTTTCTAGTTATATGTAGGGAACATGTGAAACATACAAAAATACAGAAGAGCAGGATACTGCCCTGAAGACATAACGTTTAAAAAAAAAAAAAAACTGAAAATATTATGGCATCTAAAAACAATAGCAGATTTTTTGACTTGAGTTACTGATCCCCTTCAAAATAGGGGTGACACTGAAAACACCAATACTTTTAAACTAAAGCAGCCTACTGCCAGCCACACCAATAAAAGCTCTGAAATGATGTACAAAGCTCCCGGGCAGAACCCTTATGCTCGGTCTACATTGTCCTGTTGCTGACGGTGGTTGTCGGCACTACGCCCCTTGCTGGCTCCCCTCAGCGTTTTATTGCTAGTATATTCAGGACAAAAGCGTTCTCAGCACCTCTGCAGAAAGTATGACTGAGTCCCATTTCCACCAGGTTGCAACCATACTTTCTGTAACAAGGAATATGCTTTTCTCTCATTTGCATTAACAGTAAACCATTTTCTACACCGACTGATCAGATGCCAAGGGAGACCAACTGTTGATAACCGCTGTCAGCAACAGATCATTTTTCTACTACAGACAGACCCTAAGTGGGAAGATTATTAATTATATAATGATATTTTTCCTTGTCAGACTAAGCAGCATCCATTGTTGCATACTGTTAGGAACACGGTGAGGTGGGAGAGGTTTAAAAGGGAACCCTGAGTGATGCAATTATCACACTGAGAGATTCTGCCTTTCATACACATGAAGACACTCCACACATTTTAACAAAACACTCATTTTTATATCTCTCTTCCTTCAGCAAGGCTGGCATTTTCTCTGATTGAGTCAGCAGCTGCACTAGGGGCACATTGATGAACTTCAAGAAAGCCCAAACACAGGATCAAGGTGGCTGTTTGAGACTTGACAGACCACCTGAAGAGATGGCACCTCCTGATCTGTGACTGGAAAATCTTCTAAGGTGCATCTTCAGCCATTCATATGAAGACAATTTTCACATGTATGCTGTTTTTCTGATAGTTTAAGGCATACCAACAGAGGGGGCCGGGGGGGAGATCAGAAAGAACAGGGCCACCCTCCAAATGGACTGAAATCTTGGAAAATGTTTTACTATTCTGCAAAGAAGATAAGAGAGGGAAACATCGTAATGACTAACGTTGTATATATATTATCACGAGTTTGAAATGATTAAAAAATTCATGAATGGCAAAGCCATGACTGGTTTATGTGCAGTGTTTTATACAGTCTGGCATCAAGTGTCTTCTGAAAACTACAGGGAAAAATTGATAGATAGAGTTACTCATTTTAGCCCACGGGTTTCTTTCCACAGACAAATTGTGGAAAAAACACATTTCTACGAGACAGCACAAAACTAAGACAGCACATTTAGAGTTGATAAAAGGAATACTCTTTAAACAACACATAATTAACCTGTGGAGCTCGCTGTCACAAGATATATCAGAGGCCAAGATCTTAGCAGGATTCAGAAAAAGATTGGACATTTAAAGGAAAAATCAGAAAGAACACTCACCGTTACACTAGATAAGGTTTTAAAAAGCCAGACGTATCAGAGTCTCTAACAAGAGTGGTGTTGTTTCTCTTCATAAACCTAAGAGACAACCAAATCAAAGGCAGGTTTGCCTACTCACCTAAAATGTGATCCTTAAAGGACAGGTGGTTGAATCTGGGTATCTATACAGAAAGTAGAGGTACACTCATAATTTTATGGGCTTTTAATGAAGAGATTAACATTATCACAGTCGGTACAGTAATATCACATACCTGCAAAAATGGCACCTTTTGTTAGCCAAACAGAAGCCTATTTCCACAATGTCTATTTTATTATATGTTTAATGGATATAGCAAAATTCCTCTGGTAGCTCACAGTATAGCTACATGCCTCATTTTTAAAGAGCAAGAAGAACCCAATGGAGCTTTCACAGCCTATCATCCAGTAAGACTGTGGTATGCAAATGAACTAAAGTAAACTGTAACAACTGACTGGAATTTCACCACCCAACATGAGCTTGAAGTCCAGCTGCATGTTTAAAATCATTGGGCCAAATTCTTCTCTTGGTTTCCACCCACGCAAACCCCACTTACATGAAATTTGAGTGTAGGTGAGAACAGATTTTCATGTTCCTGCTTTTTCTGTGTTTCTCTAAGACACAGAATCTTCTGAAGAAAACCAGGCATGAGGACAGAGGAATGTTTTAACAAAACATGTTTTTCCAATTAAAATCATGTGATAGCCATCACAAATATTTGACACAACAACAGGAAGTATCTGATACAATATCTGACATAACAGGAAAGCCATTAATAAAACTTCACACACATTTTAGGATTTTACAGACAACATCACAAGTTGTTGGTACTTTGTTCTTATGGTCACAACATTGTCAATCCTTGAGGTCTGTGCATACAGGTTTCATTAATTCTAGCTCCATGTGTCATGCAACTTCTCTATTTAGGTTTACCTATAATTTTATTATTATCTATTTCATTCTCACATTTTCCTCCACTTAAGCTTTAAAAATCTTAACATTGCTATGACCACTCTCTTCTCCAAAGGTATATCAAAAATTCTGTCCATTCAAATGAAACTACAGAAAGATTTATTATTGGTTTCTAGGGAAAAGACATAAACACTTCATAAACCCTATTAGGTCAGGAATACTGGGAAATTATGAATAATGCAGAGATATTACCACTGTCAAGGGCTATCATGATTTAATTTAGCAGAAGACAGGAGCCATTGTGTCCTATTCTAAAATGAAACTAATTATTATATGCTATTCAATCAAATATAAATAATCCATGAAGTTTAACCCCTTCCTTTCTGGCAGTCATTGCTACTTCTGAGCTGTGGAGGAAACCAGTGGAATTCTTGTAACAGCCAGCATTCCACTGGGACACTGCTGCTTCAGACAGGATGTTTGGAAGTTTGTGTTCCAGCACCGGACACATTTTACTCTCCAACCCCACACGTATATTAGGCAGCACTCATGAGTCTTTGATGGAGTCTCAGTAAAAGCTACAGAGCACGTTAATGGGGATTTGATCAGTGAGTAAACAAAGTCAGGATAGGACCCTACATCTTCTTTACAAATCTAAAGGAAACACTGTGGGAAAGAATATTGTCAAGTAGATTTGAATACTACTTTCTTTGTTTTAACTTCCAATTGATTGCAAAACAGTATTAAAGAAAAACATTTTTCCTACCAATTTTGGCTTAATCCTGTTTCCATCGAAGTCAGTGGAAGTTTTGTTTCCACAGTGCAGAATGAGGCCCCTTGTCATGTATCTACTGTGGCAAAAAAGAGGAAGCTCAAAGACACAGCTGAGTTTTAATCTAATATATTTCAATCTGTTTATATGTTCTTCTTAATGGGTGAAATTCTGGACCCATTGAAGTCAGTGGTTAAATTCCCTTTGTGGGACTAGGATTCCACCCTATATTTTTACTTATTTGCATGCATCCCTCCATTTGTAGGAATGCAATAACATTTAAAATGAGAAGCCCAGAATTCCAAACCTTTGTGGGTAAACGGGGTAGGGGGTGAGAGAGAAAGAGAGAGATCAAGGCCTCCTTCTAACATTTAGAGTTACATATGGAAATGTTGCTCAGATCCAGAGGTGCAGAATTGCTCAATAATCTCTTCTCTGAAGAGATTAAGTCAATGCACACCCAATTCCTCTTAAGCAAAACAAACAGTAAGAATTAAACATGTCTAACAGTTAGCCCACTTTATTTGCTACAATTAAATTGCTCCTCCCATCTGAATTCCAAAATGATTTAAAAATTGGGTAGTGTTATAATGTACCCCATTCCCAAATATAAAAAGTCCAGTTCCTTAACCCAAGCTGTAAAACAGTTAACATATTAAAAGCATCCATTTCTCTGTGTGAGCGACTGATTGATGCTCAACTGAATACAATGTTTAAAAAAAACACCCTTTCATGCGAGGCCCAATCCTCAGAAGCTGTGAACAGCTTCTGAGCACCTGCAGTTGAAACTCACTTCAGTGGCAGTTGCAGAGAATCAGCACCACTCAGAATGAGGCTCTGGGTAAAAAATGACCCAAATAAGAAAAGAACTTTAGAGACCTTGAGAAGGCCCTTAGCAGAGAAACGAATTCACCCTAAAATAACCACACAATAAAACTCTACACAAAGAGAGGGAACTAGGATTCACTCAACTTGTTCAGTCGTTCCAGTATCTTAAAAAAGGATTCAATGAAGGATTTTCTTTTTCCAAAAAGAAAAGGAGTACTTGTGGCACCTTAGAGACTCATGAAAGCTCACGAAAGCTTATGCTCAAATAAATTGGCTAGTCTCTAAGGTGCCACAAGTACTCCTTTTCTTTTTGCGAATACAGACTAACATGGCTGCTACTCTGAAACCATTCTTTTTCCAGTTGTCTAAAATGCTATGTTTATTTATCGCAACACACATTGGGCAATCTCAATGATCAAAAGTAGAACGATGACCCATACTGTGATTCCATAATGGGGAATTCTGAACCCAAACTCTGGAAGAACCCTGAGCAGCCCAGAAAAGTCTTTCTATTGCTGCCTCTTGTCCCAGATAAGCAGCACTATGAAAATTAAGCACCTACAGTGTCGCTGGTTTCTATTTGCTGTACTGAATCTACATTCAAACATCTTTATCACCTTCTGTTTGCATTTCAAAGCTTTTATGTTTTGTCTCCCCAGAGTTCTCTAGTGTATCTTTTCTCACACAAGTAATTGGTACAGAAAACATTTCACTCTGGTGCACAATGAATTGCTATTTCCCAGGGATTGTGCCAAACGTAACATAGGGCAATGGTACAAAGGTTGTACATTTGTCAGGGACCTTTCCTTTGAAGCCCTGTACCTGTGGAACCAGATCATCTCTTTTCACATATAAAAACTTGAGGAAAAAAGAGGCTTCCTATAGTCCTCTAAAGCACTGAAGTCAGTGGGAGTATTCTTGTACATGAAATTAGGCAGGGGCTTACTATCTTGCTGACTAGCGGTCTAATGCAGGGAATGCAAGGAACACCACAGCATTCTCTCACACTGCTGACAGAAGCTCAAGCAAGAACCAGGGAAGGCAATTTAAACCCTCTTCCATAAATTATAATTCCAGTGGCTCTCTGCATTAACTATAAAAGCATCTTATGGCCAAATGATTTCAGTATTACTCATTACTAAGGCTCCAATTTAGTCATGGAGGACAAGGAAGTCACGGAATCAGTGACTTCCAAAAACCTCCGTGACTTCAGCAAGTGCCAGCTGGGAGCTGCAGAGTCCCCTGCCGCCTGCAGAGGCAGGGAGCTGTGGGTTACCCAGCGGCTGCAGGCAGCAGGCGGATCGCCACAGCTCCCGGCCACCGCAGGTGGCAGGGAAGATCCCCAGAGCTCCCCACCACCACCTCTGGCACAGGGTATCTGCACCATTCCCAGCCATCCTGGGTGGCAGGGGGCACCCCCAGAGCTCCTGGCCCCCACAGGTGGCAGGGGGGGAAACAACGGAGCTCCCAGCCCCTGCAGGCAGCACTGCTCCTGGCCACCCTGGGTGGCAGGGGGGACTCCCCACTGCTCCCAGTCACCCCGGGAGGCAGGGGGGACCCTGGAGCTCCGAGCCCCCATGGGTGGTGGAGGCCCCTGGAGCTCCCAGCCCACCAGCAGATGCTCAGGCTCCTCAGGCTCTGTTGTGGTTATTTTTAGGAAAAGTCAAGGATAGGTCACGGGCTTCCACTAATTTTTCATTATTGCCGGTGATCTGTCCCTGACTTTTCCTAAAAATATCTGTGACAAAATCTTAGCTATACTCATTACCTCTGCAGATAATCAAGGATTTACTATTCAAACTTGGGATGTCTAATCTAGAAGTTAACTTTGATGAAGCAAAGCCCATTCCGTATCACAGGTTTTATGTGTATGCTTTCTGGATATGAGAGAAGCAAATATGCTAGTGTTACTGACAAGTTAGGCCACATGCAGTCATTGTTAAGTCATCAGTTTGTGCTTCATGTAAGTGATATGTAAAATGGCAGTGCAGCTCCAGTTTGGCACACCTGATTCTGAGCTCACATTGGTATAAATCTGGAGTAACTTCGATCAGGTCAATGAGTTACACCAGCGTAGAAACAGTATGTGATCCAAATCAGGGCCTGATATGTCTATCAGGCCATGCTAAACAAAAACAAATTGCTGCCTAATGAAAATAAAAATAACCCCACTTCTTCCCCCAAATAAATCCACTTCCTCTATGTGGCTTAATATAGGGCCACTTCCCTTAAAATGTGCACCACTGTATTACACATGTTCTGTCACTAACAGCAGTATACACTGGAGGAGAGTGTCATTATCTAGTGTCTCACATCAAATGTTCATATAAGGTACCTATGATAATCGTGGAATACAAATGGGATGAGCAACTGCTCAGCCACTATTTAGGTTATTTTTTGGTACTCTTTCAAGCATGATTTGTTTAAATAAATAATAGCTGATATATTACTTGTATAAATACAAATATATTATTTGTATGATATACAGGGCAGCAAGCATGAATCCATAAAGACAGCGGGTCAGAATCTGCTCTTATACTAGGGTAGCTCAAAGCAGAATTTAGCCCGGTATCCAAGAGATTAAGAATTCCACATTCAAAACTAATGATATAGACTTCAGGGGGAGGGGGGAGGGGTACGTCCTGGTTGAATGAATCTAAGATCGTTCAGTTTTCCAAGACCTCATCCAATCACAAGATCATCTAACACTCTCAGTGTACCCGTCCACATGGTATGCTCCACCACTGTGCAATTAATTAGTTAATGTTTTTAAAGTGCTTTGAAGATAAAAAGCACCAAACACATGATAAATAGTAGCATTATTATTCAAAACTTATGCAGAGCGGCTCTTATTTGGAAATGCATCATACTGAGTTCCTAGCATACAACATTTGCTGAAACGGATGTTGCTATGAGATTTCTGTCTAAACTGCTTTAGGTCAAAGTACAAGGATTGACATTTCTGCTGCTGTTTACTCTGCTAATATCCAAGTGCCACTATCTGGAAGACTTTTTATTTAATCAATGGAATAATTTTACTACATGACCTATTGCTCAGGGGCCCAATCCTGCAAGCACTCTGTGCCAATAACTCCCATTTAACTCAAGTGAGAATTCTGCACTAGCCTCCAGAGTTTTCCATACCAAATCACACTATATGAACATCCAGTTGTTTAGATCAAAAATATAGCTTTTCATAACACAACACCATTCAATACAATCCATCTTTATTCTATACAGCCCAAGAGGGGAGGGAGGTAAGGTCTAAAGTGGCTTTAAACTGCTTCTGAACTAAGGTCTTAATCACTTGCAAATTTTTCATCTCCTGAGAAAGCACCAAAGTTTAAACAGCAAGTACTGTGGTGATGCAAGTTGCTAACTTAAACATTAGTTATAACTCCACTCTAAAGATTCATCTGTAATTAGATTTCTTTACACTGAATAGCAATAGGACCTCTAGAGACATTCTGGCAAGCCTCCTGCCAGAAGTGATTTACCTTCCTCAATTGTAAAGGTCATTCAAGATACAGATTCAGTACTTCCATAGACATCTGCTTATGTATCCGGAAAACAAAGGAGGAGACAGGAAAGGCTGGAGTCAGCCCTCAAAATATTTTATTGTGCAAACAATTTTTTTTTTCGCATCCCAAGAACAATACAGTAAACTTGCCTGGGTGTGTTTTAATGCTTATAAAAATTGGCAGCTTTCTCTCTTGATGCACCATTCTGGTTTATATTATTGCAAAATCAGAATGCGACTGAATCAGGATGTCAAGCTCTAACATGCTTAGAGAGCCGAGGCAATCAGACAGTGTGGGTGTAGAAGAGGGCTGCAATAAGCAGACAGTCATTTTAGACTTGCATACAGAATTCAACAGTGAGCTAGCAAAAAAATGGTCTGTGTGAACAGTCCCAATAAATTAAACATACTAAACTGAAGAAAAAGTTCAGGCAAATAAGGGATAATAATAATAATTATTATTATTATTAATATTTTGCATCTGTGTAATCCCTTATATTCAAGGATGGTGAAGTACTTTATAAACATGAATTAATTAAGATTCACAAAAACTACGTGAACCTGGACCCATGTTATTTGTATTTCTCCATTAGTTTTACATGAATGTTGCAGTCCCATTCCATCTGATTTAATACAGACTGACTTCCTTTCTATCATTTTAGCCAGCCTGTGAAATGCTATTGGATGTTTCAAAAAAGCTTATAGAAAAGCTATTACTTTCTATAAAATTCTATTGGACTTTTCAATAAGGTTGAGCTCATTTTGTGGACTAGTCTGTGTGCACTCTAAGCCCCACGCCTCATACTCTAAAACCATCGAAGAAAGGCATTTCTCTTTCCTTACTGTCCAATATATTTTCTTTGCCATAATTAGACCCCTTCACATATGCTGTTTGGGGAGCGAATCATCACAAAAGATTTGTAGCCTTCAAATTCTAGCAATCCTTAGGGTGCTGGAAGACACTTTAAAAATTAATAAAGTTGGCCTCACTACACCCCAAAGTAGTGCTGAGTCTTCTAATCACTTCTGGTTTGTTAACAAAAAGCCCATATAAATACCGGTGTTACAACCACATGTGCTATTTACTCCTGCCTGAACGACAACACAATACTTAGTGGGTCAAAATCTCCTTTCAGTTACACTAGTGTAGTCACAACAGTGTAACTGGGAGCAGAATTTGGGACACTTTCTCTATTTACTAGAAGTCTATATAATGGTACTCACTGTACACAGAGTCCAATTTTCTGCCCAGCTTAACCAGGCCTACGTTTTTGTACCTGCAAATTGTAGGGACTAATAATTACATGTACAGTCCAATTAATTTGGACATCTAAGTACCAACAAGTCAACTACTTAGATGGTCACGGTCATTAACGCCACACATAAACAGTTGTGGGTCGTGTTTTGTACCTGAAATTTGAGGGAGAAAAAATTATAAAAAACCGCTTTTTATATTTTAACCATAGAGTCATGCACCTCCACAAAACTCAGTATATATGGGGTCTTAATAAAAACCTATAAGAATATATTCTACTTATGCATGTGCAGTCTGCCTCTGAGAAACATAGGCCTGATCCATTGAAGTCAAAGGGACTAGTTTTTTCTTAGTTAGGTGAGACATTTGATTGTACATATGTACATGATTTACCTAGTACTACTGAATCACTGTTTATCCAAGTAGTCCTGGAATATAGTCAGCTTCTAACTTTCAAGCTCCGTACGAGCATAAAATATACAGAGGAAAGAAACATTGCCAACAAGCGTAAAAATGGTATTTCAAATCCAGTACAATTCATATAATGTATTTGCTCATTCACTGTAAGGACTATAGCAGAGCAATATGTTTCCATCCTATTAACAGGATGGAAAAGAAAGAGATCACCTATTATACCCAGCTGTTGTTTTCCTTATTCTGTATCTGCTGACCATACTTAGGGTTGCCACCCTCCTGGGTTTTACCCGGAGAATCGGTTTTTTGGCTTCTGAGTCTGGATGCCATTTTAAACTTTCTGCTTTTCTTGACCGCCTGATGAGTGATCCCTGTCTTTGCTCTCTAAGCACTAGTCTTCCATCATAATTAGTCAAAAATGTTTTAAACGTCTGCCTCAGAGAGAAGAAAGATACACACATTTCTGCCTGATCACGCAGGATCTACAGGGCTCTTATCTTATCCCATCTTCTCAGCTGAATGCTGGAAAAATGCTCACAAGCCTATTTTAAGTATGAATCCAAAATATTAAGTTAACAGCTTGCCATATACTAGTCTAAAATTGCAATATATATACATCTTGGGCTCAGATTCTCCTCCTAGAGGTATCAATGTGAATCCAGAGTAATTCCATAACAGGAAACAATGGAATTAAATTGGATTTACACTGATGTCAGCAAAAGCAGAATCTGTCCCAAGCTGGTTTTAGTCTAACACAGGAGCCATGTGTGCACATTTCCATTCTAATAATAGATTATATAATTACTTCTTTGGACAGAGAGACTAATAATTTTCAATGAGTTTCTTTATAAGATGATCTCCACGTAAGATTTCTCAGGGTATTTTTTGGTGTAAAAGATGAATGTGTAATAAAGAATCACTATGGAAATAGAAATCTGTAGATAGCAGGAACAAGTAACGCTTTTGCCTTCAGCTAAATAATTTGTGATTGCATTTTCCTAATAATAAAAACTCTACATATCAATACTAAATACTAGTTACTGCAGATATGTAAATACAACAAAATGACATACCAGAAGTGATATAGAGAAGAATCAGCACTACTCTGGGGTGTAGTGAGGCCAACTTCATTGTGTTATTTATAAAATGTATCTATATTTCTCATATTACCTAAAGGCAGGCAGCAAGGGTGCATTTCAGTTACATCCATCATGAATGTAACCCTAAAATCCTATTGTCCTATTACTGTTATTTTAGGAAACAGATTAACCTTTCAGCGATTATCATGTCATTACCTTCTGCCATGTTGAAACTGAGAACACTGGATTGCAATGCCAGATTGCTGATTCCTGTATCTCCCAGTATGAAGCAGGGTAAACCTTCTAAAATGAGAGACTTGCTAAACAAAATGTTTATTTTTATTTTATATAAACCTTTGCTCCAGCAGATCATGCTTAAGTTTTGTTGGTGGATAAGCAGTTACAATAGTACTTAGTGCTTAAAAAACACTTTTCATCTGAGGAGTTCAAAACACTTTACACATTCGATAATGAAATGCCACAGCATCTCAATATTCAGTATTATGAATAAAGGGAAGCCAAAGAACATCAAGTAGGTTGCCAAAAGTCACACATCATAACAGTGGCAGAGCCAGGAATAGAATCTGAGAGTCCTGACTCCCACCTCTCAATGCTGATCACTAGACCACACTCACTCCATATAGCGCTCTATGCTGCCATGTGATTATAAATCAGCAGAAGGTAACAAGTAAACAATTAGGTGTGATATCTTAATTCACAAGCAGTTTATTGACTGCATAAATCAGAACAAAGCTTGTAAGGGATAGGCCTTGCTCACAGGTGTTGCTTGCATGCTAAGAGAATTAGAATGCAACCATCCAGAAATGATCCAAGTTAATTTAAAAACTGCTACTGATGGATGATTTTATTCTTTCAAGAAAACAAAGACAGGGAGAGAAATTCATTCCTGATGTAACTCGATTGAGCTCAACACAGTTACACCAACGATTAATTTGATACAGTGTCGTCTGTACCAGTGCCCCAGTGTTCAGAGAAATAATAGCTTATTCAAAAAAGTAAAGGTGTTTGTTCCTGTCTTCTGATAGTGCACCAGTCCCAGATGCTTCAGAGGGAAGGAACAGAACAGGACACAACTTAATGAGTGATTCATCCCCTTGCATCCAGCCTCAGCTTCTGGCAGCCAGAGGCTAGAGATACCCAGAGCATGGGGTTGCATCCCTGATCGTCTTGGCTAATAGTTATTGATCGACCTATCCTCCATGAATTTAGCTAATTCTTTTTTGAACCCAGTTATACTTTTGGCCTTCACAACATCCCCTGGCAGTAAGTTTCACAGAATGGCAGTGCATTTTTGTGAAGGGTACTTCCTTTTGTTCACTTTAAACATGAGGCCTATTAATTTCATTGACTGACCCTTAGTTCTTGTGTTATGTAAAGAGTAAATAACATTTCCTATTCACGTTCTCCATATCATTCATGATTTTATAGACTTTTATCATAGCCGCCCCTTTGTCATCTCTTTTCTAAATTCCAGTCTTTTTAATCTCTCTTTGCCCGGAAGCTGTTCCATAGCCCTAATAATTTTTGTTGCCCTTCTCTGTACCTTTTCCAATTCTAATATATCTTATCTGAGATGGGGCTACCAGAACTGGACACACTATTCAAGGTGTGAGTGTACCATGGATTTATATACTGGCATTATGATATTTTCTGTTTAATTATCTATCACTTTCCTAATGGTTCCTAGCTTTCTGTTAGATTTTTGACTGCCACTGCACACTGAGCAGATGTTTTCAAAGAACTATCCATGATGACTTTTCCAACATGAATTACTTTGCACTTATCGACATGTTGAACTTCAACAGCAATTGTGTTGCCCAGTCACCCAGTTTAGTGAGATCTCTTTGTAACTTTTCAAAATCTGCTTTGGACTTACCTATCTTGAATAATTTTGTGTCATCTGCAAATTTTGCCACCTCACTATTCACCCCCTTTTCCAAATCATTTATGAATATGTTGAACACTGGTCGCAGTACAGTTCGTTGGTCAACCTTGCTATTTACTTCTCTCCATTGTGAAAACTGGCCATTTTATACCTATCCTTTGTTTGCCATCTTTTAACCAGTTACTTTTTGGGAAGACCTTCCCTCTTAGCCTATGACTGCTTAGTCTGCTAAGAGCCTTTGGTGAGGGACCTTGTCAAAGGCTTTCTGAAAGTCCACATGCACTATATCAACTGGATCACCCTTGTCCACATGCTTTTTGACACCCTCAAACAATTCTAATAGATTGGTGAAGCATGATTTCTCTTTACAAAAGCTGTGTTGACTCTTCCCCCAACAATTCGTGTTCATCTATGTCTCTGATAAATCTGTTCTTTATTATAGTTTCAACCAATCAGTTTGGTATTGAAGTTAGGCTTACCATCTTGTAACTGCTCGGACTGCTTCTGGAGCCTTTTAAAAAAAAATCAACGTTACATTAGTTACCCTCCAGTCAACTCGTACAGAGGCTGATTTAAGCGACACATGATGGGGTGTTTACCCTGCACTAGCCTAGAAGAGGCTGAGAACAGGACAATTAACCAGATAGGCCATGGCTTGGGGGAATTATTCCCTGAATTATGATGGAGCCCAGCTGAGAAGGAACAAGCAGGGCTAGTATAAAGCAGGAAGCTGGCAGCAGAAAGGGGCTGCTGTGAGGGAGCGGGCAGCCACTCTCTGGACATTACAGAGGGAAGGGGGAAAACCTATGGAATGGGATGTAGGAAAAGGCTCAAGAAAATGCAGTGAGGTTTAAGATGGTGCAGAGCTCAGCTGCTGATTATAGAGAGTCCCTGAGCTGGAACCCACAGTATAAGGTGGGCCTGGTTTCCCCTACCAGCCACCGGGGAAGTGGCACCATCTGGACAGTGAATGAGAAGACTTCCAGAGACAGTTTCTACAGAAACACTTTGATATCTCAGAAGGTAGGAAATACATAGTGACCTGGCCAGAGGGCCAAGCTATGAAGGGAGAGCACTGGGAGTCACACAAAGTGAGAGAGAGAGAGAGAGGGGCACCAGGGTGTGCAACATGTGGCAGAGGGGGGCATCAGACCTGGACAGAGCTAATTCTCAGAGCAGCAGAAGGAGGCACCCTAGTGGTGAGTGGACCCCATGGCCATTACATACCACAGTTAGTAGTTCTTATATTTCATCTTTGAGTTCCTTCAAAACACATGTTGAATATCATCTGGTCCTGGTGACTTATTACTGTTTAATTTATCAATTTGCTCCAAAACCACCTCTAGTGACACGTCAATCTGGGATAGTTCCTCAGATTTGTCACCCAAAAAGAATGGCTTGGGTATGAGGATCTTCCCCTCATCCTCTGCAGTGAAGGCAGATGCAAATAATCCATTTTGTTTCTCTGCAATGGCCTTGTCTTCCTTGAGTGCTCCTTTAGCACCTTGATCATCCAGTGGACACACTGACTGTTTGGCAGGCTTCCTGCTTCTTTTGTACTTTTAAAAAACTGCTTTTAGTTTCTGTGTCTTTAGCTAGATACTCTTCAAAATCTTTCTTGGCCTGCCTGCCTTACACTTGTACACTTGACTTGCCAGAGTTTATGCCCCTTTCTATTTTCCTCCAGAGGATCTGACTCTCAATTTTTAAAGGATGCTTTTTTGTCTCTAACCACCTCTTTTACTCTTACTGTTTTTTTATTTGGGGTATATGTTTAGTTTGAGTCTCTATTATGGTGTTTTTAAATAGTCTCCATGCAGTTTGCAGGCATTTCACCCTTGTGGCTGTTCCTTTAGATTTCCATTTAACTTGTGTCCTCATTTTTGTACAGTTCCCCTTTTTCAAATTAAATGCTATTGTGGTGGATTTCTTTGGTATTTTCCTTCCTATAAGGATATTAAAATTATTTACATTATGGTCACTATCACCGAGCAATTCAGCTGTATGTACCTCTTGGACCAGATCCTGTGCACCACTTAGGGTTAAATCAAGAATTCTCTCTCTCCCCTTGTGGGTTCCAGGACAAGCTACTCCAATAAGTAGACCATTATGGTGTCTAGAAATTTTATCTCTGCATTCCTTCCTGAGGTGACATACACCTGCTCCATATGGGAATAAGTTAAATCCCACATTACCATTGTTTTTCTACCTTTGTATGTGAGCATTTCACAGTCACTGTCACCATCCTGGTCTGATGGTTTGTAGAATATTCCTACTCCTATATTCTTATTGTTCAAGCAAGGAATTTCTACCCATAGAGATTCTCTGGCACAGTTTGATTCATTTAAGATTTTTACTTTATTTGACTCCATGTTTTTTTCAACACATAGTGCCACTCCCCACCAGCATGACCCACTCTGTTGTTGCTATATATTTTGTACCCTGGTATTACCATGTACCACTGACTATCCTCATTCCACCAAGTTTCTGTCATGCCTATTATATCAATATCCTCATTTAATGCCAGGCACTCTTATTTACCCATCTTAGTATTTAGAGTTCTAGCATTTCTATACAAGCATTTCTACATTTTGTCAGTATTCAGTTGTTTGCAATTATTGTAGCACCTACAGTGTGCTAGGTGCTCTCCAAACACAGAGGAAAACACAAGCCCTGCCCCTAGCAGGTTGCAATCTAAAAAGACAAGAACAGACAAAGGTGAGAGAAGAAGGATGTAACATATAAGCAAAGCAATAGAGGTGATGATAGGCTTATTAGTTTTACAGGTTAATTTGCTACACATGTCTCTTCCAAATAGATGAGCTATTTACTCATGAGATAACTAAATAAAATATGCAAATAGATGACTTAGCCGGCAAGTTTCTTGGAGGTGTTGCAACAGGTCCACACGAAGGACAATGTTGAAACCTCGGGGAGGGCATCACTGAGGAAAGTAAACTAATACAACTAACACGACTCTAACTAACACTAAAGGTACTGCTAACTATATACAACAAGAGAAAAACTAAACTACTTGAGGGGTTGTGAGGTTAAGACTCCAGCCACTGACTCCAGCCACTTTTCGGGGCTTCCAAAAAGATTTATGTAAGGAGAGGTTAGTCTGTTGGGTTTGATCCCGCATTCTCTCTTCAGGACATATCCATCTGTCACAGGGAATGTTGTCTGCACGGGGACTGCAGGATCAGGTGTTGTTAGATTAGATGTCTTTCTGAAAGAGATGCTTTCGCCCAAGTGAAAGTTATGGGCTTGATGCAGGAATCACTTCATAAAATTCTATGGCTTATATTATGCAGGAAGTCAAATTAGATGATCATAATAGTCCCCTCCAATCTTAAAATCAGTAATTGAAGTCCTGGCCCTTCTGAAGTCAATGGCAAACCCCAATTGGCTTTAATCAGGCCACATTTCACCCTATGAATTGAATATTCTCTGTTCTGTCTTTGGCAAATATAAATGTCTACAATGAGAAGTTAAGATCTGGTCTCTGACTGAAGATTTGTAACAGCAGCAATACTTGTAATATTTTTCAATGCCTGTAAGAAACATTTTAGCACTGAATGGAATCAATTATAGGTATCAATTAACTCTTGCAAAAGTTAATTTTGGTTTCAAAAGAGAAAAATAAATCCTTAAAATATACTCCGCCTAGTTAAAATCTCAGCCAAGGTTTTCAGCCAGTAATTGTGTATAAAGAAAAGAAAAATAACTCACAGAGGGCAGGATGCTGGAAGCTATCATTGCGGCATGCTCCAATTCACACAACCGTGTCCTACACCCATAACAGCCAAGGGTCATGAGTTCAGGCCCAAGAATACTCCTTGCTTTTACTAATGATGTTGTACCAGGCAAGAAATGCTTGCAATATCTAGCCCTGCCGAATAAGAAAATCCTAAATGTCTCATGCTAAGTGCAATAAAAAGAAACAAGCACTTGGGGCCACATACCATTCACTCATCTGTGAAGAGGCAATGCAATGAAACATAAGAATGGCCATACTGGGTCAGACCAATGGACCATCTAGCCCAGTACCCTGTCTCTGACAGTGGCCAATGCCAGATGCTTCAGAAGGAATGAACAGAACAGGGCAATTTCGAGTGATCCATCCTCTGTCATCTAGTCCCAGCTTCTGGTAGTTCAAGGTTTAGAGACACCCAGAACATGGGGTTGCATCCCTGACCGTCTTGGCTAATCACTATTGATGGACCTATACTCCATGATAACAGCGATTCTGTAGTACAGAGATGGGAGGCATGATCAGGCATGCAAAGGCTAGTGAACAGGCGGAAGCTTTGGGTTGTTCAAGGGACGGGCCAGGATGTGGCTCGTAGATCAGTGATTAACAAGGGTTCAATGACCATATACTCCTTTATGGGGTGTTGCAGGGACTATGGCTACTATTCCAGCGCAGGGTCCAGAGTACTGGCTTTGGAAGCTCTGGTTGAACACCAGCCTAAGTACAAAGGAATCAGAGCAGAAGAGAGATTCTTGTCCTATAATTTATATCTAGACACACTGTTCTTAGCCAGAAACATTAGAACAGGTTCTGCAAAAGGTCCAAGAACAGTGAACACTTACTGTACTTGCAGCATGGACTGAAATACCTATGCACAGTGGGGAGAGTTAAAGGTAGAATGAACTTTCCCAGTATGAAAAAAACTCACCCCTCAGCAACATAAGTTCTGCCGGCATAAATGGTAGTGTGCACAGCGCTGTGTCGGCGGGAGAGCTTCTCCTGCTGCCATAGCTACCGCCGCTCACTGGGGGTGGTTTAATTATGTCAATGGGAGAGCTCTCTTCCGTCAGCATAGAGCAGCTACGTGAGATATCTTACAGCAGTGCAGCTGCATCGGTACAGCTGTGCTGCTGTGAGGTCTCCAGTGTAGACATAGCCTTTGATGCAGACCAGTTATCATTTCAGCCTGCAGATAATGACAATCATAGGATGTCCTAAAATAAAGGATTTGTATTAGCCTTTCCACAAAGTACTATGTGCATCTTTAAAATCTAACATTTTAGTTTTCATGATTTTTAAAGTAGAAATAAATTGGCCTGATTTTACAAATACGATGCTTCAAAATGATCAGATCCCACATCTTTGGGTGCCAGTTACTCCTAAGGGTTGTTAGTAATTGTGAGCCCAATCCTGCTTTCTTTGAAGTCCATGGCAAAACTCCTGTTGACTTTATCTGATGTAGAATCCAGCCCTCTATCCCATGCACCCTGCTTATTTATTTATTTTATACATTAATTTTTAAAATGCTTATTGCCATGGAATCTAAACTCTATAATATACAAAGTGAAAAACATATGAATTATGCAATGCCCTCCTTAATGATAGGCATGTTATTACTATCTATGGCTGTGAGCCAAAAAATATTTCATGGTAAAACTGTCCAGAACAAGGGTGGGGGAGGGGGAGACCTGACCACATCTTTTTTATCCTACCAGCCTCTTCACCTCTCCTGGCTTTCTAAACATCTCTGAACCATTTAGAAATATTCTCCATGGATAGAATGAATCCATGGATATTTTATTCACCCAATCTCTTATTCTATGTAACTATGTGTCGCAGGTTTGAACAAGATCCTTTACATCAGTATAACTCCGCGGTCTTCAGCTGAGTTAATCCTGATTCACACTGATGTAAGCAAAAGAAGAATCAGGTCCTAACTGAGAGAAGAATCAAGTCTTCCATCTCTGGAGGATACTGGGCTAGATGGACCTTTGGTCTGACCCAGTATGGCCATTCTTATGTTCTTAAGATCTCTGGGTATGTCTACACTGCAAAAAAGACTCCACGGCAGGAAGTCTCAGAATTCAGGTCAGTTGACTCAGGCTCTCACTACAGGGCTACAAATAGCAGTAGTTTAGACGATCCCTCTGGGGCTGGAGCCCAGGCTCTGAAACCCAGCAAGGGGGACTGATGTACCCTAAATCTTCTCCCTGAGCCAGATCTTCAGCTGATGTAAATTATATCACTCTATTGATTTTAATGGAGCTACAATAATTTATACCACCTGAGAACCTGCCCCCAAATGGGACACATAGATTACAAAGTTATATATGCATACAAATATTTTCATGCTGGTGTTTTAATGCATGTCTGGCTAACAGTGGCTCCTAATAGCATGGACTCCTTCTGTTATGAGCTCCAGTAGACTACACACCTCTTAAAAATAACGTGTCAGCTTCTACAAGTCAGAGGAAGGAAAACTATGGAAAAGGATTTATTTCCTGCTCTTTTTTCTGAATATGTAATAACTTTCTACTAATTTCTATATTGTTTGAGGGTTTCCTTCTTCTCCCCCATCCTCTTTTTTTTTAAATTAGGTCCTCTTTCACCTCCTAAACTCAAATTCGAAAAGCTTAACACTATGTAAAAACAAATCAGTTTAATTATGTACTTATCTCGGGAAAACAGTCAATTCACTAGGAGATTTAAGAACACAGATCTAAGATCTCATGCTCTTTAATACAATAGTATGCTGTGTTGTATTATGTTACCTTGCATTATCTGGGGAAGTATATCCGGTTTAGACAGTGAAACAGAAATACAAGTAAAATATATCTTCAATTTTCAATAAGCACTAGAGCTGGTTTGTGTACTCAAGCCAAGGAAAAATACCCTTCTCCCCAAAACGGCTTCATTTTAACTATTATGCAAGTCCCCATAGATATGTTGCAGTCTTTTTATGTTAATAGGTACAACACCTTAAACAGTATCAACTTCTAACAAATATCGCCTTGTAGGCACAGTATTTACCGGTCAGCATGTATGGTGAGTATTCTTGCTGATACAGCAGGTAATTGTTTTCAAATGCTGTTACACTGTTGACATAGGGCATGTGCGTAAGTCAAATGTGTGGTGTTGATTCTGTCTCACTTCATATTTCATCTTGTAATATACCTGTGTGCTTAACTGATGAGTGGAAAAGAGGCAAACAGTAGAAGGCCACAGCTGTTCACAACACACTAACGTCCTTGTGCATTCTCATATAACTGCCTTGTTACAGTGCACCCTATTCTTTTTGCATGGCAACAGACTGACCTGTGTGTTCCCTTAGACATTTCGGGCACAGGAGCAGTGTCTGGAAGAAACATTTAATGGGCTCCCACTCTTTTTCCTTGCAGATGTTGCTGCTGGCTAAGGCTTTAGCAGCAAACCCTCCCTTTATTCCCCTGGCCTCAAAGAGTGCAGTCCAGATCCTGCAATGAACCATAACTGAACCTCCATTAAAGCTGAGAGGGGGAAAAACTACCCAACCACTATAATGCCTAAATATTTCAGCATGAATTCAATTAAGCAGATGAAAAATGTTTTAGAGTAGCAGACACAATGCACCCAGACCCTAAAAATGCCACAGCGCATTACTGAGAGCTGACAGACTTGCACTTGTCCTCTATGTCTACGAGGTCAGAAAAACCTCCCCTTGCATTTTCCCTGACTTCAGTCTACCAGGAGATGAACCACACTGTAAGCCTCTGAGTAATTCAGTCGAGGTTAATACAGTTTCTTTCTTGCAGCCCTCACACCAGCAATGAAATCAGACAGGCTAAGTCTTGGAGGCGGCCAAGAAATATTGATTGGAAACATATGGCAAACAATGCAATTGGTTACCTCGTCTTATTTGGCCTTAAGTTGGTTGATTTTTCCCTCCAGTGCTGTGGACAGTCTAAAACTAAAGCTCTCATTCAGAAGTTGATTATGGAAACATTTTCCACAATAAGAGCCAAATTCTGCTCTCAGATATGAAAGTTCAGCTCCCAGTGAAGTCAATGGGAGTTGCATGCATGTATCAGAGAGCAGAATTGGGCCCTAAATGTCTAGCATTACTTAGCCCATTGGATTCTAATTAGTGCAGGATGTGAGAACACAGCTGGATTTTAACCTTTTTTTTTTTTGTTGGTTAAATCTGTAAAAGGTTACATTCTTAACACAGTTATAATTAAGGCTTCTGAAAATGCCATTATACCTTGTGCTTCTGGGTTGGGCTAGAAATCACAATTTATAAACTCCATGATTTAAAAAAAGGAGAGTTACCAGTAAAGATTGGAATAAAGTAAAATTAAAAAAATAAAAGAATAAAGAATAAAAAAGGCATATTTTTTCTCACAGCTCCTCATCTCACTTCCTGTGTGGGTCAGGTTCATACTACTGCCAGTCAAGTTCACACTAGGCGGTGACTCAAGGAAGTCTCTACTGCAAATGCAAATACCAGAAAGTGGATGCTTTCCAGTGATTTACCTTCTGTTCACTTTATTCATCAGAAATTAAAATCTGGTTTTTGTTGGTGATGGGTTTGTTTATCTCTTTCAAATTAAGAGACAGATCCTCATTCAGTTAGCATAAACTGGCATAGCTCCATCATCATATTATATATATATATATATATATATTACAATCAACTATGAGAACTATGCAGATTTATGCCAGCTGAGGATCTGACCTTACATGCTGAAAACCAAAAAAACCCCTAGTTTATTAAAACCTTCAGAAGCGGTTAGGGCATAACTCAATGCAAGACACCCCCAGCAAAGACTGTTCCAGTCAGCTAGAAATAAAGATAGCCCCCTCATTCTCCACATTAAGGAGTAGTTTTCCATTGAAAGGAGAGGGTCCGCTCTATTTGGGATGGTGATGAATTATATGCCCTTCAGCAACAGGTATGTGCACTTCTCCACTACCAAAAGCAAAGTGAAAATATAGCAGATGTCCCTTATAATGGAAATTACAGCTCTTCCTATAGGAATAGTAAGATAGATTCCCTCAGTGCATTCACTCCTCAGTTAATTTCCTGCTACTAGCAACAGGTACATACAGGCCCATGAAACAGCTTGAATCACTTCCTGAGCTTTTCTACTGAGACAAATAAAAGTATCTAACAATTCCTGTGCCTGAATATTAACCTTTATCACATATTCCATACATTAGAGAGGGGACCTGATTCTTCTTTCAGATCAGCATAAATCAGTTAAGTCAATGGAGTTACACTAGTCTAATTCTGGTGTAAATCAAAACAGAATTGGACCCTTTTTTCTTTCAGATGTGGTAGCAAAATCTATTTAATTAGTATGTGTTTCTTTTTCTCCCGGAACCATTCTGGCTTTCAATAAAGTGAGACACTCCCATGGGACAGAATTCAGGCCTTGTTGGTTGGATCAAATTGTAAAGATGCTATGGGGGAAAGAGCATATTTGAATACAGGCCAACTTGGAAACATTTGAGTACGGGTACAAAATAGGAGCTGTTCAGTAAAATGACTTTTGGATCTATGTAATACTATGGAAGCCAGGATTTTACCTTAAGTTTTTAAGGAACGGGGTTGCAATGTTTCGAGTTTCCATGGGCAGCCCTAAAGTGCTCTTCAATAATAAAAGCTAAATTATACATTATTTTGGGCTCACTTAAACTGATAGACAAACTATATGCAGAGAATATTTCTGAAATATGGCCACATCTAGGGTGAAATATTGCAGTTCTTTAATAGCTCACAGCAAAACTCCATAACAGGTAAAGAAGAGTATTTTATCCAATATCAGGAAGAATTCAGTTAGATAGAATGGAGTTACCCAAATTGGAACTTGGATAGGACAGCAGGACTAACATCCGTACTCTTACAAAAAGTGCTACATGATCTTTAATGATCACAAGCACTCAGGAGCTTGGATTTACACTGATTTCAATGATGAAATGAATGAAAGCAGAGGGACACAAACAATCAAAGGCCACACCTCCAAACAAAATTGCAGGGTGGTGATGAAAGTGTGGAGGAGGACTGTGGCAAAATCCTTCTAATTTATAATCCTTCTAAAGCACTGAGTTTCCTGGAACAGACCTTCACACATACATATAAATATATGCAACAATCCATTGAGTGACTGTAAGTGTCTCAGCAGGAAACGTCTTTTCCTTAATTTACTAATTACTCTCGCCAGAATGTAAAGGGACAACACATCACATTCGTCCTTCCTTCCAAGGTTTAACTGCTGCATTCAACTTCCCTCCTATCCTTAAGACAACTGAATTTATACAGACTTGCATAAATCCCCCACTTAATATTAAACTCTGTAGTACCAATTACTGCTGATATTGAGCTTTTTATATTCTGCAGACTCAGTGTCACTAACAGAAATAACCCAGCATTGGTTTTATGCACTGTTTCATACTCTGTTAGTTCCATGAGAAATCAATGGCTTTTAATAAAAACCTGAGAAAATATTTTCAGTATGAATTCCACTTATTCTCAGTAAAGGCTCCAGGTGAGATAGTTATGAAAAACATTGCAATCTCCTAGTGGCTTCAGTAGATTTCATTTGCTGATCATAAAATGGTTGAAGTTTTCACTATAGTTGCCAGGTTTAGCTTTACATTTTCAAAGTTGCACTGTAGGGGTGGGTTTCTTATTCATTACTGGAGAAACAAGGAAGAGATTGTCCTGAGATTCTCAAACACAACCAAAACCTTCCCAAGATGTCAACAAAAAAGATTTTCACCTCACTAGAGACAATGGACATTGCTACTAGCTTGTCCTGTTGGCCAGAAGTACAGTTAAATAAATATCTGTGGTCTTTTATAATGGTAGTAGACTGTGATCAGCTTCCTTACTACTGTTCACACAGGAGGTAGGATAGACTTTTGATTATGGAACAGGATTTGGAGACTACCATATCATAAACATATAATAAATATTGTGTGATCTTGATCTTGCACAAGTTACTGAGGGTCAGATTTTTCAGGACTGAGTAGCTCTCATTATAACACTTCTGGACAACATGCTGAGCTCTTTCGAAAATCTGGTCATTTATTTTGTTGCCTAAGTCGGAGCTGAGCCTTTCTGAAAATCTAGCCCCATCTGTGGGTGCTGAGCTCCTCTAAAAATCTGTCCCTCAATCTCTCTACACCTCAGTTCCCTCATTTTATTTTAAATGGGGATGATATATTTATCCGCCTCATTGAGTTTCTGCGAGGTTAACTTCATGCTGAGATCCTTGACTGGAAAGTGTTATATAAGTGCAAAGTATTACTCAATGGTGTCACTCTCAAAATTTATGATTCAAAGAAGGAAACCATATATGTGAAAGCATATAATTATATCTACAAGATCCCACTATCTCATGACTATTGCACAACAATTCTACTGGCAAAAATGACAATAGACTCTCCCCCCCCCCCCCCCCCCCCCACCGCTTTATTTCACCTGTTTTCACTGTGTCTTGGGGCATAAACCAGGAGAATTTACTGTAGGTCTATCAAAGCTGCTCAGAGGTAACAGCACTAGTTTTCCAGCAACCTCTTACAACAGAGCAAAGAAAGAAAGAAAAATGGCTTAAATCCATACGGCTTGGTTAATGCATTAGCCTTTCTTGTCTAGAGACAGGGATTCAAATATGCATTAAGTCATCAGTAAATTTAGCCCTGTGGGGGACACCCATCCCAGTCACAAACTCCCTATTGATTCTGGCACAATTCTCTCAACATAACAGGAACCCAAATCTGGAAAAGCAAGGAGGGGGGAAATTGCAGGTTAAACCTTGAATTAATGTGGAGACACTTGTGTCATGTGGATTTGCCTCAAACTAATGCCATCATTGTTTCACTTTCTCCAGCACCTACATTTGCTACATTTTTTAATAAAAAGAGGAAATTGTAAAACAAACAAAAAAACCACAACCAGTTCACCAGCGTGTGAAAAAGCTCCTAGGACTTAAGGTTCTGCGCTTGTCTAGGAAAAGACTGCTGCCATTGTTGCCACTGGTGACCACATCCACTTGGCAGAAGAAGCAGTATTGAACTCACTTTCTTTTGAGATGGGCTACACATCGAGCTCTCAGTGGAGTTTGCTGTTGCAAGACTCCTACATCTGGATGTTCTTGTAAAATGTAGATATTTCCTGTCACCCTTTTCTTATATGAAGTACTGTGCTCTTTTCTGTGCATTAACCGATTACTTGAAGTGCTGTATTTCCCATGGCGCAGGAAGCAAAGTAGCCTCTGTTCATGTGTCCTCTTAATTATTTTAGATAATAGTCTTGGCACCAGAAAAATTGGAATGCTAAAGAAATAACATTAATGGACCAAATTCAGCAATCCAGGCTGATGTAAGCACCTCATAAAACAAGTTTAAGTGGTACAGCGATGTAATCCCATCAATGGGGGATTTAGTCGGTGGGCAGAATAGGCTAGATCCCCAGCTAGTGTAAATGGGTGGCACTCCACTAAAGTCAATGGAGTTACATATTTACACCAGATGAGGATCTAGCCCAATGTGTGTAACTTAGACCCTTCTGCTCCCTTGGCAAATATAACAAAGTGAAGAACTTCTTTATTTTACACCATCCTAATAGTAGCTTTTACCACACCACCCCTTTCGACTCCATCTCCTAAAGCTACACACACAACTTGTAGCACCAGTGAATGTGGATTACCATACGAGCTGCACCTGCCTAGAACAGGTCTGAATTTGGCTCAGTGACCCAAAGAGCTTTACAAAGTACAATATATAAAGGAATCATTTCACCCACCCCTGGGGCCTATTGGGGCAGCTGTTTAACTGCACAGAAGTTGACAGCAGCGCTGCGCAACAGCACACAGCAATACCACACAGCAGTTTAGGATTAACAATATACAAGGAGAATGTGATTACGCAAACTGGCATTTGGCCAGAGTTAATGCCCAGTCTAGAGGGCTACAGTCTCACTAGCAACATGGTCAGGACCTTGTTTAAGTCCGGCTGGAAGACTGAGCCTCTAGCCAGAGTGTCTCCTCGCACCATGCGAGGTCAATGATTCAGTACTGACTAAGGAGCAAGAATGTCACCTACTGAATCACTCCCACCACTTCCTGCAAGCAACACTCTCCGTTTGACTTGGATAGCTCTTGTCCAAGCATTAACCAGCCCCAACTCTGCTGAACAGAAACAATCTGTTGGAATCACAGCCTGAGCCCCGGAATGTCTGGAAAACAAGAATTGGGTGTTGGGGGCAGGCATGGAGGAGTACCAGAAACAGGAGACAATCATGATAAAATATATTCTTACATGCAGCCCATTAAAGGCTATTTTATAAAAACAGTAAAGAATTAAACAAAACATTAATTTACATTATAAAAATATGAAGGAAAAAAAAATCTTGGCTAGTCTGCTGCCTCACACGAGTCTGCCAAGTATGTCACATGCCTGGGACAGCCTGAGTCCATATCCTTCACCACTGATTTGTTCCCTCTCCATGTGAGTTAGAAAAGCAAATAACTTTATTTGAGATTGCTATAGAAAAGCCTGAACACTTGCTGATTCCTCTCTGAGATAGTTCTTGTTCCTCACAGCTATGACTAATTAATTTAGTGCATCCTTACATATGCACATTACCCCAGCCTCGTCTCCTTAATCATATCTTTTTTGAATCACAGCAAAGCCAGATCACTGCTGGGAAAGGCGTCTACCTCCAGGATTCATTCTGGAAACCGACCAATCTGCCCCAAGTGCCAGGCTCCATCAGCAGAGAAATAAAACCACTGTTTAGTTAGCTGCAGTGGGCTCTAAAAGTATCAATGGAGTGTTTCATGGAGAATAACTATTGTCCGGCATAGGCCACTTGCATGGCATCAATCAACTACAGCGGATTGTAACAGCTTTCAGAAAGAATGCCAGGAATGCACTGAAAAACCATGAGCTGGGTCCCTCAAAGACCGCTTTGCACAAATCACAAGGCCAATCAAAACGCAAAAACATATATTTATTTTAGCGCAGACTGCTCCTGCTACCTCCCTACCCTGAAATCTGCCTGTAATTATTTTCACACACAACATCAAACCCAACCCAAAAAATCAAAATTGTTGATTTGCTGAGCAGGTTTTTCATTAAAGGGATCTTTATATTGACTATCACTGGTGAGGGGGGACGACATCAAAAGGGTGGGCAAATCATAGAATCATAGAATCATAGAATATCAGGGTTGGAAGGGACCCCAGAAGGTCATCTAGTCCAACCCCCTGCTCAAAGCAGGACCAAGTCCCAGTTAAATCATCCCAGCCAGGGCTTTGTCAAGCCTGACCTTAAAAACCTCTAAGGAAGGAGATTCTACCACCTCCCTAGGTAACGCATTCCAGTGTTTCACCACCCTCTTAGTGAAAAAGTTTTTCCTAATATCCAATCTAAACCTCCCCCATTGCAACTTGAGACCATTACTCCTCGTTCTGTCATCTGCTACCATTGAGAACAGTCTAGAGCCATCCTCTTTGGAACCCCCTTTCAGGTAGTTGAAAGCAGCTATCAAATCCCCCCTCATTCTTCTCTTCTGCAGACTAAACAATCCCAGCTCCCTCAGCCTCTCCTCATAAGTCATGTGCTCTAGACCCCTAATCATTTTTGTTGCCCTTCGCTGGACTCTTTCCAATTTATCCACATCCTTCTTGTAGTGTGGGGCCCAAAACTGGACACAGTACTCCAGATGAGGCCTCACCAGTGTCGAATAGAGGGGAACGATCACGTCCCTCGATCTGCTCGCTATGCCCCTACTTATACATCCCAAAATGCCATTGGCCTTCTTGGCAACAAGGGCACACTGCTGACTCATATCCAGCTTCTCGTCCACTGTCACCCCTAGGTCCTTTTCCGCAGAAGAAAATGTTTCTGGGTTTGTGTTTTCAACTGCTGAGAAGCAGGGGGATGGGGCTCAGAACAATGTGAGACCACCAAATGTGCAAATAGTGATGTTAAAAATAAAAATAACACCCAGAAATAAAATCACAACCGAAAACCAGCTCATGGATTACTCTGTAAACACAGAAGGGTTTAATAACAGCCAGCAGCTAACCATTTGGTTTGCACTTCCCATCCTGCACTTACTGATGTCAATGACAAAGCTCCCTCGCTATTCACTCCACCCAGGCCACACACCTAACCAACTCCAATTGGTTTGCTGTTCACTCTCACCTCTGTGCCTTCTTTTCATTAGGTTGCTTCTTTCTAACACCTGACCCAGCCCTAGATCACCACCCTCTCCTTCCTCAAGTCCCTCTGCAAAACACACCTTTTCCAGGGGACCTATAAACCCAAATATCTCCTTCAGTGAAATAGTGGGCCGGCTTCACACTCATTGCAGCTGTGGACAGCAGAAGACAAAGGGGGCTGTAAGCCACCTTCCTGATCCCTCGAGCCAACAGAGGGCCAAAATGGCCGCCTGTGTAGCACAGAGCTGCCAAAAGGCTGCTTTAGGTAGCACAGGCTGCAGTAGTCCAGAAGGACCAGTGGTCCAGAAGAATCAGGCAAGGCACTGCACTCAACCCACCCCCTCTGACCCTGACATGCCTCCTCCCACTGCAGTATGCCCCAAATATTTCCCCTCTGTGTGGGTGAGGATGGGTCAAGCAGCAGGTAGCTGACAACCAGCTATGCTGGATCTATGCCACCCAAGAATTCCCCTCAGCGCCCCTTTTAGGGTGGCTTTCCTGGTGCTTTGTGCTGCTGAGCCCAGACCAAGAATCTGATCCTCAATCTTTACAATAACAATATTCTTGGAAACTTTCAGATGCTTTGAGCTATCCACAACTAAAGCAACCACCAAATCTGATTGTAACCCAAGCCCCAGGTCTCCTCTTTGACATTAGTCATGTCTTAACTTAGAACCCGATCTAGGAATTCAGCACTTCCTGAGAGACAATGAGTACTCTCAACTTCCAGTAAAGTGAATGGGAGTTGAGGCCTCTCAGCACATCTCAGGAGATGCTCAGCATAACATGGGCTTAGGCTTTCAACTTGCAGGCTCTCTGGGGCAGGGTCATTGTCTTTTATGTCTCTGCAATGCATCATGCACATTTATGGTACTGCGTAAAAATGAAGAGTAATATTTATACATGTTTTTAATGGCATCTGCTTTGCAAGCCTGCTCTTTGTCATGTGCATCTTGCTAAATGATCTTACTCCACCAATTCCTTCTATAAACTCCCTGCATTTCTGATCATGTTTGGAAAGAACTGAGCATTTCCATTGCTTCAAGGGAAAAACTGTTCCTACTTAAGATGAAGAAAAATCAGAGTTTTTCTCTATTACTGTAGGTGGCTGCAGTTTTAGCATCATTACTAAGTCAAGTCATAACCTGTCTTGTTTTAGGTACAGTGACAGAAAATTACAGCTACAAGTAGTCGAATCTTGAGAGAGAGTTTATTCAAACCATTATCTAAAACAAAAGGGATATTTTGTTGGTTTTTCAATAACTTTTTCAACCAAAATCCTAATTTTGCAAATACAAATGCCTCCTTGGTAATGTTAAATACTCGTATTCTCGCTGTGAACAGCCCAAAGACAGCTGTCTTAATGCAATTTCTCAGGTGGGGTGGAGTGCAGTTCACAGAGTTATGGCCTGGCTGGGATAGCTATACATTAGCATGTGCATAAAAAATGAACCATCAGACCCTTTGGCCACCTCAGATTATATGTCTCTTGAATAATCCACAGACAGTTTATCGTTCTAAAACACTGGCTGTACAAGCAAGAAGCCACCCAGCAGCCACTATTCAGTTGTGTGCACTCTAGTCTGCAGTGGACCTTAGGCAGCTACAAATCTCAATCTCATTATCACATGGCCAGGTTTGGGGCAGTCCAATCACCACTGAGGTTAGAGAGTGCACAATCAAATTATTAAATGGGATTGAGCAGCTTACTGGGGCCCAGCAAAGTAGACCTGAGACTCTGTCAAATAAGACAGAAGTAACACTACTGCCCAGTGTAGTTGGGGTTAAGAACAACTGATTGCATACAAAAACCTGTAACCCACTGGGTTTAATTCTTATTTAGTCTATTTCTAGTTCCTAGTAGACATTCATCTCCACAACAGAGACCTAAAAAGCAGCCTCTGCTTAGAAGTAGTTCAGGAGGGGAAGTAAAGGGATACTGTATTCTGGATTGAGGTGCAGCATATAACTGTCAATTAACTGGCATTTGATTCCTCCAATTGAAATATGTGGTGGTTCCACAATATCAATACTTTCTTTGTAATCTATACAATTGACTTTTCAGACCGGACATATATCTAAATGGGACGAACGCAGCGTGAATGAAATGATGACTACATGACACATCTGTGACATGACAAATATCTATGTGACATGAAATATCTGACAGATGCTCAAGAGAAGTATATTCACCAAAATGACTTTTTGATTTTACTACTGCTAAGAGTACATATTTTATTTTATAAAAATTGCCAGCCTGTTTTATTCATTGAAAAATAACAAAGGTGTGATTCTCCTCTTTATAGCCATTTTACACCAGAATGTATGTTGACTTCAGTGAAGTTATTCCTGATTTACACTGGTGCTAGTGTAGAATTGGCCCTGATTCTGATCTGATCTCTCATATATATAAGTGCAAGTCACGAGTAACACCACTGAGGTTGATAGTTATAGTTATATGAGAGGAGAATCAGACCCAGTGTTTTTAATCTGTCCTAATCTCTCTCTCTCTCTCTCCTTTTTTTCCTTCACTCACTTGAGTCCCATATGCTATTCTACAGGGCTGCTGAAAAAGAATTACACAACACAGGATAACATTACCTATGGACAATAGGGAAAAGTAGCTATTCTTCATAGCCACAGTGGGTGGATTTGATAAAGTGCACAGGGATCTTTAGAATCATACCTATGCAGTATACATCAGCTGTGTGAGCCAAACCTGCAGCTGTGTGCTCTGCCGCCTGCTACACATCTACAGTGAGTGTTCCTCAGTGTTTGGAAGGACAGTATTCACACACTGCATGCTAAACACTTGTTGCATGGCCAAAGCAACATTATGCTCTATGCAGGAAAAATCCATGCAAGGAGATTGTTCAGTCAGACACCATATGGGTGACATACTACTGCACAGATTCCCCCTTGTTCAGGAGTTGTGCTACCTGCTGGTGGCCATCCTCAAAGCTCTTCCAAATGGGGTGTTTCACTGCGCAGTAAGACAGTGGTGACAAGGTCAAGATTTGAGAAGGATGATGCCACAGAGAGCATCCTCCTTGGCCTTTCCCCTCTTCATCAAGATGTGTTCACTAGAGTTTCAACCAGGAGGAGGAGGAATCCTCCTGTCCCGAGGAGGAGTTTCTCTGAGCTCCCAGGAAAGAGAAAGTATGCCGACAAGTCTTTTCTGCTCCATTCCTTTACACCCCACTGTTTTCATTTTCTCTCCCCTCTGCATCTCATAGCAGAACATAAGGACCACGGGAAAGAGATAAAAGGAGGGAAAAAAGTTATTGTTACTGGAATCTTCCTCTCATGTGTAGGTCATAGTACAAGATCCAAGTTGACAGATGGATGCTAATCCTAAAATAGGAAGCCTTAAACTGTCTACTGTATCTCAGAATCCTTACACAACCACTTATGTAATTTGAAAGGCAGAAACACCAAAGTAGAACTAAACTATTTCATCAACAGGGGAGGTCTTCAGGTCATATTTTTAGAAAGCAAGCAAAAAAACCTTACTTTGCAAACACTGTACACGTCTACCTTAAATCTGTTCACCAGATGTGAACTTCAAAAAGCCTGTAAGTATAATTTAGCTGTAGAAAATAGCTCTTACAATCCAGTGCAGTGTGCATCTGACTTATATCTCAGATTCATTCTTTATTTCTTCAGCAAATTATTTCTTTTTTCACTTGACTTGTGATTGTTTCCAATTTTATCCCAAAGGCTTAAACGCAATAAGAAAGTGCATAGTCAGTAATTTACAAGCAAAGAAGAGAGGCTTTTTTAAATATTAGAGGTTTTCATTTGAGCTGCTATACCCGAGGGGGCTTAACATTTCATAGGCAGACATCTATAAACATTTTATAAACAAATCTGAAAATGTTGCTTAGGCATAGCAGGTAAAGAACAGAACAAAGATATGGTTAACTTCACAAATGTGACAGATTTAAAATGTTTCTACAGGTCTTTTAATTTTTTTTTTAAGTTAATGAAACAATAATTAGCATTTGACTCTCCTTTAGCATTCTGGAGAAAGGGTTGCTGAGGAGCTGGCCCTCACTTTGTGGCTTGGCACACACACAGTCTTATATCTGTGTCTTATTATTCCATTATTAAAATCTGAGCAACCACTAATACACATATTGCTAAAGCACCTCCAAAGACCTCCTCCATTCCCCCCCAACCCCCACATACCACAGCCACATGTGCGTCACATGTCATAGACACTGCTGTAAGGAATTAGGGCTTGTCTACACTGGCAATTTACAGTGCTGCAACTTTCTCGCTCAAGGGGGTGAAAAAACACCCCCTTGGGCGCAGCAAGTTTCGGCGCTGTAAAGCACCAGTATAGACAGTGCACCAGTGCTGGGAGCCGCGCCGCTCGTGGAGGTGGGTTTTTAGAGCACTGGGAGAGCTCTCTCTGCTGCGACCACACAAGCCATGTTAAAGCGCTGCTCTGGCAGCACTATAGCGTTGCCAGTGTAGACTAGCCCTTATAGACTAGCCCTTATAGACAGCAAACCATGGATTAAGTTGGAAGGGTCCCTGCCCAAGTGCACCAACAATATGGATTTCCCCTGAACGTGCTCATGGAAATTACTCACGTCCACTTGGGAGGAATGGCTTCCCTAGGCTCAAAGACAACAAGCCTGGCAACAGCTTGGCACAGTTCCGTAAAGCAGCATAAGAAAAAATGTTATCTTAAAACACTGCAATACAATTAGCAGTACGAGCCCATGAGATATACATGCTACCAAACCCTGACATACTGATATATTTTATGGAGACAACCAGATGTGCAGTCACAGAGCTATGGACAAACAAGAACCAACCAATGATACTGGATGATTTAAAAGAACTGGCAGCATGCTCTTAAAGGAAAAACTGAAAGAAAACTTGAGAGAAGGAGTCAGCGTTAGCTACTCTTCCTAAAATTCAGGAAAAAAATTGTTCAAATGTAACCAGCAGATGGGAAAAGAATTAATTGTTTATATTTATTACAAGAAAATTTCGTTTTCAATATATACTGAAGCTAAAGGATGTCTTTAAGCACACTGGGTTTGATGCTTTGTTTTTGATTACACTCTGCACAGCCAATTGAAAGTGATGATTTTGGGGTCCTTCAAAGTATAAAATAACATTTTAAAACAATTTTGAAAAGAAGTGATCACCAAAGGTACCCCAGGAGCTGTGCAGCTTCAGCACAGGATTCGGCCAAAGAAAGAAAGTGTTTCCGCAGACTGACCTTCCCATTTCCAGCCTCTTTCCAGCCTCAGCAAAAGGGGAAGGCAGTGGAGAGAGAGTCATTAAGGGCCAGACTCTGCCACCATTCCTCATGTTAAGTAATATCGTTTTCTGTGAACAATCCCATTAATTTCAATGAAACTACTTGCACTCTACCCATGGAGCTTGGGCACATATTCCACTTGCATGGTGTCACTTGCAGGATTGTAGCCTGAGGTACTGTTCAGTGTGAATGAGGATGGCAGAACTGAGTCCTGATTGTGTAGCTCCCATCCTGAGCATGTTCAGGGGAATCCCACATTCTCCACTGAACCTGGCTGCTCAGCATTTCCGTTTGTACTGAATGAGAGAAGGAGGAAGAGCTGAATACCGAAGTCATTAATTTACAAATCTAAGATACATGACATTTTCTTCTAACGCTGAGAGAATTCCCTAAAGGTAGGAGACACATGTTCTGAAATAAAAATAAACCCAAAGAAATGAAGTGACAAAACTGTATCCAGAAGAAATATCAACCTTAACCCTCCCCCTCCACTTTCCAGCCCCATCCCTCAACACACACATGCCCCCTATCACCACCGCCACAACTATCAATTTACTACTTTTCTTTTGCTTTACATTTTAAGGGAAATACAAAGAACAGCTCTTGTAACATGATTTCTTAAAGTAAGCATCGATGCAGCCCCTCGTGCTGTACAGCAAACCCTCTAAAATAACTGGAGTTTCTCTTAATGTCTTTGAGGCAAAGAGAGGCACCTAGAGAAATAAATCCCAGGAGGGAATAGATTAGAGTGGTGTAAGGAAGAAATAAAGTTAATAGGATGGGTGAATCTCTGGCCCAGAGGGGAAAAAAATCAGTCGCAAGGATGTTCAGCCCAGGACTGCTCAGGACTACAGTGCAGCACAGTGACCAGTCAAGTGAAAAGGACGTTGTCATCACGGCTCGGTGGACCGGAGGTTTTCTCCAGTTCTCTGGCTGTAGCTCTAGCACTGCTACAGTACAAGGACTTGCGCAAACCCACTGACAGCATTTTTACCATTGCATCTTCTAAACTTGTTCTGAGGCGGTTTTAGAAAACACAGCTTTAAAAATGCAGGCAGGCAGTCTATACCACTGGACTGCCCTGTGCTTGATGGGGACTCCTATCCAGCCTGCTCTACTGAAACCAAGTCACGTTTTTCTTATTTGCCAAAAGGCTCGTGCCAAAAGGAGAGAGACTGGAGTACGTGCCAAGATAATCATTGATGAAGAAATTGCTTGGGTAATGGTTGGAAGTGTGGTAAAACACATCAGGCCTGGGAGCAGTCTAATGAAAGACAGAGAAAGAGTTCAGAGATCTGAGCACAGAAATGAGAATTAGGGACACCCGCGATCTAATCCTGGCTCCAACAATGATTTGCTGTGTGGCTTTACGCACTCAACTTCTTTCTCACTTCCCCAGCCACAAAATGAGGGATAACCCTTCACCTACAGCATCTCGCAGGGGTGCTGAGTTTGTGTTTGCAAAGTGAACTGGAGAAGTGACATATATAGTTGGCTTGTGCAGGACTCACCTGGGGAGGAGCAGACAGGAAGAGGAGAATCTAGGCAAGAGAGCAGACACTCTCCCCGTATAACCTGGCTAACAACCGAAAGGATTATCCTTGGGTCTGCAGTGGAGTCAACCAAGTCACATTTTAAACTACTACATACTTAGAACCAATCTCGGGCTGAATTACAACCTGAGCAACACCACTGAAGTAAATGGGATTGCATGGGTCTAAATCAGGACAGAACTTGACCCTCATTGTTTACACGATGTCTGTGTGGGGAGCACATTACATAAAACCACCTGTTAAAAATGAAACTCCCCAAAGTAGCTTCATGTGAACAAATAAAAGACACTTCAACCATTTTATTTTAAAACAGCCCTCAGTTTGTTGACCACTTGGGATGCTGCACAAACACAAATGGAGGCCTCTGAACACGCTGGTCAGTGTTTGCACTATCATTCTGCAACTCAACTTTACAAATAATATGAAAATGTCAGGGTCAGACTTTGTGTTATTTTTGGAAACTACTTTGTAAAATGTTGCATTTGACCTTATTTTATACCCTGCACCTGCTCCAGTAAGGAGCTGACATCACTCCACTGCCCCCCTTCCTCACACCACTGGAATCAGTTAAGTAAACAGGTCCATGTGGAAAATATGCCGTCTTTTGCGGAAACAACAGAGAGAGCTTCCCATTAGGCTCAGGAAGGCTGTTCGTGAACCAGTCCAGCAATGCCTGTTAGAAGTGCTAAGTAGCACTTTTGAATCTCTTATGGTAATTGGGGGCACAGGGGTCATTATATTTTTCAACTAATTTAAAGTTAAAAGGGGTAAAGAAATTATATTAGCAATAATCCATTTAAAAACCTGAACAGCAACTCTTAAAGGCATATGTCAAGTGAAAATCTTTATGCCATCATGTTTTCTTTACAGTCCTGCATATGTTTTAACTAAAGCCTTTGTCCTACAATCTATCTCCTTCTCCTGTCAAGATCAAAATGTTAGAATTCATAACCTGTTGCCATAGAAACCACTGTAATGTCACTAGTACAAAATGTTGACTATTGCATGGAGACAGATTAGAGCATATGGACTCAGGGGTCCCTTCAGCTTTTAGTGGAAACACACACATGGTCCATCATCAGGGAGAACCACAACAAAATGTTTCTGATTATAGAGGGGTTTAAAAAAAATCTGAAAGGAGCCCTTTAGTTTAATCTTAAAAGGGATGATATAGGATAGCAACACTCTACAATATAGTCTCTGAAATAACCAAAAACTCCAGGGTTGCTATTGCCATTCCATACTTAATTGAGCCCACTGATTGTGTTTCACAGCACAACAGTGCATATGCATTCTACTGTTTTCAAGTCTCTTACATTAGATTACCTAGGCACAAAGAGGCAATCTATCATAGGTTCAAAATCTACCCTCTGTTACATCTGTGAAAACCCTCTGAAGTTAGTGCAGTTGCAGAGGTGTAATGGGGAATCAAATTTGACCTTAAAGACTCATTGAAGCCTTATGGAAACATTTGAAAACAAAATCTATTTAGAGACAATTCAGTTCACTATTTCCCTTCCCTTTCTTTCCTATTATGGACACATTTGCAGGGAAGTATTATCATCGGGGCAGATTTTGAGTTCAGTTACAGTGGTGTAAACCTGGAGTATCACTATTGAATACAAATACTGCATTGTAACAGATCTTTCTGTTTCTTGACCATTTCTAAAAGTTATCCATCATGTGAAGTCACAGTGCCAACTTCTGCCCTTAGTAATACCCGTGCAATCCTAATTACTTCCTCCAACTTCAGTGAGGTCGCATGGTAGTAAATGAGAGAAAAATTGGCCCATAATGTTCTGTTTGTGACATAATCATAGAATCATAGAATCATAGAATATCGGGGTTGGAAGGGACCCCAGAAGGTCATCTAGTCCAACCCCCTGCTCAAAGCAGGACCAAGTCCCAGTTAAATCATCCCAGCCAGGGCTTTGTCAAGCCTGACCTTAAAAACCTCTAAGGAAGGAGATTCTACCACCTCCCTAGGTAACGCATTCCAGTGTTTCACCACCCTCTTAGTGAAAAAGTTTTTCCTAATATCCAATCTAAACCTCCCCCATTGCAACTTGAGACCATTACTCCTCGTTCTGTCATCTGCTACCATTGAGAACAGTCTAGAGCCATCCTCTTTGGAATCCCCTTTCAGGTAGTTGAAAGCAGCTATCAAATCCCCCCTCATTCTTCTCTTCTGCAGACTAAACAATCCCAGCTCCCTCAGCCTCTCCTCATAAGTCATGTGCTCTAGACCCCTAATCATTTTTGTTGCCCTTCGCTGGACTCTTTCCAATTTATCCACATCCTTCTTGTAGTGTGGGGCCCAAAACTGGACACAGTACTCCAGATGAGGCCTCACCAGTGTCGAATAGAGGGGAACGATCACGTCCCTCGATCTGCTCGCTATGCCCCTACTTATACATCCCAAAATGCCATTGGCCTTCTTGGCAACAAGGGCACACTGCTGACTCATATCCATCTTCTCGTCCACTGTCACCCCTAGGTCCTTTTCCGCAGAACTGCTGCCTAGCCATTCGGTCCCTAGTCTGTAGCGGTGCATTGGGTTCTTCCGTCCTAAGTGCAGGACCCTGCACTTATCCTTATTGAACCTCATCAGATTTCTTTTGGCCCAATCCTCCAATTTGTCTAGGTCCTTCTGTATCCTATCCCTCCCCTCCAGCGTATCTACCACTCCTCCCAGTTTAGTATCATCCGCAAATTTGCTGAGAGTGCAATCCACACCATCCTCCAGATCATTTATGAAGATATTGAACAAAACCGGCCCCAGGACCGACCCCTGGGGCACTCCACTTGACACCGGCTGCCAACTAGACATGGAGCCATTGATCACTACCCGTTGAGCCCGACAATCTAGCCAGCTTTCTACCCACCTTATAGTGCATTCATCCAGCCCATACTTCCTTAACTTGCTGACAAGAATGCTGTGGGAGACCGTGTCAAAAGCTTTGCTAAAGTCAAGAAACAATACATCCACTGCTTTCCCTTCATCCACAGAACCAGTAATCTCATCATAAAAGGCGATTAGATTAGTCAGGCATGACCTTCCCTTGGTGAATCCATGCTGACTGTTCCTGATCACTTTCCTCTCCTCTAAGTGCTTCAGGATTGATTCTTTGAGGACCTGCTCCATGATTTTTCCAGGGACTGAGGTGAGGCTGACTGGCCTGTAGTTCCCAGGATCCTCCTTCTTCCCTTTTTTAAAGATGGGCACTACATTAGCCTTTTTCCAGTCATCCGGGACTTCCCCCGTTCGCCACGAGTTTTCAAAGATAATGGCCAAGGGCTCTGCAATCACAGCCGCCAATTCCTTCAGCACTCTCGGATGCAATTCGTCCGGCCCCATGGACTTGTGCACGTCCAGCTTTTCTAAATAGTCCCTAACCACCTCTATCTCTACAGAGGGCTGGCCATCTCTTCCCCATTTTGTGATGCCCAGCGCAGCAGTCTGGGAGCTGACCTTGTTAGTGAAAACAGAGGCAAAAAAAGCATTGAGTACATTAGCTTTTTCCACATCCTCTGTCACTAGGTTGCCTCCCTCAGTCAGTAAGGGGCCCACACTTTCCTTGGCTTTCTTCTTGTTGCCAACATACCTGAAGAAACCCTTCTTGTTACTCTTGACATCTCTTGCTAGCTGCAGCTCCAGGTGCGATTTGGCCCTCCTGATATCTTTCCTACATGCCCGAGCAATATTTTTATACTCTTCCCTGGTCATATGTCCAACCTTCCACTTCTTGTAAGCTTCTTTTTTATGTTTAAGATCCGCTAGGATTTCACCATTAAGCCAAGCTGGTCGCCTGCCATATTTACTATTCTTTCGACTCATCGGGATGGTTTGTCCCTGTAACCTCAACAGGGATTCCTTGAAATACAGCCAGCTCTCCTGGACTCCCTTCCCCTTCATGTTAATCCCCCAGGGGATCCTGGCCATCTGTTCCCTGAGGGAGTCGAAGTCTGCTTTCCTGAAGTCCAGGGTCCGTATCCTGCTGCTTACCTTCCTTCCCTGCGTCAGGATAATAATCAGTTGCTGTGGAAATACACACACACACACACAGAGGAAATTTTGTATATTCAATGAGATCTTCCACTTTGCTTTCTCTTTCTGCACAGCCCCTGAGTGAGGTGGAATTAGGATAATGAGCTACATCATTCAGGTAAAGCAGCTATAGATTAAAAGTGGAAACAACTGTAAAGGCATCAAATTGCAGCCACATTAACATGACCGTGTAAATTGTAAGTTCAACAATAATGATGTTTCCTTAGCCACATAGTTAACTAAAGAGTAATAAATAAATTGGTTCTTTGAATGTGTGGTTATTGTATGATGTGCCAGACACATTCTATATGCATTAGATTATCTTCATTTGGGAGCCTCAGCATTGAGAGTTGTGAAAAGATACAGACAATGATGGCAGAGTTTAATGAATCCTGCAATCAAGGTACTACAGTCACTGAATAATTGTTATTCCAAGCAGCAAGTAGGATTTTTCACACTGGGGCAAGCTTCAAACAGAACATTTACACAAAAAGCAAACTGCTTTGCCAGTAATGTTTGGCTTCCCGCTGGCATGGCTGGCGGGTGTGCCTGTGAGGCACTGTTCTTACTAACAGTCCAACTCCTTTTTCCTTTTTAAGCTGTCGGTGTGGTCATACGGTAACACTATGACATCACATCATGTTGCCATAAAAATGACTCATGAATTGAGATGGTTGGAAGACTGTTGCAACATTTCAATGAAAAAAGGTGATGGAAATCCATTAACATTTTCATGGTTTCCCCCTTAGTCCCTTCTATTTTTGACCAGCTCTGCTCATGTCGTACATTGAGCCTTACAGACTACTAAACCCATCAGGTACACTGGAAAGGAGGAGGAGCAGGTATTCTCTTCTCTCCCTCTTCACACATAAGCAGAACACCACATGCCCCTGGGCCCTAAGCTAGGGAGTGATCCACAAACCCAACAGAACATAGCGAGAGTGACAGAGGGTGTGGCCAGGCAGAAGGCTGTGTTAAGGGAGAACATGCTACTACTTACTGAATGATAAGTCCATACTGCTACTGAGCAAGCTATTTGCCTGTTATTGTCCCATACCCCTCCAGTCCTCCCACAGGAAAATCCAAAGTTTAGCCACAAGACTTCACAGAGGGTCAAGGTGGGAGAGCGGCTGAGTGAACAACAAAAGCCTTTCCTTGAAAACAAATACAGGGAAAACTCTGGAGAAAGTGACAGGCAAATAGCTCTCTTGTTTCCGAGTCTGATATATGGGAACATCGACTCCACTATGAAGGTGCTTCTTTAAAATGTGGATGAGATACATAAGAACAGAGGCCCCCTGTGCTGCTTTGTCAGCAGTTCTAATGCCACAATGGTCTTTTCTTCTTTATTTATTAGAATAGTGTCAGGGTTTGTCTGTAGAGAAAAAAGACTTTCAGTTTTCTTTCACTTTGTTTGTAGTAACCAAGACTGTCACTGCAAATCTTGCCACTTGTTTTGGATCAAGTGATTATGAATCAATTGTCTCAGGCTGGCAGCCAGAGTGCTTTCTTCCCGGCTTCTCCTGCCAAATCAGTCCAATGCCAGGTATTCTGTATGCTTCTCCTGACACAAAGAAACCCTAATGCAAAACCAGTCATGTATCTGAAAATGCTTTTCCAGATTTCTAGTGTGGAATCACAAAAAGCCTGTTTGATGGTTTCATCTAATCACAATCCGCTGAGGAAAGACATATTCATTTTCTCCAGAACCAAACGTCACAATTAAATAGGAGGGTGAATGTTTACATAACCACATGAAAGCGCTTCAGAACTTTATACCCAAATTGTTAGAACATCCTAGCAACACAAATCCACAAAGAATCTGAAAATCAAGCAGTAGTTTAGAATTTTTAATACAAACAAAGGATCCCACAGGAGAGTTTTCCTTTCAAGTCACTTAGCTTTCTTCTGCTGCCCTCCCAACTTTGCTTGTCCTATGAAGAGTACACTTCCCAGTGGTGTCTTCTGTTGCAACATATTTTAAAAGGGAGTCAGCACTTGAGCCAACTACCCAAAGAAAAACACATCATCTTTTTTTCCCCCAAGAGTGAAAAAATAACAGCTTGGAAGAAATTCAAAACACATTGACTCTGGTTTTATTTAAGCAATGGGGCTCAGTATGGGCCTGATTCAGCAAAGTACTAAAGCATGTGTTTAAATCCATCCCTATTCAACAAAAACTTATGCTCATGTTTAAGTGTCAATCTAGTCAAGTTAAAGTTAGGACTTGCATAAGTGCTTGGCTGAATTTGGGTCTATATTATTTCTACTCTTCTGTTTTCACAAGTTGGGAGGGGAGGCCAGTAACAGGGATCATGCATTGTTATAACTAATATCAATGGTAATTTAGTTTAATGGAAACAAACATTTCATAGCTCAATTCCAAAGATTACGCCAAATATATTTTTTATTTTCTCAAAGACCTAGAGATATCTTTGGCAATAATGATAGTTTGCACTTTCCATCCTCAGATCTCAAAGTGCTTTAAGGTGCTAATATCCCCCAACCAACTCCATTAAAAAAAAAAAAACAGCTATGGAATTACTGAGGCATGGCACAGCACTTAAAGCCCAGATTTTCAGAGGCCACATCTCCCACTCCGACACCCCAATAAGTGGCCAAATTTTCGAAACAGCTTAGCATGTTGAGAGCTCCAGTTTTTTGAAAATCCAGACGTAAGTGTCACAGTGGGAATTGCTGGGTACAGAGCACTTTTGAAAATCTGGCTCCTCTTGATGGGCCTAAGTGAGAGCTGAGCTCTTTTGAAAACATGGTTCCAGCTGTGGGAGCTGAGCTCCTGAAAACCTGGCCTTGTGCTCTTTTGAAAATGACTTACCTAAACCACACAGCAAGTTAGGGAGAGAGCCCAGGTAATCTTGATTTCCAGCCCCACAGACTACAAGTGACCCTGGTTGCCAAACTAAAAAGCTGACAGCTGGTTCTGAAGGTGTGAAAGCCAGCATTGGTCTGGCTCTCATACTGCCTGTTACTATAAGCGTACTGAAGAATATCTAGCAGTGGATCAATTCACCACTGAATCAGCCATAGGAATATTTGCTTTTAAATTGAGACATACATCACAGCCTTCTACACTGTAGCTTTTGGCAAAATTAGCCCTGGTAATCAGCACCCTAAGTACTAGCTAGCTGTCCCTTTGATTCTCTTCTTTGGTTTTCGCCAAGTCATGTCATAGTGCCATGGCAACCCAACTCGAACATACAGACATGCTGCGTCTGGAAGAGCATGTTAACTACAAACACAAGCTGACCATTTCCAGGATTTCATATCAGGACTTTTCATCTGTTAGCAGAAGAATTAGACAATAATTTCAACTGATTGAAAAAAAAAAAATAGCAGCTTTGGGGGCAAGAATATGTTTAGGCAAGTCCAGCGCTGAAGTTACAATTCCATGAAAGATGGAAACCTCTTCAAAAAAGTCTATTGGTGAAAGGAAGAGGGAGATTTGTAGTTATCTGAAATTAAAAATGGCGACAATTATAGATTTGGACATGTGACTTGGGAACACAGACACGTTGAAACTGAGATTAAGGAACAATAAACTTGGAATAAAGGAAAAAATGCTATATTCCTACTAAACTGAATATCATCTTTTTTCAACACAATCTCTTTTTCCCGATCCTTACACTGAAATCTGTAAGCATAGCTAATGAATGGCTCTGAATCTCAGACAATTCGAAATTAAGCATTTTAATCCTTTTCTTATTCCATTTCAAGGCTACTAAATTGTTAGGTTTTTTATTTCATTTCAGAACATTGCAAACTCATTTTGTTAAAGTCAGCAAAGCATCAACAGGGTTGCTTTTGTACCAGTGTCTATAAATTATTCACACTATCAAAGAGAGGAAGGGAAGGAGACAGAGCCAAATTCTGCCTTTCTTCGCTTCTGCATCCATATTCTTGGGGATCCCCTTGCAACCAACCACCCATACAGATTACCCATGCCAGAAGCAAGAGGAGTCAGAACAGAGCAAGTGAGGGTATAAAGTGGCCACAAGCTACTCAGGGGTGTGTGCCATATGAAACACATATGTTTCCTAAGTCCCACCTGAAAGGCTTCTCCACAGCTCAACACACACAGAACTCAGAGAAGAACCTACATTATTTCAATACTGCAGATTTACAGGGGACCTCAGAATGATTCTGCCCACAGTTCCTTCCTGGGCTTTAACTATTCAGACAAAGGAGTACCTCAAGGCTAGAAATGTCCTTTCTCAGCAGAATACAGCACAAGCCATTTTTGGATGAACAGTCTCAAACAGGTAGCTGGAGCTCAGAGCTCTAGCCCAAGCACATTCTCACAGTAGCATCATGAGCCTACCCTCCCTACCAAGATCCACAATAAGGCATGGAGTCATTACAGGCTCACGCTGCGCCCCGACCCAGCTCCTGCAGACAGGCGGGAGAAACACCACCAAATCCCCAAATCTGCTCCCCAGTGTACTGCAATCACATGCCAGACATTGGGAAGGATATGATACTGCCTGAAGGAGCTCCCCAGTCCTAGCCTGTAGCTGTCCCTGCCCACCTGCAGGCAACAACTGAAAAGATGTTATCCTTGCATAAGATAGTGACTTAATAAGATAGACAAGTCAACGGCACGTACTGTATACCAGCAGCACCCGGGCATTGTCCTGCTGAGGACTGCATTAGCAACTGGCCTGAAGCCTGCATATAATCTGCTTCAGTAGAGCAGATTGCAAGTATTTATTTTAAAATTTATCACAACAGATGGCACTAATTGGCACCTTTGTTGGCAGTCTCAGCAGAGAAGCCAAGGATAGAAAGAACCAGCTGATCCTCTAGAGGTGGCCCCTGTAGGTTAGAGTTGAGGCGCACACTACTAGAGAATGTGGGGAAGCTTGGACTAGCACAGCCCACCCTGCCCCTGCTCTGTGCACAAAGACAGGACTTCAATCACAAACGCTGTCAGTCCAGCACTGTTCAGGAATCACTAAAACTTCACACACAAAATATTATTTAAAAACAAAAAAATATATCCTTTTGGATGCCAGACACACGGTTCAATTAAGCCTGGATTCCAAAAGTGTGATCCTCATTCCATATTCAGGAGCTGCTCCTTTTGTGCATCCCATTCACAGGTCAGAGGAAGAGCAAAGGCCCATTTTTACTTTGTGCAGACACACATTGTGTCAGCAGGTTAAGAGGGTACCCGTTTGCAAGTACAATTCAACCAGGAGCAGAAGAATTCCATTCCTCCTTACCGTGCAAGGTTTGCATAGAATTCCTCAAGGGCACAATTTAACCCTGAGCAGTAACATCTCCTGTAGACAAGTCCACAGTAGAACTTGACCCACAATCTCAATGCTAGTTTACTTTAAATGCACAATGTTATGTATGTGTAATCCATTGTCCCAGGCACCCAAGGCACAGGGAACCCAAGACACAGTGATCAAACATGAGAACCTATTCCTCAACTTGGTCTCAAAGATAAAGACTCAAAGTGAAGACTGTGAAAAGAGCAGAGGAAGAAACTTTAAATAATGTAAGATTCACATCTGATTGGCTGGCTGATTGGTTTTGAACACATACCATGGTTGGTAACTTCAATTTAATGACAGAGCACTTCAGATTTATTTGTATAATGTACAGTACTAATACTGCAAGAACTCCAACCAGATCTGAGCGTGATGGGAAACAAATTGGAGTCTGAAAAGAGAGGCATCTGTCCTCAGGTAATGACAGACACCAGAGAAATATGCATGAGCCAAAATAAAAGCAATAAATGAATAAAGACACCAAGAGCCACACTGTGCCTCCCTTACATCCATGCAAACCCACCAATGTCAATAAGTGTGCCAGAGTTTAACCAAGGGGAGCGTTTGACCACTGACATATAGAGCATTGAATGTAAATCGAAGCCTATGGGATACACACTGCCAAAGGAGACATTAAAATACAATAAAAATGCAAGATAAGATGGATTACTGAAAAGGAACTACCACAGGGAACAGGATTTACTTCCTTCTTGAAAATAAATCATACAGCACGCACACACAGAATAGATATATATAATTATTTCATGCAACAGATATAGAAAACCCTTCAATATACAGCCCTAAGAACTGCGCTACATGACCCAATGGAATAATATGGATAAAAATTTGCATACTATGCCACCATCTAGAGCTTCCTAAAGACTTGGGCTAGCAAATGACAAGAGCCTAAAAATAATGGAGCCCTTGCTACCATTCATAAAACATTCATTTGCGAGAGTCACATAAAGGCACTATTACATTATCTGTAGATTGTATCACTGCAGTTGCAAAGGAAACATGGTCAAGTTGACCAAAATTTTACTCACCTATGGCAAGCCTATGTCAACTGAGACAACTTTATTTCACTGTTTGTGGAAATGTCCCATTACATGATTTCCGGAGCCCAGTTAAAATTTATTTTATAGAAATACATGTCTCTATAACTTTCACTGCAGCTTATTGAGCATCAGCAAAGACAACAACATCAGCTGGTATGAAGTCAATGTTATCAACACATCTGCATGAATAGCAAAAATGTTTGTCCTAAATTTGTGGATATATAATGCTAACCTCATGTTTGCCACTGGAAAACTGAACTAATTTATTTTCTTACGCTTGTTAAGAAATATTACCTACTATCTGTGAGGACAACACAACAAATGTGATGCAACAGCACTGACTTCCAAACTTTCTCAACCTTGAAATCCGGGTTGGGTCATACATAGCTCATTCCCCAGAACCAGGAATGCCCAGCAGCTGACTACAGAGATGGGTGATAGTTACAAACCTGACTCCCGATGTGCCAAAGATTCAGAAGGGTGCAAAGCAACTAGAAAACCAGCTTGATCATCTCCCTTGAGGTTCTCCTTGCCTAAAAGGAGTCCTAAGTATCACAGAGTTGGCACAGTAACTCTGTGCTGTCCTGCCTCATCATATATGGAGGACGAAGGCACAGCCAGAGTGACCCTGCACTCTGGCAATATCCAGTTGCTGCAACTGTCTCTCAAGGCTGCGGGCAACAGGGTGTAACTCAGAACAGCCCATTGTGAGGTAGAAGAATGCCAGAAAGAGAGAGAAGGGGCAGTCACTTGGCAGTGTTCAGAGATGGTGCAGTGACATAACAGGTTGATATGTGCCTCCTAAAGTCTTTAGCATTATTGTGAAAAATGAATGAAAAGTCAGGATATGTCTAAAACTGTACAATGGACTATACTGGGTGTGAACAGAGCAAGAAGATAACTTTTTCAGAGCTTTCTGGTCATGGAACTGTCCCTTTTCATTGTGTCTACCGTATCTCTCAACTTCACAAATATTATATAGAATTATATAGAATTGCTATTATGTAGAAATGTGTTTCCTGGTCAAGAATAGCTCAAAATGGAGCATTTTTAGAGACTAATATGTTAGATCTATTTTTTCCTTTCTCTGTGCTGTCTTCTGAGAGAAGGGAATACTGGCTGTCACCATTTCTATATCTGGTGTTTTAAAATCATTTTGGTACACATTTAGTCATTTGTTCTTCTTTTTCAATTTTAATTTATAGCAAGATATCTTTTGATACCAACATGAAATAAACAAAAACGTTAATAAAAAACAACAACACAGCTGTTTTGCTCTGCTGTGATTTTTAAGGGAGTTGGGAATCACAGAAGGCTAGCTACTGCATGATCTAATGATTTGACCTCAGAGCTAGCAGTTAGGAATTCCCAAATTCTAACCATAATACTGACACAGACTCCCTCTGCAACCTTGGGGTGAATCATTTAGGGTGAAATTCGCCAACCAGGAGGAGCGCTGGATTTTAATGACGTATAAACCTGGGGCTGACTCGCTGTCCAGCGGTGAATTCCACCCTTAGGAAATTCCTGCATTGGAGTTTCCAATCTGTATAGTAAAGATAATACTCACTGGCTTCACTGGGCTATTGTGAGGGTTAATTAGTTAATGTTTGTAAGGCGTTCTGAAGACGAATAGTGCTGTACAAGTATAAAATATTATTACTAGTTTGGGATCACTGACTATATTAGTACTCAGTACTATACTAATACTCAGATCAAATGTACTAGCTTGCCTAGGTGATTCCTGCACCCCAGTAACATAAGAAGAAAACAGAGGCTATATATTTTCTAAACCCCGCGCACATGGCGAAACTCCGCACGCACAAAAATTTGCACGGAAGCACAATTTGCACAGAAGACATTTTTTGCACACACGGCTTGTCAAAAATTCACACAGAAGAAATGTTTTGCACACACGGCCTGTCAAAAATCCGAGGGAACACTGGTCTGGTGTGAGTTAAATGAAGGTTTTTGAGAAAACAGGAGTTTAAAAGGAGGGGGAAAAAACCCAATCTGGCATTTAACAAAAAGAAATGGGAGCCTGAGAGACATTCAGTCTGAGGCTGAGAAAAGGTCACTGTCTTAAATAGCTGTTTGTTAACTCTCTGTCAGCTGTGTCTTTTGGGTCTTTTCTTGTCTAAATAGACTAATTTATTAAATCCATCTGAAGCACTTCTGCATTGCAGTCCACTTGCAGGGTGGCAGTACTGAGACTTGATACCAACTTGTTCCCCCTCAGGGATTCACTTTACAAAAGAAGATCCGTTAGATGGCACCCTAGGTTACTTATTTTAAGGGGGAGTAAGGGAGGAGGATTTAGACAATGCTGAAGGAACAGATGGTCAATTAAGGAAAAAGGCACAATAAGGGTGTGGTTCTCATCCCCAATGTGTTTGTGTGCCAGGCACAGCAAAGTAAGCACCAAGCTACCATTATCCCTCTAGAACAGGGTGATCTCATGATAATGATCACCTCCGGACTGGCCTTAGTGCCACTGAGAAATGTCTTTTCATGTCATATCCCAGTTGAATGAAATTATTTTAATCCCTGCCTCTTGATTCTAGAAATGTGAAGTGAAATTAGATTAATACCCTCCATGACAACGCTGAATGTTTAATATTAAGAGAACAAGAGTCTTTCAGTGAAATCTCTTTTTTGAAATGCTCCTCCCCATTAGCCCTGCTCAGTGGTTTCAACTGGTGGGTCACATTAAATAAATTCATATTGATGAAAGCTTGAAAGTTATTTTTTCTTTTGATTGTCTCTTATTTTCCTACATCCCTTAATCTCTGACGAGTGGCTCCTGACCATCTGTGCCTCGTTTTTAATAATAGCACCTTCCAGAAATAGGAGTGAGGTGGTACTCTTTTCCACACAACTGAGTCCAGCCAATGGCAGCCACAATGTACAGAATAAGTGAGAATTATAATACTGAAGAGATGATACACAGCTCTTACTAAGGGAAACTTTACACTGATGAGGTTAGAGTTGGGTTTGCCATGGAAAACATTATGCTGAGAATGTTTTTATTTAAAATTGTCATGAAAAGCATTGAATAAATAATATGATTAATATATTATTCACAAATGAGTCAAACAGTTCTATAAAGAAAATCAAATAAATTATTTGATACATAGTATTGGACCAATTTTAGTTGAGATAGGTCTGGTGTGAGTTTGTTTTTCAAATTTGGAAAGATCACTGTACTTCTTGGTTAAACTGCTATCTAGATAATTGTAAGAATGGGAAAGGTGAATATGATTTTTAAAAGTTATTTTAGTAATAATTGCTATTTTGAGTTTAATAAGAACAGCCATTCAACTGTATTAACCATTCAGAGTCATCATTCAAATCAGTCTGTCCTAGTACACTATCTATAGGTGACAGTAATTTTGGTGATAGGTCCTGCTTATACAATGTAAGATCCAGATCCTGTAAGTGGACCTACACAGTTGATTTTCATATCCACACAGAACCCAGTGAAATGAATGGGATTCTGCACAGACAGAAAGGGTCTGCCCACACAAACTCACACAAAGAATTAGGGTTTAAAAAAGAACCCCTATTAATATCCTTTACTAATGGTGTAGTAAAAATACAGACATTGATCAGTTTTTAATTATGCACGTATGTATTTTTGCATGCATTTCTGCTTTTTTTCAGGAATTGAAAAATACAATGGTTTAAGGTCCAGGAATTGTTATACTAAGTCCAGGCCAAGCACCAAAAAAGCACTGCCAGGCCAAAACACCAATGACTATTTAGAGTCCAAAAGCAGCCTGGAAACATTATAGCGAACCAGTACAAATGCTTTTAGACTCACTAAACTTTTCCAAGCAATGGTCCTGGACTAATGACCAGAAGGACAAAGAAAAGACCATTACAGTTGCGTTTACAGATTTAATATTCTGTCAGTTATACTACTATTTTCTTGGATGTTTATGGAGATTTCATCACAATAAAATCTAACAAGTGAAATCTAGCACTTCTGTTCTGCTGCTAAGCTTCTAAATTTATTGTTCACTTGCTATGTTTTAGTAATGACTGTTTTGGGGGAAGTATTATGTCTAGTATCCCATGGTTTTTGCTTCGAACAAACATGAGGAAAACACTGAACTCTGTATCGGTTTGTGATTTAATCACTTCCTTTCCTTGTATGGGTAAACTGCATATTGGTTCACAATTGTATCTCTCTCCAAAGGCAGCTGTTTGATGCTATAGTATTCAGCATCCATTGTATTAACCCAACAATGTAGCCTCCAAAGCAATAAAAAAGGCCATTTCCATTTTCCATAGTCCGGGGCTTAACCTCAGCCAAGATATAAAAGCAAGCAACACAATTCAATTTAAACATCTGTGGGCCTCAGTTGTGGTTCTTTATGTTATGCTATGTTTAAGTCAAAAAAAAAAAAAGGAGTAATTGTGGCACCTTAGAGACTAACAAATTTATTTGAGCATAAGCTTTCGTGAGCTACAGCTCACTTCATCGGGTGCATTCCGATGTTTAAGTCAGTTTCAAATCAGGTCTCTTGGTAAAGACAGAATGATGGCCAACCATAGTGCTTCATCCTGTGGAATGCCACAGCTGAGAATAGTTTGCCTTCCTTTATTGTTCTTTAATAAACATGATGAACACTGCAGCCCATGAATTTAACATGCTTTAGTAAACTTCCACTAGATAAAGAAATTTCTGTAACAGAGAAAATATGTTACACTTTCCACCCTATTTTTTTTTAAAACAGAAGTCTCAAGAGTCTGTTCTTCTATAGTAACTTCCCGCTGAGTGGGTTAGGTCACTTCCTTCTGAATCAACAAAGTGTTAGAACTAACTGAATTGGATGTTCCAGTCTACTAAGAGAGATCATGATGATTGATTGTGCTGGAAAGAAGACTGACACTCAAATACCAGAGCAACTAAACTCTGTTGGGCAACTCAGCAAGTGATTGAGGATTTATCCTTATTTAAATATAAATGACCTGGGAGAAGAATGTGCAAATAAGGTTATAAAATGTTCCAAAGATACAAAATTAGGAGCCACAAGAATAAAGCGGGGCAAAAAAAACCAAACAGAATGATTTAGATAAATGAGGTCTATGCAAAGATGAGTAGTTCTTCCTCCTCAGTGCGGAGCAAAGCAATGAGACACATTAAAAAAAACAAGTAGAGGGAATGCCCTCGGTTACTATAGTGATTCATATTGACTAGAACATCCTGAGCATGAGATAGACCTCAGGGTATTGGAGAACATGATTTGGACAAAAGAGAAGGATGGAAAGATAAGTGGCTTTGTGATGGCACATACTCCCCACACTGGCCCTGAGAGGGCTGAATTAGGCCAAGTGAGCCCAATCAGCCAATTAGGCTGCAAATGGGGATTGGAAGGGGGCGACTTAAGCTGGAGGAAACTAATTCAAATAAGGCGGCTCACCTGTGAGAGAACAAGCAGAGCTTCTACAGAGCTCGGAGGCTGGCAACAGCATGGGAGGAACCTTGCAGTCCCCCTTCCTGAGGTAAGGGAGAAGAAGCTAGGTAGGAAGGTATCCAGGGGTGAGAGCAGTAAGGTGGTAAAGATGCACACCTTATCTGTACACTACAGGGCCTTATAGTAGAACCTGTCACCAGATTACTCAGTATAGACAATGATAATGAGATAAGGGCCAAAAACAGAGGTACTATTCTCAGACTATAGTGCACCCCAATGATCGCAACACTGAGCATGGTATGGATCTTTGGCTATTGATAGATTAAACTCTCAAATCTTCAGACTAGTGCATCAGGGAAGGAAAAAAGCCTACAAAATATTGGGCTGCACCATATAAAGGACTAAGGAAGCCATACACAGAAAATCATTAGAAAGGATTTTACAAACCTAGAGATAGCAGATGGCCACCACAATCACTAGAGGTTCAAAGATCCTGGTTATTTCAAAAGGTTTACAAAGTCTGGGCCTGCATTCTCATGAAAGAGAAGAGATTAAGTGGGGACCTGCAGAGATGTACACTGTTGTAAACGGGAAAAGGAAGCACTGAACCTTTACTGGGTTATTTTTTCATATATAATGCCATGACTGGCCGCTAGACAGAAAATGAGTGGAATTTCTTGACACAAATAGTGCTAAGAGATATTTTCCTTTAAAAAAAAAAAAGAAGAGAGCCTAAGAAATAGCAATCTAATATCAGTGATTAAGTTAAGTCATTAAACTGAAGGAATGTCCGACCACAGATCATTTCCTAGTTTACTCACACTTTAAAATTATCGTCTCTTCCTATACATATCAACAAAAAGAAGAGGTTGCTGCAACAGAGAAACCAATATCAAAAAATAAGGTGTGCATTATACTATTTATAAGAGTTCTATAACTTGCATGGCATTTACTGTATGCAAATTGAAAGACGTAAGGATATTTTAAATGATGCTAACATTTTAAAGATATAATGCAAGCTACATGCCCATTTCTGCAGCTTCCCTTCATGTGGAACACTCACTGAAATCCATGGCTTATCTGAAGTGGATGAAGAATTAGGAGCCCCTAAATTTTCAAAACTGGTTAGTGATTTTGAATGGCCAACTTGGAACACCTTTGGTCTTCTTAAGGTGCCCCAACTTGTGCACCCAAAACACCTATAGATTAGAGCTGCCTGGAAACTGGAATTTCCATTCCTCTGGAAATTCTGAAATTTAGGAGAAAAAAATAATTCTGGAATGGAATAAAAATGAAATTTTGACATTACCCATGGAATTGGTAATCCAAAATGTTGCTCTAAAACAGACTAAACACATCTAACCAACATTTTTCCCCTGACCGTTTCAAAATGTTTCCAAAACTTTCCAAGCATCCTGGAGTGCCAGCAGCTTGACAGGTGGGACCAGGGGAGCCTGGAAGCCCTGACTCCATGGAAGACAACCTGGCAGGCTGCACCAGACCTGGGGAGCCTGCAAACCCAGGCTGCCAAAGAGACAGCCAGCTGAGCTGGCTGGAAACCAAGCAGGTTCCCATCAGAATTTTGTCAAAAATCAATAGTCCGTGGAACATGTCAATTTCAATGAAGTGGCTTTATCAAGCCATCTCTACTACAGATGTCTCTAATACCTTTCCTTTTTAAATCTAATTATTTTTAATGACATTTATTTAAAATGACAAAATAAAAACAGTAAAGAGTCCTGTGGCACCTTATAGACTAACAGACATATTGGAGCATAAGCTTTCATGGGTGAATATCCACTTCGTCGGTTGCACGTAGTGGAAATTTCCAGAGGCAGGTATAAAATAAACAGTAATCAAAGCAAAATATATATTATTTATCTTAAATTCATATAAGTATAAGCCCCGTTACCACAGTATCTGACTGACAATCAATCTTGATTGCCACCATACTCTGTGAGACAGGGAAGTACCATTATCCCTGTTTTACAAATGAGGAACTGAGGCACAGTGAGACATGTGGAGTTGCCCACAACTGCTCACACTGGAAATCTGTGGTAGAGTAGGGAATTGAACTTGAGTCTTCCAAAACCTAAGCTAACACCCTGACCTCTGGACCATCTTTCTTCTCTCCCATATATATGCAATACATAAAATAAACATTATTATCCTCACTACTAAATCAAAAGAAAAACACACCTTGATTTCTCCAATATTATAGAAACAAAGCAAAATGCCGTCAGTGTCAAATGAAAAAGGATGAACTCAAGAGGGGAAAGAAAAGTTTTCTTCAAGCTTTTAAGATATAATTACAAATAATAAAGAGTAGAAAGAAATCTTCTGAAGAAACACGTGACAGTGCTTCTTCATTTTACACTGATGTTACTGAAGCTCCAGGATCTCCAATATTAAGAAGCTAATTTAAGGTAAAGCCTTGACATAAGAATAGCCCTTTTAAAAAATCTGTGCGTCAGTCTAGACAGATCTTGTAAAAGTCTTCTAAGAAGATAAAGATAAATGAAACCACAAAGTATGAATATGAATAAATGAAACAGCTAACAAATGGTAAAACACAACAATTATTGACTTCCTAAAAGAATGAATCTCTTAATTGAATAAATTTGTCATGTACCAATTTCTAGCCATGAAATGTATAATATAAGCCCCAATCAAATATTATGGGTAAATAACTCAAAAGAGAGATTTTTTCTTAAGTATAGAATGGGGGTTGCACTTTTTAAAGTTTGCATATCTTTTTAGTTATATCAGAATATACATATGTAGTGTACATGTGACCAATTAAAAAAGGGTCATCTAAGCAGATACAAATAAAATACACTAAACTATTTAAGACTATTAATATTGAAGTTCCATCTTATGCTTTTACATTAGATTGTAGGCCTGGGACCTAACTCACCCCCATATTAAACTAGGCATGGCCAGCTAGATGGATATTATATATATATATATATATATATATATATATATATATATATATATATATATATATATATGCATATCAACAGAGTAATATTCTGATTGACAGTATATATTTCAAATAGGAAAGAACTCACTGACTCTCAAACAGTTTCATAAATTCACAGGGTATATCTGCACTGCAATATAACACCCACAGCTGTGACAGCTGACTCAGACTCATGGGACTCCGGCTTCAGGGCTATAAAATTGTAGCGTAGATGTTCAGCCTTTCACTGGAGCTGGGGGTCTGGAACCCACAGGTTCCAGTCCAAGCCTGAACATCAGGACGGCAATTTTATAGCCCTGTGGCCCGAGTCAGCTGAGAAGGGCCAGCTGCAGGTGTTTTATTGCAGTATAGATAAATCCATAGATTCTAAAGCTGGGAGTGACCATTGAGATCACCTAATCTGGCCTTCTATATGGCACAGGCCATAGAACTTCCCCAAAATAATTCCTGGAACAGATCTTTTAGAAAAACATACAATCTGGATTTAAAAATCATCAGTGATGGAGAATCCACTGGAACCCTTGGCACATTGTTTCAATGGTTACTTATTCTCACTGTTAAAAATTTGTCTTATTTCCAGTCTGAATTTGTCTAACTTCCATTTCCAGGCAGTGCGTCGTGTTACACCTTTCTCTGTTAGACTGAAGAACCCATTTCTGAATATTTGTTCCCCATATAGGAATTTACAGACTATAATCAAGTTGCCCCATAACCTTCACTTTGTTAAGCTAAATAGATTGAGCTCCTTGAGTCTGTCACTATAAGTCATGCTTCCTAATCTTTTAATCATTCTTGTATTTCTTCTCTGAACTGTCTCCAATTTATCAACATTCTTCTTGAATTGTGGGCACCAAACCTGGATACAATATTCCAGCAGTGGTCACACCAGTGCCATATATAGAGGTAAAATAACCTCTCTACTCCTATTTGAGATTCGTCTGTTTCTGCATCCAAGGATTGCATTAGTTCTTTTGGCCACAGCAGTACACTGGGAGCTCATGTTCAGCTGATTATCAACCAGGACCCCAAAATCTTTTTCAGTCACTGCCTTCCAGGATAGAGTCCCTCATCTCATAAATGTGGCCTACAGTCTTTGTTCCAAGATGTACACATTTACATTTAGCAGTATTAAAAGGCATATTGGTCGCTCACGCCCAGTTTACCAAGCAATCTAGTCACTCTGAATCAGCGACCTGTCCTCTTCATTATTTACCACTCCCCCAATTTTTGTGTCATCTACAAATTCTGTCAAGTGATGATTTTATGTTTTCTTCCACAGTCATTGATCAAAATGTTAAATAGTGTAGGGTCAAAAGACTCAATCCCTGCAGGAAATAAACCCACTCGATTACAGTTCCCCATTTACAGTGACATTTTGAGACCTGTCAGTTCGCCAGGTTTTAATCCATTTAATGTGTGCCAAGTTAATTTTATATCGCTGTTGTTTTTTTAAACAAAATGTCATGCAGTAGTAAGTCAAATGCCATACAGATATTAAGTATATTACATCAACACTATTTCTTTTATCAACCAAACTCATAATCTCATTTAAAAAAAGATTAAACCAGTTTGACAGAATCTATTTTCCATAAACCCATGTTCTATACACAGTCATATAGAGGTTCTCTGTGCTATTAAAGAGCTGACACATCCCACCCCACTGGTGCCTGCATTAGAGGTAGGTGAAATGATTCTTGTATATTTAGGTCCCAGTCCTACAAATTGTTAAGCATGTGCTTAACCCTGCTCACATGAGTAGTCTTGCGGAAGTCAAGGGAACTACTCACATGCTTAAAGTTAAGCATGTGTATAAATGTCTGCAGGATCAGGGATAAGGAAAGCCAATCATGTTGTCCTAAGGCAAAACTCAGGCTGATTCAGATCTAGTTTTGCCTGAATAAGAATTCCTGTAAACCACTGGATCTGTGGTTTTAAAAGGCTGTAAAATATCTTGGGAAGCATTTTACGAGAAACAAATTGAAGCCATTTGTTTACCTCCTCCTACCACCATTTCCTCCTCAAGGCCCACTTCTGGCATGATTCGTACAGAAAATCGCCAGTGGGCAGAGGGCCAATGAGAATTGCTGATGCTTATTTATATAAAAAATATAAAAAACTACATTATTCAGAACCATTAAATTATGCACAAATCTGGCCTATGTAAATGCATGTTTCTATAACTGCTACCCCAGACATTCCTTTCCTTCTCTCCTATTGTTTATTACACTCTCTTGTTTCACCTTGTCTTCAATTTAGTAGTAAATCTTTCCATGCAGGGATTATATATTTATACTGCACTTTAGATAATTTTGATCAGGGCCTTTGGGAGATACTGCAGTACTATCATTACTAATCATTACTGGGTAACATCAAGATAAAAGTTGCCAAATAACTATAAAATGTTATAATTTATTATTCAGCAGGTATTCTTTCAGGGACAAATCCAGCCTCTGCCATTTCTACTTCAGCATCTGTGAAGGTCCCCTCAAGCTCTGGGATCAATGCATTTCCAATGTGCAAGGACTTGAGGTGAGCCCCATAGAAAGCAGCCTGGGGCAGGGCATCATGGGCCACTGAGTGGATCCTCCCATTCCTCCCCGCACCCATTCAGTTCAGTTACTCAAGGCCAAGCACTGCCCTGAGTATTTGTACCTAAACAGGACTTCTGTATTTCTAATTTTACACTGATGCCTCATAAAAAGTACCTTACTTTAATGGGTAAGGTCAAAGATCTGAACCAGCCTAGGAGCCCCTTGGAGAATCCTGAAATTTCAACATTTCTTTTTTCTGAGACAGGCTGCTGACTACTTTTTTTCTTATCAGCTGAATATGACACATGTCCTGAAGCTGAAGCTTGCTAAATGCAAGACCTACTGGCTCCTCCTAATGTCTATACTCATGCTGGCAGATTCTAACACATTGACACATTATAATACGCTTTGTCAGTGTAAACATGGCTCAGCTGATGGCACTTTTGCTTCAGGGCCAGGAGGTCATAGGTTGAAGGCCCACACTGGGATTTTGGCTTACATACTCACAGCTAACACTGTAGTCCAATAGTTGGGTGAAGGTTATACTATTAGCTGCCTTCATTGTTCCTCTGAGTGGCTGATTAACTCTGATGTGAAAATTATTAACAACATAACTTTTACAAAAAAATGAGGAGATGTTTGGGCCAACATTCCTTCACTCTGTAAAATGTATTCTAACAGCAAGGCTTAGTATGAGCTATTTTGTTCAGAACATATGTCCACACTGTACCTTATGCATCACATTCATATAGATTCATAGAGTCGAAGGCCAGAAGGGACCACTGTGATCATCTAGGGTGACCTCCTGTATAGCAGAGGCCATTGAACCGAAAGTAATTCCTAGAGCATATCTTTTAGAAAAAAAATCCAATCTTGAGTTAAAAATTGCCAGCGATGGAGAATCCACCATGACCCCTAGTAAACTTTTCCAATGGTCAGCTACTCTCACCATTAAAACTGAATTTGTCTAACGTCAGTTTCCGGGCATTGGATTGTGTTATACATTTCTCTGTTAGATTGAAGATCCCATTATTAAATATGTGTTCCCGACGTAGATACTTAGGCTGTTTTGCATGCATTACTTGTCTTTCATGAATATGTGGGTTTCCTTATTAAATGTTTTGCTCCACAGTTTCATTAGGCTTGTGTTGATTCACAGATTTATAAAAATTAGTTGATGTTTATGGAAACAGTTTTTGAAGGCACCTTATATGAAAGGCAAGAAAAAACATTTTAGTACAACTTAGTCCTGAGAGAAAGGTATAAAATTCAAATGTAAAACATTAAAGTAATTGTATGCATCATGGACAATATATCAATAGATTAAAAACAAAATGCTGTCCTGAAAGTTGAGCATATTCCAGTATTTGGAGTCCTCTAAAAAGCTGTCAGAACAGTAGTTTAAATTACCTAATGCAACTTCTAAAAAGTACATTTTAAATGTGCATCTCTCTCACTATCAACTATCTCTTTCTATTAAATGTCCCTGGACTGTGAAACTACACCATTCTTTAATAAGATTCCACCACATATTTTTCAGCTATGAAATTATACCTAGCAGTAGCCCACACAATATTTCAAAGCATAAAAAACAGGAGCACATATCTGTGCAATTTCCTTCCAGAAATTAAAACTCTCTTGTCTGGGGCTTCAGGTTTTTTTGGTTTTGGTTTTTTGCTTGATTTTACTTTAAGAACTGCAGCAGCATACTGTACTTGGAAGCTGAAATGCTACCCTTTAAGTACAGATGATAGACTTATCATTTTCATACAGTGGGTAAACAATGTCAGTTCCATCCTTTCTTACTTTCCTTTACCTTTAGTATTATGGAAGTGTCTGTAGTACTACATAGTTAAGCTTCCAGTGTAATACACCATCACACACAATATGTAGATGTCATAAAATTCCATACCAAGTGTAAAACAATCACTAACAACAGAGGTAATCTGTTCATATAACCCTTCCTAAATACTACTGTCATAAATATAAAGGGAAGGATAAACACCTTTAAATCCCTCCTGGCCAGAGGAAAAACCCTTTCACCTGTAAAGGGTTAAGAAGCTAGGATAACCTCGCTGGCACCTGACCAAAATGACCAATGAGGAGACAAGATACTTTCAAAGCTGGAGGAGGGGAAAAACAAAGGTTCTCTCTGTCTGTGTGATGCTTTTGCCAGGAACAGAAAAGGAACAGAGTCTTAGAACTTAGTAAGTAATCTAGCTAGATATGCGTTAGATTCTGTTTTGTTTAAATGGCTGATAAAATAAGTTGTGCTGAATGGAATGTATATTCCTGTTTTTGTGTCTTTTTGTAACTTAAGGTTTTGCCTAGAGGGATTCTCTATGTTTTGAATCTGATTACCCTGTAAGGTATTTACCATCCTGATTTTACAGAGGTGATTCTTTTACTTTTTCTTCAATTAAAATTATTTTTTTAAGAACCTGATTGCTTTTTCATTGTTCTTAAGATCCAAGGGTTTGGGTCTGTGTTCACCTATGCAAATTGGTGAGGATTTTTATCAAGCCTTCCCCAGGAAAGGGGGTGTAGGGTTTGGGAGGATTTGGGGGGGAAAGACGTTTCCAAGCGGGCTCTTTCCCTGTTATATATTTGTTAGATGCTTGGTGGTGGCAGCAATAAAGTCCAAGGGCAAAAGGTAAAATAGTTTGTACCTTGGGGAAGTTTTAACCTAAGCTGGTAAAAATAAGTTTAGGGGGTTTTTCATGCAGGTCCCCACATCTGTACCCTAGAGTTCAGAGTGGGGAAGGAACCTTGATAACTACAGAATAACATATCTCGCAGCCACCAGTTGCAATCTGATACTGTAATTCACTTATTTAAATACTCCAATACAGAACCATGCATAATGTAATTTATGAAAGCCACACCAAACCTAAATTAACAATGAAAACATATGACTATATAAGCAATAAACACAGTCAAAGTTTAGGCTGGACACTGGTTGATAGAGATGTGCATGGCACATGGAAAGAGGTAATTAAGATTAACAAGGGGAACACAAATGGAGTGTAGATGGGGGTTGAATGACTTAAATGCATATTTCTTTGCTTTTTATGGTTTGCTTTGGCCATACAGTCTAGCAATCTTAACTCAAAGTTAACAGATTTTTTTTTTCTGGGAACTGAATTGAAAGTCTCGATAGCACTGAAATGGATAAGTGAGAAATTTCCCAAACTGTATTCACTGAATCCTTACAGCCTTCTAGAAGCTTACACTGACATTGACACTATTCAGGCTAATTTATGGCTGTCTTTTATGACAACAAAAGTAAGCACGGATGAAAACTGACATGATTTTATCAATGCCATCCCCCCTTTATCATTTAATATTTGATTAGTTAAGTCAGCTGCTAAGATAGCTACTACAGCTGAGTGCCACAAGAAATGTCAAACCAAAACAGCATAGTTGTAGCTTAATGTGAAATTGCTGTTCACTTTTCATATGTGCTATAAACTTGGAGCTTTTTCATTTCAATGGCACTGATATAATTTCTGCTTCTATCAAATTCCCGAGAAATGTATTAAGATGTCTGGTTAGAGAAAATAAATAGAAAGTTTCCCTGTGCCATGCATTTATTCTGCTGAGTGTTATTATCCTGTGAATTCTTTAACAGGAACTGCTGTCACAATGTTCTGCAGAGCAGATTGAAAGGTCACAGGCTAAAGAAGCATTTCTCACCATCTAAGAACTTTGTGAAAGAGTTTTTTAAAAATAAATAAGTTGGCATTTCTGAGCCTAATGATGATCACAGTCACTCTGCTGAAAAAAGACATAATTTGTGATGCTGATAATACAGGAGTTCCATATGGAGACTGGAAATCAATTTCTATATTATTTTAGTCTGGTCTAATATTAAAAGAAATGTATTGTGTAAAACTGAATTCACATATTAAGCTCTTTTGATAGTTTAACCAGTAAGGGAGCAGTAAGGAATCTCTGTATATCCTAATTCAATTTGACTAAGATCAGCAGTAAAATAGTCCACACGTCTCATCTATACGATAAAAACACCACACAATATGGTTCCATCAGCAGTCAGTGCCCAGGAGAGACCTTGCACTGGAATGGCAGTGGTATTACAAGCCAAAATTAAAATGGGTTGCTAGTCCCATGTGAGTTGAAGGATCAGGCACTAAATTTAAAGACAGAACTAAAGAATCAAGTAGGTATTAAACTGCATACAAAGAATGCTTTTTAAACAAATTGCTGTGATAACATCTCCTGTTCTACACAACTTTGTGCAGAATATACAATCCCATATTTTATATATATATTGTGTACAATTCATTACGGGTGTGGCTGCTAGCACCACCTATTATTAAGGTTGCCTGATACTTCCCATTGTAAGACCTTTTTGAACTTTGCCAAGTTTTAACCATTTGAGCTGAAATTTTCCATTCTGCTCCCAACAGGCAGCCTTAATTCTGGCATTTCTTAAATGTTGAGTGTTTGACTTTGCAACCTTAACAAAGTTCTTTTAACATAATTTTGGTGTATGTAAGATAGATTTCAATATATGACAAATTGCAGAATGGTATCCGTTTATGGATCCAAACTGCCCTCTAATTTAAGGAACGAAAATTTTTCTGCTATCTATAATGTTGCAGATTAAAACTAAGAATGTTGGGGCCAAATTCTGCCCTCAGTAACACCAGTATACTGAAGTCAGTGGGGTTTTTCTGGTGTAACTGTGGGAGTAAACTTGATTTTATACATCTGTGACAGGCCATGAGTGACTACAAATGGTTTCTCTGCCCTTAGAGCTCTGAGAAGTTCCACAACTTTGACTAAGGATGGTTTTCTGATATTCCCTCTGGAGCCATCAGCACCTCATAAACTTGTCAGGTTAGGCTGCTGAAGAACAAAGCAATGTGCCACTGGTGCCTCCCAGAGCCTCTGTAGTGCTGCCAGTCCCTGTCAATCCAGACACAAAGGTCCAAGCTCAGGACTCCTTGAGACATCTACCCGGTAGCTCATTCTGCTGCTGCTGGACTCCCAGACTGACCTAACTGTTTAATTTTAAATAAACTAAAGGCCTGATTCTTATTCACATTAAGGCACCTTTACACCTCTCTGGCAATGAAATGGTCTTCAGCGTAAATGAAATAGGCCCCATGTACTTAGTGAAATGTACCTTTCAAACATGTGCTGAAGGCATCAGGGGTCCCAGAAAGAAGCAGTAGGGAAGTCCTCCAAGTCACCTAGAGTGGCTGCAGGGAAACAGCCAATCAGGGCCCAGGAGGGCCATATAAAAGGAACTGCAGAGCTAGAGACAGAGAGTTGCTGCCTGGAGCTGGAGAAATGAGGACTATATTCCTGGCTGGCTGAAGAAGCAATAGGACCACAGACAGATCAATTGCCAGCAGGGATTGGAGGAACAAGAGGGAGTTCCTGGCTGGCTGCTGGGACTGCAGATAGAAGAACAGCTGGGGCTAGAAAGGCCCAAAACGGGGAAAGGGCCTCCGGAGAGGAAGCCCCGGGGGTACAGACCCATAGTGGGATTGAGGGACTACTTGAACGCTAACCAAGAAGGGGCAGCAGGACTGAACTGGAACTGAGCCCAGGGAGGGTTGCAGGAAGACAATGTCTCCAGGGAGGAAGCCCTGGGGGTAGAGCCACATACCAGGGCCAGGGATACCAACAGAGGGGTACTAGGATAGGCCCCAGCTGGACTGGGTGTCCTAGAAGGGGTCTGTTTGTTTCACATACTGACTGTGTGTGTGACTCAGCCAGATGCCTGAATCATTGACAACCCACCTGAAAAATCCCTGACAGAGGTCACGACACATAAAGAGTGCAGGGACATACACTTGGCCAAGGGGTGCTCGCAAGAAGTGGGTGCCACCCCATGACACGTCAGTAAAAATAAAATCATAACTAATAACCAGCAGAAGTTACAAACAAACTAGATGGCAAATATCCAGCAAATTAACAGAATTTATTAATAATCCCTGGAATGCTTATAGATGCACATGGTCTCCTATCTGTCTACCTATTAAGGTACTCATGACTATTGTATCTGGGCACGTGTATAATGCAGGTTCTTCAGCAAAGTGGCACTCATGATCTCTGGATATATGCAGCAACTTCTGTCACATCACAGAAGATGGAAGTGCACTACCAAGGAGTGGGGGTTAAAAAGGAATACCAAGAGCCAGAAAGGGGCGGGGGGGCAGGACCTCCTTAAACATGTTGCCAACCACCAACAACTTTTTCACAGATCAAGCACAATAAAATAAGGGTGTCCTTTAAACCTTCTTGTGTTCAGCCAAGGCCATGCCTTTTACACTTGCAATAATCTCCCCAACATTCCACTCACTAGTCAGACACGGCACACTTCATGATAATTAACCGGTGAGTCCTGTGTGCTTCTGTCTGTATTTAAATCTGTTCCCCGTGGGAGGAAATGGTGTTCAGGAGACAGAAATCCTGTTTCTAAGACAGATTCACACAGATATTAGCCTGTGTCTATTTGTCTGGTTCCTTAGCGAGACTTGGAGGACTATTTTAACATACTGATAAGACTGTGGGATACAGATCTGTATAGGACAAAGTCTCCTACACTAGGGATGGCCTTGTATTCCCTCGGGAGAGGGAGGGGAAGGACGAGTGATTAATAGGCATTCAAAAAATGTTTTTGATTCGTCACCCAAGTAAATGTTTTGGCAAAATTTTCCACAATGAATAACGTATGATATGAAAAAAGGAAAGAAGATACAACATATATATGAGACTTGTAAAAATGAATATTAAAATACACACCCACAAACAGTAGGTAAAAGAACTCTAAGCATTCCCTATGAAGAAGGCAGACACACTAAAGACTCTAAGGCATGTGCCTAAGATTTTTGTAAATTGAGGGATAGTATCATTAAAAATTAAGGGAACCCTGAGTTCGAAAATAATCCTAACAGATTGAAAATATGGGATAAATCCCAGGAACCTTGATCACGTGTTAATGTATATGGGTTCAAATGGCAGAGAAGGGTAATAATGAGAGTGAAGGTACTTGTGGGTTGATTTATCTTGACGTATGGGTCACTGAAGAAGACATGCCCTGAAGAAGGGTATTGCGTTTGCCTGAAATACCAGATTTGTATGTGTTTTTAATTTAACTGGGTACAGTTTAATGAGGACAGCTGTTCAAGCAAGCTATGGGGGCCAAGTTCAACTTCACTGGCATAGGGTGGTGCATAATGCACCTCCCTCGCCTTTTGAGCCCCAAATGGAAGACAGTGATTCTGTGGTCACAGACGTTAACTTTGAATTCCAAAAAGCAGTCCGGTGGCAACTTTAAGGCTAACAGATTTATTTGAGCATAAGCTTTCATGGGCAAAAACCCCACTTCTTCTTCTCCATGCGTCTGAAGAAGTGGGGTTTTTACCCACGAAAGCTTATGCTCAAATAAATCTGTTAGTCTTTAAGGTGCCACCGAACTCCTCGTTGTTTTTGTGGATACAGACTAACATGGCTACCCCTGATACTTGAATTCCAAGGTGGCTTCAGAGAGCTCCACCAACAAAGATGGCTATTCTGAATCAGCACAGCACCAGCCCTTCCCTCTCCCTGCAACTTGCCTGCCCAGTGACCCACTCAGACTTTCTGAAAACAAGACCCTATGTCAGGATATGAGTAAATTTAGCTCATACTATATGTCTAAACTTAGGTACATGAAGTACTTGTGTCCTAATCACAAAGCTGTTATAGCACCCTCTCATATCATGATACTAGATGCCAAACTCCATTCCCCCATAACCTATTACAATCATTATAGATTTTTTACGGAGTGCAATTAACGTGCATGCTACTGTACAAATAAATAGTACACATGTTCCCTACCCCAATTCACTCACCAGATACACACAAGCAAGAGGGAGAAACAACGAAGTTCAGATACATGAGAGGCAGTCGAGCCTAGTCTCACGGTTGCGCTTAATTTTTTAATGTATATATTTATCTGGTCCCCACTATAAAGTATAATCACCATGATCTGCTAATATTTCTTTAATCTTCCCACAAAGTGCTGAATCAAATCAATTTCAATGAGAGCTAAGAACACTCTGCTCCCTTCAGGAAGCTCTCAGCACTCTGGAGGAGCAGGCCAAACACTAGCTCCTCAGCAGGATGTTAAGTAGCAATGAAAATGAAGAATGCCACTCAATATAAGGGGCCAAATTTAGCGGTTGTGGAGTCATTGTGTGTGGCATCTAAAGAGAAATGGCAGATCTGTCCACTGATGTGATAGCACAAAGCACAAGGTCAGCTGAGCTGACTAGTAAGCAGGATAATAATAATCAAGTTCAAGGCCTTAATCAGCACTTTGGCTATGAGGACTTTACAGTTCAGTAATAAACTCCCTATTTTTCATCCACTCCTTTGTGAGAAAAGATCTGCAGCAATAAACTGCAAGTCCTGCCAATTCATCAAAGCTTTAAAAGAGAATCTCCTGAGAGATATCAACCTTCACCCTGAATAGCTTCACCCTACACAATAGATAACAATGCATCCAGACACTGCGCTAAGAATCACCATGGGAGGAGTATGTTTTCAAACCATTTACAGAAATGAACTGGGCACAAGGTTTTTCTTCAGCATTGCAGAAGGAAGTCGTCTTCTTATGTATCTTTTTTGCTAAATAAAGCTATGTATAGTAGTAGTGGAGGGGTGAACCTACTCACACAAGCTTAAAGGTGACCTGAAAATGATTTTTTTTAAATTGGGGTTTGTGCCAATTTCTGCTTCTTTATGGTGTATTTTAAATACAAGCCTAAACATTGGGAGTTTTATTAAAGAAGGGTTTATTTTTGCCTGAGAAATATCGGGAACGCTGAGTCTAGTTTTAGTGAAAGATGCGTTCGGCATCCCAGAGATGTTTATGATTAGCTTTCACTCTTGAACTAAAAAGATGGAGGTCATGAATCTTTAACAAAGATATCCTATCTCCCAAGAGGTCATCAGCTGTGGGAGTAACAAAAGGGTTAACAAAAAACTAATAAGACTCAAAGTTTTGAGCTGACTAAAAATTCCTTCCCCTTTCAGTTGCTCAGCTTTCACTCTTTTGTTTCTCTCTCTAATGGTCTCACCATTTTACCAGTTCTCCAGTCACCAGAAAGTCTCAGAGGGCAGACAAGACCTGAATATATTATACATATATAACAAGCAGATAAAAATCAACTTTGATAAAAAAAGTTCAGACCTTCCTAAAGAAAGAAAAAAGGGCAAAAGCCCATTTTTTACTTGTAATTTTCCTTTTTACTCCCTCTTCCAGTACATGGTTTGTATGTCCTCAGTCCCCCCCACAATTCCCAGCATTGTTAGTGGGAATTACGTGTGTCGGTATGGACAGTACATAGACCACAATATCCCACTTCGTTTATTATTGTAGGTTTGTTATTGGGACTCCACTGCTAGAGAGAAACTTTGTTTAATCAACTTCTGCCTCAGTAATGTGGGTGGAAATCAGTGTTCCCCATCTTATCCCCGTGAAGATCCAGAGTGTGCCCTTTGACACATTAACTAGAGTGTGTAGTGACAGCAATATCTGAGGATATGGGTGCAGTGTCAGCATGAGGAGACTGTGTACCAGTTTTCGGGTCCTCTTTATGAAACCAACCAGTTTCTGTGCATCTTACTTGCTGGTGAAGTCTCCTTGTATTGCTGAGCTCAGCAGAACCCTGCCCAAGAAACTCTTGCATGGTTTCTCTTACATTTTAACAAAAATGCTTAATACTCTGCTCTTGACTGGAATCCATGCTCAAGTACACACAAAACCCACCCAGATTTTGGTCTGTGTATACATATAGTTTTGAAACTTCTTTTTTCTAGGTAATGTTCAATCGACACAGCCACCTGTCGTCTAGTGTAGAAAGAGAGTGGTCCCCAAACTGTGGGGCACACCCACCTAGAGGAGGACAGAGGAATATTCGGGAGGGAGGGTGCAGCAGGGGCAGGGAGGGAGCACTCCCAGAGGCAGCTCCCCTCCACCCTCCAGTCACAGCTCCAGCCCCAGCTCCTCTCCACCCCCTGCTCCGCTCCCACTCCAGCTCTGCCCTCATTTCCCCTCCATCCTCAGGCCAGCTCTGCTGCTAGCCCAGCTCCTCCCCCATCCTCTGTTCTGCGCACAGCTCTGCCTTCAGCCCAAGCTTCTCTGTTGAGCCAACTGTGCAGTAACGGGGGGGGAAGGAGATAGATTCTGTTATTGGTAAATGGGGGCACGACAGGAGAAGTTTGGGCACTACTGGTAGAGAGCAAGAGGCCACAAGTCATCTTGGACGTGAGCCACAGGAGGATTTGGGCTCTGGCCCACCCACCTAGTAGGGTCCAAGGACTTAGGTCCTGTGTGCTCCCTAACCCAAGTCAGACTGATTTGTGTGTGGCTGGAAGGAGGGCTTGGGCTCAAACCTGAATCAGAGCCTGGGTATAGTGTCCAGTGTAGACATACCTTTAGTGTGCTAACTAGGATGAGACCTAGCACGAGTGTGTGTATGTGAGCTGGAAATCACACCTCCAGCTCCAAGTGTAGATGTAACCTTAGAGGTAACGTTTGTCAGGCTCACATATACTTATATAAACTAGTACACGTGCCAATTAATACAGTCATTTTTATTAATTAACACAAAGCTAGGGTCATCACAAGGACATGGTTCCCTTGACTTCCCTTCTTCCATTTGATTGGCAAACTTAAAGAAGTTTGGTTCAGATTTAAAATACATAGTAAATTTGAAATGACAAAGCCAACCCAAAACACACACACACACACACACACAGAGAAAACTCAAAAACACAGAACAGAAAAATGCAGAAAAAACAAACAGGAGAAAAATGAAAATGCCATTTTTAAAAAAAGCAAAAAGGAAAAAAATCCCAGAATGACCAGATATAAATAAAACAGCCAAAGCACAAAGCTCTGCTAATGATTCTTTTGTTTCCCATCTCTGTATTCTGAGCTACACGAATAAGAGGAAAACCTGTATGGAGCTGCAAAGGTGACTTGAAAGAGCTGCATGCTGGGTGCTAGCCTCCAGTTCACTCTGCTCTAGTTAGGGAAAGACTAGCTCATCGTTTCCACGTGTCAGACAAATATTCATTATCGAGGGAAGTGAAGAGATTTTCATTTCATTTTTCCTGTGATTAGAGCAGGTGATTGGAAGCTGAGAGCCCTTGTTTCTATTCCCAGCTCTGCCACTCACTTGTTCTATGACTTTTGATAACTAATACAACCCGCTGTATTTTGGTCTTCCCATCTATAAAACAGACATAATACTATCTATCCGTCTTTCAGGACTTTTGGGGGGGCTTAATGTTTGTAAATGCTTTGAGATTCCCAGGTGAAAGGCGCTATAGCAGTGCAAAAGTATTACTTTTATTTACCAAAATGAGTATTTTCATGTTTCCATCTGCATCTTAATATCAACATTCATTTAAATGAATGAATTAATGTCCATGTGTAAAGCTGAAAAATGCAACAGAATTGTACTTTGCTGAGCAGATATAACACTTCAGTGTGAACTCTTAAAAGATGACTATGGAAATATGCAAAAAGAAAAGGAGTACTTGTGACAATTATTGGACTGTTCATGTAGCAAGCGGCTGAGTTTTCTGAAGAACAAACTACATAATGATTCTTCATCCTGAGTCACCTATCATGACTAGGAGAAGATTAAAATGATTACGTAACGTTTCCTGGCTCAAAGCAGCATACACTGTGCTAATGATCACTATGTCAAGTTTGCTTATTTGATTAGCCTAAACAATGTCATAACTATGGGCTGTCAAGCACACCTTGCACAAATAAAATGATGCCCGTGGTCTTTAAAAAGTGTAACGTATGATCACATATGGATATGTCTACACTGCAACTTGGAGACAGCCTCACAGCCTGGGTACACCGAATCAAGCTAGCAAGCTAATCGTAGTGCAGACATTGTGGCACAGGTGGCAGCTCAGGCACTCAAGCACAGCGAGTTGGGTGGGCTTGACAGCCGGAGCTCCAATGTGCACTCTGCTATTTTTAGCATGCTAGCTCCAGCCCCGCTAGCACGAGTCTGTCTATCTGGGCTGGGAGACTGACTCCTAGCTGCAGTGTAGACATACTCCCTTTGTTGGATATATGCCATGCATCCCCACAATGCTCAAAGGTTTAACATGCTGGTCAAGGTTTTTTGTAGGACCACTCTGGCTCAGAAAGATCATTTTGGTCATATTGTTTCATATATCATTGTTATCATTAGCTCGCCAATAAGATTCTGGATTCTGTAACTTCATTTTGTCTCTTTGTTAGGCTGCTTGCATGAGAAGAGAGATGGGGAGCTGATTCTCTTTAATTGGGTTGGATTTGCAGCACTGGGCTTATTTTGTGTGAGCAGAGAAGCAAACACGATGCTGAGGGAATGTGTGTGTGTCTGTGTGTCTAGAGGTATATATGTATGCAACATCAAAGTTTCACTTCAGCCACTCTTTAAGTTAAATATTTGTGATAGTTAATTTATTTGATCTTCTGTATTTGTAAAGTTCCCAGAGCTGGCTGGAAAACTCTTTGAAGCATTCCCAAACACAATAAATTATTGGAAATGTTTGTCAGAGAACTGCTCAAGAACCTAAGCCAAACTTCGTCTCCATTGTTTTACAGAGCCATTCAATAACTGTGCCACCTACTTCTTCCCTCATGTTTTGGTTCCAAACCAGCAGAGATATAAGTGTTATTCATTTACTCACCATACTGGATTGAAAAGAGGAAAAAATGAAGTCAGAACATGGACATGCCAGAATATTAGATAGATGAACAACAAAAATTTCTGGACTAAACGATTTGTTTCTTCATTTTAATTACTGGCTTCTGACAAACTTTAGAAAGTTTGCCAATTTGTACAACTCTCTCTATTCTTTGCTTTTGGCTTGAAATAAACAGTCATTTCATAGACAGACAAATAACAGATATAAGATCTATATTCTCTCCCAAGTCCCTTTATAGTAAAGTGACTTATGGCCAGAGAATAACATTTTTTTTAAAACAAGTCCCATTTCTTATATTTTAAATTATCCCAGATTCTGGCTGCCAGACACGCAACTGGAAAACTAAGAGGTTGGATCCTGCTCCCATTTAAGGCCCAGGGAGTCCCAAGAGTGGAGTGAGGAACCTCCCTGCTCTCCCAACACATCCATGCTGGGGAGCTGCTGGAACAGAGAGCAAGTACTGGGAAAGAGCAAGAGAAGCCATACTGGACCTTGCTCCCAACCAAGGGAGACTTTAGAGTGAAGGTATAAGCCTCCCTTGCCACAGGGGTTAAAGCAGCAATGTCCCAACTTTTCAGTCTGAGGGGAAAACGTATTTCACAAAGGCCAAAGGACCACAGCCAGTACTGCTCTGCTCCCTTTGCACTACTCAGGCTGTATAAAGGGAGGAGTAACCCCTCCCATGTGCAGAGTCTGGACTGCTCTGCTTTGGTTACTTGTAACAACAGAGGGTAGACATTGTTCTAATAGAAATGTAAGCATGACAAGGGCAGTGTTCCTCTAAATATACATATGCCCAGCATGGTGTCTGAGGGGATTAAGTTTGATGGTCTGAAGCGAATTGACAGTGGCTAGGGTACACTGTAGGGGACTCTTGCCAACTGGCACGAGAGTAGCACCCACATTGTCCATGTTTTCTCCCTCCTGAGATGCTGCCCTGGGTTGCTGCGCTGAAGAGGTGAACAATCTTTGGCAGGTGCTCCTCAAGCTCAGGCAGCACTTGTGTATGGAGATGGGTGGGTGGGTGGATGGATGTGGGAGGGTGGATGGGGCAGAGTGGATGGCAGAGCAACTTGAGCTCTTATCCTGCTCTCCCGGAGCTCCCACAGCCTGAAAAAAGTAGACACAAGAGCAACCAGAGCTTCTGTGTCCTCCCTCCACTGAAATGCAGCAGGCGGTAAGCAGGGAAACTGCTGAGCAGCTCCAAGACAGCAGATGCTCTGAATGATTCCAGCAGAGCAGTTCCTTGGGGGGCAAGGCAAGTAATGGAGAGCAGTTGTTGAGGAGATGCCCCCTACTGCATCCCCATAGTGACTCAAACACTTCAATTAAAAATCAGTGGCATGTTTCCATTTCATAATCAAATACACGTTTTCATCTTAACAGTTGCTCTCAAGGGCCACAGTTTAGAGGCATGAAGGCCACATGGAAAGTGATCAGGAACAGTCAGCATGGATTCACCAAGGAAAGGTCATGCCTGACTAATCTAATCGCCTTTTATGATGAGATTACTGGTTCTGTGGATGAAGGGAAAGCAGTGGATGTATTGTTTCTTGACTTTAGCAAAGCTTTTGACACGGTCTCCCACAGCATTCTTGTCAGCAAGTTAAGGAAGTATGGGCTGGATGAATGCACTATAAGGTGGGTAGAAAGCTGGCTAGATTGTCGGGCTCAACGGGTAGTGATCAATGGCTCCATGTCTAGTTGGCAGCCGGTGTCAAGTGGAGTGCCCCAGGGGTCGGTCCTGGGGCCGGTTTTGTTCAATATCTTCATAAATGATCTGGAGGATGGTGTGGATTGCACTCTCAGCAAATTTGCGGATGATACTAAACTGGGAGGAGTGGTAGATACGCTGGAAGGGAGGGATAGGATACAGAAGGACCTAGACAAATTGGAGGATTGGGCCAAAAGAAATCTGATGAGGTTCAATAAGGATAAGTGCAGGGTCCTGCACTTAGGACGGAAGAACCCAATGCACCGCTACAGACTAGGGACCGAATGGCTAGGCAGCAGTTCTGCGGAAAAGGACCTAGGGGTGACAGTGGACGAGAAGCTGGATATGAGTCAGCAGTGTGCCCTTGTTGCCAAGAAGGCCAATGGCATTTTGGGATGTATAAGTAGGGGCATAGCGAGCAGATCGAGGGACGTGATCGTTCCCCTCTATTCGACACTGGTGAGGCCTCATCTGGAGTACTGTGTCCAGTTTTGGGCCCCACACTACAAGAAGGATGTGGATAAATTGGAAAGAGTCCAGCGAAGGGCAACAAAAATGATTAGGGGTCTAGAGCACATGACTTATGAAGAGAGGCTGAGGGAGCTGGGATTGTTTAGTCTGCAGAAGAGAAGAATGAGGGGGGATTTGATAGCTGCTTTCAACTACCTGAAAGGGGGTTCCAAAGAGGATGGCTCTAGACTGTTCTCAATGGTAGCAGATGACAGAACGAGGAGTAATGGTCTCAAGTTGCAATGGGGGAGGTTTAGATTGGATATTAGGAAAAACTTTTTCACTAAGAGGGTGGTGAAACACTGGAATGCGTTACCTAGGGAGGTGGTAGAATCTCCTTCCTTACAGGTTTTTAAGGTCAGGCTTGACAAAGCCCTGGCTGGGATGATTTAACTGGGACTTGGTCCTGCTTTGAGCAGGGGGTTGGACTAGATGACCTTCTGGGGTCCCTTCCAACCCTGATATTCTATGATTCTATGATTCTATGGTGGGCACTGCTGCTCTAAAGACCATTCATGTCTAAAACAACATGGCTATTATGTTGCTTTATGAAAATTTCCCTGAAACATACATTGAAGTACACACATTTACAGAAGACAAACACTTATTTTATTAGAGAGCTGAAGGAAAATTCTAAATCAATATCCAATTTCTGTGGCAATTTTAGATGAAATAGTCTGTAGTTAGATTATTTTGTTAGAAAAAGTCCCTTATGCTGAAAAACATTGTAGAAAGGCAGAGGCACTGTTTTAGGAGTAGCTGAGTTGGATAATGTTTGGGGACAATTAAATGCATACATATTCAAATATACATATTTATGTACATATTCTGCATCCTGACTTGTTATAAAAAAGCACTTTACAATCAACTAATTAAATGATCACGGGCAAAATAACTAGCACAATTAAAATGATATTCTGTCAAAACAGATTAGCACATCATGTAGCTTCTACCATCTACAGATCTGAGGGCTAAGAATTCCTGGAAGAAATTATTTTGTCTCTTTAAGAATGCAGCATTTTTCAGTTACATTGCTGTGTGTATTAAGAGCTCAGTCCCATAGTCCCTGCTGAGACATAACCCACACTGGGTCAACAAGCCAAATCCTGCTGATTTTACCGTGTTGTCCCATTGAAATCATTGGGATTACTTGTCTGATTAAGGTAAACAGGATTTGACTCAGAGGGATTTATTATTTTTTATCATTTGTTTTTCAGTAGTGTCCAAAAGCATCAATCAGGATAGGACCATCCTTGGGCTAGGCACTGAAGTTTTACCTAAGTATCAGGATCAGGCCCTCAGCTATCAAATTTTTTGTAGTTCTCAGTATATTACATTCATCAATTAATTTTATTTCCTACTATATTCTGTAGCTCATTAGATGCTTAGAGCTTGGGACAGATATATATATATATATATATATATATATATAAAAATCAAAATAAATAATTTTGTCATTTATTTCCCATACTAAATTCCCAAATGGTCACCGTCATGCAAACAAACAAAGGAAAAAGCTAGCAATAATTCAAGTTACTCTCTAAAATAAGGCCATACAGTTTTTATGGCAGAAGTCCTGTCTTGATAGCTCTAAAATCAGATGGCTGGATGCATGTTTTAAAACTTTCCCTGTTATAAAAGATAATGTGCAGTTTTGCTACTCAGCTAATTTTAAGCTTTATTTTTCCAAACGTCAATAAAAAAAAAGAAAATATATTTTTCCAATGTGAAAACGTTTCAGACTATTGTCTTAAGCCCATCACACATCATGTTGTGTATGTACATTTACCTTCTATTGTTGCATATAACCCTTCAGGGGTACTATATCTGAAAGAGTATGGGGGAAAAAAAGTTTTTCTCTTTTTTTGCAATGTGTTTGCTTTGCATTTGACAGCACTTTGTTCCCGATTCAGCAAAGCCTCTAAGAATGTTATTAACTTGACTTCAATGTAACTATTCAGATGCTACACTTAAGCGCTTTGCTGGATCAGGACCTTGTCATTTGTCAATTTCTCTATTTTGCTGAGAGTTAGTTTCAGTTTCTGGTTCATGCAAGAAGGAACATGATGATATCAGGATTTAGGGGCATGCCAAACTCTTCAACAGGGTTTTCAGCAGGAACCACTGCGCAAAACAGATTTGAAACTGAAGAGGAAGCAGGCAGATGTGCACTGAGTGGAAGGGGAAGGGAAAAAAGGGATAAGACTGAGCAGGGTTGATGTTACTTTCAGGCTCACCCATGGTCCTCTGCTGGAAACGGAGACTTATAAATATAAGCAGAGGTTATATATAAAAGAGTTTTATTTTTTTAAAGAAATTACTTAAAAATTCCAGCCCATGTTATTTAAAAGGAGTTCTATTGGAAACTTGAGTTTTTTAAAAACTGACTATTTTAAACTCAAATTTAAAGTGTCCCTTTAATCTCTGAAGCTCCCTGTTTAGCTGCATAGGGGTCAGTTCATTTACCCTCATCTACTACACACTTCCCTGGACAATTAACACTCAGAGTGCCACCAGGCACTATTGACAACCAGCATCCTGTAAAGGACTGTAAATACTTCTGAGTGGTCTTATTAACTGCTAACAGCACCTTGTGCTGTCTCTGCAGCCTAAATGGAGAGATTTATTTCCCTGCCACACGTCCCAAGTCTGTGTTACAAGCCAGTTTTGGGATGCAACCTTTTCATCCGGCATAAAGAATTAACAGTAGTCACTGTAACAAAAAGCTACCATAATACTGGCCTGCTTCTAAATTCTCAGTGCCACTCCTTCATTGTCCTTCATGCTCAGGAGGCTGATGCTGTGAAGCAATCATTAAACAATGCAGGCAGATTAGGAGTGGGGTTAGATGAGCAAACATATTTTATTGTTAAAGTCAATACTAGGAATTCCTAGTTACAATAAAATTAAAAGGATATCATATTCACTCTCATGTTTCTGTTGTTGAATTATAATTAATTGCAGCCACTGACAATGTTGGAAATGTGCCGAAATTCTGAAAAGCAAAATCTCAAGCTAGACGGGTTTTTTAAAAATCAGCACTGAAGACAGTTTGTCAGATTTGTCTTTCAGTTATGTCCCTAACACCCCAATTGAAGACAACATGGGTGTTGTCCAGAGCACAGCTTTCCCTGAGATATTTTTAAGAGCATAAAGGATAAGAAAGAAGCTGACAATTCCTGTTGGAACACACATTCCCTTTGAGTAAAACTGAAATTATGGGCCTGAAATGGCTCCCTTTGAACTCAAGGGAAAAACTAATACTGGTTTCAGTAGGAGCAGGATCAGCCCCCATGATTAGATTAGAGAGGAGGGAGGAAGACGTGTGGAACAGTTTTCCTTACTAAGAATGGCTAGGACTCGGTTCAAACCAGCTCCGCTGTTGGTCTGAAACAATGCAAATCATGCCGCCAGTGTGACTGTGAGGAACATATGGAGTCCAAACATTGACCAAAAAAAAAAAAAAAAAATCCCACAGCACAACAGCCAAATAGCATTTTTAACAACTTTTCATATAAGTCAAAACACAGGGTAACAATTAGTGTGTGTAACCATCGCCAGCTACTTTATTTAAAAATGATTTGAACTCACTGCACAGCTTCTCCGATAATCTACATCCATCACAGAACAGAGCAAAATTGTACCAGAACCTAAGTAGAAGCAAACAGAAAGCAGAGTTCAAATCGAGGGAGGGAAGTTGTTTGATTGTTTACTTTTTTCTATTCTCTGAACAAAATGCATCTTCCAAACCATGCATTTAAGTACATTTTTCCAGGGCATAAAATGTAATAGGAGTGCATTTTCTAATAAACACAATTAATTGGCCACTGCTTTAATTAATACACACTTGCAAACTCTTTTTTACTTCATTTGGTAAGAGCCTTCCAAATTCTTTCCCAAGTGCTACAGATTGTATAACGTTTTGGAACAGACCATCTTAACGCTTTGGGACCCAGTCTTGCAAAACCTTACTCATGTGAATATCCTTCACATGGGGAAATGTAAAGGGTAAAGACATAGAGAAATTCATACATGTAGGGCCCATTTCTGCAAGGGGCTGAGACTGAAGGCAGTGGAGTTGTGGATTCTCAGCACCTTGCAGGAGGAATGCAGCACCTCATAGGATTAAAGCCAATAATTCACATAAGCAATAATGGGAGAAAACATCCAATGAAATAACAGACCCCCCAACAGCACCACCCCTTCCTTACTTTTACCTCTGTAGTAATTAAAAATGCCCATTACCACCTACAAGGATAGTGCAGCCCAATTCCACACTGAGGAAGCTCAATTATGACATCTTTCAAGAGATGCAATCTCAGGAATATTCAGAATTTTTATATGCTGTCTAATCTTGTTCACTTTGAAGTTAATGGCAAAACTTCGCTTGACTTCAGTGGGAACTAGTTCAAGTCCCTGGTGCATGGCACTAAGGAGTCAGTCAGTCTCTCTCTCTCTCTCTCTCACACACACACACACACACTCTCTCTCTCTCTCTCTCTAATGGAATGAACGTCATAAGGAGGTCCTGCACAGTTCTCCATTTGGCTGTTAAACATTAACAAATCAAATACACCAGTAACAATACCAGCTGCGTGTATAATGGTTGCTCAAGTTAAACACCACCTCGTTATTTTTATCTACTTTATCATTCAGAGATAATATTTTAAGAGAAGCATGCTCCTGATGATTTTTCCAACCTTCTCTATGCTTCTAAATTAAGCCCCCAAGTGGGACCACAGGACTACTATGGGTGCCCTCTCTACTCCCCTTCGTCAAAAGTATAATTCCTTATCTCTTAATGTAGTTTCTCCTTCCCCATCCCAGACATGGAGGTTTAAGTCATCCTAGCAGCTGGTGGAGGAAGAATAAAATCAGAGGTGGGGTGTGGTCACCCCCCCCTTATATTTGGGAATTTTTGGAAGTTACTATTTTAAGTTTACTGGGTAGTAAACTTTTCAAAAAGAAAACCCTCTTGGACCTCAGGAACAGTTCAGATACAAATTTCCTGACTAGTGGGGATATAGGTTTTTTCTTCTAAGAACTGAGTTATAAAACCATACCACAATTCTTACTTGAGTGGAAAACTATAGCATGGCTTGGCTAATATGTTCCACAGGGGGAAAATATTCTCCGTCCCGTACTATAATCAGGTTAGCAACAGTCATGTTTAAACAGTGCTGTTTCTTGCACATTTCGGACAAGATCTAAAAGAAGAAAAGAAAAAGGTTCGTGGACACTACACACAGACGAATTGAGAAGATGAGGTGTTTCGGTTATGTATTTGGGGAATGGGGATCAGTTATGTGTTTGTTATTTACTGGACAACAGAGCAACCTTTTTGTAATCATGAATGATTCAGCAGCATCCCTAATGCTGTAACAGCACCATAGTTAAGGCTGAGCAGCGGTTTCTGTATTTTGAAAAATCTATTTATTGTTAAATGAAAAATAAAAATAACAATTGTATTATATACGGCATCAGTCTTCATGTAGCCTCTTAGGCCCAGATTTTGTCACCTATGTGAACATTGATGGAGTAAGGGAGATACAGTCTGGTCTTTAAGGACTAAGATAAACCAATCGGACATCTTGTAGGAATAAGGACCACCCATAACTCTGTTACACAAGGCATGCTGTTTGTTATATCCACCTGTTGTCTGAGACTTTTTATTATGTACTTGTACAGTGCCTCGCACAACCTGACTACTGCAAACAGAAAAAAATCATCATAATTAGCATCATCATCATGCGACTGTGGGTTTGCAAGATCAGGCTCTGAGTTTTCTGCACCCATTAGAAATCCCCATGTGTGTCAGCATGTTGACTAGACATGGACAAAACCACTCACACCCGAGCTTGTCTTATTCTAGAATACTGCCAAAATGGATATTCGTAGAGGAATGACTTGTGATGTATGGATTCAGCCCTGCTAATGTGGGCACCATACAATAACCCTTTCCATCTAGGTCTTTTAGAACAAGCCTATCATTTTCTTTCAGGCTATTCTGAGCTTACTAAAGGCAAGAGCAAGTGACACATGCAGTTTGACAGAATGGGTTCATACCTTCAACAGTAAAGCCCAATAAATTAAGGCGATTATTTGATATGGAAATATGCTACCAAGAGAAAAATACATGCATACACATCAGCCTGCATATTTTAAAAATCTTTCAGGTTTTCAGACACTGCAATTCATTTAAGGGCTATGAATCTCAAACACGCTAGTTAGCCAAATATTCTTTGGAGTATTCCTTTATTTCAGATACTCAAAAGGATTAATGTCTTTTTAAGTGACATATATGTAGTAAAACTTACAAACACTGTCGAATAATATACAAGCCAGTTTGACAGATGTGTTACCATGCAGTTTTATTTCAACCTATTAATTTACACTGATTATCAGAAATAAATTTTCTAATGATGAGATCTATTAGACAATTTCCTCAAAGAAAGAGATGGAAGTGTCATTGCTTGAACAATTTAAAAATGGTCTGGAAGAAACTGTCTCACATTAGCATTGCAAGGGGTCTGACCAACAAAAACTAATGGGTTTTCCATGTGTAATTTTTATAATTCTATTATACTATGGGGCTGAACTGATACTGGTTTCAACCTAGCATATCTCTAATAACTTCAGCAGAGTTACACTGGCTATATATGAGTGCAATCAGACTCAGTCCCTATATCACAATCATACTACTAAGGCCTGGAGTCACAAAAAGACTTAGGCATCTAACTGTCACTTTAGATGACTAAATTCCAGAATCAGGCCCCACTGGGATTCACAACCCCACCCCACCCCCAATCCTGTAGGTGCCTAAAATCACAGCACCTGAATTTTTGCAGTAAAAGCTGCTTAGACACCTATATTTCTGCCTGTAAGCATGTGCACTGCAGCCCCACGTCAGGCATGCGGACACCTAAGCCCCAGCGCGATGCACTAATGGGGGAAGATAGGCATTTCTCCACCAAACTCACTCCGATACATGAGCTTACACAAAACAGCCAAGAGGAGTCCCTGGCTCAATCATTAGGATACCCACCTGGGATGTGGGAGAGCCCTGGCGGAAGTCCCCACTCTGCCCAAGGGGAAGAAGAGATTTGAATGGGGATCTATCACCACTCAGGGACTATCCTGATCTATCGTCTCCTGGGAGGAGGAAGCGGGAGGGTCCCTCAGTCACTCCTGTTGAAGCTGTTCCACTTTGGATAAATATTTTTTTTTAAATCACTGGAGCAGGGGGACTGGATCCTGGCTTTCCCACGTTAGTGCTCTAACCACAAGCCTACAGAGTCATTCTCACACTTGCTTGCCGTCTATGGCCCAGTGATTCTTTCATTATTTAAACCACAGTGCAACAGCTTCAATAAGGAGAGACTGAGGGAGACCCACATCAGAATATCCTATAGCCCAGTGGCTAGGGCACTCATCTGAGACCTGGCAGAGTCCTGTCCAAACTGCTCAGCATCATAAGAACGTAAAAACAACCATACTGGGTCAGACCAATGGTCCATCTAGCCCAGTATCCTGTCTTCCCACAGTGGCCAGTGTCAGATGAGTTTGGGGAGAATTAACAGAACAGGGCAATTATCAAGTGATCCATCCCCTGTTGTCCAGTCCCAGCACCTGGCAGCTGGAGGTTTAGGGACACCCAGAGCATGTGGTTGCATCCCTGACCATCCTGACTAATCACGATTGATGGACCTATCCTCCATGAATTTATCTAATTCTTTTTTGAACCAAGTTATACTTTTGGCCTTCCCAACATCCCCTGGCAATGAGTTCCACAGGTTGACTATGAGTTGTGTGAAATACTTCCTTATGTTTGTTTTAAACCTGCCACCTATTAATGTCATTGTGTGATCACTGGTTCTTCTGAAATGTGAAGGGGTAAATAACACGTCCTTATCCAATTTCTCCATACCAGTCATGATTTTATAGACCTCTCTCATATCCCTCCTTGGTCATCTCTTTTCCAAGCTGAACAGGCCCAGTCTTTTTAATCTCACTTCATATGGAAGCTGTGTGATACCCCTAATCATTTTTGTTACCCTTCTCTGCACCTTTTCCAATGCTAACGTATCTTTTTTGAGCTGGGGATGACCAGAATTGCACACAATATTCCAGACCTACGTTTCTTTGTGAATGAAGCCCTAAAAAGCCCACTTCAAAATTCATCCTTTTGGGAATTCTACTGAATTCAACAGCTATGCCAGGAATTCGTTTGGCCCCAACTCTTGGTGAAATGACAAGAATTAAACACCTTGCAGAAGTTACCTGTGTCACTACCAAGTTTAGTGATCTGCAGACCCCTACATCCGTATATTTTGTAAAGTGAAGGATAGAAGAGCTGATAAAAGCTTAGAGACTGAGACCACAAGTGATCCTAAGCACTATTAAATAAATAAATAAGGGCATTGGACTTTCATAGCGCTTGTATCCAAGGCTTCCAAAACACTTTACAAACAGTCCTGTAAGGAAGGTGTTTCATTACACAGTTTACAGATAGAGAAACTGAGGCACGGACTACAGATTACATGCAGAAGTTCAGTGTGAAGAGGGAAATACTGATGGAAAAAGCCTGCTTTCATAGAAGTTAATGGCAAACCTCTCACTGCCTTCAATGGGAACAGTTTTGAGCCCCAATCACCCACTTGCGCATGTGTAGAATAAGAACATTGTAGAGCTGCTATGCAGAATGATGGTGCCACTGGATGCAGTTTTCAGAAAAGCTTTAATGACAGTGGCTTTGGGTCCCCCCCACACCCTCACCCCCACCCCCCTTCCTTCTCATAGTTCTTCAAAACAGGGCTTTCACTGGCTCTAAGGAACCAGGCACACAACATTCATTTGTAATATGAAGAGGGCCAGGGGATGTTTCATGTTAACATCCCAACAGATATGTGAGCCAACAGTCAAATGATGTCAATCACAGCTCATTAGACAACAATACACTCTGCCAACTCTGCCCTGGCCGTCTCCTCCACACCATGTGTCATCTATAAACATGCACCACTGTTAAAGGTTTAGAGAAGGACCACCCCGTTGTAAGCTCCATCTGGAAGTATAGCTTTTATCCCCAGGTCTCCAAACCCTGAATTCACTGTATCAGACAATAGTACTGGAAGGATGGTGGCTATAAACACATACTGCACGGTTTCTCTACATACTGGTTAAACATGCGGGTCAATGGCTTCCTATTCAAAATAAATGAGGGGCGGCTCCTTAGATTTGTGAACACTTGGCTCATGATGTCAAAGGAAAAAAAACTTGTTGAAGTATCTGCTCAAGCAGGAGGTTCCCATATGCTTGAGAGGCTGTGCCTGTCATGGCAAGCACATGATCAGCTGGAATCTGGTTGCCACTTTAGTTGGCATCTTCCACTGGCCACTTAGGAAGCCGGTGATGATAATGTAGGCAATAGCATTGTGCTGCCATTTTCCTGGCATACGTACTTCTTGCTTAAAAGTGAGTTTGAAACCAAAGGAGCCATTATTGAAACCAAAGTTCTCCATGTCCACTGAAGGTAGGACAAGCAGTAATGAGCTTAATCTGCAGCAAGGTCAGCTATTAGGAAAAACTTTCTAAATGTAAAAGAGTAGTTAAGCTCTGGAATAGACGTCCAAGGGAGGCTGTGGAATCCCCATCGTTGGAGGTTTTTAAGAACAGGTTAGACAAACACCTGTCAGAGATAGTCTAGGTTTACTTGTCCTGCCTCGGCACAGGGAGCTGGAGTTGAAGACTTCTCAAGTCCTTTCCAGCACTACATTTCTATGATTATTTCAGGCATCCCACTAAAAGGGCAAAATACATATAAACGTCAACTACATCACTTGATGAAGGGTAAAATAAACTCCACTCTGCTTGCAGATACAGATACGAAAATAAACGCTTGCTCTCTCTCAAGAAGAAGGCTAAATCTTTATCTTCTACTTTCTTCTCCTCAGTTTGCATGTTACATATATCCCGTCACATGAAATGTTAGCTGCCCTGTTGTTCCAGAAAGACTATTGTCCCCAGCTAGTGAAAGCAATCTACACTAGGAGGCACACTGCACAATAGTAAAATCAGTGGAAGCCCATTCATATCGTCAATCTCAAAAACTGCAGCACGCAAAGTTGTTAGACAATGCTTTGCAAAACTGCTAGAAGTTCTAGGTGTTTGCAATGGGGTGTCCATCCCACACCAGGCTCAAAAGGGTTAAGGTGGCCAAGTGGACCAATTAACTCCCCAGGCTACACCTGGAGGGAGGAGCCAGGGAGCAGGGATTGATTAAATGAGGTTTAGTTGGACAGGAACAGGAAGGGCCAGTTTAAAGCCCAGGAGCTGAAAGGGGTTGCAGGGGAAATAGTCTGCAGTTATTCCCTAGGAGAAAGAAGTGTGTTTGGAGTGAGAGGGGCTGCAGATTGAGACAGGATGAGTGAAGAGACTGAGACGAGGGCGCAGCACCTGGAAAGAGCTAATCCCCACAGCAACCCAGAGCAGGTGCCTTTAGCAGTGAGTGAAGTTCGTGACAGTGCTGAAGAGTTTATGAATAGTTGGGACCATTTTTCACTACCAAAGTCTGAGCTCAGATATTATGCTCATAGGTGACACAGAAAAACCTAAAATAGATTTGATTATATTGATGGAGAGAGAGAGAGAGTGAGTGAGTGTGTGTCCGCGCGCAAATAAACAGGATGTCAAAAGCTCACTCTAGGTACATCTACACTGCCCCCCTCACCGGAAAAAAAAGCTTCCCCAGTGAATCTCAGACATCTGGGTCTACAGACTAGGGCTCAGCGGATGCACGTACAGAGCTAAAAATAGCAAATAGCAGTGCAGACATTCCCACTTGGGCTGGAGCCTGGGCTCTGAAACCCAGACGGGGGATGTCTCAGGGTATTTCTAAACCGCAATTAAAAACCCACGGCTGACCTATGCCAGCTGACTTGGGCTTGCAGGACTCAGGCTAAGGGGCTGTTGAATTCTAGTATAGATATTCAGACTGGAGCCCATGCTCTAGGAGCTTGTGAGGCGAGAGGGTCCCAGGGCTTGGGCTGTAGCCTGAGCCCAAATGTCTACACTGCAATTAAATAGCCCATTAGCCTGAGCCCTGCAAGCCCTAGTAAGCTGGCAGGCCAGCCATGAGTTTCTAATTGCAATGTAGACACACCCTCAGAACCCAAGCTGGACTGCAATATTTAGCACTGTAGTGCAAGCCCCATTATCCTGAGTCTGTAGATCTGGGCTCTGAGACAAGCTGCTGCAGGGTTTGGGGGTTTTGTTTTTTTTTATTTTTGCAGTATAATCATGCCCTCGGTGCCTTGCATCACTAGAATAATAGTTCTACAAAGAAAAGTCTGTACTACAGAGCTGGGAAGACTCTCCAGGTTTCACTGTAGTAGGAACAGAAAAGTGTGATGCAGCCAATCCTGGAGAAAATATTAATTTCTATCTCAGTTGTGCACCATCCAGCCCATACTCACAATACATCTTCAGTGGTGCTGGCAGCATAGTTACACACTAAAGAAACCTACCTAGTGCAGGCAGTGTTGGTTTGTTTTTTTGTTGTTGTTTTTTTAATTAAAGTAGAGAGTCTGGAACATTTCCCAGGTAATTCAACACCTCTTTGAAATTATATTCCTCAAACCACAGAGAATGAGGCTAACCGAAGAGGCAGTACAACAAACTATTCTGTGGGTGACCCCTCCTCAAATAGGTAGTTGTTAGCAGGTTAGCAAATGCCAGCTGGTACACCTGTTTGCCACATATGCACAACTCTATCCATGCCACTGTTCGTCCATATGCAGAACAGACCACATTAATGTTTGGTAGGTTATTTGGGAGAAAACATTTCAAAGGGAGAGAATGAAGAGAACACTTGCATGAAAAATGTGGTCTTGTGCTTTCGATCATGAATACACACGTTCTCAATGTTTTTCCATCTCTGTGGCTCTCTACTCAGATTTTGCTTGAGGACAGAAAAGTAAAACTTAAGGTCCCTGTTTTGGATCTGAATGGAAGAATTCTTGTACATATGACATCACTGCTTGCATACAAGAACAGAGAAGAATTGTTCAGGATGTTGTTGCATACACACAAATAGCAGTGATTGCAATGAACGCTGTTCTGTGCAATGTCAAAAACAGTTTTGCTAATTTCATTTACTTTAAAAATGATATTGACATGATCAGCAAGCCCTTTTATGACTACAGTGGGAGTTTAGGGGTGCAAGGAATGCTAGACTGATCCCTACATATAACTTGTAAAGAAGGTCAGATTTAGGCCTTACCGTGTCCATTTTGTCTTATTTCTCAGAATAAATCTCTTATCCTTATATTCTCTTCCCCCCTCCCCCCCTTTTTTTTAAAGGATACTATTTCTTTCACACTCACTCTATCACCATGACTCTCAGATTATGGTGTTTGGATGGGTGGATCACAAAGTGAAACACTCTGAGAACAAGCCATGAAGGACTGAGGGACAGGGAGAAGAGATGAATGACACAAAGGCTTTCCTTTTATGAAGTTGTCAAACTGTTTCTTAGCAGTTGTGATGAATACCAATCATCATGACACATTTGTAAATACCAAGTCATTGGGGCAACTTTTTTGTTCCTGTTCCAACAGTGGCCTGTGAGCCTCTTAAATTTTGGGCCCAGCATTGCAGCCTTTTCTCAGAGGAGCAGGCTTGTCATCACCAGACTACTCCAGTCAGAGCACATACTATATGCCACCCCCGGGAGTAAAGGCTGCAGGATTGGGCCTTTGACACTTGCAGTGTATCTACAATCCAGCTAATAACATATATCCCCTGCTCCTACTCAAGTGAATGGCACGATTGCTGTTTACTTTCATAGGAGTGCTGGATCAAGTCTATATGGTTGCATTAAAAGCATGTAACACATCTGGCATTCTCACACACTGTCTACTCCTTTCACAAACTAATTCTGCCATTGATTATAATTCAAAAGCAGTTTTTCTTCTACAGAGCATTGACATAAACTGATTCAGATTTAGTCTTCTGGATAGGTTTAGGCATAGTAGGCTTGATTCTGATCTCTCACACATGGTACATCAGCGTTACTCCCATGAGTTCAATAAAGTTACTCCTGATTTGCACTGGTAAAAGTGAGAGGTGAATCAGGCTCCCTTAATATGTCTAATAATCATAACACCTTGCCATTTGGTATATCAGTGGGGTTCCTACTTGAATAGGCTTATTCTTTTCTCAGCCATGATAATCTGACTGGGTCTAACCAGAAATAGTCTAAACACCTATCAGTTTAAGTCTAAGAACTGTTCCTCCAACACCAGGAAGTATTTCACAAGAGAAGGTTAGTCTAGACTAGAGTGTGACTATAAATTAATATTTAGCATGAATTCAGGTTACGGTATACATATTTTCTTGTATAAATTCCTATCTTTCCTCTTTGTGTGTCAGGGTCTTCATGGTATACAAGGAAATCATTTTCACAAGTAAGAATTGCAATATTTTTGTTGATGTGTATAATCTACTCAACATATTTAAATATGAAACAAAATATGCACTTTTCCTAGAGCATACTATATAACATCAACAGAAGTTATGACCATTCCTTGAAGGCTGTCCTGGGAATTTGATTTCAAATACTGAATCTTGTATACTATGCAGATAAAGAAATACTGATATTACGAGAGATACGTTTATCTGTTCTGTTTAACAGCCAAAAGTAATGTAAAATCAGCACCAGAAATAATAGCAAGAAATGTATATACTTATGTATGTGTTCCATGGAAGGGCTGAGTGTTTGATTTTTGCATTTTACTTCAATATATTTTGGAATTTTTGTTTCATCCAGACCCCTCTCTTGGTCCTTCCCCAGACAGCACGCTGGGATTTCTAGAAACTGCAAACTCTAAGGAAAGTGAATGCACCACATAACTTCTTCTTAACCTGTAGACAGACATACAAATGCACAGGCCCACCAAGTATTTTACATTCGGTTTGTTAATGTTTTTTTAACTCATTCAGAAAAAAATACACATACATTTTCTTAATTTGTGATTGGGAAATTCAGAATTAACAAAACACTTCACACCTTCACTAACCTGTCAATCATTTCTTAAAGATTAACCCAAGGCATATGTTATTAATGGACTACAATACTGAAATCTCTAAATATGATGAAAAACTGATCATCTCAGATGAACAGAATTCATTTCTTACTATGACTTCTACAACAAAATAGATTGTGTTCACTCTCTCTTTAGCTCTCACACTCTGCATGCCAGAGGGCTTTTTTGGACTTTAAAGACATTACCAGATGAAGTCCAGGTAGAAACCACATAATAGGAATGTATCTCTAGTGAGAAAGAACTTTACATTGTGAAGGTAAGTCACATATGTGGCACACACTATAGACTTCTATAAGGGCACACAGTATGAGAGTAATGATAATTATTACATATTGTATTTCCTAGGGCACCATCTAGCAGGATAGGGGATTAACATTCACAAAATTAGAGAGGCAAGTAAAGACAAATGCAAAGTAGTCTGTTCCCTCAATACCACATTAGTGCTTTTAGCTGGACTTGAACCTAGGTAGAAGAAAACTATTGCTACAAATGCTGATTTCCACAACAAATTATACCGTTCAGAGACATGGAAACAGAACTGATCGTGGTATAGCAAACAACACAACACAACACACAACCTTTGCAAATAAATGGCAATGCACTCTCAGTTACCCTTTTATTGCCCAGAAAAGATTTCACAAAATATTTGAACTGTGAACACCTTAGTATAGCTTTCACTGCAAAGAGCAAATTGGTAACACAAGTGGTAGGTCATTTAATCCGATTCTTTTTATCTGTTAACACTGCGTTTGTACTGAAATGTTAGTGATCCCACTATCTGAGAACAGACAAGACCATCACTGGGGAAGGCTACGTAGCCCGAATCTGGTCAGCCTTTTGCACGCTCCTGAAACACTTTTCGGGTCACACACACAGGGCAAGATTCCTAATTCAGGTACACCAGCTGTAGAATAGCCAGGGGCAGCAGTAGTCGTGGTTTATACTGGTGTGAACGGGATCAGAATCTGGCCTGCCCAGTCCTGGGGCTAGAGTTAATCCAACCCCCTTCACGGAGGCAGCCAGAGACACCACGCCCCCCGCATCTCAGCAACTGACTGAATGGCCACGGTTTAGAAACGTCTCCGAAACCTGTGCAGGCGGAACAGACGGAAAAGGTGGCTGCTTTACAAAGGAAAGAGAGGCGGATCAGGAGCGGGTCTGAAGTGGGAAAGAGAAGCTGCCGTATGTCTTGAGTGCAAGCCCCAATAGGCACCGGCAGGCAGCCACGTCCTTTCTGCTGTGGGAGCAGGCGCCAGAGCGCTGGTTCCGAACTCTTTCACGCCTTGCTTCCGCCTCAGCGACTCCCCCCGCTCCGCGCGCCACAACCCACCCCCCGCTATTGTGTCCCGCCAGCGAACCAGATGCAGATCGCTCCGTCTCGGCCTTTAAACCAGGGGTCTGGTAACTGAGCGGCCGCGTTTCCCGCACTAACTTGGCCAGAGCCTGCCTCGCCCCCCACAGCCGCCACTTCCGAGCCACATGGGCCGCCTCTCTCCGGTACAAAGCCAGGGGGCGGGGGGGGGACGGTGCAAGCGGAGCCCCCCGGCAGCACCTGGGAGCAAACAGCCCAGCCGGTGCCCCGCTCCCCTGCAGACAATGGGCGAGCGGCTCCTACGGCAGTCTGGCTCCTTCCTACACATCCGAGACAGGGACTGAGCCCTGGAAATGGAAGCTGAAATCCCCAGGGACTGGTAGCGTCGATCTCCCCCCTACACACACACAGCCTCCCCCACCGCCTCCCCAGGGAGTCCCGGCCCGGGGAAGGGGATGGAGACTAAGGCAGAGCCCCCCAGCCCGCCCCGCCGTGGGGCTCCGGTGTGCTCCTGGGCGGATCGCGCTGGGGAAGGCATGCACTCACCAGGACGACGGCAAATCTCTCCTCCAGTTCACCTGGCTCGGGCATTGGCAGCTTGAGAGGCATGTTGTGAGCCCTGAAGTCCGTCTGCTGAGAATCCATGCTCCCGGCATTGCCCATGGCGATGGCCCTTCCGCGGAGAGGGGCGATTTTTCCTGCTCTTCCCCTCGCTCAGTCTGTGTGCAATGCACCGCACAGCCTCTCTCTCCGTTATTCCTTCTCCGCCACCCCCCTCCCCACACACCCCTTCCCCTCCTCCCTGGCTGAGCCCGATCCCGTGTCCCCCCCGCCCCAAACCAAACAGCCACGGGGAAGCGAGTTGCACAGATCTAGGTCTCCCTCTAGCACTGGCCGTGGATATGATCGACTTCAACCTTCATGCTGGCTTTCTCCTCTCCCTCCTGCCCGGGGCAAGCTCGCTCTCTTTCTTCGGGAGAGGTCGTTAGGAAGCCGGGATCTTATCTGCATGTTGCACAATTTCCACACCACTCCCCGCTCGCAATCCTGATGGTGAGATACATGATTCCGGCTTAGCGGTCCCTCTTGCGCCCCGGCTACCCCTGTTGTGGCTGCTGCTGCCGCTGCCTCTGACACATACACGCTGGGCCCCCCCACACAACACAAAACTCAGGCGAGCCGCAGCAGATTCCGATTCCAGACAAACGCAGACCCCAGCCAGCAGCAGCACAAAGCCCCCTTTCGCTAGCCACCTCCCACTGAGCCGCTCTCCGCCCCCCGCCCCGGGGATAGCTGGGACTCGTAGGCCTTGCCCGCGGTTCGCAGGAATCAACATGCACATTCAAAAGGAGCCAAACACAGCGAGCCCTAAACCAGATCACACGTGGAAACAAACTTGTCGGACCGTAAGGAGGATTTCTATTTTTTTTCCTACCCACGGTTCCCTAAACAGAAGATTGTTTGCAGGCCACAGAAATTCAGTCTGATTTTAGTGTAGCCTACCTCCAAATTTTAAATATTTAATAAGAGCGTGGGGAATCATAATGGCCATGAGATGATTTATTTCAACCTTTATCACAGTATATTGTGAAAAGAAAAGGAATACTTGTGGCACCTTAGAGACTAACAAATTTATTTGAGCATAAGCTTTCGTGAGCTCATTTCATCTGATGCATTCAGTGGAAAATACAGTGGGGAGATTTATATACACAGAGAACATGAAACAATGGGTGTTACCATACACGCTGTAACGAGAGAGATCACTTAAAGGTGAGCTATTACCAGCTGGGGGGGGCTGTAGACAAAAGTACCCAGAAGTCACCTACTACAGGACAGGCCCAACAAAGAAAATTACAGAACGCCACTAGCCATCACCTTCAGCCCCCAACTAAAACCTCTCCAGTGCATCATCAAGGATCTACAACCTATCCTGAAGGACGACCCATCACTCTCACAGATCTTGGGAGACAGGCAAGTCCTTGCTTACAGACAGCTCCCCAACCTGAAGCAAATACTCACCAGCAACCACACACCACACAACAGAACCACTAACCCAGGAACCTATCCTTGCAACAAAGCCCGTTGCCAACTGTGCCCACATATCTATTCAGGGGACACCATCACAGGGCCTAATAACATCAGCCACACTATCAGAGGCTTGTTCACCTGCACATCTACCAATGTGATATATGCCATCATGTGCCAGCAATGCCCCTCTGCCATGTACATTGGACAAATTGGACAGTCTCTACATAAAAGAATAAATGGACACAAATCAGACGTCAAGAATTATAACATTCAAAAACCAGTTGGAGAACTCTTTTGGTCACTTGATTACAGACCTAAAAGTGGCAATTCTTCAACAAAAAAAACTTCAAAAACAGACTCCAAGGAGAGACTGCTGAATTGGAATTAATTTGCAAACTGGATACAATTAAGTTAGGCTTGAATAGAGACTGGGCGTGGATGGTTCATTACACAAAGTAAAACTATTTTCCCTTGTTTATTCCACCTCCCACCCCTCACTGTTCCTCAGACGTTCTTGTCAACTGCTAGAAATGGCCCACCTTGATTATCACTACAAAAGGTTCTCCCCCTCCCCTCCCCCCCCCACTGGTAACCTTAAGTGATCACTCTCGTTACAGTGTATATGGTAACACCCATTGTTTCATGTTCTCTATGTATATAAATCTCCCCACTGTATTTTCCACTGAATGCATCCGATGAAGTGAGCTGTGGCTCACGAAAGCTTATGCTCAAATAAATTTGTTAGTCTCTAAGATGCCACAAGTACTCCTTTTCTTTTTGCGAAACAGACTAACACGGCTGCTACTCTGAAACCTATATTGTGAAAGTTACCCAAGCTAGACAATTGCAAAATTTTCCTACATCAGTGAAATTCCCATCCTCTGCCAACCCCAGGGTCATATTTTAGGGAGTTATAATACAGAGAACAAACCACAGTCCTGTGCCTGAGGTTTGAAGCATTCTGTGACAGCTGTAATGAAGGTTGCTAAATAGTTTCTGTTTTAAATCCCCTTTTCCAGATGGTTTTTTCTTTGTAAAACTTCCAGCTTTTGGGACACTATTTTCCATGGTTGGTTTCTGCATAGGTGGGTTTACCATTCGTTTGGTGGAAATGATGATCAGTAAGAGTTCAGCCATATCTGAATGAGATGAGAGAGAAAAAATATATTTCTCCCATTATAAAAAAATATCTTGTGACCTTTCAGTGAAAAAGTATGAGGCGATCTGAAAGCTAGCTAGTGTATCATAATACATGAAGGGGGGCAGAGTTAAGGGTCCACATTGAGTCTTAACTTTGTCATTTCCTGATTTTTGAATGGGTAATTATGCAGCCTTAATATTCTCTTAATATAGTTATTGTATTTAATTTTAAATATTAATTTGCAACACTTCACTGAATATCACCAGACAGCAAAGATAAGTAATTATGTCTTCACCTGAGCTACATAATGAAACAGTGTAAACAAACTTGATGAAGTATCAGGGGGGTAGCCATGTTAGTCTGGATCTGTAAAAGCGGCAGAGTGTCCTGTGGCACCTTATAGACTAACAGACATATTGGAGCATAAAGCTTTCGTGGGTGAATACCCACTTCGTCAGATGCATGTAGTGGAAATTTCCAGAGGCAGGTATAAATATACAAGCAAGAATCAGGCTAGGGATCACGAGGTTAGTTCAATCAGGAAGGATGAGGCCCTCTTCTAGCAGTTGAGGTGTGAACACCAAGGGAGGAGAAACTGCTTTTGTAGTTGGCTAGCCATTCACAGTCTTTGTTTAATCCTGAGCTGATGGTGTCAAATTTGCAAATGAACTGAAGCTCATCAGTTTCTCTTTGAAGTCTGGTCCTGAAGTTTTTTTGTAGCAGGATGGCTACCTATAAATCTGCTATTGTGTGTCTAGGGAGATTGAAGTGTTCCCCTACAGGTTTTTGTATATTGCCATTCCTAATATCCAATTTGTGTCCATTTATCCTTTTACGCAGGGACTGTCCAGTTTGTCCGATGTACATAGCAGAGGGGCATTGCTGGCACATGATGGCGTATATTACATTGGTGGACATGCAGGTGAATGAACTGGTGATGGTGTGGCTGATCTGGTTAGGTCCTGTGATGGTGTCGCTGGTGTAGATATGTTGCCAGAGTTGGCATTCAGGTTTGTTGCATAGATTGGTTCCTGAGTTAGAGGTACTATGGTGTGGTGTGTAGTTGATGGTGAGAATATGCTTCAGGTTGGTGGGTTGTCTGTGGGTGAGGACTGGCCTGCCTCCCAAGGCCTATGAAAGTGAGGGATTGTTGTCCAGGATGGGTTGTAGATCACTGATGATGCATTGGAGAGGTTTTAGCTGAGGACTGTATGTGATGGCCAGTGGAGTTCTGTTGGTTTCTTTCTAGGATTTGTCTCACAGCAGAAGGCTTCTGGGTACATGTCTGGTTCTTTTGATCTGTTTCCTTATTTCCTTGTGTGGGTATCGTAGTTTTGAGAATGCTTGGTGAAGATCTAGTAGGTGTTGGTCTCTGTCTGAAGGGTTGGAGCAAATGCGGTTGTATCTCAGTGCTTGGCTGTAGACAATGGATCGTGTGGTGTGTCCGGGATGGAAGCTGGAGGCATGAAGAAACTTGATGAAGAAAGTCAAACCCAGAGTTTTAGTGTTGCCAGATAGCTCAGCTTCTCATGTATTGTTCATTTACACTGCATTTTTGAAGAAAATTAACATGCTGAGTGTTGATGGTCTCCATAAAGATGAAGACACATTCAAAATGTTTGTTTGCATACAAATCATCAGAGTAAAAAACAATATCCCAGAAAATAGTGAAATAAACTATGAAGCTAGGGGAAATGTGTGCAGTAAATTATTCAGTGGAAAGAGGACTATAACAGGAGTAGGATCACACCTTACATCCATATTTCTGGGATGCAAGTCGAGTGATGTACTCTTTATCCTCACATGTTAACTTGAAAAAATACCTTTTCACTTCAACAATACATAAGTGTTTGCTTCAGCATCTAGTTCAGCAACCCCACCTGTGGTGCAGCACTAGGAGAGTGTGAAAGGGAAATGTTAAAGTAGTAATGTGTGCAACATAAACCTGTAATCAGTCAATATCCTGCCATATATAAAATTACTTGGCAGAGATTAACTCAGATATAAAGAGCATGGTTTGACTTGCTTTGACCACTTGCTTTGCACTGAATGAATCAAGGGTCCTGTGTTAAAAAATATTATAGGAATATGTCATTAAAGGCCTTATCATAATGCATAACACAAGAGGGGGCGAATTCAGGTTGGATGGGCAATGTTCATTCTGGCATTACTTAATTTGAGACTGGCTGACTTTGCAACCTTTTAATCCTTTTTAATCCTTAACTTTGTATTTCCTCATTCTTTTATGGTTTCATTTATTGATGAGAGCCACCATAACTAATGGTAAATGAATGGGGGTTTTGTTTGTGAATTTCCTTAATTTTTTTAATAGAAAGAAAATATTTTATATATGTGCTATTTAAATAATAAAGCATTTACACATTTGTTGTCTTCACTGTGTAATTTATTGCCTTTGATTAAAAAAAGTGCCATATTTCACCATACAGAGCCATGTTGGACAAATATATCAAAAGTAATTACATTAAATTGTATTAAAAGGAAACATTTTAAATGCAATTTCCATTCTGCTGCAACTTCTACATGACATTTATTTTTTTAATTGTGTAACAGAAAACTGAGTAGAGATTCACAATGATAATTTCTGGTGGTGGGGGGCTGTTAAAAGTAAATATTCAGAAAACTGTAGCCCCTAATTTGTAAGAAATAGATATGGGGTAGTCAATAGGTGGCCCACGGGCAAATCCAGGCTGCCAGATGCTTTTGAATGGACCGTGAAATATTTTAATCTTATTATTAATTAATTATTAATTATTATTATTTATTTTCTCTGGAGTCTGGACCTTGACTATACCTTGACCAAGAACTTTGGACCTTGACAAAAAAAATTGATACTCCTGAAATAGATAAACAATATACATGAAAAGGAGCTAGAATTTTGTGTCTTATTTTCATGTAACCCCTTTTGAGGAAAGTAACGAACAAGTTAATCTTTGAAAAGAAACAGTGTAACTTACCGCAGTACAAACCTAAAGGAGCACAGCCAGAGCTGATCCAAACCCAGTCTGCTTTCAGTACAGCTCCTCCTGGGCCCCTCCTTTGTAATAATGTCCTGATTGTCTGAGGTAAATCAGTTTGAAAAGGCAGCTGCTACCTATGCAAATAAAGAGGAGGGAGGCAGTGCTGAGTGGCTATCTATGATATCACAATGTTACTGCCCAGGCAGAAGCAGGGGGCAGCAAATATGCATTGTATGGAATATAACAGGCTTTTCCAGTGTTCTGGTTTTCCCAAATTTCCTAATAAGCCAATAATATACAAACACAAAATACACACTGGAGATCATTCCACACACATATTAATTAACAAATTTATTTGAGCATAAGCTTTCGTGAGCTACAGCTCACTTCGTCGGATGCATGCATCCGATGTAGTGAGCTATAGCTCACGAAAGCGTATGCTCAAATAAACTTGTTAGTCTCTAAGGTGCCACAAGTCCTCCTTTTCTTTTTGCGGATACAGACTAACATGGCTGCTACTCTGAAACATATTAATTAGTGGGTGAAATTTGGTTCAAATTTCCCATGGCATGCTTACAAAAAACAGTTCTGAAAAAAAGTGAGACATTGAGGCACACACCCTGTGAAACAGAAAAGATGCAACCTTAACTATGGTCTTGCTACTGTGGGACCATAATAGTAGTTAAGAAAAATGTTGGAGATACATAGATTGATAGATAGAAAATATTTTTCTACTCACAAACACATAGTGGTCAAGAAAAATACTGGAAATGACGACTGCAGGACTGGGACAAAGATATATTAGAGAAATATATCATTATTTTGAAATGGGATGTTGTCAGTTTGCAGCTCAATCCTGCCATCCATACTTAAGCAAAACTCCCATTAAATTCAGCCTGAGTAAAGAACTGCAAAATTGGGCTTTTATGGACAGAGCCTCAGCTTGTATAAATTGTCAGAGCCTTATTGAAGTCACTGGAGCTTTGACAGTTGACATCAGCTGAAGAACTGCCCCTTAGTATGTTACTCTTCAGAGAAAAGAACTTTTTGTTTTTGTTTTGTTTGTGTGTTTTTGACCATAAAATGCCTTGGGAATCTATAGTGCTGCATAAATAGCAAATGGTATTCAGAATAGCAGCTCACTGTGACAGGGACTTTGTTTTCCTTTAGCTTCTATGAAATGTCTAACTCCCTCTCTTTCTACCTTTACACTTTGTTAATCACTGTGGTATCTAGGTTTTGTAAAAATAAGACTTTCCAAAACCTAAAACCAATAGAAATATTCTTGTGATGTTAAAAATAATTATAATGGAAATGGTTTATTTTAAACCTCCTGCAGTGCTTCAATCTAAACATTACAATAGTGTATTAATGCATGAGAACCTGAAAGTTAATTGAGTAGAAACAAATGTGAAACTGACTAGTCTGTTTTCATTATCCAAGATGAGAGAAATGTGCACAGCAGACAAGTAACATAAATAGTGAAAAGTAAACTGGGTGTTCTAAAATTCTCTTTGCTTACTAAATTAAATGAAGGGTTTGCTTTTTCTGCTTTCTATTTATATTGATTGTGCTAATCCCTGGGATACAGTGAGTACAAATCCCTACATAAAATCAATGTTAGTGTGTTACAGTATATTCTACACTTCTGGCCCTTTACATGTAAGCAAAGTTCCTAATTGCATATAGGGGAAACGTTCCCATATTTGCATCCATTTTAACTTTCACTTTTTATTCATTAAAACAAGGAACATATATCCACATAAGAAGCACAATACATGCCAGGAAACAGTGAAAATTAATCAAGATATACAATATTGTAATGTGTTTGCTTCTGTGACAGTCAACATAAATTGACTATTACAGTTCTGTTGGGCACTTTCTATCAGGTTCTTTAAACAATGACAAATGCTCTCTCTGTGTCCAGTTACTTTCCTTCTACATTTATGTACATCCTGGATGACCTCCTATTTTAACCCCAAAAGGAAGTATATACAGTAAGCTAATGGAAGTTATGTGTATGTGTCTATGGGGAAATAGGCCCCTGAATGTTTATCTTTACAGTTTGGACTGTATAGCAATGCTGCAACAGGGCAAAGCCTTTGAAATGTAGTTTATAACTTCTGAAGTGATTTCAATCATTTTGTATAAATCATGTTATCTTTTGTGTCTTTAAAAAATCAAATTAATGCTTTTAGCCATTCTAAAGGTAACATTGGTGTTACCTAAACAAATCAATCAATACGTTAAAGCAATGTAATGTCTATGGGACCATTACAAATTATCTTGCCTCCAGATTCAACGTACCAAATTCTTTTAATCTTTCCTCACACGTTTTATTTTCCAACCCTTTTATTATTTTGGTCGCTCTTTGTACGTTATTAAGGACTAGATTCACGGAGCAATTTAGGTGGGGTGACACTGAGTATTGCCATGCCTAACTTTTGGTGTTTAGAAAATCACTGGGATCACTGGGCTCAGGCTTTCCGTGCAATGAATGAGGAGAGAGAGGTGCCTTAGAATGGGATTCACCAAAGGCAGGATGCTAGGCCGCTCCTTATGTGAGCTAGACTGTGGGAGTTGCCAAGAGGAGGGGTGTGTGCTAAGCCTTGCCCTTCTCTTGGAGATAGGTAACTCCCTCTGCTTGGGATTCTCAACTGCAAACCCAGGTTTGCAGTCAGGTGCCTAAGTTGTTTTAGCAAGAGGCTGGGGAGGAGACACCTCAGAACTTTTAGCCCAGTGGTTAGGGTACTGACCTGGGATGTGGGCAACCCATAGTTCACATCCCCACTCTCCCTGAGGGGAAGACGGAATTTGAACTGGGCTCTACTACCTCTCATGTTAGTGCTCTAGGCCAGTGGTTTCCAAACTTGTTCCACCGCTTGTGCAGGGAAAGCCCCTGGCGGGCCAGGCCAGTTTCTTTACCTACCGCGTCTGCAGGTTCAGCCAATTGCGGCTCCCAGTGACTGCGGTTCGCTGCTCCAGGCCAATGGGAGCTGCTGGAAGCGGCGGCCAGTACGTCCCTCGGCCCGCGCCGCTTCTAGCAGCTCCCATTGGCCTGGAGCAGCAAACCGCGGCCACTGGGAGCCGCGATCAGCCAAACCTGTGGAGGCAGTAGGTAAAGAAACCGGCCCGGCCCACTAAGGGCTTTCCCTGCACAAGCGGCGGAACGAGTTTGGGAACCACTGCTCTAGGCTATGCTGATGTGAGGCTCCAGCAATCTTTCCTGTTGAAACTATTCTAGTGTGGCTCAATAATTAAAAAACCCCACTGGAGCTGGGGGACCGGATCCTGGGTTTCCCAGGTAAGTGCTCTAGCCACCAGGCTATAGAATTATTCTCTCTCTCTCTGTGTATTGTGGGAGTTTCTGGGAATGAGGCCATGCTGCGTCTGTTAGTTTGTGCTTATAGTTGTTTTGTTACTTGCTCTTTCTTTGTTGTTGGTTCCCTCTCCCTTTTTTTGCCTTCCATGGGGTCTGCTTTCGATGGATTTAGCAGCTTGACCTGCAAGCATGGCATTTGGTGTATGCCTGCTCTCTTCTGCGCTGTGGAGGTTGTGTTGCTGACGGTAGGCAAGATTATTAGCTGTGCTAATATAAAATCTGCCTCTCAAAAGAATACTTCTACAGTGAGTTTCCTGGCCCAGGAGCAGTTTGTGAATTGTTTGGTACAGGAGGGACTCTGGGTCAAGGAGTCTTTTGTTCAAGTTTTTTCCGTAGTTTACTTTTGCTACTTAAGTAGTTTTTTCCAATATCCCACCCTCCCCCTTCTTCACAATGAAACACAGTGTCTGCTTTCTCCTATTATGGGAAGGTAGTTTCTGTTCTTAGGATGATTCTGTAAGGCTGCAAGAAACCAGAGGTGTGGCATGTTATGTTGTTCTGGTACCAGGTGTATGTAGTTCTAAATAACTCTGAACATGCCTTGAACCTGGTTCTAAAGAACTATGTAAATGGGGTGGATTATATAGTGTTTGCTACCTCTGAAAACATGAAATGTTTCCTGTGCAGTACTCTGGCTCCCCATTAGCCTGGAAGTCACTGGTCTTCTCTCTCCTCTGTCGTGCTGGGGGGTTTGGCTTTGACTCTCATCTATTTTTGTTGGCACCTGGTCGATCACGCAGTCTAGATTTGCCTCCATTCTATACTAGTCATTTTTTAACACCTGGTGACTTCTGCAAAGGGAGTGGCTGAGCCAGGCATCTTCCAGTTTATGGCCCTTGGAAGAGCACCTGCTTTTTAACCACCTTTTCTTCTATTTTCTGCTTTTACTCAGGCTGTGTTGACCAAGATGTCCCTTCTCATTATTTCTAATTGTTAAAGCTGGAAGTCAGTGGTGGATTGTGGTCTGAACAGCAAGATCTGATCTGTGCGTTTTAATTTTTCTGAATTCCAGGCATGCTCCCTTAGCAGGCTGCTTAGTATTTGCAGAAAGTTTTCGCAGGAATTGCTTTTCTAGGGGGAATCCTGTGTTCCCCTCACTAGTCGTCTCCCCTTCTATGGATGAGATCCTGGTGCAACCAGGTAGATTGTTGTCCTGGAAGGGTTTGGTGACTGTTCCTTTTGTAACCATGACCAAGAGGCAGCTCTGCGGCATGTGTGTCAAGGTGCGGCAGCATTATGCCACCCTCTCTGATGCCCCTGATACAGCCTGGGGAATGTCTCTGTCCCTGGGTGACTCTATGTCCCTGGTTTGGAGGATGTTGTACAAACCTCCTCTTGCTAAGCACTCCAGTGACTTGCAGTGGAGGGTCCTACATAGCATCGTAGCAACCAGTTGTTTTGTGCACCATATTACCCCTGAAATGTCTGTGCAGTGCCCCGTCTGTTCGGCTTCAGACACGGTGTTTCATTTTCTCTTACATTGCCCCTGTTCGATTTCTCTTTCTGTTTTTTTGCAATAGCTTTTCAGCAGTTTGGGACTGGTTTTCTCCAAGCCCCTGTTTGTTCTTGGAGTGAGATACAGTGCTCTCATTCATCCGGTTTCCTGCCTGGCTAACTTCTTGCTGGGTCAAGCAAAACTAGCCTTTGAAATCTCACCAGAACGTAATGGCTGGGACAGAGCGGTGTGATGTGCTAGGGATGTTCCATGCACTGCCTGTGGCCCAGCTGTGAATTGATTACACAATTTATAAATTGACTAGTAACCTGGACGCTTTTGGCTTGATGTGTTAACAATACAGTGGAGTTGCATCTTATGTGGGAGTTAGGTTCTAAAGTCAGCGCGTAAGGCGAAAATTGCATATAGTAAAAATTACCCTTGAAAATCCCTTAAATCGCCCATAAAGTACAGTATACTGTACGTGGTTTTGTGTGTACAACTCTGTACAGTAATATGTATAAAGGTATAATGTATACAGTAATGTACAGTATATAATAAAGAGTACATATGCAAAATATAATTTTACAGTGCTGTATTTTTAATTACAGGGGGTCATCAGGGCTTGATGTCGATCCAGCAGACGGAGGTGATGGAGAGCTTGGGTGACAGAGAGCAAGTTGTGGACGATGTGGTTGGCTCTGGTTCAGCTCGAGAAGTTGATTGCAAAGGCTCATCTGCTGCTGGTTGTTTTTCCTTGAAAAACATGGTGATCGGCAACTGTTGCTGTTGTCTCTTGAGCTGCTCAAACATTTCTTGATACGGTCTCAAATCGTCCGTAATATTACGTATGATTTTGAGGCTTCATTCCATAGAGGAATCGTATTCAGAAATTAAATCATTCAAGTGTTTCGCTGCTTGGAACACTTCAGCAAATTTATGAAGATTCCAACTTGCTGGCTCTTCCTGTTCATCATCATCATCTTCATCTTCTGTAGACAATTTTATCAGTTGCTCTAACTCTTCGTTAGTCAATGTTTCTCTATTGTTCTCAATTAATTCTTCAGTTTCTTCCTCAAGGATGTCGACGAAGCCATCACCACCCACTTGCCTGGCCACCTGAACAATGCGTTTCACTTCTTTGTCCAATGGTCGGGAAACTCTTAAAATCATTCACACATTCTTTCCATAGGTTTCGCCAACATGCATTGACTGTTTCAGGATTGATTGCATCCATTGCCTGTTTAATATAAGTGATGCAGTTGGCAATGTTGAAGGACTTCCAACGCTCCATCACATTAAGATTGGGATCAGCATCCATAGCGCTCCGTATCCGTGAGAACGTAAGCCTCGTGTACGTGGCCTTTAAACAGCGACTCATGCCTTGGTCGAGAGGTTGGAGGATGGAGGTGGTATTGGGGGGGAGAAAGATGACTTCAATATTGTTATGCGCAAACCGGAGTGCGCAGGGTGGCCAGGAGCATTGTCTACAATCGCAACACTTTAAAGTCAAGTCCTTTCTCTTCGAGGTACCGCTTGACCTCCGGAATGAAACACTTGTGGAACCAATCCAGAAATTATGCTGCCATCACCCAAGCCTTTTTATTTGATTGCCAGAACACAGACAGGAGATTTTTGTTCTTGCCTTTTAGGGCACGGGGATTTGCAGCCCTGTAGAGCAAGTGTGGCTTTATTAAATGTCCAGCCGCATTGCCACAAAACAACACAGTCACACGGTCTTTAGCTGCTTTGAAGCCAGGGGCTTGTCTTTCTGATTTCGAAGTGTAAATGCGGTTGGGTATTTTTTTTCCAGAAGAGCCCAGTCTCGTCAGCATTAAAAACTTGTTCCAGAAGATAGCCCTTTTCTTCTATGATTTTCTTTAATTGTTTGGGGTAGGCTTTTGCTGCCTCTTCATTGGCAGATGCAGCTTCAACAGTAGTCTGCACGTTTTTGAAGTTGAAGCGGTTCCTAAAACTGTTAAGCCAACCTTGGGTGGCTTTGAATTCCTTCTCATCAGAAGGCTGTCCCTCTTCGGCAGGAGGTTTGAACAGCATGTAGAGGCTAAGAGCCTTTTCTCACAACATGTTGCCATCGATAGGCACACATTTATGGTTCATGTCTTCCAGCCATAAGTTTAATGCCTTTTCAGTCTTCACTAAAGTCTTATCACGCACCTGGCTTATCACCTTAGCAGTTATTGGAGCACTTGATGCCACAGCTTGACGAATTTCTCTCTCTCGAATCTTGATGGCGTGGATGCTAGATTTGTTGCGGCCATATTTATGCGCCACGTTGGAGACCGACATACCGTCTCTCAATAAGTCCAGCACAGCCAGTTTTTCCTCCAGCATTGGAACAGATCGCTGTGCCGAGATACTCACACTATGAGAGGCATGCAGAAACTGAGACTGACTGAGGGAACAGCAGATTCACATCTCCCATCTCACGCTCACTCTGGGGCTTACGCTCATTGAGTGGAATGGTGGGCGGAATCGCCCGTACTATTTACAAGTATCTCGTTATTTTTTTTTTCGAGTGCATATAGTTGAATTTGTGTAAGTTAAATGCGTATGATGCGACTCACCTGTATGATGCAACTCACCTGTATTATGCCTATGATGCGACTCACCTGTATTATGAATGAATTTTGATGATGATGATGATGTTTTAGTGATCCATGTATAATGTTTGCTTAAGATGTGTTTTGCTTTGTTTTATCTCTTTGTGTATATATTGCAATTTTATAACATTCCTGAATTGTTTTTTAAATGTAATTTTATGTGAACCAAAGGTGTAGGTTTTTTCCCCTCTCTCTCTGGCCCACTGATTCTTTCATTATTTATCCACACCCGAATGTTGAAGCTGTTGCACTGTGGATAAATAATGAAGGAATCATTGGGCCAGAGAGAGAGCAAAAGAGAACAAGCATGAGAATAACTTTGTAGTCTGGTGGTTAGAGCACTCACCTGGGAGACCCAGGATCCTGTCCCTCTGCTCCAATTTTTTAAATTATTCATCCATAGTGGAACAGCTCCAACAGGACAGACTAGAGGAGCCCCACATCAGCATATCCCATAGCCTGGTGGCTAGTGCATACACGTGAGAGGTGGCAAAGCCCATTTCAAGACCCTTCTTCCTCTCAGGTGGAGTGGGGCTTGAACTGGGGGGGGGGGGGGCACCTGCATCCCATGTGAGAACCCTGTCCCCTGGGCTAAACATTCTGAGGGAGCTCCTCTCTCACCCTAGGCCTTTGGGTTCCTATAGACAAGTTCACACAAAATCTGTGTAGGCATGCTCAGACCTCACCTACCAGATCAGGCCTTGCAGGTGAGTTATGCATTCTTCCACCTAGCTTCTCCTGGTTCATTCATTGCTCTGGGGTTTAAGCATTTGCATGCCTGGCGTGGGGCTGCAGTGCGCATGTGCACAGGCAGAAACACAGGTTCCTAGGGAACTTTTACTGCAAAAATTTAGGCACTGAGTGATTTTAGGCACCTACAGGATTTAGAGGCAGCTGAGTGGGGGTTTCTGAAACCCACTGGGGCCTGATTCTGGGATTTAGGCACCTAGAGCCTTTTCTGAATCCAGCCCCTAGTTTCTTTTCTTTGACTCAACTGTCAACCAGTATTCCCATTCTATATTTCTACATTTGATTATTCTTTCCTCCATGAACCACCTTCCATTTGTCTTTAATGTGACTTAGCTTTAGCTTCGTATTGGGAACAACACAGCAGCACAATTGCTGCTGCTGCTATTATAATATTCATTGCATTTTCTGTTGCTATTAATGTATGTTGCTTCAGAACACTTGACACGGTGTCTGCAATCCTCTTTGGATATATATGCAGGCACAGATGGTGTCGTAACATCTCAGAATTATAAATAAAATTACACATAAGTAATTAAAAGATCTCGTGATTAACTAAGGATCCAAAGTTTCCTGGCAGCTAGGGCAGAAGATTCAGTAAATACCATGAATCATGCTGTACAATTTTTTTTTACTCTCATTAATGCCCTGACCTGGCAGTCTGTAATAAACAACTATAATGTCATACTCATTTCTTCAGCACAAATACCTGCTAGGATGATGGAGCGTTCCTGGCTTTGCCTGGTAGGAGAGTGTAACTGTTCACATGGAGATTAACTTGTAAAATGCAATGAGGTATGTGTTATTGTTTAAGTAATCAATGCTTTGTTATTTATCTGATCTAGGATAATTATTTTTGCTAGTGGCAGAACTTGAGAGGCTGTCATAAAACAATATAATAAAAGTTGCATGTGACTGTTACATTAAAAGTAAGGTAAGACTACAGTGTACATGCTCTAATGCCATTATTTATTAAATGTGTACGTAACTATTGGAGGAGAGGAAAGAGTATCTTCACTAATAGGACAGAAAGGGCTGCACGCTTTATGCAGTTCCATTGACTCTAATGGGGGGGTTGCACACAGTGTAAATCAGTGCAGCATTTGGCCCAAAGTAATGAATTGATGTTGCATATTTCCATAGTGGAGCACTAAACAGTGCAGCATGGTTAGAGGTATTGTTCTTTAGGGGCCTGATCCAAAGATTATTGAAATCAAGGGACAGATTACAATTCCAGGGGTCTTTTTGTAAACAGTATGTAATACTATACCTTCTGTGTCCTTAATAAAACAGGTTCTAAAGGCCAAAGGCTTTGTTATTAGCTCCTACAGAATGTTGTTAATAATTAAACAAAATGTAATAATGCTTTGCATTTATGTGGTGTATTTAATCCAACACTCTCAAAGTTTTTATAAACAGTTAATTATGCTTCACAACATCCCTGTGGGAGAGCATTAATATCCCCGGTTCACAGCTGGGGAGAGAGAGATTTAGTTTTGAATTCCTCAATATTTTTGGTGCCCTGCTTTAGACTTATTTTGCCTGATTTTCAGAGGCACTGAGCTTCCACTGACCTCAACTGTAATTGTAGATGCTCTGCACCTATGATAATCCAGTCCTATGTGTCTGAAATTGGGCACCCAAAACTAGAAGCCACCCAAGATCACACAGCAGCTGTGCTTCCAAGCAGGGGTGTGCACAGGAATAAAAATTTGGCTGCTTTTGGAGGGGCACTTTCTGACCCTTCCCCACAGCTGGAGGAGCTTGCTCTCCCCCCACATCTGGAGGAGCTGGATCTCTCCCTGTCTTGGCCCTGAAGGAGTTCTATGCCCCCATTAGGGGGGAAGAGAGGGTGTGCCACTGCTTGCTACTTCTTGCACATGCCCATGCTTCAGAGCCAGAAATGGAGCCCAGAAGTCATGCCTCTCAAACCTTTGTTTTAGCCAGTCAATATTAGGCCGATCAGAGATAGGGTTATGATTCTGACCTGGAACTGAATCATGGAATTATCTCCAACTCTCCTTCCATTCTTTCTGTGAGTCAAACATCAAGTGTTACTCTCAGATCTGCTCATGTCTTCCTGTGGAGATCAGACCATGCTGCCACCCAGAGGAGAATTTTCTCTAGTTTTTTTTTTTTTTTAAGTCTCTCTCTCTCTCTGTGTCTCTCCATAATTTATATCCTCTTCCCCCAATGTAGTATCTGAGCATCTCACAATCCTTAATGTATTTATCCTTAGAACATCTCTGTGAGGTAGGGAGATACTATTATCCCCATTTTACAGATGGAGAACTGAGGCACACAGAGGCTAAGTGACTTGTGCTTGGTCTGTGGTGTTTTTTTAATTAAAAGAAGATGAGCTATTATACAGGACTGGGACAAACTAACTTCTATGTCAGGGATGCCCTAAATTTACCCAGCTGAAAGACGCAGTGGAACCTTAAAGGCTGCAACTAATTTTCAAAAGCTAAGCAAATTGCCACAGCCTTTTTCAGTTCCCCTTGGATCAAGATGGAGCATGACATGCAGAGACCTGTGGTTTCTGCCAGCCAGACCTCCATATGAAAGATTAAGATAATCCTAGGCCATATTACTGAACTCTATGACTTGCATTTAGCCTACATGCCTGAGGCTGTACCTTCGCCACTTCTGCTCCTGAGTAATGCAATAAGACAATTATCTTCAAAACGGGAGAGGTACTGACCAGAGGAAGGGCTTGCAAAATTACTGATGAAATCAACTGTCTGCCCTTATGAATTGCTTAACATAAATGTAGCATGCACAAATTAATTTTTATGAGTAAATTAAGAAAAATCCATGTCTGAATATTGGTGACCTCATAGCAGAATTTTCTGAAGCCGCCTTGATCCATCGCTAGCTTAAAGCACAAAGCAGCTGACCTCCAAGTGATCTGCCACACACAATCTATACAGTTCCTTGCTGGTTGTCGCCTACTATGGTGACCCATCACCATCCTTCCATGACAACGTTCTCAGGGTTATTTCCATCTCTGCACCTGATGTGACAAGAATACATAAGTTTGCACCTGTTGATTTTATAAAAGTACAGTATAATATTTACTCTTATTTAAACCTTTTATCGAAGGGTATAATTGGGGTGTCACTGCTCACAATGCTATAGATAAGACTGGTAGAACTTCTATTTAAGCAGATTATTTCAGGGAACATAATTGAGCCATAAAAATTCATTCTGAGATTAAAACTGGTGTGGAAGATCTCAGCTATGAAGTGTATGTCTACATTTATGTATTGAAATAAAACAGGCGTCAGTACCATGTGCACTTTTTATAAAGTTTGTCTCAGGCATCAAGGCTATGCAGATCCAGCATGGGGCCACACAGATTTTATTAAGTCTGAACTGGGCTCAGGGTCACCATGACTTTATGAAAACTCCAGTTTCTTAATGGATGTGAAACCTCAATTAAGAATCAAATGATTCCCCTCAGCCCTATCAAAGCTTTTTGATAGCACCAGTCTTCACCAAGACCAACAAATTAAAATAAATTTTGGAGTTTCTAGGCCAAACCATTTTTAATGATTGAGCCACTAATCTATCCATTTATCTTCCTGTAGAAATATGTTCAAGAAATGAGACTTCCTTACGAACCCTCAAAACTCTCAAATACTTTGTCTGATTTGCTTGCTGTTTCCTGAAAGATTCTGCTGCTAAGATTGTACTTATGAAGTTCCACGTGAATTGGTTTAGTGTTAGTCAAGTAGTGGGTCAAGAGCAGGTGTCTAATAAATGGCGAGTTTCAACCTTAGCTAGCTGTTCATCATATTAGAGATACAATTGAACTATAAATTCCACTGTGATAGCTAATATCATGTGAGACATGAGCGCTTAAGAAGAGATTATTGATTGCTAAGGGTTAAATATCCTTGTGGGGTAGCCCATACAGAACCTTCTCTGTAATAGGGAGAAAAAAATAGACTGAATGCTGAGAACATTCTCACTGAGGAGATTCGTCTTCTGGAGTGATCTTCCGCTGATGGAAAAATAAATGACTCAACATAAGCAGGTAGCTTTTCATTTCATCTGCACAAGACTTTAGAGAGGTAAAAAGGAGGCTTTACTTCTGTGTCTCATATTATATAGGTTATAACATAGCAGCAAATCTGCTTACATTGCTGTTAGTATTCTGTTTATATTGATTTCTCAAAGGGACTCAGGAAAACTACATGATCTGGCCTCAGCAGACCAGAGGAAGAAGACAGAAGTTATTGATAGCCCTAGTGTTTCTGTAGATTATTCTAGAAATGGCGCTGTTTGGCTTGAGGATTAATTAGATATCACATAAAAATCTCCTGGCACCTGAAAGGTTTAAAATCATAGTGAAGGACACATTACATATTGTTGTTTTGATGTCTTCTCTATAAGCCAGTACAACACATCAGCAAATATAGCATACTTAGGCTTTGATCTTATCTCTGATACATAGGTGAGCATAGCTGCACATCATGTAATAGCCTCTTCTGTGCCTACATGATCATTTCACAATAGCGATTCTGCATTATATGCTGTGATACTGGACTATGTGTTGACAAACAGATACAACAGGTCCAAATGCCTAGTGCTAATAGGTATTGTATTCATGTCATACTAGCCTAGTCATTGGACTTGAATCAGATATCATTTGTTGCAGTTGTACAGTGGTATCTGATATCAGTGGAGTTAATTTTGATTTACAAGCAAGATCAGAATTGCTGTCATGGGTTTTTCCTCTCCTTACACTTAAATCAGAAGGAACTCCTCTGAAGTAAAGTGAGTTCCACCCCTGTAAATCTAGTATGAGTGAGAGAATTGGCCTCATAGGCTCAAATGAAAATGAAATTACAAGATCAATGCTTTATAAACACTAAATACTAAGGGCCAAATTCAGAGTTGTTGTAAGTGGGTGTAATGGAGTTACACGCATTTGCAACAGCAGTGAATTAGTCCCTAAAGCCTGTGCACATAACAGTCTATCATACAGAATTATCTACTGTGCAATGAGCAGGTGGGCACAAGCACAGTAGACCAACAGTTCTTATCCAGGGGTCCGGGGCCCCGTAGGGGGCTGCGATCAGGTTTCATGGGGTCTGCCAAGCAGGGCCAGCATTAGACCTGCTGCGGCCCAGGGCAGAAAGCTGAAGCCTCGCAGTGTGGGGCTGTAGCCCAGGGCTCCCAGCCCTGCCACCTGGGGCTGAAGCCGAAGCCTGAGCAATGTGGCTTTGTGGGGACCCCTGTAGCATAGCAGTTACCCTGCTTGCTATCACCTAATGCTGGCCCTGTCTTTTATATGCAGAAAAACAGTTGTTGTGACATTGGTGGGCAGTGGAGTTTTTATAATAAGTTGTGTGGGGGGGGGGAGCTCAGAAAGAAAAAGGTTGAGAACCCCTGCAGTAGACCATATTATATGATACTCAGCAATGTACATCCACATATCAGGGGGTCTGAGCCAAGCCCAAACATACTGTACTTGATGATGCTTTATACTGACTGGTTGAGAAGCTGTCAATACAGCAGTGTGTAGCACATTTGTCACTGATTTTTAACACTTTCTGGTGCCAAGTGATCTTTAAATTTTTTTTTTTAACTTCTTAGTCTTAATTACCAAACCGAGACTGATACCAGGGCAATCTAACAATAGGGCAGTCAAGTCCAACCCAGTAGCTGTCACCTTCTCTCTAAACAACAGAGGGTGTAATCTTCCAAATAATTCTGAGCAAATGCATTCATTAAAAGGCTGTGATAACACCAAACAATTCTATTTCTGCCGCCATCAATTTATTGACCCGAATTTCAGACAATGAGTGATAAGCTCACTTGCTATTTTTCTGGGAGGCTCATGCCTGATTTACCTTGCACTTATGCACTAACTAGATCAAATTCAGACTTGGTGTCAGTTGATTCAGATCCTGCTTACATCAGGTCTGAATTTGGTCTGCTGGGTTCCTCTGGACACAGAAAGTGTGGTTCTGATATTATTGTTAAATACACTGGCCTGGTCCCTGCTGCTGCCATCTGTTAGAATCAGCAGGAAGGAAAGATGGCAGGTTGGAAGAAGGGTGGCTTTTCTTTCCTTTCCTTTCTTTTGGGAAAGAAGGAGGGGCTGTCTTTGTACTACAGGGCTCTCCCTCATCCTACTAAGCCTGGGGAGGGAAGCCTCTTGGGGAGAATAACCATAGGATTTCTTCGGAAGGTCTAAGTAGGGGTCTTAAGAGCTTTGCTGCAGCTCTTCATTGTGTGATGCTGTTTTTAATCCTATCCTGAGTCCCTGTCACATAGCAGCTTCAACCTGTACAAGTGCCCTGTGGCTGGGGAAGTAGCGAGAGCTCACATCTAAAAACAGGTGTTCACTGTACTGCATTTCAGGGAACAAATCCTCTTGTTTGTAGAAGCCCAGGGGCCACTTTTGGCTCTCAGATGACATTCAGGTACTCCTTGGTACAGAGGGGTCTCCCTGGTCTGGGAAACAATAATTCTGTAATGGTGTCATTTATTTTCACAACAAAGAGTTGCAAATCCTACCACTTTTAGAAGTCAGTTAGCCTTAGTTCATGGAGTAGGGCATTATGTGTTGCAACAGAGACAGGGAACAGCATAAGAGTAGTGCGCCTAGCGTCAACTGGCTCCAGGGGCATGGATCCGCTGATCTTCCTGAACTGGGATCTCCCATAAAAATCACAGACACAGTTGTCCTCGAGGTCTTCGTACTAGTTCATTTTCCAATTTTTTAACATATTTCTGCAAAATAGCACCAAAAAAAGAGAAGAGGAATCATTAGGGAATCTGCGTCTACTCAATGATCATTGATAATCGTGACAGCTAGGATAAAATTATATTCAAGGGAACATCTATTTCAAAGGTGGCCTGCTGGCCAAATGTGGCTCACTGATGAGGCCCGGAGGTGCTTGCCCTCCTCTTTAATACCAGGTGTGGTCTACGAAGGCTACCAGTCTTATGCATGGCTCCATCCTGGTTCAAGTGAAAGGCCATCCAGATCAAGATAAATCAATGCAGGTTGGGACATACCTTTGCACTGCAGATGAGGCTGTTTGAAATCTGCACCATTTTACAAAGATTAACCCTGACTCTTAGGATCCTGGCACAGAGATAAAATTTGGCCCCCTTGCTTTATTTTTAAAAAGTTCAGGAATTCTGCCTTAGCAAATTGAGGCTCAGATTCGCAGCTGGTGTAAAACAGCCTAGTGCCATTGACTTTCCCGGAGCTGCACTGATTTACACCAGCTGAGGATCTGGCTGTACATTTTTTAGTAAAGCTCAACTTCAGCTGCTTTTTCAGGAAGTTGAGGCGATGTGGTTTGTCTCCGATTTTGGCACAGCCCAAAAGAACAATTTCTGTTTAGACAGAAGAGGATTTGCTCTATGAGATAAAGCACAGAGAGGGTCTGTTTTTAAAATATGTACTGGAGGGATGTACTTATAAACAGAGAGTGCTCATTCGTCTGCCACTCTTCTAACAGATTTAGAAATTCATGAAATGTATGGCTGAGATTTCACACGCACTAAAGCCAGGAAATTCAGATTTGTCAATCCTACAGCAACACTAATTCAGTCCTGATCTGTATGTGTAGGACTAGATCTTGGCCCAGGCTCTGGCTCCTTCGTACAGCATGCTGGTATTTCCAGCCTACCTGAGAGACTGCCTCTCTCCCCAAGATACAATGCCACAGTTGAGATCAGCAGAGGCACTGATGTTACACCCCCCTTGCAACAATGTAGAGAGGACTGCTTGCGGGGGCGTTCTCCATAAGGGAATGTTCTCCCAACCCAGGTGTGGAATTGCCTGGATTTGGTAACTTTCAGGTTATGTTGCAGGACCCAGTTGTTGTACCTGGGGATTAAAGTTCAGGGCCCTGTGGGGAGGAGTTAGCACACACATTATGAGTTACTCCGTGGTAGGAGTGGTGAGATGATTGAATTGGATTTTTGGCTTAGTAACTGGTAGTAACTTAGTAACTCAGAGCCGCATGTGGAGTGCATGTGGGCACTTCTTATTCTAAATAGAAAGAAAATGCATAATAAATTAAACTGAGCTCTTGGGATATCTTGGGATATCAGGAGGAACCCCACCTAGCATAGTGCTGGTGTAGCAAGCTCCTTCCCCCTCCCTCTGCCTTCCCCTTGATATGTTTTGAAGCAATTTGAGCTAGAAATAAAATAATTTGTTTTTCTACTAATATTTAAACAAAGCACAAACATTCAGTGTTTAAAGGGAGGGATCATCCAGAAGAATGATCATGCAGGAATAAATACAGCAGGAGACTGTACATTAGAGCAGCATGATCAGCGTTGTGGTCCTATTGCAATTTAAGGTGATATCCTCTGAGTATCTGAAACCTTGCTTACTCTAATATAAAAAATGCTTCGTCTTTATCACTTACAATGGTAGGTAGACCAGCCAAGTATGTGACATTAGAAATTGGTGGTGTTCAAAGAAGTGCCCAAGAAAGCAAAGCCCCCGAGCAAGACATTAGATCGGAACGTTTGCTCTGGTGCCATCACACTTACAAACCAATGTAACAGGAGTATGGTTTTCCAGTCTGATGCTCACTGGATACCAGTACACTTTGAGAGTTCATATATGTTTTATTGTAACCAATACAGAGAGACTAAACATGACTTTTGAATTCCCAGAATGACAAAGAGCTCTAAATGATAATGGAGCAGAAAATAATAGTAGGGAAAGAGTTGATATTTAATAAAGCAAACATTTGAATACAAAATCACATTTTTTTAAAATTTAGAGTTAAACAGAATAGATAAGAATTGTCATACTGTACTGAGTCAGAGCAATGGTCCATCTAGCCCAGTATCCTGTGTCTGATGGGCCAGTATCAGCGCTTCAGGGGGAGTGTACAGAACAGGCCAGTTGGAGTGATCCACTCTGTCTTTGCCTTCTGACTATTGGCAGTCGGAGGTTAAGGTTGCCCCGAGCATGGGGTTGCATCCCTGACCATCTTGGCTAATAGCCTCTGATGGACCTGTCCTCCCTGAAGTTCTTTTCTGAACCCAGTTACAGTTTTGCCATCACAACATCCCATGACAATGAGTTCCACAAGCTAATTGTATGTTGTGTGAACAAGTATTTCCCCTTGTTTGTATTAAATGTGCTGCCTATTCATTTTATTGGATGACCCCCAGTTTTTTGTATTATGGGAAAGGGTAAATAACACTTTTTTTCTACGTTATTCATGATTTTATAGACCACAATCGTATCCCTGGCTTAGTCATCTCTTTTTTAAGCCCTAATCCTTTTTAGTCTATCCTCATATGGGACCCATTCCATAGCCTTAATCATCTTTGTTGTCCTTCTCGGAACCTTTTCCAGTTCCACTATATTCTTTTTGAAATCGAGTTACCAGAACTGGATATGGTATTCAAGGTGTGGGCACACCATGGATTTATATAGAATCTAGCTATTGAATTTCAATTGATTTTTGAAATATTTATGTGAGTAAGTGTGGAAATCATATCTAAAAATAGAAAAAATGTATTTTTTTACTTCTGTAGAATTTAAAATGTTGAAAATGATTTTGCACTCACTTTGAAAAATTAAAAGGGACTATCAGTCTGTGAAATCAAGAGTTTATAATTTAATCTGTTAATCATCCTTTAACTAGATGCTCATTCCTAAGTGACCACTATTCTGAAATGTGGTGTAATGCAGCCTATTGTATCTGAAGTACAGTAAATACTAGACACATTTCCAGCATACAGTCTGAATGCTGATGGTGCAGAATTGTCAGTGTTTTCCCACAGTGAGCACATACTTAATAGCATAAAGAACTCCTGAGAATTGCTAGAAAAGGAAACAAGATGAAGTGATTCACTCTTTCAGTGACACTCTAGATCTGATGGAAGCCATTCAACCTGCATTAAATGAGTTTATGTCTGAGAAAAAGCATGGCATTTAGGTAATAGGACTGGGTAATGAAGCCTACCTTAAAGGAAGGCAGAAAAAGGTTTGCTGTTTTGGGGGCTATTCGGTTTGTCGTTGCTGAAAACACCTTGTCCAGCTATCCCATGTTAAATCCATAATTCAAATTGTTTTCAACACCATCCTTTAGAACAGTGGTTTTCAAACTGTGGGTCGCGACCCAGTACTGGGTCACGGTATGGAAGGCACTGGGTTGTGGCAGCTCCGGTCAGCACTGCTGACTGGGCCGTTAAAAGTCCGGTTGATGGTTCTGCCTGGCTAAGGCATGCTAGTCCCTACCTGTTCTGACACCGTGCTTTACCCCGGAAGTGGCCAGTAGTGGGTCCAGCTCCTAGGTGGGGGGGGCCATGGGGCTCCACGCGCTGCCCCTGCCCTGTGCACTGGCTCCACACTCCCATTAGCCAGGAACTGGCCAATAGGAACTCAGGGGACAGTGTCTGTGGGCAAGAGTGGCGTTTGGAGCCTCCTGGCCCCCCCGCCAAGGACCCGGACCTGCTGGCCATTTCTGCAGCGCGGTACCAGGACAGGCAGGCAGCCTATCTTAGCCCCCCCTCCTGACCCGGAGCCGCCTGAGGTAAGGCCACGGCCCAACCCTGAGCCCCAACCTGCTGCCCCAGCCCTGATCCCCCCCCCAAAACCCGGAGCACCCTCCTGCACCCCAAACCCCTCATCCCTGGCTCTACCCCAAAGCCTGCACCCAGAGCCCCGACCCCCTCCTGCAACCCAACCCCCTGCCTCAGCCCAGAGCCCCCCCGCCAAACCCTGAACTCCTCATTCCTGGCCCCACCCCACAGCCCTCACTCCTGTACCCCAACCCTCTGCCCCAGCCCTGAGCCCCTCCCAAACCCCTCATCCCCAGCTTCGTTGGGTTGTGGGCATCAACAATTTTCTTCAACTGGGTCACCAGAAAAAAAGTTTGAAAACCACTGCTTTATAAACACATTGTCAATTGATGTCTTCGGTTAGCTGAGCAGTGACCGAGCTTCTCTCACAGAGGGCTATGCTGAGGATGGTGCATAGCCACACTGCCCCAGAGTTACACCTTCCTATGCAGCCCAGTGCACAGGGGAGCGGGCATGCTGTGCTATTCTTTAGGATGGTGCGGCCTGTTCTCCCTGGAGCATGTGGCCATCTCAGAGAGCTATTGCAGAAGTGTGGCCAAGGCCATGCTCCAACCTCCTCTCTGCCCTTCCTCAATCCCTCTAGTTTTAATGAGGGAGCACACCCAACAGGGGCAGTGTTGGTCAATGGGACATGCAAGGTGGTGAAAGGGCCTTGCATACTCTCCACGGGTATGCCCACGCAAGAGCCAGGGACAAACTGGCCCACTGTCTTCCTCAACAACTCTCCGTATAGACGAGAAGTAATATGCTTGCCGTTTTCTATGGGCCCAATCCTGAAGTCAATGGGAGCTTTGCTTGTAAAGGGACTGCAGGATCACCCTTTGTGCATATTCTTCCCCTTTAGTGTTTGTCCATGTGAGTGTCTTGTCCACTTTTTGTTACTTTTGTATGGACGTATGTCCGGGCAAGATGTGGGATTATCTTGTTTGTTTGCCCTCTATTCTGGGATGCTTCCACTCAATCAGCTGCTGCAAGGTTACAAAATGAGTCATGCAGTCCCTGTGGAATGGGACAGAGGCCTGAGCGGTAGCAGTGGGAAAAAACCTGCATCCTTGACAGTTTGTGAAATGTCATGTGTGAGCTCTGTGTTTGTAGTATTTTAAATCGCATAATAAACAATGAATTATTTAAAGATGATAAATTAGTTCTGCCTGTGTAACCCTAGCAGAGGTCAAGGGCAATGCCATGAGTAGCTTTGATCGGTTTTAGCTCTTTTTGCCAGTGTAGCTATGTCCACACAAGGAGCACTTTGCCAATATAGTATGCACCAGTTTAGCTATACAGGCAAATTGCTCCTAATATAGACATGACCTTCTGAGAGTCTGATTTTTCTCTAACTGGTGTAACTCCAATGACCTCAAAGGGGCTACTCTCAGTATACGCTGGAGTGTCTCCGTTCATCTGTCTTGGCTGGTATGGTTTCATAGGAACATAGCAATTGGCACAGTGGATGAGACCCAAGATCCATCTAGTTCAGTATCCTGTCACCAACAGTGGCCAGTACCAGATGCTTCTGAGGAAGGGGCAAGAAATCCCTTAGTAGGCAGATGTGGGGTTATATGCCCCGCATGAAGGTCTCATCCGAATCTCTTAATAGTTAGAGAGTGGCTGAAGTATACAGTGTTACAAACTTCTTGGTAGTTGCCTGCTGGCTGGCTTCCTGATTGGGCAGTTGCCTGGAGGACAGAGCAGGCTTATCAGGTCCCTGGCTCCCCAGTCAGTTTGCCAAGCAGCAAGGGAGCCAACGGTAAGAATCTGGAGGACTAGAATGCGGGTCTGCAGAAAGCTACCCAGCAGCTATAGCAGAGCTGCAATCCGTGCACTGTAAACCCGGGGAGACTAAGCACCACAGGAATTGCCACCCAGAGAAGACCCTGTGACCTCTGATTGATAGATTCAGGTGCCCTATTTAAGCATGGAGGGAGATCCAGGGACGTGTCTGCGCAACTTGGCAGTATCTGGCCTGCTGTTACAACAGATCCCCACTCTCATTCCTGCTTTGCACCCAGGCTCTGCTCTTTGTCTCTGACCCTTGGCTTGACTCCTGATCTTTGACTAGACTCCTGATTCCTGACTCTGGCTCTGACCTGTGGCTTGACTCCTCGTTTCCGACTCTGGCTGTGACCCCTGGCTTGACCCCTGATTCTTGCAGTGAAAACTTCTGGCCTGACTCCTGGTCCTACCTGCTAGACCAGAGCACCAACATCCTGCCTGTGACACTGGCCATCAGGCAAGTTAGCCAGCTCTCCAGCTGCCACCTCCTTGGCTGCCTGGCTGGTGGATGTGTAGGTTGCCCAGCTCCCTGGGTGAGCACCTTTTCAAAAGGCAAAAGTGGGACACATGCTGTCCCCTTTGTAGCCCCATCCCAGCTCTTCCTTTTCCCCCTGAGGCCTTCCTCCTGGTCAGGCAGGAAGCCAGAGCCAAGCCATGATAAGAGCTGCTCAGGGAGCCTGGGCCACTGTGGGGAGCCCTGGACCCTCCATCTGCCCTGGTCTGGAGGCTAGGGTACCCAAGAACAGCCCCTGGCCCATGTCCCCTTCTCCCTGGGCACACTGCCCAGGGCAGGTGGAGGGTTCGGGGCTCCCCACAGTGGCCTGGGCTCCCTGGGTGGCTCTTACCATGATCCAGCTCCAGCTTGGCCAGGGGGAAGGACCTTGGGGGGAAGAGGAGGAGAATGGGTGGGGCCTTGTGGTGAGGTGGGGCTAAGGCCCACCTCAGCACCCCCGCACTGGGAAGAGGCTGAGTCTCTGAGTCTCGGGCAGGCACGGAGTGGTGCTGCAGGGAATACAGAACAAATGCTGTCCCGGAGTTATTCAGCCCTTGACTGGGACTTGAACTCTGCATTTCAGGACTGTCCTCCCGAATTGGGATAAGTGATCACCCTACTGGAGGGTGAGTACAAATGGAATATTCCACTTTGCTGGAAATTCCACAATGCTGACAGTTCATTCCTATGTGGAATGGAATGAAATGAAACATCAAGAACCTGGAATTTACTGCAAAATGGAAATTCCCTTTTCCAAACAGCTCTAAATGTCCACTGGTTTTTGTGTCAGGAGACAGGGAGAACAGAATAGCTGATTGGCTTACCTAGTCCCTGAACTGAGTACTGAATATAGTCTAGCTTGCTTAGCCTCCAATCAGCAAAGGCTGAAATAATGCTTGTCAGTTGAGGGAAACATCAAGAACAATTGGTGTGTTTTTACTGACTTTTCTGAGAGGCAAGAGATAAGAGATGCTGGATTTGGGGGGTACTGGTGCTAAAATATCATATCATGTCTTCCCATTATTGGGGCCTTTGAGTTATGATATTTTCTACAGTGGCATTGGGCAGTGAAGTTTATATATATGAATAATCGTTTTTGACTGTAAATGTTAAAGTTTTGTATAGGAAGAACAGTAGGATTTTGAAAGGCAATTCTAAGATCTTAAGTAAATATATAAATAAGCCCTCTAATTTCATTTAGATTTTGGCCTTGATTTTTGGCAGGGTCTCAGCCCATCCACAATATTGCTGCCAAAATTATTTGTGCACGCAGCTGCACCTAGTTAGAAGCCTAAAATGCTAATTTGCTGGTGCAGTCAGGCAGTTAGGCTTCTAAAGAGTTACCATTGTGTGTGCAAATACTTTCCCCCCTAAATTTAGTTGCAGGAGAAAAACTCCACCTACTATGTCAGAGTCCATTTTTGGTCCTTATTAACCTGATTTTTAGTTATGCAGCAGTAACTATTCTACCTTTTCCCTTTACTATATACATCATTTATCTGATGAGACACAGAAAAGAGCTCACACTGATATCTTTAACTGGATGACGGCATAAGAATGAGAGCACAGCTTTTCTAGCTGTTTGTAACCTGATTAAAGCACATTTCCTAGACATCAGCATAAGACTATGAATGTTGTGGTCTTTTTCTTTGCCTACTGCACAGCTGAATTAAACTAAGGTGTGTTCATATAGATATATACATGTTACAACAACTATCTTGTTAATGCTTCAAGGGATATGAAGCTGTTGTTGGAAAAAAACATTTACAGCCAGATAGCTCTTGCTACGTCCTTTTGGCAGATTTTTGAATGATAGCATTGCAAATTATATCATTCAGCCACAAAACGGGGCCATGCCAGTAATTATTTCTTGTGAGATGAAATGGGAATTGAGTGTGACCAGTGGCCATGCAAAGTACTAAGATGTGCGTGAGAGAAAATTGCTTATTCAGAAAGATTTTAAATAATGTCCTTGAAACGGACTGCAGCAATGTTATCTAAAAGCCATTTAATAGAGCACTTTTCCATACGTGATTGCTATCCAATTCCCGCTAGCTCAGCTTCTCTTTGTTTTGCTTCTCCTTAGTAGCTAGAACAGAGATGCTGTCATATATGATTGGGTGGGTGACCTCAGTCTCAATGCCAAATGGTTGACTAAAATTAATACAGAAAATTCAATCCATTGTCTTGTGGCTGAAATGCCAGCTTTGTTCAACATGCAACTGCTAGCTTATCTCTGTAACCTCTTCAATACTGCAGCTAGATTTAATCCCTATGGTCTTTATTCATAATTATTATTATTCCAGCACTTTAAAAAAAACACTATGCCATCTTTGTATGTCAGAAGGTCATATAAATACACACTTTGCTTTCTTGGAAGCTATAGATAGATGTGATCCTAGGAAAGTGTGATCGGGTGAAGGGAATCTCATATAGATGTGCAAAATATCCACAATGCAATGCAAACCTACTCAGAATTCAAGGGGTTATGTATTTGGTAATGGAGTCAAAAACTGGCCTGTCTTTGAGGAAAATTGTGTAAAGTTTGTGGGAAATGGAGCATGAAATCCAGTGAAAGCTGGCCTATTAGTTGAGCAAATGTGTTTTTTCACATCTACATGTGCGCACTTGCATTTCTGCACTGTTTGCTGCAAAAAGAACCAAAAATTAAGAACAGAACAAAACTGGGACTTGGGATGGGCAAAATCATGGAAACAAAATGGTGAAGATTTTCACATGAAATTCCATGAAACTGAATTTATTGAGTTTTTCACTGTCTTGAGATCCACACAGGTTTTATCAGGGAGAGGGTTAAAACCTTCAGTTAAACAGCCAACTGCCCCTTGCCCTCTGCTAACAGGAATATATGGATCTGCAGGTGTTTCCTGTAGAAATCCTGAGGAGGCAATTTTACAAGGGGCAAATCTGTGGAGGGTTTGGGATGCATGCTAGGGAAAGACTAAGACATTTTAGGGTGTTCTGGCTGCCTGGTTGAAGCAAGTCTTTTTTTCCTGTTCTTTGGAGGATTATGGGTCAAGCAAGCCTTTTGTACTGTGCCCATTACTCAGGTATCTGAGGACACTGTCACAGGCAGATAAGCTGAATGGACAGTGTTAGTATATGTGTTTGAAATCTGGATCTGAATTTTGAGGCTTGGACCTTCCTGTAGTATTGAGGTTGATTGCAATGTCATAAACAACTCATCATGCCCTGGTGCTAGAGTGAAGCAGCTTTGTGATGCATTAGTGTATACTGTAGATTTCTGTCTTTGAGACAAGCCAGCTTCCTCACTGATTGATGTCCTTATTCTAGGAAGTCATTTTTATTGGATGCTCTTAATCTTGTTAAATAGAAATGGAGCTGTTGGGCAAACTCAGTTGTTGTTTTCAGAAATTAAACAATTTCTCTCAGTCTCTAATAGCACATTGACCTGAGTCTGTTAACTACCAGGAAGATGAATCCAAATGGCACGACTGATTTTTGAAGCAGCCTTTCCTTTGAGAGATGATCCTCCTAGTAGGCTTTCATAGTAAATATTAACTTCCAAGACCACCATTTGCCAACCTGACAGAGACACAGTCAAAATCAAGCGATGTTGTGCCAAGCACACTGCATCCGATGAAGTGAGCTGTAGCTCACGAAAGCTTATGCTCAAATAAATTGGTTAGTCTCTAAGGTGCCACAAGTACTCCTTTTCTTTTTGCGAATACAGATTAACACGGCTGTTACTCTGAAACCTGTATTCTCATGAGTTGCAGACGAAGCACTGTTAGAAGCCTGCTTTGGAGGGATGGGAAATAGGAGCACTAACTTTGGAGACAATCACTAAAATCCTAATCCTCAAAAGTGGAGACTGTGGAACATGCTGTGAAATTCAGACTGTGTTCAGATTTGTCATTTAACTCGCTCCTTTTCAGAAGTGGGGTTCCATCTTGCCCCTTTATAGAAATAAGAAAAAGTCTCAAACCGTGTTTTTTCTGACTTATCAGTAAACAGGCTCCAAGTTATTGATAAATGTATAGACATCTGGCTGAAACTGAAATTTTTGAAAAAAAGAAAGTGCCCCTTTGCCCATGTTTATTAACCAGATACAGAGCTGGTAAAACATCTCAAAAATATTTTTTGGAGAGAAAATAAGAAAAGTACTCCCCCACCATCTTTATGGTTGTACATGATTCTTTGCAGACAGTACACAAATAACAGGGCTTAAATCATGGCCATATAGTACCCAGTAGAAATTCTGCCACTGACTTCAGTGGGTCCAGGTTTCCATCCCAGGCCCTGCCCAAAGAGTTTAAACATGATTTACTTTAGAAAGTTTTATAGTATATAGCATAGGTAGATGACTGGCTAGTATAGCATTGATTTCTTCTTAATAGAACCCAATGCCTATTTGTCAAACTCTGTAGGTTGCAGTCATATTTATATGTCCTTCTAAGCATTCGTTTGGTTTTCAGTCTAGAAAATGCCTTTCTATACGTAGTTGTTAAGGCTTTGGTTTTACTGTCAACATAATAGGACACATTTATATAATACTTGGAGTCTTGTGATTTCCTTGCTTGTTGAAAGCTTTCTCAATTCTGTCATTTTGACAGGCAAAGACCATCTACTGCAATCAGATTCAGTTTATAAAAGTGGAAATATGCTTATCACTTAATGTTATAGGCAAACCCTTCCTTATTTACACAGTCTTTGGAATTTTAATGTCAGTTTGTCAAATGTTTCCAAATACTCTGACATGTATCTAGTGAGATTGCCACAGGTTCCCATAACACGTATTTTTCTAAAAGCCCTTTGAAACTAGTAAAATGCTATCAAGCGTAGGAGGGTCCCATCAACATACCAACAGTGTAATGGAAGAACCTTTTTGTTGGCCAAGTTTCATGTAGTACATAGTTAAAAATTCCTTGATTTAAAGTTTCTTAATTTGAATTTAATTTAATGCTGGTGACAAGTATTGGATTAAAAACTACAGAGATGTAAACCTTCTAATCAACCACACAACAGGAACAGTGCCAGTGTGAGCTTTTTACACACTTACCATCTGACATTTCTCACCCTTATTAAGGAGCGCCCAACTCTGAGATAGCAGCAGAGCTACCATTCTATGCTCTCTTAGTCTAGCCCTCTGCTGTGGCTGCCAAAAGATGAGCTAACTGTAGCCGTAGTTTTTGTGATACAGGCCCTTGACTACTCAGAATTGGCCTGAGGCTAACATTCATTTCATACAGACGCCTGAACAGATAGTAACAATTCTGTCATTAGTTAATTACCAGCCTGGGCCTGATTTTAAATTAGGAACATAAAGGTGAAAGGATCCATATGCCATTATCAAGCTGCTAAACCATCCTCATTTGCAAAAAAATTTATACCCTGTTAATCTTCTGCCATGTAGTTCCCCCTTTGTATGTAGTGAGAAATGGGTTCAGAAAGGTAATGCTTTGTTTTTTCATTATGTGTGTTTGTATGAACTTAATCACAGCCTGTTTTGATCAATGCTTTTGCTTTTAAAGGATCGTTTAAAAAAAGAGCAAATGCTACCTGTGATGGGGTAGACTATGCCCTGAGGCCCCCTGCTGGAGGCCTTGTGGCCCGACCACATCCCATCCCAGAAAAGGGCAGTAGACAGGTCCTCCAAGCTGCCTAGAGCAGCTGTGTGGAAAGCAGCCAATGAGGGCCCAGCAGGCTAGTATAAGAAGAAGAAGTTGCAGGCTCTGACCATAGTGAGGTAAGTTCCTTGCTAGATCTGGAGGAGAGTGCACCTAGCTGGCTAAGGGAGCTACAGGACCTTGGATGTAGCAGTGCTGGCTGAGGCGAACGTGAAGGAGCTGTGGGCTGGCTGCTAGGACTCCACCAGGACAAGGCCCGGAGGTAAGGGTGAAGAATGTGCTGGAGCCATGGGGAAGTAACCCCAGGAATTGTAGCAGCAGTGCACTTTAAGAGACACGGTGGATGGCTGCTATCTATAGGGTCCCTGGGCTGGGACCCAGAGTAGAGGGTGGGCTCAGGTTCCCCCCACCAGCCTCTGGGAAAGTGGCTGTGACTTTGAGGCACCCCAGAAGGGGAACTGAATTGTAGTGGTCTGAGCTGGAGAGCTGTTGCCAGAAAGCCCCTGAGAGGGCAAAGATATTGCTTCCCGAGAGGGAGTCCTAGGGCACCGCTCTATACCAGAGCAAGGACAGCTTGAGGGAATTGTTGCAGAGTGCACTGAGAGAGGCCCATGTTGGACTTGTACACCAGAAGGGGTTTGCTTTGTTTTTATTTCACATACAGACTGTGTGTGACTCAACCAGAGGGCTGAGTCATTGAAGAGAAGACCCACCACAAACAGAGAGCAAGTGAGTGCAGGCAGATGCACTCGGCCAGAGGATGTTCACAAGAGGTGAGTTTGTGACTCCATTACATTACCCTTTAAGCAAAATTACATAAGCATACCAGTGAGATCTTCTCATAACCAGCATGTAAATGGTTTATAAAGTTTATGCATAAATCTCAGCAACACTTGTATTTAAATTCCCAACCACAGAATTACATACAATATGGCAGAATGCTCAAAGGAAATAAATGAAGATCCAAATATCTCTAATCTATAATTCTGTAGGAATTTAATTAAACTTTAATAGTGGTAATACTCACACATCCTCTTAAGCTACACAGTGTCTCATTAACTTCAGTCCTCTGGCTACTTGTGATAAGAGTTGATGACACTTTTTCACATGAAACATTCAATGACAAGTGTGCCAGCTAGAAACTCATCGTCCACCTTGGGTATGACCCTTCCTCGGTCTGTGCCTCTATTTCCTCTCACTTTTTGTGTACATTCTCAAGTTAGACCAGAGGTGGGCAAACTATGGACCGCGGGCCACATCCGGCCTGTGGGACCGTCCTGCCCGGCCTCTGAGCTCCTGGCCTGAGAGGCTCGCCCCCAGCTCCTCCTGCATTGTTTCCCTCTCCCACGCTGCTGCGCAGGCAGCAGGGCTGCGAGCTCCTGCCGCTCTGAGCGCCATGGTAAGAGGGCGGTGGTGGCATGCACAGCGGTGGATGAGTTGGGTAGGGGGGCAGTCAGGGGACAGGGAGGAGGGGGCGGTTGGATGGGGCAGAGGTTCTGGGGCAGTCAGAGGTCGGGGAACAGGAGGGTTGGATAGGGGGTGGGGTGCTAGGGGTGGTTTGGGGCGGGCGTCCCAGGAAGGGGCAGTCAGGGGACAAGGAGCAGGGGGCGTTGGATGGGCCAGGGGTTCAGAGGGGGACAGTCTGGGGGGTGGGAAGTGGGAGGAGGCAAATAGGGGGCAGGGGCCAGGCTGTTTAGGGGTCACAGCCTTCCCTACCCAGCCCTCCATACAGTTCCACACCCCGATGTGGCCCTCAGGCCAAAAAGTTTGCCCACCCCTGAGTTAGACTGTAAATTCCTGCCCCAAAGAGGTATCTTTTAGTATGTGTTTGTGCTGGGCCTATCACCATGTAGCTCTATTCTTGGTACTGTTCTACAAATAATGTATTGAAAAATAAATAATAGACAAAATCCATGGAAAGAACATCTCCCCTTTGCCATAAGGAATTTTTTTGGCGAACTCATGAATCTCCATTTTCCCCCTTAATTCTATTTAGTATGGAAAATACATTTTTTCAGACACTTGTACCTGCTAACATTAATTTGACAATGTGCTATAACTTTGGGAAGAATTTTTACTTTTCTCTCCACCTATTTGCCTGAAGGAAGTTTCTGTGTCAGAGCCTGCTCACAAAAGTGTCTTAGTCTATGTCAAACACCTGTCTTGCAACTGCAGTATTACATGCTACACTGTGTCTTGTACCAAAATTAGATCAAAGGTCCAAATTCTGCCCTTGGATGACGTTGATGAAAGTTCAGTGTGTGTCTCTCCAAGGACACAATTTTTATTGTACTTTTCATACAGAACTGGGCAGGCAAAGTCAAGTCAAATAAAGTGCAATGACCTATAAGATTCTATGGTTATTATTTAGATGGCAAATGTGCTAGGCCCTCTAAACAGAGAGAAAGACACAGTGCCCTGACCTGAGAAGTGGACAGTTTAAAAAGGCAAAGACTGATGAAGGGGCAGCAGTGATCTGATGTAAAAGCAAAGCAATGATTGCAATGTATATAGGCACACAGTCTTAGTTCCATGTTTTGTTTAACTATCAATTCCCAGCAGCCCCTCTACAGACCTACTACTAATTCCTGACCCAACCCTCATCTAGGAACTTTGGAAAAAATTATTTTTTCCAAACCCACTAAAATTCTAGATAATTCCTCCATTTCCCATGAACCCACTAGCTTTCCTTAATCACAACAAACTCAGATTCTTGCCTGCATCCTCTCTATACCTCCTACTAAGAGCCTTCCCTTCTGTGGAGAAATTAGAAAATCAGGAAAGTCACTGATATCAGAGGGGCTTTTGGGCTCAGCAATTTGTCCTCTTCCCTTAGTGTTAATGTAATGAAACTTACGGGAAAAATTAAACTGAATACAAGGGAAAAATACTTTTTAATGATATTGCTGTAGAATAATCACTCAAGGAGAGTGGTGGAATCCTATTGCTTGAGTGATCTAAAACTAGACTATGTATTAAGCTCTAGAAAATATTCTATAGGAAACAATCTTTCTCTAATAACAAACTGGAACTAATAGGACTGCTCCATCTCTTTAAAAAAAATTTTTCCAGGGTCTTTTCCTCCAAAAATTAACAGATGGAGAATCCAATCTGTTTTGTTCTCCAGTTTCTTAAACTGAATTCTCCTTCATTATAAAGTGGAAGAATCTTTCTGCTCTGACTTAATTTTTAGACCAGTATACACTATTCACTTCAATGGAGTTATTCCTGATTTACAACAGCATAAAGCAGAGGGGAATCAGGCCCTGGGAATCTTAATGGATTTAAAATGGTATAAAACCACTCCAGCCCACTAATATCAGTATTCATTATACTATTCAAAACTTCATTTAATTAGGGAGTCCTTTCCCCAACTCTCTGTGCTGCATTAATATTACTAATTTAAAATTAAAAAGCCCCAAATTCAAATTATAACTCCACTGTTCACATTAGAATCCAGTTTCTTTAAAAAGTGGTGATTGTAAAATAGCACAAGCCTTAGCAAACTAGGAAAGTTAGTACCTAGATCAGGGGTGGCCAGCCTGAGAAGGAGCCAAAATTTACCAATGTACATTGCCAAAGAGCCACAGTAAGATGTCAGCCGCCCCACATCAGAGTCACCCCTCATCCTCGCTCCCAGTGCTTTCTGTCCACTGGCAGCCCTGCCAGTCAGCACCTCCCCCTCCCTCCCTGCACCTCCTGATCAGCTGTTTCATGGTGTACAGTAGGCTCTGGGGGGGAGGAGTGAGGGTATGGCAGGCTCGAGAGGGTGCAGGAACGGGTGGAGTGGGGGCAGAGCCCGGGGTTGAGCAGTGAGCACCCCCCAGCACATTGGAAAGTTGGCACCTGTAGCTCCAGCCCCGGAGTTGGTGCCTATACAAGGAGCCGCATGTGGCTCCAGAGCCACAGGTTGGCCACTCCGGTCTAGATTTATCAAATAAGGGTTTGTTTTAAATAAAAAGGGATTGGGAACTAATAATGTAAATCCATTCTAGATTAAATTACTATTGTTCAACATACAGATAAACCTCTTAAAAGAATTTCTTTAAATGTCAAGAAAACATTTGACTGTTAGCTGCAATGATCTGTTCATAATACACTGGATATATCCCTTAATTCTGTAAACATTTGCCTTTGATTATATAGCTGCTGTGATCACAGATAGGTTAGTGTCTGATCCAAAGCCCCATGAGTTTTGGACCAGACTCTTAGCATCCAAACTTTCTCTATCAGTTGAGAGCCTGAACAGTGAATTCTGTTATCTCCACTTCCTTTTGACCTAGTAACTGAGGTCCCATTTTTCAGCTAAGGTACCTACAGAATGTGCTCACTTGCATACATGAGTATTTGTGCATGTAAATACCTGCATATAAATACATGCAAATATTTATTTGCATGTACTGTTACCTGAGTGTCTGCATGTACAGTTTTGCAGGTACAGATTTGATAAAAATATTCAGAGGGGTTTTTAGTCAATATTTGCCTTTTTTAATATTTGTGAAATGGTCCAATTGTATGAAATGTTTAAAAGTTTTGACTGTCACAATAAATATTGTAAAACAATATTGACAAACTCTGTAATTTTCTGAACTTTGAGTTTGGTGCTTTGGTTCCTGGTTGGTCATTAAAATATCATAATAGGAATATTTATTACACTCTTTTCAGTCCTACTGAGAGCAACAAAATGTATAAAATCCAGTTAATCAGAGTATTGGTTCTGGCTCTTATTGGCTGAGCCCACCTCATGTGCACAGGGGGTTAGGAAAAGTTCTTTTGACTTACTTTGTCAGAGGCTATGCTTGCAATTTGTGTGGTGTCTCTCTGAGGTAATCAGGAAAAAAATGGTGGCAACAACAGCAGCAGACAGCTCTGTGCTGCTCTCCATTTCAATATTGATGGGGGAAGCCTAGCTAGTACCCTTTATCCCTGAAACCCACCCAGGATTTGGACTTGATCCAGTGAAGCACTCAAGCTGGTGCCTAACTTTGCCTGTGAGTAGTACCATTGGCGTCAAAGGAGCTACTCACAGACTTCAAGTAAGGCACCTGCTTAAGTGCTTTATTTGACCGAGTCCGGAATGCTCGGCACCTTGCCGGGTCAAGTTCCGAGTTCCTAGCTTTCCTTACCCCTAAGACCCTCCTGCTGCCTTCCTGCTGGACACTCTGCACTTTTGGATCCTTATCTAAACCTTTTTAGATCCTGATTTAAGAAACTTGTTTAAAACTTGTGTAAAATTCACCTCAGTGGGTCTTCTGGTGGACATGGCCTCGCAGCCCTCTGACTCCTGTCTTATTTCAAGATTTGTCCCTGGAAATCTTTGTAAAATATTAGCAACTATGATATTGAAAATGAGTGTGAGTCCTATAACAAATCTGTTCTTGCTTTATGAAGGGGATCATTGTATCTTCAGTTGCTCTGATTCCAAAGGAACCTGGAAAACTGCAACTAATTCAAATCTATACAACATTTTCACATACATCAGTACAGCTGGAATGCTTTGGGCAATCCATCATTCTGACTAAAACAGGCACAAATTCTGCTGTGAGTGTAAATCTGTGGTCACTCCACCAAAACCCATGAAGTGACTCTGGATTGACACAGGTGTGAATGAGAGTAGAATATCTGCCAAATATTTCATTGTCATACAGTTGATGAACTGTGGGATTACTTTATACATCAACTCTTGGACAAGACTACGTGTACATAATTTGAATACCTACAAAATTACACTATAGATTTATTACAATCCAGCAATTACCATCTGTCTACTCTTCAGTCAAACTCTGGCTACACCCTACGTAAAATGTGGAACAAAGATCTTGCACATCTATTTATGGAGAACTATGAAATCTATTTAAACATAAAAATATTTTTGCCTGATTTAATATTTCAGCAGACTGAACTTTCATTCATGCTAGTATCCAACATATGGCAAATTAGTAGAAAGTTTCAACATAAGTAAGAAGTAGAGATGAGAGAAACCTGAGCACTATTGCATTTGCTGTGGACATGCACAAAAAAAGTGGTCAGACAGGAAGTATTTAGCAGAATACTAGTATATCTAGTACATGTATTCACACCTCCAAATGATGCTTTAATGTAATTATAGTGTGCGACTATAATAATGGGCAGTTTTACTCACTATGTAATACAATTTAATTTGCTTTGCTTTTATGTAAGCCATGGTCTGAATGAAATCTCCCCACCATCTATTGATGAACTGGAGGAAAAGACCTCAGGAGCGTATTTGTATAGACAAACCTACTTTGCGTAGGTGATTGGCAGATGGATTCGCTTTACTAAAGCAATCAGTTTTAGCTACTTTAAGTTAAAATTCATTTAGTCTTGAATGCAGGGGTAACTAAACGTTATCTTATTTTATGACTAAAAGGCAGCAGCACTGTATTTAACAAGTCCTACTTGAGGGGGTCACCCTAAATTTTACCTCACTCACTAAACATAGGTGATGGTGATGCCAAATCCAAGCAAAAGTTGGAGGGAGTGGGGATAAATGTTCCTAGCAGAGAGGGTGTGGCCTGCGTTGAAAGAGTCCTAGGTACCATTTGACCCTCCCACTCCTGTTTTTAAAAACTGACCTAAACAGACTCATTTTAGAGTCCTTGATTCTGCTCTTGATCACTACGGCTAAAATCCTGAAGAGCAGGTCTAGGCGACTGAATCTTAGACCTGGTGTGGGGACAAGGGTTGCAGTGAAACACAACTCAGCAGCAGTGAGGTTCCCCGTTACTTGGGGAAATCACTAAGAACCTCAGAGCACAGCACTTGCAGCTAAAGGCAGGGGCAGCAGCAGAGACCACAGCAAAAGTGGCAGCAGCAGCAGTGAGTGGTGGTACCACTTGATATTTGCTATCCTCCCCTTCAGGGATGGGAGGTGAACTCATCCCTGAATGCTGACTTCAGACAATCAACTGTGAGTGGTGTGCAGCAGAGGGAGGGGAGATGCATGCTGAAGGGACATTTGTCCATCTGACTTTCACAACACAAGGTGGGAACCTGAGGCAAAGGACTACTACCCAAGATACTGTGGGGTGGATGTTTGCTGATTTGTATCCTTTTGAATCATTGCAGTGTTTTCCCAAATTAATGCCTTTCTCCCTTTTAACAAGTTTTATTTTGTTATACACAGACTCAGCACTTGTGAGTGCAGAAGGATTAGCCAAGGAATAGTTTAAACTATATTTTGTTTCATATTTTAAAGGCTACCAAGTCACAGGAATGCAATAATGGACTAAACTGTGTTCGTGTGTGTGTGTGTCTCTCTGTATTAATGGAAACATGGCCATGTCTGTAATTTTGGATTTGGGCCAACCTCCTTTTATCTGGCCCATGGAGATCATGAGCAAGAATCTCCTTTCAGAACTACAGAGATGTTACTCCAAAGTGAGAGGTCAACCGGGTTGATAAACAGAAGTGTTTTCATTTCATACACATACAGACACCTTCTGCCATTGGTATTCTTCTGGTGTAGTAAGTTTTGTGTAGCTGTGGTAATATACTCTGGCATACTTCTAACACATGCAAGCAATTCTTTAGCAGGTCCTCCCTTGTGCAAAGTAGAGTTGTTGTTGTTGTGGCTTTGCTAAAGGGTGGAATTTTCTGTTAAGAAGATCCTGTGTAAATGAGCTGGCTGGATAACATGGCTACTAGACGTGCTTTCATTTTCCACATGTATTTAGTTTTCACTTAGGATTAAAGGTGAAACACTCCAGGGATTGTTGTGGTAGTTCACTATTTAGAAAATATAATCGGAAGAACTTAGACAAATTGTAGGTAGTTCTGCAAACAGAGAACATTGTGTCCTTATAGAAAAAAATCACGGTTCACAGAATCACAATAATATAGCATATTTTAAAGGTTAACTTTTGACCTTTTACTTGGCAAGGATACCCAAAGATGGATTCAGATGGGGTGTCATGCCCCCAGAAAATGTGGGTAATAAGCAGGTTGGTTTCCCCCTTTTATAACAGCTAATTTTCTACATGCAGGATTTCAGGATTGATCCCTCTATGAGCCCAAAAAGCCATAGCATATGTAGTGTTTCAAAAATAAAACTAAAGGACATAGTAGCCCCCATTTTCTCCTGCACTGACTTCTGCTCCGCACAGGAGAGTGGGATCACCATCAAGGGCCCAGCTGTGGCTCCTGATTAGCTGGACCAGTCTGTGCTGGTGTAGGGCTAATAGTTGCTCTAACCCACACTAGATGGAAATGTAGGCCAGAGACGATACACCAGCTGGGGATGGCTGGAGCTTAGCATGCTCAGGCCATGTTTCCTCCGTATATCTTCCCACTGCTAACATGTTACCTGCATTAGAGGCGTTGATGCAGGAGCAAGCTATGCTGGGTCTGAGCCAACTGACAGCCCCATCGCATCTGCTAGGAATTTCCCTGGCCAGATCTGGCTTCTTTCCAGCCCCTTTGCACTGCTAGAATGACACAAAAGGACAGAAGCCTAGGGGAGAATCTAGCCTGGTATATTTGTTTTTATTTCAAGTGTGTTTGTTGTTTTTACATCACATGCTAAATGTATCAGATATTAAAGTAGTAAGACAGAAATCCTAAAGAGAGGACAGATTTAGATGAGATTGTCAGGAAAATAGGGTGATGGTAGTCTGGGGGCTGAGAGGCCTGTGTGGACTAGTGTTATGAATAACACATTCTTCTCATGTTTCTGTTATTCCTTAATCTATTAAGTATATCCAGACTGTACCCTTTATAGCTTTATTCCCTTTGTTCAGAGGGATGTTAATGATAGCTATTTGTGGAACTGTCTGTTAGTACTTAAGTGCAGAGTGTTATCTTTCCATCTAAAAATCTCAGTACTATACAAAAGCCTCAGAATATACTTGTAGAGCCTTTTGGACAAATCAGCAAAGGAAGATCAGAGATTTTCTCAAACTTATATCACAAGTCAATAACAGACACCAAACCCAGACGTGCTGCTTCCCAGTCCTTTATTTTAAATGGGCAATGGGATTTTGTCACATCTACACAATCTCATTGCTTCCTTAACTAGATTAGTAATTTTGCACTGTGTTTTTAGAATTTTATAGGACGAATTAACCATTAGATCAGACTCCTTACTTGATTTCTTGTGACTATATGGCATGGCAAGTAGAACTTGCCCCCTAAAAGGGGGCGAGGGCAAATATTTTGTGGATTTTAATGAAATTTCATCTCCCTTTTTGTCCATCAATTTTTTTTTTAAACGAACCAATTCTAATAGCAATAGTTCTGGTTCAGAAAGAGGACAGTGACAGGTCAAAATATTTGCTCTTCCACAAAGTTGAGCAAAAAAAGCAGAAAAGAGGATCAACCGTGCCGTGCAACTCTTTAGCAATGTAATACTTTTGTATCAGCTGTGCCTAAATGTGAATCACTACAAGGCTACATCTTTTTATGACAGAAAAAGGAGGGGGCAACAGGAGCCCTGAGGGCAACATCTTTTAAGGAATTAGCTCAACTCGATCTCTTCTGCAAACACGAGCAGCTTTTTCAGCAAAAAAATGAAAATCAGTAGTGGCTAAACCACCAGCCTTGGGCTTTTGGTTTTTGTCTCAGTGGAGTGCTAATCTTGGCTGCTGCTTCAGAAATGACAGATGGCAGTCTGTGCTGTCTGTTCTGCATTACTGTTCATTTGGCCCCATTTACTAGAAGGCCCTAATATGCAGCATTCCTTTGCAGTGGGGACTACCTTTAACGTTTTGGACTAATTGCCCTATTACTTTAGTACAAAACATGCAACGTTCAGCCTACTGAGGTTATTGAATGAAAAATGTCATTGATTCTTATGATTCACTTACTGGATTGTATTGTAATTATTTTTTTTTCTAGTAAAATATCAAATTACACATAGCCCTCCATCATATGGAGAACAGACTATTGTGTTTGGATGAAGAAGGCTAATTGGTAGAGCTATAGACTTTCTCAGCTGTTGCATTTAGGCCCTGATTCATTCAGCCAAACACTTAAACACATGCTTAATTTTAAGCTGCAGCCTCATTAACTCAATGGGACTTCAGCCTGTGCCTAAAGTAAATCACCAAGAAAAGAGAGTTATCCCAATGCCTAGACAAACATACATGCTTGAAGATATGTTCCTCTATCCCTAACGTGGGGTGTTGTCAGAAACCAAGAAGTGGATGGTCAGGTCAGGGATCAGGGCCGGGGGCCAGAGCAGGAATCCATAAAGGGGTTGGAAAAGGGCAGGAACAGGACTAGGAGCAATCCATCAGAAGCCCCCAAGCAATGGGAGATCCTCCCAGCGAGGCAGTGACATTGAGCAGACTGGACTGACTGCTCTCATAGGGAGCTATATCCCTGGTCTTGGGGACACCTCATTAGACTTTTGCCTGTAGATGGGCTGAACCCTGGTTTGATTGACATGGAGCTGTCAAGTAATCAGGTTGAGGGATGACTCAGCAGCACTTATCAGGCTCAGAAATGATTCATTACAAGTGTAAACACAGCCAACCAGGACAACCTAAATGAGTGCCTCTCTCCTCATGTGCTGCAGACATAGTTGAGGTCAGTTGAAATGCTCCAGCTAACAGGCCCTAGACTGGAATGCCAAAGGACTGGTGGCAGGGCTGTCTTAGTTCAGGCCCTTGATGCTTTGCTTCAGTCACACACACACCAGCCAAGTTGTCTGACAATTATTACACAGTGCAAACGGTCACTCTCGTTTCCCCTCCGCCCCCCTGACATGTGTGACCAAAAGAGGGCTGGGGATGTGGACAAAGGATTATTTGCCTTTTGGGGAGTTGCCCTTTTTTTGCTCTCAAAATCTGTCTAAACTTACTGTAGACTTGTAGAGCCATGTGAATATTGCAACATGTTGTACAAGTTCCCTGAGCAATGATTAACTGAGATTTTTATAAATCTGAAGACAAATAAATGAAATGACATAGACATTTGCCAGGTGATTATTTAAGATTCAGTACAATAAATGTCAATGAAAGAAGAACACTATGCAGAGTATAAAACAAAGCAGCATTCTTTTGAACCATGCTGCCTGTGCCACTTCCTTTCTCCGGATCTGCCAAGCATAAAATACAGCTTTTCTCCCTCTCTAATAGGAAGAAAGTGGAAAAGAAAGAAGATCAAATTCTTCATTGTTTTAATGAGTCATTACACAAACTTAAACTATTTCCCCATGTTAATTTTCCCCTACTGTTACTCACACCTTCTTGTCAACTATTTGAAATGGCTAGGCCATCTTGATTATGACTACAAAAGTTTTTTTCTCTCCTGCTGATAATAGCCCACCTTATTCGATTACTCTCATTAGAACTGGTATGGCAACCCCCATTTTTTCATGTTCTCTGGTGTGTATGTGTATATATACACAATCTATCTTCCTACTGTATTTTCCACTGCATACATCTGATGAAGTGAGCTTTAGCCCACAAAAGCTTATGCTCAAATAAATTTGTTAGTCTCTAAGGTGCCATAAGTACTACTCGTTCTTTTTGTCTCCCTACATTGCTCAAGCACCATGCAGAGAGTGGGAAGCTAGTGGAAACAGTTCCCAGGCAGTTCTTGCCCATGAAGAGGTCCACTTGGCTGACGTAGAGCCAGTTAGGGCAGGTCGGACGGGAAAGGAGGAAATGTTCTGAGTATAAGGAGAACGTTTTTGCTATTCTCTGCTTCCTACAGAGCATAAGGAGCCGGGAGAAGCAGAGTATAAATGAGTAGCAGGGAAGTTGCTCTAATTGACATGGGGCCAGGGAGGCCTCTGACTGCTGCAGAAGAGGAGAGGAAAGATGTCTTAAAACCACCTTTGCCTCCCCCTTTGCTGTGCTGAGTTCAAAATAGAACAGCACAGAATCATGCCAAATGGCTTAAGATACTGGAGCAATGAACTCTCCACTATGGATGTACTTTTTCTTGTGCTTGCAGCTAGCATTCTTATCTCTCTGCTGTTTAATGCTGTAAAAGTTCTCTATAAAAATCAATGCCAAACCCATGCATTCCAAATAAAGGACCCACTTCAGCAGTCTCCACTCATGCTAACCTCCAGTTTACTTTAACAGGAGTTTTGCCTAAGAACCATAAGTAAAGGGGTTTCTTTAGGTGGTCTGTAGTTTTTGATTAGTTTGATATAACACATTTCCTGGGTTCACCCTTGAAGGAGTTACCAGGCCGATGTGTCATCAAGCTAATAAAAAGTCCTCCTATTTCATCTCAACTTCTGTTTGAAGTCTCTAGCTGAGTCATCCCTTGTGAATCAGACTCTTACATTAATTCTTGGTCTGTGGCTCGTATATAAGCAGTTGCTAGTAAGTGTTCAATATTTGTCATTGCTGTGGTGTTGCTTGGACATACAGGTTACAGGGCATGTTTCTGTTTCATGATTGGAAGAACATAATTTGGAGTCAGATGTGAATATATGGGCTTACAAATTTTAAATTCACTTAGTCAATATTGTGCAATAGTTTGAATTCTCTGTTTCAGTGACTAGTCCTGAAAGTAAACTTGTTCACTAGAATATTCATAGGAATATAGAATGTGAATAGGAACAAAGTCAAATTCAAACAGAGTAAATTAATTGAATATTTCCAGAAAATATTGTTGTAGTACTTGCACAGCTCTACAATAAGGCAAGAAATACTGTTGTGGCTACCTACAACAGAGTCTGAAGCAGAAAAGTTCAACTTTAGAAGAGGTAGAAGAAACTCTATATTCATGCTCTCTCTATCTTGCAACTCTATATCATAGAATATCAGGGTTGGAAGGGACCTCAGGAGGTCATCTAGTCCAACCCCCTGCTCAAAGCAGGACCAATCCCCAATTAAATCATCCCAGCCAAGGCTTTGTTAAGCCTGACCTTAAAAACTTCTAAGGAAGGAGATTCCACCACCTCCCTAGGTAACGCATTCCAGTGTTTCACCACCCTCCTAGTGAAAAAGTTTTTCCTAATATCCAACCTAAATCTCCCCCACTGCAACTTGAGACCATTACTCCTTGTTCTGTCATCTATCTGTCAGGTAGTTGAAAGCAGCTATCAAATCCCCCCTCATTCTTCTCTTCCGTAGACTAAACATCCCCAGTTCCCTCAGCCTCTCCTCATAACTCATGTGTTCCAGTCCCCTAATCATTTTTGTTGCCCTCCGCTGGACTCTTTCCAATTTTTCCACATCCTTCTTGTAGTGTGGGGCCCAAAACTGGACACAGTACTCCAGATGAGGCCTCACCAGTGTCGAATAGAGGGGAACGATCACGTCCCTCAATCTGCTGGCAATGCCCCTACTTATACATCCCAAAATGCCATTGGCCTTCTTGGCAACAAGGGCACACTGTTGACTCATATCCAACTTCTCGTCCATTGTAACCCCTAGGTCCTTTTCTGCAGAACTGCTGCCGAGCCATTCGGTCCCTAGTCTGTAGCAGTGCATTGGATTCTTCCGTCCTAAGTGCAGGACTCTGCACTTGTCCTTGTTGAACCTCATCAGATTTCTTTTGGCCCAATCCTCTAATTTGTCTAGGTCCCTCTGTATCCTATCCCTGCCCTCCAGCGTATCTACCTCTCCTCCCAGTTTAGTGTCATCTGCAAACTTGCTGAGGGTGTAATCCACACCATCTTCCAGATCATTTATGAAGATATTGAACAAAACCGGCCGCAGGACTGACCCTTGGGGCACTCCACTTGATACCGGCTGTCAACTAGACATGGAGCCATTGATCACTACCCGTTGAGCCCGACAATCTAGCCAGCTTTCTATCCACCTTTATAGTCCATTCATCCAGCCCATACTTCTTTAACTTGCTGACAAGAATACTGTGGGAGACAGTGTCAAAAGCTTTGCTAAAGTCAAGGAACAACGCGTCCAACACCTTCCCCTCATCAACAGAGCCAGTTATCTCATCATAGAAGGCAATTAGATTAGTCAGGCATGACTTGCCCTTGGTGAATCCATGCTGACTGTTCCTGATCACTTTCCTCTCCTCTAAGTGCTTCAGAATTGATTCCTTGAGGACCTGCTCCATGATTTTTCCAGGGACTGAGGTGAGGCTGACTGGCTTGTAGTTCCCAGGATCCTCCTCCTTCCCTTTTTTAAAGATGGGCACTACATTAGCCTTTTTCCAGTCGTCCGGGACCTCTCCCGATCGCCATGAGTTTTCAAAGATAATGGCCAATGGCTCTGCAATCACATCTGCCAACTCCTTTAGCACTCTCGGATGCAACGCATCCGGCCCCATGGACTTGTGCACGTCCAGCTTTTCTAAATAGTCCCGAACCACTTCTTTCTCCACCGAGGGCTGGTCACCTCCTCCCCATGCTGTGCTGCCCAGTGCAGCAGTCTGGGAGCTGATCTTGTTCGTGAAGACAGAGGCAAAAAAAGCATTGAGTATATTAGCTTTTTCCACATCCTCTGTCACTAGGTTGCCTCCCTCATTCAGTAAGGGGCCCACACTTTCCTTGACTTTCTTCTTGTTGCTAACATACCTGAAGAAACCCTTCTTGTTACTCTTAACATCTCTTGCTAGCTGCAACTCCAGGTGTGATTTGGCCTTCCTGATTTCACTCCTGCATGCCCGAGCAATATTTTTATACTCATCCCTGGTCACTTGTCCAATCTTCCTCTTCTTGTAAGCTTCTTTTTTGTATTTTGTAAGATCAGCAAGGATTTCACTGTTAAGCCAAGCTGGTTGCCTGCCATATTTACTATTCTTTCTACACATTGGGATGGTTTGTCCCTGTAACCTCAATAAGGATTCTTTAAAATACAGCCAGCTCTCCTGGACTCCTTTCCCCCTCATGTTATTCTCCCAGGGGATCTTGCCCATCAGTTCCCTGAGGGAGTCAAAGTCTGCTTTTCTGAAGTCCAGGGTCCGTATTCTGCTGCTTTCCTTTCTTCCTTGTGTCAGGATCCTGAACTTGCACCTGGAACTCCCATTGTCTGTAATGGGGACTTTGTCCACAGAGGGCCTGCAGGATCATGCCCTCTTAGATGTCTCCACTAGTATTTGAAATTAGTTACTAAACAAATACTGCGGTAAAACAGTTTTACTACAGTTAATATTCAGCAATCATAACTTTCGTCTAAGAATCTCAAAGTGCTGTACAAACATTAAGTCTCATGGCACCCACACAAGGTCTGTATTGTTACCCAACCTGTGCACAGGCAGATATGGGAGGAATTTTCCAACATGTGCGATGACTGTAAAGGGTAAAGTGATGTTGATAACATCTGCTCAAAATAGCAGCAAATGCAGCTCAGAGCAGTAGCCACACTTTGATACAATGTGTCTGTGGTAACCAGGACATGGAGTGCTCCCTATCATGGGGGAACACCCTATAATCCAGTTATGAGTGTTTGAAATGCATGGCTGCCTCCTCTAGCCAATGAAGAGAGAAGAGCAAAATACCCTAGCAACTCCACTAGACACCTCACTATGTAGAACTAATGGTGAGAAGGACCTTAGAAAACCTTTGCACAGATATTAGCAGTGACAGGCTGTGCAATACCCGAGATATGATCTCAGGAGCAGAAACAATGTCACAGACACAATAGAGCAAGTTTTCAGTGTTAGGGAATGGGCTGCATGAATTTAACACAGAGAATCCTTTCATCCTACACACCTCTTCCCACAATTTACTCCCCTGTCACATAGACCTCACAATGGCTAGAGGTATTATGGCTCCACCCAACCAACTATGGGTGGACAGAGAATTCAGCAAAGGACACAAGAAGAACAGATTGGAAATATGAGATGTTACTGCAAGATTGGGTGGGTTTATGAAGTCATCTTGCAAATCTCCACAGTTTGAGACACCCTGGAACAAATGACATGGCATCACATAGAACTGCACAGATTATAGAACACTTCAGGAATCTTGGAAGCAAACTGAAGAAGAGGAAGTCAAAGTGATCTTTTCAGAGATCATTCTGGTCCCATGCATGAAAAAAAGGAGAAGGCAGAAAATATTGGAGGTGACCTATTGATGTGACTGGAGTGGAGCTGAAGTTTTTGGCTTTGTGGAACATTAGGCCACGTTCCAGGTGGCGAGGGGCCCAAAGAGGCTGGCCGTCATTTTACAAGTGTGTGTGTGTGTGGGGGGGGGTAATTACTCTGTTGGAGACCAGCTGGAACATCCAGGAGGACTTTTAAGGTAGCAATGAAAGAGGAAGATGCTAATAAGGCAAATGCAGTTCAAACTCAAACGTAGCATGTTGCAAAGAAATTGAATTGGTGTGGCAACTGAGAAGAAAATAATGTTTTCAACTACTTCTGTACCATTGCTAGAGTCTGAATAACAAGCAAGAGGAATTGGCAGTTCTCATTGATGAGAAGAATTGATTTGACTGGCATTAAGGAAACCTGGTGGGACAGTTTTGTATGATTGGAATGTTAAAATCACTGGTCATAACCTACTTAGAAAGGATAGAGTGAGGAAAAGGGGCAGGGTGGAGGTGGATGTCGTGGTACACTACACAAAGATGTCATTACCTGTTTTAGAGTTATTGATAACTTGGAACCACAGAATAATTAGATACCTTTTGTATTAGAAAATTAATGTACCCAACAGGAGGTAACCCTAATTTGGACCTTATTAAGATAGATAAAGATGAATTAATCCCTAGACCTGAAGTTGGTTGGTGTCCAGGGACCAGTGATCATGACCCAGTTACATTCAATGTGGGCAAACAGAAGATAGTTCCTACCAGTAACATATATATACTTGGTGCTTCAAAAGTGCTAATTTCCCAAAGCTGAGAAAAATTCTGAGTGAAATTGAGTAGGAGGAAAAATTTAGACAGAAAAATGTGAATGAAAACTGGGAGTTATTTAAGATGAATTCACTGGATGGCCAAAAAAGCCATGATTCCACAATCAAGAAAGAGGTCAGCTTTGGCTAAAAGCCCCTCCTGCTTTAGTGGAAAAGTGAAGGCAGCAATTAGAAATCAAAAAGCAATATTTAATAAATGGAGGGGGAGGAGAAATAGGTGGCAGTCACTATAAATTAGAAGTTATGAAGTATAGAAAGGTGATAAGGGAAGCTAAAGACAGGGAAAAAATTCATGTCTGCTAGGGCTAAGGACAACTAGAAGGCATTTTAAAGTATATTAGGAACAAAAGAAAGCCTAGCAACTGCATAGGCCCCTTGCTAGATGGAGATGGCAAAATTGTTAAAGATGCAGAAAAGGCAGAAGTGTTCAATGAATATTTCTGGTTCGTATTTGGAAAGAAGTAGGATGATGTGTTTAACAGGGTGATCTGCTCCTTTGGGACCAGCCAGTCCTATTCTGAGGCTTCAGTAATTTCCAGAACCAATTACTCAGTGTACAAGTGAAACAATGATTGAGCTAAATTCCTTACCTATACAAGCTCATGCTTGGCATAGGTAGGTGGACAAGGAAGAGGGAAGGCAAACGTTGGTCTAAGCCACCTTTATTCCACCACTGATCCTGGGGGCAGCAAGATCCAAACTAAGCCCAGGCCCCAAGTAAAGAGCCCAACCTAACACCTCCAGAAGAGTCCTTAGGAAGGGATATGGTAGAGGGAGGCGAGAGGAAATATAGTGCAAAGCTGCCATCCAAAGACCCCCTGCACTGGGGAAATCCTCAGCTCCCTTATTACAGAAGTTTTAAGTCCCCTGTGCACCTCTGGAATAGTACAAAGAGTACTCAAGGAAGGATCCAGTCTAATGTTTCTAAATGCTAGCCCTGCAAATTCAACCCACGCCCTGAAAGTCAAGCTCGGTTCTTACTTTCTGATACATCTCTGCCAATAGTACAGATTCTACAGACCAAATTCAGCACTCATGATTAAGGTTAAAATTTTGTCACAGTTATTTTTAGTAAAAGTCACGGACAGGTCACAGGCAGTAAACAAGAATTCATGGAAGCCCAATTCCCACAGCAAGGGGAAGGAGCCACAGCCCCTCAGTGTGGGCCTGAAGCCCAATCCACACTGCCAGGGGCTGACAGCCCAAAGTCCACCGCCTGCCCTGGGGTGGAGGGAGACTGACAGCTGGGGTGCTGCAGCGCAGGAGGGTTGAAAGCGTAAGTCCTGCCACCCGGGGCGGAGGGGGGGGGGGAGCTGATAGCCCAAGCCCCACCACCTGCGGCTCATCCAATGGCAGGGTGTTGACAGCCGAACCCCTGAAGTAGCAGCGGTTACAAAAAAATCACAGAATCTGTGACCTCTGTAGTGGACTTGTAGCCCACTCATGAATGCCTGTAAATCCCTAACAGCTTCAAATGGAATGTTATGTCAACCAGGTTTGGTGAGGATAGCCACACATTAAGTATGTCTATGTTGCATTCACTTCAGTGGCCTAGGTGCCCCATATATCAGAATGTGGAAAGAATATGCAATGTGAAGGATGGAGGGAATAGGGGAGGAGAGATGTCATTATGAAATGCCTGCATTTCAGCCTTGTTTGAACAGAAGCATCTGGAAAAGGCATGTGTTGAGGTAGAAATGTCCTTTTAGTTAAAACACTTTCCCCCCCCCCCTTCCAGACACTTCAAGCATATGGGATGAGCAGCTACCACACATCTCTGTCATGCATGCAATTATCCAAAGAGAGACAATGTCTGCACTGAAACTGAGAAACTACCCCTTCTGCTATAATACTCACATCTGCCATTTGGCACTCATGAGAAGAGTGAGATTTGTAGATCATACAAAATGTACATGAATGTTCTATTTTGCCACAGTTTTTAAAACTTTAATAATATTTTATGAAAAACTTGATTGAAAAAGCTAATTAGCCATATTTCCTTTATGATCATAATAATTAGAGAAGGGTTAAGGCAAGCAGTTTTGCATAAAATTTGGATTACATTAGGAGTACCAAATAACAGTCCCCCTTTAGATCCACAGAAAGACTTGTTATATTTTCAAAAAGAATATTTAATATTTTAAATACATCTTAGAATCAAATAAAAGCTTGTAAAGGAAATTTGTTTGGGAAACTGATGGTGCAAAAGAAAAGAGATATTGTATCTGCATTCATCAATCTCACAAACAAATTTTCTTTACAAGCTTTTATTTGATTCTAAGATGTATATAAAATATAAATATTGTTGATTTGGATTTTTATAGGTAATGAACAAGAAACTAAAGAAAATGGTTAGGTTATTTCTTTGTTAAAGATTTATTGTGAAGAGGGGAAGGGATAAACTAAATTATATGTAGTATTATGTGCTTTGCATAGTTAAACCCAGTAACTAAAGGGTTAATTATCTCAATAGATTCTACTACTAATTTACTTTTCCTTCTGCCTAAATATCTCAAAGCATTATATACATTAATAATGCACATGAGCTAAACTATCTATGTGAGATACTGTATTACTATTTGTTGAAAGAGCTTGGGAACAGAAAAAGTATTCATACAGTTATAAGCATTGTTATAGGTTGCACTTATGTTTAGTCTGCGCAGCATCCGTAAAAAAACAAAACAAAACAACCCAACCAAACTCAGCTGACTCCTTAAATGGTTAGATTGCTGTATTGATTTCTATCACTTTTTGTGCTACCTTCTAGTTTGTTAAAGAAATGCACACGTGCTTTGTAATTCTCCAGTACACAACACGTCTTTCCTCAACAAAGAGGATAGCTAACTGGCCTCATGTCAACCTCTTCATAACAGTCATCCAAAATAATCCTTCAAAAAGCTCACCTATCTAGGAAGAAGCAGAGAAAGTTGACCTAACTTGTTCACAATATGGTTTCAATTAATCTTGTATAGGGAATTCACAAGATATTATAAGGGTATGCACAGTAAAAATCCATAGCTGGATAAATAGATCTATATCCCCTTCAACACAGAAGCTCCTCAAGTAAATTACAACAGCTATAAATGCAAAAGTGTCAAAGTTGATTTTATGGGGCCGCTTCCTGAGTGTTTCAACTGAAGAACAAGAGTCAATGAAAACGTAATAATAATAAATCAAGTTTTGTAAGGAGTAAAGACTTCTCTGTACACCTTCTTTAAATCAATGTCATACTACAGATAAATACACAATACATAAAGACCACAAAATAGTCTATCTTATGTACTTTCTTCATGTAATAGCATGAACTATTGGTACAGGTTTGTTAAAATGTTCACCAGAGTACAGTAAAAGCATTAAAGAGGTATCTTAAATATCACATAGTAAGAATTTTTTTCTATTGTTACAGATGAAGCAGTAATAAAACTGAGAGATTAGAGAAAATTGTTTACGTTCTACATTTCAAAGCACTTTGTGTGGAATAATTTTCACAGTTTCTCCGATTTAATCAGTTTCTCCTTTTATATGCATCTTACACAACAGTGGAGAAAAAACAGAAAAAACATGATTGCACAGCAACAAAATGGCAAAGAAATGGAAGGACAGGTGCAGTAGTACCTGAAATCCAGCCAATTTTAAAATTGAGTTAGAAATCATTTTGAGTTGCTAGTGTCCCTTTAGGTATTATGAAAACTCCTTAGGAACAGTTACTGAATTGGTCTAAAAGCAAACATATTGCAAAATCAGTTTTCCCTCACAATGTTTGTTATAAGAAGATCTAAAGGACTTGAAATAAAATATTATAAGAATATAAACTGCTACAAAGATGATGGAGAGGAAGGATGGTTCAAGTAGTTAAGATGCTGACTGGGGCCACATGAGGCACAGGTCTCGATTCCCTGCTCCACCACAGACATCCTGTGACTTTGACAAGTCACTCAGGGCCAGATTTTTAACTCCTATTGCGAATTAGGTTTCTAGACACTTTGAAAATCCCACTAGGTACCTCTCTGCATCTTTAGATGTCTAAATGTCTGTAAAAATCTGCCCCGAATCTCTCTGGCCCAGACCCTCAATGGTATTTAGGTATCTAACTCCCATTGATTTCCAAAGGAATGAGGTGCACATCTGTAAAATGAGGATAAGCATGTTTCCCTCCTTTACAGGAGTGTTATGAGGATAAATAAATTATATTATGAGTTGGTAAAGTAATGAGGTGTGTGTGGGGGTACATAAGTACCTAAACCAGCAGTTTAACATTATTATAGAAGTTAGAATTGAAACCTCTCCCTCCACAAAAACAGAATTTAGCTTCACAATGGGTATCCAGATTCTTCCCAACTAAAGGTTGCAACAGGCCAGGAACCCAAGAACTAAATTTATTTTGCACAAAATTGAGCAGATTATAGCCACCCTCATCATTAATAATGCACGTTCAATTGCTATGACAAATCTTAAATGTACTTCCCCAGCTTGATTAGATCAAACTGGAGCACTGTACACTAGGATCTGTGATGGATGCATGACATCTTCTTAAAGAGGATGGTGGCCACAAGACGCATTATAAAACTCCAGGAGCTGGACAACAAACTACTTGTATGTGCAACTGCTGTAATTTAATGCACCAGAAGTAATATTTGGGGTGGTGGGATTGAGGTAAATAATAGAGGGACATCGTGTAGCTCACGTCTTTTATCTAAGCTACATAATTACTTATTCTTTTATCTAAGCTACATAATTACTAACCTGAAGAAATGCAAAAGAAAAAGTGACATCAGTTTCTCATAATTTTTATCTTTAAAGCAGTGAAGCCTATTTGTGCCATTTTTATTCCATCTGATTCATTTTGATAGTGATATATTTTCAAACTCTTTAGTAAATCCAGGGCTAACAGAAAGGAGCTCCATTTTGCCGTAAAAATTAGTGTATTTGACAAAAAGAAAAGGAGTACTTGTGGCACCTTAGAGACTAACAAATTTATTTGAGCATAAGCTTTCGTGAGCTACACCTCACTTCATTACATTTCCAAAGTCAGCATAATGCTCTTAACTAAGATCCTAATAGTGAAGCAATATTGCCATCTGCAGGTCACTTCTAACTATTAAAACATTTTTAAGAAAATTGTTTACTTTCTGAACAACTTACTGAATAAATACAACTACTGAAGTTGTCTGGCTACAAGTCACTCTGTTCTCTTTTTACTGAAACTTTATAATCAATAATGATGTATATGCTGTACACTTTGACACACACCAAATCATTTTATACCCTTCAAATTGATGTTTTCTGTCATATGGAATATTCAAATATTCACTTCCTTCTCTTTTGAGGAAACATTAAATGTACATTGAATATTTTGTTTTTAACTGTAAAATTCCTTACAAAAATAATTTACTGTTCACAAAAGATCCTGTAATTCTACCATACATACCGAAATGCTTAGAAAAAAAAAAGTGGCTCATGAAAATTTCATATTAGTGGGATGAACAACAATTCACTCACCCTGAAAACATTTTTAAGAATCTTGTTCTGAAAATATTCAAAATATTTCTAGGTCTGGTTTATGAATATTGCCACCTTAAAATCTCACTGTTGTCTTATCTGACTTTTTCCTTTTATGAGAGGAACGTGCTGTTATTAATGAGGGAACGTCAGAATGATTAATATGGTAACATTACAGCCTACTACTCTGAAATGTGACTGTAAAGTAGACCTTCTTGCTTAATGGATCTGTTCCTTGTATATATTCAGTCATATCTACTGATTTTAGTGACAATAATTAGTTCTTGCTATTTTGTAGTGATCTTACCACTGCAGAACCAACAGAATTATAGGAGAATGAGCTAGATTTTAAACAGGCCCTTGCATCAACAGAATTGCTAATGAAGTACCATTTTCTGTTGGTGATATATACGGCAAAAATAATCCTGAATGACTCCAGATACCGGGCTGAGTTTGGAGATCTGGCAGTCAGAAAGTTTTGACTTGTAAATTGAACAGATTTCATTGGGAAATCATTGGGACATAATAAATAATAAACCATTTTTACAAATTCACCTTTCTAAGCAGAAGCACTTTTTAACAGAATATAGGGTCACACTTTAAATAATGAATAAGACTTTAATACATGGTGAGTCACTGGATATAGATTGCTTGAGTCCAACAGGTCAATGCCTTGCTTATACCCATCTAATGCACACTGCTCATGTGGGTAACAACTAATAATCATTTATTAACTATTTATAAATGTACCTTTTATATGGTGTACTCTAAACAAACAGATGGAGGTTCTGACTTATTATGCAAAGAAAACAGTCAAATGATTATAACAAAGTGCTTGCAAAGTAAGCAAGCTGAAAATTCTGTGTGGTAAATTCTCTCAGGTCATTATCTCAAATGTTACAAGTAACCAGTGTAGTGATCTGAGACGGAAGGGTGATGGCAGAGTGGTCTCGGGTGGCACGGCAGGGTGAGGGCTAGGATCACCAGACAGCAAATGTGAAAAATCAGGACGGGGGTGGGGGGTAATAGGTGCCTATATAACAAGGGTGGCCAACCTGTGGCTCTGGAGCCACATGCAGCTCTTCAGAAGTTAATATGAGGCTCCTTGTATAGGCACCAACTGTGGAGCTGGAGTTACAGACACAACTTTCCAATGTACTGGGGGGTGCTCACTGCTCAACCCCTGGCTCTGCCACAGGTCCTGCCCCCACTCCAACCCTTCCTACCCCCACCCCTGAGCCTGCTGTGCCCTCACTCCTTCCCATCCCCCCCAGAGCCTCCTGCATGCCACGAAACAGCTGATCGGGAGGTGCGGGGAGGCCCTGTGGGCCTGCCGGTGGGTGGAGGTGGGGGGGAAGGTGGAGGGCGGAGCTGATGAGGGGCTGCTGATGTATTACTGTGGCTCTTTGGCAATGTACGTTGGTATATTCTGGCTCCTTCTCAGGCTCAGGTTGGCCATCCCTGCTATATAAGAAATAGACCCAAAAATCGGGACTGTTCCTATAAAATTAGGACATCTGGTCACCCTAGTGATGGCAGAGTGGTCTTGGGTGGCATGGCAGGGTGAGGGCTCAGCGGTGTCAGGTGGCACGGCAGGGTGAGGGCTCAGTGGTCTCGGGGGGCATGGCAGGGCAAGGGCAAGGCAGTCTCGGGAGGCAAGGCAGGGCGAGGGCAGGACGGTCTCAGGGGGCACGGCAGGGAGAGGGCAGGGCGGTGATGGGGCACGGCAGGGTGAGGGCAGGGCAGTGTCAGTGGACGTAGCAGGGCGGTCTCGGGGGGCACGGCAGGGCGAGGGCTTGGCGGTCTCGGGGGGCACGGCAGGGCGAGGGCAGGGCGGTCTCAGGGGGGCACGGCAGGGCAAGGGTAGGATGGTGTTGGGTGGCACGGCAGGGCGAGGGCGGTCTCAGGGGGCACGGCAGGGTGAGGGCAGGGCAAGAGCAGGGCGGTGTCTGGGGGCACGGCTGGGTGAGGGCGGGGCGGTGTCAGGGAGCACGGCAGGGTGAGGGCAGGGCGAGAGCACGGCAGTGTCGCAGGGCACGGCAGGGTGAGGGCAGGCAAGAGCAGGGCGGTGTCTCGGTGTCTGGGGGCACGGCTGGGTGAGGGCAGAGCGGTGTCAGGGAGCACGGCAGGGTGAGGGCAGGGCGAGAGCAGGGCAGTGTCGCAGGGCACGGCAGGGTGAGGGCAGGGCGAGAGCAGGGCAGTGTCTGGGGGCATGGCAGGGCGAGGGCGGTGGCAGGGAGCACGGCAGGGTGAGGGCAGGGCGGGAGCAGGGCAGCCTCAGGGGGCACAGCAGGGTGAGGGCAGGGCGGTATCTAGGGCCATGGCAGGGCGAGGGCGGGGCGGTGTCAGGGAGCACGGCAGGGCGAGGGCAGGGCATTGTCGGGGGGCACGGCAGGGTGACAGTGGAACTGGTAGTGGGTTTTTTTAGGTAACTTGAAAAGTGCATTTTACGCTAGGCCTTGGTTTCACTGTGGCCCGAGGACGCCAGGGACACTCACTGGTGATTGGTTTAGACGGGGGCCATGTTCCCTCCCTCTGCCCCAGAGAAATTCGGCCTCACCATGCCACCTGCTGGCAGGGTGTCACCACTCACTGCCCCTAGCCCTTGGGAGTCCACAGCCGGTGCCTTCACCCTGTTTTCCCCTGGCCTCTGGGGCTCAAGACCCTCCCCCCACCTAGCAGCTCCCCTTTAGCGCCTCACCCCAGCCCCCCACTGCCTGACCCAGGCCCCGCCCCCTCCAGCACAAGGTGGGGGGAGATAGCTCAGTGGTTTGCGCACTGGTCTGCTAAACCTAGGGGTGTGAGTTCAACCCTTGAGGGGGCCATTTAGGGATCTTGGGCAAAAACTGGGGCTCGGTCCTGCTTTGAGCAGGGGGCTGGACGAGGTGACCTCCTGAGGCCCCTTCCAACCCTGGTATTCTATGATTCTATGCCACGTGCCCCACCCTGTAGCCTCTCGCCCCGCCCCCTCGCTGTCAGGCGGGGACGCTCTCACTCCGCAGCCCCTGGTAGGCCCCTCCCTCTGTGAGGCCCCCGCCCGCGAGCCTGAGGTGGCTCTCTCAGTGCCTGACCCCGCAGTCCCATTCCTAGGGACGCCCCAGACCCGGCAGAAGCAGCTACGCGGTGGCGGTAGCGCCCTCTGCCGCCAGGTCTTTTGTCTCTCTTCGACGCTCGCTGTTCTGGTTCAGGCGCAAGGGCGAGCGGCGGGTCCTGTGTGGCGGTGGGCGGAGCAGGAAGCGGTCGCGGGGAGGGGGCACGTCGGGCGCTGCTGCGACTCACCGGAGAGGGGCCTGGCTCGCCAGGGGGAGGCCGCTGAGATGCCGCTGTTCGCCCCCAACCCTTTCGAGCAGGATGTGGGTGGGTGAGCGGGAGTCCGGCCGCTGCGGGGGGAGGGGCAGTGTCCGGGGGGGCGGCGGCGGCAGTCTGTCCCTGAGCGGCGGGCTGGGGTCCGGCCCTGGGGGGTGCGCTGGGGAAATGGGGCCGGGCCGGGCCGTTTTCTTGGTGGGGGTTGGGAATGGGGTGGGTGTGTCGGGGGGGGGGGGTGACTCTGAATCCGGGCGCTGCTGCACCGCTGAGAGCTGAGCGCTGTGGCGTAGTCCGGTGCCGCGGCCGGCGGTGTTCGAACCACAGCAGAGACCAGGAGCCATAGTCCCCAAGAACTGCCCCGAGCCGCCCCCTTTCGCCCCCCACGCACCGGGTACCGATAGGTTCCAGAGGAGATAGCAAACGTATTGCTTCCGTCGATTCGTGCGTGTCCGACCCTTGGCCTGCCGTCCTGTGGGTCCAGAGTTATTGGATCTTAGAAGTTTAACATCGTTAAACTAAGTTGCAGAATTTAAGAAAAAACATGATGTATTTTTCTGACTAAGCTCAGTGAATAACTGGAGTGTGTGTTAGTCTATAAGGCTTGTGATAATCATTGCTTGAAAATTTTTAGCTAATATGCTACCTTCTTTTTGACAACAAGACTCAAAATGGCATGTTATGTTCATGTACATCTGATTTATATATCCAAGCTGTAGGAAGATGTCTAATGTACAACCAACAGTTTAAGAAAAGGTTCCATGACAAGACTGTAATTGGGACACTTTTTTCTTCAGAAAACTTAATGCCATTGCAGACTTTTACAGATAAGATCTGTAGACTATATTGCAAACCACATGCAATGTTTTAGCATGCATATAGGAACAGTTACTGATTTTATATGGTTTTTTTCCTGTAGTGCTTTTACTCTAAGAATAAATGTATTTGACTTTGTGATCACTGGTAACTGTTATGACTATTGTAGCTCCTAGAGAGAGGTTAACCACAGGTGCTGGGCCCCAGTCAGACTTTCTGGGGAAATCACAGTGAGGTGCAGAGGGGCTACAAGCCTAAACCCCTAGTCTGGAGGGCGAACGATACTTATGCACCAGTTATGGCTGGGAACCTGAAACCTTAAGTGGGAGCCCTTGAGGACAATGAGGCGGGGGCTCAAAGGTGCAGTTAGCCCTGAAAGTGTGACACAGATCACTAGCAATCTGATATGAAAGCCACAGGAGCTGCTACATATGCAAGTTTGAATGGAGTTAAGTGGTGCATTTGTTTGGCATTTCCATCTCTAAAGAGCTGGGATGAAATCTGGACTCCACTGAAGTATATTGGGCAGATTTTGACCCTGGTTTTAGTATCGGCTAGTAAAATGTCTGGTGGAAATGAATTTGGTGGCATCAAATTAATCCTTAGCTGACTTCTGTCCATGTTACAAAATCATTAAATGCAGTCCTGTTTAGATGGAGCTATTGAGGGTAGATCTACGCAGGGATAAAAAGTCTGCAGCTGGCCTGTGTCAGCTGATTCTGGCTCAGAGGGCTCATGTTTCCCAGCTGAAAAATTGCTGTGCAGATGTTTGGGCTTGGGCTGAAGGCAGAGCTCTGGGACTCTACAAGGGGAGGAGGGTGTCCCAGAGTTCAGGCTGCAGCCTGATCCCAAATGTCTACACAGCCATTTTTAGTCCTGTGAGCCCGGGCCAGGCAGTATGATCCATCCCTCACTTTACTGAGCATTAAATTTTTACTGTAAACTAATTAGAGGTATATGTAATAGGAAAAAAAAAATGAAAAAGTTTACCAATTCAGTATAAAATCCCATTAACATTTAAATTTGTTTTATGTTGGCATTTTAAATAAAGTTCAGCATTCTTGTTTTTTGGTCAGTTGTGGAATACTCTACACTGTGATATTTTAATGAAAACTGCTGCATATGCTCTTATTCTACTATTTAAGCTAGTAGAGTGGAAGAAATGCTAACCAATTTTAAAGACTTGTTTTGTTAACTTCAAAGTGTGCATGCTAAAAGCATTCCCTTCATTCTCCTTTCCTACAAAACCTATTATGAGTTGTTGATTTTGACATATGATTGAGGTGAAGGTATAAACATGCCAAACCAGCTATGCATGAATTCAGTTCATTCTGTTGGAAAGGTCTGTTTGCCTGCACCAATGGGGACACTTTTAAATAGTTCTCTGTGGTGTATTTGCATGAGTCAAGGTTTGCAGGACTGGGGACCTCAACTTAACTTTTGTCTAGAATACTGGGGAAAAGTGAAGAGCTTGGAATTGCCAAATGGATTAATATTTAAATGTACCATTCTTTAAACACGATCCAGCTACTATGTACGTGTTCTGTTGTTAAACAAGGACATAAAAGTGGTGGCTTTACAAATAATAGGGCTGAATCCTGCAGTTCCTTTTCTTGCAAAACACTGGTTGATGGATGTGTGAATCTTGCCAGAATAAGGATTTGGCCCTTCAGGGCCCTTTTTAATAATAGATTAGGATGTCAAAAATACTAAAATACCTGCATGTGTATTTTACAACAGCATATTACTGCTTTTGTGTTTTATGGCTGTAACCCATATCTATGACTAACTTCCTTTTTAATCCGTTTTTTTTGGGGGGTGTCCTTTATACTTGTGAAATTTGGATTTTTTTGCTTTTGTTTCTTGGAATACTTTTGAAAAACATACTTACACAGAATTTTACTTTCCCATGAGTATTCCATTTTTCCTTCCATAGTTCTTAACTTTAGATATGTTTTTGTGAAAGCAGGTTCTCTTTCTTAAAGCAACAGGAGCAGATAAATAAACTCTTATCTATGGAAGGCTTAATCATTTAATATCAGAATTGGTGTGGAAATAATTGGTGTCAGAGGATTAAGGTGATGAATAACAAACTTCAGGAACATGTGAATGTTTTAAAGATCATGTTTTCATGTATACGTTGAAAGTAAAAGACATGCAGTTTGAAGAATTATTCTTAAATATACTATATGAAGTGTCAATTGCTCTTTAAGAATAAAGTATTCAAAGCTTTGGAGACGTGAGCTGAAAGTACTGTATGGTGAAATAGCTAGTGAAGTAGAAGGAAGTTCTGTTTTGATTAAACGGGTTTTTAAATCCATGATTAAGTATTCAGCAGGGGTGGCGCGTGTGTATAACGTAAAGTAACAACGATCAGTAAAAGCGGCAAAGAGTCCTGGTGGCGCCTGATAGACTAACAGACGTATTGGAGCATAAGCTTTCGTGGATGAATACCCACTTCGTCGGATGCATGTAGTGGAAATTTCCAGAGGCAGGTATAAATATGCAAGCAAGAATCAGGCTAGGGATAACGAGGTTAGTTCAAGCAGGGAGGATGAGGCCCTCTTCTAGCAGTTGAGCTGTGAACACCAAGGGAAACGATCAGTAAATCCCACTTCAACATTGGATAAATTTGTCATCATTCATTTTCTTGAAAAAGTACAACTAACCCTAATTAATTAAATCTGACAAAAAATAGATTGCCAGTGAGCACCAGGAAAAAAATAGAGCTCACCTGATAAAATGTATTTGAGAGCTTTTTAAAACGTATATCAAAATAAAATTACATCTCATGAAGTGAGAAAAATTGTAAATTTTCTCACAAGAATTTGTTTTGATGTCACAAAAATTTGCTTGTTAGTTCTCAGCTGTTCTTCAAGTTTTTAATAAAAAAAAATGCAATGTGATATGTAGAAGACTTCTCCTCCTCCAGTTGTATTTCATTCTCTTGAGAAACAGCAGCAAAATAAAGTTATAAAATTAGCCATTAGCAAAACTTTAAACTGTCTGATTGTTCTTTCTGAAAATATATTAATCGTACAATGGTAATATTTATTTACCATTTGTGAAAAAGACTCAGCAGTTAGGTCAAAGCTAATACATTGAAGAGCCTCTTCTTTAAATGTTATCAGTGCTGCACTAACTTTAAGTAAACAAAATAGTTGTAGGATATATGCTTCTAGTTACTCTTCCTAAGTGTTTGTATTTCATGATCCAAAAGAGTCAGGGACCAGTCTGGAATATAGACTGTTTTATTAGTCCTAAATTTAAAATAAAAAAAGTTTGAAATCTTTCACTTATTTAGATATATGAAATACAAAAAAATGCCATCATTTAAAATTTCATTGTATTGGGGAGCAAATTCACTCTCTGGCATTCATTGTCTTGTACAAACAATTTCTCATTGTATACAAGAACTCTATCTAATTTTATGTACTAGATAAATGCACAAGTGCTTAATCTCTGGAGACCTAGAATATAGCCCTTCGATCACAGTGAAGATGAATTTGTTGGTATTAGGCTCTAATCTGCATTACAAAACCACTGCATAATTTGTCATGACTGGTAGTCTCAGCTCAAGGGAAGTCAGGACTGGAATAATAAATGTCCTGAAAGTCTGAAATGTGGTTCTTTGGCAGTGCCATAGGCCTAGCCCCATTGCATTAAATTTAGCTCTCAGTGAATGTTGTTTAGTTCTTTACTTTCATGAGTATTCAGTGCTCTCAAATCATAGTGCCAAAATAGCCAAGGAATGAATGTAAAAATTCACAGGCTCAGTTATGTAAATTTTTGAATACTCATTGATTTCCTTCAGAGTTCAAGCAATTGCAGTTTCCAGTTTTATGTAAAGACCTCTCCAGGTGTTTTCTTAGGAGTTGGATATTTCTTAGACTCCAGCCCAGCTTTCCCAGAATAGCAAGTCGAGGTTGTAGTGGCGGTACTGTGGCCAACACCTCAGATTCATATGCCTCCTCCTAGGTTCATCTGTGTGTCAATATAAGAAGATTTCCAGGGTCACTGTTTGTGGTTGCTGCTGCCCTGGCTGCTGTCTGGAGTCCACTCCCTAATTTTTAATCATTCTAACCCAGAAAGTGGTTGCAACTGTCTCTCAAACTATTGAGCAGTGAAGCTTGCTATCAGAGAAATAACATAATTACAGGCATCAATTAATGCTGTAATGGTATTGCAGTCAGCAACCCATGCGGTTTCAGAATAGTTGCCATTACAGAGCACCAATACAGTACAGTATTAGAGACTTCAAGGGATTTGGTGGTTTATCTTATTACAACCTGGTACCACAAAGGTTATGATACTGCCAGGCCCGCTTGTGAAGCATATTTGATGGAACCCAAAGCATGAATCTGATTGCTTTAGCTTTTCTATATTGAATGGAATTAGAATGCTTGTTTTTAAACTGTAACCGTGTAAAAATAAATCTTAACCCTACACAAAAACTCTTTAACTTGTTACTTGAAAATTATTTGTGTCATTGCTGAATATATTGTTTGTGTGATTAAAATGACATGGTTCGACTTGTGAGTACATTACTAAATGACATTAGGCCTCAGAGGGAGGTGGAGAGGGTGAAACACAATAAAAGGTAGATGTGCAGAAACACTTTGGATGGATCATGGGTTTTGTACAAAGAGCAGTTTGTGTTTATCGCTATGTCTTTTCCTCTTACCAATTCCTGACATTGGTGAACTGTCACTGAAAGTCTCATGGAAGTATGTGTTTTAAGAAGGCATTTGAATAAGGGAGAGGCTAGTTTATGAAAACAGTTTAAAAAAAAATGAAAAGGTGATTCTTAACGACCTTTGTTACACATTTCATTAATGTACAAACTTAACAACCTTGGGGAAAATCTAAATATGAAGGACTGACTTCAACATGCAATAGCTAAACAAATTATGTAGTATAGTATATAGTTCAATGTTTAATGCTGTAAATTATTAAATACTATTTTTCACCTTTTGATTCCAATGCATGCTAATCATACTTATTCGTCTTGCTTCATAATATAAAGTGTCTTGTGTGTATCACAGGGGTTCTCAAACTAGGGGCCAGGACCCCTCGGGATTGCAAGGTTATTACATGGGGGGTCACGAGCGGTCAGCCTCCACCCCAAATCCTGCTTTGCCTCCAGCATTTTACAATGGTGTTAAATTAAATACACTTTTTAATATATTTATTGGGAGGGGGTCGCATTCAGAGGCTTGCTGTGTGAAAGGGGTCACCATTACAATAGTCTGAGAACTACTGGTATATCATAAAATACTACCTATAAATGCAAACAGGGATTTAAAATTGTTTTAGAAATTAATAAATGTTAGCATTGGTTTAGAAAAGACATTACTCTTTTAATTATTTATATATAAAATAGTTGTTCTGTCATATTCTGAAAGCAGCTAGTTCACCAAATTATAAAGCTAAATTCCATCTTTTTCTTCATAGAAAAAGCCACAAATGAATACAATACCAGTGAGGACTGGGGTCTTATTATGGATATATGTGACAAAGTTGGAAGTACTCCTAATGGGTAAGATGTGTTTCAGCTTCACAATGTCTTACTCCACACTCACTTAAAAAAACCCCAACACACTGTACACCACCGTTAGAGGAGTGGAGCTTCCTAAAATGTGTATCTGAGTCAGCTATGCAGAAAGTAATATGATCAATAAACACTTTCGTAAACAGTACTAACAGTGACCATGGTTGGCTTTAAAGTGCTCCGAGAAGAAGTTTTGAACCTGATTGAAGTTTCTTCCAACAAGATTTCCAGCGGAGTAATTGGTGTACGTTTGACTCATTCCAATTTTTATGCAGTATTGCACAGTAAACCGAGTTACTCGTGATAAATAATGTAGCATGAAATTTCTGAAGCATCCAGGCCAGGAGGAGAAAGTAAAGCTAAATTCATTGCAGAAACTTGTCTAACTTGAAAAGTTACCTCTGATGAAAAGTTAGTGTATATGTGTTACAGGGAAGTGTAAGATGGATGGAGGTCAACATGGAAAAGTGGGGTCAATATCAAAATGGAGTTTAATACTTTTAAACACAAGCAGTAATTCAACCGTCCTATAATAGTCAAATGTGACTGCTGATCTTTGCCTCTAGATTGGCTGACTTTTATCAGTCAAAGGTAACTCGTTTTATAATGTAGTTATCTTTGCATTTGTCTAATTATCAACATAGAAATCTCATCTGTCTGAAGTCTTTTTTTTACCTACTGTTAAAAATAATGCTTAAATTTAAGATTACTGAACTAAAAAATGACAAGAAAACACATTATTTTTCTCTGTATATGTGACACCACATACCGGTCAGAGTCTCTTGTTTGTGTGGGCTGTTAAATAATGAAATTTTAGTTATAAACAAAAATTAAGAGGGTTGGACTAGATGTAACCGCTGAAAGCAAGTAAACTATCTTATGGGGCGGAGGGGTGATTTTTCTGTTACCTCCCCTAGGATATAGGGGTGCAACCTCTAACTTGATAAAGGCTCTTCTGTCTTAATGATCTCCCACAACCAGACAAATGTTTTGGGCTTCTTAGCCTTTGAGAAAAACAAGTCAACTTTTTTTCCTTAACACTTCTAATATCCATCCTTGTACATTCCAAATGATTTTTGTACAGCTGTTGGGGTAGAATGATTTAAATCTCTTTTGTTAAAAAAACACCACTGTTTTTAATCAGGTTGAAGCTGTTTAAAAACTGACTTTAGCTTGTTGTAGATTTTAATCTACAATTACAATAGCACTAATTCTAAAGTGTGTATGATATGGGTTTTTTAATGCCACTACGGATGACATATCTTATTTGAAGTTTACAAAACTGCTATAGGCAAAAACAAAATACTGAAAATCAAGGCCCTGATACAGGAAACACTTAAACAGGTATGCAATTTATTGAATTACTCTTAAAAGTAACTTCAACAGATGACCTAGGCTTAAAGTCAAGCATGTGCCCAAGTGTGTGCAACTTTGGGGCTATAATTGTATTTTAACTCTTCTCACTCAGTGGTATAAAATCTTTGTCATTTTTAAAACAAAACTGCTTCAGTGTTGGTAATGAAAAGTTGTTTAGACTTTCAGTACACTAACAAAGTTATTGTGGTCTCTATCTACCACAGGTCCAGTTTTTCAAAAATAGATTAAAGTGAGACTTCTCACCCCACTGATTTCAAACTGCAAACCTGATTGAGAAATATAGCCTGATAGGTTCAAAAAGTTGAAATGTTTCTGTTGAAATTCCGTATATCAAAGGTGGTGTTTGTTTACAAATGTAGTATGGGCTCCTTTCTTATAAATTTTATATTTGTGGTGTTTTCATTGTACGAACATTAATGAAGTTCTGGACTTACTTTTTCAGCATAGATGAGCATTTTAACTGTGAAACTTCTCCGTTGAAAAAAAAATCCATAAAACATGAAATCTTTCCAACACTTAAGAAATTTAAAAAAAAAAGTACAAAACAGCTGCTTCAGCAGGTTGACTCTAAAATAGGTACAAAGAGCAAATAAGATTTAAATTTTAAAAAATCATTGTTTTTATCCACCTAGATCTGTGATTTTTTTTTTCCCCCAATATCTAGACAAAACACACTTTTTAAAACATGGCAATTGCTTCTTCGTATAGAGGGTCTTCTTCCTTGTTGTCTATTTCAGGTCCATCTTCTTCAGGTGGTTCTCTCTCCAGCCATGGGTGGTAATTCCCAAGCTGGTACTGTTATGGAAAACTGGAGTTTTGGGTTGGCTAAATTGCTGGCATTTAAAACTTGTATCATACATTTCATTGGCTGACTTAACTTCCCTGGACGCTAACAACATGGTGACATTTTAATTTGTAATTCACAGTGACTGAACTATACTATACTATCACTGATATTGTCTTAATTCTCTTCTAGAGCAAAAGATTGCCTTAAAGCCATAATGAAAAGAGTAAGTCATAAGGTCCCACATGTTGCTTTGCAAGCACTAACGGTAAGTAGACTATACATTATTTTGTGGAACTTTACATCTGTATCTTTATGTACTCAAGCAACCATTACAGCCAAACTCTGTCCATGAATACACATATTTAATTCTAGATGGAGTTGGTGGGAGTTGGCATGCTTATCTAAAGATGGAATTTAGTCCATATTACTCACTTTTTTTTTTTTAAAAACAAACACTCGTGTTTTGAACAAATCACTACCATTGCTGTCTTCAACGTTTTTTGCAATTTTATTTCTGTTGTCAGCTGCTAGGAGCCTGTGTGTCAAACTGTGGAAAGATTTTTCACTTAGAAATATGTTCCCGTGATTTTGCAAGTGAAGTACGTGGTATAATAAATAAGGTAATGTATTATAACTTACTAAATATACTTAATATAATAAGAATGGATGTAATTCTTGACACGGCTTTGCTCTCTCAGTATATTTGTGATAAAGCTTAGTTTATATGCTATAAATAACATTTTCCAATTCTGATGCGTTTGAAAATACAACTGATGTCTTACTCACCACTGAAATCTGTGAATGCTTGAATTTGTGGGGGGGAAACGCTAAGGAAGTGACTCTTGCAGATATCAAAGGTTGTGACTTAAATAATTTGCAGCTAGTTACTATGGGAATCTTAAGAAAAAATTATGGAATGTTGCTAAACTTGGTTCACTTGGTAATGTTGAGGTCTCCCCTACTTGAAGAAACTATCTTTTGCTTGAGTGGGAATAAATTCATAGGGAAAAATACTAACCTAAAAATGTTTAAGCTTACTTTGAGAAGTAGAAAGCTGTCATTAGATTTTCTCAGTCTCAAATGGCACATACAATGCTAACAAAAAAGAAACAGGAAAGGGAGATGTAAGCCTATATGGCAAAGTTCAAGAGACTATTCAAGTCAAACAGATTTCCATATTTTGAAGGATTTCTAACTCCAGTGAAGCCATTCAGCAGAAGCTCAAATTATAGCAGGCAGTAGGTAAGAGAGAAACTGTAAGGACTAAAAATGGATTTGAAAGAGCAAATAGCTAAATATTTTAAAACAAGAAATCAGGGTGGATTTGATTTAAATCAAATTGATTTAATCATAATTTAAATCACTAGTCAGAAAGATTCGATTCAATCATGGATTTCTACATAAAAATGCATTCTTGTGGTGGTTATAACCTAAATACATATTCTTCACAATTCAAAGATAAATGTAGGTTTCATTTTTAGAAGGTACACACTATACATTTTTAAAGTGATTTATTTTGAAAACTTTTCAGATTAGCTTTACAGCTATATCAGAAAATGATGATTGTTTGGGTTATTTCATTTACCAAAGATAATTGAAGCAGATAGTTCACCTCCCAATGACTTCATAAATGTCTTCAGTTCAACAGGTTAATCATTAATATTTGGAGGATTTTCTTGCCATGCTGTATTAGGAGGAGAACATCACCAGACAGACATTTAAATTGTTTTATTTAACTAAAACAACAACGTTATGTATTCTGGATTTTTTTCTTCAATAGCAAACACATAATATTTTAACAAAACAAGCATATGAATTTTTGAATTTAGTTAAACATTCAAGTTTTTAAAAAATCAGGTTTGTTTTTAACTAAAATAGTTAAATGAAATATTTTTTTTTAAAAAAACCCAAAATTAAATTGACTATGTCAGCCATGTCAACACGAGAAACTTAATATTGGCTTCTGCAGCTAACCTTCATTTTCCTGTTTGTTCATAATCTGGAAAAGAAAAACAAGTTTTCCTGTTTTATCAGGTCCCAAACGATTTCTCAATTTGGAATGAATTAGTCCAAAGGAAGAAAATATTCTTTCTACACCGGAGAAGAAGCTACTGCTGTTAAAAGTGAGATTATCACTTCAACAGTCTCTGAATCCAAGTGCTTAAGTGACTTCCACCAGTTCACTGGTGTGGCTTTCTTTAAAACATCATTCGCAAACATATTTCTTGAATGGTTCACCCTTAGCTCTGAAGTTTATTATAGTTTGCATTATAGAGGGATGATTGTTGGATGTCCATGGCATAGCCAACTCCTCTTCTTCAGCAGTTAAGGTTTGACCCTGGTACCGAGTATTGAGAATATATGCAAGAGAATGAGCTGGAGATAGTACTTGTCCCATTCGTTTTTTTTTTTTTTTAATGCTTGTAATTTAACTCTGTCATTGCATATTTCTCTCTTTAAGATCTCACTCAGCTCCTCCCAAATTTCAACAGCGTCAGCAATAAAACACCTGTTTCCGTGCATTTTGTTCAAGGCTACAGAAATAGGCTTCAGGATACTCAGCATGCGTTCAGCTTTTCTCTTAAGCCCAATGTTGAGAACTTTGGCTGTGACAGTGCCATCTATTTTTTCATGATTTTGTTCACAAATTGTCATCAGATTAGGCCATTTCTTGATATAGTGCTCAAAACAGTCCACTACTGAGTTCCATCGCACGTCTTGTGGGAGAGTTAGCTTGGTTCCTCCCACTTTTTTCAGAGCGGCTGCTGCAAAGTGGTTGTTACAGAAGTATTTTGCAGTTTCAACAATATTATTTCTGGAACACTGAAGTCTTTGGATAGGAGTTGCATCAAATGATCACTGCAACCGTATGTTATTAGCTTGGGACTCTCTTGTAAATAATTTCTTCTCATCTTGGATACAGTTGTAGCATTGTCTGTGCCCAAGCCGTGTACTAGGCATTTGAATTTTCTTTCACAGTTTGTTATAACTTTTACTGCTACTTCTTGCAAGTATTCTGCTGTGTGTGTATTTCCTGATGTATCAATTGTTTCTGTAAAGAAGACATTTCCATCTTCTGTTGTCACACAGGCACGTACAACAGGATCATTGTGGACATTGCTCCACCCATCAAGACTCAGGTTAACAATTTCACCCTCTAGACCTTTTTGCACACTGCTCAATTTCTCTTTCATACACTTTATCCAGCAATTTGCCTGGAACGTCTGCTCTGTTGGGTGGACTGTATCCTTGTCTTAATGACTGAACCATGTTAATGATGTATGGGTTCTCAATCATACGGAAAGGAGAGTTTGTTGCATAAACAAACCAGGCAGTTTTTTCATCAATTACCTCTTTTTGTAATCTGCTGGTTCTTACCACAAACTTATCTATGGTTGTTTCTGGATGATGGAGATTTTTTTTCTTTTTGCTACAGGTGATATACTGTGGCTGTGTGACAAACATGATGTGACTGAAACACTGTCCTTGGCAGATAACTCTGAAACTATAGAAAATGATGGTGATCTTGAAGGTGGATAGTCTTCATAATCCTGTATGTTGAGGATGGATTCTCCTGAACAAAATAAGTCAATGCAGTTATTTAATTATTATTACCAAACTGCTCATTTAGTATTACTCATTGCATTCACTGACTCTCAGTACTGCTTTAAAGGTGAAATTGTAAAAAGGAAGATCTGCCTATTTCAGCTATTTATTTTTTATCACAACTGCATCTAAAATGATAGTACAATAGAGTAACAACTATATATTTTTGCTCAAACATGAGAATTCAAGAATAGTCCAGAAGGAAGACCGGCAGTCTTTAAGGAAGAAGTATTAAATAAAAACGTTTACCAACCTGAAGATCCTGCATGTTCAGACATGTTCCTTTCATCATCTTCAAGGCAGCTTCCTCCTGAGAAGGAACACTTCTCATGATGATGTTTCATTCGGGCAACCAGGCCTTGCATTTCTTTGTTGCACTGTTTGCATTTTGCACGCATATCTGTCTTACCCAGAGGTAGAGGAACTTCATTAAAATATTCCCAAACTGGGTCTCTTTTACAGGCTGCTGCCATTATAGGGTTTTCCCTTCTAGTGAGAGAATGGTATGGTAGATCTCAAATCAATGAAGGCTACTCTCAGAAAGACCTCAAGACTTCTGGAATATGCTACTCAAACAGTTTCACTTTTGTTTCTACTGCCTGTCCCTCCCTTCTCACATTTATCTCCAGACCTCTTATACTTGTCCAGATCTATTCTGCTCCCAACAATCTTCTATTCATTGAGCTTTTTGAAACTTTGCACTTTTTAGAGAGAGGGAAGGGGTTGACTCTGTGTACACAAATTTGCAGAGGGACAATAGGGTTGAGGTGTGTTGTTCTCACCTCTATATATTATTTAAAAACATTTTTGCTGTTAACAAGAATGTTATCTCTGGAGACACAAATCCACAGTTTGAGAACTGCAAAACTAAGCGTCTCTGATGGTATCTTCTAGACTGAGCACTGAGTCCCATTGGGTAGATAGAAAAATTAACCTAAATGATCTATACAGAAGCCCCTGGAACCCTATAAGATCCATGAACTATTGGAACACATTTACAAAACTTTTCTTAAACATTACATGATTATATTGTGTCATACTATAGATTTAGAATTTCTAATCCCTATTCCATGATGGTATCTTTTGAGCTATAATGTATCTTACTTAAAACTATCTTTAGATTGGATTTTTTTGATAAAATGCTTTTTGAGGAAAAAACCTATTTAAATTTTAAAAAAATCCCCCTTTCTTTTTTTTTAAATAAATAAAAAAAAAATCCTATTTTTATCCACCCTGCAAGAAATTCTAATATGTCAGAATCAAGAAGTCTGGTAAAATAATTGGTGGATCACCAGGCGTTAAAAGGAGTAATTACGAAAGCTAAGGATTTTGCTGAGGAGCTAAATGACTCAGTCTTCACCAAATGGGCTGTTGGAAAGTTTCCTAACCCCAGATCTGCTCAGTATTTTTTTTTAAATGTGAGGGACTATCAGAAATTGAGGCGTTAGAAGAGATACTGGAACAAATTGATAATTTAAAAAGCAGTAAGTAATAGGGCCCAGATTGTACCTCCATGAGTTCTGAAGAAGCCCAAGAATGAAATGACTGAGCTGCTAACAACAGTATGCAATCTTATTAAAAAAGAGCAGCGGAAACAGAGGATTGGAGGATAGCAAATGTTTAACCCCTATTTAAAAAAGGCTCTGTGGGTGACCTGAGATATTAAATACTAGAGTGCCATATATCTGTACCTGGTAAACTGGTTGACATGACAATTAAAAATAGAATAATAAAACACCTGGAGGATTATAATATCATAGGACCTAATCAGCATGGTTCCTGCAAAGGGAAATTGTCTCTCATTAATTTGGTAGAATTCTTTCATAGTTCATAATTATGGGGCGAGGGGTTGAGAGAACATCATTGAAAATGACTAGGGACATGGGAAAACTCTATTGTGAAAAGAGATTGGGATTGTTCTTTTTAGAAGGGAGACACATAAGGACATAAGTATATAAAATAATGAATGGCATAGAGAAGGGAGGTTGGGATATTCTGTTCATCCTGTCTCATAACATGAGAACAAAGGGACAGTCAATAAAATTACTTTTTACACAGCATGATTAGACTGAAATTATGCCACAGGTTATTGCAGTGAGGCCAAAAATTTAGCAAGACCAAAAAGGAGTTTGGAAATTTATATGGGTAACAAGAATATCCAGAATTTTTAGTGCTAACAATTTGTTGAAGGGGATGTTAAACTTTATGCTTCAGAATTTAAGCCGACCTCAGTTGGGGATTAGGGGAACAGGAGGGCAGATTATCTCACATCTGCTCTCCCCCCACCCCGTCCCCCCCAGTTAATCTGACACATGTTGTACTGGACACTGCTGGAGACAGAATACTGGATTAGATGGATCCAGTTTGGCAATTCCTGTGTTTGCTGCCCTTAATCAGGAAGAGGTATTAGTTATGAGGCATAAAAGAGAAAAGTTTTATGGTGAATTATGCAATGGGAGGTCTTCAGCCCATCACTACCAACTCTTTGACCTTTTTCTTTTATTTTTGGATTTCATTTTCATTTCTTGCTCCCCAGGATGCTTTGGGGAAAGAGAGAGAGTAACTTCAAACCACCATCAGATTCCATCATCACCCATCATCTGGATGTTTAGTGCAGACTGGTCTTCCATATCATATTAGAATGACCTCTGCTGTTTCTTCCTTCTGACAAAATTTCTGATGGTTTACCCTTTAGGAAGGAACAAAAGGAGGAATAAGTATCGAAGTCTGCACTCTCCTCTTCCCCAACCCATCCACTTGTTGCCGAGATAATCTGTCCTTCATATTCTGTTAAGACAGCACTTGTAGTTGAGAAATGTTCCCTCTAATCCTATTGAAGAACTGGGTCTACCTAGGGATGTTGTTCACCATGTGATTGGGAAAGTCCCCATTCTCTTCCACTGTCTTTTCATCCCTTTGGAAGAAAAGGTCGTAAGAATGAAAAAGAGCATCAGAAGACTTGCACCTTTTCCTGGCAAATGGTAGTCTTCTTCCCTAAGAAAACTATCCTAGGGCTGCTTTTCACTGGAAATATGCTCATGCTGGTTATTGAATATCTTAAAGAGGTTTCTTTGGAGTAACAAGTGACTTCATTACAGCAGATAAACTCAGTCTTAATCCTCAAACATTTATGTTTTAATCTTGTGGTAAGATTGTTATTAAGCTATATTTATAATGTATTCTGGAGCATTCTCTTTAGTAGTGTTGTAGGGGAGAGAGATACTATCTGATGATGACTTGCTTTTTGCACGTGGCTTGGAAACTCAGGTCCAGGTCCTTGGCTGGTGTAAATTGGCATAGCTTCATTATGGGTAATGGAACTATGCTGATTTACAGCATCTGAGGATCTTGGCTGTCTTGTGAGAGAGGCTGAAGGGCTTTAGAACTGGTCCCCTTATTATGTGAAGATTCTTTAAGAATAGAACCATTGGAACACTGTTAGATAAAGTGAATAATTTTTCCAAGATTAAAGCAAATTCCTTTAACTAATCTGAGGTTTTTGGCATGTTAGACATACCCTCAATTACACCCGCGGCTGGCCTGTGCCAGCTGACTCGGGCTGAGGGTGTGTTTAAGTGCGGTGTAGATATTTGGGCTTAGGCTGCCTGAGCTCTGGGACCCTCTCACTTCACAGGGTCTTAGAGCCCGAATGTCTGCACCACAATTAAACAGCCCGTTAGGGTGTGTGTGCACAGCAATATAAGCCTAGGGCAGTGGAACTGGAGTCAGTGGACCTGTGTTGGGAACCCTGGGCTTGAGCCTCTACACTGCATTTCTAACCCTAGGTCAAAGATTTTCTGACCTGTGCTTGAACCTAGGGTTCTGGTGTCCACGCTGCAGTGCACAGACCTGAGTCAAAGTAACCCTATCCCAGAGTGTCTAGCGCCCCTCCCTCTCCCCTGGTGCTGACACTCTAGACCTACAGATGTGTTGCACTGTGGGAAAACTACTGCACACACTGTTCCCTGACTGTAATTGTGCTGCCTGTGGGACTCAGATGCCCAAAAGGAGAACATGAGTACATTAGCTCTTTTGGTGGGTGTCTCAGTAGAGTCACTGCAGTTTGAGAAGGCTTTATACTGAACTACCATCTAATCTGAGAATTGGGCTTTCCACCTCTAGGCTGAGTCACGCTGGCAGGAAAATGCCCATGTGCACCTGTTCTGAGGATAATTAGGACATCCGTCTCCAGGGCTGTCACACTATTAAAATGAAACTTTGCAATTCTTTTAAAAAGGGGACATTCAATGAAGGTGTTTTTATATGTTTGGGGTTTTTTGTCATAAAACGTAGGTTTTGGAGGAAAAACATACATGTGTGTCGTCGTTGTCGCGCCCCCCCCCCCCCCCCGGGCCTGGCTGTGGAGCAGTGAAGTTTATCCCCAGGGCTTTTGTGCAGTGTGCTCCAGCAACCCCCAGGGATCCCTGTTCCCGTTTCACCCTGGGAGGCAGGGATAAGGGATCCACATGAGGTTGTGGGAAAATTTTGGGGCTGGCTCCCACTCACTGTCCTCATAGTGTACTCTGCCTTGGCATGTAAGATATAATGCACTATTTAAGACATGCCGGCAACATATACAATCATAACTTTATGTGAGTGTTTGTTGTTGAATCTCCTTTTACGTTACAGGGTTTTGAATTATTGGCATACAGGGATTTCTGCTCTTTTTATGTCTGTAAACGTCCCTCTCTACACAGTTATTATTTAACTTTGTCTTTATAGGCTCATCCTAAAGTATGTGAAAAGCTAAAAGCTTTAATGATGGAGTGGTCAGAAGAATTTCAAAAGGACCCTCAATTTAGCTTAATATCTGCAACTATTAAATCTCTTAAAGAAGAGGGAGTAACTTTTCCTCCAGCTGGATCTCAGGTAATGACAGATATAATTCTGATCTGACACATGCCAAAAGACTTTTTTCATATTATATTTCTAATGATGTGCTTGTGTTATGAATATGGGGGTAAGAGACCGATAATCTATTGAAGTGACATCTTTCTGTTGCTGTTTAAAAGAGCAGGTTATAAAACCAGAGGTGGCTTCATGTCCCCGTTTAGGAGTGACCTTCTCCCTTCCAGAACCAGGCACACATCTGTTCATTTTCCTCTTTTACTTCTTTCCCGCCTTCAGAATGTATGAGCGGATGACTAAGTTGTGCTGCATGCTGCCACTGTGGAGACTGGAGCGGCATCTGATGCCTGACCATCCCAGACTAAGTCAAAACTTTTCTGAGCTGTGCAGTAGCTTGAATTTAAATGCCTTGCATGTTGTGAGTCCTCCCTACTTTGCACTTTCTAGGTGTTTCTGTAGCACTAATGGTGACTATTTGAACACCTCACACACTAACTTATTTATCCTCATGATGCCCCATGAGATGAATATTGTTGTCCCTGTTGTCCAGATGGGGAGCTGAGGTACAGAGAGATCAAGTGATCTTCCAGATGCGTTTAATCTGTTGCAGAGCTGGAAACAGATCTCTTAAGTCCCTGTCCTATTTCTTAACCACACAACCATCCATCCATTTCAGGAATTGCCCTTCCTCTGGGTGATGGGGGCTACCCCTCTATCCTGGTATGGCTAGTTCTCTGTATAGTAGGTGTATGGTACATTCCAGAATTTGGCTAGAATAATCACAGACAAACAAAGAAGACAGAAAGTATTGTGTGCTGCATAAAATAGTTCCATGAACTTTGAATCTTGCCCTACTTAACATTGAGAGAGGTGCTTTTTGTCTGCTAGCCAACTGGGACTTGTCAAAACAAAAGTAAGAGACTGGACTTGGAGGTAAACGCATATGTTGTAAATGACAGATATGGCAAAGATTTGAATTCATGGATGGAGAGTTCTTCGACCAGGCTTGCACTGCTGAACTACTGACAACGAGTTACACTTCATTGTCTCTCTTGTGGATAAAATTTTATGTTTGTGTCTTGACAGGCTGAATGTTTTCAGCTACATTACCTCATGCGTTGCCCTACAGACAAGTGAGATTGAAGGATTTATTGCTCATTAACATTTGTTCTTGCAAAAAATGTTTGTTTAGGACTCATGAGAAACCGTATCATTGCTGGGGCCTTACACTGAGTCTACTGTTGCTGGGCCTCAAGGCCCCTTCTCTGCTAGGGTTTATGAAAGCTTCAAGGAGAATCCTACCCTGTTGTATATGCTCCTTGCTTTTTTCCTGTTAATCTCTTTAAGGTAGCAGACTACCAGTTTTACTTCCTTTCACCCTACACCCAATACTCGTAGGGGTGGAGGGTGGCTCTTCATCATCACAGCAAAAAGGTCTTTCTCCTTTCTGTAAACCCTAACCTAGGTGCTGTTTAGTGTGACTTCCTCTGCTGTTGCTGTGCTTAGATGGAATTGCATTGCAACAGTGGGGAGTATGAGAGGCTGGGGGCATACTGTCCTGCAGAGAGGGGTGGAAATAATAGTAATAAATGGTCTCCTTGTGTCTACAACAAACAAACAACTGAAGCCGTGGGGAGTAAATTAAAAAAAGGGGGGGGGGGTGAGGGATCTCCACTTAGTGATGAAATGATGGCGTCAAATGATGGCGAGGTACATATGTAATACTGTTACGTATACATTCTTTTTTAAAAAAAACACAGTAACTGTAGAGCTTTCTTTTTTGCTTGAAACATAGCTGGATTCATGTTGCCAATTCATTTGCAGACTCTCACAAGTGCTGCCAATAATGGTGCATCATCAAGCAAAACCAAAGAAGATGAAGATATAGCTAAAGGTAAATTATTAGTCACCGCCTTTGGTTAGAAATGTAACACTTATAAGTGTTCTATACTTGTGCTCTAAAACACATTTTGTTAACATGCATACATTTTCCACTAAAAAAGAAAACTGTACCCAGAGAAAACTGTTCCACAGAATGGAAAGTGATAAGGGTGTGGGAGGTCAGGAGAGAATAATATGCTATTTTTAAAAAAGCTTTGGAGGAGGTGGTGGATAAGAGGTATTACACCCATATGCAGTCCACTGGCATGGGCCTTGGAGGCAGTGCTTGTACTGCAGCTGTTCCTCCTCTTTATAGAGCTCTTGATCTCCTCTTCCCTTCTGCCCCATCCCATCTCTTCCTCACCTCCCCATCTGTCCACTCTGAAAGATGGAGGTTTTACAATGGTTTTTATTCTTTATGCTCTCATGTTGAGTACAGATATCCTTACTCACTTGACACAGCAAAGAATTAGTATACAGGATTTCTGGTACTATCGGTAACATCACTGTGTTAGCATGAAAGCTGTGTCTTATAGTGAACTTGAAATTCCTATTGTAATTAACATGTTTGCTTTTATAATCTATTTCAGAACTTGTTCATGGCTAGTTTCTTCTGAACTTTCAAATTGTAGGGCTAAGTAAACTTATTGAAGTTTAGACAGGTTAAAAGTTTAAGAATAAGAAATTTGAATTCAAAATACCTTTAATCAGAAGAACAGATATATATCATGTTCTTCATTTTTAAAATATATTCTATGAAGTTGGTCTTTCACTTTTCTCGTTTCAGAAACTAAAATTATTTATACATAAATAATAAAATATACAGACTTACTTTTTTTATTTTCCAAACCATAGCTATTGAATTGTCTCTGCAAGAGCAGAAACAGCAGCAAACGGAAACTAAATCCTTATACCCATCTGCAGAAATTCAACAGAACAATCAGAAGGTCTTAAGGAAGGTGCGAGCCCTGTATGACTTTGAAGCTGTTGAGGACAATGAGCTCACCTTTAAAAGTGGAGAAATTATCATCGTTTTGGATGACAGGTACAGTGTGTTTAGATGAAGGTGTATTTTATTATTGAAACATGATGTTGGCTGTGATCATTTAAGTTGGTTCTTTATGAGCTGTGTCCTGCGTGTTTTCTTTTTCTTTCTACGACTCCTTATATTGCGTTCTTTTACACCATCCATTACACTTGGAACAGCTTCCAATTAATAATTTCTAAGCATCTCTTATTTTTCTTTCAATTACTTTTAGCTAGCCTGTGCATAGATCTTCTGTGAAGTCAACAGAGCCCTTTATTGACGTCCACATTTCATTTGTCTTCAGTTTAGATCGGTCCTATTTGTGTCTTTAGTCTGAGTACTGTGAGGCAAGGATTTTTGCTTTTGACCCTGACATAAAGCACTCTGTACATCTAGTAATGATGTATAATAAATTCAAGCTCCATCTAGAAATGATGAAAGCCCTGGCTACTGACTGTGTCCACATTTGTTCAGATACAAAATGATTAGGATCATATTTAACAGTTATGTTGTCCTTTAAATCATCAAAGTGCTCTACAGACTAATTATGGATGTAGTCTTAATGGGACAGTCATAGACTTCTTTAATTATTATTTTTACTCTTCACTGTTGCTGCTGCCACTACTAGCTGCCCTGACTTCAGCTGGAAAATAAAACTTAATTCTCTGCCAGCATTGTCCTTATTTAGCAAACAGTGACTTACTGTTCCTCCTTTTTCTGCTAGTAGGCATTAGAGCAGAAACTGTAGCTCTGCCTTTGTTTTTCCCAATTTGTGTAATATTTGTACAATTTTTAGGTTAAGTTAGTGGGACGCAGTCAACTCAAAATTTAGTTAATTTGTGACAAGTTAAAAGAAGCTTCAGGCACTACGTTTCCCCCTGAATGGTCCTACTGATTTTTGGTGTGTTACTACTACAATTTTCCTGTCTGTAAAAATGCTTTTCCTCTCCTCTGTTGCTGGGTGAAGATCCCAAATAAATCAGAGAAACAGACTGTATTGAGACGGTGCTGTCAAATGCACAAAATTGAAGAAAATACACTGCAACTCAAAAATTAAAGTTTATGGGTGAATTTCAGGCAGATTGTAATTCCTAAATTGACAGCATCTTTTGACTTGAATTTCCTCCACTATACTCTACAGTAGAATAGCACAGAACATTGCAGGTCCTATAGGCCTGATCCCGCAAGTTGTTCCGATCCCTTGACTACCATGCATTTTGCAGAAGGTACTCCGCAATTTGCTTCAATGAGCACACAGCCTTTATTTGGGCAGTGTTATCACTGATATTGATGAAGTTTTGCCTGAGTTAGAGGGTTGAGGATTAATGCTATGTTAATAGCACTTATGGTTTCTAATACCTCCCTAATAACTGAAAGATAGAATGATGGAATAAGAACCTCCAGCTATTTAGAATCTATTTGTAAATCTAGTTTTTAATGGTATGAATGTTTAAAGTTTTCTAATTAAACATTTTAATTCCTCAGTGATGCCAATTGGTGGAAAGGTGAAAATCAGAGAGGAGTAGGACTATTCCCTTCTAACTTTGTATCCTCTAACTTAAATGAAGAACCTGAGACAGGTAAGTTACATATTAAAAGCTACCATGTGATGCTTTAAAAAGGTGGGTAAGTGAAATATTCAACTTGGCTTCTCTCTAATCCCTCAGTACAGCAACTTGCCCAGGGTCATGCAATACACCAGGAAGAGAATCCAGGGATGGAATCCTGATGCCATTTAAGTCAGTGGGAATTTGCCTCTGGCTTCAGTGGAACCAGGATTTTCACCCCTGTTTTTTGTCTCCTTTTTGCTAAACCTCTGTACTGTCCTGTTACAGAAAGCTGGTATTCTGTTGTTTCATGTACTCTGGTTTCTCATGAAGAAAAAATTATATTTGAATCCAGGAATATACCACCTAAAATGTTGCCGGAATATAGCCTGGATTCTGTGTGCCATTAGACATGAGTTTAACATTGAATTTTATTCATGCTCATGTATAACTCAGTTTAAGGTAACAATTGATACCTTGATTCACACCAGTACTTTCAGAAGTAATTCTATGTATACAGTGTTGTTGTAGCCATGTTGGTCCCAAGATATTAGAGAGACAAGCCTCTCTCACCAACAGAGGTTAGTCCAATAAAGGATATTACTACCTCACCCACCTTATCTTTGTAAGTTAGTCTAAACATTTACACGAGCATCTTAAAATTCCATGATATAAAACGTGAGAATGATGGGGTTGTTCTAGAAACTGGTGGAGGTCAAATAGACACTTACCCTTACTGACTTTGAGTCACAGTTTTGAATGTTTGTCCAAGGAACAATGGATTAAATTCCAAGTAAAACCTATCACATTCAGAAACTGATCACCTTGGAGTTTGTTTTGCTGTAATGCAATGTTTTCTCCCCTCTTCGAAGACCTAAGAGCATCACTTTCTGGGAGTCATTTGCTTTTTTTTAAGTTCTCTTTGACGTTAAAGATTTGCCATCAAAGAGTGTATTTGTACTCGGGCCTAAGGAAACAGTTTAAACTGTGCAGTGTTGAATATTTGTTTTTTTTTAAGAATAGGAGGGTGTATTTTTAGGATAGTATAGTAACAAAGATAAAGAAGAGGAACTGACACTCATGTTCTCTTAGCTACTGTGGATAAACCCCCTGTTACTGAAGATACTACAGAAGAAGTTAAGACAGCAGAACCTGAACCTGTTTATATAGATGAGGTATGCAATCATTATTTTAGAAACTTTTTTGATTGTTTTTATATTACATATAAACATTATATAGAAATACATACACAAAGTGAAAATAGCATATAAATAATAAAGTTCAGTGTTCACTACAAAACCATGGGGGTGGGGGAGAATGGACACCTGTACCTATAAAGGTCATGTAGGGCATTAATAATTGAAGTGACTAAATAGATAGTTAAGTGAGAACGTAGTCCACAAGTATCGGGAATTAATATATACCAAACTGCAAAGGTATGCAGTAGTTTCATGTGTGACTAGACTTCCTTGTATTTTTTCCACACACTTCTATTCGAGTCACTTTTTTCACTAATGCAGTAGTAGAGATATCACTCAGCCAGTCTGTGTATGAGGGAGGAATTGCAGATTTCCATTTTCTTAAGATAACTCTTTTGGGAAAGCACTGAATATAGCATTCCAGAACACACACATTTTTTAACAGGTATAGAGGATGTGTGAAAGGTTGGCATGTGGCTGCTTAGGTCTCCAATACTCTTTAAGCATTGCCAGTCTAGCCTTAAACACTCTTGAGTCCACTAGTACCTTTTAATATCTTGTTCTGGAAGCAGACATGTTTAATGAATACAAAATGTGGAGTTAAGTGTTTTGTACAAGTTTTATGAAAATATTAGTCTGTACATCTGTGATGGAGTAGTCTGCCACTTAAGGGCAGTAGTAGCCCTTTAAGATTTGAAAGCAATAGATATAAGGACCTAAGGGGGGGATATGGGTAGAGAGAAAGCAGTCCCAGGATTTAGTTGTGCTGGGGAGAAAATCCTGTCGTACCTTTAGGGGTCTGGGGCCAGGAGCCTTGCAAAGAGGGCAGGGCAAGGCTCCCCTTTCCCACCAACTAATTGGGAATGAGCGGAGAGAAGAGGGAAGCTCATTAAGGAAGGACTAAAAAGAGACGGAGCTATAGAAAAGATCAGCTCCTATAGAAGGAGCTGGGAGGGGTTCCAAAAAGAGATTGTTTCCAGGTACAAGAAAGAAATATCTCCTGAAGGAAAAAGTAGTTGGACTGAGCCCAAGATGATGAATGTCCGTCCCCAGGTGCATCTGAGTAAGGTCTGCCTTTCGCTTCTGACTGTCATTAGTAAATGAGACTCTTGGAAGCGGATGTTCTTCAGTAAAAAGGTCTGTCCGGACTTGCTTATAACCCAGGTGAAGGGAAGCTCAAGTAGAGCCAAGCTGCAGCACTGCACCTGACTGAAAGAGGTGTGCTGGGATGACTTCTCTGCTATCACAACCTCTTTCTGTGCTGACTGGTGAAAACAGACAGTGGAGAAAAGCCTTGTTTAGATCTCTTTATAAGAGAGGCATTTTTCAATTTTCAAATGAAAACTAGAGAACTCTGTGCTATGTTTTAGAAATAACTACATTTTAAAAATCTTTTATATGTCATTCAGGATAAAATGGATAGAGCGCTGCAGGTACTTCAGAGTATAGATCCTACAGATGCAAAGCCTGATTCAGCAGATCTTCTAGACTTAGAAGGTATTCTTATCAGTATTATTATGAGTATTACTAAACATGCTAACTTGAGTATTACTAAACATGCTAACTTGAGTATTACTAAACATGCTAACTTGAGTATGTCATTCTACAGCTAAGAACAAAAGCATAGTTTGTTTTTTGTTTCTCTCATTTTACTTGAGAGGTCTCTGAGCTTTAAATGTAAAAGTACTCTTGGTCTGTACTGATAGAAGGCTCCAATAGGTATGTTGGGCTTGGGTCTTGGGTGGTATTAGGCTAGTATATGGTTGGGACCAAAATCTTCAATTGTTAGTTAAATAGAATTCTTCTTATATATTGCATAATTGACTTACTCAGCCTCTGAAAGTTAGGGCACTGAAAACATCACTTTGAATGACCCATGGTGCTGTCAGAACTCTGCTTGAGGTGGAGCTATTTGTCCCGGAGGAACAAGTGACTCTGGGTAAAGAAACTGGTAATAGCGTTTGATATTCTCAAATCCTGTTGCGCTATATGAAAATGTGTTTGCTCTCTGTCAAGAGCTTCCCCTGGAGTATCTCATATGAACATGTTCATGTACACATTATAAAAAATACCTCCCTAAACTAATCAAAATATCTGTTTTGTGTGTGGTAGGAAGGAAAAAATTGATGCCATTTCTGTTCTTAGAGAAATTATGCTAAGAGGATGGGGGAGAATATAACCAACTAAATCTATTTCTTGAGACTGGGTGAACTATAATTGCCTAGATGTTTTAAAATACTATATCGCTGTAAAAAAAGAACATAAGAATGGCTATACTGGGTTACACCAGTGGTCTGTCTAGCCCAGTCTCTTGTCTTCTGACAATGGCCAGTGCTAGATGCTTCAGAGGGAATTAACATGACGGGATTTATCAAGTGATTTATTCCCGGTCATGCAATCCCAGCATCTGGCAGTCAGAGGTTTAGGGACACCCAGAGCGTGGGGTTGTATCCCTGACCATCTTGGCTAATAGCCCCTAATGGACCTATCCTCTATGAACTTATCTAATTCTTTTTGAATACAGTTATACTTTTGGCCTTTACAGCATCCCCCGACAATGAGTTTCACAAGTTGACTGTGCATTTTGTGAAGATGTACGTCCTTATTTTTGTTTTAAATCTGCTACCTATTCATTTCATGGCTGAGCCCTGGTTTATGTGTTTTGTGAAGGGGTAAATAACACGTCCTTAGTCACTTTCCCCATGCTATTCATGATTTTATAGACCTCTATCATATCCCCCTTTTGTTGTCTTTTCTAATCTGAACAGTCCTCGTCTTTTTAATCTCTCCTCCTTTGGAAGCTGTTCCATAGCCCTAATCAATTTTTATTGGCCTTCTCTGTACCTTTTCCGATTCTAATATATCTTTTTGAGATGAAGCGACCAAAATTGCATGCAGTATTTAAGGTGTGGACATACCATAGGTTTATATAGTGGCATTATATTTTCTGTTTTATTAAATATCCCTTCCTTAATGGACAGTGTACACTTAGTAATGGAAGGTGTATTTTACATTGTAATCCTTTTCTTGACAATATATTTAGTGATTTTTAAATCTCTGTTGTCACTGCATGAATTCTTAAATGTCATGCAATATGGCATGACATTTGGTGGTATTGGTATTGGTATTTGACAATTGGTGGTATTATGCTGTGCTGTAGCTCTAAAGTAATTGATTTTCGTTAGATGTAGATGAAGCAGTTTTGAGAGGATTATTTGAGAAATTTGGTGAAATTTCAGTGCTGTTTGTAGGCTTTAGTTTTAGTTATATAGCAAACTAATTCTTGCTTTCCCTCTTCCTTTTGAAATAATTGGAAAATTATTGGTTTCTTTAATGATGATATTTAAAATTAAGAGCAAAATTTAAAAAAAGACTGGGTAGTAGACAAATATTATAATCTTTCCATTAATATGGCTGTACTCGGCTAAAATATATTCTTACCCCTGACTAGGGTTAAAGTTTTAATTGTACAATATATTACACTTTTGTCTTCACAGACATCTGTCAACAGATGGGTCCTATGATAGATGAAAAACTAGAGGAGATCGATAGGTGAGCCGGTCTCTTTCTTGTGTTTTCAAACAAGGAGTACAACGCTGTTACATATGCTTCACCTTTATTTGTCAGGGTCTTAAACTGGACATGGGATTACCACATTTTACTATACCTGTCCTCTTTTTCACCTACCTAAAATAAAAAATATAGAATATAAAATTGACAAGCTCACTCTTTATTTGTTTTAACTTCTTAATATTTAGTTTGATTTTCATTTTAGTGGGGCCTTAAAGGCCCCAAACAAGATCTGGACCCTGTTGTGTTTGGGTTCTGTATAAATAAACAAGATACAGTTCCTGCCCTAAAGAGCTTCCAATCTAAATAGGGAAGACTGTACAGTTGCAATTTTTTCATTGACAGCAGTAGCAGTGTGTCTAAAATTTTATGAGCTTAACTTTCAATTTGCTGATGACTGTTATCAATAAGGGAACATACTCAAATGCAGTGATTTCTCCTAGACCTTTGAGGAGACTTGATGATAAATGGGTAAAAGAAGAAAGCAAAGAGAGACTGACAAAGTTGTGTTTTTCAATTTGACTATAAGAAGAATCCTCAACCTCTTCTCTTGTGTACTTTCCCAAGGTTCATCAGTATGATAACTGGAATGGAGCTGGACATTTTAAAAATACAAATAAATGTCTTTTTTTTTTTTTTTCATACTTAGTTAAGACTGTGCTTAAAGACCTTCTTAGTTTAACTGTTGCAAAATACCCAAAGGTATAAGTAACTCTGAAGGAGTTTTGAGTAAATTGTTTGTTTTTTAATCAGGAAACATTCAGAATTATCTGAATTGAATGTGAAAGTTCTAGAAGCCTTGGAACTCTATAATAAACTGATGAATGAAGCGCCTATGTATTCAGCCTATTCAAAGCTCCATCCTCCAGCACATTATCCACCCACATCAGCTGGTGTTCCAGTGCAGGTCAGTACCCTTTTCAGAAAACAGAGGCTTTCCTAATATGCATCTTCTTTTTAAAGGGTGATAACAAAGCATAAAGGAGAACAGGCTTTATTGCTAGCTTCTAAACAATTTGATGTTTCCTCATGATCATTAAATCCTGTAGAATAAAATGTACTAGAACAAAATAGGTATCTTGTAGCACTAAAATGCAATTGTTAATCTTTGCTGTATAGTTAGTAGAAGGATGTTGTATTCTGAGTGTTGAAGTTTAACAACCCAGTTAACTAGTTTTCTCAGTGAGTCACTCAACAAAACATTTTTTTATACTCCTGTGTTTCACAGATGGATAGATTTACTGAGTCATATGTCCTTCCTTAATCCCAAAAGAAAATGTTACTCTATTTATTTTCAGGGACATGATTGAACTTTCTAATATGGTTGCATCATGAGGGCAATGCACTTCTTCCAGATATAGTCATTCTTCTTTGGATATATCACTTTGGGTGTATCACTATCTGGTGGGTTTTTCCCCCCTTTTAAGTAACAAACACTTTGTGCATTAGTGGGTTAAATAAGTCCAATATTGGATTCAGAATGAACTCTTATATGCCCAACATATGTTCATTTATGAAAGCAAAAAAGGAGAAAAGGCAAGACGTATTTAAAGGAGACACTTAGAAAGAAAAAGTAGAATGTGCCTGCATATTTTAGGTGGGTTTTAAATGAATGTTAATTGTTCAATGTGAAAAGAATAGTTACCATAGTAACTGCCACATTAAAGATGATGCACTTAACCATTATACTGTGCTTTGAGCTCTTGAAAATGATGAAAAATTCATTATATTTCGGGGGAGAAAAGAAATTCTGGACAGGAGACAGCTGGAGTTTTTAATATTGCTGATCTCTTCTGAGATAGTGCTTCCTGATGTGGAAAAAACAGCAAAATGGTGCTAAGCACAGCTGTATTGCACAAAGTTATGTATTTCCATCTATGTAGGTAAACTTCATTCCAAATCCAAAACCAATGTGTGCAATATTCATATTTGATGTGTGTGTATGCTGTATTGGCTTACCCTGCCTGTGGCTTGAATTGTAAAGACTTCAAGAAAAATCAGTTATTTACATAGGATACATGCCATTTAATACACAGTGGAAATGTTCTGCTCATTTAAGTATGTCTTTAAGATGCAACATTTCACCAGTACAAATAACCTGATAAACGGGGTCTCAACTTCTGTTTCTCCTTTATCAAGTGTGAAATGTGCCTCCTTAGTGTTAATTTCTGCATTTTTTCTTGACATAATATAAGATTTATAGCAAGGTTAACTTTTTTCCTGTTGCATACCTCGTTTATTTATCTCCTAGCTTATGAAGTGTACTAACTTACGGAGTCACTTCGAGTGTGTATACAAGGGAGGTACAGGTTAAAAATCACCACCAAATCCTCCTGCTGAAAACATTTGCCTACAGTGTGATTTGAAATAGCAATAGTGCAAATTAAGGATGGAATAGTTAGAAAAATGAGGCAGAGTGAATGTAGGCAGTGCGTTTATCACCTGAGGGAGCTGCATACCTTACTGCAGCTAGAAATGTCTTCAAATGAACATCAGCTAATCTTCCTCTAACAAAGTTTGTGATCCACAGTATCTGTGTATCTTCTGTTAAATTCCCATCCACACACATGCTTGGGAGATGGGGGAAGCGGAGAGAGTTTCATTCTTCGAGATAGTCAAATAAGTGGACTTCCTGAGCAATCCTGTTCTCCAGGCTTTAGTGTGCCATTTTCTGCTTATAGGGCTCTACACATAGAACCTGAGCATTGTACTCTTGCATTATATATATATTACTGCTCAATTCAGCCAAGTTGATGCATGGTGTGTGTTCTGTTTCATTTACAGCCATATTCTGTACAACCACATGGTGGGAACTACATGGTTCAGGGTATGCATCAAGTCACTCTTCCCCAAGGCTACGGTCTAGGACCTGATCAGATGGGCCAACTGAGGTCCCTGCCTCAAACTATAAATTCTTCAGGAGCAACTCAGCCTGCTCAAGCTTCATATTTAAGGTAACACTTCAGCAAGACTTTAATATACAATTTGATTTCCCCCAGATTCGTAAGGACTAAAAGTCCAGAGGTGGGTAAATGTCAGTAAAATTTTTTGTTCTATTTTTTTACTTCAGAAATGTGCAAAATCAAATCACTTTTGAAATGGCTTATAGTGTGATACGCAAATGAACTTGGTAATCATAACTGTCACTGTTTTAAAATGATTTTTTTTTCTGTTGCAGTCCTGGACCAGATTCTGTGTCAAACTCTGGATACATGAACCAGAACTCTGGCCTTCAGTCAGCAACAAGTACAGCTGCTTACACCCAACATATGGGAATGTCTGTGGATATGTCAGCTTACCAGAACTCTACATCTAATTTGCCTCAAGGAGCAGGCTATCCTGTGGCACTTCCACCTCATTCAGTTCCACAGCAACAAACAAATTACCATCCACAGCCTCTCCTTTGAAAATAAACCAAGCTCATATTCCTAAAAGCATTCATAAATGTTGGTGATCCTCATGATTTAAATAGCTTGTCATTGGTATACAAGTACACTTTCCCTTGATTAAAATGAACAACCCAATTTGCTGCATTATAAAGCTAAGCAATTATTTCAGAGTTAAATATACTTCAAGTTTGACAGTTCAGAATCTTTCTAAAGACAGTTTGAGCTAATGATTTTAAAAAAATCATAAATGATTTCAATCCCCACTTAAGTAGCCTCCATCAGCTAAAACTTTCAATCTCGTGGAGTATCATTCTCAAATCTAAACTCAAATAAGAGAATCCTTTCCTTTTTTTTCTGGAAACTTGAGAGGGTGCTTTAAAATCTAGTTATGTTGCTTTATCTGTTCTTTTTGTAGTCTTTTCCATTACACTGTTTTAGAGAATCTTTTCACTTCAGTAGTATTTCTTCCAACAAACCCCCGTGGTTTAGACAAATTATAGGTCTGTTTGTTATACCATAAGCAGTTCTGCTTTATGGGATGCATTACCTAATAGAACAATTGCATGATAAAGCAAGTGTGAACGGAGAGGGAGACTATTCCTTGATATTCTGGCAATGAGGACCATGTAAATACAACAAATATGAAAATTCTAGGGGTTATTTTTTTTTGCAGTGTTGCCAGACTTGATTTGGAGTTCCAAGGGGGTCTTCTGTTTCCGTTGCAAGGAATTGGTGGTGGTGGTGGTGGTGGTGTAGGGGGAGGGGGTTGTTACTAGGGAGCTCTCTTTCTTTTTCTCCAGAAGGGGTGGCACTCCCAGCATCTTTTCTTTCCAAAGGTGGGTAGAGGATGCTGCAAACTAACGGGTGCTCTGAGGTTGCAGGTTACTTAGCTGGCAATTTGTAAAATCTGTCTTCATGTTTGTTTAAGGGTGGGAGAGCTGTCTCATTCCCTTTGGTTAGAGAGAGGCTCAGGAGTGCTGTTTATCAGAGGTCTGTGGGAGTCTGCCTTGTTTGCTCTGAAAATGGTGGAGGTGAGCTCTAAGAGCACAAGTTACCTTCATGGACCACAAAGCTCTCGTCTTCTTTAGGCTTTCCTGTCACTGTCACCATTCACTTGTCTAGATGAATATATTTGAGAGTGTATACTTATACCACTGTGGATCCAAAGCAAAGGTCCTTTGTTAGTGGGACTGTTTTCCTCTTTGGACATAAGGAATGGATATACACTGAAAATGACAAGCATGCCTTTAAAAAAGGAATCACCTCATGCATGAGGACCTGTAGCATTCAGTGGAAAAGAAACAAGATCTGGTGACTTTTCCTGACACTTTAATTGTTATGGGTGTTTTTTGTAATAGAGTAAATGAACTACAAGAGCTGGATAATCTTCCAAGAATATGGGATTTCTTTCCTTTTTATTATTTTAACTTCTGGAAATTTGCACATCACTCTCTACTTGGCTTACCTACTTGGCTTCTTAATATGATTATATTTATACATATTTTTAATTTTGTTATGAATGGCTGACATTTAGATTGGGAAGAATAATGGATATAAATAACTTTGATAAAATATCTTGGTTAAATGCATGGAAATCTGAAAGCCTGTCCACAAATGAGTGTTTGATGTACATTGTTTTCTACCGGATGAGACCTTGTTACATGGTAGATCTTCCTTGTGTTCTCCCAAAATAAAACTCACCATCTGTTCAATGCCACCTCCATTTGTCTTACTGTTACTAAATACATTATTTAGTATGATCTTATTCAGATGCAGCTTCATGTTGGAACAATAAGGTATTCAGTACCTGATCATTTGATACTCAAGTTTGTGTAACTGGAGCTGTAGTTTTTCCTCTCCAGTGTTTTAATTTGGCATTATCCTTCCAGGTGAAGCTGTTCAGTATAAATGTAAAGTGCTTTAATCTGACACCTTTAAAATATTTTGATAATGTATTCCTTGTGTTCTTTGTGGGGGGGGAGGAGGGGAAAGAACCAAGAAAATTCATTTCAAAATTCTTGTGGAAAATTCTTGCTATTAGAAAATTTGTATGCAAGGATTTCTTTTATTCCAAATAGTTAATCAAATTAAACCCAGTTAACATTAATATAGGTTCTTTCATGTTTGTCATTGAAATATAAGGAAAGTTTTTATTGGATTCAAAGTTTTTGACAGTATAAATATTACCCAGTATCTTAATTTGGGATTAATAGAGTTGGCTCAGAGTTAGATTAAAGTGTTTGATATTTTGTTCTTTATAATATATGAAGTATAAATAGTGTGTATGCCCATTTGTGTCTGAGCTTTTGTACACATGCATATATATACACACTCTTAAAAACAAAACAAAAACCCATGACACTTTATATTGCAGGATTTGGCATCCTATAATCTCTTGTAATCCAAATCATAGGCATTTCTGAAAGTTGTAGATAGTGTAAAATATTTGATTGTTATTAAAATTGTATTTAGAGGGTTTTGGTGTTAATGGGATCAGTTTTATCTCTTCATTCTTCTATACCTTATCATATTTATTTTTAAGGCCTGATTGTAACTAAATATGCTGCCAAAGGAACTGTTTAACTTCAGATTTCTACATTAGGTTTATACCTGCTGTCTTATATTGGGAGTAAATAGTAGATAACTTCTGCTTTTTCATATAAAATACAAGTTTCTGCAACTTTAAAATGAGAATTTTATTATTGTATTTAACTTTGTTCCATGGGTGTCAAATACAAACTGCGTAAACTTTATTCTACTTTGAGTTGTTTGCTACCTGCTAAAAAAACTTGTGTAAAAATGTCACTTTTTCACTTGAACAATATGTGAGGACATCATTTATATGTAATATCACCATGCAGAGAATGTTTTAAAGGATTTTAAAATTTCAGATATTTTTGAGTTGACAAGCACCTTGTCTATTTAATAAATCTTTGTTTTTAGAAATTCCAGTATTCCAAAATAAAATTGGTAATTAAGGTAATTGTTAAAGATTAAAACATGTTCTGTGTTCATTTTGTTTTGATGAGTGGACTTTCATGTTCATAGCTGCTGTCTTTTGGAGTAGTACAACTCAATGAAAAGTAGTCATTTTGAGAAGAAAGCTGGTGCTGGCGGCTATAAATGCAGCTCTATTCTATTATTGTAACTGTTTTCGTATAAGAGCTTTTTTCCATACTTATATCTATGCATCTTTTCTAAGAAGAAATACACCACAATATTAAATATGAGCAGGTTTGGTACCTATAAATTTAGTGAATGTCTTTTTAGGATATTTTCTACACTTACAGTAGGTAAATTATACATGAAACTGATCAAAATTATTTTGATCTTTTTAGTAAAGATTGAATAGATGAAGGGAAGAAGAAGAAGAAATAAGAAGGGGCAGATCCTCAGCTAGTGTAAATTTTCATAGCATCATTGAAATCCGTGGAATTGTGACAACTTTTACCCTTCCTGGTGAGCTGCTCCCATAGTGCTGTGTGATTGAATGCATTCTGTAAACTCATTTTGCAGGTTAGGCTCCAACTGCCTCTTTGTCTAGATTTAAACTGGAGAGTTTAAATGCTTATCTAAAGTAAGACTATTGGGTGGAGGGAGAAGGGGACTGCAGTTTATAGAAAATACTGTCTTCGGGGAATTTGGAGTGTTAATAGTAGATTTGTTCCATTGGAGTAACCAACTGGCCTTTTGCGTACAGTATGTTTGCATTGCCTTTTGTGAATAAAACAAATTTATTTAACAAACAGTGGAAAGTTCTCTGTCTGTTTGAAAGTTAGAGAAATATGTAGCTCTTCCAACTGACACGATTGGCTTTTTGCATACTTATATAACCTAGCTATAGTACATTTGACACATAATACCGCTACCTAATGGTGGTTGATCCATACTTGGGTGAGGAATAACTGTAGTCCTAACTATATATTATATTCAGTTTTATTGCATATTGCTAGGTCAGGGGTTCTCAAATGGGGGGTTGTGACCCCCTCAGGGGGTTGTGAGCTGTCAGCCTCTATCTCAAATCCCGCTTTGCTCCAGCATTTATAATGGGTTTAAATATAAAAAAATCCCTCTTTAATTTGTGGGGGTTGCACTCAGAGGCTTGCTGTGCGAAAGCGGTCACCAATACAAAAGTTTGAGAATCACTGTGCTAGGTTTTATACATAAGAAAAATAACACTTTTTTCTAAAATTTCAGTTATTACATCTTAAAAGTAAAAGCAAAGAGTAGTACTCTATAAGTAATAGAAACTCTCTTTAGACCACCATTGATACCCATCTAACCAAAATGAGGTTGCCAGCCCACACAATAAGGAAATAACCCCTGTAGCATATCTAAGGCAGGGAACAAAAGGACTATGTAATTCACCAGCCTGATATGCCTGAAAACAAAATGTTCCTATGAGTCATTCTTTAGCTGTAAGTCACTGGAACATATATTGTCAATCACTTACTTATATTATCATCTTGAGTCACTTGTAACTTTCCTGGGATAGTGTCAGGTCAGTTTAGGCCCTAGATATAAGCCTTGGAACAAAAAGCACTTAACCTAACAGCACAAGAAGTGTTTAAAGGATCTTTGTAAAATGTCAGTCAATGGTTTTTCTATCTAGACATTCTCACAGTGCTAAGGTGAGAGAATGTGAAACTGATAAACTACAGTGAATCTGGACAATTCCCTAGTGTCTTGATTTCCTGGACAGTATATTAATGTGGGAAATCAGCCAAGCCATGAGATAGGTTAAGATTCATAATTAAAGAAATATTTCCTTACTATTATCAATTTAGATGATTCAACTGAGTTTTAAAAATCTAATTTAGATTTCACCATTCATGCTAGTCACTTCTTGCACCACATTCATCTTGGACAAAGAAGCCAGGCTAACTAATTTCATGTAAGGAATTCTAAAATCTGCAATTTGTGTGCATAAAGGACATTAATCAATCTGATTATACTAGGTCTCTGCTTGCTTTCTACCAGATGTCTGTAGGGTCTTCCTTTGCCTGGCATACATTGGGGAAAAATGAAAAAGGGCATATTTCCTCTGTTAGTGAATGTGCTGCTAGATATTATTCAAAATATAAACTGAATTAACAAAACTAGTGTAGATAATCCATTCTATAACCATATTAAATGTAGGAGTAATCTCTACTGAATAAAAGCCTACTCTCTAGGTTCAAAAGATGGCATATCTTAAAACTGTTACCGGTTGCTAAATGTTCCTTGGCTTCTATCCTTTGCTATTTCCCACAACTATCAGATGTTAAAAATAGTGTTTTCCTACAGAAAACTGAAATTTTAAATTGCCCATAGGGGGTGAAAGGTGGCAGGAATATATTTGTAAATGTGAGTAAAACTGTTACTGATGTTCTCTGAGAAATGTACCTGTCATATCTTCTGTGAACTTTGCTTTCTTTCTCTTCTCCCCCACAGTCCTGGTCAGAATACACATTCAATACTGGTTTTGCTGGAAAAACCCAATCGTACTCCGCAAAAGGACGGGGAGGAGGTGTCAGTATTGGGTTGCTGTGTTTTGTTTTTTGTTTTGTTTTTTTTTTTGTCTAGTGGCAAACTCATCTTGTAGGTACCCACCTCCCCTCCTCACTTCAGTCAGAGGTGTGATGTGCTTCAGGTAAAGCCACAGGAATGGGGAGCAGGAAGCCTGGGTCCTGTTTTCATCTCTTTCTCAGATTTCCTGTGCAATTTTGAACAAATCACTTAATCTCTGTGCTTTATTTTCATGCTCTGTAAATTGGAATTAATAGTACTCTAATTTACCTCATGCCTGTGAAGTAATGTTCTGTGGTGGAGGATGCTATAGAAGCACTAAGTAGAAGGTCAAACAACCATTGATTTTTACATGGACAGATTTTCTTTCCAGATAAACAATTTTAGAGTCAGTGGGCTAAATTATGCTCCCAGATGAGTTCCTACCTTGGGCATCTGCATTCATACCTCAACCTACCAAGCTGTGAATGTGACACAGTGCAATGAAGATCCAGTATGTAAGAAGGTATCATTCATGTAGAAAATATAATGCTGTATGATTCACTACTGTAAATAAAATCTGTTTATTATTTCTGTTGTAAATAATTTTCAACAAGTGACATCAAGTTTGAGAGCAGAGTATTATGTAAATAAATATCCCTCAAAATTAGTTACATTTGAGATGCATATCTGCATTTGGTTTAATAGTTTTAATCTGGATATAAATTCACCCAGTTGATGTGTCTTCTGTTAAAAGAAGTGCAGTGCAAAAGCTGGACAAAATATATAGTGGATAAACCATTAACTTAATTTTTTTCTGAAGGCTGATACAATTAAAAATGCATGAGACATTGAATTACTTGATGGTTTCAATATGATTTTTCTGTTCTTTATGTTGGAGATACATCCATGTTTAAAAATCTTTTCATAATCTGCCACCACATATCATCTCCATACCAACCTTTGGCTACATCAGCCTGAAGTGTTAATGCCTGAACTTTGCTGGAGCACTATGGTGTCAGAAATTCTTGCTCTTTCTAGAGTCTGGAAAAACAGAAGGTTCATATCAGCTGCACCTCTTTGTCCTGATGAACATCTTAGGAATTGCATTTGAGCAGCCTGCTCTACAGTATAATGAGGAAAGCTAACGAAAAAACCCTAAATGCCTAAATTAAATAAAATCTTAACTGACGCTAGAGGTCAGCAGAGAGTGAGAGAGTTTGCATGCAGCCCTTCACTGGCTAGGGCATGCAAATCATATCAGTGGATTGGTTCTCCCTGAAGAGCTCTTCTTCAGGATCTCTGAGTAAGATCAAAAGCTTGTCTCTCACCAACAGAAGTTGGTCCAATAAAAGATGTTATCTCACTCACTTTGGGTCTCTAATAGCCTGGGCCTAATAAGGCTATAACAACACTGCATAAAACAATAGAACTTGAAACGATGCACATGCAACATGAAAAAGCACACATGAAATACATTCATTCCATCAAGGCATCCTGGGATTAATGTGAACAGGGGTATTAAAGATGGAATGATTTAGTAACATCAGCAGAAATGTGATATGCCATGTCAGCCCTACTATGGCAACATGTCATGCTTTCTATTGAGTATACGAAACTGATGGAGTTGGTGTGGATATATAACACAGGACATATTGTACTGTCTTTGTGGTCATATCTGCTGTCACTCCCTCCTAATAACATCACCAAGTGCTTGTCCCTTGTCCTGCAAAAATGATTTGTCCTCCTAAGTTTGAGTTTACTACTCACTCTGCCTGAAAGTCTTGTATGTAGTTGTGTTGCTAGTGAGCCTGTCCTCAAGATAGATTTTTTTTTTTTTTTTAGGTTCAAATTTGTAACTGGATGTTTCACCATATGCAATAAAAGTACAAGATATGGAGTGTATGGCTGTACGTTGCCTTTACCTTGAAAAGCCAGCCTTGCAAGGTAACTTGTGGTTCTAATCAGGGGCTGCCAATCAGGTCTGGGCCAACAACATTTTTGGGGATGTTTTAAATTGTGTGTGAGGTACTGTAAAATGAAATGCAGAATTTAAGAATAAGCATTACGAGTACAATAGAAATCTTTACAAGAGAGTGCTGTGTGTAATTTCAGAATTCAGCGTTATCACACGCACCTGGTAGTCCCACTGTGTATATATTGTTGCTTCTATGCTGAGCAGAGGCAGGTTTTCAGAGCCTTCCGGGTCACTTTGTTGTTTAGCATAAAAATTGATGTGGGGTCAAGTAATTTCTGAATGTACACGTCCTGTTTCCCTGAGCAGGGGTAGCAACAACCTCTTGCAGGAACCTAAGGTCAGGCACCTGTGCCCAGAACCAGCTGCCTGGGACTTCTCTCTCACTATCACTTGCACACAGCTCCAGCAGATCCACCTGCTTAAACACAACTTCTGCCCCTTTTCCTCCCTCAGCCTTTGTGCTTTCACATGGGAAACTTCTAGTTCAGGGCTTCTCTCTGACCACGGTCTGGAAAAGGTGGACTGGCCATTAACTCTCCTGTGTTTAGCAACATAAAGGAAGCTCAGGGAGGTCCAACAGCCCACACTGTGCATACCCAGTCCCTTAATGAGTCTCTGATGGAAGTTACTGCATGACATCTTCAACTCTTTCTATTAAGAATTTCATCCTGCATGCCTATCATCGGTGACTGGAACTAGTCGGAAATTTTCTGACAATGTTTTTCCATTGGGAAAATACCAATTTGTTGAAAGCAAAACATTAAGTGGAAATGTGTCAGTTTTGACAAATCTTCCAATGGAACATAGGTTTCAAAACTTGTGTGCCAGCTAGGTTTCTTTCCAGCTTGCCCACCCAGCTCTTTGGCATCCTGCCTGAAGAACTGCTTTGGAGTTGGGATCCCGATATCCAGGGTCTGTGGTTCCAGGATAGCCAGCATCCCCAGAAAGATTCTCTGAGGACCAGGGACCCCAGAGCTTCCAGCCTCCAGAGCCAGCTACCTGGGTTGTCCAACTCTCTGGGCAGCTGGCTCCCCAGGCTTTGAGAGTCAGATAGGCCTGGTAACAAGCAGGTCCAGGAGCTTGGAAGCCCTGGGGTCACCATCTCTGAGACAGTCTGCATGTGGGAGCTGCTATTGAGCCAGGAACCCCAGAAGCCTTAAAAGCTCCTGGCTGAAATTGATACGATTCTTCTGTTTCAGGAATACCCACCACTTAATAGCAATGGTGAGCCCCTAGCATATTTGTTTCAGAACATATTTTAGTGCTTCCAGAACAAATTATTGGATTTCAGTTGTGTGAAAATTTCTGAATTTTTGTCTTTTTATCCTAATTCAGCATGAAAAAAATTCTGAAAAATTCAAAATGTATTGTGCAAGGGAAATTTGGTTTCCTGACCAGCTCTATCAATGACCCCCTAACGTGCAAGCCAATACCATCTTTTCCGTAACATTATTTATGTGTGTGTATGCACTGTATAAATATACATTTATTCCCCTCTTTTGTGATGCATTAAAATGATCCAAATTCAGAACAACTATTTAGCCCCTATTGTACAACCCACCTGTCTAATAACATATCACATCAAATCTTGGACTTCTTTTAAAGCAGTAGTGCTCAATCTTGATTTTTCTTTTAAACTGGTGTGTGTGTGTGCGCGCATGCCTTTTCCAATCTGCCCAGTGTGCCAAAAATCCTGAGACAGTGATAGCTTCAGGCAGTAATTTATCCCCAACCCTGGACTGAGACCCACTGGGGTGAACCCTTTGCCCACCAATTGACTTCAGTGGCACTTCACAGGGGTGCATATGTGAGTGCAGTAGCATTGGCTTACTTACGAGATTTCTAGACACAGGTCTGATTTCTAGACACATTAAGAGCTTGAGTTTGTGGCTCTAAGGGAAGACTGCTACATGGTAATTATATAACAAATTATAACAACCTGGTACCTTTTGTTCCTTTTGGCTGGTGATTTTACCTATTGTCTTTCATCTTATTCATATACTGACAGCTCTTTAGGGCAAGGACTGTCTTTATTGTTATATGTTTGTAGGATGTTTAGCATAATGGGGCCATGACCTTTATTACAACATAAGTAATAAATATATAATAATAGACCATGGAAAATCCGTAGGGGGCATACATTCCATTGGGCTGGAGGGTTATTGAGCATTGAGAGAGAGGAAAAGGTTACTAGGATTGGATGCATAAACGGCTGGAAGTTGCAGAGCAAGGTCACTAGTGCATGCTAATCTGGTTAGAAAGGTTAGTATTAGGCACAGAAAGATCGTCTACAGGGGTTCTGCTAGAAGATACATTTCCCAGGGCAGGGAGGTGGCTGAACCTAATTTACACTGTGTGTGTTTTTGGGGAGCGTGGGCGTGCGCCACAGAAAGAGGTCATGGCAAACCGCGGGGGGGTGGGTGGGAAATGATGGTGCCACTACAGGAAAATGGGGGGAAGGGGCTGGGAAGTTGCTGGATATTTACAGCTGGAGAGCGGACACCCTGTTTCGGAGGGGGAAGGGTAAGGAAAACTTCCCTGTCCTCGCCCCCCCCAAAAGAACTCACTGGCTTCTTCTGTAACGCCTCCCGCCCCCCCCCACCCGCGCGTGGCGCCGGCGCCAGGGAAGAGACACTGTCGCTTTAAGGCGTGGCGATGGGAGCGCCCGCCGCCCACGCAGCACAGGGCAGGCTGCCGGGAGCGGGCGCAGCAAGGCAGCCCTGATCCGAGTGGGCAGGGGGAGGCGAAGGCAGCGCTCGCCCCGCTGGCCGGCAGCCCGCTCAGCGCGCCTGGAGCCGGGGCAGAGGCGATGCTGCGCTAGCCATGTCCAAGCCCCCGCCCCCCTCCTACGGCAAGAACGGGCTGGGGGACGGGCTGCACCCCCCCGTTTTCCAGGTGCCTCCCCCTCCCTCCGCCCCTGCTCCGCTCTCCGCCTTCCCAGCTCCGGGCTCCGGCGGCTGCCTGGGCGCGGGGAGCATCGCCTCGGCGCCGGGCTGCAATGGCTGCGGTGGGTGCTGGGCTGGAGCCTCGCTCCCTCCGTCCCCGGTGGGGCTGGGGCGGGCGCGGGCAGGGCCGGCGGGCTTGGGTTAGGGGGTGGCCCGTTACCAGAGCTCCGGGCCGAGCCACCGGCCCTTCGTGCGTCCGGGCAGCGTGGCCGGCTCCGCTCCCGGCGCTGGCCAGGCTGGAGCGGCCGCTGCCCCGGCGAAGCGGGGTCCCCGCGGGCTCCCCGCGCCCTTGTGACCCGATCTGTCTTTCTTTCCCCCCCTCCCGCGGCGAGTGCAGGTGGCCCGCGGGACGGCGACCCGGCGGAGCCGCTTGAAACGATCCGACGGCAGCACAACGTCCACCAGTTTCATCCTCCGGCAGGTACAGCGCGGGCCCGGGGAGAGGCGGCGGGGGGCGAGCCGAGCCGCAGGGCGGGGAGGAGACGGGGACCGCACCGCCCGGCTAGCCGCTGAGTGTCCCCCTGCGGGCCGGCTCACAGCTGGCCCGTTGGGTGTGAATCGAGTTTCTTTGGGGAAATGCCTGTCCCAGGGATTCCCGCTGCACCCAGCGCTCCGGGCGGCCAGGGAAAGGTGGGATATTTCACCCCCTTGCGTCTAGGCAAGGCTCTTCAAAGTCGGTTTTTCTCTCTCCCCCCCCCCCCGCAAACCAGGTCTGCGCTGCGGCTTTAACTTGCTTTGGTTTTAGTCATTTAGTCCGTCTTCGTTTTGCTATAAGACAGGCCCCCATGGAAATACAACGTCTGGGGGTTTACACAGCAGAGTCCCGGGCCATCTAAAAGATCTCAGGTGTAGTTAGAAACCTTTGGGTAAACAAGAGTTTGTTTGGGTAAAGAGGCATGAAGTAAGTTTTCGGGACAGAAACATCACTGGGATTTGGCTGAGAGGGGCTTTTAGATAAGGGTGCTTGCAGCTCCCTGTTTCCCAAGGGTTTGGACAAGGTAAAGGGAGTGAGAGCGGAAATGAAGAGGGAATGGCTCCCATTGACTTGGATTCGCCTTGGTTAAACTCGTAAGGGCACAAGAATTGGCAGCATTTCTGATTTAACTCTTTCTAGTTGTGGAGTATTTATTTCTCGAAAATGCTGGCTGACAACCCACTAGGCTTTGAGATGCTGTCTGTTAGAGTCCCTCTCGGCCACAAAGCAGGAAGATGGACTACTAGGTGCCCTGAGCTAACCTGGGTCACATCCAGCCAGTTCTATCAAGTGCTGACTGCAGAGTCCTTTTATTTAGATTTGCCTGAAGGCAAATTCTGCCCTCCCCCGCCCACCCCCTCCGCCCGGTGTACTGAAGAATTCTGCTGTTTTCTAAGACCCTACTTGGTAGCTTGGTGTATTCAGGGAACTTCAGCACTTCCAGCTGCAGCACCTGAAATATTAGGGCCTCCATACAATATACACAGGGGTTTGTTTTGTTTGTTTTTTTTAGATATGACTCATTTGTTATTTGTGTATGAAAAATAAATGACAGTGTTTATTATTTTATATATCTAGTGACACTGGCATGTTCAGCACATATTAGACATAATTTAATGTAATTTTCTCTTAAATGACCCAAAAATAATTTGTGAGAAAATAATTGTGTATTTTACTGATTTTTCTTCCATAAACACTGAACATTACAGCAGCAGCATTTGAAATTAACATCAAATATTTGTCCTGTTGTTCTCATAAGAAACAGTCTCTTTTTTTAGGCTATGAGCCATTTCGTTATAAACTAAGCTTAATAAATCATTGGAGACATTTTTTTAAAGCAGCCCCAGATGCTTTTGTCTGAATTTCCTTGCAACTTTATTTTGAAGCAAATTGCAATTGAAAATTAACTTGGCAAAAATTGTGGATTTTGATGCATTGGAGCTTGTATTTTGTAGACCCATATATATTAAGGTCAGAAGGGACCATTATGATCATCTATTCTGACCTCCTGCACAATGCAGGCCACAGAAGCTCACCCACCCACTCCTGCAATAAACCTCTCACTTATGTCTGAGCTACTGAAGTCCTCAAATCATGGTTTAAAGACTTCAAGGTGCAGAGAATCCTCCAGCAAGTGACCCGGGCCCCATGCTACAGAGGAAGGCGAAAAACCCCCAGGGCCTCTTCCAATCTGCTCTGGAGGAAAATTCCTTCCCGACCCCAAATACGGCAATCAGCTGAACCCTGAGCATGTGGGCAAGATTCACCAGCCAGACACCCAGGAAAGAATTCTCTGTAGTAACTCAGATCCCACTGAGGGTTATTTTTTTGCATTGCTAGGCCCTAATGCTATACTTACATTTATGTGGTGGGTACTTTTGTGTCTGTGCAGAGCCCCACATAGGGCCCATGCAGATTAGATTGCAGGGTCAGGACTGTAGCATTTTATTGGCTAGAAACTGTAATTATCGTTTCTATCCATCTGAGTCAGACCTGCATCTGAACACCCCAAAACTTTGGGTGAAGTTTGGATTTGGATCTGAACTTATGCAGTATTGCCAACACCAGGTGTTCAAAAATTACGAGTCAGGCCTAAAAAAAAAATCGTGAGTTTGGCTCAAAGATGATTTTAATATTACACTTTGGGTTCTTTGTATGTGTCTTCTAGTTTCTGAGCTATTTGTGTACAATTGGGTCATGTTTTCAAGTTATTCTGTACAACCGTAAGGGCTAGAAATGTACTTTTTTAAAAAAAAAAAAAAAGCTGAAATTTTCAAGTAGTTACTTCACTCCAGGAGCTGGGGCTTTAAGGAAAACACCAAATATTGTGCAACTTGTGACTAAATTGTGAGAGCTGGCAACGATGTTTTAGTTTTAGATCTGTGGGTACTAATTATCCTCCAGCAATAATCTTCCTCCTTCTGGCACGACAAGGATGTCACAGGAGCAATTTAGGTGACATCCTACTGTCTATATTCACTCTTTGCCTTCTATTTCCACTCTTCTATTGTTGGCTGCTAGCTTGCCCCGATAAAGCTTGCCCCGATTAAAAACTAACATCCATGGTCTGATTGAAGCTCTGGCCTTCTTTTCCACATGATGTCTGCTCAGTAAACACAGTTTTAAAGAAGGAAATTATAAATTGCCAATCTCTTAGATGGTTTGTCCATTCTTTGTTTATATCTAAAGAGTTTTCTTGTTTTGGGGTCTAATCCTGCATTCATTCCACATGCTAAACTCCCAGTGGGAGTACAAAGAAAGCAGGATTGGGCCCTGAACAGTTTCGGGATGTTTGCCATGGAAAACATCTTTCATTTAACTATACTGTATTGCAGTGCAGGACACTGAAATGGTGAATCATGATAACTACATAGAAAAGAGAAATATATAACCAATAGAACTAATAATTTCCAATTGCTTTGTGATATTTTCTATTCACTGCAGCTGCACAAACCAGAATGACAGCAATTCCGCTCTAGCAATCCTTGTTTTCACTGGAAATGAGAATGAGGCATCACTGTAGCACAAAAGAGAGAGAAAAACATGAAACTTAACATGACTTGAAGCCAAATAATTAGAATAATTGCAACAAAAAAAATACATGAATCCAATTTTAGTTCATGTTCATGGATTGAGCCAGTTCAGCAGGTCTTCCAGAAAGGGTGTGGGTGCTTACTGTACTTGTCAGGGAGAATCTTTTAGACTCTTTCTGTTACATCCTTTAAAGTGATGGATCTCCAGTGTAGTGTTAAAACATCGACTGTGGAAGTAAGGCTGCATTTTATTTGTTGTCATTTTTCGTTTGCACTCTAAGGGAACTGAGCATCTGTTCCTGCATGTTGCAGTTTGCTCTGAATTCCCACTGGAGTTCAGGGCACTCAGTTTCTCCCAGTGGTGCTCAACACTATGCGGGATTGGGCTCTCTGCAGCTGACCTTGCAAAACCTTACTCACAGGAGTAGTATTTAGATGACTGCCCAGTTGAAGCCAGTGGGGCTACTTGTATAACTGTTTGTGAGTCATGCCCTAACTACCTAGCTGTCACAATTGAGTTCTATTGCATCTGACATCTTATTTGTGTTCAAATGTGGAAATGTTCCCTGTGCTTTGCAGTTTGTTCAGTTTCTCATGTTCCAGTGCTTTGTGTAGTTCTTAACCATAGTATGTCTGAATAGCTGGTAGTCTATCTCATTGGGAATCAAGTGAGAGGTCTCAGTCTTTACTCATGGAAACCCCATATAATGCCCTACTAAAGAGGTACACATCTGTTATTGAAGGGGCACTGTCAAATATTTGAGGCCTGGCACTTTGATCTTATTTATAATTGATGCTAGATCTTCTCTTGCACACCCAAAATGTATTGATTTTACTAGGAATTGTGAGTGTGCAGAAGATACAGAACTGGGCCCTTGATGGAGAAAGTCTTCTAGATGCGAAAGTCCTGATTTTTCAAAACTGCACATGTGAATATATAGGTGCACAAAAAATGTACTAACTTGCATGCTTAGTTGTCATAATTGCCTGCACAACTCATAACTGTGCATCTATCTGGCCTCATTGTAGGGGATTTGCACATGCAAACAGCTAGCACATGCAAAAATCTAGCTTGTCTCTTGTGTGACTAAATACCCAATTTGTTTATACAAATACTGCAGTTCTGCATGTGCAACTTTGAAAATCAGGCTCAGTCTACTGGCTTTTTTTAAAATCTACCACACTATCACCAACAGATTTCCCAGAAAACAGCCACTATCTCTGGGTCTCAAGACAATGAATTGTGCTTTCTCTGCCAACTCTGCAGTAGTAGTAGTAGCAAATACAGTCAGTAAAGCTATTCCCAGAACTGTGCTGACGTGGTTGCTGTTTCTGCACCAGTATCTGATATGTTTTGGCACAATGAGGTGCTATATAGGCTGAAGCTGTTAAATAAATAGGACTTCAAATCCATTCAAATCATAGCAAAATAAATAAATCCACTAAAAGAATCTGCATTACCCAAATGGAAAAGGAGCAGATTGGTAGAGAAAACAAAGTCATCTTCTGAGAGGTTATTACAGACACTAGAGATTTAAAGTAATAATAATAATAATTAATAAAAATTGTACACGTTTACTTGAAACCTTTAACAGTGGGAGATTCAATAATTCATTTAATAAAGACAGTAAGAAGCTTTCATTTGAGCTGCATGAGTTCAACAACAAAAATAACTCTTAGGTTGCCTCCCACCCACCCATGACGGAAAGAGCGTGGAAGAATTCGCTTTAAGCAGGCATTTAGGAAACGGTCACATTAACTCTCTCCATGAATTTACTATAATAAATTCCTTCCCATATGTCAATTTAACGGCACGAGACAACATTTCCTTTGCGCAAAGATGCTCCCTGTGTTTCCTTTGTGCGAGAACGAGACTGGTTGTGACTATTCTCAGACTTATGGTTAGTATTTGAATTCCTTTTCATTAGGAAAGAGAATAGAAACCTTTAACTCATAGCATGTATAGCAGTAATTAGGTGTATCCTGTTGGTCATCTCAGTTACTGGGAGCCTCCCCCTTTTTTCTGTGATAAGGATCAGGCTGTCTGGGACACAGGCAGAAAAATATCAATTGGCAGAGATTAAAATGGAGATGTTTTGTAATGTTTTAGTTTTATATGCAACATTTAAAAGATAAATTCTAACCTGCATCACCAAACTATGTAGTAATAGCACAGTAAGTAGAGTTTATACTAAATCTGATCTAAACCTCAACTGTACTATAAACTGCAGTCAGTTACTGGAGTAAATCCACAGTGTCAGTGGAAATATGGAATTTTGCTGAATGTGTGTGAGAAATGCATAACAGTGTGATGGTCCCTTTTCAAGATGATCCGTTCTTTGTTGCTAATTTTTTTGGTTCTACTTTACATTTCTTCTTACAGAATTCTTTAGGAAAAAAATAACATTAAATTGTGAAATGATCTTTTTTAAATTTGCAGTTTTTCCAGATTGTCTAATAGTGGTAAAAATCAGCAAAATGTTTTCAGTTTTATATATGTGTCCGTAATGGCAGAAATATTACTTACAATATCTCAAACTTGGAATTATGACCATTAATGCCCATAATTGGTTCTGAACATATGATAAATGTTATAATGATGAAAGTAGATGGAATGAGTTACAGATGGAGACAAATATCCATATGCTGAAAGTCATTGGGGTAGTATGAAAATTATTTATAGAATTAAGTGAACTGGTCTTTCTCTTCCTAAAATGGCTTAATGTCTGAGTCAGAACTTTTACTGAGGACAAATAAGCTGCACAAAGTGAAAGGCAATAGAATGGTGTGACCCTCCTTCCTATTCAGCAAAGCATTTAAGCATGTGCTAAACTTCAAGCACACAGTAAATGGACTACTTCTGTTTTTAAGTGCTTTGCTGTACCAGAGCCCTGCAAAGGTCCCGATTCTACAAACACTTACTTCCATAGGCTATTTTACACATGTGAGTAGTTCTGTATTGAACTTGAGGCCTCTTTTCATAAGAATAGTGTATTAGGGCTTGTCTGCATGAACACTTAGTTCACGGCAAGGTGGGGTATAAACCTACCCCAGCCTAGCCTGCAGCATGCTAACCGTCTATACGGACCTTGCTGCTGTTCAGAGAATCGTAAAAATGTAGGGCAGGATAAGTCATCAAGTCCAGGTCCCTGAGTTGAGGCAGGACCTCAGCTCAAAGAGCTGGGAGTTTGAAATGGGAGTAGATTAAAGCGCACTAGAGAACTTTGAGTGCATGGCAGCAGGGTCCACATGGACACTTATTGCACAGCAGGCTACTGCCTGGTAGATTTACACCTCTGCTTCCTGCAAACAAAGTAGTTGTAAAGACAAGCTCATAGCACTGGTCTGATAGCCATATTTCTCCTAGGGGGATATGAACTCCATTTTTAGTTTAAAACAGACGATATTCCTGCTCACTTCCTGTCCTATACTGTTGTGTAGTTTTTCAGTGCATTGTTGAACAGCTTTTCTTCTGTTTCAGAGGCAATGGCATTTCATTGATCCGGTGAGGTGATCCCAGTATGAATGTTATATACTATTGTAAGATCATAAACTGACTTATCCAAAGCCTACTGAAGTAAATGGGATTATATCCATAGATTTCAATGAATTTCTGATTGGGCCCAAATTACTTTGGGATCCATTAGCTTGAAAGGTTTCTTCTGGAAATGACTAACAATTAATTAATAGAAATATTTGGAACTATTTTTATTGAAAATTATCCCCTCACTTTGCTGAAACACATGGATATTGCAATACTGGATGGCTTGGTAGTGTATGATCAAATATCTGGCACAAACAAGGATGGGTGAGTAAGTCTGGTACTGAAGCTGTTAAGTACAATATTTGTACAAGAAATCAGTGTATAAAACTGTTCTTCTTATGTGGCAGGTGCTGCTCAATTATATTTAAGAACCCCCGTAGGGGACAAAAGTCAATTATCAACATGCTAGCATGGGGGAGTAAGTAGGTCAGCTGAAAACATGTGCTTATAATGTTGCAAATACTGTAGTAACAATTCATTGTTTTGGAAGCTTTTGTATCTCCAAATGTTGTTCCAGCGCTGTGCGATTTTGTAGGGAATTTTTTTTTATTTGCCTCATGGTCAGGACCATTTTCATGGTCTGATTTTATTTTTTTAAATAGAATTTATTTCTGTGAGAAAAGTATGGCTTCTTGCAAAACAACACAATTATCCTGAAAAGCTATCGCTACAGAACCATTTTTAAATCAAAACTACATGACACGCAACGCCTGCTTCTTTATTGCAAATGATGCCTGTTAAATTAACTGCGGAGATGTTAGTGATTTCTTCATAGACGTGAACCAGAAGCCATTAAAATCTCTGTTGTGCATGCAGTAACAGAATTTAGGGGGAAAAGCCCCAGTGGGATGCTAATCAAAAGCTTTTTGTAAACACAGTAAAGCAGCAGCTCTGTCAGCAGGACCTGGACAAGAAACCCCCAGGGAAAAGTGAACGCCTTAAACAGTTGTACAAAGAAGGACTTTCATATCTGGTGAAACTGTGTATTAGAATGGTTTCAGAGTAGCAGCCGTGTTAGTAGTCTTTGATCCTGTAGCCACACAGTAGCCTCTCTTTCCTCCTTCAGATCACTCCTCAAAACCCACTTCTTCAGTGTTCCATCTGAGGCCTGGTCTGCACCAGGCCTTTGTAGCAGTATAACTTCCAGTTAGGGTTTTTTAAAAATTTTTTTGAAAACCAAAATAGTTCTTCTGCTATGACCCCCAGGGTGGACACAGTTTTATTGGAATAAAGGTGCCTTTCCTATAGGAGGAAAAAGCTATACCAGTATAAACATTTCTATACCCGTATAGCTGTATCCACGCTAGAGGGGTTGTACCACTTAACTATACTAGTATAGTTTGTCCAAAATACATTATACTTAATTTGACAATACTAGTATGGTTAAAGTGGCACAACATTAGTGGGTAGACAAGGCCCTGTCTATGCATTTATACCATGTTTATTACCATGGTATCTGAGCGCTTGTACGTCTGTTAAGTTGATCCATTTATTTTTATAAAAGACAGTAGCAATTATTTTTGTGCTGCATGAAGGTAACTTCGTGACCCTATTCTGTGTAAGTTTTCCTCTTCTTCTCACCTTTCTTTGTGTCATGCTGCATCTTTTTCCTAACATAAGTCTAGTTCCTGTAAACCTTTCCTCATACAAGTAAGAGTTTTTAGAATCTGGCTCTTTGGGGCATGCATTATGGGCTAGACATTGGTCTCCGTTCCAGAGGTGTAAAAGTAGGGTAGCTCAGTCTTTGTAACTAAGATCAGGATCTGGCCCTGTCTCTTCTACTTGGTCCTCACTTTGCAAAGTCCTTTAGCATGTGCTTAACTTTAAATACATGCTTAAGGGCTTTGCTGAATTAGCACTGTGATCATTCACCTGCTTGAAGTTAAACATTTGCTTGAGTGTTCTTCTGAATCAGGGGCCTTAATAAGTACAAGCCTGTTCCTAAAACTATTGAAGTCAATTAGAATCTTTTCAGTTATGTAAGTGGATTTTGAATCAAGCCCTTAAGTGCCATTTACACACGTGGCTCTCATGTAAAATTACACTCAGAACTTTTCCTTTCTTTTCATAAATTTTCTTGCCACATTTGCTACTTATTTTAAGATATTTCTATTAAAAAATACAAACTTGCCCCATCTGAGCCCATCTCCTTTTTAAACTTGATCCTGTAGCAAGGACATAATACTGAATCTCTGTCAATATGCTGGATTCCTTCTTTTTAAATATGAAATAGAGAAAAGAAAAGAAAAAGATACAAAAATACAAAAAATATTTTTTATTATTGAACTGACATTTCATCTCCCAGCTCTCTAGTTGACTGAAATTTTTCAAAAATTAATGAACTTCTGGCACAATATGATAAACATCTTTTTCAAAAGTGTTCCATTTTCTCTCTAGCTTTACTCATAATGTCGATTATGATTGTGATGTGTTAGACACCGGGTCACTGGAATTTCCCTAAAGGGCCAAGCAGTATGAAGGGATGGGCTGTAAATAAGATTGTGTCCAAACTCAAATATCTTTGTATATGGCCAAAAATTTTAAAAACGTCTAGTGCAGTGTTTCCCAAACTTGGGATGCTGCTTATTCAGGGGAAGCCCGTGGCGGGCTAGGCCGGTTTGTTTATCTGCCACATCCGCAGGTTCGTCCGATTGCAGCTCCCACTAGCTGCGGTTCACCGCTGCGGGCCAATGGGGGATAATAACTCCTATGATAAGGCCTGATTGTGAGTGGTACTGGTCACCTGCAACTCTGACTCCCATTGAAATCAGCACCTCTCAGGATCAAACCCTAATTAGGCAAAATAAAATATACATCTGCAAAAGAGTGTATTAGAATTTCAGGCTAAACTCAATTCTATTATGACTCCTTAATTTCTAAAATGTAAATCGCTGTCATGGAATGTGCCCATCCGTTGGACACAGAGGTGGACCATTATTATTCTTTATACAGCATTAAAATGTACTAAGCATTTGACTAGCGAATAAAAGATGCAGCCACTTGTCCAAAGAATTTAGGGCTAAATCCCACAAAGGGATCAGCTTTTCAGCACCTAACTTTTAGGCATCTTGTTGCCTAGAGGAATCCAGCCCTGAGTTTGGCGCCCAAGCTCACTTTATGCAATTCCTGGGGAGAGTTGGGCACCTAAAAATGGGATCCATAAAAGCCAACAAGCTGAGCAGGAAGCCACCTAAACTAGTTTATAGGCCACACCCCTCTCCTTGGCATTTCTTCAAAGGGCCTTAGGTGCCTAAATCTGGGTTGGAAGCAGGTGCCTCTCTCTGCTTGGGATTCATAGCCATGGACCATCTCTTGGACTTAAGTGCCTAAGCCCTTTCTTGGGGGAAAAAAAAATAAATGAGGAGGCATGGGTGGTTCCAGTCCTTCTATAACTTTGAGCCCAGTGACTCGGGTTGAATCCTTTCCTTTGCTTGATGGGAAGGAGCTTGAACATGGGTCTCCACACTTCCAGATGAGCTTGCTAGCCATTGGCTTATGGGACATTTTGGGGCAGGGCTCTCTGTCTCTCCCATTGATGCTGTTCCACGGTGTATTTATAATTAAATATGCATTGGGCCAGACAGAGAGTCAGTGACTCTATAGCCCAGTGGCTATAGAAAGGTGGAGACAAAAGTTCAAATCCCTGTTCCGTATTGGGGTGGGGGGTTGAGTCCAGCTCTCCCACATCCTGGCTGAGTGCCCTAACCTCTGGCAGGGGTACTGGGACAACTTGTATAGTGAGGGTGCTGAGAGCCATTGAACCAATCTGTGTATGATGGAAACTACTTTGAGCCAAGGGGTGCAGCCCCATGCCTAGTTCCAGCACCTCTGAACTAAAAGTTATAAGTGCGGGGGGGGAGGGGAACCTCCCTTGGTGGTGGTTTTGAGTGGAGTCCAATCCGGTAGGTAGCTTCTGACAATGCCTACTGGATCAGGCTGCCCAGGTGAGAAGGTTAGAAGAATGTCTAGTGTGAGGGTGCGGCTGGGGCTTAGGGGTGAGCTAGGCTCCAGGGCTGAGGCCACGGGTGCTGGAACAATTTTTATAGTGGGGGGGGGGGTGCTGAGAGCCATTGAATCAAACTGTAAACCCTGTATGTAATGGAAACCACTTCAAGCATGGGGGTGTGGTAGCACCTCCAGCACCCCTAGTTCCAGCACCTATGGCTAAGGCAGCTGTGCACCTGCTTGCTGGCAGATTTTTCGGCACCTGCAAGACATTACCAGCAGAAATGTAGACGCCTAGGGACGTTAGGGAAGCTACAGAGTTGGGTGGCAGCTGAGCGGGGGTTTTGAGGACCTAAAGTTTGGATTTAGGTGCCTAACGTGGTAGTTAGACACTGAAATCCTTTTGTAGATTTAGCCTTTAGACCAGTGATACTCAGACTGAGGCTCGTGAGCTGCAAGTAAGTTTTTAATGTGTTTCCTGTGGCTCCTGATTCTATGATTGGTGATTATGACTGTTAAAAACTATGCTGAGCCCAGGTCCACCTAAACCCTTCCTCATCTCTCCACCCCCAGTGGATATTGCTATGACTTGGCCTGGATGTGCAGAGTCACATGACACTTAGTTCAAGCTGTGTCATGGCCTGAAGGATTTAGACTGCATCTACACTTCCCTGGTAACACTTCTGCACCGGTAACAGGTGGTAGCCAGCAGCTATCACCTATGCATATGCACATCTGCTGTTCACTTGCTAACTGCTGTGTTCCTTCTGACTGTAAAAAGATCTAAGAATCCTGCCTTGATTCTCCCTTGCGCAGATGAGGCACTCCACAAATCTGAAATGACAGTAAAGGGAATAGAGAAAGCATGACCTTGTGGCTAAAGCACAAGAACAGGCTATCCGGGTTCTAGTTTCGGTTCTGCCACCAACTTCGTGTGACTGAGACCACACAACTGTGCGTGCCTCAGTTTCTTCACTTGGAAGGAGGGGACTGTGAAACTTCTCTTCCTCAAAGGGGACTTGTGAGACTAAATTCAATGGCTTTTCATGTAAATATTCTCTCAAGTTATATTCCCTGTAAAATATTCCTCCTCAAGAGGAATTATATTTGTTTCTTTGTTTAGAGGTAAATATGGACCATGATTGCATGTTTAAAAAAACTAGGAATTGTGTCTCAGAGCCGTCCATCAGCCTTCTGTGAAGCTTCGCTAAATGATATTTATAATCAACTCTTGTCTTGACAGCTCCGTGATCATGGCTACTGCAGCACATTGAAATGGAACATGATTCGTATCCTCAGTATGCTTATGTACAGATGTTGATGCATTCTGTGCTAGTAGTAATCGATGCAAATGATAGTGAATGTGCTTGTCAGTTATCTTGCAGATGACAGTTAACCGAATTGATAGCCTCCCTTATGTGTATTTGATGGAGTCTTTGGCAAAGATTCACAAAAGTCTAAGCTTTTAAGATTCACACTTACAAAATTTATATCCTCTTTTTCAGCAGATGTGCTGACCGGCTTACTGTCTCCATGGCAACAAGGTTTCCGTTTTAAAATAGCCTAAAGTCACAGAAGGGAAATCAGTTATTAATAGCATAAGCAATGTAGGTATGAACAACGACATGCAGGATTTGTTTATTTGTGTTCATGATACAACAATTCTTGTGTTTTTGTGTTCTTGCTCTACATGTACACACTATGGTCCTTTGAATTTAATTTTCTAGTGTGACATGTACAATTCTTTATTCTTTCAGTATTACACTGAGATATTTACATGATTACAATAATACTTATTGAGTTAATACTTTGCAGTTATCATTTTTAAAGCACTGTACAAATATGAACTACAATTATTAATTAACCCTTAATACACCTATAATGTACATGAGTATTATCATCCCCTTTTTACTAATGGGGAAACTGAGGCAGAAGAGTTACATGATTTGAGAGAGACTCTATTAGAGATGGGATTAGAACTCAGGATCTCTTAGCTTCCAGCTTTGTGACCTCATCTCCCATGGTTTTGTGATTAATTGATAAGCTGCTGCTCAGAATAGTAATACTTTATTGTAGCCTCTTTTCTAGAATCTTAGCTGTATGTTAACATTAGATTATACAAAGGATCCAGTCACATGGTTATAATGTGACAACAGGAACTAGAGCCATTTTAACAGATTTTGGAAATGAAAACCATGAGAGAGCTTTGCCTGCATTTGCTGTCAATGCAGTTTCTATGGACACCGATATTTTGTGTCAAATGCAGTCTTGATGTGATTGTCTGTGCTGAATATAGAGGAAGCAGAGCTGATTACATGGGACTCTGCCCCTGAATTAGCTAGAATGTGTTCTGTTGCCTTGAAAAGAATAGGATCAAGATATAAAGAATTTTAGGACAGTGGCCTTTAGGCCCCCAAAATCTGTCCCAGGTGAATTTACAGGTGAAAAAATGGGGTCCTACTCCTTCTTGCTTGTTTTTGTCAAGGTCTGAAAGTTCATTTATTCAAAAAAGAAAATTCAGAATTTTTTTAGTTTTATTTTTTTTACATCGGAAATATTAAGTTGTGTTTTGCTGGAGTTTTCCTTGGAGACCGCAGGCAACTGAAGCTTCTCCAGCCATTCGCTGAAGGGAAGGAGGTGCTGAAAAGATCTCTCCTCTCAAAGATTCGGTTTGCTATTTTTGTTAATTTGGCGTTAAGCAAAAATGATCAAAAGCTGGAGTTTTTGACGAGTCTGAATAAAAATCACTCCTCTCTCTCAATTAATTGAATTTACTTTCTTGGTGCTTGTAATGTTCTAATCCTAGAGTTGTCCATAGAGCCTTCTAGGGAAAACAGGGTAGATAAGAATTTCTAATGTAAAAAACTAGCAAGAGCTGCCTGTCTTCACCACTCCCTTATTTTTTTAGTCACACAATCAAAACAAGGATCCTTTGTACATCATAAGGAATCAAAAAAGGACACACATCCCTTTTCTCCCTGCTACCCCATTGCAGATGATCATCAAAATTCTGTGTCCCCAGACAGAATAATTGTTTCCTGAATTCAGCTGTATTATTTACTCCATAATGTTGGTTAGCAACTTGCTCAGTTTGCTACCAAATCTCTAAATGACAGAATTTTACCAGGGAGTGTGATCTAGTAGTGATATCAGGGGACTGGCAATCCAGGCACCTGAGTCCTATTCCTGGTTTTGCCATTGACTTGTACAAATCACAGAACATCTCTGTACCTCAGCTTACACATCTGTAAAGTGGTATTTTTCATACTTGTCCACAAGGGAGTAATGAAGTTTTAGGTATAGCTCCTGATCCTGTACATATGCATGTGAATAACCTGACAAATGAGTGGCCCTACTGTGCTCAGTGTAACTACAGTAGAACCTCACAGTTACAAACACCAGAGTTACGAACTGACCGGTCAACCACACACCTCATTTGGAACCGGAGGTGCACAATTAGGCAGCAGCGGTACAGTATTGTGTTAAATGTAAACTATTAAATAAAGGAAAAGTTAAAAAGAAAATTTGACAAGGTAAGGAAGCTGTTTCTGTGCTTCTTTCATTTAAATTAAGATGGTTAAAAGCAGCATTTTTCTTCTGCATAGTGAAGTTTCAAAGCTATATTAAGTGAATGCTCAGTTTTAAACTTTTGAAAGAACAACCATAATGTTTTCAGAGTTACGAACATTTCAGAGTTATGAACAACCTCCATTCCCGAGGTGTTTGTAACTCTGACGTTTTATTGTACTCCTTTGTGTACAGTTACATGCTTAAGTGCTTGCGAGACCTGGATCGTAGCTTGTAAAGTGCTTTGAAATCCTTGGATTAAAGTTGTTGTTATGGTAATGCTACTATCCTATTTGTTGTTAATAATATTACTATATTTGCTGCTTATTCTGTTTCCTTGCCTTTATTGATTATGATCATGACTTTTTGCTTTGGGAAAGCCTTTATGTTCTGAACAATGTATTTAAATTTGCTTGAGCAAAAATCACTTGGTATTCTGAGTACTTTAAATAAGTCACTTATGGCCAAATTCTGCTAACCTTACTTACTCACACAGGATAAGCAGTATTCTAGAGAAGACCTATATCTCATTTGATTAGATTCTGTATCTGTTAAAATATTCCATTACTTCATTTGTATTTTTATGGCTGTCATTCACTGGATTGATAGTTCCAAGCCTTTTCTTTTTGCAGTAACCATCAACTCTTTCTCCTGGATAATACAGTGCATGATTGTTCCTTTTAATACATATTCATCTCTCTCTCCTTCTCTCTCTGTCTCTCTCAGTATTTCTGTAACTTGACAGATTTTGAAACTCTCTGGAAAGTTTGACATCCTGCTTCCAGTACTCTGGACCAAATCACTTAAATATATATTCTAAACCAGAATTCTGACACTGATCTCTTTAAAAATATTCTTGTTTCTTTGAAGAACAAGCCCTTCCCTTTATAAAATCCAGGCTGCTGCTAACCAATGGTTTTCAAGTGGCTTTCACATTTCAGCTGTAAAATGATTTCCAGTATGTTCCCCACAGCGAGTAAGAGAAGGCAATTTAGAGTCTTCCTTGTGTAACTTGCTAGCTAGTGTAGAGCTGAACCACTGGCATGTCTGAATGAAACAAGTCATGCTCAAGTGCTTCTCAGGTTGGGATGATCTTGCCTGGGCAGTTTTCTGTAACTCCTGGACAACACTGCCTCCGTTTGTGACTTGTGGTGAGGTCCAGTGGTTAGGGAACGTCAGGAACCTGGGTTCTGTTCCTTGCCTAAGGTCACACGGGAAGTCTGTAACAGAGCAAGTCGCTTAACCACTTATATAATGGGGATAACAACACTTGCATGCCTCATAAGGGCGTTGGGAGGATACATGTATCAAAGACTGTGAGGTGGAGTCTTTGTAAAGATTGTTCCTCAGAAACCCCCCAAAACTCAATTTCTTTGAGTCTCTAACCGAGTTTCGTTTCTAGAGGTTGCAGTTTGCTAGTGAGGGTCATGTCTCTTCATTTCTGCACAGTAAAGCTGCGGGCCAGGTAGACAGAAGCTGGCACATCGAAGTGCAAATAACACCCCTTTGCAGCAGTCTGACCCTTTGTATCTGTCAGACTGACAACCCTATCTAGGCTTGTCGGGATGTGCTAAGCCTAAGACTGTAGGGGGAGTTCGTTGGGAGGGCCCCAATGAGGCTTTTGACAGAGGCTTGCAGTGGGGTGTGATATGCCCCAGCAAGAATGCAAAGGCTCATGGTGGGCTGTGTGGGCTAGGGCCTTAAACTCTTAAGGCTTGTGGAGGGTTGTAATGGCCTCATTCGATTGCTTCCCCACCCTCATTATCTCTTATCCATTGCTCCCCTTTCTTCCCCAGCCCCCTCTGCGGGTATCCTCCATTCCCCATTTCTCCACTTTTCCTGCAAGCTCAAAGCGCTCCCTAGCCCACCCACCATGTCCTGCAGATTTGCTAAGAGCTGCTCTAAAATAAAACTAAAGAAAAATTGGAAAAAGATCTTCAACGGCACCTCCCAGCTCAAGGTAGACATACGCTGAGTCAGTTCTCAGTCAGTGACCCAGCACTGGTGGCATTATGTTGTCAGATGTGCTGTCATTTGGAGGTGACTTAAAACTGAGGTCCTGACTTGTGACTTTAATGACTTAGGATCTTTTAATGATCACAAAACACCCCAAAGGGAGGATTGTGTTAACCTTGAATGTTGCAACCCAACTCGGTTTTGGCTGTTTGTATTCTGCCTGCCTAAATTCTCCATGCAAGTGCAAAAATATATTCTTCATTTCCTGTCTTAAGAACTGGGTAGTATTAGACCCTATTCAACAGCTGCTGCATTTCACCCTGTAGGTGGCTCTATTTTAGGGTGGATTATTTGATCCCTATGTATAGTTTGTATATCAGTTTTGTAAAGTATAAAGTCCTTTGGGATCCATTTGGGATGGAAGGTGGTATGTAAATGTAAGATATTATAAATCTCATCTGACAGGAGATATTTATTACACTAGTGTGCTTTAGCCTTGCTTCACATTCTACTAAAATGTTTGCATTCACTTGCCAATTTTGTGGTCATGCTTATAAATTAAGGACACATCTCTAAATTATTTAGAAATAAAATGACTATAATAGAAATGGATTCCTCCCCCCCACCCTGTAAATTATTGTATACTATGTTGTGACATGTTAAATACTTCTTGGGTCTTAGAACTAGCTCTCTTTTGTTATACTTGCAAGTGTGATTTGGTTACATGTTGAGTTGTCTGCATAGTGGTAATTGCTCTCCCTTCCAAGAAATAAGCACAGCACTGTGTGTGTGTGTGTGTGTGTGTGTAATATAGGGTCAATGCTGTGCTTCTTGGAAGGGAGAGCATATATATATATATAGAGAGAGAGAGAGAGCTAGGGCCCTAGCAAATTCACGGTTATGAAAAACGCTTCACGGACTACAAAATCTGTTCTCTCTCTCCCTGTGAAATCTGGTCTTTTGTGTGCTTTTACCCTACACTATACAGATTTCAAAGGGGAGAACACTGTTTCTCAATTTGGGGTCCTGACCCAAAAGGGAGTTGCAGGGGTCACAAAGTTATTTTAAGGGGGTTGTGGTATTGCCACCCTTACTTCTGCGCTGACTTCAGTGCTGCGCAACCAGAGAGCGGCAGCTGTTAGCCGGGCACCCAGCTCTGAGGGCAGAGCCTCGCCAGCAGCAACGCAGAAGTAAGAGTGGCAATACCATACCATGCCACCCTTACTTCTGTGCTGCTGCTGCTGGTGGGGCTGGGCTCCCAGCCAGCAGCCACCGCTCTCCAGCTGCCCAGCTCTGAATACAGCGCCACTGCCAGCAGCAGCACAGACGTAAGTGTAGCGGTACCGCAACCCTCCAACTCCTCTTTGGGTTGGGATCCCAACAATTATAACACCGTGAAATTTCAGATTTAAATAGCTGAAATCATGAATTTTACAATTTTAAAAACCCTGTGACTGTGAAATTGACCAAAATGTACAGTGAATTTGATAGGGCCCTATTGCACACAAGGGAGATTGTGTGTGTGTCAGTCACAATTGGGCAGTCTGTTCTTGGGTTAGAAAGAAAAGAAAAATGAAAGATGTAGAGGAGTGAGACAAAACCAACTTCAAAATACAATTCTTTATAAGCTGAATAGACTGTGAAATGATTTGAGCAATGACTGGCAAAAGAACAGTGGATTAGTTCTCTAATGACCTGTTGAAACTGGATCACCCAATACAAAAATATCCATGTCTCTGGTTTCTTTTCTTTTCAGCTTATAAAGGGAAGAATGACCTTGGCACAGGGCATTTCCTGGGGATTAACGACTGGCTAGAGATAATGGTCCAAGGTACATTAACCTTGCAGTGGTCGTTAATCCTCAGGAAATAACCTGTTTCTCGATTGTTATGGCTTAAATATTCTGTCCATGTTTTATTTCTCATCTTTCTTGCACCATGAGTAGTAGCTTCACTTTGTGATTTCACCCTTCCTAGACCTGAGAGAGAGAGAGAACAGGTCCCACTCCTGCTATGAAGTGGTAATATGATCCGTTCTGAAATACAGACTGTGGATATAAGGAAGCTAGTTACTCAGGGGCAGCAGCATTTGACACCAGAATAATGAACTCGGCAAATCTTTACTAGCTTTCTGTGATTTGGAATATCATGAGAGAGGGTGTAGGACTTGTGAGGTTAACCTGCTTCCTCTAGAGAAGAAGGTCCAAGCAGAGAGAGTGAGAGGATGGGAGTGTGAGGGAAGATAGGGAGAAAGCTGGAAAGTTACAGAGCTGAGGGAAGAAAGGACAGCAAGGCAAGGCATTTGATGGAGGGAGAAGTTAGGGCATGAAAGTGACTGAGTGATGGCAGAGATGTCTAGAGAGTGAAGGGAAAGGAAAAAAAAAAAGCTGGGGGCGTAGACAAGGGATTGTGGAGGGACAGAAGTGGCAATGAGATAAGAGCAAATAGCCATCACCTCCGACTGTAGCACCCTCTCATGTCCTTGTGGCTGCCTTCCTTCTTGGGTAGCTCTCCCACTTCTGCTCTGCCATTAGGAAGAGGGTTCCCTCTCCCTCTCCCTCTCCCCACATCCCCTCCCAGTTCTCCTGCAACTCCCCTTCACTATCCTGACAACCTCCTGCAGCCCTCATTGCTGTGCTCACTCCTTACTCCCAGAACTGCTCCTCATGTCCCTGCCCTGCTGTCCTCCTGCAACTATCCTCTTCCTGCCTTTCTCATCTCCTCAAGAATTTCCTCTCTTTGCCGTTTCTTTCCCTCAGCTCCCTCACTTCCATAACCTGCCTCCTTCAACTTTTCCATCTCTCTGTCTCCCTTGCTCATCCTCTCACTTCTTGTATTGTCTTCAACACTCTCCTTGTTACCCCTGTTTTTCTCTTTCCCTTTCCCCCAAAGCTGCATGTCTCTCAGGAAAGCCAGGAACGTTCTCCATTAGCTGCCTTGATGCAAATGCAGCCATTGTAGTATTGTACACAACTAGCCTCTTAATAAACACTCTACATGTCACAATGACGATGCCCTCCGACTCCTGGGAATATATTAATCTCAAGAGATCTCTGAAATCTGAGAGAGGGGGGAAGAGGTGAAATCACAATCTGTGCCATAATTAAAATAGTAATTACATCTTACTAGAAACACTGGATGTTTCAAGCACATTTGTTTGAACTCTTTTTTTTCTTTTCTCTTTCTGTACATCACATCTTGTGTTCCCCTCTTTAAACTGACAGTGGACTCAGCATGTTGTGACACATCCTAGCTAACAAGCACTCCTTGGTATATAGAATGCCAGCAAACAAATTACAAGCATGATGTGCAGAGAGAGAGAAAAGGAAAACCAGGGGCAGAGAGGAAGGAGGGAGGAGATGGAATGAAAAGACGAAGAGGCTGAGGAGAATGAGAAAAACAGACACCTTTGCTGGTTTAAAAACTGTATCACAAATCATTTGTAGAACAAAGATTATATGGGCCTCCAGTGATAGTGGTGGGTTGCCACTCTGTCTTAGTATCTCATGCTCTTGGATTAGTTTGCTCACCCTTGACTTTTGGGATGCTGGTATGTGGATGGCTTTCTTTCTTTTAAGGGTTGTTTGCAGTCTGGTCTGTGTGCTTCAGCCTACAATGCTAGCAGCTAGCCTCTCCCAGGAGAGATATGATCCAGGCTGTTCCATCTACTCTCCTCTCTCCTTCTTCCCCTACCTACTGTTGACCTAAGGAAATGACTGGTAGTAGAATTGTGTTACCAGAGAGGAGTCAAAGGGAACACCAAGGTGAACTGAACTGGTATAGGGTGCCAGAGAGTAAGTGGCAACTAGAACTGAGATGTAGGCAGAGTCAGAGCTGAACAGTTTCTGGGAGGTGAGGAGTTATGGTACAACAAACTGGTGGGAACGTCTTTCAGGACCTTGTGTGATCCTCCTTGTACTGAGTTAGTCATTTACTGTGTTTAATGTATTGGAAAAAGCATGAGAGTGTGAGCTGATTTGATGGTCTATGGGTTTGACCCCCTACTTCACCCTGCAGCATCAAAGCACCAATCTTTAGTCCCTGGTGTAAGCAAAAGAGTGCTTAGAAAAGTGTGGTTTATTCTTAGACATGTTGCACTATTCAGTAGGTAGGCAGCAGTCATTGTCAAACAAAAGACTTGCAGAGCCCGAGAACATTTCAAAAGGAAAAGATTGATGATGTAAGCATAGCTGGGAAGAGCACACCCAACCATTTATCTGCACATAAAAGCCCCCCCACATAGGTTTTTTAAAGTTAATTTAATGCTTATGAAAAATGCTGAAATGACAGTCATTGTAGGCTGAAGTTCTCTATGTAAAAAACCATATGGGTATCAACAAGGCAAGTGTTGTGTGTCTCATGTCATCAATATATACCTCAACCCTGGCCTAGAAGGCTACCACTAGAGAGTATGTTTCCATCTCCATGCATGCCCATTCAATCTCCGGTCTCTCTGGGGACAGCCTGTGGACTCACTGCCACAAGATATTGCTGAGGTCAAGAGTTCAGCAGGATTTTAGAAAAAAACTGGATATTTTAAATGGTCTATGGGAACATTCACAGGTATGTTAACTAGGATTACAAGAAGTGAACAATAGTTTGGAAGGGATATAAGCCCTCGTTCTTTAGGGCATAAACCAACCTCATCTTCTTGGTAAGAACCTGTTACTAGTCACTGACAGACAGGACACTGGACTAGACTGGCCAGTACAGCAATTCCTTTTACCCTGTGAACCAGTGCCTGTGTGTTAGGTGGGACTACAATGAGAGTGGCCTCTCTGTGTACTTGAATAAGTTGTTCCAAGAAGCAACTGTTTAAAGCATTGAGAAATTGCTTCTCTAAACCTTGTCCCAATATAACCTAGGGCCAGGATATATGTGGGTAGTTGAATATATTCATTATTACTGCTTTATTAGATTTAGTTGCCTCTTTTCTCTTTTTCCTATTTTTATCCATTTAAGTTGTCACAGTAGCACAAAATTATGGGGGTTAAGCTTTTTAAATTTTTTTAATCAATCTAAATTTTCACACTTGTGGGAAATCATAGGGCAGTCAGACAATTATTTAATGACCATAGATGTTGAAATTTAAAAAGCTAAAGCTTTATAACCATTAACACAAATAGTCCGCATGACATGTTCAGAATATGCAAAGTAAAGGTTCTTAAGTTAAACTCTAATATACTCTCAAGCAGAATTTTTCTTAATTTGCCTATCTGTAAGTTTCGATTATCATTGATAGAAAAATGTTTTTGTTGGTTTGTGTGTATTCAGTAAAATGATGTTAATAAACATTTACTGATTAAAATCTAACCCTTCCAAGACTAAATATTTGCCATTAGGCTCCTCCCTATCACTCACTAGAAGTTTGTCTGGATGTTTTTTTTTCCATTTTATCTGCCACCTTCACACTCAGTAAGCAAGTCACTTAGTTAAATAGTTTATCTTGTTGCCACATATCGAGCTTTCAATATTTCTGTTGATTAAATCCACTGTTACCTCAGACCATCTATACCTTACAATGGCATCCCCATTTCCTGAAACGATTTTCTCCATATGTGAGGACTGATCAACTGCCTCTGTTTCTGTTCCCATCTTAATGAACTTGTCCTTCCATTCCACCTTGGTTCCTAGCCATCATGAGTCTAGGTTCCTCAAGCAGAAGATTGGGGCAGCCAGATCTGAGACAGGCCTATTCCACAATCTCCCTTTAGCCTATTCTCTATTAATAATAGCACCTCTCTCTGCTCTTCCAGTTCAGCAACTCTGGCTTCAAGATATTGTACTTGGGCTCTGAGGACCACAAGCTCCTTCTTCAGGGTGCATACATATGCCACTTAGTTACAAGGCAAATCGTTGTACATTTTGTACTCTATACGGTGAACTGGATAATTGCTCAGAAAAGAGTTTTTAATGTGTCTTAGACTGATGTGGATTTTGTCATTAAGGTGGAGGTAAAGGTGTTTTATTTATTCATTTAATGTGCTTAAGGATTTTCTTTACTTTAGGCCATTAACAAGTTACTGAACAGTCTACTGCCCTCAATGCCAAATCCACAGGCAATCCAAACTTCTCTGTAATCACATCCTCTGAGGCCTGCCTCTCTCTCTCTCTCTCTGGTGATCTTGAAAGGCCCCATACCCCATTACTAACCTGTGGTTTTAAAAAAGGTAAAATGTTATCCAATACGAACATGAACAAATTTACTTCTGTTACAGGACTGTAGTGCTAGTCCCCCCTACCCCTGCAACTTTTTCACCTGCAAATGCTCCAACTGCATTTCTGCAGCTGATTCCATTCTCTGTAATCCATAAATGAGAGGTTACCGCTTACATGCAGCAAAAACAGAAGTGTGATGAATTACAAGCCAGTGTAATTTATGCAGAAGCAGTGTGGGGAAATTGCAACCCACTCTTGTTCTACATAAATTATTCATGAATCCCCTGGAAAATAGCTTGAAGAGGGTTTCTATTTTTCTTTTATGGTGAATGAATCATGCCCTAAATTTCTACAGCACGTACATTGACTCAAAATGTCTCACTTTTGCCCCACCTTTATTTTTAGATCATCCATATACAGCCCTACTGACGTTTGCTAAACTTACTGTTCTGGATTTTTCTGATCTAAAATTAAGTTCTCTGTAAGGAGGCCCACTCTGTCCAGGCTCCTGATGTGGCTGAGAGGCTCTTGGATTCGCCTGCTTTCTGAGTCACTCTTGCCCAGGGTTTCATAACTCCTGATCTGGAGAGCTGAGGAGACGCTCTAGGCTGCTCTAACAAGAATATCCGCAGTTAGTCCTGCAGGCAACCTTGCCAGGAGGAATCTAACCAAAGAGATGTAGCCTGTTCTAGAGCGCAGTCCTCCAACCCAGCCATGGCCATAGACTTGGAGCTGTTCAGAGCAATAACTGTAGCCATCACTCTGGCCAGGTGTTTGTGAGCAGTAACTAGTGTGCAGCTGGCAGAGCCAGGGCAAAAGCCCCTGTCTCCAGTCGGGGAGCAGCAGGCAAAGCCAGACCCCCTCTGTCAGGGAGTAGCAGGAAAATCAAGGGCTAGAGGTTGCCACTCCCCTCACCCAGAAAGCAGCAGACAGGGTCAGAGATCCCGCTGTCAGTGAGTATGGAGGAGCCAAAATTATGCACCCCGCTACAGCACAGCAATCCAGCACCAGAGCATCCCCCCGCCTGATGGCAAGGACAGCCATATCCCTAATCCAGCTGGGGGCAAGCAGCGGGTAGCACCCGGGGCTAGCAATCTAACCGCATCTAGTCCCCAGGCCAAGGAGTAGCCTCAAGTAGTCACCACTTACAGGAGATGCCATAGCCAGCCAGAAGCATAGCAATTTCTGTATCTCTAAAATTTGCTCCATGTTGCAGCCTTGTCATGCTTAATGTCTGGTAATCAGGATATTTGCTGTCATTTACATAAATAATGCATATTTGAATACGCAAATACAAGTATACAAGTTATTTGTATAAAATCTCTAGATTTATTAACCTTCAGCCTTAACAGGTATGTTGTTAGTTTTGTCCCCCTGTCCACCCAGCACCAACACTGTGCTTGGTACTTTGCAAACAAACAAGAAGATAAGCAACTTGCCCCATGGAGTTTACAATCCATTGTTCATCCAAACTAGATATATCAGACACAAATCGCACATGAGTTGGAAGAGGTTAGGAAACTAACTGGTTATTTCTGTATGGCTTTGTAAGGGAGAAGTATATTTTGAGGAGAGATTTGAAAAAGTAGAGGGAGTTTTGGAGCATGAGAAGAGGGAGGCTGCTCCAAGCCTAAGTGGCAACATGGCAGAATGCTTTAGGATACAGAGCAGGGAGTACAAGGAATGATTGGGCTTGATGCAGAAGGTGATGGGAAGCCAGTGAAGGCATTCAAAGAAGAGGGTGATGTGCTGAGACTGGCTGTAGAATTATGGATGGATTGAAGGGGAATGAGGTGATAGGCAGAGAGGCCAGACATACAAAGGTTGCAGTCATGGAGGAGTTGTGCGGGAGATGTGGGCAATTATGTTAGCGGTGGGTTGGGAGTGAAAAGGAGAGGTTTAGAAATGCTGAAAAGTAACATTTATTTATTTATATATGTAAGAGTGCAGGATCTTGCTGGGTAACATGCTTGAATTTCTATGGTGCTGCCTTGAGTTTCTTCTGTGTTTTGATGTTATTTTGGAAGCAATACTTCGTTGTTCTTCTACTCCTGTGCTTAGAGTTATGCATTTGGGCCAAATCCCTCTTGCCTTAGTCACACTATTATTACCATTGAAATCAATGAGATTCTCCTGCATGTAAAGGAAGCAGGACTTGGCTCTAAAGACACAAACAGGGAACATTTAATTTTTTTTCCCTTTTGTTTTAGCACTGCCACCGTAGGAGAATTTTACTGAAAACAAGACTACATTTTGACAAAAGGAGAAATACCTTCCATAAGATTTTGTACAGCCTTCCCATGGCTTTAAGTACCACTGGTAGTCTGCCATACAGGTCAGAGTAGATGATCTAATAGTCTCTCTTGGCTTTAAGCTCTCTGAAATTTTTGATCAGGGACTTTGCCTCTATCATTACTATATAGTGATTTTGGGGGTCAGGGGTAGGAACCCCACTTTGCTAGAAGAAAGAATAAACAGAAAAAATAATTTGGTATGAAACACTGAAATGGGATCTGGTTGCCCAGGGGGAAACTTACTGTGATTCTACTCACTTTGTTATTTAAAAAAAAAAACCTCTTTATATTTCATTTAATGCAGAAATTTTGAGGCCAGAAGGGACTATAATCATCATTTAGTCTCATCTCCTGCACAACACAGGCCACAGAACCTCACTTAGTAATTTCTGCATCAAGCTCATAATTTCTATTTGAGCTAGAGCATATCTTTTAGAAAGAGATCCAATCTTGATTTAAAGAATTAAAATGATGGCAAATCCAGCATTTCCTTAGGTAAGTTGTTCCAATGGTTGATTACCCTCACTGATAAAAAAGATTTTGCATCTCATTTCCAGTCTGAATTTGGCTAGCTTCAGCTTCCAACCATGTTTTCCAGACCTAGTATCATTTTTGTAGCCCTTTTTTCTGAACCAATATTTTGACATCCTTTATGAAGTGTGGGCACCAGAACTGGACAGAGTATTCCAATAATGATCTGACTAATGCTGTGCACAGAAGTAATGCCACCTCTTTATTTAATATTCCTTTGCATGTACATCCCAGGATCACAGTCTCGCTCTTAGCAACAGCATCACACTACTCACGTTCAATTGGTTATCTAGTGTTTCCCCCAAGTCCTTTTCAGTGTCACTGCATTCTGGCATAGTGTCTCCCATAAGTGCAACCTATGTTCTTTGTTCCTAGATGACTGTGTATTTGGCTGCACAAAATGTTATTTAAAAGAACTCATTTTATTCAGCAGTCCAGGTTGCTTTGTATAACTGACCTGTCCCCTTCATTATTTACAACTCCACCAATTTTTGTCATCTGCAGATTTTACCAGCAATGATTTTATATTGTCTTCCAGGTGGCTGATAAAGATATTGAATAGCATTGAGCCAGAACAGATCTCTACAGAACCACACTAGAAACAGCCCCAAAGAACGATGATTTTCCCCTTTACAATTATTTTTGAAATCTTATCAGTTAGCCAGTTTCTATTCCAATTAATATGTAATCCATTAGGTAGTGCCTATTTTTTATCAGAATGTCATGCAGGACTAAGTCAAATATCTTAGAAAAGTTTAAATATTTTATTATTTCAACACAGTTACCTTTATCAACCACACCTGTAATCCAATCAAAACAGTATCAGGTCTTGTACAATAAACTTATTTTCCATAAAACCATGTTGACTGGCATTAATTTAGCTACCATCCTTTAATTCTTCACATGATTTTTGTCAGACTGTTAGTTACATAGGTCATCCCATTTACCCTTTTTCAATATTGGCACATTTGATTTTTTTCTAGTGGTCTGGAACTTCCTGAGTGTTCCAAGATTTGTTAAAAATCAACATTGATGGTTCAGATTGTTCTTTGGCCAATTCTTTTAATGCTTTTGGATTCAAATGATCCAGTATTGAAGGTTTAAAATGATCTAACTTTAACAGTTGGTGTTGAACATCCTCTGTAGTTACTGATGGAATATAAAGTATTTTATTATTACTGTAAGATACAAATACATCATCCTGCTTCTTTCCAAATACAGAACAGATATGTTTTGAATACTTCTTCCTTTTCTGCATTAAGGCTGATGGTTTTACCATCCTTATCTAATATCAGACCTACACATCTTTAGGTTTTTGCGTGTCCTGATATATTTAAACAATTCCTTCTGGGTGTCCTTAACCCTACTGGCATAGATTTTTCACAGATAACTTTTAGCTTTCCTTATCCGTTCTCTACGTTTCCTGTACTCATTACTGTCATCTACCCCATTTTTCCATATATATATATATTTAAATGCTACTTTCATTTCCCTTCATAATCAGGATTTTTTTTTAACAGAAGAAGCATTTTTAAGTAATTTCAGATTTGGGGGTGAGGTGGGATTGACATAATAATGCATTCTGAAATTTCCAGTTAATCACATTTTTATGTTTAAATTTTCATCCCACTCAGTTTTGGTCATTATTGTTTTCAGCTTCGAAACTTGGTACCTTTTAAAGGTGTGTGTGTTTGGTCGGGGCTATATTCTGTTTGCATGTAACAAATAAAATTAGGTCATGATTACTTGCAACTTAGGCAATCACCAACTTTTAATTTAGTGATCAATTCATCTTTATTCATCAGATAAAGATAATTAGGTAATTAAGTTTAGACCCTGAAAGGTATGTTACTGTAGCTATTAATAAACAGCTTTATTATTAGACTGTATTCAGTTTTTATAAAACTGAATACAGTCTAATAATTTGTATAATCAATTCTGTTTTCTGAAGTCTAACAAAGTATGGCTGATGAGATGAATAAGATTGCTTTACTGAGCAGTTTCATGCCTCATTCTTGTTTTATCATGAGGTTTTCTTTATAGAAGGTTCCTTACCTGATACATTTTTCTTTATGAATTTATTAAAATATAATTTATCTGCACAGATGGTAATAAATCTCTGGTGTTCAGCCTCTGCAGATTGCGTTATGCTCATACATAGGTTCGGTTGTATTCACCAGAGTATTTGTGTTTGGGGGAAAAGAAACTGTATAATCTGCTGTAACAGGCAAACTAATGTGGCAGGGTTATTCTTCAAATATGAGTTACTCTTATAGAGTAGAAGACTGTGCAGAGCAGGAAACGTGTTTAAATAGTTGTAGCCAATCTGTGACAATCTGGACCGCCACACTTGTTACCAAACTGGCCAATTTCACAGTGACAATGGGTACAGCACTGTGCCAAAAGCCCTGTTCTCTACCAAGCAGAATCATAGAAACATAGTGCTGGAAGAGACCTTAAGAGGTCCTCAAGTTGTTCTTCAAAACCTCCAGTGACAGGGATTCCACAGCCTCCCTTGGAAGCCTGTTCCAGAGTTTAACTACCCTTACAATTAGAAAGTTTTTCCTAATAGCTAACCTACATCTCCCTTGCTACATCTCCCTTGCCTAGATTAAGCCCATTACTACTTGTCCTACCTTCAGTGGACACAGAGAAAAGTTGATTCCCATCCTTTTTATAACAGCCCCTGTCTCAGTCATCTTTTCTCAAGACTAAACATGCCCATTTTTAAAAAAAGTTTCCCTGATAGATCAGGTTTGCTAAACCTTTTATCATTCTTGTTGCTCTTCTCTGGATTCCCTCCAATTTGTCAACATCTTTCCTAAAGTGTAGTGCCCAGAAACGGACACAGTACTCCAGCTGAGGCCTTACCAATGCCAAGTAGAGTGGGACAGTTGCCTTCCGTGTCCTAAATATGACACTCCTGTTAATATATCCCAGAGTGATAGTAGCCTTTTTTGCAACTCCATCACAGTTTTAACTCATATTCAATATGTGACGCACTATAACCCCTGATCCTTTTCAGCAGTACTATCAGTTAGCCAGTTATTTCCCATTTTGTAGTTATGCATTTGAGTTTTCCTTAAGTATATTACTTTGCACTTATCTTTATTGAATTTCATCTTGTTGATTAAAGATCAATTCTGCAATTTGCCAAGGTCCTTTTGAATTCTAATCCTGTCCTCCAAAGTGCTTGCAATCCCTAGCATCTTGGTGTCGTCCAGACATTTTATAAGCATACCCTCCACTCTGTTATCCAAGTCATTAATTAAAATGTTGAGTAGAACTGGACCCAGGACAGACCTCTGCAGGACCCTACTAGATACGTCTTCCCAGTTTGACAATGAACCATAGACTGTACTCAAAGAGTAGTTATCAGTCAACCGGGTTTGCACCCACTTCATGGGATGGTCATCTAGACTACATTTCCCTGGTTTATTTGAATGTCATGTAGGACTGTATTAAAAGCCTAGCTAAAATCAAAATTCATCATTATGTCTCTTGCCTGGTTTAACTCATGTTGTACTGTAGCATTTCTGATTTTGTCCCTACATGCTTGTGCTATTCGTTTGTACTCATCCTGAGCAATTCATCCATATTTCCCCTTTTTGTAGGATTCCTTTTTGATTTTCAGCTACTTAAAGAGCTCCTGTTGCAGCCATGTTGGCCATTTACTAGTCGTTTTATCTTTCCGTCACATTGGGATAGTTTTCTGTTGTGCCTCAAATGTTATCTCCTTGAGAAACTGCTAGCTCTTCTGAACTCCTTTTTCCCTTGGCTTTTCTTACCATGGGACCTTACCTACCAGTTCTCTGAGTCACTTAAAGTCTGCCTTTTTGAAGTCCTTATTCTGCTGCTCTCATTCATTCCTTTTCTTAGAATCATGAAATCTATGATTTCATTGTCACTCTCAGTCCAGTTGCCTTCCACCTTCAGATTCACTAACAATTCCTCACTTTTGGTCAGAATCCAATCTAAATCTAATCAAGTGTGTCCCCCTCGTTAATTCTTCCACTTTCTGAAATAAAAAGTCCTCAGTACATTCCAAGAACTTACTGGAAATTTTGTTTTGCCACGTTACTTTTTCAACAGATAACTGGGTAGTTGAAGTCCCCATTACTAGCAGATGTTGTATTTTTGAATATTTCTGTTTGTTCTAGAAATGCCTCTTCCACCTCGTCTTCCTGATTTGGTGGCCTACAGTAGACCCCAACCATGACATTAACCCTCTTTTTAATCCTTTTGATCTTTACGTAGAGACTTTCAACTGGTATGCTTGTCAGCTCCTTCTGGACCTCAGAACTAATCAATATATTCTTGATATATAATGCAACATCTTCTCCCTTTTTATCCTGTCTGCTGTTCCTGAACAAGGTATACCCCTCTATATTAATATTCCAGTCATGAGACTTATCCCACTAAGTCTCTCTGAAACCAGTTAATAATTTAGTTATTTACTAAGGTACATTAGTTGTGAAAGGTATCAGGCCTATGACACAGTTGAGCAATTCTGATTCTGTCCATCTGAAGACACTAGCCAGCACATTATAATATTTAATGTGAAGTGTGTGGTTTTGAAATCTCTATTAAGCTGGGATGGAAACTGGTTTACATTTCTTGAGCCTTCATACTGCTGGTGTCATAAATGATCTCATTTTTCAGTCAGATGACCAGCAACAATAACAACCCACAAAATATCAATTTTCAACAAAAGTAGATATTCTCTCTTATATCAAATGAGCTCAGGACCCTTTGGGGTGTCAAATTAAAAGGGCACATGCAAGATTCTTGTGAATGTTGGTATCCTAGACTTCAGAAACCAGACCGTTCCTCGCAATCTTGATCTCATCCTTAGTCATGTGATAGGGAGGCCAGTCTCTACTTAAACCAAGGACTGAAAGCAAACAGCTTGTACTTCCCAGCCACCTCCCTTAGACTGCAGGGTTTACTTTGTATTTTGTAAGGCTTTTTGTTCTGTTTTTTATCTCTCATTATGTCACACACAAAGTCAAAATACTTGTTGAAGTGGATGGTGGAAATATTCAATGAAGAATTTATGCCTTTGTACTATAGATGGTTATGACCTCTAATGATGATCTGTTATGTTTTTATAGCACCTTTCATTCTAAAGCATCTCAAAAGGAAAAAACATGGATGCTAAACTCTAGTCTGGTACACCTGACCAACTCAATTGAAGTGAACAGGGTTGCATGGGTCTAAGTGAGCACAGAATTTGGTCGGTCTGTCTGTCTTAAAATTAATGCATTTCAGGGTTATCACTGAAATGCAGCTGTCTCTGAGACCTAGAGCTACAGCCCACAGGTACACAACATGCTGCCTACAAATGTAGGAGAGGGAAAATTCTGGGCAAGATAATAGGGATTGTCCAGTGTATCTAAGTTGATACCATGGGCATTGTCTTTGGGGAAAATCCCTATATTTATGGACACTACCAAGATCTTTAATGCACACACAGTTTTTAAAAGAACCAGACACAAAAAACTGCTTAGTGCTCAGTTTATCTGCTTTGGGAAGATGAAGGACTAAGTTGAGCTTCATGGGAAGGAAATATATGGTTCCACAAGGCTAGGAACAATGTTTCACTTTTAATGTTTAGCTCTCTAAGCCATCCCTCCAGTTGCGCAAGGAGTAACTAGCTGCATTATTTCTCTCTTTGGGAAGGGTAATCCCATTTTTAAAGCCAGTTTATGGCCTCTTTGATTCCAAAACACTATAGAAGGTTTTGTACAAGATCAACCATATAAAATTCTAATCACTTAGGTTGAATAAATATTTCGATGGGTAAATAAAATATCCTTAGTATTTGCATTCTTATCTGTGACCATAGCAAAAGGCAGGTGAATAGATTTTTCTGCCAAAGCAGGGATATTTTCATAGCAGTTTTGTAAGGCTGGACAAGGTAAACGTATTTGCTGGTCCAGTAAAAGGAGTCCCCATCATTTACCTTGTACACAGGTCTCTCGAGCATTAATATTTCCTTGTAAAAATTTTCTCAGGTGAATTAGACATGTTACAAAATGTTATTTACCACGTTAACAGATTTAGTAATGCAAGCAGGAAAATCAGTCTGATGCTTTTATACAGTTATTTTGGCAGTGTGAGCTTTGAGCAGTCTCTGCAATTCTGATAAAAGCCACATGGTGGGGTTGTTACTTTAAGGCCTCCTTCAATTAATTAGTGAGTGCATAAAGTTCAGATTGTTGAAGTTTTTCATCCCCATGTGTAAATTTGACATGGCCTTTGCATTTTTCAGCAAAGAATTGGGCTCATCTGCCACCATCGCAAACACAATCAAATTCATATCCAAAAAGTTTTCATAGCAGCCTGAACAAGAGTTATTTGTAGACCTGGAACACCAGGCTCCCGGTGAGACTTGTTTGAGTTAGCACAAGAAATAGTATGCCCAATTTTGAAACTCACTTTTAAAAAAAATCTTTATATATAAATAATTAAAGTTAATAGGAACGGTGTATATTAGGGATTTGCTTCCTATTCTTGTGGTCTAGGTAGAAAGAATATGAGTTGTTGTTCCTGCCTTAAGTATACAGCGTCTTAGATAACATGAGTACACAAATGTTAAATGGTAAGGAGCTTAAAAATTAGAGAAGAAAGAAAGAGAATTGTAAATTCCAAGATGCTTTGTTGTCTTTTTAGGTGAAAATTCATCTCCACCTTCTCGTAAAGCCAGAGTAAGTGGACTTGGGGGAATGGAGATACGCTCCTTGATCCATGGGGAGGTTGTGTGGTTTCTTGCATCTTCTGTATGGACCTTATCCAAAGCCCGCAGAAATCATTGGAAACTGACTTCAGTAGTCTGTGGTCAGACCTAATTGCTTTTGCTTTAGCCTCTTAGCTGGAATACAGGTCATGACTACTGCGTACATCCTATGTGCAGGATTTTGGCCACTGAATCTGTATAATCATAGAAACACTGTCCATATCCCAAATACTCTCCCTGCTGATCACAATACAGGGTGCATGGAACTCCTTGTATATCTGCTTTTGTGGCCTCATTCTGACTAAGCAGAGAATTGCCATGGTTCTGCTGGATTGGAGTACATCCATGCCTCCTCTTATGATCTTAGTAAAAACAAAGAGCTCCAAATGTCTCTTGAGTTCATGGACAAATACAAGCAAAGTTTAAAAACTATATACAGCATTTATTCAGTCACTAAACTCTGTAAACTCTAAACTTCTCTCTGCTGTTTGTCATGGTTTTTATTTTTTCCAACGAAAACCATGTTTATCTTTTAAAAGATTAGCCTATACTTACAAGATCCCAACCAACTCCAAAAAATGAGACTCCTAATTATTGCAGTCATTTGCAAAGCGTGTTCTCTTTGTGAGGCCATAAATCTTTTGTTTTTTGTTGCCATAGGTCAAATCCATCTCTGGGACTAATTGTTAAATATTTCCCAGCTCACATAACCTTTCTCCTTGAATTGGTGTTCTGTGACCAGATGCTTAGTTCTCTCCAAGGAATAATTAGTGCTGACACAGCAGCCTTTTTGCCTCTGTTTTTACTGTTTAGTTTCCCCTAAAAACTTTTCTTGTGATTTTGATTAAAAGAAATTTGCTCTTTAATCGGGTTTCAATAATAGCATGCAAATGATTAATAAGTACTGTATAGTTATTTGCCACTGAGGAGGGTAGATTTTACGTTTTTGGTTGCCTAATGTTGCATGAGCATTTGAAGGATTAGTTAAAGTATTTTCCTTGGAAGATCTTGGCTTATTGACAGGTACTACTGGAGAAAGAAATGTTTTTAATCTAACCAGTCATGGCTCTGTTACATTCATGACAAGTACAGCCTCCAGGCCTGAAAAAGGATTCTGAAAGGATGTAAATCTAGGAGCCCATTTTCCTAGCCCCCAATATGACCCAAGCATAAAACTAGCCTGCTGCTGGAGGCCATCTCTCTGATTGGGGGATAGTTCAGCATCCATGCTGATTCAATCCTTGATCTCTGTTGAGACCGCCAATAAGGGGGCGGATCAGCACAGTGGCTTTTGTGATGTGGATCTGCGACTGAGAGCTGGATTATGATCCCCAAACTAATTTCATGTTGGTTGCTGAACACACTTCAGATGGAAACAACTTTGTTATGACTGACTTGACTTTGATTCACACTGATGACCTAGAGGTAAAAGGAACTTTATATAGTTACTGTTCCTCTGAGCCATCCTGCTTGATGTTTCCACTAGTTTTATTGACAGCTTTATAAGGAAAGGAATTCCCCTGCCCCTCTTTTAAACATAGTTCCTTGAAAGAATGTGTTTGTTTCAAGTACCTTTGTGATTGTTTTAGATGATCAGGTATGTTGTTAAGCATGTTTTCTGCAGCAAGAAAACCTTAATTGCACTAGAGTGGACAAAAATGTTTGGGTAGGGAGGTGTTATCCAGATCTGTTACTAATGACTGTACCTCTCCAGCATTTAAAAAAAAAAGATTTGGAGATGAGGCTATTGGCTGCATTAACCTTCCCTACCTACCTGCACCCTCCCTGCCTCCATTCCTAGGCCTGATCTGAATTCAGAGCAGGCAGGGAGGGCTCTAGAATTAGTGACAGAGAACCCTGTGGATCTCCAGCGAGCCACACAAAGGGACTCCCCTCCATGCTTCTTGCAGATTTTTCTTCTTCAGCAATGGCAGAACAAAAGGCTCTTGTCTGTGATGCTATTAACTGCCAGCCAGTGCCTTTACCGTGTAACCCCTTTAATGGGTTCTGGAGCTTGCAGGAGAAGTTAATGCAGCTTGCAGCATCTGTGGGAATCTAGTCCATATAGAAGTGGGGACATGCTGGTCCTCAGTTCCTTGCCTGCTCTCTAACCATTATGCACTCTGGAGCCAGAGGCGCAATGCAGAAGGGGAACATCTTTGTGTTGCTGTCCCTCTCATCCACTGTCTGGCTCTCAGCTGACTTTCTCTCCCCCTCAGTTTTGTTCCCATGTGTGCAGTGGGGTGCAGCAAAGGGACAGATGTTAGTGTTGCTGGAGTTTATTATTATTTTATATCACACTGAGTTCAAAATACTTGCACTCTGATTTGCCCTGATAGGTTGTTGGGTTGATTTACTTCAAAGAGATCTGCCCTGCAAACATCTGCTTCTTCATCAAACTCTCAAGTCTGGGGCCGCACAAAATTGCCTGAACTTGAGACAAACGACATTTTTGCCAGTGGAATGTAGAAAAAGCCATCAAATCAAAGAAATGTAGGGCTAGAAGGAACCTTGAGAAGTCATCAAGTCCAGCCCCCGCGCTGAGGCAAGACCACGTAAACATTAGACCATCCTTGTAGGTGTTTGTCTAACTTGTTCTTAACCTCTATTGATGGGGGCTCCACCACCTCCCTTGGCAACCTATTCCAGCATTTAACTATCCTTATAGTTAAAGTTTTTTTCCCCTAAAGGCTAATATAAATCTCCTTTACTGCAGATTAAGCTGATCACTTTTTGTCCTACCTTCAGCCGAACAGTTCATCATCATTCTATTTATAAGAGTCCAGAACATATCTGAAGACTGTTATCAGGTCCCTGAGTTTTGTTTTCTCAAAACTAAACATGCCCAGTTATTTAACCTTTCCTCATAGGGTCGGGTTTTCTAAACCTTCTTTCATTTTTATTGATCTCTGGACTCTCTCCAATTTGTCCACATCTTTGTTAAAGTGTGGTGCCAAAAACTGGACACACTACTCCAGCAGAGACATCACCTGTGCTGAGTAGAGCAAAACAATTTATTTCCTATGTCTTACATATGATGCTCCTATTAATAAACCCAGAATATTAGCATTTTTTGCAACTGCATCATGTTGTTAGCTCATATTCAATTTGTGATCCAGTACTATTGCCTAGCCAGTTATTCCTCATTTTGTATTTCTGCATTTGAATTTTGCTTCCTAAGTATAGTACTTTGCACTTGCCTTCACTTAATTTCATCTGTTAATTTCAGACCAATTCTCCAATTTAGCAACGTCCTTCTGAATTCTAATCCTGTCCTCCGAAGTGCTTGCAAACCCTCCCAGCTTGGTGTCCTCTGTAAATTTTATAAGTACACTGTCCACTCTGTTCTCCAAGTCATTAATGAAAATATTGAATAGTACCAGACATAGAACAGACCCCTGTGATACTCCACTAGAGAGATCCTGCCAATTTGACAGTAAACCATTGGTAGCTACTCTTGAGTACAGTTTTTCAACCAGTTGTGCATCCACTTTATAGTAATATCATCTAGACCACATTTCCCTAGTTTGCTTATGACAAGGTTATGGGATGTCAAAAACGTTTTAAAATCAAGATATATCATACACATTGCTTCCTCCGATCCACCAGGCCAATAACTTGTCAATGAAGGAAGCCAGGTTGGTTTAGCATGATTTGTTCTTGACAAATCTATGTTGGCTTAAGCTGTTACTTATAACCATGTTATCCTCTCGTGCCTACAAATTGCTTGTTTAATATTTTTTCAAGTATCTTTTTGAGTATTGAAGTTAGTCTATAATTCCCTAGGTCCTCTTTATTTCCCTTTTTAAGGATAGGTGCATTGTTTTTCCTTCTTCAGTCCTCTGGGAGCTGACCAATCCTCCAGGAGTTCTGAAAGACAATCACTAAAGCTTCCAAGATTGCTTCAGGTAGTTCCTTAAGAACCTTAGGGTGAATTTCATCCAGCCTGCTGACTTGAATGCATCTAACTTATCTAAATATTCACCAAACTGTTCTTTCTTGTTCTGGCTTGCATTCCTTTCCTCTTATTGTTAATATCAACTAGTTAAGCATCTGGTTACAATTAACTTTTTTAGTGAAGATTGAAGCAAAATAGGCATTAAACACTTCAGCCTTTTTGATGTCATCTGTTGTTAGCCTTTCTTCCCTGTAAAGTCATGGGCCTTCTTTCCTTCGTTTCTCTCTTGCCTTCAATGTATTCGTATAAACTCTCTTGCCTCTTGTGTCCTTCGTTATGTGTAATTCATTCTGTACCTTAACCTTTCTGATTTTTGTGCCTAAATGCTTGTGCTATTCTTTTGTGCTCATTCTTAGCAATTTGTCCATGTTTCCACTTTTGTAGGATTCCTTTTTGATTTCCAGGTCATTAAAGAGCTCCTGAGGCGGCCATATTGGCCTTCTATTATTTTTCCTGCACATCCAGATAGTTTTATGTTGTGCCTTTATTATTGTTTCTTTGAGAAATGGCCACCTATCCTGAACTACTTTTTTCCTAAGATTTTCTTCCAATGGGACCTGTGACAAAGTTCCTGCTCTACCTTGGTGGGTCTTGCACTTATTGGTGGATTTGCTCGCCTTGGAGCTTCATGGCAGCCCTCAGCTTGGCCGTTTTTGTGAACCCACAGTCCAGGACAGCTCCTCCTGTGTCTGACCAGGAGTTGGGAGGTGTGGGGGGAACCTGGGACCGCCTTCTACTCCGGGTTCCAGCCCAGGACCCTGTGGAATGCAGCTGTCTAGAGTGCCTCCTGGAACAGCTGTGCGACAGCTACAACTACCTGGGCTACTTCCCCATGGCCTCCTCCCAACACCTTCTTTATCCTCACCACAGGACCTTCCTCCTGGTGTCTGATAATACTTGTACTCCTCAGTCCTCCAACAGTCCGTGTTCTCACTCTCAGCTCCTAGTGCCTCCTGCTCCCAGCTCCTCACATGCACACCACAAACTGAAGTGAGCTCCTTTTTAAACCCACCTGCTCTGATTAGCCTGCCTTAATTGATTCTAACAGCTTCTTGATTGGCTGCAGGTGTTCTAATCAGCCTGTCTTAATTGTCTCCAGAAGGTTCCTGATTGTTCTGGAACCTTCCCTATTACCTTACCCAGGGAAAAGGGACCTACTTAACCTGGGGCTAATCTGCCTTCTGTTACTCTCCTGTAGCCATCTGGCCCGACCCTGTCACAGACCTTACTTACTAGTTCTCTGAGTTCTAAGTTTGTTCATGGACTTTTTTTAAAAAGCAGACTTTATCCTTATTCTGCTGCTCTCACTCCTTCCTTTCCTTAGAATCATAAAATTTATCATTTCATGATCGCTTTTATTCCATTTACCTTCTGCTTTGAATTGTGCCACTAATTCCTCACCCACCCCCCACCTGGTTACTTTCTCCACTTTCTGAAACAAGTTGTTCACAACACATTCCAAGAACTTATTGGACATTTTGTATTTTGCTGCATTACTTTTCCAGCAGATGACTGGGTCATTAAAGTACCTCATTATTACTAAGTCTTGTGTTGTGGATATTTATGTTTCGAAATGCCCATTTTGATAGAGAGAGGATCCTTTTAAATGGAAAGTAAAACAAAACTATTAGCCTTGGTACTTGGTTGAATAAAAGTTTTAAGTTCTTTAAAGATTCCAGATGTAACACGGACCTTTTCTCAACTATCCTAAGCAAGTATTCAGCTATAAATGAAAAACACTGATTTGTTTTTATAATATAATGGAAAAGACATTTTTAAAAGATTTTAAAAAATGATCATAGTTATTTCTGTCTAAATTCATTTGGATTTGCCATATAATGCCTGTTGGTAGGAAGAAGTAAGTGTGTGTGTGACTTGAACTCTGCTCTTTTATTTAACTCTGAGATTGTCCCAGAATGTCAGCTAAATGCATGATCTGAAGGGGAGATGTGTAAGTAAAAGAGTATTTTTCTCAACTAATAATTTTTCATTTTACACCCAAAGAATCCCACAGTACTTCATCAATTACCTATTTAGAACACCGCATACTCTCTTTGCATCCCTCCACTGGGTTCCCTTTCTCTGTCACATCAAACATAAGCTACTTATGTTCACTTTTGAAGCTCTTCATGGCATGTTCCCACCTTACCTATCATCTCTCTCTTCACTATTGATTTGTCAACGTCCACCATCACCCACTCAGTAAATTTTCAAACAAGCACTTTTGTGCTTTCTCCCATGCTGTCCCTCATGCTTGGGAGGAACTCCCCATAAATATCTCCAAAGCTACCTCATTATCCTTCTTCACATTCCTCCTTAAATTTCCTTTGCTGCGATGTCTACAGAACACTTGACAACAGTCGGGCTTCTGGTGCGCGGACACCACTGCCTACCATGCTGACCAATATAGTCTCAATTTTTTTCTTGTAAGAACATAAGAATATAAGAATGGCCATACTGGGTCAGACCAAAGGCCCATCCAGCCCAGTATCCTGTGTTCTGACAGTGGCCAATGCCAGGTGTCCCAGAGGGAGTGAACCTAACAGGTAATGATCAAGTGATCTCTCTCCTGCCTTCGATCTCCACCCTCTGACAAACAGAGGCTAGAGACACCATTCCTTACCCATCCTGGCTAATAGCCATTAATGGACGTAACCTCCATGAATTTATTTAGTTCTTTTTTAAACCCTGTTGTAGTCCTAGCCTTCATAATCTTCTCAGGGAAGGACTTTCACAGGTTGACTGTGCGCTGTGTGAAGAAGAACTTCCTTTTATTTGTTTTAAACCTGCTGCCCATTAACTTCATTTGGTGGCCCCTAGTTCTTATATTATGGGAACAAGTAAATAACTTTTCCTTAATCACTTTCTCCACAACACTCATGATTTTATATACCTCTATCATATCCCCCCTTTTTGTACTGCTCCCCCCACCAATCTGTCTCTGTCTGTCTCCATGTGGTGTCTCTTGTTTTATACTTACATTGTAAGCAGGGCTCATCTTTTTGTTCTGAGTTGGTACAATGGAGGGTACTACAAATAAATAATAGTAATAAATAAAGTACTCCCCTCTTGGGTGTTAAGCAGCAACCAGCAAATGCACAACATGTAGGATGATGATGAGGACACTGGGGCAGACCCCTGTTCATGTGTGGAATAACAAATGATTTTTCATGTCCGCACAGAGTGGGTAAGGACTGGTGTTTTAAGGGTTCATCTGAAAGAGTCCCATGTTGTAAAGTGCATGCAAGTCAATCTGTTTACCTCAGGAGAGTGGGAGTGGAGGTGGGCCTCCTGGGATTTGAACCGGTAGCTCCAAACACAGAGCCAAAGACTTACTGAGGAATAGATTCTGTCTAGCCCTTCCGCACTCATGCGTGGCTTGGCAAAATTTGTGTCCCCAACTGCTCTGCCGTGGTGCCCCAAAAGGGGACAGTGTAGCTGAACTCATGGCTCCCCTTCCCCTTCACACTGGCTAGCCACATGGGAAGAAATTAGCTGAACTCATGAAGGTGATTATCAGTGTGTGCACTCCTCTGCATACCAAGGAGCTTTGGAACCTGCAGGAAAGAGTCGGAATGTCTTGGGTACACTTCCTGAAGAACTGCCCTCAATTCAGGGTTGTGAATAAATGACATAAACTAGCCAGGTAAAGCATGGAGCTCAGTGCCCATGAGAGCTATTCTTGACTCACTTAGAATTAGTCAGAACCATAGGATTTGCCAACTACCTGGGTAATAGTAATATGATATTTGATGAACCTAGCAAACTCGATGCCTTATGAAACTATCCTCTTCAACGTGTACATAAATGTCTCCAGTCTCCAAAAGATTAACCCTATGCAATCTACTGAGGGCAAGAAAACAGTACTCTTTAATTTATAAAGAGTGAGCCAGTTGAGTTCTTTTTCCTCCTTTGTTAGAATTTTTGCCTAGAGAATGGTTTCATGCTGTGCTGACTGTCAGTCTTCTAACAATATTTGTCATGAGAATAAGAAAGTGGAATTGTAACACATTTCTTAAAATGGAAAATAATATGCTATTAGAGCACAAATACACAACTTCCTGGTAGGGGTTTGATTTTCAACTCATGAAAACAAGGAACTTAAATTCAAGTCTGTACGACTGGACTGACTGCTTGCCCATGACTCTCTTGATGTGCCTACTTATTTAAAGATCTGTACTGCAATGTGGTATGATATACAATATACAGTGAGCATCAAAGTGCTAAGTTACTTTCCTTTTATAAATTAAGGTCAGATTTTTAACTATACGTTTCTTGGACATCTTCCAGATGTAATTTTAAGAAAGTCAGATACTTGGTAGAATTAGGCCAAATTCTCCAGTGCAATCTAGCCCCTTTATGCCACTCTGGGAGTATAAAGTATAAACCTGGTGGAAGCAGCCTGGGAAATATCTACCACATCATGGGTTCTCTGGGTTGTGAAGAGCTGCCAGCAGGGCTGGACTACCAGGGATGTTGGGCTTGGGGGGCTGTTTTTGTTAGCGACAAAAGGGAAAATAGAATGTTTGAAGTAAAATTTTTCAGGTATTCTGTATGTGGATTCATTTTTCACTAACCTTCTAGAAAGTTCTGGACCTTTGTAGATCTCGTGGAACCTCCCAGGCTTTCTGAGAACTACATTTTCCTTGCTTTTATTTGCTTATATATGACATGAATAAATACAAGTTTACAGATCCGAGTGTGCAAATTTATCGTCTTGTATGACAGGGATAAATCATGCATGCAAATCACGCAAAGTCTTGAAATGGGCTACAAATGCAATAAAAAAACAAGGTATTAAAAAGTTTAACAGTGGGGGGAAGGCACTGAATAATCTTGTAGCCTGGGGCGCCATTTGGTTTAGGGCCAGCCCTGGCTAACAGAACAACTTTATATGGCCCCTCGGGTAAGGGGTGTTCTGCAAGCCTTTCAAGGTGCAGAAAGGGTGCAGCGACCTCAACATGCTGCACTCTAGCTATTCTCAGCTGCCAGAATTGCCCATAGTGGGGCCATTGCAGCTGTACACAAATTAAAGCAGTCTTATAACTTAAAATGGAGGTCAGGACCAGAATACAAGAGGTGCAAATTTGTCTTAAGATGCTCCTTCACCCCTACTCTTTACTTGTGCTGGGCAGATCTGGGCCAAAATGGAGAAACTGACATTTAGTACCTACTAGGCAGTGAGCAGTGTGCACAGAGAATAGCACATAGCTGTTTTTGCTAAAGCTAACCACAGCACACTCATTAATTTCCAGCCCAATGAAGATCCTTCCTGGAAACATATAAACATTCAGCCATAAAGGCAAATAGTCTCCCACTCTCAGTTTCAGATGGAGTTGTCCCCTTCCTGGACTGATGTTAAAAGCCCCCAAGGTATTTGTATCCGTAAGGCTGGCTTTAGTGTTGCTGCTGATGACTTAGAATTTTCTTTTTCTTGTTGCTTGGACAGGCTTGCTTCTGATTTGCAGCCACTTTGTGGTGGGCTGAGGAGACAAGACAGCAGTGAGAGATGCTGTAGATTTAAAAATGAGGGGGGGGGGTTGCGGGGAGGGGGGGTTTAGTCATTGAAATCCTAAGACTTTCTGGGTGATGAGTTTATGGGTTTATAGTGAAATATAAATCCATGCCCCAGCAATGCAATGTTTATATAATGGGCTTGAAGGATCAGAAAGACAAACATATGATAGTTCTCCCATAGTAATTCTGTCCACAGTCCTAACCAATCCTTTCATCAGATGATTGGGAACATGGTCCAAACACTGTTGCTTGGTATTTTCTGGCTGCATTTCAGTTAGTTCCATTGTAGGGCAGCCAAATCATACAGAGAGAATATTTTCGGGGCATAATGGGTAAGATTTACATTTCACTGTGTTAGCGCAGTTATTCTGTCCTCTGTGAGATGATTTGGAAGATTATTTACCTGTGATATCATTACATCTTGTGCTATAGTGAAACCAACAGCCTGATTATTGCACTTCATGCCTCCAGAATACACTCTCTATATCCAATCCAGTAGCCACTGAAGACTCCTGTTGACTTCAGTGGGCTATGGATCAGGCCATCTGCTGTAACAGGCACCACAGAGAAGAGATTGTAACTAGTGAATATCCCTGCTTTTCACCTTCAAAATCTCGCCCAATCTCTGACACACACTGAAATAGTAAATCAGGAAGCCAATTGGAAATTGACTTTACATTGGACAATATTCCAAACCCCTCTCCAGTCTTTGATTCTATTCTTCTCTCCTGCTCCTCATTTATTTTCTCTCACCATACAGAGTTCCCCTTTGCTGATTGCTGCATTTTCAGCCCTCTTTCTGGCTTTCTCCACACCCTTATTTTTGTCAATCTCTAGATAGTATTTTGGCCATGGAGCATGAACAGACATTTTTCATGGATGGTCTAGATATGCTTAATCCTGTCCCTGCACAGGGGGATTCTTGAGATCCCTTCCAGCCTTACGTTTCTATGATGATGTGCTCAAATGGAACAAATAAGGATTGTCCAAACTAGCTTTTATAATGTGTTAGCTACTCAAGTTAATTGGCAGTCAGTTAACTCAAGGGTAAAAAATCTCCAATGAAGACAACCCCCTGGAAGTTTTTGGTGTACTGCTTCCTCTCTAAGTCCATATGTAACCACCATAATTGCAGTATCTGAGCACCTCATAATATTAATGTATTTGTCCTCACAACTCCCCAACTTCTCATGGTGGTAGAAAAGCATTATTATCCCCACTTTGTGGATAGTCCTAAAGGACACAGAGATTGTGACTTTCCTGAAATTGTGTAGGAGGTCTGTAGTAGAGCTGGGAATTAAATTTAGGCATCCTACATCCCAGTCCAGGGCCTTAACTAACACTATCCTTCCTATCCTCTACTGGCCTGCAGAACAACATCTGTCTTTTCAGTCCTTTGCTTCTGTGTTCTTTGAAGCCTTGAAATTTTAACTGTATTGTGGGGATTACAAATCCATCTCCCTCCACCCCCGGACACTGTACAGTACGTATTACATCCTGCATTCCCTGAAGTTGGAATTGCTTTGAGTCATGAAAAACACGAAGGAACACTCCTACATACTTAAAAACTACTTTTGTTTTAAGGAGTCTCGCTGCCATAAGTCTTCCTTTTACGTGATGTCTTGCCCACACAATCATGAGCTTCATCAAATGACTCCAGTCTCAAGCTATGGCTACTCAGCATATCCAGTTGAAATAGTAAGATAGGGGGTAGCTGTTTGCACAAAATTCTGCAGCAATTATGATGAAACAAAATTCATTCCAGGATTATGCTGATCACCATGGCAACCCGCATTCAAAATAGGAACATACAAGACTGCTTAGAGTAAGAAAAGCAAGTTCCATTCCTTATTAAACAATACATACTATAGATTTAACAAAACAATTCTTAAATGGAGGCATAAGTCTCCTCAGTTTTAATTGCAGTCCTATTATGATGCACATGGAATATTATATGAATTTATGTAAGAAAATGTTATGCCTTATGAAGTGTGTATCTGTCACAGAATAGCTAACCTTTTACTTTGCACTGCATAACAGATGTACTATATATTTTTGACTTTTCTGACTAACAGCAATTAGTAAGGGAGGAGAAGTGACTGTTGCAGGCAGAATTCCCAGGTTAGCAAGTCATCCTATTTTTAGGTGCATCTTGAAGGCACAGCTATTAAGTTCTTGCTTACTGCAGCTTCACTTCTCTCTCTCTCTCTCTCGAGTTATTGTAATTTGAGCATGGTGATAGAAAGGACTAAAAGGGTGTTTTGCAGATATGGTCTGAATGCAGTACTGCCAATTCCAAGGTTGAAATATTATAAATAGGGCCCTACCAAATTCACAGCCATGAAAAACGCGTCACAGACCGTGAAATCTGGTCTTTTGTCTGCTTTTACCCTGTATTATATAGATGTCATGGGGGAGACCAGCATTGGTCAAATTGGCGGCCCTGACCCAAAAGGGAGCTGCAGGGGGGTTGCAAGGTTATTTTAGGGATGTTGTGGTATTGCCATCCTTACTTTTGCACTGCCTTCAAAGTTGGGTGGCCAGAGGCTGCTGACTGAGGACCCCACTGCAGACAGCAGTGCAGAAGTGGCAATACCATACCAGGCCATCCTTACTTCTGCGTTGCTGCTGGCGGCAGCTCTGCCTTCAGAGCTGGGCTCCTGGCCAGCAGCTGCCGCTCTCCAGCTGCCCAGCTCTGAATGCAGCACCAGCAGCTGTGCAGAAGTAGAGGAGGGTTGTGGTACTGCTACCCTTACAATAACCTTGCGACTTCCCCACAACTCCTTTTTGGGTCAGGACCGGTACAATTACAACACCGTGAAATTTCAGATTTAAATAGCTGAAATCCATGAAATTTATGATTTTTAAAATCCCATGACTGTGAAATTGACCAAAATGGACCGTGAATTTGGTAGGGCCCTAATTCTGAACCAGGCTCCAAAAAAATCATACAATTGGCTTAAAATCATGTTTTAAAAAAAATGTTGAGGTTTTCATTCATCTTGTTTTTTTAAATCTCTAGGATTCATGTTTTCAAGCTTTCCTCTACAACCTCAGTCTAAGACCCAATGGAAACTTGCTGTTTTAAATGGAAGCTGAGGTTCCGATATAATCACATCACCCTAGGAACAGAGGCTTTAAGAAAAACACCAAGCATCATGAGACTCGATGAAATTGAGAGATTTGGGAATGGTCTAGTCATCAGCATAGAAACAGAAGCTTATTTCTATAAATCGTTCCATAGTGTAACTGAAGGGAAAATATCTAGGTATTTTGATGGGTCTTAGACTGGCAACTAAGTTCTTAACTTCTGATTTTTACATTCAAGTTTACATTCCTTGCTCTACCTCTCCTAAGTATGCAGAAGCATAGGGAGCATAGGTACAACTGAAGAAATATTGTCTGACAAAACTGTTGTAAGGGCAGCTCATGAATCTATTTATCTAAGAGGTTTCTCGAGTACCTCTCACTTTGGTGTCTAAGTGTTTAACTAAAAGAGACAATAAGGGCTTGTCTACATTACCCGGTAGATCAACAGGCAGCGATCTATCCATCGCGTCTAGTCTAGATGCGATAAATCAACTGCTGAGAGCTCTCCCGTGGACTCCGGTACTCCACCAGAGCGAGAGGCGCAGGAGGAGTCGACGGGAACCTCAGCTGTTGACTTACGACAGTGAAGACACCATGGTAAGTAGATCTAAGTACGTTGACTTCAGCTACATTATTCTTGTAGCTGAAGGTGTGTAACTTAGATCAATTCTCACCCCCCACCCCCATTGTAAACCAGGCCTCAGAAACATAGGGTTGGAGTGTTATCTCGGAAGGATATTTGTTCCCTTTATTTTAATTATTATTACTATTATTTGTTTGTTTCTGATAGCACATGCATTGTGCTTGGCACTTTCCAGATGCTCAGGAGAGAATGGCCCCTGTCCCAAGGAGCTCATGGCACAGGAGCAGACAAATAGGTAGACAGAGGTTGACAGAAGAGAAATAACAAATAGGGGCTTTTATTTTATATACAAATTGGCTAGTTCATTGGCAGCACAGCAAAAATGGACATTTAAGAAGAACTTAAAGGTGGACAGTGTTAGAGGACAGGGAATTCATACCTGGCATAGAAGGGCTGTGTGGAAGAGGTCGTAGAGGCAGTTGTGTAAGAAGCTGAGTTGGTGGATGAGTGTGAGAACACTGGTGGGGCAGGAGAGGTGACACAAAGCACTATGAGTGGGGATAAACAGGGTGTGGCACAGTTATATACGGCTTTGAAAGTGGTGATGAGATGCTTAAGTTTGATTAAAAAAAAAAAAAAGAGGGGAGGGATATAATCTAACTGATGGTCTAGGGAGATGACTTTAGACCCTGCATGTTTACATACTTCTTTTTCATGATGTCCTGTAGGAAAGTTAAGGGTAATGAGAATCCAATACTTCCCCTCCTCTCCTCCGCAGCTAAAATTATTTTACTTCCTGACTCATTGACCACTAAGCACAGATACCAGATGTGACTGGTTCAGAATGCAAATCTGAGGCATAGGATGCCCAGAAAATGCTTTAAAATAACTGTTTAAACAGATTAAAATGGCATCATGAGGAAATGATTTTGATCTGTCAGAAATTGCTTTCTCATACTCGTGTCTGTAAAATTTGATGTCTGCTTTTTAGAAAGTGAATGTCTGGGCATGTTTTCATTGTATCCAAAACATTAAAGTGGAAACTGATACATTTATACATTGCACACTGTAACTTAGGAACCAGCTGTTGTTTCTTTTATAAGAGGTACCCTTAAAGAGATTTTTGAGATACTTACATTATCTGAAAATAGCAAGGTTCCCCCCTCCCCCTCAGATTTGCTTAATAAATCGAATAGCACAAGTGTAAAGTAGAAATTTTTCTAATCAGCTTTAACTTGCTGTGCTATTTCTCCATTGTACAGAATTTTAAAAATTACTATCATCCCTTAGGCTCATACGTAAGTATGTCTCAAGTGGGTGAATGACTCAGGGTTGTGGTAAAGAATAAAAGAATCTTTCAAATTATACCAAACCAACTTAATTTCCTTCTTTTGACCGCACTACTGCTTAGTGGATAGGGGAAGCAGTAGATGTGATACATCTTGATTTTAGTAAGGCTTTTGACATAGTCCCACACAACATTCTCATTAGCAAACTAGGGAAATGTGGTCTAGGTGAAATTACTATAAGATAGGTGCAAAACTGGTTGAAAGACCAAACTCAAAGAATAGTTATCAGTGGTTTGCTTTGAAACAGGGATGGTGTACCAAGTGGGTTCCTTCAGGAGTTAGTCCTGGGTCTGGTACTAGTCAATATTGTCACTAATGAGTTAGAGCAGGGGTGGGCAAACTACAGCCTGCGGGCCGGATCCGGCCCCTCAGGGCTTTGGATCCGGCCTGCGGGATTGCCCTCCATGGTGCCACAGGCCCCGCGCTGGCACCATGTCCCTGGGGCTCCAGGGGGGAGGTGGCGGAGGGCTCTGCATTGCCCTTGCCTCCAGGCACTGCCTCCTGCAGCTCCCATTGGCCGGGAACAGGGAACCATGGCCAATGGGACCTTCGGGAGAGGTACCTGGAGGCGGGGCAAGGGCCATGCGCGGAGCCCTGTCTCTCCCCCCCCCCCTCCCCCCGGGGCCACGCAGGGACGTGGTTGCAGCTGCTTGCTAGCGTGGCGTGGGGCCAGGGCAGACATGCAGGGAGCCTGCCCTGGCCCCGGTGCATGCTGCTGCCACCCCAGAGTTGCTTTAGGTAAGCAGTGCCAGGCCGGAGCCTGAACCCCTCCTGCCCCCCACTCCCCAACTCCCTGTCCTAAGCACCCTGTGCACCCCAACACCCTGCCCTGAGCCCCCGTCACACCCTGCACCCCAACCCCCTTCCCTGAGCCCCCTCATACACCCACACTCCTTCTCTGCCCCAATCCCTTGCCCTGAGCCTGTTCCTGTACACTGCACTCCCTCCTGCACCCCAACCCTTTGTCCCAGCCCTGCATACAGTTTCCCCACCCAGATGTGGCCCTTGGTCCAAAAAGTTTGCCCACCCCGTGTTAGAGTATTCTTATAAAATTTCCAGATTACACCAAACTGTGAGGGGTTGCAAGCCCTTTGAAGGACAGGATTAGAGTTCAAAAGGACCTTGACAAATTGCAGAATTGGTCTGAAATCAACAAAATGAAATTCAGTAAAAATAAATGCAAAGTACTACACTTAAGAAGGAAAACTAAAATGTACAACTACAAAATGGAGAATAACTGGCTAGGTGGTACTACTGCTGAAGAGGATCTGGGGGTTGTAAAGAATCATAAATTGAATGAGTCAACAATGTGATGGAGTTGCAAAAAAGGCTAATATAATTCTGGGGTATATTAACAGATGTTGTATGTAACACATGGGAGGTAATTGTCCCACTCTACTTGGCACTGGTGAGGCCTCAGCCATGTGTCTGTTTCTGGGCATCACACTTTAGGAAAGATGTGGACAAATTGAGAAGAGCAACAAAAAATGATAAAAGATTTAGGAAACCTGATCTGTGAAGAAAGGTTAAAAAAAAACTGGGCATGTTTAATTTTGAGAAAAGAAGACTGAGCGGGACCAGATACATCTTCAAATATATTAAGGGGTTTTATAAAGAGGAAAGAGATCAATTGTTCTCTGTGTCCACTGAAGGGAGGACAAGAAGTAATGGGCTTAATTTGCAGCAAGGGAGGTTTAGGGTAGATATTAGGAAAGACTTTCTAATTGTAAGGGTCGTTAAGCTCTGGAATAGGCTTCCAAGGGAAGCTGTGGAATCTCCATCATTGGAGGTTTTTAAGAACAGGTTGGACAATCACCTGTCAGGGATGGTCTGGGTTTACTTGGTCCTGCCTCAGCGCAGGGGGCTGGACTTGATGACTTCTCAAGGTTCCTTCCAGCCCTATGTTTCTGTGATTTCTTGGTCATCAGGCCTATGCATCCCAGGGTGGTTGGTCAGCGTCCTATCTGAAGTGACTTAGTGTTCTTAGTCCATTTTTAGAAAGCAGGTGACAAAAGTATAAAATCCAGCACAGTTAGCAATAATTGCCACTCTTGCCTAGAAGTCTCAACAGAGAGCCAATGGCTGAAGGAGAATAGAAACTGAACTCCCCCCTCAATGGTCGAGGTGATCTCCAGGTCCCATTTAAAGCACATTGACAAGGTGGTATGTGCAGGCATGGAGCTTGCCCTGCTGCTGCCCATGATGTACCTGTTCTATGGGTGTTAGAGGGTGTCATTCACCAAGGTTATTAATCTGACACTTCTGCCAGTACTAAAAGTATTTAAGGTGGCTATGGGAAGGCTGCCAGGGTTTTTGAATTACCTGTGAAAAATTGGGGGTCTGGGAGCACTGGTTGGCATTTTGCTATGTGCTCCAAAACTTGCTTTTGGTCACCAAACCATGGCCATGTCTTTTGGTGCACTGACTAACGTTTCTGGAAGTACCTGCTCCTAATATAATACTTCTTGAAATGACATTTTAGTGCCTGTAATGAACATTTACAGAGAATGAAATAATACTTCTGAGAGTCTGCACTGTTGGTAAATGATGGCTCAGCTCAGTGGATTGTTGAGTAAAGGTGGAGGGGAGAGGGTATAAGTTACCTGCAGGGAAGGAGGAAGTTTTTAACCAGCCACTGTTCAGAAAAGATGGAAGAGATCTCATTACCTTCACACAACAGTTGAAAAGCTTGGCTCTCTGGGTTGGTGTTTTAATGAGTATATAAGACCCAACAAGTTTCAGATATTAAACCAGATATTCACATATTCAGAGCTTGTCTCTAACTTACACCCACTCCTCTGCTGCCGCCCTTCCCCCACCCCTGAGACTGGAATTTTTCAGGTAGGCTCTTCGAAGGATGAGTGAATATGAATCGGCTGCAGGGGAGACAATGCAGTTTTCAAAGTCGATGGTAAGAGCAAATGTGTGTGTCAGGAGGAATGAGCTGCAGTGACAATAAAATTCATTAAATCTTTGAATATTTCCTTCCTGCTGCCATAAAAATAATAGAGACCTTTTATAAATTTTTTTTTACGAATAGCGCTCTGAAGCTGATGTTCTAAGCTCTACTTAGCTTCCACAGCTCTGAAGTGCTGCAAATAAATGCCTGTTGGAAGAATCATTTCCTGTTTTGGATTTGTTGCAGAACAGGTATTTGATCATATTTAGTTTTGCTCCTGTTGTAATAGCTCTGTGTGTAGTATTAGCAGTAATATAGCTGTAATTTTGGTAGAGAAATTGCCTCCCTCATGTCTGCAAAATGCTTACATCATAACCTGTAACAAGGCACAACGATGACTACTTCCCAGTGTAGTGAGATGATACATTCTTTGGCTTTTAAATAAGCCCAGTGGATGTCTTCCCATGGCAGATGATGACATGTCCGGGCTAATGGCAAAAGAGGAAGTAATAACATTTTGTGCTGAAACGAAAGCCGAAACATAGTATACAAAGAATATGAAGGTACAGTAGAACCTCAGAGTTACGGACATTTTGGGAATGGAGGTTGTTTGTAACTCTGAAGTGTTCGTAACTCTGAAAAAGCTGTATGGAATGCTCCGCAGGGCGGACTGCTCGAAGCAGGGGCTCACAGCTCTGCAGTGGCTGCCTGGTGAGTGGGAGCGGGAACAGGCAGCTGGTTCTTGCCCCCTGCTGCAGGGATGGTGAGCGATGCATGCTGGGGCACTGCAGTGTCAGTGGGTGCATGGTGCAAGCTGTGGCCCTTTAAAACTGAGCTGCTTCTCCAGAGCACAGCATGCAGGCAGGAGCTTGGCCTCCAGCTCCAGCAGTTTACATTCCAGGCCAGGTTTCAGTAACAGCTCGGGAACTTTTTCCCAGGCTCTGAGTTTTCAGGCTTGTCCCCGTCCCAGCCTGGGGCAAGGAGAGGGGAAAACAGCATTCATGACCTCCTACCTGTAAGTGGCTGCCTCGCACCATCTGGCGAGTAGAGGGTGGGGATGGGGCCAGGCAGCCCAGAGGTGCCTACCTTTAAGATGCAGTACAGGCACAGTGCAGTATTTGCTGGGTTTTTCATCTCTGCTGCTGCCTGATTGGTTATTTCTGGTTCCCCATGGTGTCCAGCTGACCGTCAGTCCGTAATGCCGGGGCGCGTATCGTTGAGGTTCTACTGTATTGAAATACCTGTTCAGAAATTCAAGGAGCAAGAGAAACAATGACCGATTCAATAATGGGCAAATGGCCTCTCACCTGAAGAGAGACAACCTGTTTGTTACTCTCAGGTCAGGCTTTGATCCACCTCACTCTTCTCCAGCACTTCCTTGGCTCAGTTGCCACTCCAGCTTTTCTGCCTGTTTCTCATACTGCCTTTAAGTCTGCCCTTGGTTTTCAGGCTCCCAATGCAGCTTTGTCTTCACTAACACAGAGGTGTGTTGTGTTTTTTTTTGGCTCGGAGGTTAATGAACACACAGTTATCTTGCTGTAAAATCCAAAATGGAAATGAGTTGCTTGTGAAGTCAGCACTCTTCCCTCCCCCCCCCCACCTGTGGTTGACCTCATTTAATTTATCTTAGAGTAAAACAACAATGCCTTGTGACCATCGTTTTTACTGTGGGATAGCTAAAGCATGTTAGTTATCTTGCTGCAAAAACACCCTTTGTCAGTGAAGAGATAATCTACATTCCTCACTGCCACTACTCCATCCGCCTAGCTTCCTCTAGCCACCCCACCTTCACTCTAGTCCCATCCTATCCAGTGACCATGCCGGGCACCTTCAGTTCATTCACCATATTCTTAAATCTGTGCTTGATGGGTAGGATGGCATGGCCTCATCTGCCTGCCTGCCTCTACTCAGCTAAACAAAGTCTGAGGAGAGAGGAAAGGGGTCCTGGGAAGAAGTACCATTTAGAAGGAATCCTGTTACTGTATCTTGAAGGGGCCGGGAGCTGGAGCCTTGCAGAGAGGGTGGGGCAGGGCTCCCCTCTCACTAAGCCAAAAAGGAATGAGCTGGGAGAAGGGGGTGGTATAAATGCTGCCTCCTCCTTCATTGCAGGGCAGATGCCTGCAGATGCTGAAAGGAGTAGGAAGACTACTGCAGGGCCTTGAGTGAGCAGGGAGCAGACACCAGCATGAGAAGACTGTCAAACCCTCTGACCTGGAGGACTACATGGGCCCAGTTGAGGGAGATAAATTACAACTCATGGGGCTCCAGGAGGACAGCTGGGACTCCTGCCATAAGGAGTAAACCTGGAAGTCACTGGAAACAGAGCTTAGAGGGCAGGTGTCAGTGGAATGCTGAAAGCCAGCAGCACTTTTCGTTTATTTGGTCCTTTTTGTATGGACCCATTCGTTTGAGATTTTATAATAAACAAATTCCAAGGAAGCTGTTAAGTCAAGTGTCAAGAATGCCTGATGTGGAATTACTGGCTTCCTGAGAAAGAAAACTGAGGCAATGAGCATGTGCAGTGCCACACTAACTCAGCCAGGGGCATTACAGGTGAGGCCTGACCTTTCGGCAGTGGGTAGGGTCCTATCAATTTCACGGTCCTAGGAATTTAAAAATAATAAATTTCATGATTTCAGCTGTTTAAATCTGAAATTTCACAGTGTTGTAATTGTAGGGATTCTGACCCAAAAAAGAATTGGTGTGTGTGTGTGTGTGGGGGGGGTCGCAAGGTTATTGTAGGGGGAATCATAGTACTGCTACTCTTACTTCTGCGCTGCTGCTGGCGGCGACACTGCCGTCAGAGCTCGGCAGCCAAAGAGCAGTGGTTATTGGCCGGGACCGCAGCTCTGAAGGCAGCGCCCCGCCAGCAGCAGCGCAGAAGTAAGAGTGGCGATACCATCCCATGCCACCCTTACTCCTGCGCTGCTGCCTTCCGAGCTGGATGACCAGAGCGTGGCAGCTGCTGACTGAGAGCCCAGCTCTGCAGACAACAGCTCAGAAGTCAGAGTGGCAATACCGTGCCATCCTAACTTCTCCGCTGCTGCTGGTGGGGTGCTGCCTTCAGAGTTGAGCGCCCGGCCGACAGCTGCCACTCTCCAGCTGCCCAGCTCTGAAAGCAGCAAAGTAAGGCCGGCAATACTGTGACCCCCTAAAATAACCTTGCAACCCACCCTGCAACTCCCTTTTGAATCAGGACCCCCAATTTGAGAAATGCTGGTTTCCCTTGTAAAATCAGTATGGTATAGGGTAAAAGCACACAAAAGACCAGATTTCATGGGGGGAGACCAGATTTCACGGTCCATGACGCATTTTTCAAGGCTGTGAATTTGGTAGGGTCTTAGCAATGGGACATAAAAACTAATTCAGTTTAATTTGGAGACAAACCCTCTGCCATGGATTGAAAGCTGGTTTAAGTACTGTAGACAACTCGCAGTGTATCGAGTTGAGGATGTAGGTATAATGGGTTACAAAGGGCTTGCTGTTACGTCTAACTTTTCCATTAGTGACCTAGAAGAGGGAGTAAACAGCATGTTACTGGAATTTACAGAGGGTGCTAGATTGGAAGGAGTCATAAACATCAGCCAAGACAGAGAAATAATACAAAGGGATCTAGAAGGATTAGAAATATGGGCAGAAAATAAAATGCTAATTAGCCTGCAAAAATACAGTCTGTAGGGGGTAATCTGAAGCACATACTAAATGGAAATAATGAATTTGTGGATATAAAACCAAAAGCAACCTGCACAAAAATGAGCATAAAGGATGCAATAAATCACTTAGAAACAGAGGTCTTTAATTAAATCAACCATTTGCAGCAGAAATGCCATTGTACAGCCCCAAAACCTTATTTTTCGAATAGAAATGGATTCCTCTGTTTTCACAAGTAAACTGCATATGTTATATTACTGGGCAGATTCTCTTCAAGGAGCCTCTGCTTTTGGCATCCAACAATGAGCTGAGGTGATTGACACCAAGAATGCAAAGGGGATAAATGTAAGAGCCAAAATAAGAGCCCCCTAAATTTAGCTTTGTTTTGTTTCAACAGTGTGGGTGATTAAGCATTGGAACAAACTGCCAAGGGAAGTGGTGGGTTTTTCATCTCTTGATGTCCACAAATCAAGCCTAGATGCCTTTCTGCAGGATGTGCTGTAGCCAAACACAAATTAGGCTCCAGTCAACAAGTTATTGGACTCAATACAGGAGTAACTGAGTGAAATTCTATGGATTGTGATATAGATGGTCTGGTGGTCCCTTCTGGCCTTAAACTCTATGAATCAATAAGCCAATCCTCTGACTCCTTGAGTGTTAGTGGTATTGTAGAGTGTCAGTGGGCATGCTAATTCTTGGCAGTCTGGCTTTCCTACCAGAGCCAAGGTTTGAAGGTGGGGAAGCTACATCCATCACTGCAGTTCAAAGGAGACTGGCTTATAAATTTGTAAAATCAAATTGTCACTTTCATAATTGCTCAGCATTAGCCTCTCTGCTCCAGTTGAAGTCAGCAGGAGTGTTGCTATTTTATGTGTAGTTCTGCATCCTAATAGCAATAATGTTCAAAAATGTTATTCTGTACTGTGAATAAAACCTCTGTTTTCTCTTTTAACTACTTATTGACTTTGAACACTTAATACGTGGCAAGTTGGGGTGTAAATCTACCTCTCACTAGTCTGCCATGCAGTAAGTGTCTGCAAGGACTCTGCTGTCACTGACTGAAAGTTCCATAGTGTGCTTTGATCTACCCTCCTTTGAAATATGGGTAGATTAAACCACACTAGGAGAATTTTTAGTGCACAGCAGCAGGGTCTACATGGACAGTTAGTGTGCGTCAGGCTAGTGAGAGGTAGATTTATACCCCAGCTTGCTGCAAAATAACGGTTCATATAAACAAGCCCTAACAACACTGTTACTGGAGTAGACCTAGAAGTTGGGGTATCATTGGCACCTGTCGTAAATATAAAGGGAAGGGTAAACACATTTAAAATCCCTCCTGGCCAGAGGAAAAACCCTTTCACCTGTATAGGGTTAAGAAGCTAGGATAACCTCGCTGGCACCTGACCAAAATGACCAATGAGGAGACAAGATACTTTCAAAGCTGGAGGGGGGGGGGACAAAGGTTCTCTCTGTCTGTGTGATGCTTTTGCCGGGAACAGAAAAGGAATGGAGTCTTAGAACTTAGTAAGTAATCTAGCTAAATATGCGTTAGATTTTGTTTTGTTTAAATGGCTGATAAAATAGCTGTGCTGAATGGAATGGATATTCGTGTTTTTGTGTATTTTTGTAACTTAAGGTTTTGCCTAGAGGGATTCTCTGTTTTGAATCTAATTAAGGTATTTACCATCCTGATTTTACAGAGGTGATTCTTGTACTTTTTCTTCAATTAAAATTCTTCTTTTAAGAACCTGATTGCTTTTTCATTGTTCTTAAGATCCAAGGGTTTCGGTCTGTGTACACCTATGCAAATTGGTGAGGATTTTTATCAAGCCTTCCCCAGGAAAGGAGGTGTTGGGTTTGGGGAGGATTTTGGGGGGAAAGATGTTTCCAAGCGGGCTCTTTCCCTGTTTATATATGTGTTAGACGCTTGGTGGTGGCAGGAATAAAGTCCAAGGGCAAAGGGTGAAATTGTACCTTGGGGAAGTTTTAACCTAAACTGGTAAAAATAAGTTTAGGGGGTTTTTCATGCAGGTCCCCACATCTGTACCCTAGAGTTCAGAGTGGGGAAGGAACCTTGACAGCACCAAAGGGATCAGTATTGTAAGCAACATAGGAATTGCCATATTGCAGCAGACCATCTTGTCCAGTATCCTGTCTCTGACAGGAACCAGTACCAGATGCTTCAGAGGAAGGTGCAAGCAGACCCAGAGTTGCATTATTGTCATCCTTCTGTGAACCCCATGCTAATTCTGCAATATTTTTTGGGGGGGTGGTGGTGACCAATACGGTACATAGTATTCTAGATGAGGCAACACACTGATTTATATAATGGCATTGTCATGTTTTCTATATCTCATTCCTTATGCATCCCAACATCTTGTTTTGCTTTTTTTGACTGTAGCTGTACATTGAGCTCAGGTCTTTATTGAGCTATCAACAGTTAACTCCTGTTCCTGAATTGAAGTATGTTAATTTAGAACCCTGTGAGGTATATGTCTCCATGTCTAGTTGGCAGCTGGTATCAAGTGAAGTGCCCCTAGGGTCGGTCCTGCGGCCGGTTTTGTTCAATATCTTCATAAATGATCTGGAGGATGGTGTGGATTGCACTCTCAGCAAATTTGCGGATGATACTAAACTAGGAGGAGTGGTAGATACGGTGGCAGGTAGGGATAGGATACAGAGGGACCTAGACAAATTGGAGGATTGGGCCAAAAGAAATCTGAGGTTCAACAAGGATAAGTGCAGGGTCCTGCACTTAGGACGGAAGAACCCAATGCACCGCTACAGACTAGGGACCGAATGGCTAGGCAGCAGTTCTGCGGAAAAGGACCTAGGGGTGATAGTGGACGAGAAGCTGGATATGAGTCAACAGTATGCCCTTGTTGCCAAGAAGGCCAATGGCATTTTGGGATGTATAAGTAGGGGCATAGCCAGCAGATCGAGGGACGTGATCGTTCCCCTCTATTCGACATTTGTGAGGCCTCATCTGGAGTACTGTGTCCAGTTTTGGGCCCCACACTACAAGAAGGATGTGGATAAATTGGAGAGAGTCCAGCGAAGGGCAACAAAAATGATTAGGGGTCTGGAACACATGACTTTTGAGGAGAGGCTGAGGGAACTGGGATTGTTTAGTCTTCAGAAGAGAAGAATGAGGGGGGATTTGATAGCTGCTTTCAAAGAGGATGGTTCTAGACTATTCTCAGTGGTAGAAGATGACAGGACAAGGAGTAATGGTCTCAAGTTGCAGTGGGGGAGGTTTAGGTTAGATATTAGGAAAAACTTTTTCACTAGGAGGGTGGTGAAACACTGGAATGTGTTACCTAGGGAGGTGATGGAATCTCCTTCCTTAGAAGTTTTTAAAGTCAGGCTTGACAAAGCCCTGGCTGGGATGATTTAATTGGGGATTGGTCCTGCTTTGAGCAGTGGGTTGGACTAGATGACCTCCTGAGGTCCCTTCCAATCCTGATATTCTATGATTCTATGATATGAGTACTTTGAGTTTTTTCCGTTTTATCAGGGCTTCACTTGCCATTGTGTTGCCTATTCATCGTGCTGTGGTTAGGTCTCTGTCAAGCTCTTCAGAGTCCTCTGGTCCTGACTAATCTAAACAACTTTGTCATCTGCAAATTTTGCTCCCTCACTGCTCCCTCCCTTTCCAGACCATTAATAAATATACTAAAAAACACTGGCCCTGGTGCAGAACCTTGAGGCCCCTGCTGTTAACCTTTGTCCATGATGTAAATTGGCTATTTATTCCTACACTTTGTTTCTTATCTCTTAGCCAGTTTTTGACCCCTGATGATACTTTGGTTCTCACCCTAGGACTACTTAGCATCTTTAGTAGCCTCTTGTAAGGGACCTTGTCAAATGCCTTTTGGAAATCTAAATAAACAAGGTCAACCAGTAATGTGTGAAAGGTTTGAGAATACAGGTTTCATACAGTTTGTATGAAAGATGTTAGAAAAACAGTGCTGTTTAGTATTGTATAAGCCACCAGAAGGTCAGTGATCTGATCTCATCTAGGCACTGCACTGCATCTGAGCTAACAGAGAATTGTGTTAGTCTCACTCTTTTTAAATTATTGTGTCTCAGCATTTCCATTTGAAACTCCGACCATAAAAGACTATCTCTGAGGATTAAATTCATTCTGGTCTGCAAACTGGCTGGATAAACTTTTTAATCTGATAGTTATTAGTTATTATCTGTATTATGGTAGCCCCTCAAGGATCAGGGCTTGTTGTTTAGTCACTTTGGACACATAACACAGAGATGATCCCTGCCCCAAAGATCTTTATAGCAATAATTGAATCAAAGAAGTGCAGGTAAACCTTGGCCATGCCCTCCACTCCTCCTGTCATCCCCCTTGCCCCCCTACCCTATCCCATCCCAAACACCTGCTGCACCTGGGGCTGCTTCAGAAGTGGCACAGAGTGTGTGGAATTGGCTCAGCATTTGGCATAGGGGCTTCCTAAGCTAGGGCTATTGCCTGGAGAGAGGAGGGGAGGAGTTTATGCCTCCCTCAGGGCCCGTTGTGCCAGCCTAACTAGCACAAAAGGGTCCTAGAACAATGATGACTCTTGTCCTTGCTCCCTAACCTGGACTGGTACTATATGTTTCCTTCAGAAGGCAGGCTCTGCACTTTTAGCCTACCAGTTTGGGATGTCAGGACTGTTTCCTTCAGTCTTTGACTGATGGGCTGCAACTTCCAGTTCGAAAGACGATTATGTAAATAAAAAAATTGAGATTCTTGGTGTCCTTTTATTAGTGGCTCAGCTGGTGTCTTTCTTTCATGAGGGTCCCATTTTAAGCCTCAGCAGCAGTATTTTGCAGGATGTTTTACACTCCACAATATGTCCAGCCTCTGGATGGTGAGACACTGCTAATTTGTTATCTTCTCCCATGTCTAGTCACACCAGCTAGAAAAGAAAATAACTGCCAGAGTTTACAACTCTTATTAACAAGTGCATTCATCTGCTGCAGTTTCTAATTCTCAGCATCTTTGCTCAAAGAGAGGAAGCATGGTGTAGTTGTCCTAAGAACTGTCCAAACATATAACAAATAGATAATCCCTGCCTCAAAGAGCTGACCGTCAAACCGTAGATTGTGGTCTTCAAAAATCACTCCGAGCCAAACAGCCTGGCAGAGCTCTGCTTCATTCAGGGTCTGAAATCTAACTGCTCAGTATTGCATAACATAAGCCTCTGTGTAACTGGTTCCAACTAGCTCTTCTTGCTAGAGTCTCTTAGAGGTACGCTTCCCTACATCTTCCTTACCCAACCAAACCAAGCAGTAATAACAATCAACATTAACATCGTACTGCATTTTGAATACTTATAACCAGTCTACTAACTAGCAGTGTTCAGTTAGTCTGTAAGGTGATAGAAGCCAATTGAAGTGAACAAAATAACTTTCTTTATAAAAAGAAAAGGAGTACTTGTGGCACCTTAGAGACTAACCAGTTTATTTGAGCATGAGCTTTCGTGAGCTACAGCTCACTTCATCGGATGCATAGCATATCGTGGAGACTGCAGAAGACATTATATACACACAGAGACCATGAAACAAAACTTCCTTGTTTCATGGTCTCTGTGTGTATATAATGTCTTCTGCAGTCTCCACGATATGCTATGCATCCGATGAAGTGAGCTGTAGCTCACGAAAGCTCATGCTCAAATAAACTGGTTAGTCTCTAAGGTGCCACAAGTACTCCTTTTCTTTTTACGAATACAGACTAACACGGCTGTTACTCTGAAACCTTTCTTTATAAAGAGCCCCTTGCCAAGGTGTGCAGGGTTCTGTGCAGCCACACATGATAAACAGATTATAAAAGCATGGAGAAAATACTCTAAATCTACAGGACAACAACACCAGCCTTGCAAACCCTTAGAGAGAAGAAAATGGTATTTGTAGACAATTGTCTTTTTTTTTTTAATGGTGCCTCCTAGATTTCACTTTGACCAGCTAACACCCACTTTAAAATATAACTCACCTTGTCTACAATAGGTGTTTAAAACAAGTTAGTTAACACCTTTTAAAAACACTCTTATCCTAGTCTTTATCCTAAAGTGGGACAGAAAATGTAAGTATTGTTCTGTGTGGTTCTTCAGTAATAGCAAGTAATGGTAGAAATTCTCCCATGTTGAAACCAATGAGAGTCAGCCACAGACACACTCCTTGTGTTTGGAGAGCACAGGCGCAGCTTCGTTCTAGTATCTCTGAGAGGGTTCCAGGTGATGGGGCAGGGAAGAGATAGTGGCCATAGCAGCTGGGGCAGTCATAGATTTTCAAAACTCATCTGGTTGGGGCACTACTTAACCAAATATCTCAGGGCACTGTTGTGGCACAAGAAGAAGAAACGTCTTTAACTTTGAGCTGCTCCTCTCCTGGTAGTCGTCACTCACCCATTCTTACTCTTTCAGCTGTAGTCAGCTCCTGCCCATCCCACTTCAGCTAGTTCTCGGGTATTTCTATCAGGGCAGGACAGGAAGTCTGCGTCAGAGAGAGAGAGAGAAAGTGTGGGGACAAAAAAAGGGCAGCCATCTGGGATTATGTGGGTGGGCATCACTGAATTATGCCTGGAGGGGAGCCTACATTAGACAGGGAAGTCTGTTCCTGGGGGGCAGAAGAGGGGAGGCAGCTATGAATATAGAAGAGGGTGGGCAGTCATGTGTAATGATTGGGGAGGGGGAACAGGGAAAGCAGAAGGGCAGAAGTGGGGTAGAGGGATAAGGTATGGTGGGGAAAACGGTTAGCCCTGGGGAGTATACTGGGAACCATAGGGGGCACAAAGGAGCCATGCAAACAAAGGAGCGACACTTCTTCAAGGGACTTTTTTCCAAAATAACCTGAGGGTCTGGATTTCACCTTCTTTAAATTCTAGGTTATTTTTCTTCGCTCTTTTTTCTCTTACCTTCTAAAAAAAAAATTACCTACAATTCACCAGGATGTAAACACAAGCCCATGTCAACCCCCCAGCCACTACATGTTTGGAGAATTGTGTGTGGCAAATTTCTTTACGTACTGGCAACTATGAGTGTCAGGGCTTGTCTCGTGTACTTCTCGAGAATAACTGTCAGATATTTAGGCACTGTCCATGCATTTCTTTGTCCTCTGACTGATCTTGCAATCTATCTGTTTTCTTGTGGCAGCATTACTATGGTGTCATCATGTCAGCTGATGAGGTTGGATCTCTAGCTCATGAGGCCTTAGGCTGAGGTCAGTCTTTTCTTTTCAAAGGCACCAAGTAGTAAATTTGCTAGTTTTCCTACAAGTATTAATGCTATAGAAACTTCCAGTGCGATCTTGTCAGTTAAGGAAGAAGTAATGACCTCATTTTAACTGGCAACATCATCCTTATCAGTCTCCAGCTACTTAGTCCATCCATTCTTCCCCCATTTTATCTCCCAAGGTTTCACATTTGAGGATCATATTTAATCAAAAAAATGTTTCCATCAACACTCCCAAGAATGGTTTCTAGTTAAATTACCAACGTTCATGTGGCTTTGGGAAGTTAAAACTGACCAGGAGGAAAAGGAGCTTTCAGGACTGCATGCAATCGCTTAGTTCACAAAATATGAAGAGCTCACCATTCACAGTCATGTGGCTTCTATGATGTGCTCCATCTCACAAACCTGAGTACTAATGGAATATACTTGGATAATCTATGTTGCATCCTCTTTCACTACTAATTCACAGAGGATAACAATCCACTAGTGCTACCTGCTAGTGGAATTATTCCTTTGGCTCAAGGAGTAGGGATGCTTCATGTCTTGGTTTTAAGCCCTGCTGACAACCCATGCTAGGTATTGTTCAATAAAGATTTCTGTTTGACTTTAAAACTGGATTGTGATGTAACCACAGGTCCTTGTTCAAAACCACACTACATTTACAGTACTACTTCATCCATTGTTTGCCTTCACATACTAATGCTTATAATTCAGACCTTGGCTATGTGGAAACATTCCCAATTACTTCAATGAGACTTGGATCAAGCCCTGATTGGTTGTTCTTTATTGTGTTTTTGATATTGATGAGGCTTCCAGACTTTTAATTACCAATCTAAAACATTTCTTCACATCTTCAGGCACTGCATCCTCTCCCATAACATTTTAAACTGTCTTTTATTGACAATTTTTCATAATTACATCAGCTCATAAGATAAAGGCCTGATGGGTGTTCAGCATCAACTCTTACAGCACTTAGGAAACTGAATATTACTCTTAAGAGAAGAACTTAAGGTTAAAAATTAGAAATGAATGAAGGTGCACTACTGTCTCATAGATTCTGGTATGTGGGTTAAAAAATAAAAAGTACCCCCTCCCCCAAAAGAAACAAAACCCTCAGAATTTATATATTACAATTCAAGGGGGAAAAACAAAAACACCACATTTTAAACTGGATGCTTAAATTGGGCTCCTAAATCCATATTAGGGACTTAAATCATAGTGGCTTGATTTTCAAAAGTACTGAGCCACATGCAGCTACCTTTGAAGTCAATGAGAGTTTTGCATGCTCTGCACCTATCAAGATCAGGCTACTTTGATTTAGGTGCCTAAATATGGATTTAGGTCCTTAAATCTAATGCTGTGACTATGAATTCAAGCACAGTCAGGAAATTCGAGTTGGTGGTTCCCAGTGTCCCACAACAACTACAGCTTAGCCTCTTTGCATTTATATAGTGTTTGTTTATTGATTGCCTTTTCTTAAAAAGGAAAAAAAAAGACATGAAAGAAAATGATCAATCACACAAATAGTCAAATGCAGAGAATAATGATGAGTAGTTCAGTTATCCCTCCCACTATAAGTGCTTTAAACCACAAGAATGCAAATAACTTGCAACAATGAAACCTTCATAGTTCATAGCAGTCCTAATGTAGCAATGTGAGTGTCAAGGTTCCTTCCCCACTCTGAACTCTAGGGTACAGATGTGGGGACCTGCATGAAAGACCCCCTAAGCTTATTCTTACCAGCTTAGGTTAAAAACTTCCCCAAGGTACAAACTTTGCCTTGTCCTTGAACCGTATGCTCCCACCACCAAGCATTTTAAACAAAGAACAGCGAAAGAGCCCACTTGGAGACGTCTTCCCCCAAAATATCCCCCCAAGCCCTACACCCCCTTTCCTGGGGAAGGCTTGATAAGAATCCTCACCAATTTGTACAGGTGAACACAGACCCAAACCCTTGGATCTTAAGAACAATGAAAAATCAATCAGGTTCTTAAAAGAAGAATTTTAATTAAAGAAAAGGTAAAAGAATCACCTCTGTAAAATCAGGATGGTAAATACCTTACAGGGTAATCGGATTCAAAATGTAGAGAATCCCTCTAGGCAAAACCTTAAGTTACAGAAAGACACACAAACATGAATATACATTCCATCCAGCACAGCCTTATTTTACCAGCCATTAAACGAAAGGAAATCTAACATATGTTCTAGCTAGATTACTTACTAATTTAGCAGGAGTTGTAAGGCTACATTCCTGATCTGTTCCCGGCAAAAGCATCACACAGACAGACCCTTTGTCCCCATCCTCCCCCCTCCAGATTTGAAAGTATCTTGTACCCTCGTTGGTCATTTTGGGTCAGGTGCCAGTGAAGTTACCTTAGCTTCTTAACCCTTTACAGGTGAAAGGGTTTTGCCTCTGGCCAGGAGGGATTTTACAGCACTGTATACAGAAAGGTGGGTTACCCTTCCCTTTATATTTATGACAGTGAAGTAAAAGCCTTACTGAATAGGTGGTGCCTTACATTACACCCTAAAAACTGTTAAACTGGGCACTAGCAGATTCATTTGTGACTTCAGATTCAAATAACCTGTCTAGTGCTGTACATACTTTTAACAAAACTTAAACATAGGCCTCTGAATCCTCAATAGAAAGATATGTCCAAAATGTCATTTTAATTTTATTGTTCTTGAATATAAATAAAAAAGTTGTAACGAAACCTTCTAGAGCTGCTCAATACTCCAACAGTAATCCATAAACCAATAACTGTATTGCTCTCATATCAAAGCCTCACCACCTTATCCCATCAACCATCCATCCCAGATGCCTGGGGAAAAAAGGTGGGCTTTGCCAAGTAGCTGGAAGATTAAGAAATTCAGTCTCTTTCCAATGGGTGGAAGCAAGTTCTGAAGTAGATGACCATTAATGTTTTGCTGGCAGCTCCTCCCTCTTTGAATTGATGGAGCACCTGCTTGAGCACCTCTGCTGATCTCAACCATGGCAGTATTGTATGAGAGGGAGAGAGAGGGAGGTAATTTCTCAACAAGTCTCAAAACGTTTGGGGCTTTATGGGTCAAAACCAACACGTGAGATTCAGCTGGAAGCTTGTTGATGACGGCTGCAGTTTCTGGAGCACAAGTGTCTTGTGCTTTAAGATTTCTAGAAGGAATGGGTTGAATAAAATCACATACATCAATATAGTATTACTGTAAGTATTAAGTTTTTCCTTAATACATACTCTCAGGCCCAATTACATTTTGTAAAATGTAAAAATTACATTTTAGCGTAATCTATTTCCATGCTCGTTGTAGTATCAGAGGTGTGTGGAACATCTACCCTTCTGTGCTGGCTTGGAGTCTGTGAACAAAGTTGTCCTTGTGTTACCCTGAGGCTAATGTTCCAGCCAATGCCAGCCCCATACCCAGGCTGGGAGAGGAGGGGCACTATGGCTCCACAGCCCTCCTGCACTGATCACAGTGATTTGGTACTAGTGATTTGATAATAGTGAAAATGAATTTGTTAAGGTAAGAAAAAGAATGAACGTACTGACTTCTCTCTCTGGCTTTGTACACTGCAGTACTGCTGTTTTTACCTGACTCTGCAATCTCATTACTGCACTTCCACCCAGATAACATATTGGTGCATTTATACAAAGAGAAGTCTGCTACATCTATTGAAAGAACTGGACTAGTGCGGTTATTTGAGTGTTCAATCATTAGCTTGGGCTTCAAATAAAATTTGATATGGTCTTGGGCTGCATTCTATAAAGTTCATGTTCTATGAAATACTGTGGTTTTTCCCCCCCAACATTTGGATCACTCCAAACCAGGAACATATGGACCCATTTTTCTTAGAGACTTCACACCTTCTCCCTTTGGACCTCAAAAATGATTCAACTGAGCAAAAAGAAATGGAATCCAAGAAGAATCCCTGTCTGATTCCAGGGAGATTTGTGCCTAGAATGTATCCATTCAAAGGGATATGAAATGCTCTTGACATCAGATAGTTACAATATTTTTATCTGTGATGAAAGGAGACTTTTCAATAGAGTATTCAGCTTCTACTTTTTCAGTTAAGTCAATATTCTGACTGCTTTTCTTACTTTCAGTGTTTTACTCTAATGGGTTAATAAAGTACTGTTTTTTATGAAATCACCGTAGCAGTTTTAAGAATTTCAGATCTTATACAAGTACTGTAGTGCAATCTCTTGATCATGAAAGTTGAACTTACAAATGTAGAATTTATTTATTTATTATATAACTCCCTTCAACTGAGTGAGCCCTTGTTTGCAAGGGCAGGTGGATTTCACCTCAAGGACTCTGCATGCGGCAGGGGAGGGGAGCCTGGTGCAGGGAGGCTGAGCTCGTCAGGCCTCGGTTTTATACGGCAGTGTTTCTCAAACTTTTGATGCTGGTGACCCATTTGGACTTAAAAAAAAAAATTGTGACACCCTCCTCTAGAAAAGATTGTGACCTCTACCTTCAGCCATGAGGGACTTGGGGTGTCAGCCTTGCTCAGGGGCAAGGGGCTGAGCAAAGGGCTTGGGGCTCTGGACTTCAGCCATGCTCGGTGCTTCAGTCCCCCTTGGGGCATCGGGCTCAGGCATCAGCCACTCTTGGGGCTCAGGGTATGGAGCCCCAGCCTGGCTTAGAGTTTCAGCCCCACTCAGGAGTTGGGGTTTCAGTCCCCCTGACGCTCCCGGAGCTGCCAGCTGTGGCTTCAACCCTCCACCCAGAGGTGTGTGTCCCTGCCCACCCAGAGGTATGGGATGAACACGTTAAAAAAAATAAACATGTTCATTCTATTTTCAGTTAATCACAGGTGTTAACTGTGATTAATTGACAACCCTGATTAAAATATAAAAGCTTGTATATAATAGGTACTAGTATAGAGCTGACCTAACATTTGACTTCATTTGCACTGAACTGGAGAGTACTCATGCAAGGCCCTTGTTAACACAACTGGCCTTTGAGCCATGTGAAAGAGAATCTCCGTTTGTTCATTTAAAATAAAAAGAAAGGGCCATATTTGCTGCTGCAGCTCAGTTATTCTCAGTGCAGCACCAGAAAGGGTTGCGGTTGGTGGATCCTGAAGCTGGCTGGGAAGTTGTCCAGTCCTAGGTGTAAATCAGACCCTCTGGCTGCCCACCAAACACTGTTACAGGAGTGCTGTATAAGTGATAGCTATGTATATGTAAACCGTTAATAGATAATCCATCAGCAGATGGCACTCCAGGGTACATAGTATAGAGTCTGGGTTTTGTAGGCTCAGTAAAACTTGTTCTTTTGGGGCAGTGCAGATTGGCTTCTTATGTGTAGCTCTTTATGTCAGCTCTTAACAGCAACAAGGGGCCATTCCAGCAGCCAGAGATAGCTGCAACACAGAACTGCCCAGCTATGCCTCTTTTCCAAGCCATGCCCCCTACATCTGGGGCTGGAGGAGTAAATGTCGTAAGAACAGGAATGGTACACAGAGATTTCCTTATTGAAGAGGAATTCATAGAATCATAGAATATCAGGGTTGGAAGGGACCTCAGGAGGTCATCTAGTCCAACCCCCTGCTCAAAGCAGGACCAATCCCCAATTAAATCATCCCAGCTAGGGCTTTGTCAAGCCTGACCTTAAAAACTTCTAAGGAAGGAGATTCTACCACCTCCCTAGGTAACACATTCCAGTGTTTCACCACCCTCTTGGTGAAAAAGTTTTTCCTAATATCCAATCTAAACCTCCCCCGCTGCAACTTGAGACCATTACTCCTTGTCCTGTCCTCTTCTACCACTGAGAATAGTCTAGAACCATCCTCTCTGGAACCACCTCTCAGGTAGTTGAAAGTAGCTATCAAATCCCCCCTCATTCTTCTTTTCTGCAGACTAAACAATCCCAGTTCCCTCAGCCTCTCCTCAAAAGTCATGTGTTCCAGACCCCTAATCATTTTTGTTGCCCTTCGCTGGACTCTCTCCAATTTATCCACATCCTTCTTGTAGTGTGGGGCCCAAAACTGGACACAGTACTCCAGATGAGGCCTCACCAATGTCGAATAGAGGGGAACGATCACGTCCCTCGATCTGCTGGCTATGCCCCTACTTATACATCCCAAAATGCCATTGGCCTTCTTGGCAACAAGGGCACACTGTTGACTCATATCCAGCTTCTCGTCCACTATCACCCCTAGGTCCTTTTCCGCAGAACTGCTGCCTATTCATTCGGTCCCTAGTCTGTAGCGGTGCATTGGGTTCTTCCGTCCTAAGTGCAGGACCCTGCACTTATCCTTATTGAACCTCATCAGATTTCTTTTGGCCCAATCCTCCAATTTGTCTAGGTCCCTCTGTATCCTGTCCCTGCCCTCCAGCATATCTACCACTCCTCCTAGTTTAGTATCATCCGCAAATTTGCTGAGGGTGCAATCCACGCCATCCTCCAGATCATTTATGAAGATATTGAACAAAACCGGCCCCAGGACCGACCCCTGGGGCACTCCACTTGACACCGGCTGCCAACTAGACATGGAGCCATTGATCACTACCCGTTGAGCCCGACAATCTAGCCAACTTTCTACCCACCTTATAGTGCATTCATCCAGCCCATACTTCTTTAACTTGCTGACAAGAATACTGTGGGAGACCGTGTCAAAAGCTTTGCTAAAGTCAAGGAGCAATACATCCACTGCTTTCCCTTCATCCACAGAACCAGTAATCTCATCTTAGAAGGCGGAAGCAAAAGTGGATGGGAATCTGGGGGGCAGTGACCATGAGTTGGTTGAGTTCAGGATCCTGACGCAGGGAAGAAAGGTAAGCAGCAGGATACGGACCCTGGACTTCAGGAAAGCAGACTTCGACTCCCTCAGGGAACGGATGGGTAGGATCCCCTGGGGGACTAACATGAAGGGGAAAGGAATCCAGGAGAGCTGGCTGTATTTCCCGGGTTAATTCTGGCTAATTTGCTGGAGGGCCAGAGTAAGGCCCTGAATCTTGGCCCTAATTGTACCTTATGAAGACAGGCTTGAAAACGTAGACCAGTGAAAAATAATAGAAACTAGTAGCTGGGGTTGGAAGAAGCAAGCTGCTGGGTTCCACTTTTGCAGTAGGAGACATTATATCCCACTCCCCCACCATGCCCCACCACAGCTCATGCCTGCACTTTAAGTAAAATGTATCAGTTAAGTAAGCATAACCTAAACAATTTTTACTAACCCTTCCTACAGTCTTTAGCCAGGCCTGGGCTTAGGGGTGTGATTTTGGTGGACAGGAGTTGGTTATGGTTATGTAACTTCATCTGGGGGTTTAAACCCCTCCTCAAAACCTAGGTGGGAGCCATACTTGCCCACTGACCTTCTCTCTCTAGCTCCCCTGCAGTCCTTCAAATCGCTCTTCCCTTGAGCACCCATTCAAGGTGAGGAGGAAGGAAAGCCAGAATTAACGCCTTACTTATGGGGAACCTGGTATTGTTACTGCACCGACAGTGCAGTGTAATTATTATGCAGTGGTTTCCAAGACAACGATGACTTTCACTTAAATGATGCTTTCTAACTGTCTCCATTGCTCAATTGTATGGTTTTCATGTAACTGATCCCAGGGCCAAAGCCTACCCTCACACATATCCAACCTCATCAACATCAATGGGTCTTCATGGATGTGAGTATAATTTGTACACATTCACCTTTATTTAGGAAACTCGCTTTTATTTTCCAAGATCCCTTGTCACAGGCAGTAGAAACCGTTGTGCATAGAAGCTCCTTTCTGGGTTCCTTCCACAGATTGCTATGCTGTATTCTGTAAAGCTCTTCGATGTCAATAAAAGGAGAATATTTCTGGTGCTTCACGTTGCTAAGAAAGCCTTCATTCAGCAAAGCAATCGATGTTGCCAGATTGAAGTGATAGAGCACTAACAGATGCATGAGAGCTTCCCACATTAATCTTTGATGGAATGCTGGCCCTTTAATTCCTGCTCAGAGGTTTGTCTGGCAGAACACATTGTGTGTCTGAACATTCCACACACAACCTAATATTCTACCGATTTCACCCCAATGTTAATTGAACAACAGAGGCACAGTAGCTAATCTGCAAGACCAGCACTAAAAGGGTTAATTTCCAAATCTAAAAAACCAGACCTCCATTCTACATAACGTAACAGAAGCAGACTACTATTAACCTGATTACTATTAACCTGCAGTACAGTATAATTTTTTTTCTTTTTAATTGTCTTGAAGGAATTGACTGAGATTGTCCCTTTGACCAGTAAACAACCTCATAAATATTTAGCACAGATCTAGATATGGATTTAGGGTTCCCATTAGAGTTCTTGAGTATTTCAGCCATCTCCTTATTTGCATTTTGGTCACAAAACCACGTCTAAACTAGGGGTCGATGGCGCAGTATAACATGTCAATTTCATTTTCCATAGAGTTCAGCAATTTGAGGGGGGAAAACATCCAGTCAAACTCTTCTTACCTAAGTCATGTGAGTAGCCCCTGTGAAATGAGTTAAGCATATGGTATATGGGACTTCTTCAGTGAGTTAAGCATATGGTATTTGGCCTGTGACAATTTTCTTTCAGCTTCTACTGATTAAGATGGTCTGTTTACAACTTTTAAATACAATCCTGTTGAGTTAATATATTTTTATTACACCTTTTAAAAGCTATTCAGCTTAAGCAGTTAAAAAAACGTATTTTAATACCCCTGAATATTACATTTTAATCTAGACATGATTGTAAGAGAAAAGACAAGTAGAATAGGAAATAGAGCAATTCCACTGATTTGGGGATTAAATACTTCCATTACAAATGTATGTCAAAGTTCACTGAAGATTTCTTCTTCTCCTCCTGCTCCTCTTTTTTTGAATAACAAATTATTCTGATATCGCATCTAAAAGTTCCTTCAAAAATTCTGACATTTAAAAGTTTCCCTAAACATTGTATTTGTTATCACAGACTTAATTTTTTAATGGTAACTATATTCAGTATAAATAATATCCTCAAGCAATGTTATTTCCCTGCTCCTTAAATTTTCTTCATTTTAGATTTTTTTCCCCACTGGCTGGCCACTTATCAATTTTGAGGTTCCCACTACAATGGATAGGGCAGAAAGCTGGTCTGTGGCTAAGCAGAGGATTGAGAATCAAGAGACAACCCAAGCTTTATCTTCAGCTTCAATTTTGTTTGTTTTTAGCATTGCCAACTAACCTCATGAAATAGTTATTTTATTCTATAGCGTGGAAGAGGAATAACTCATTAGGACAGTTTGTTTTATTTATTCAGAGATTTAATAAGCAAAAATCCACCTAATATCTGTACAGTGTAAGATTGCAGAAGCTGATATTTTGGGCTTTCTCAGCCTGTCATAGGATTCTGTGATTCATAAACAATATATATTGTAGCTGAATCAGGTCCTTGGCCATTTAGCTGTTGCTGAATCTTCTAGGTCCACTTGGGTGGACTAAAAATGCTTATTTTGTACATGCTCCTAAATTTCCTTGGTGATTCCTAACACCCCCCTACTGACTTCAATGAAATGAGGACTGACAGCACAGCAAGCGGAGCAGCTCAAGAGTTAATTGGCCAGGCAGACTGAAGAAATCAATGAATTAAAGGTGTGCACTAAATTCTATAATGTAGGATACTCCAACTGCTGTTGCTGCTTCATGCTGCAGGTAGGTGCAAAGTACATACAGCGATCACCATATTCTTTCATTGTCAGTGTTTTGATGTCTTAGGACCCAGTTTAGTCCCTGATTCAGCAAAATACTTAAGCACATGTCTGTCTTTACACGTTGTTTGTACAGTGGTAGGGTCTAGGAATCCCTGTCTTGGATCAGAACTCCATTATGTTAGGTGCTGTGCAAGAACAAAGATCGTCTCCAGTCCTATTGGCTTGAACGTGACTGTTCACATATTAAAAGTTATGCATGTGCTTATGTACTCAGTAGTAGCCAGGTGCCTGATTTTGATCAAACTTAAACAGGTGTCCAGGGAGTTACTCTAGTGTAAGGAAAATCAGGTCCACTGTCTTTTTCCTAAAAGTCCTATTTATGTGGCTTCCACTACAGTGTGAAAACTTAGACACATTTCATTGTGATTTTTAAACTAGGCACCAAAGTACTGCTAGAAATAAAGCATGAGGAAAACCCACATGAACCACCTTGCATAGGGTCTCCACCACTCTAGCCCTGCCCCAGGGCTCTGCCCCTCTCTGAAGTGGCAGGAGATTTCAGAGTCAAGATGCCTAGGGTAGTTCATGCCTCCTTGACTGTTCTCAGTGGTAGCTGATGACAGAACAAGGAGTAATGGTCTCAAGTTGCAGTCCGGGAGGTTTAGGTTGGATATTAGGGAAAAACTTTTTCACTAGGAGGATGGTGAAACACTGGAATGCGTTACCTAGGGAGGTGGTGGAATCTCCTTCCTTAGATATTTTTAAGGTCAGGCTTGACAAAGCCCTGGCTGGGATGATTTAATTGGGGATTGGTCCTGCTTTGAGCAGGGGGTTGGACTAGATGACCTCCTGAGGTCCCTTCCAACCCTGATATTCTATGATTCCTTGGAGCTATTGTTTCAGGCTCTCTGCAGAATCAGGCATCTCTCACACATGAGCCACATTTTCAAGCTTTCCTTTGCATTCACGAGGCCTAGAAATACATTTCTTTAAAAGAAAATCTAATCTGTGAATCCAGGAGCTGGGGTTTATGCCTGGACCTATAATGCCTAACCTTAATCCAGCTCAGCCACCTTTAAAGAAGGGGCTTAAAAGGACCTGGGGTATGACTGCTGGGTCCATGATTACGCAAATACACCGACAGGCAAGCCACAAGCTGCATTTTGCTGGGCCCAGGGAAAACACATAACATTCCCTACAGACACACTAATGAAAGAAAAAATTATATTTGACTTCTGAAATAGCATAGATAGGGCCTATCACTTTACAACTCTTTTGGCTTTTTTTCATTGCAAAATCATGAATGGCCTCACTAATGTCAATTTTTCTTGCGAGTTCACACTCCATAGATGAAACAGTAAGATAACTTAAATGTCTCTGTGCCATCATAGATCATCTGTCATCTCTGATGATACACGGGTACAAACAAACTCACTAAATTTATATAAATAACATATAGTCAAACTCAAACATCCACAATCTAGACTGATTTTTTCCCCCCTCTCCTGGTGATGGGCTGTGGCCAGGCACCTTGGACTGGACTAGTAAAGTGTATTTATTTTCTCCCCTTTATGTGGCCATGCCTTCATGCTGGAGTGTGTAGGTATCATTTCCCCAATCCCCATGCTGTTTCCTACACAGAACATGTTAATTTTGGCATTATGTTATGAGTGTGTGAGAATTTTACCCACAAAGAAGTTACTATGTAGAAAAGAAAAGTTCACTGTAAAAGAGTTGCTCTGTGTGTGTTTCCCTTTAAGGAATTTGTCTTTGCTTACTTAAACAGAGCAACTAAATTTCTGACAACTGACTGTATGATTAAAGTTCAGGGAATTAATGAAAATAGCTTTCCTAGAAGAGGAGAAGTTCTTGCTGCAAAGTTGGTGCTATTTTGCTGCTAACTTAAAAATGTTTCACCTTTAGCTTACTATGTCTGGTATGAGTGAAACATGTAACGCATAGCTGGTGAGCCCCTTGTTCCTGCTGGGGTGCAGATATTCATACAAATAATCCCATTTACTGGTAGCTAGTGACTCATCTCAAATAGGACAGTTCTTGTGAATAAATGCTCACCAGTGTGTGTCAAGGCTTTATGGTCTGGCCCCATGTAAATTTTTTATTATGTACAAGTGCAAGATTTTGACCAACTTACACTTTTTAACAAAGGCATGTTGAAACTATTGGGTTTTTTGTTGTTGTTTGGAATAAAAAGGAACACTATAATTAAACCAATTTGCATAGTTCATTGGAAGTGGCTTATAAAGAAAAAATACCTGATAACTGAAACTTGTTGCTCATTAGAAAAATAAAATTTATACTACTGCCTAAAAATAGAGTGAGTAGACTCCCTTGGTTTCTATTCACTACTAAAATTGGTGTTTTAAGGAGGTGATGTGTTCTCTCCCCTTCTCCCCCCCCCCATATGCAGCACTATAATTTAGGTAGGATATTAAGAACTTAGTGTGAACAAGAATGAAATCTCTTCTGTTCCCCCCCCCCCGCTGTGCCTTTGTATGAAATGACCTATTTTCCCTTTTTAAATGTAAATTACAGTTTTTGTTAAGTGCAGATCCTTCCCCTAGAAATATTGTATTATTTTCTTACACTTCAATTTAGAAATCAAAATCTTCCAAATGTCTACAGTATGTATTTATAATACATAGTTTAACAAATAGGAAGATGTATTCAGTGGTAAAAACTCTCCATATAGAACACCCCTTTTTGATTGGGATCAGATTTTAGAGTGTGTGTGTGTGTGTGTGTGTGTGTGTAAAAGAGGAAATAATCAGGGACAAGCTCTTTGCAAAGGTGTAAGCCTGGGGGTCCTCATCCACTATCAAAGAAAATGCTCTTCCAGCTGACTGAAGCAGAGCAGGGCAGCTCAGCCAATCACAGTGTTCTTTTCTAGCTCTGTCATCAGCCCTTGGTTAGGGAAGGGTTTGCTTTTATGCTCTGTATTTGGAAGGCAGATAAAATGCCAGGTCTGGGCTGCCTCTAGGGATAACCTTCCCCTCTGGGATGTGAATGAACAGCATCTTGGCTGGGGAAGCCACAGGAAATTGACAAGGCAGGCTCCGCTCCCTTGCATCGGCCTTTTCTACATTTTAACCCTTGCTGTGGCTTTGTGGCAGTTTCAGGTTTGCATTGAGAGGTGTGCTTTGGGTTATCAGACCTCCATGTATGACAATTTGTACCTGCATGGATTTGAAGACTCTGAAGCGGTAAGTATTTTCATCGATAACATTTTTTTTCTGAACAGCCTTATAGGATATGCAGAGGACAGATATGAAGAATCAGGCTTGGTTTCTGGGTTTAGCTGATTGGTGTTGCACTGTGGACAGTTTGCAGTCACCTGAAATAATCCTCCATTACATAATTTCTTGTCAAGCAATACAATTTAGGGGTTTCCAAGAAAGGCTTGAAAGCATTTTGTGTACCATAATTTACCAATTACAAGCTACACTTCTGCTCTCAGGGAATGTATGAATGCTTCACAGAAGATGGCTTTACATATGCAGAAGCAGTTACAGCTAATGTGTATGTTGTAGTTCATCAGCGTAACAGGAAAAGATGTTCATTATATAATAGTTAATATTTGTCTGATCCAGCAGGAACAGAGTTTCTGAGCTGCCATCTGTGTTATATGCTCTCTGTCCAAGTGATCAATGCAGTTGCATTTGATTTTCTTAACAAAGAGACAGTGTAAGTGTTTGCTGTAATATAACCCTGCAGGATCACAATGGCAGAATGTAGCCTTAAAATACTGTCCGAAAGAGGCTGAGGTGTTTTTCATTTTTGTTTAATTAGGAAATGTTGCTCCCCACCCTCTAACTCACGATAACAACCCTCCTAGCAAAACCTATTAAAATCTTAACAAAATGGTTCACCGGGAATCCTAAATCCCACGTCAGGTTGGGCATACCATGGAGTTTAGGCTAGGGAATATTCATCATTAGTGCCTGTAAATCTTATTGTGGTGGTGGTTCTGGCTAGCACAGGCACCTGCTTTCTTCAGTGGCTAAACAAAAGCCTTGAGAGGCAAAATTACCAGGGGGAAAGAAAATTACTTAGCTTACCACGGCAATGCACATGTTGTTCCATGTTAAATAGGAATGTGTTACATAAGGCTCATGGCCAACTCACAAAATACACAGATTATAACAAAATAGTGTGTACGTCAATGCAGACGTATGTGCCCAATGATGTGGTATCCACAGGAAATGATAAGATCCTATATCACTTCAGATGAGGCTTTTTTCTCGTCTGGCAATGTGGTCTTATCAGGCTCCAACTGTAAAATGTTATCTGTCTACAGGTTGCCTCACATGCTAGCAACTTATCTTAGTCAATTTATTTCAGGGGGAGCGGAATCTGAAATATTCAGAATTTGAAATTAAAGAATGCACTGTGCTATCTTGGGGGGTGGGGAGAAGAGAGAGTCTAAAGTATTTGAATCCCTAGACGTGTTGTTTCCTTGGGTCAATTTATTTCTACAAGTGTGCTCTCCACCCCACCCCCTTGTATTTCCATTTTGATTTGTTAGCAGTTTTCTTCAACTGCTGTCAAAACTGACATACCAAAACCATAAATGAGAATTTTAGTTCTTCTAGAGATGATGTCCATGTGGACTAGGAATTAACATGATAAACCTTGTGTTCTTGGGAACGGTTTCAATTCTTGATGCACAGGTTTGCAGGAAAAACATTTAAAATGTATTTCGCCCCAGTCCTTTGGCCAAGTGTAGTTGCCCTGTAAGATGGAAAAATTGGAAGTGTAATTGACTGTAGTTCAGATGGCTAAGTTTTTTTTGGATAGTGGTTGGTACAGTAGAGCTGTATCACTTGTGACTAAGACCAAGAATTTTAGGTATTTAGATGCTCAAAGATGAAGATAAGTGCCTAATGGGATTTTTTTCTAAAGCGCCTAACTCACGTTAATTTCAGTCTGGCTGTAAATGGTTTGCTCACATCGAAGATCATTTGGGTAGAGCAGTTTTATGACTGAAAAAACCTAGGAGACGTGAATAATAAAAAAAAAATCCAAATAATATGAATTAAAACTATAGGAACCTTGCTAGCAGCAGAAAGTAGAAATTTGAACCGTCGCTGTGAAATTTGGGCCAACCTGAGAAAGCAATAGTATCTAGGTTTCCAAATATTCCATTTAAGTGATTCTTGGTAGCAGGGTTGCCAGCTCTTGAAGTTTTATCTTGCATCATTTGTGTCCTTGGCAGCCGCAGCTTTGGGAATCATGTGAATACATGAGACTCTCCGCTTTCATTACTTTTGTTTTTAAAGTAAGCATCTAGCCCTCATGTTTATGAAGAAAAGATGGATATTTTGAACCCCAAAGACTCCAACATCAGGAGACAGATAAAAAGAACCTAATTAATTATTTTTTGCAAATCTAATGACTTAAGCTAGTCTCATGATTATTTTGGATCCTGACTCATAATTTCTGAGTTCTTGGGGCTGGCAGTACTGTGGTGGTAATACTGAAGAAAAGTGTGTCATGCAGCATGAAATGGTGTGAATGCAGTTTTAAACCCAATGGGCAAGACTAGGCCTGTGTAACTGATATATAATATACTAAAAAATAAACTAACCCAGCAGTATTAGGTTCTCTAGTTATTTTCAGTACAAGTGCATTAACGCATGTTACTGAGTATGCATAGATTAAAGCAATACAGTTGCCTTTTTTAGGAATCAAAAGGCTTACCCCTAATGTTCTGCAGCTAGTGAAGATATGGAAGCCCAAGGATGTATATTGTACTTGCTCTCTTGTTTTCTGCAGCAGACAGAGCTGTGGCCCAGTACCTTCTGTTACTGACAAAGTTTCCAGCACACAGTAAATGCATATATATCAAAATGAGTCAGGCTAGAACAGTAACACCTTATCAAAGTTGACACTTGCCCTTATAAAACAGACCCTTTAGCATTCTACACTAATGACCAAGCACAACAAACTAATCTGTAAGATGGATCAGTTCTTTAGAATGCTACAGAACTTCTCTAGATCTATAGTGTGGGACCTGAGATAACAAAATGGTGTTCTGAATAATCTCACTGTATTTTGCATACTGTGGGCCACACTCATCCTGAATATGCTCTGGCAGAAATCCTGGAGCAGCACCTGAAGAGTAGAAAGCCATGGCACCGTAGGGGACTAACTCTTTTTGCCCAGGGGGAATAATGCTGCTTAGAAAGTCGTGGCCCTTGTTCAAGAAAGAGCATGGCTAGCATGGTCAAGGAGTGTGCTGACTCAGCTCCTCTCCCTAACAGAACTCCTATAGAGATACTGCAGGAGTTAAAGCTCCTGTCCCCACTACTCAGTGGTTTGAGCATTGGCCTGCTAAACCCAGGGTTGTGAGCGCAATCCTTGAGGGGGCCATTTAGAGATCGGGGCAAAAATTGGGGATTGGTCCTGCTTTGAGCAGGGGGTTGGACTAGATGACCTCCTGAGGTCCCTTCCAACCCAGATATTCTATGATTCACAGACCTGAAGAAGTGCACACCAAGCTGAAACACTGCCTGACCTCTTTGGGGATGGGTTTCCCCGGGGCGGGGACACAAGGGGCCATGCTAGCACAGATAGAGAGATCCCAGTGAATCTGTCCCTTTAGGTTTTATGTTAAAGGTGGAGAGTACTTTTCATATGAATGAATTGTTTAGTACGTTTTGCTGCCCTGTAACATGTATGCCTTCAAGGACCTCTTCAATGCGATCTAGGCAATGCTTGTAATCTGCCACTGTAACACCCATATGTCGCTGGCTTTCGTCAGGCATGGGCTAGCTCAGACATCAATAGAGCCTCTAAACTTTTAAAAGCATTGCTTACTCTATCCCAAAAGGTCACATAACTAACAGACCTGGAGATGTTTTCAATGGCAGAATCACTTTATAAGCTCATGTCTGATTCAAAGGTGACTTGGGCAAATTTATTCTGTAGTCTTTATTTTTAAATTGAATGAATCAATATCAATAGTTGTGGTAAATTACAGTGAGTCCAACTCCTGTTGCTACATAGAGTGGAGATTTGGAAGCTCGAGCAACACATGAAGAATGAGGACAATACCACAAACAAGTAAAAAAAAAATCCTGTTTTTAGTATGTTATACTCGTATACCTATTTACACAACCGGAGAGAGTCCATGCACTGGCCAGTGCCATATTCACACTCATACCAAACATTTCATAGCTGGGTGGATTTCTCAACAGGTGGTCATGGAGAGAGGGGGGTGGTTCCTGCTGGGGCTCTCCCAATGAGGTCTTCCCACTGTAGCCTAGGCATGGAACCTCTTTTATCTTTTTGTTCTTACCATGCCTACTCCTTATGCACACGCATGAAGGTTTCAACCTTTCTTTTCCTTATTTGTATTTCCACACCCCATAAATTTTGGGGTGCCCTGCTTTTCATAGGTTGTTCTTAGTTACCCTTATTCCCATAAGCATTTTAGTAACTTTTACATTAACTGTTTCCAGGGTAACCTGCGGCCCGTACAGAACTTTCTGTGATGTTACAATCAGGTGTCTTGCAGCTTAGACGGGTATGTTACAACATATTTCTCGTAACGTCACCTATTGGACCATTTTTCCTAGCAATCTTGTGACTTTAGTGGCATAGGGTTATTCTTAGGTTACCCCCTTATGTCAAGCTTCCTTAAGCCTAGTGTGGTTAAGCTGAAATTTTACAGGCCTCAACCTGTAGGCCTGGCATTACAGCCATGCTGTACTTATATTCCTAATACGCACTCATCGGTCCTAAATACTTGTCAATCTTATAGTCCCATCCTATTATATTTATTCGTTACCCATTGATTATATATGACATAACATAGGAGTTCACCATGAGATTAACACTGCAATGATAAAATGAACTAATTGGCTACAGTTCACTGATGCATAATAAATGATGCAGTTTAAATGGAGTCAGCAAGTAATTATTTAACATTTTTGGAAGTACAGTTGGGAGTAAAATTTGTGATAGTGTGATGCTGTGTAGATTTTCACTGACCTGAAATAGACATATGGACACTGAACTCTGAACTTCTTCAGGTTAACCTAGAAGTATTAGAATTACTCAGAACTCTGGCCCAGCTGTGAAAAGAACAGAATGGCTTTAGATGTCTTCAATGTGGAAGCATCACCTATATCAGTGTGCTAAATGTTTTTTTTAACTGCATCGAGGGGAGATTAGGACTTCCTCATTCAGTAGGAGGATTAAATTGTGATTCTGTGGAATTTAGAGAACAGAAGAAATGTTCTCATTGAGACATCAGTGCCCTCAAAATCAATGTGTTATCATAATAGAGAGAAATCAGTTTTTTCTTATGGGTCCATCCCTGTGCAAAGGCAGGACAGACTCTCCTGGTAGACCACATATGGAATAACTGATTAGGCAGCACGTAGACAGGAAAAGAAAATGCAATAAGGAGGTGAAATATTTGTTGGAACTAGGCACGAAGTTGATAGTATGTGAATGTGCTTATCTGTATAGATACAAAAATGGATATTAAAGTAATTATTGAAGTTTATCTATCAAAATGTATAATTGTTAAAAACCCACTATTTTATAAATATGCAACATATCTTACCAGCTATGATGATTAATGATAGGTGGCTGATGTACTAGCATGAGGCTTTTTTTTTTTTTAAGGAGCAGGAAATTATGTGGTTGAAAGTGAATAAAAATACCTGCAAGAGTAGATAAGTACATGCTGTAACAGAGAAAAAGGATATAAAGAGGCAGGGCCTTGCTACTTTCACAGACATAACCAAATCACTGTGGTTTACTTTTACAATTGTATTTAACTAGATGCAATGAGTGTATTTTACAGTATAGAAAATCTGAATGCCTCAGCTATGCCATCCGTGAGTTGCCCACAGGTCCTTATAAGATAAACATAACTTTTTTTAGTTTAAAAGTATTAGGCCTTGTCTATATTGTCACTTTACAGCACTGAAACTTTCTCACTCAGGGGTGTGAAAAAACCCCCCCTGAGTGATGCAAGTTTCAGCGCTGTAAAGTGGCAGTGTAGACAGTGTTCCCAGCACTGGTAGCTCTTCCCCTCTTGGAGGTGGTTTTAATGAGACTGTGGCAGCGCTTTAACTTTGCCAGTGTAGACATACCCTTAGTTGTGATGAGAACCCGGGTATGCATGAGAGAGGCATTTACACTTAGGAAAGGGGTTTTGTCCTTGTAGTATTTTTATTAGCACAGCTAACAAAAGCACAAACACTCCAACCCAGCAAAGCAGATAAATAATATGTCAAGAAAAACCCAGAGTGTTAGTCATCCTCATCCTCACCACCAGTGGTCATCATCCTGCCATCTCCCAAGGCCCACGGTCGGGATACAACTTTTATGTTATGCTGATGTCCACTACACCTAATGCATCTTCATTAGGGGTTTCAGCCCCTTTTCCTTATCTGTATTTCCTCATGTTACTAATGTTGGGGTGACCTTCTCTCCCAGGTTAGGCTTTTACCTTAAGCTTATTAGCATATACAGTATGCCAATTAGTTACCATGGCATTCTTGTGGTTGGACATCTGCTGATGTTCCTAACTTAAAATATCAAAAGCTGACATCAACTGGCATCTTGTAGTTACCTGTCAGCAATTTAGTCCTACTTGTTTATTACAGCATTCTATCTTGTGATAGCTTATGATTTATGGTTAGTCTTGGTTAGCTAATACTTTTCGGGCCTTAGGCCTTGATTAGTTTAGCTAAGCTTTTGTTTTACAAGCCTTGAGGCTTGTAGGCTCATTGCATTATTGCCTTAACTTATCTCTATGCCTTACTGAGTAAATATCTATATCTATAGACTACATAGGAGACAGAAGAGAGATCCAAAATACAAGCTGCCCCAGGTGCTCCCTCGCTTTGGAAATTAGGAGGTCCTCCAGGTAATTCTAAAATATTGCCCCTTTTCGGCAATATGGCCTGTTTAAAAATGAAAACCCAGGAGTGTTTTGTATGACTCCAACAGTCTGTCATTCCTGATAACTGGAAAGTCAGGGTATAAATACTCATAAGCAAGAACGTTTAAGACAATAAGGTGTATTAGCTAGGAAAATCACTGTGGTTTACTTTTACAATTGTATTTAACTAGATGTAATGAGGTGTATTTTATAGTATAGAAAATCTGAATGCCTCAGCTATGCCATTCCTGAATTGCCCACAGGTCCTTATAGGATAAACGTAAGTTTTTTTAGTTTAAAATATAGGTTTTTCACCCATTCAGTGAACCTCAAAGATTAACCATGGTCAGCTAGTTTACATGCCCTTGTTCATCATGTAGAGGTTCTACAGAAATCCATGGCACTTATTTATGAATTTGTATAATAGTCACACCTAGAAGCCTCAGCCAAGGTTGTGGCTCCATTATGGTAGATACTGTACAAGGAGCAGTAGACACTGCGTGCCCCGAAGAACTTAGTATAAATAGAGAAGATTGATAAAGGGTGGAAGAAAGAAATTATTTTTATTAACTGCACTTTGCAGAGGGGTCTGACTTTTTCTATTGCTTTGCACCCTGTGTAGATATCTACATTTATGCAAAGTGGGTGTAGAATGTCACCAGATCAGAACAGCATTTTACACCCCTGTTGCACTCACTCAGCACAGCTGTAAATACCCATACAAGGTGCAGGGTAGTGGAGAATCGGATGCAGAGATGCTAAGGGCCTGACCCAAAGCCTACTGATCAACTCTTGTTGACTTCAGTGTTTTGGATCAGACCCTAAGAGAGTTGTTGAGGGTCCCACAGAAGGTCTGCGGTAAACCTGGGAATGGACCCCCAGGATTCCAGGGTCCCAGTCCAGCGAACCTGTCACCAAACTGTGTGCATAGAGCTCTCTACATCTTCTATAAATGTCAAACACTGACCACTGTTCCATCCTCCTCACCCTTCCACATTGTCAATCTCTTCCACATCTCCCTCCTGCCTCCCTCCCTGCTGTTGTTCTCTTCAGCCTGCAAGTATGGTGGCTTTTTTTTCAATGCATAGTCAGTACAGCTAGGGCAAAGTATCTGAAACACACATGCTCTGTGGGCGTGAGAGACTGGGGAAGCAGTAAAGCAAAGCATTAGACAAGCGTGTGGAATGTGATCCAGCTGGTGGGGGAAGGGAGGGAAGCTAATGTGACTCTTGACTGCATGTGCAAAGCCATCACCTCATGAAGTACAAAGATAAGACTCTTTCAGTACAGCTGTAGTGTTATGTTGCCTAGGCCTAGACTATTGCATTCAGTTCCGGGCATCACATTACCTTAAAGCTATAGACAAATGAGGGTCTTCAGAGAACAGCAACAAAAATAACAATGGGGTTTACCGGGGCACAGACTTTATTATTTATATTGTATATATTATTATATATATATTGTGTATATATATACTATACTATATTATTTATATATATATATTGTAGTAGCATCGAGAGGTTCCAGCTTCAATGTCCTAGAAGCTGTACAAACATGTAACAAAGAAATGGTCCCATTCCTAATGAATTTACAATCTACATATAAGATGAGACAATAGGTGGAGACATCAAACAGATGAGGAAAAAGGAGGGTGAATCGCAAGGTGACTGTCTCCTTATATGCCCAGACAGTATCGGGTACACAGTGGGAACTACCATAACACAAATAATAAATAAAAATTATGAAATCATGAAGAAATATTAAAAGGGCTAAGCATGACTAGTTTAGGGAAGAGACAATGGACAGGTTGGGGATGGGTATAAGTATTTACATTTTACGGGTGGAAGACCCGTTGCTAAGGATTCTTAAAATATAAGGAACAATCCTACATTGGCAGGGAGTTAGGCTTGAATGATCAAAAGGATCTTTGTTATTTCTCTGTCATATGAATAGGAGTAGTGCAGTGAGCATGGTGGCTCTCTTCGTCTCTAACAGTGGGAATAATGTGTCATGATGCCAGATTCCTTATTTTCAGCAAATTATCTTCCATCCATGTTGGTTGATTCTGCGGCAGGGAAGGGGTGAGTTTAAAGGGTAGACACCATTGTGATGGAATCACAGAGACTGACAGGTCCTGAGTGTAGCATTCAGTAAAATCAAGCCAAAATAAGTTTCACCTTCAACACTTTTGTATAAAAATACTCTGTGAAATCAGGACCTGGTCTGTGTTTATTCAGTTGTCAGAAGCCAGATAATACAGTACATAGCATGCTATGCAAGAGACACCCATTCTCTTTCACTTCCAGTTTAAATGTATCATATCATTATGCAGCTATTTGCAGACTATTAAGCAACCCACTTACGTTGGAGCTCATGACTAAGTTCAATATTTTGCGCGACTTCTGAAGAATAACTTTCCCCAACATAAATCTCCTTTTAGTCCAAGATTTGCGTAAAACACTGTTATACCACTAGGTTTGTGTGGTAACTACTGTAAGGGATTCAAACTGCTCACCTGTGGAATGAAGCTCATAAATCTAACCATGTCATATATTACTATAAACAACATCCTTTCAAAGTACTCTCCTCTTATGACCTCTGTTTTTGGACTTTAGAATGGGATAAAAGCCGTTACCTAAATGGGACCTGGCAGATGGAGATCTGTAGCTGCGTATGGTACATACGGAAAATCCTCCTACAGTCTGGAGGGTAAAAAGTAGTCCCTGGAGCTAAGCCGCTCCCAGCCATAAGGCAGTCCATGGTAGTGGTGCACCCTGTGCATGTGAATGCCAGTCAAGCTGTTTACCAGTCCTTTTCTGAACCTCCAAAAGCACTAATTTAAAGCAACACCTGAGCATGTGAGATGACTTTCCTCACTTCTCACGAGGTGTAAGATTAATACTTGTCAACAAGTTAGCGGCTTTATCTTGTGTACTTGAGTCAATTGTCAGGGCTGTTGGAAAATCTGAACTCTGCTTTATAGTTAGTGGGTCGGTAGAGGGACTTTGAGAGCCCCAGCCCAGCAGGTGTGGATTTAAGGACAGAAGTTAGGGAACAAAGAAGCAGAAAGGGAGACTGCAAATGGTGTGGCTTAGTATAGGGTAAGTGGGGAAACTAGGCTTGGTTTCTTTCCTCTCTTCCATCTATGTTTGCTCCTTTCCTGCCTCCTTCACTGGCCCACAACTCCCAAATAGTGTTGCTTCCTCTCCACCCCCACCATCTTCCATCATGTTCTCTCTCCTGTCCTCTTCCTCCGATCCCAGAGCTCTTCTGCCCTAGGATGGACTTCATTTGGAGTTATGGGCACACGGCAGGATCAGGAGCTTAGTTTATTAGTTTGCAAGGCGCTTTGATGTGCTTGGATTAAAAGTGCTGTATAAATGCAAGATTGCTGTTACAATAACGTCAAATTAATATTTTGGAGTGATTTGATAACCTCTTTTTAAAGTTTATTGTAGAAAGGGCAGACAGAAGAACCCCAGGTGCACAGACACTTGCCTTCTTACTCAGACACTTCAGTTTCTTCCAAGAGCCCTAGAACCTCAGTGATATAGCAGGTTTCAGAGTAACAGCCGTGTTAGTCTGTATTCGCAAAAAGAAAAGGAGGACTTGTGGCACCTTAGAGACTAACCAATTTGAGCATGAGCTTTCGTGAACAACATCTCACTTCATCGGATGCATACTGTGGAAATTGCAGAAGACATTATATACACAGACACCATGAAACAATACCTCCTCCCACCCCACTCTCCTGCTGGTAATAGCTTATCTAAAGTGATCATCAAGTTGGGCCATTTCCAGCACAAATCCAGGTTCTCTCACCCTCCGCCCCCCCACAGACAAACTCACTCTCTTGCTGGTAATAGCCCATCCAAAGTGACCACTGTCTTCACAATGTGTATACTACAATGTGTAGTAGTATACACATTGTGAAGACAGTGGTCACTTTGGATGGGCTATTACCAGCAAGAGAGTGAGTTTGTCTGTGGGGGGGCGGAGGGTGAGAGAACCTGGATTTGTGCTGGAAATGGCCCAACTTGATGATCACTTTAGATAAGCTATTACCAGCAGGAGAGTGGGGTGGGAGGAGGTATTGTTTCATGGTGTCTGTGTATATAATGTCTTCTGCAATTTCCACAGTATGCATCCGATGAAGTGAGCTGTAGCTCACGAAAGCTCATGCTCAAATAAATTGGTTAGTCTCTAAGGTGCCACAAGTGATATAGCAGGGAACTAGAAAGCTATCCTGGTTTTTTGTGCACACACACAGTGGTACATTAAGCATCCCACTTTGATTTTCTGGGTTCCCATGTGCACTATGCAACATGTAGCTTTTATGCAGATGAAAATGATTTTTTCCAGGCTGCACGTGCAAATACGGGCACATGTTTCATCTGCATGGTTCAGTACACCTGCCAGTGCACACAGGTTATTGTCAACTGTTGGCAGGAATTACCTTGAATTTGTGGACATACTCTCTCAGTAGGATGGTAGCACATTTAGATTCTACTCTATATAGGTTTTTATACCACACTCATGACCATTTCAGAGTAACAGCCGTGTTAGTCTGTATTCGCAAAAAGAAAAGGAGTACTTGTGGCACCTTAGAGACTAACCAATTTATTTGAGCATAAGCTTTCGTGAGCTACAGCTCACTTCATCGGATGCATACTGTGGAAAGTGTAGAAGATCTTTTTATACACACAAAGCATGAAAAAATACCTCCCCCCACCCCACTCTCCTGCTGGTAATAGCTTATCTAAAGTGATCACTCTCCTTACAATGTGTATGATAATCAAGGTGGGCCATTTCCAGCACAAATCCAGGGTTTAACAGTCTGGGGGGGGGGAGGGTAGGAAAAAACAAGGGGAAATAGGTTACCTTGCATAGTAACTTAGCCACTCCCAGTCTCTATTCAAGCCTAAGTTAATTGTATTCAATTTGCAAATGAATTCCAATTCAGCAGTCTCTTGCTGGAGTCTGGATTTGAAGTTTTTTTGTTGTAATATTGCAACTTTCATGTCTGTAATCGCGTGACCAGAGAGATTGAAGTGTTCTCCGACTGATTTATGAATGTTATAATTCTTGACACCTGATTTGTGTCCATTTATTCTTTTACGTAGAGACTGTCCAGTTTGACCAATGTACATGGCAGAGGGGCATTGCTGGCACATGATGGCATATATCACATTGGTGGATGTGCAGGTGAACGAGCCTCTGATAGTGTGGCTGATGTTATTAGGCCCTGTGATGGTGTCCCCTGAATAGATATGTGGGCACAGTTGGCAACGGGCTTTGTTGCAAGGATAGGTTCCTGGGTTAGTGGTTCTGTTGTGTGGTATGTGGTTGCTGGTGAGTATTTGCTTCAGGTTGGGGGCTGTCTGTAGGCAAGGACTGGCCTGTCTCCCAAGATTTGTGAGAGTGTTGGGTCATCCTTCCGGATAGGTTGTAGATCCTTAATAATGCGTTGGAGGGGTTTTAGTTGGGGGCTGAAGGTGACGGCTAGTGGCGTTCTGTTATTTTCTTTGTTAGGCTTGTCCTGTAGTAGGTGACTTCTGGGAACTCTTCTGGCTCTATCAATCTGTTTCTTCACTTCCGCAGGTGGGTATTGTAGTTGTAAGAATGCTTGATAGAGATCTATTTCCGCTTGTTTTTTTCTACCCTTCCCCCCCCACCCCCCGACGTTCTTGTTAAACCCTGGATTTGTGCTGGAAATGGCCCACCTTGATTATCATACACATTGTAAGGAGAGTGATCACTTTAGATAAGCTATTACCAGCAGGAGAGTGGGGTGGGGGGAGGTATTTTTTCATGCTTTGTGTGTATAAAAAGATCTTCTACACTTTCCACAGTATGCAGCCGAGGAAGTGAGCTGTAGCTCGCGAAAGCTTATGCTCAAATAAATTGGTTAGTCTCTAAGGTGCCACAAGTACTCCTTTTCTTTTTACTCATGACCATGGTTTCTGAGGGCCTTCCAGTAGTGCATTCAGCAATGTGATTGCACATCTGTCACGTGTTACTTGTTCTCTCATCCTCTCCCCAGAAGGAGAAGCACATGGAGTAGAGTATTGTTTTGGTAGGTTTTTTTGGTTAAATATACCTGTTGCTATCTTTTTGTATTCGAGAAGGCAAGGTGAAAGAAATGTGCCTTGCATTCAGTGGTGAGGTTGGTGATAGTCCTTAGTTCCTGGGGGAGTTCGTTCCAGAGTCTCAGACCACTGCAGGAGAAAGTTCGGTCTCCCACACAGATGAGCCTTACTCCTATTGTCCTTTGTGCCAGAGGAGGAAAGTTGTTTTGCGTTTTTTGTCATGAAGCTTTACATGTTTTTTTTAGGTATCCTGGACTCAGGCCATGCAGTGTGTTGAAGATAAGGACCAAGACAGTAAACTTGATTCAAAATTCCGTGGGATGATTGCAACTGTATCTGTATTGCAGTATTAGATATAGGAAGAACCACATAGGAGGCTGTTAGGATGTAGAATATTAATATTTAGTGTCTGTACTCCTGTATGAACAATAAAGGATCCTGTCAATTTAAGAATTGTACTTCCTATTGTTTCATGTAACCCTTAAGACTACTGTTGCTGAAAGAGAAACAGAAAAGAGAGGAAAAATACATGCGTGTTCACTTTGTGCACGGTCAATTTAGCTGTGTTCTTGATGATCCATCCCACTTTCTATCTATTGCACTAACGAGGTGACATCACTATCATGCTAGCTAGTAATTTTCTCCTGTTGCTGATGTGGCTCTTTCACATAGCAACAGAGAAGAATTAAAAGGAAAAAAAAAAAGAGTAAATGACTGTGGAATGACAAAAACTGTCAGGGGATTCAGAGGTGAGCAGCCTTCGGGGCTGTTCTAACTTGCATGTCTCTGGTCCTGTGGAACCCAGAATTTGGAAAACATAAAAGTGGTTTAAAGCCTCCTTGCAAGCACAGCAGAAAATCTGGCCCAGGACTGGATGTCAGGATTTCCTGGTTCTCAGTCCTGTGCTTGGACCAGTGGACCATATTTTCCATCCCCTTCTCTCCTGACATCCTGTTAATTTGTCTCTCTTTTTATTTACTACTTAGGTAGTACTAAAGAGTCAGTGAGAAAAATAAGTACCACTGCAGATCTTATCTAGAAGCTGGTAGCCCTTCACATCCTTTGTGCTCACTGGAGTGAAAGAGAGAGAGAGAGGGTGAAAAGAGTGAAGAATAGCATTCTTCACAGTTCCTGTGTCTGGTGAAGTATAAAGTGTGATGCACAGTATTTGAGCTCACTTGCAATTCAATTTCCATAATCAAGCTCCAGCTCACAGCTATTTCACAGCAGAGCAGGGGTCTGAGCTCAGGAAAGAAACCAAAAGGATTCGGGGGGTGGAGGGGTGAGAAGAGAAAAGAGGTTAGGGGCAGTTTCCATGAATACAGTGAACTTTTCTTCTCTAAGCTTTTGGAAACAAGGAAAGATTTCCTCTTTTTGTCTCCACACGCTTCCTGGATTTAAATAATCTACGTAATAGCTTTTGCCCAACAAGTAGCTAAAAAGTGCATAGAAAAACATTTTTCATTCTGTCTCTTGTGATTACTACAAAGCTAATTCAGTTACCATAATTCTAAAGATTTATGCTTTGCATTCATTTTGTTATAAACCGGCCTACAATCTTGCTTCTAGTAAATATGGAGCAGTGCAGTAGTTACAACTTAAAACAACAGTCAACAATTTTGACAGCAAAGTTATTTAAAATGGCAGCTGGTAGGTTCTGTCTTTCTGAAGTGAAAGGTGCCAGATTGACAGCCTTTGAACTTGGAGTTCTTTGTTTATCCATGGAACAAATACAGCCTGTCCAGCAGAAATATGAGCTTCCGCACAAACTGCCCTCTGAAATTCAGCCTCCATGCCCATTCAGTTCATAGTCTCTCTGCTGAACCTGCCAAAAAAGGGCCAGTTAGTGCCCAAGTGAGTTTTGTGATGAGAACATCTCTCTACTGCACAATATACTGAGACCAAGCAGCACAGAATTATAGAAAATTAGGGTTGGAAGAGACCTCAGGAGATCATCTAGTCCAACCCTCTGCTCAAAGCAGGACCAACACCAACTAAATCATCCTAGCCAGGGCTTTGTTAAGCCGGGCCTTAAAAACCTCTAAGGATGGAGATTCCACCACCTCCCTAGGTAGCCCATTCCAGTGCTTCACCACCCTCCTAGTGAAATAGTTTTTCCTAATATCCAACCTAGACCTCCTCCACTGCAACTTGAGACCATTGCTCCTTGTTCGGTCATCTGTCACCACTGAGAACAGCCTAGCTCCATCCTCTTTGGAACCCCCCTTCAGGTAGTTGAGGGCTGCTATCAAATCCCCCCCCACACTTCTCTTCTGCAGACTAAATAAACCCAATTCCCTCAGCCTCTCCTCACAAGTCATGTGCCCCAGCCCCCTAATAATTTTTATTGCCCTCTGCTGGACTCTCTCCAATTTGTCCACATCCTTTCTGTAGTGGGGGGCCCAAAACTGTACACAATACTCCAGGTGTGGCCTCACCAGTGGCAAACAGAGGGGAATAATCACTTCTCTCGATCTGCTGGCAGTGCTCCTATTAATGCAGCCCAATATGCCATTAGCCTTCTTGGCAACAAGGGCACACTGTTGACTCAGATCCAGCTTCTCGTCTACTGTAATTCCTTTTCTGCAGAACTGCTACTTAGCCATTCGGTCCCCAGCCTGTAGCAGTGCATGGGATTATTCCATCCTATGTGCAGGACTCTTCACTTGTCCTTGTTGAAGCTCATCAGATTTCTTTTGGCCTAATCCTCCAATTTGTGTAGATCACTCTGGACTCTATCCCTACCCTCTTCAGCTTAGTGTTATCTGTGAACTTGCTGAGCATGCAATCCATCCCATCATGCAGATCATTAATGAAGATGTTGAACAAAACTGGCCCCAGGACCGACCCCTGGGGCACTCTGCTTGATACTGACTACCAACTAGACATCAAGCCATTGATCACTACCTGTTGAGCCCAACAATCTAGCCAGCTTTCTATCCACCGTATAGTCCATTCATTCAATCCATATTTATTTAACTTGCTGGCAAGAATACTGTATCAAAAGTTTTTTGCTAAAGTCAAGCTATATCATGTCCACTGCTTTCCCAGTATCCACAGAGCCAGCTATCTCATCATAGAAGGCAATCAGGTTGGTCAGCCATGACTTGCCCTTGATGAATCCATGCTGACTGTTCCTGATCACCTTCCTCTCCTCCAAATACTTCAAAATGGATTCCTCGAGGACCTGCTCCATGATTTTTCCAGGGACTGAGGTGAGGCTGACTGGCTTGTAGTTCCCCAGTTTCTCCTTCTTCCCTTTTTTAAAGATGGGCACTATATTTGCCTTTTTCCAATCATCTGGAACCTCCCCTGATCACCACGAGTTTTTAAAGATAATGGCCAATGGCTCTGCAATCACATCAGCCAACTCCCTCAGCACCCTCTGATGCATTGCATCCGGCCTACGGGACTTGTGCATATTTCACACCAAAGAGCCACCAAATAAAGTCTGGGATTTTCAAAGGGACCAAAGGGAGTTGGGTGCCCAACTCCCATTGACTTTCAGTGCTTTTGGGTGCTTAACTTCCTTCAGCCCCTCCAAAAATTCCAGCCAAGGACTGAAACATGGTGAACCCATTTTCATGGTTACTCCATGTGGTGTAAGAATTTTTGCAGCCCTATGCCATGGCTGTGAGGAAGATTTCCTTCTCCAGTATATTACCCAGCAGAACTGTTCCGGTGGTTGAAAGCCTGGCTAATGCAGGCTCTCTCCATCCAGTTAGAAATAACTCCTCCCTTCACTGTGGAGAATTTCCCATCTACTTTACAGATAAAATTGATGGATACTATAGTGTGAGGAGGGTTGTATTAGAGTGGGATAAATGGACCATCTTCTCTGAGTTTCAGCCGTTCTGTCTTACAGGGATTTTGTAGTTATTGGGAGAGATGTGATCAACAAAAAGTGAGATGTTGCATGGCCCTTGCTGGTTAAAATGGGGTAGAGGGGCAGATTTAAGGTGTATAATTGGAGAGAACTAGCAAAGCCTCCTGGGGAGGGCAAGATGCCAGGGTGGCTCGGACAGCTCCTCACTGGTTCTTGAACCTGCATGGGATCCCACTGAAATCATTAGGGCCCCACATGGGTGCAAGGATCCTCCTGCACAGATCCAGTTTCAGGATCAAGCCTCTAGTTGTATTTGTGATTGTTTAATACATAGATTGTATTAAAAAAACTAAAACTTTTAGGGAAGTTCTGCCCCTGGATGCATGAAGAGCTCCCATTGAACCCAAAGCCACTTGAGGGTGGAATGTGACTCTGTATGGCAAAGGAAAACAACACCGTATAATAAATAACATGCTCAAAGAACAAGCGGGAAAAGCTTAACCTAAGATGCAGTTGATGTCTTGACTCTCTTCCCTATCTCCCTAAAACATGCTCTGGCTGTAAGATGTTGAGCTGTTAGATGTTTCGCCGCTGAATATGCATTTACATAGATAGTAGAGACTTGTTTTAAAATCAGCATCTTATACAAATGCAGATTATTTTGTAACGAGGACAAATTGGATGACAGTTCATGGTCATTCAGACTCCAGCAGTTAACTCTGAAAACTCTTTTAGCTGCCTGGATGTTGAAGGTCTGAGTTTGGCGATTGCAGGTAAGAGTCAAACTTCTGTTTGCAGATTTCATTTTGGCCCAGAATGGACTCCACTGGCACTGTGCCCCCTACTCGTGTCGCTGGAGTTCACCCAGAGCCGCTCTTGCATTTGAGGGTCCCATTTTTCATTGTCCATTCCTTCCTTCTCCCTCCACAGTGGGCCCTCGGAGTCAGCTACAACAGCCCACGTTCATGTTCCCAAGCTAGGGAGGGTACCGCCTGATACTGAGGCTGTTCGCCAACTCTGCTATGCTTTGGTCAGATTATATGTAAAGCTGCTTTATGGCCTGGTCGAGAGGGAGCCTTTTCTCACTTTCACTTAATGAATAAATTAAGGGAAGTATCACAGAAGAATGAGCTGCCTTTCCTTTGTAGAGCACTGTGGCTAAATCTAACTTCTGCACATCAGGTGACGCGTGTTCTGATGAGCTCAGCTTGTCAGAGAGCTGAGTTGCATCATCGCTGCCCGAGAGACCCAAATACAGGACTATACTGGGATGACTGTCTGCTCAATGAGCACCTCAGACTGGAGAAGGGAACTGCTCTCATTCAGTCTTGCACTCTTTAGCAAGCACTTCACACATGCTTGCTGATTCTGCACTTTCCTTTCTTCTGCTCCACTGCTTCCAGTTGCAGGATGTGTGACAGTGACATCATTTCCCACGTCTAGGTCCTGTTCAGAAAGCAAAGGTTTTGCAGGATGCAAGGCCCTTTGCTGCTGGGGATCAGGCAGGGTTTCCTCAGCTGGGAAGAGAAGCCATGAGGAGCATTTGTCTGAAGGAGGGTTTGGATGGCATGGTGGGTCTGGTTTGGATGCCTGTCACAGGGATTTCCCACTTAATATGCCCCTCCTCCCACCAAATACAGCTAGACAAGCATGACTTTTCTCCTAGCCACCCTCTTACTGGCCTTCCAGCCTCCCCATTCTGGCCTTTGGCTCCTGCAGCACAGCTCACTTCCTTCTCTGGATTCAAGGTCCTACCTTGTTCTTCCCCTACCAAGATTTACTTTGGCCTCCTCATCACCACTTGAAGTGATATTCTTGGGGCCCAGCTTCCTCTGTGCTGAGCCCTGGAGCAGTGCCTCTTCCATATGGCTAGCATCTTCCTGCAGCTCAGGCTTTGGGGAAGGGCTCTTGAAGCAAGAGTGGTTTTTTCTTTCTTTCTTTTCTTTTGGGCTCTGTCCTCCTGGGTATCATTTCTGACCCCTCTGGGCTACTCCTCATCCTTCCTCACCTTCTAGTATTTCACTCATGCATTGCCTTTGGTTCTGACTGGGATGCTTACCCATGTGGTAAGAATTCTGTGGTCTTTCACCCATCTAGTACACAGACTTGGAGGAAGTGAAGAGTGGCTGAATATTCCTACCCAAAGCACAGGGCTCTCTGCAGCTGCACACTCAGCATAGGCCTAAAGCCAGCTTTGTCAGAATACATTTCAGGTCCTTTTCAGGAAATGAATAGCTCAGGGAATGGTAATGGGCTACATATCCCCTTTTTGTCTTCAGGGCTGTCAGTCTATCAGCTCTTGCAAGCACTGAAATTCATATAAAAAGAAGGGGGTTGTTGGAGACCCTTTTCTCTGGACAGCTCAAACTGTACAAAGGCTGTGTAAGTTACAGTAGTGTAAGTTAATGCTGCTTCACATATATGGAGAATGTGACTAGGAAGTGATTTTCTCAGTGACACAGAAAAAATATTTCCTGTCATCCGGCTCTGCACTGAAATTGTGAAGTGCATATTTTAAAGGGCTAACACCTCATGGAAAACTTTGCAAACAATTCTATTTTGAGACAGTTCTGCCAATGCTGCATATATTTCTTCTGTATCTCTTCCCTTGTTGTTTCATACAAGGATATTTGCATGAAAACAGCATATTTGTTGCTTAGCTCACTTGTTCCTATTGCCTCTTCCCACCAGATACCAATCCTCTGTGCATGACATCACATTATTTGCTGTGGAGCTGATTGTGTCACAAATATCAGATTCTTCAAGTATGTGTAGGTGTGTATCCCACTGTACTTGCCATATGTGCCTTGCACACCAGACCAGAAGTTTTTTGAACAGTGTCTGTCAGGCCACACATGCATCATGTGCCCCTTGTGATCCCATAGAAGGGCATAACGGGTGGGACAGATGTGACCCTTTCTTGATTCCCTCTTACTGCCTGAAGCAGCAGAACGGAACCTGAAGCGTGTCCGATTTGCTAGTTCTTAGCTCAGGCTAAGCTTCTTCAGCATCTACTAAAGTCTTCAGAACTACTTGTGATTTCTTATCTTTGACAGTTGTGAACTAATCCAACCCTGGACCAAACTCTGTTTGGTCAAACCTTACTGTAGAGGGCTCCTTAACCAGGTGGACTCAAAACCTATGGGCTTCAAGCTCTGAGCAAACTGTAATGGACTAATCCCCCTGAAGGATGGCTGCACTAGGTACCTCTTCTGCCTGGGGGATTCACTCATTCTGAGCAGATGCTCAGTATACTTGTCTTTCTCTGCTAGAATGACCAAGATGTGAGGATGAAAGGCTGCCTTCTCTAACAGTCCATGAAGGGCTCCTTAGACCCTGAGGAAACAAGCCCCAAAATCCTATTGGTGGACAAGCCAGGATCATCCAGTGCCCTGTGAAGGAAACAGGTAATGCTTCAGAACTGCATGGAGAAGACTTTACCAAGGAAAAGATCTGGTGCCAACACCCCTGGTACCAAAGCCATATATCCGTGTTGAAGCTGGCACCAGTACCTCCAGTGTCAAAATTGGGCACCGACTGGGGCCACTCTGAACACCGAAGCTGAAGAAGGATCACAATGTCCTTGCATAAGGATAGCCACTTCAGAGAGAAGTCATGAGGGCCCACAATGCGTCAAGAGCTGGGGAGGAAGACGCAGCCTGTGATGCAGCAGACTCCATTGGTGCCAGTCCCATCTCCAAAGATACCCTCGGCACCGACCCTCAACCTCAGGGATGACACTAGGATAGAATCAGGTCCACTGTTGGTACTGAGATGCTTACTGGCAACGGTACAGACTCTGGTACCAACAGTACCTTCACATCAGTGCTGCCCCTAGAAGAGGTTTACTTTTCCTTACCATCATTGGTATATGTGTTCTCCGCAACATCAGGTAGAGAACCCTCTCTCTTGAAGTTCATGGCTGATGCTACCAAAGATTTACAAGCTTCTACAGATTTTTGCCTCCACCGATCTGTCAACGCTTGCACTAGACTGGCCATCATGCAGCAAACTGAGCATCCTCCTGTGGCATGGGGATGTTGTCCTTTTGGGGATACTGGGATCCACTGCTGCAGGCACCCAGAAGCTGGTCTGCATCATCGAGGAAAAGGAAGAGAGATGTCTCCCTGTGGGCAATGCTGGTCCGGCCACCAACACCTAAATACCAGGAAGAGCCAGATCCAGAGGCAGAACAACATCAGTGTCACGTTTCACCACCAAAATCTCTCTCCTCTTTGGTCCTGGGTGAGGTGTTAGCCTTGATACTGGGTGACTTTAAAGCATTTCAGGAGCTCCTTGTGAGGATTGCTGAGATTCTGGAGATCAAGACGTTGGTCATATCAGAGAGATCCCATAAGCTGTTTGACATCCTGTCAGCTTCTGTTCTAGCCAGGATCATCCCTTCCATTAATAAGACTGCTCAAGCTGGCCAAAACCCTATAGCAGACATGAGCCACAGTAACACCAACAACAAAATGAGACAAAAAGAGATACTGGCTTCTCCATATGGGATTTGAGTACTTCTACATTTACTCCAAACCAGACTCTTTAGCCATGTCAACTGCGTAAGAAGTTGAGGTCAAGCAAACACACACTCAGAGACAAGCACCCAAAATGACTCCTCCTGTTTCGGAAGAAGTTGTAATCCTCCGCTTCGTTGCAGTTGTGTATGGTTAACTGCCAGGCCTTGCTGACCAAGTATGACTGTGGAAAAGGTGACACCCTTCTTCATGAAGCTGCATCATAATGGCAGAAAGGAGCTTAAAGACTTAATTAAGGAAGGCCAACTGGTGGCCAGGATGGCCTTGCAGGCAGTGATGAATGCCTTGGACACAGAGCCAGGTCAGTGGTCACCATGGTGATCATGGGATGGGCACTGTGGCTCCAAGCATTGGGCACCTTGAGAGGGCTACAGGCTATGATTGAGGACTTGCCCTTAGGCAAGATTGAAGACTTAGGCAGTGCTCTGCACTCACTGAAGGACTCAAGAGCTTTCCTGTGCTCTCTGGGGATTTACATCCCTGCTCTGTACTGTAATCTGTATGACCCTCTGCCCCAACCAAGACAGCAGACGCTATCTTACCATCCCAGAGAGATCCCGTAACAATCCAAGTGTCCAAGATACAACAGGTGGCATAAGCATCCTCCACATCTGCTCCATCAATAGATTTGACGAGGTGGTTAAGAGCCACATCAAACCTAGGTTAAAAAGCACCATCTTCAGAAGCTGCCTCACCTCATTCATCCAGGAGTGGTGTGCTGTGACATCAGGCAGCTGGGTATTTGATCATCACCCATCGCTACCCAATCCAGTTCCATTAACTTTTGTTTAAGCTTTATGCCCTGGAAGTGGCAGCTAGGTTGGATGCTGAGTTTGGGAGAGAAGTACTACAATCTTTGTTTGACTGATACAGCTGAAACTCCTCACTCCCACAGTCCAGGGAGGATCCTGCTTGCCAGTCACCTACAGTGTGATCCACACGAACATATGCTCAAAGAAAAGAGAATGGGGTCTTACCCTACAGTAACTCTGGTTCTTTGATATGCTGCAGTCAGTATGGAGTCCACAACCCTCCCTTTGTCCCCATTTTCAGGGTGCTCAGCAACATGGGCTTTGAATCGCAAGGGAACCAAGGGAGGGTTGCTGATATCCTGCCCTTTGTGCCCTTGTATTGGAGCATGAGAAGGCTCAGGGTGACTGCATGGCCCCAGTGGACACCCTAGTTTAAAAAAAATCTCTCCGGTCTTTTGTGTGCATGAGACACATGCACATCTCTAGTGAGACCCACACTGACTACATCATCTCAAAAGAACCACAGTTACTGTAGGGGAAGTAACTGTTCTTTATGTTTTCAGGTAGGATTAGGAACAGGCTTAGGTGAACTTTTCACAACAAAAAGTCTGAGTTTCATGCAAATATCCTTCTGGTAATTTATAAATATAACAAGTTAAATAAAAATGAGGAAATCTGACATATGGCAGACTTATTTCCAAACAGAATTTTTTCCCAAAGATTTCCACAAGTCATGTGTGGTTCACTCTGCTCTAGCTGAATCTGAACGTATTCTAGTTCAAATCCTCTCGAGGCTTTTTTTTTTTTTCCAGGCTACAAAACAGCAACAACAGAACTTTGCAGATTTTTCTAAAGAGGCCCTTTTAGACCAGGGATAGGATATTAATACAGTTAGATTCCAAACTGGGGAATTGTATTCAGTCTGCCTAAAATTCTCACTGCCAGGTTCAGATGAACGTGATATGTTTTACTTTCTGTCCTAAGTAGTGTAGTGTTAAGTGCTGTAGTGCTCTGTTAAACAACTACTATGTCACACTCTAGAAGTCATATAGCAGTCCACTGGTGGATTAAGTGATCTTTCAATACTGTATGCTAGGTGTACTGTGTCTCAGTGCTTTTCAGCCTGTGGTCCGTGGACCTCTGGGGGGTCCACAGACTACATCTAAAATTGCCAAAGGGCTCCAAACCTGCATTTGAAAAGATTGAGAACCACTGTTGTATCTAACCACACAGACATCTATCTATGTAAAGAGAGTTGGCGGGGGGAGTGGGGGAGACAAGGGAGAGTCCACTCTATTTACTATTATATGCTATAGCTACACAGTGAGATGGAGGATACATAGAAATTTCTACATTGGATCAGACATGAAGTCCACCTAATCCAATGTTTTGGCTCTGGTACTGTCCACTGTCAGATGCTTCAGAGGAAGGTTTAAGAGCTCTCCAGCAGGCAGATGTGGGATCATCTGCTCGCTGCATTAGGTTGTATCTGGATCTCTAATAGTTAGAGATGGGGTAAGCCTTGAAGCATTAGGTTTGATATCCCTTTCAGAATTTGTTAGCATTAATTATAATTCGGGATATTCTTGTGATCAACAGAATGTTTTGGAATCTTGCTAAGTTCTTGGCCTCAACAACTTCCTGTGACTAATTGTATGTCATGTGAACAAATATTTCCTTTCATCAACTTTGTCTTGAATTTGCCACCTTTTCATTCATTAACTGTCCTTGTTATGTTATGAGACAGGGAGAACAGAAACTCACAACCTTCACAGTTCCACTTATTCTATGGACCTTTATCATGTTCCTGCTTTTTTCTCTCTTTCTAAAGTAAACAATTGCATCTTTTTAGTCTGTCTTCCTCTGAGAACTTTTTTCATGCCCTAGTCATTCTCATCACCTTTCTCTGAAACTGCTCTAATTCTGCAGTATCCCTTTTGAGAAAGAATAAGTGATAATCTACATGGTATTCCAGATGAGGCAGCACCTGAATATAATCCCAAATTTGCAATTATGCATATTTCAGTTTAATGCGTTTTATAAAGCACTGTGGGGTGCTTCGTGTTGTTACAATTGAACTGTGTACATCTGGAAGATGGAAAACTAGAAGTTTGTAGAAGGACTGAAAAAATAGCTGCAGAGTAAGAACTTTGCCTATAAACTTATCACATTCAGTGTGGAATGAGCTTTTTATACCAAATATTTATTTGTATATTATATCACCTGTAGGGGGAAAATATACAGTTTGCTCCTTATCTGTTAGCTTTATGCAGAATAAGACCATAATATATTGTGTCCTAAATCAAGCCAAACTCCTATCTAGTATAACATGATTTGTCAATGGAGTTACACCAAGGATGAATTTGACCATTATTTTAATTTGTAGTGCATCATCATGGCAAATCCCAAAGGGACGTAGCCTTCTTCCTTGCAGATTGAGCACCACCCATATTGATCTCTAGCTAGGTCCTGAAAGTGATCTGGCTGGATATTCAGTTTATGTCCATTGGCGATCTTATCGCATCACCAAAGCTTTTGGTGACCATGGGTTTGCTGGCTGTGTAGGGGCATTCCTTAGTGAACATGTTTAAGAATTCATTTGTCTTCCATTCTAATATGTCCATGCCAAAAGAGCTGCTGAAACCAAAGTAGTGCTGAAGGAGGCAGTTGCTGTGTTGGCTTTGGATATCTTGTTAATTTGTAAAGAACTTAATCACAAATGATACATCCAAAGCTACTTCTACCCTGCTAAACAAAGTAACAATGTTCAGGTACTGCTTTCAAAGCTGTACATGCTTTTAAATGCTTTTTATTGCACAAGAAAAAATGCATATGCTGGTTCTACCGCTGCAAGTGGCAGCTGGACAGTGAGGACTACATATTCAGGATTTTAGAAGAGTTTACAGGTGGAGGAATATAACATTGCCTGCTTATTGTATGACTTCATGCATATATAAGGATTTTTTTATAAAAGAAAAGCAAGCCATATTTTGTATCATAATAGGAATATTTAAAATTTATTCCCAAAGCAAATATATTAAGGCAACGAATATATCATTGTTAAATAGTCCACTGTTTTGAGGGGGAGATGAAAATCTTCCATTGGTATCTTCTGTAGTACACATTAGAGTCGTGTATTCTATTTTAGAATAACAATTTGCACTTATAGCACTAGTTACCTGAGAGTAACAAAGCACTGCTATGAATGAATGAATGTTCACATCACTGGGAGGTATGGTACTGTATAGCCCTAGTCTGCTGAAAACTGAGACCCAGAGATGTGTACCCAAAGGCAGTTACAGCCTGATTTTTCAGAGATGCTGAGCGCCTTATGGCTCTCATTGACATTAACAGAACTGTATGTGCTCCATTCCTCTGACAATTAGGGTCAGAGCTGAAAGCAGTGGGGGAGCCAAAAATGGACCTCATATTTCACTGGAGCTACACTGATTCATGCCAGGTGAAAATCTAGCCCCAAAAGTCCGGGGTCCCAGTTATTTACTCCAGCTATTAATTCCTCCTTGAGTTTGTAATGCATCCTGGCACACCTCTTATTGCTGGATTGGCTAGAAAGCTTTCTTTACCAAAATAAATTAAAAAAAAAAAAAAAAAAAAAGCTAGTTCCCAGCACCTGAGGGAGAATTAATTAGCTTCCTGTGCCACATATCTTCATCAAATCTCTTTTAGGAAGGAAATCATCAGACATGTTCCCCTGGTTGGGTGGGTGGATGGATGGGTACATACTGTGGTCTGCAGGGATCCTTCAGGCCATTTTTCCTTCTCCATTTTGATCTTTTCCCTTTTTGAGCAAGTCCCTCTCTTTCCTGATGCTCTGCCTATGTTGCTCTGCATTATAAAGGTGCTGCTGCTATGGAGCCTTGTTCCAAGATAGACCCAGTTCTATTGCAGATGAGTTAAGGCTGCCAGGAGGAACAATTTGAATACTGTTCTTTCCCTTTCTGTTTTTAGCAGCTGCTGTTATCTTGTCCCCTGTTGGATGGGAAGAAGCTTACCAGTCTGCATGAGCAGTGCCCAATGGATCAGCTTTTTGGGTGGCACTGCTACTTCTGGAGACTGAGGATTTTGTCACTTGTGTTGCATAAAACTCAGATCTCTCAGATAGCTTTTTAGGCAGTTTAGGTGAGTGGGACAAGTGATGCTGCTCAGTATACAACTTTGAGATATTTTCCACCACTCCAAAAACCACACCCATTGGGACTTCAGAATAGGGAGATGGGATTGTGTGTGCTGAATTACAACCAGAAAGTTGGGGATCAAACAATACAGGGGTAAAAATGAGACAAAGGAGCTTCTTAAATGGGAGCTTGAACCCTTGCTCTAATTACATGGATAGTGGATTTATTCTGCAATTCCCTGTCCCAAACCTGAAAATATAGTCATTGAAAAAGAGGCATGTAACTATCTGGGACTCTCAAGGTAAGCAGAGTGGTATATGCAAGAAGAGGTAAACTCCAGATGGAGCATGTGTAATCAACACACCTTCGGGGTGTGGTGTTATGTCCCATCTAGTGGCACGGAGACCGCTTAGAGAAAGAGTTAAATGAGTCTGCTCTACAGCCTTAGCTAACAGCCAGTTGGCTTTTAGCTCATGCGGTAGAGGCTCATTCACTAAGCTCCAGAGGTCCCCGGTTCGATATCGGGGTCTGTCGGTGTTACACATGCATGCTTTAGAATCATAGAATATCCGGTTGGAAGGGACCTCAGGAGGTCAAAGCAGGACCAATCCCCAACTAAATTTAGATAGAGTGGGGGTTTGCATGAATGCTCTAGACATGCATGGGGCACTCTGGATTTGCCGCCTACACTTCATTGTTTATTGTGAATTGCTCAAAAAGACATTCTCATTCGTATGTTAGCTGAGATATAGAATCATAGAAGATTAGGGTTGGAAGAGACCGCAGGAGGTCATCTAGTCCACAACCCCCTGATATGCTTATGTAAGGAGGCGAGAAATAAGGTTTAGAGGGAGGCAAATTTCCTCTGCTTTTCACTTGTCTCATCTCACATCATCAAAGATTCAGAGCTGTGCTAATTTGTCCTTTAGTCTGAGGATAGCTGGCCACAGCTCTCTGTGGGGCTCATCAATTCTACTGCTGTGTTTGGTTGCGGAGGTTGTTTGAGAGTAGCATGAGGCCTTCCTTCTCCTCTGTCCGCCCCTCCTACAAGCTGCGTTTGCTGTCTCTGCAGTGCACCCACCTACTGCCAACCTGGGGAGCAAGATGCCAAGCTCAGGAAGAAATGCTAGTTTAACAATAAAATACAGCAACACCATGTCCATCTCATGGAGTTAATGGGACACAAGAGGGCTTGCAAAATCGACTGAGGGATAACTCTTTAGTAATTTAATTCTGCTGCAGATTTTGTGCTGCAGAGAGTAGAATCTCCACCACTAGCTACTGCAGCTAAACAAGCATATTCAGGAGAGTTCAGCACCACAACTCTCAGCAAACATGGCCAGGGAATGAGTTCCTGAGCTGCCATACCATATATGTACCGTTAAAAAAAAAAAAAAAAAAAAAAAAAAAGGATCATAGCATGAAAACAACCTGCATTAAAGGGAACTGATTTGAATACCAGTCTCTCTGCTCTGCCACCTGCTGCAGTGCACTGATTCTCAGTGAATTTTAGACCACAGAAATCTTGTGGCATTAAGTTATGTCCTATTATGCTCCCATTTAAATCAATAACAAAGCATGGCTTCAGTGGGAGCAGGATTGGACCCAGCAGGCCTTGTCCAGCACAGAATGAAACAGCACAAGGGGAATGGAACAAACGAATCCCTGGAAGCAAGTACACTGACTCCTGGGGAGAATTTCTCAGCTCAGTGTATCCTCTGAAAAGCAAGAACGCAATCAGTGTCTCAAACCCTTGCATGAAGTATTTTCAAAATTTAAACAAACATACGTCTCCACTTAAGAATTTTTCAGATCATGTGGCCGTGATCCATCTAAACCAATCTCCATGGAATAGTCCTGGTGTGAACTAAGAGGATACCCTGAGCAGTATAGGGCTGGCAGAATAGTCCTCCTGCCCACCATATAGCCCTGGCACAGTGGCATGCTGTTCTGAGCTAGTAGAGTGCCCCAACTTGCACTGGGAGCCTGACTCAGAATTAAGGAATTGATAAAGTGGCTTAAAATAACCTTTGTGCACACACCCTCCCGCAAAATGTGCTTCTTGAGAGGTGCTGCTCATTCACTATGATCCACAGCCCACATTTGTGTGGGGCCTCAGCTAACAAACTTCTACTTTGTTGCATCCTCAGTAAAACTAACTTAAATATTTGGGGCATATCAACTAATCCAGACATGATCTCCAATATTCTTTAATTGGAGAGAGTCCAGCAGAAGGCAATGAAAATGATCAGGAGGCTGGGGCACCTTACTTATGAGGAGAGGCTGAGGAAACTGGGCTTATTTAGTCTGCAGAAGAGAAGTGTGAGGGGGGATTTGATAGCAGCCCTCAACTACCTGAAGGGGGGTTCCAAAGAGGATGGAGCTCGGCCGTTCTCAGTGGTGGCAGGTGACCGAACAAGGAGCAATGGTCTCAAGTTGCAGTGGGGGAGGTCTAGTTGGATATTAGGAAAAACTGTTTCATCAGGAGGGTGGTGAAGCCCTGGAATGGGTTAGCTAGGGAGGTGATGGAATCTCCATCCTTAACGGTTTTTAAGGCCCGGCTTGACAAAGAATCCTTCCAACAAACTGAATTTTTCATTGAGCTCATTCCACAAGAGGAAAAACTGGCTTTCATACCTCCTTATGCTGGTACAGGTTTCCAGCCCAACGGTGCTTTGTAGTCCACCAGGGTAGCAGGTTCCTAACTGTATCACTTAGGTGGACAGGAAGGGTATGAATGGAATATTTATTTATTTATTTAATTTATTTACTTATTCAAATTTTACAATGGGCTTACCTCCAAATGTGTTTATTACTGAAAAAACACTCCTTACTCTTTGAGCTCTCTGCATATTGTATAGTGGTGGTGCTGAGAGCCATTGAATCAAACTGTAAACTCTGTATATAATGGAAACCACTTCAAGCCAGGGGTGTGGCAGCAGCACCCCTAGTTCCAGCACTCCTGTATGGAATCCGCTCTCCATGATTCTGGTCTTGGAACACTTCTTAGTTTTGCTGTGGATTTTTTGATACCATGTAGCCTGAACACACTTATGTAGCATCTTATTCATTTCTCTTCTCCCTCAGTTTTCATTTCATACAGATTGATAACACTCCAATGCAATGATGTTTTTTTAACTTATTTACCCTCTTATTTTTTGACCTCCTAAATAATGACAAACACTTCAGACCAAACTAAAAGTTTAAATGTTTCCCTTTCAAATTTTCTGCATGGTTTGTGCCGGTTGAAGGACGTTTCTTTGCATAAGTAATAATACTCAGCTCTTATGAAGTTGTCTAGTCTGCTGTTTGTATACACTTATGTACTGTGTGTTTAAGAATAAATAAATATAGGGGCTCACTAGTGAACTGATGGAGCTTGCATGAAATATATATTACAATGTGTATCCTATATAGGAACAGATCCTGGCCCCGTTCCAGCTCCTCTGCATCACTCTGGCAGTGCAAAGCAGCTGGGAGGCTAGCTCAACTGACTGGTTGGGGAAGTCTCCAAAACTGGGGGGTTCTCACATGGCATAGGGCCACAATGCCAGCTCTTACACCAGTGGTGGGCAACCTGCGGCCTGTCAGGTTAATCCGCTGTCAGTTTGTTTACATTTGTCAGGTGGGCTGTCAGACAGTTTGTTTACATTTGCACTGGCGCCCACAGCTCCCAGTGGCTACAGTTCACCATTCCTGGCCAATGGGAGCTGCGGAAAGTGGTGCGGGCCTCAGGGACATGCTGGCTGCTGCTTCCGGCAACTCCCATTGGCCGGGAATGGCGAACTGCAGTCACTGGGAGCTGCGGGTACTGTGCCTGTGGACGGTCAGTGTAAACAAACTGTCTTGTGGCCCGCCAGTGGATTACCCTGATGGGCTGCAGGTTGCCCACCACTGTCTTACACCATGCCCTTGTGGCATCTGGCACAGGAGTAATGGGTAGGGAAAAGGGGGTATGGCCAGTCAGTCACTACATATGGAAGACCTCTGGCTGTTCTAAGTTGTGCCTCAGGCCTGGACTGGTGCCTACCTTCCATCTTCACTTTCTGCTCTCCTTTCCCTTTCCTGCCCCCAAGCTGTTCCAGGTGCAGAAGAATCAATCCCAAAGATCTCTCACATAGTTTTGGAGGTCCAATGGCGATGGACCCCATGTAAGAACCTAGAATGGAACTGATGGCAGGTCTGTGACAGAAGGAGAAAGTAGAACGAATGTTTGCTTGTTTTACTCTAGAATTGACATTAGGGTGACCAGGTGTCCGGTTTTCGACCGGGACATCTGGTCAAAAAGGGACCCTCGCGGCTCTGGTCAGCACTGCTGGCCAGGCCATTAAAAGTCTGGTCGGTGGTGCTGTGGCACTAAGGCAGACTAGTCCCTACCTGTCCTGGCTGGTACCGCGCTGCGCCCCGGAAGCAGCCAGCAGGTCCAGCTCCTAGGCCCAGGGGGGGCAACGAGGATCCACATGCTACCCGTCCCAAGCACCGGCTCTGCACTGCCATTAGCTGGGAACTAGCCAATGGGAGCTGGGGGGGCGGTGCTTGCAGGCGAGAGCGGCGCATGGAGCCTCCTGGGCCCCCCGCCTAGGACCTGGACTTGCTGGCCGTTTCTGGGGCATGCGCAGCGTGGTGCCAGGACAGGCAAGTAACCTGTCTTAGCCCTGCCCCGCTGCGCCACTGACCGGGAGCCACCTGAGGTAAGCCCACATCCCAACCCTGAGCCCCTGCCCCAGCCCAGACCCCCCGCCCCAAACCCAGAGCACCCAGCCCAGTGAAAGTGAGTAAGGGTGGGGGAGAGCGAGCCACCGAGGGAGGGGGAATGTAGTGAGCGGGGGAGGGGCCTCGGGGAAGGGGTGGGCTAGGGTGTTCGGTTCTGTGCGACTAGGAATTCGGCAATCCTAACTGACGTAGGTATTGCTGACTGACTTGGATGGTCTTTTAAATGAGCACATGCAGATGGATGCACTTACAAATTTTGTGGGTGAATCCTTCCCCCATTGCATGTTCAAACTGGCAGTTGTGTATGTTACAAATTGTTTAGTGCACCCAAATTTCTATTTGCACAGGCACATTTTGTTGCTGCTTTATTGGTGATACTTTCACTATTTGTCAGTTTATGCCTGGATCAGGACGCCTACATTTAGGGATGTGAGAATGCAAACCCTCCTTCCCTTTGCTTGTATGGTTCATTATCTATAAATACAAACGATCATATTTTAATTTTTTTTTGGTCAATATTGCAATAGCCTCCAGGTCTCTTAGCATAAGAGATAATTATTTTGCATTAAAAATCCCTGGGCTGCCAATTTATCTGTTGCCACTTACTGATGTATGTTAATTATATTTATCACCGTAATGATCACTAAGTTTGGTATGTTTTGATTACAGTTTTAAATAGAATATGTTGAAAAGTTTCCCCATCTCTAAGTGATCCTGGAGTAAATTTCTATTCTTTAAGATGGCCACCTCTTGAGAGAGATGAGTGACAGAAGAGATGCATTTCATTAAGGCCCTGTACTGAGAGAGAGAGAATACTAGAGACAGCTTTCAATGCACTAATATCCTTGAATGCATTTAGGAGGTTCCAGCTTCTGATTATGAACCCTCTGAATTACCATCAGCTGCCCTTGTTGCATTTTGAGAAATTGGAATGTCCTCACATAATCTTTTGCAAACTGAGAATACTTGAGAATATTTGAGAGAAAGACGTAGGAAACGATTCAGACCAAGAGGTTGTAATGGAATTTAGGAACAGATTGGGGGCATTAGGTATTCTAGTTAGACACTCTGCAAAGTTCAGATCTTGAGCAGAGCTAAACCAAAGATATCAGCATGGTTAGAGCTGAGGCTTTGATTTTAGTGAGATAGGTGAGAGTTAGGATCTGCATCTGAACTTCACTAAAATTCAGTGGTGGTTGGATCCTGAGATTTTGTTTGCACTTATCTCTGGTTTCAGTAAAAGAAATGTGTTGAATGGCTTTTGGGGGAAGGGGAAGCAGGCACTGTTTTTATGTTCAACTTACTATTTCCAATTAATTAAGAGAACAATATCATAATTCATTCTCAAAAGATAAGTTACTTTGGATTTGTGACTTGTACATTGGCACTAATATCAGAATAACAGTAAACATCTATTATTGAATTAATCTGAACAGAATTATCTATCTTGTTATTGCATACATCTGGCAATTAAATTATTAATATGTCTGTATATCTCTACCCTCTGGAGGATAGAATCACGACTGCTTAACTAAGTGTCATAGGCTGTATACTCCAATTGCTAATGGATATTTTTTTCACTCTCATGGAGTGGGAGAAGGGTGTCAGGGTTGCCTCCCCACTCTGAACTCGGGTGCAGATGTGGGAACCCACATGGAAGACCCCCTAATCTTAATTCTACCATCTTAGGTTAAAAACTTCTCCAAGGCACAAATTCTTCATTGTCCTTGGACAGTATTGCGGCCACCACCAAGTGAGTTAGACAAAGATTCAGGAAAAGGACCATTTGGAGTTCCTGTTTCCCCAAAATATTCCCCCAAGCCCCTTCACCCCCTTTCCTGGGGAGGCTTGAGAATAATATACCAATCAACTAGGTAAACAAGGTAAGCGCAGACCAGACCCTTGGGTTTTTAGGACGCTAAAAACCAAACTTCATTATAAAGAAAAAAGTAAAAGAAGCACCTCTGTAAAATCAGGATGGAAGGTAATTTTACAGGGTAATAAGATTTAAAACACAGAGGATTCCCCTCTAGGCAAAACTTTAAAGTTACAAAAAACAGGAATAAACCTCCCTCTTAGCATAGGGAAAATTCACAAGCTAAAACAAAAGATAATCTAACGCATTTCCTTACTATTACTTACAATTTGTAATCCTAGATGCTTATTTCAGGTAGGGTTTTAGGAGATGTGTTTTTCCTGCCCCGATCGCTCTCTATCCTGGAGAGAACAAGGAGAGCACAAAACAAAATCTCCCCTCACAGATTTGAAAGGATCTTCTTCCCTTATTGGTCCTTTAGGTCAGGTGCCAACCAGGTTATTTGAGCTTCTTAAGCCCTTACAGGTAAAGGAGGGATTTTATGCTATCCTTAGCTGTATGTTTATGACAACGGGTATGTGTGCTTTTGTAGTAAGAAGCTCTGAATTCTTTCATCTTCATCGCTGTGAAGTTCCATCTGGCCAGTGTGTGAAGTACAGCGACAACCATGAAGTGCAAATGGTCGCAGATTGGTTACAGCAATAAGTACCTTAAATTGGCACGCTAATATTACATCAATAGTTTTAGTACCTGAGACGCACTTTTTATTAAATTCTGTTCTCAGCATGTAAATTGTTTAGATTGTAAAATCATTGGGGCAGGGACTGTCATTTATTATTATTATTATTTGTATTCCCATGGCAAACCAGCGTACTAACTGTATTAATCTGTGGTCTGGAAGCAGCTGAATTAAATGAAACAAACTTCAAAAGGCTGGAGAAGGTAGAGATAAGAATTGTTTTTTGAAAGATGGCGTTCTTAAAGTGGAATAATTTTAAGACAAATGAGGAAGGTAGGAGAGTAGGATGTAAAATCAGGCTATGGGATTAGCTACAGTTGAAAAGATTATGATGATGCAGAAGACAAACGGATGATAGGATGCCAAAGAAAATAATACGCACACAATCCAGGTCAGTCCAACCTAGAGGCTGACTATTGACTAAATGGCAGGACATTGTACACAAGGGCATGATCATGGGCTTAATGGAGGAACAGGCCACGGACAGGAATGAATGGTGTTGCTGTACTGCTCCTGTTGTCTTCAAAGATGGTCCACGATGAAAAGAAGAAGAGGATTACTCTAATGCCTAGGACCCATTGTGCTAGGTGCTGTGCAAACACAGAACAAAAAGCTGGGGCTTACTGTCAAGTATTGTGTGTTTGTACAGTGCATAGAAAAATGGGGCCCTACCTGGTTGAGGCTCCTAGGCACTTCCAGCAATAAATAACTCCCACTGAATTTAGTGGGCACTGCATATATGTATCTGATTGCAGATTGGGCTTCAATGAAAGACCCATAAAAAACAGAGATCATAGCAGTTGGGGAAAAAGAAAAGATTCCCAGAACAGAGAGAAGAAGGCAAAATGCTTACTACGTAGTCAGACTCTAACAAGTATTTCGAAGCCTCTGAGAGTTGGTTGCTGGTGGAAGGGAAAAGGCAGCCAACTAAAAATGCAATATCCTCTCCACACAACATACTAAGCCTTTGCCAAAAGCCTGTTGGTTGTGTGGCTGAAATTAAACAGCATGAAATTCATTTCAACAATACAGTAACAGCATGTCACAACTCTTTACCTTTCACTACACAATGTGAATGGCTTAAACAAAGTAATTTTCCTATAATTACCTAGAAGGTGTAAGTCTGTTTTGATTTTTGGTTTCTGTGCCTTGGTGAGGCCTTTAGAAAAACCCACAGGAGGTGGGCAAAAGCAGAGCAGATAGCTCTCGGAAGTCATTGCTGCCTAAATATAACTTGTCATTGCAGAAAGTTACAGTCCCCTATGTAACAAACGGAATTGGCTGCCCACCAGGTTTCTTTAGTGAAGGATTACAAAGTGTGTGCTATTTGGAACTTGCTTTCAGTGAAAGTAAGTGGCCTGGTATAGAGCTGGGATGTATGGCACTTCACAACATTCTGGGTACTCTTAGCATTTCTGTTTCAAAGTGGAATGGAGGAGATTGCAGTGATATTTTACTAACTAGTGGATAATTCTGAAAGTCACGCAATTGCCTGCACACATTTGGTGAATGTTTTATGTCAAGTTGTTAAAGTTCAGCTTGTTCTAAACTAGGTGCATTGAACCCCTCCCCATTACTTAGTGTTGTTTTGGTTCCAGTAAATATGATGGGCTAGAAAAAAATTTTTTTTTTTGAAGGCTGAGGAAAATCCTGCCAGTCAGTTTTTTGGATTATTGATCAGGGAAGCAGAAGGGGCTATTCAGATTCAGTTTTGTAAAAAACCTGTCCATTAATACTAAACAACGTGACCAAAAGAAGAGATGGCCAGAAGGGTAACCATGATGGTATTTCTAACAAACCTTGTAGTGGTGACTCTACCATTCCTGCGTGCATCTTCTGTGTATTGAGCCACAGAGATAGGCATTTCCTTGGCTGTTCTAGTTACTGTACTAGCTTTTTATTAAAGATGAACAGAACTGGTGTACTCTTGACAGTACTCCTAATTTCCTTGCATAAAAATTGAATGAGGGGTTAGATGTACACAATAAGGGAATACAGCAGAGCTGAGGCAGCATGGGGTATGAGTTATAGTAGTTAGAGCAGTTGCAGGCCTGCAGCAATGTAAGCACTTGTGAATTCAATTACAGGATCAGCACTATTGTTATAGTAGAGAAGTGATGTTGTTGTTGGTTTGTTCATCTCATTTGATTTATCTTTCTTTAGATACTGCTCAGCACTCCTGTGGTGTAACCCAGTCATGACTCCTTAAAACATTATTAAAGTTTTTGTTTTTCTGAACTTTGATTATTTTATGCAAATTATGACTCATGTTCAAGCTGTATCTTTTACCAGTTTAAAAACATCCACAATGAAACACTTTCAGTTTTTGTTTCATAAAATATTTTGAGTATTGTTTTCCAAAGCATCATACTCTAAATCTTTCTCCCAGTGTGAATTTTCAATTCAAATATATCTTTTTTGCAGAAAAAGCTATAAGCTGTAAAACCACATTACTGAGCACCCTCTATCTCTGTGTGTACTACTTAGATTCTCAGCAGCAGATATTGGGGCATAATCCAACAGAAATGGTGGAGGGGAGGAAACAAGAAATTTCAAAATAGCTACAATTTTGGGGGGTTATTTTTCAAAAAGCAGAATTGTGAAAAATGGCTTTGGCGTAATTTGTATTGATTTGAAAACTTCAGTTATAATACATTTTTTTTGTTTAAAAAGAGCAACTTTGAAAAACACAGAGTTTTCAAAAATAGAAAAGGGTCCAGTTCTGCTCCATGGAGGAAAGTGAGTGGGAGGGGGAAGGGAACACAAATGGCTTGATGAGCCTTGTAGTATCCTAGGCGAAAAACACAGAGCATAGAATGGTGGTTTCTGTCACAACAGGAATATCGCATGTAACCTTGACAGCATTGCAGTGACAGGTAATACAAGGGAATCCTCATGACGTTCCCAGAAAATTTGCTGTCCCTAGCTAGGATTGGTAAAGGAAAAGAGAGGCTTCAAAGAGTCTGCGTCGCTCATTTACATTTAATGTGAGTGCCCGTAATTCAGGTTGATACAGCTTTTCAATTATGGGTTAAGAATTCGCTCCTGTGCACCTGCAATTCTTGATTCTGTCTTACAACAAAATATGGGTAAACTAGTTTTTATGGAATGAGAATTAGGAATAAGCCTCAACCTTTCCCCGGGCAAACCCAAGGCTTCTTTTTTAAAAGCTAGATACAGTATCTCCTCTGCAAAACTCCCAGCTGATTCTCTACTTTACAATGGATGAAATTCAGCCCTGTGCTGAGGGCTTCCCCAAGGCTCAGATGCTGCTTAAATCCCATGTAAGCCCCGTTTTGAGGCTTGAAGTGGTGCATAGGCCTTGTGCTGGCTCTCTGCACTGGAGTGAATTTTACCAATGGGAATGTCTACAGCTTGTCCGGTGAGAAAGAAAAAGCTAGAGGGAAGGGACTAAAGAATGATGGGAGGAAGCTGTATCTGTCCTAAGGGATTATAAAGAGGAATAGGGAGACAGAGTGCTGAGGATCAGTTCGGGTAGAAGGGAAGGATTGTGTTGGGGAAGGGGAGAATGTGATTGGGTTTGGAAGAGGGAATGAGGAGGATGAGTGGAAACTTGCTAATACGTTTCAGATAATATCTATGGCTTATCTAAACCAAACTTTGCTTTGCCCATCACTATTCACGAGACTTAATAGCATAATGTCTCTTACCAATTTGATGGGAGATGCTGTGTTCAGAATCCACACAAAACTGTTAGTCTATCAGATTTAAAAAAAAAAAAATCCAATTATTTGATAAGTGCTTAACTCAAGGTTTTCACCACAATCTGGAGCCGCTGGGTTCAAGTGATGGTGATGATACTGCAGAGTTAAAAAATCCAATCAAATCTGTTATAGCTAAGGCTAAGATTTTGTCATGGTTATTTTTAGTAAAAGTCATGGACAGGTCATGGGCAATAAACAAAAATTCACGGAAGCCATGCCCTGTCTGTGGCTTTTTCTGCTGTGGCTCCATGGATTCCCCCATCACTGTGATGGCTGGGAGCAGGGTTCCCCCGCCACCCACAGTGCTGCAGAGTGACCATATTTCCCAAAGAGAAAATGGGACACCCCAGCCACTCGCCCGAGGCGTTCCCCCTCCCCATGCGAGGCTGTCGCCCATTGCTGGACCCCTCCCCTGTCATTGCTGTCGCCTGTCACTGCTGTCGCCTGTCGCTGGACCCCTGCCAGGGCCCCACTGGCTGTCAACTCCAGAGTCCCACAGCCCCTGGGGCTGAAGCAGAGAATGTCACTGAGGTCTCTGGAAGTCATGGATTACGTGACTTCCATGACCTCAGTGACATAAACACGTAGCCCTAGTTATAGCTGAAGACAAAAATTTGTCCAATCTCATACACTTGGAGATTTAGTTTTGATTTAGTTGGGGATTGGTCCTGCTTTGAGCTGGGGGTTGGACTAGATGACCTCCTGAGATCCCTTCCAACCCTGATATTCTATGATTCTATGAAGGGATCAGGCTCAACATTACTCTTAAATAAAACCAGATTCTATTCTTCCTGTGCTTTAAAAAACATTACCCTAAATGCTTGTGCATGTCTATCAGATGTACAGCATAATCCAAACTCAGACTTCCTTTGTCATCAGTGGGAGCTACACAGCTTCAGCCTTGTGAAGTGATGAGACAATATCAACCAAAACTGCAGATTTAGGGCCCAGCCACACTTTAGATAGAACCTTATCCGAGAGACGTCAAAGGTGTTAGCTGCATTACAGAGCCTGGTTAAAGTCCGGCCTACACTTACAAATTGTAAATGGGCCAACGGACGACAGCTGTGTTGTAACTGGATCCCCTGCTCCAGTTGTATGTCCTTGAATAGTATGGATGAACCCCAAAAGTACTGGTCTTGTGGTTACATATGGCTGAGTTCTCTAAACTGTGGTGACCTGGCCTTCACTTTATGCTGCAGAAACCAGACAAGACAGACCAAGAAAAGAGCAAATGTTCAAAGCATTGTTTGGCATTTCAGCTGTAGTTCACCGATGGAAAACTAAACCCCCCCCCCAGAAAAAAAATGAAAGTTTACCCCACTGAGACAGCGTTTCAGCCATAAACCTGAAGTTCAAATTTCCAATGATACTTTAATCATCTATGAATATGTCTGTAAAACTCACATTTCAGCATAAAATGAGCCTTTATCTGTCCAAATTCCATAGTTGTTCATATTAACACATTCTTGTGTGAGCAGTTGCTAGATATGCTTGCCAGTATTCCTACGAACTCAAAGGCATGGTTTTTTGGGTGCAGCTGCTGTGTCCAACTTTGGAAAATATAGTCTTCAGTGTTCTGATTGTTATGGCTTTAAGAAAGTATATTTTTAATCAGGTCACAGTGAAAGAATAAACATTGCTTTACAAAGGGGCCCAAACAAATAATGAACATTCTATCCTGAGTCTTAGCAAGCATAATTGAAAAAACACAGATCAGGGTGTGGACCTTAGCTGGAATGCTACACAGGAAGGGAGGTCTTCAGGAGTGTTTTGAAGGAGAAGAGGGAGACCATTTGATCTACACTCAGAGAGAGGGTGCTGCAGCCTAAAGGGAAGGATGCCAAAAGGCTCAAAGTCAAGTTAGGTGAAGGAGACAAAGAAGCCAACAGAAGAGAGAAACTTGAGCTGAGTGAAGGGAGCAAGAGGGGATGTAACAGGGAAAATGGACAGAGATGTTGGATTGGAGTGACCAGCCTTGGAGATGTAGATGAGGAATTAGAGCTAGATATGGAAGAAGAATGGAAGTCAGTGAGGAGTTTGAGAATGGTGGATCACTGGCTTCAACAAATAATTTAGACTACATGGAGTTTTCATTAACCCCACAGCCAAATTAATTTAATTTAGATCACAGGGTTTCCCATCCATAATCTCAGTGAAAGTGATTGTGTGTGGGGTGAATGAAAACTCCATGTAGCGTAGTCTGAATTGTTTCTTGAAGCAGTGATCTACCTTTCTTTAACATTACTTTTTCCCCTGTTTGTTTATCCACCTGTTATCTTGTCATAAAGCTAGACTGAGAATTCTTTGGAGCAGGGGCTGATCTGTACAGTGCCTAGCCCAATGGGGTCCTAATAACTCTGTAGATTGGGTCCTCTAAGCACACTCACAACATAAATAATTAATAATGTGGCCCACTGCACCATAAAACACATACGCTGAAGATTGTATTTATATGTCTCATAGCAAACACCAACCCGTAGTATGTTGTTCACCATGTCCGTCTCGGTGATATCAGCGAAAGGAGTTCTCAGATTACTGCAGGATGGTAAATTTAGTTGCAGAAGACATCTTGGAGAAATAAAGAACAATTGGGGTTAAAGGAATGATTTAGAAATGCACTAACTGATGTCACGATGTTCTGGCTAAAGACCTTGTGTGGCATATCTGGGGAGCACATAGCGGTCGGCTATGCTACCACATATGGTAAAGACAGATACTTGTGCAGTTGGCAGCACTTTTAAACCAAATTTAGTGTGGGGGGCAATATTTCTTTGCTTTTTCTGAAGGCTTGTGGAACACTCTTCACTTCCCAGTATATTAGTTGGGACACAGTGCACATTTCTGGAAGAGCTCCAGGAAGTCATTTAGCGTAACAGGTGTATTTGTTTTATTAGCCAATGAGTTACTGTCAATTGTCATAAAACCCGATAGTAGCAGTTCTGTCTGAGCCCTGGAAAGATCACACAATGCTTTCAAAAGTCAAAGTAATTAGAAAAAAAAATCCAGTAGCATCTGAAACTGTTGCAGCTTTAGTTTGCTATTTTTTATTATTGACAAAATGCCTCTCCTCCCCCGGGTCTCTGAATATTTTTTGGGGCAGATGGGGCCCAGCTATGAAGTCTGAAGTAGGATCTAGACTGTTGCAGTGTTCGAGTATTCAGAACTGGGGTTTTGATTCAACCTCATCTCTGTAACCAGTTTGAATAAAACCCCCAGATCTGAACATTTCTAAACTTCGGGAGAGTCCAGATACTAATCCAAACTTTTCAGCTAGTCCCCATCTTTGCTATGATTTGAACCAAAAACTTAGATCAAAAAGTTTGGATGTGGATCAGAATTTTGTGGTTCAGGCCCATCTCAAGTTAAAATAATATTAATTAAAAAAAAAAAACAACCCTGAATCTTCAGCCATCTATCCAACTTGAACCTGAGCCTGAATATCTTGTAGGGCCCTAGAGACTCCACTAATGGGTGCTTAGTACATTACAACTGGTTGGAAGGTCTTATTTTAAAATCTTTGTTCTGCTTTTTTGTGTTTAAAAAAGAAAAGTTGAAGTTTCTCATTAACAATTTTTCATGTGTACTTTCTCACTAGTGCTGTAAATGTCTCATACAGATAGCTGAATTCCCTTAACTCCTTTCCACTCTCTTCCTCTCCCTGTGTCAGATTCTAGCAGATTCCTACTGCAGAGTGAAATTTCCATGGTAGCAACACTCCAGATGCATTTCTTGAGAAGCCCTCAAATCTTGTTCAGACCAGAACTTCCAAACAATGTGGTGTGGTACCAGGGGAGATCATGGGCTAGATCTGGCCCTAGGAGTTGAATGATTTAGCAGCAGTCCCAGTACTGTTGCTTGCTGCTTCAGTAGGAGGGCTGCTTTGCCATGTCTCCTCTGTGTAGTGTGACAGGGTCAGGCCAGATGTCTATAGGAGAGTAACAGAAGGCAGATATATTAGCCCCAGGCTAAGTAGATCCCTTTCCCCTGGGTAAGGTAACAGGGAAGGTTCCAGAACAATCAGGAACCTTCTGGAGACAATTAAGACAGGCTGATTAGAACACCTGTAGCCAATCAAGAAGCTGCTAGAATCAATTAAGGCAGGCTAATGAGGGCTCACTTCAGTTTGTGGTGTGCGTGTGAGGAGTTGGGAGCAGGAGGCACTAGGAGCTGAGAGTGAGAACGCGGACAGTTGGAGGACTGAGGTGGACAAGCATTATCAGACACCAGGAGGAAGGTCCTATGGTGAGGATAAAGAAGGTGTTTGGAGGAGGCCATGGGGAAGTAGCCCAGGGAGTTGTAGCTGTCGCACAGCTGTTCCAGGAGGCACTCTAGACAGCTGCATTCCACAGGGCCCTGGGCTGGAACCCGGAGTAGAGGGCAGGCCCGGATTCCCTCCAAATCCTCCCAACTCCTGGTCAGACACAGGAGGAATCGACTGGACTGTGAATTCAGAAAAACGGCCAAGCTGAGGGCTGCTGTGAAGCTCCAAGGCGAGCAAATCCGTCAATAAGCGCAAGACCCACCAAGGTAGAGCAGGAACTTTGTCACAGTAGCTATGTGTAAAGTGACTAGAATCTCAAGTCCATGCTGTTGTCAGATTTTTAAAGGAGGAGCAATAACTATTAATGTGTGTAACTGCGTTACCTAGGGAGGTGGTGGAATCTCCTTCCTTGGAAGTTTTTAAGGTCAGGCTTGACAAAGCCCTGGCTGGGATGATTTAGTTGGGGATTGGTCCTGCTTTGAGCAGGGGGTTGGACTAGATGACCTCCTGAGGTCCCTTCCAAACCTGATATTCTATGATTCTAACTGTGCACACTCAGAGCCTGATTCAGCAAAGTCCTCAAGAACTTTGGAAAGACATGGAAAAACTCAGTCAACAGGACTTAAGTATGTTCTCAAGTGCTTTGCTGTCCCAGTGACTGATTTAAGCACATGATTAAATGCTTTGCTGAATCAAAGCCTAAGCTAATATATCAGGGCAGGTCTACACTACCGCTTAAGGCAATCTCACTTGTGTCACTCAGGAGTGTGAAAAAGACCTGAGTGACGCAAGTTACAGCGACTTCAGAGCTATCCACACTGGTGCTATGTCAGCGAGAGATGCTCTCCCGCTGACATAGCTTCCACCTCTGGCGGAGGTGGAGTAATTATGACAGGAGAGCTCCCTCTCTCTCCCGTCGGCATAGCGCGTCTTCACCAGGCACACTAGAGCAGCACAGCTGCATCAGTGAAATTGTGTTGGTGCAGCACTTCAAGTGCAGACCTGCCCTTAGTCTCTTATTATACAGTGGAAGCTGGTGATCACTGATTGGAAGCAGCTACGATTTTTACTCCTTGTATAGCATTGCACAATTAGTATTAGGTACATTTTTGTGCCTGTGTATTTGTGTTCTGAATGTACTTGTTACCAGCAGAGGCAGGATATTAGATTAGCTAGATCAATACCCTGATCCATTATGGCAACTCATATATTCCTACAAACACCTTTTTTCGGACCAATGTAATGAAAACACTGATAGACCAGTAACTAGAGCATCACTGATGTAATTCAGTTCTGATAATTCTGCTCACTTTGTTCACTTTTGTATTCTATGTACAGGATTCTGTTTTGTGACACTGAAAAATGAGGAGTCAAAGTCTGGTCTTGGCAAATTAGCATTTCAGACTCTAACATGTCAAAGGTGAACCAGTGTGCTTTGTACACAAAATTACAAGCCTCTCAAAAGACATTTCAGTTTTTAAAAGCTAAATTTTAAAGTCCTTTAAAATTAATTTGATAACAATCAGAAAAAGGAAAATTCTTAAAGAGACTAAAATATCCCAGCAGACTCTAATTAACATCTATGTGAATATGCATATATCTTTTTATCTATATAGATGTAGTATGTATGTATACCTACTGAATATAAAAACACATGTATATCTCTTAATAATTTTCGCTAGCATTATTTCATAAGATGATGATTGTATTTTGGCAGTGAATATTTTTTTAGCCATTTCTTTACTTAAAAGCAAAACACAGTGTGTTGGAGTGAAGGCTGTTGGATTTAGAAAACACAACTACAAGAATTGTAAGGTCAGAAAATGAGATGATGAAAAGTGATGTTAGAAAAATTGCCCTATTTTCTAATCATTAGTATTCACAAAGGAAAAACATGCTTTGAACACCTAGTAATTTCCAAATTGCTGAGACACCTTATGAGTTGTCTTAATAAGATTACCAAGCACAGAGAAGGAACTAATTACTACTGATGCAAAATGGTTATGCAGGGGATGTGTGGGGGGGTGGGTTATGCAGGAAGAAAATTAGTTGGGTGGGAGCTGAGCCTTGTCTCGTTTGGACTTTCAAGGGCATGTTCATGTTGTCTTTTGGACCGAGAAAATATTTCAGTACTTTGTGATTTATTAAAAGGTCCTGCTTAGCTGTTGTCTCCTTGCAGCTCTGTTTTGCCTGACTATTTAACATGGCTGCAGCAGTGATGTATTTGATACCTGTGGAGAATGATAGAAGTGTACATAGGGGCTGTGCCTACATGGTAACCTACAAAACTGATCCTCCAGCCCTTCCTCATGGGAGTAGTCCCTTGGCTTCACTGGGCCTACTCGTGTGAATAAGGATTGTAGGGTTGGAAATCATGGGTGACATTCTGTGGTGCCCCTCCAAGAGGCAGCACAGAACTCACAGCCCAGAAAGACTGAAGGCCAAGGTGTCTTTAACCCATCTTTGCGCTCTCCTGATTCCAGGTTAGGGTGACCAGCTGCCCCGATTTTATAGGGACAGTCCCAATATTTGGAGCTTTGTTTTACATAGGCTCCTATTGCCTCCCACCTGCTGTCCCAATTTTTCATATGTGTTTCATGGAATACAACTATTCCAGGCTGTTCTGGGGGCTGAAATGGCCACCAGTGTAATCTGGGCACCCCACTGGGCTGAAAGTTACATTAGTCCTTCTTGGGATGTCTATGGTGGCCTAGAATGCCACTTCCACCCCCTGCAGATGTGCTCCAGCCCCATCCCTGAAACATCTGCTGCTCTAGTGCTTGTGAGGGGTACTCTACACAGTGCTAATGCAGAGGGACTTCTCCCCCATACACCAACGGGCCTTTCTGGCCACTGTAGCATGGTAATAATCTCACCCCATCTATACAGGTGCCTCACTGGTTTCTGTTTGCCTAGTCCTGTCCATTGATTAAACTTAGCTAGGTGCCCTGGGAACTAATACATAACGAGCGCTAAATGCGTCCAACCCTAGAAGTTTGGGGTTTGTTTAAAAGGTCCTACTGAATCTTCACAAGCTAAATCTCTTTGATCCTCTTCTCTTCTAAAAAATACTCTACCCTGTACTTTATTCAACAGCCGAGTGAGCTAACCTGATTGTACAGCAGTGTATGCTCTCGAGCCATTATTGGTGTCTTACAGAGGACGAAATCACCCCTGTGCAGAGGATCTATACACTATTCAAACCCTATTGTTAGATGGGATTTGTGGGATGCTAAGGTCTGGTGTTAGCTGTCTGCACAGGGGTGAATTGCACCCACAATGAACAGGCCTTTCAGACAAGAAAGGAGCATCTCATCCCTTCAAATGGGGTATGGCCATGAGAACAGCTTTATAAATATCTGTACATATTTTTGAGTAATAATGCTAAGATTATGGATAGTTGCTAAGGGGCTGAGCCTGTTGGGGGATGATGATTTCATGTGAGATGCAGAATGTCCTCAATTCCTATTGAAAGCTAGTAGGAATTGAGGGCATTCACTACCTTGCAGGATTAGGCCCAATTCTTCATTGCAGCTGTTTGAAAGGAAGATGAGTGACTGGCTGGCAAGCAGTTTTCCTGCTAATGAGGAAAAAAAAAAGCAAACTTGTTTCCAAATATATCTGTTGATTATGTATTTGTCCTTTGTAGAAATTATCTACTCGTTAAAGTGCAGCTCTGTCTGAAAAGTAACTCTGTAAAATGCATCATGGAGTTTCATGTGTGTGTTGTTCCTCAGTTATTTCCATATTACTGTATAAATGCGCTCAGTTTACAAGGGCATGCCTTGGAAACTAAACCAGGGATCTGAGAATCAATCTGGGCTCTTTCTTGCTAACACATCATCACTAGTAATAAAGATTCTGCAAGCCAAAATCTGAACTCTTACCTTTGTGCAACCCTATATATGTAAATAACAGCAGCTGGAACTTACTTAATAATTCTCTTGATGTGTGAGCCAGAATAGATGTCCCCTTTCAGGCAGCAGCCCAATAAATTTCTCCTCTCCTTCCCTCTTCTTTCTCTCCCTCCCCTCTCAAGGGCAACATCCCTCTTGTCCTTCTTAGGGTTGTCTGGAGACTGTCACATTAACAGGTAGGGGATTTCCATGCAGCTTTCTCTTCACCTGGGACAGACAGCTCCTACCCTGCTGACAGTGCTGTGTGCAGAGCTTCCTTCTCTGGAGCAGGGAGTTGTCCTGTGATGAGTGAAGAGAACGCTGATCACTGTGTTCTCCCTGCAGACACAGATGTGTGAGAGACCACTGTGGGATGCAGCAATGTAAAACGATGTATAATTATGATGTGGTATGAGATACATTAGTTGATTGCAGAAATTCTCAGGAGTAGCAACCCTTCTGTAGTCTTTGTATAGGAAAGATATATTGTTTGGTGGATAAAATAGGTCTGGGAGTCAAGACAGCTGTGCTTTCTTCCTTGTTTTGACTTGCTGGGTGGCCTCCTGTCTCTTAGTTTATCCATATCTGAAATGGGCATACTCACCTATATCACATAGGTGTCCAGTGACTGAATTCATTTTGTCAAAATGCTTTGATCAAGATCCTTGGATAAAAGCTGCTACATCAGTGCAAAATATTATTGTAATGCTAGCGCGTGGGTTCTTCGGTAAAGTGTTCAATACAGTGTGTGCTCATCTGAAACTCAGTGAAAAGCAGGGTTTCATTTTCCCTTCCTGAAAGTTCTCGTTCTCTCTCCCTCAGAACATGATCTTTCCCTTAGCTTAATGTAGGGAGTGAAAAAAGGAAAGTTAAACCTTGTTGAGATGGTTCCAGCTGTCTGTGCATGGTGCCTGTCTCACAGCTTTATAAAGAACAAGAGACCACCACGTATCCTTTCTTCTCAGTGTTCTTTTGAGGCTTCAAGACACTGGCATTTGTAACAAATGAGGTCTTTATTTTCTTCTTCCTTGCCCTCTGAGTCTCAAGAGATTTCTTTCACATCTCACTCGATAACACCCTTCCTAGCCTAGCGAAGTTAGATTTCACCTAGCTTCCTTTATTCTTTTAGTTTCTGCATTTTTCTTTTGCAAGCAGCTCTTGGCTTTTTTTGGACAGTGTTTGCTGCCCTTTTTTCCTCCTCCACTTGCTGTGCTCCCGCAGATCTGCTGCTCACTCAAAGTACCAGGCTTTTTTATTTTTTTAAGAACAAATGAGAGGCGACATTGTTAAAGATATTTGAGAATTTCTTTTATCCGCATTTCTAAAACTCAGCTCAACGCTTTCTTGTTTCACAAATGTTCCACTTTCCCAATTATCCAGTTTTTGCTTAGCTTCTTTAATTCGGAAGGTACCAATGTACCTAATGGATGAATTCCTGGCAATAAATTGCATATATCTGAATGTACTCAGAAAACTTTCCAGTCTGTTATGTGTTCGCATTTTACAGATAAGGATAGGAAATATAGGGGGACTTTATTTATTTATTTATAGGAGTTAGGGGGACTTTATTCATGCCTTCTGTTGGCATGAGTATAGTTAAGTGGTAATAAATTATGGCTTTGCAGTAGACGCAGCCATAAATGGCTGCTGTGATAAAATACTGAAGAGGGGTCAGTCATTTAATCAACTGCAGAAGCTATTTCATTGTTACACTTCAAGTCATAATGTCAGCAGGGTGGTTAAGGTATGTGCTGCCTGTCTCACTGGAGCACGGCTAAGAGACATAACTGAGACCTGGGGTTTAATGGAGGGTTGGGTCGGACTTTAGAAGGGCGGAGCACGTACAGTGCCCTACCAGGAAGATCTTTTCTTATAGTTTCATTGTACTGGAAAGATGAGTGTTTAGTATTTCTATACAGGTAGATTAACCCTTTTCAGATTGAATTACACTATGAGATATGCTGTAACTAGAATGTGAGGCTCCCTGTAAGTATAAGGAATATACTCAGAAAAATAACAGTGAATTTTCTTCTATGGAGAAAGAATGGGTTTGTATGTACAGCACACAGGGTGCCCAGATGTCCTGATTTTATAGGGACAGTCCCAATATTTGGGGCTTGGTCTTATCATAGGACTGGAAGGGATCTCAAGAGGTCATCTAGTCCAGTCCCCTACACTCATGGCAGGACTAAGTATTCTAGACCATTCCTGACAGGTGTTTGTCTAACCTGCTCTTAAAAATCTCCAATGATGGAGATTCCGCAACCTCCCTAGGCAATTTATTCCAGTGCTTAACTATCCAATTTTTCCTAATGTCCAACCTAAACCTCCCTTGCTGCAATTTAAGCCCATTGCTTCTTGTCCTATCCTCAGAGGTTAAGAAGAACAATTTTTCTCCCTCTTCCTTGTAACAACCTTTTATGTACTTGAAAACTGTTATCATGTCCCCTCTCAGTTTTCTGTTCTCTAGACTAGACAAACCCAGTTTTTTCAATCTTCCCTCACAGATCATGTTTTCTAGACCTTTAATCATTTTGGTTGCTTTTCGCTGGACTTTCTCCAGTTTGTCTTTCCTGAAATGTGGTGCCCAGAACTGGACACAGCACTCCAGTTGAGGCCTAATCAGTGCGGAGTAGAGTGGAAGAATTACTTCTCCTGTCTTGCTTACAACACTACTGCTAATACATCCCAGAATGCTGTTTGCCTTTTTTTTTTTTTTTTGCAGCAGTGTTGCACTGTTGACTCATATTTAGCTTGTGATCCACTATGACCCCCAGATCCCTTTCCACGGTACTCCTTCCTTGGCAGTCGTCATCCATTTTGTATGTGTGCAACTGATTGTTCCTTCCTAAATGGAGTACTTTGCATTTGTCCTTATTGAATGTCATCCTGTTTACTTCAGACCATTTCTCCAGTTTGTCCAGATCATTTTGAATTTTAATCCTATCCTCCAAAGCACTTGCAACCCCTCCCAGCTTGGTATCGTCCATAAGCTTTATAAGTGCACTCTCTATGCCATTATCTAAATCATAGGTGCCTATTATCCCGCACCCTCTGTCCCAGTTTTTCACACTTGCTCTCTGGTCACCCTAACAGCACAGGACTGGGAGCTAGGCTGTGCATGGATCTTCCGTAGGTGCACACAGATGGTAGTGGATGGGAGGGGCCTAAAAACTCTTCCTCTCTCCCCTTCCGCTCCCTGTTCCATCCAAACTTCAATGAGGCATATGTTATCTGACAGGAATAGGTAAGAAACTCCCTCACTGTGGCTGGCCAGCAGTTGGCCAGGCACAGAGTGGAGTATGCCTATGGGATGGTGCATGATGTATTTCCCTTCATCCCCCAGAGCTCTACCTGGGGTGATGCAGCTCTGCATAGCTGCCAGTGTAAGTTAATGCCTTCAAGGCACAATCTGCCCGAAAGTATTATTGTCCAGTGATATAATAATGATATAGCATTGTAATAAGCATTAGAACAGAGGAGGGAAAATGTGTTAGTGTGTAAGGGAAATAGGAAATTACTGTCAAGAGCATATGATATACGTTATCCTAGCTGTTAGTGTTTAAAGGGTTAATATTTCTGTGGTTCTTGTATATTCCTCCTTCTGCAGGCTAAGACTCCAATCATTCAAATAGAGGAGATGAAAGAATAAGTACTCTGTGGTGGCGTTTGCCTCAGAAGTGAACATCTTTATCTCAGATGGCAGTAATGCAGTTTATGTCATCTCAGTCATGTGATAGTGAAACTGTTGAGTGATAAAAAAGGATATCAGCATGTGTAGTTTAGCAGCAGAATGACAAGCTACAGGCAGGTTACATTGTCCAGCTCTAGGTAATGTCAGAAACTGCTTCTTATAGTTAAGAAGGATAATACTTGATGTCCCTTTGTTAGTGTAGGCAGATTGTAATTGAAAGGTGTTTCATATTTACAAGGTTGTGACCCCATACTGAGCTAAGTAAACTCAGAGTTAGGAGGCCAAAGGTGTTAGAGCAGGATACTGTTATTACAGAACTAACAGGAAGCGCTGTCAACTTATTATCATGAAACTAATTGGGGGCTAACAATATTACTCATTTAGAATGAGCTCTTCCCTCAGCAAAATGAAGTTGTTGTAGGATGGTGAGTTTTGAGACTAGGGATTAGTTTAGTATGGACCCATTCCCAATATGCTTATTCAGACCAAATACTTTTTGAAGTTAGAATATTTGGCCTCTTTAAGGTGCTTAAAAGTAGGTCCTATATGGTTACAGAAAGCTACCATATGCCTGTGAATCAGTAACTGTATAAAATCCCTGCACTCTGCAGAAACCAGTCCATGATATCAATATTTATTATTCAAGCCTTTGGTAAAGCTACTGACAGCTGGAGGAATTACCAGCTGCACATGAAACTAAAAGTGTTTGTATGCCCGATTAATCATGAATGGCTGTATTCAATAGGAAGAAATGTTTTCTGATTTTTGCACAGCGGAAGTCCCAAAACATGAAAGCCACCTGATAACTTGCATTGAATTCAGCCCTAAGTGGCTCATAATATCCAGCCTTCTTTCCGTAATCTGTATACTGGCCTAGAAATGAAATTTCAATTTCTTTCTATGTGGAAGTTTAGTATTTCATGTCAGGGCTCTGATAACTAAAACAAAGCAGCTCTGTTAGTTTCTCTTTGTAGTTCCGATGGAAATTCGAGGTAGAAAAGACTTAGAGGTATTAGGTTAGATTGTCAACAATTAGGGGCAGGGACCATCTTTTTGGTCTGTGTTTGTACAGCACCTAGCACATTGGGGTCCTGGTCCATGATTAGGGTCCCTAGGTGCTACAATAATACCAATAATAAGTAAATGATATCAGTTATCACCATGCAAAATTCCTTTCCAACTCATGCAGGATTGTACCATACAGTATATTATTTTAGTACTTTGATTTGGTATTAGTGACGTAACCAGCAATAAACAAAGGACTGGAGGAAACGTTGTGTCCATTTTATTGTGACCCTTACATGGTCTGAACAGGAAGAATCCAACTCATACAGCCACCCCAGTTCATAGAGTCCTGGACCAGAAATGGTACATTTTGGCAAATTTCGCCTGGTATATTTACTTTTCTTTTCCTCCTTTCCTTATATTAAAGGACTGAACAAAAAAGTGGGGGAGAGGGGTTTGAACTTGTTTCTCAAATGAACCTCATTCTATTATTGACTACAGTAGTTGGATTCTCTTGCCTGTCCCTCTACCACATGATGTTTTCACTATAGGGTCTTCTATGATACACACAGTACATTTGGTATCAGTTATCTCCTCCTGTTCCTTCTGCTTCAGACTGGATTAAGAGAGGGAGAATTTTATTAAAACCTTCACTCTGGGTTCCTCCCTTCTTCTGTATAATTAATTCGGGAGCAATGCCATAACTTTCTGATGAAACCAAGTCAATGATTAAGCATTTCAGTACCAGCCCAAAATCTGAGCCATGAATCTCTTGGAGTAAACTCAGGCCAAGTTGCAAGTGAATCTAGGCCCATTTATGGCTTTAGATGGAAACCAGGCAAAACTCTCTTGTTTTGAAACGGCGTGAGAATGAACCCACATGAACTGAAACTGGGGGTGGGGGTGGGGGAAGGGTTTGTGTTTAACCCTGCAAATCAAACCCAGTGAGTTTCAGCTAGGCTTTCCTAAGCCTTCCATTTACTCTCTAGACCAGCTTAAGGTATAGCATTGATGGGCTTCATAAGAAGTGTCTTTGAGATGCTGCCTGGCCAAAAGAGACTGAGAATCTTTTCATGAGGGTCAGAGAGAAAAATTCCTTACTTATATAAACATGAGGTGTCTGTAGTTAATCTTAAGAAATCCTTGTGGTTGGACTAGATGCGTTATGCATACTGTTTTTTATTTTAATATTATTTTTTTTATCCTCCTCTCAGTTCTTAATTAATTAATTTTGGTTTTAATTCAGTCTGAATTATTAAAACCAATTAAAACAAAAGTCTTGAGTCTGAGGCTTTTGTTTTGGGAATTTCAGCCAGACAGTCCCAAAGAAATGAAACAACCCTTCTAACCCTAAGGAGAGAGAGAGAGAGAGAGAGAGTGTAAAGGGAGGATGCTTGCAACCTATCCACACTCAGGATTCCCTGTCATAAAAGGTCCTGGACTAGGGAGTCCTCTCCCATTGGGTGTGTCACTATCAGGGTTTCTGTAGGATGCATGCCTGTGAAATGTCTGCAGGTCACTGAGGATGAGAAATGGTTTGTGTATTACAGTAGTGCATAAGAACCCAATCGGAGATCGACTCCTCATTTAACTTGGCACAGTACAAGCACCTGGAGCTTTCGGAGGCCACATCCAGTCCTTGTCTAGAAGAAAGCTCTTCATGGTATAGGGTATTTGAGAGTGAGGGGGAAGAACAGGGAAATGTGTGTGGAACCTTGAAGCACTGTGGAGGGCATTGAGGAGGATGCTGAGGGAGGGAGAGCACTCCAAAGAAGGACTCTGCATAGCAAAAAGCTGGATGCCTGTGAGTTTTGTGGGCTTAGTTATAGAGTCTGAGGGCTACTCAAGAACAGGAAGTCTCTCTGCATCATGCCTGTGGAGCCCTGGGGTTTAGCAGGACCCAGTGTCAAGTGCAAAGTCACATGTCTCCCCGTACATCTATATATAAACCTGCTGACCTTGTCCTGAAGTGTCTGGAATCCATAGCTCCCTTCTGCACTTTTCTAAGTTCTTCCTAAACACAGTGATTTACACCCCAACCCCCACTTTTAACACAAAAACTGGTCATATGGCTGTTCGGGAAAGGGTCTGAGGACACAAGCCACCTGTACTTCTGAGGTGGTGCTATAGCAGTCATATTTCACCCTAATAATACAGGGACCACCTCAGCTATCATTTAACGCCATTAACTCAGTGTGTTTTACAATGGGTGTGGATTCCTTCCCACATCCCAAAGGCAGAGCCTGAGCCCTAGGAGGGGAAAGAGAGATTCTGGCTGCTGCCAGATATGCAGTAGTGTGAATGGGTGGTTGGAGGAGCAGGCTGGGCTGAGCCTCTGACCATTTCTGGATCTCAGACAGTCACTTAGACCAAGTGCACTTCCCCCCATTTCCCTTCTCAGAGCCATGTGGGGGCAGGAACGCTACTCCACCACCCTTTCCAAGGTGGAACTCTCGGAGGAGAAAAGAGGTCTCTCGTTGGTGTCAGAGATGTAGGTGGAAGGTGGCGAGGGCAAAGAACCTCCAGGGGGGTAGACTCTACCTAGCCACTCCCTGGATATTGTCATTGCTACTGTTCGTTTGAAAGCTCTCTGGGACAAGGACTTTGTCTTCCTACCTGCTATACGATGCATTGCATGTTCTGGCTGCTACCGAAATACAAGTAATAAATAGTAATTATCTGGTGGTCTATGTGGCATCACTCAGGCTGCATTGAATTGTTTGAAGCCACTATATTCAGCATCAAGGCAGGACCCTGGGAACTGGGTCTGCCACAATTCATGGGGGCTGAAACTCAGCCATGAGATGCTAGATGTTTGCTTGGAGGTGGAATATTTAGGAGGGGTAGATTAAGGATTCACTTTGGGGGAGGAACTCAGGGGAAGAGCAGGGAGAGAGTCAGTGCAGGAGGGACTGATGATTTAAAAGTGTCCCAAATTTTTCTTGGCTCTGGCCTCTGACCATATTAAGACTCCAGCTGATCACACAGAATAATTAATTGCCTGGAGATATACTGCCTGCTACCTGAAACTTCCTTTAAGGAAGTATTGGCATTTTAGCCCTTTGGGGTTTCAGAGTTGAGCTCTGTTTTACCAGGGACCTTATTGCTAAGTCACTCCTAACAACAGCTACTTTCACGCTGGAGACTGGGGGAGGGGAGAAAAAAAAAGTTGGCTTCCCCCTTAAACGGCATGTATGCTTTATTAAAGGTTATGAGTGGTGAGGCCATTTTCTGTGGGGCTGTTTGCTCAATGTCTGTTTATTTCTGGATAGAGAGATTCACTCAAAATGTCCTTCTTAACAATTCTGTAGTGTCCCCAAGAATAGGATTCCCACAATGAGAAGATGCAGCTTTATTGTCTGTTACACTCTCTTGCTGTATATAAAAGGCTGAATCAAAAATAAAACCAAAAATCACTTGACGCTCCCCAGTCAGACAAAAAGCTCTCTCCCTTCCTTAGCGAACCTGAAAATCACTGTATGAGGCCTTCTGCAGGCAGGGCCTCGGAAATGCGTGGAGCAGAATGCTTCCTGGCTCTACACACAGCTTGCCTTTCTGAGGGATTGCATATTTTTTGGAGCAGTTCAATGGAATGGTAGCTAAACCACGATCATTACATGGGAGATAATATAATTTGTGAGGGACAGGTGTTCAGATGTGTGTGATATTTGTGGCACTCTGAATTTGAAACAGTTTATTCTTGGCACCATTGTGATCTTTATTCTGTTCCTTTTATGGACGATATTCTTCTCCTGTCTCCTATAAGAGGTCGGAAGGCTGCATTCTCTTCTTCCCATACGAACCCCAAAATCATTGGGGCCAGTGGAGGGAGTGCAAGCTAGCCAGAGGTGTGCATGTATGTTCAGCAGAGGGGCACTCATTATATACTCCTAGCTGCAGAAACATTATTTAATTCACCATCCTTGGCATCAGTTCAAATCCCACTGTTTTTTATCTGTCTTGAAAAGATGAACTATAATAATTGATCCAGTACAGTGGTAGAGAAGAACAAAAGAGGGGGAAGGTAATTAATGAAAAGAAAAATGAGCTCATCCACAAAAGCAGGAAATAAAACTGCTATCAAATAGATATGAAATGAGCCGTACAATCCAGGAGAGATTATAGCTCTGTAGAAACCTTTCAGATTGTTAAAACTGGAATGTTCACAACAGCTATTGGTGTGTGGTTTATCTTCACAAAGATGTTGGGTGTCTCATAGGGTTGCCAATTTTAGTTGGACATATTCCTGGAGATTTCATCACATGACATAAACTTTAATTAAAGATTAATCTTTAATTTCTGGAGGCTCCAGGACAATCCTGGAGGACTGGCAACCCTACGTGGTCTCAAGGGGAGGTAGACAACAAAGTGATATGGCAGTTCCTATGGTAACTGCTCCTTGCATAGTGTGTACCAGGTTAATAAATTATATACATTCTAGGTAATTTGTTGGCATTGACTCTCAAAGCTCCTTAACCCCAATAAGGGACCTTTAATTTATGTATTCTTTGCTTTGTATTTTGAAAGGCAAATATTCCGTTCTTATCTGTGCACAAGGCTCACTATAGAAGGAATAATTTTGAGGCCTCCCTGCCAAGTAAAATTATGGATGTGTGCTGTACAACCAGCTAGCTGATTCATCCAAAAATATCTGCTGGCTGACAGAGGCTATATAATATAAATTAAGAAAAAAATTAAAAGGTCCTTTGATGCAGTGTCAGGGTACAGAGAGAGAGAATGGATTCAAGAGTTTTGAACTTCTTTCTTTTTTGGACTAGCACTTTGTGTTGACGTAATTTGCTTTTCACTCTGTGGTCATGTAGGCAGTTATTCTCTCCCACCCATGAGGGCAAAAAACCAAAACAAATAAATCCCACAAACAAACAAAAACTATATATTTTTTTGTTTTGCAGTGTTAAAAGCTGTTTGAGCTGGTGACTGGGCCTTGAAGATTATTATAATTATTTGATTTATTTACCATTTTTATTATAGTAATGTCAGCAGCCATAATCAAACTCAGAGCCCCATTATGCTGGGTACTGTACAAATATAAAGTGAAGGACAATCCCTGTCCCCAGAAGATCCCAGTATAAACAGAGACAAGATAAAGGGTGTGGTATACAAAGGGAATGGAGATGCAAGACATGGGTGAGCTTATTAGGAACACCAAGGGGGTACTGAAATGAATGGGATCACTTGCATGAGTAAATGCTCCCCAGTATGAGTGAGGTTTCATGATCTGACTCAGAGTGAGTCGCTGCAGAAGACTGGGAGTCAGGCCTACTTTTTAATTTTTTTGACTGTCACTAACTATTTGGTCATGTTTCTGCCCTATATAGTGTTAGCACTTTGGGCATGAGCACACAGTACGCTGAAGAATACATATTTTTGTTACTCACCTTTGGTTGGTGCCTCTTCCTTTCCCTCCCATCCCTATAGTAGTGAAGCATTTTCTCATTTGAAACTTCTTTCTTCTGATTCATCATCACCTAACTAGTATTCCTGGGATTGAGGAATTATTATTATTTGGCACATTATTGTTTGGCACGTCTGTGTGGAGTGGGGTCATAAATGTGACTGTAACACTCCCTGATCTTCCGTTGTCCAACCACCAACCAGGATTGAGGAATAACTGAGAGCAGCCTCGTGGTACCAGTTGGTATGGTTAAGCTGGCTTTAAGACTGCTTTGTGCTGCCAGAGCAGTGCAAATCAGCCCTAGCATGGCATACTACTGCAAGCACTGGAAACTGCCCCCAGCATGTATAACTGTTTCATGAAGTTACCAGGCAATCCATATGGAGCCATGAAAAATCAGCCCAATAGGATGCGATTGTCTAGGTAAACCCCTGTATTTCTACATTTGCTACACCACCATCCACAGATTCTCAGCTCAGCTTCCATGTGCTCTTTTGATTTGTGTCATCTCTGTGACATGCGCTGTACTCTGTTCTTACCCACTTTCCAATGAACAAAAGATTTAAAAGGAAAATCACATGGTTGAAAAGGGCATGGATGATGATCAATGTCTGCCATTCCTGATGAGTGGTGTTAGCCCTGTCTTCGGTTGGCTTACCAGGGTCTTGTGCATTCTTGTTGCATTATATTATGCTGTGTAGGGCTCCAACATCTTGGAAGGAAGCCAGTTCCTACCACCATAAATTGTAAATGTTTATTATATCTTTTGATTTAATATCTGAAGACTGTGATTTTTTTCCCCCTTTCTGCTGCCATTGAGCATTTGTTGCATGTACAGTAATAGTAGTAATGTTTAGCAGTGATATAGTGCTTTACATCTTCCAAGTGTTTTACAGACATTAACTAAGTGGCTGTTACCTTTGTCTGTAACATAGTTGGCCACATGTTCAAAATTCCATTGTTCTCCTCTCCTCTTCTCCAAGAGCTTTAAACAATCAAGATACTGGAACTGAGGATAGTCTACTGATGCCTTTTGATTGACTATGAGAAAAACATTGTTATATTTCCCTTAGTGCTAAGATTTAAAATTGAGGGTCAAATCTTGCCTTCAGATGCACAGAATGACAGGAGTAGCTGGGAGCCACAATGCAGATAAGCAGAATACCTCTTTGGTGCTTTCATGCCTTAAGGTAGTATGTCTGGGGAAAGCCCTGAGATGCACTACATCCAAAAGGAGGCTGTAAGAAGAGCAGTGTGTCTCACTCCCAAGCCAATACAGGGCATATACATCAGGAGCTAGTGGTAGTCTTCAGCAGATTGGTTCAGTTTTTGCCAGCTCAGAGCGTTAGAAGGGACAGGCTCATCTCCTGGCAGAGGCCTGCCCTTCACTGGCAGGATACACACATTCCCTTTTTGCTGATTCTTCCAATTCTTCTCTTTCTGACTGTGCTCGCTGGCCAGTGCCAAAGAAGGCTTTGGCCTTAAAAAAATAATGACTTCTCTGACCCAAGGAAATCATAGCTGAAAAAATTATTAGTATATCTGGTCAGAACATTTTTGTCTAAATGAAATGTTCATTGTGTTTTGTTGGTAGGAGTGAGATAGGCTGTCCCACTCAAGAGCGTGGTGGGTAGAGCACTGGCCTGGGATGTGGGAGAGCCTGGTGGAAGTCCCTGTTCTGCTTGATTCAGAATGATATGGGATGAAATCTGCTGTGTATCAGGTAGAGCAGGGATTTGAACATGGGTTTCCCACATGCCTGGCCAGTGCTCTAACCACAAGCTTATAGAACACACACGAACCCCTCTCCCCTGAAATTTGACACATTTTCTTTGTGAAAATGTTACTAATGGGTTTTTTTCCAATGCAGAATGAAAACAAACTTTGAAACCTTGAAAGTTGCTGCAAAACTGAATTGTCATCCTCCAGTCGTTTCAACTCATTAGTTCATATTGGGCCAAATTCTACTCTGAGATGCATGTAATCTGCTCCTGCCTGTGCCATGCCTTGATACCATGGTGATGGGCATATTATAAATGGATAAGATAGGGTCAGGGTGCATCCCTCTGTGGCTTATTACCTTTACCAGATGATACTAATAAGTAGGAGTTCACATCTCTCTTTCAAAATGTATTAAATTAAATAGGAAATAAGAATATTCACAGCTACAAAAGAAAGAGTAAAAACTTACATCTGAGACCTTCCCTCATACTTCATAAACCAATCAGCAGCTGCCTCAGGTTAGGGAGAAAATTCCCCTCCAAAGGCACAGTATTGCATCATTGTCCATGGGGGTGAAGGGTTGAGGTGGTATGGCTATTACAAATTCCTCTGTCATGTATGATATTGGCCACAGTCAAAGACAAGCTATTGGAGCAAGTGGACCACTGGTCTAAGCTGCTCTAGCAATTCTTAAAACTGTTCCCATCTAGACAGTGAGTTACAGACATTACTGAAAACTTCAACATATGCAAGGTTTAGGAGGGGAATATTTTCTGTGGGGGTTCCTTCTCTTTGAAAGGCGCTTCCATCTCGCTACTACAGGAAGCACAAATAAATGGAATATACAATGAATATATTTCCATTCTTGATGGAGCAGGAGTGGAGCCATTTTCTACTCCTTGTATCCTATCAACACCACCACCAACAAAATCCCAGTTATTTACTTTTATTATCAGAAACCAGTAGTTTCATCCATTTGGAGAAGGCCTGTGTCCAAAATATCCCTGTCAGGAACTTCAGGCGGCTGGAGAAGCCCACTCTTAGATATATGCTAATAAGAACGAAGAATTGATTTTGTTCTGGTTTGGTTGTCAGTATGACTTAAGGATCTGAAAACGAGTAACAAAGGGAGGCTGAGAATATACCTTTAAGTAAGTGAATGGCTTTATTGTCCAGCTATATAAAACTGCCAATGCCTCTTGCTACGGCTGGTAATACAATGTAAGGTTTGATTTGTGTATTATGGGCCAGATCCTCAGCCCCACTAAGTCCCCTTTGTGACACTTGGAAGCTAGGGATGTCTGGTGTTGGAGAAAACCTTGGCTGGGATACAGTCAGCTCTCCCATCCTCTCCCACCCCATTCCAAAAGGTGAGTTAGAGTTGAGAGGGGGATGGAAGGAGGCACAACCAGATCTTGCTGCACTCCAGAGATCTCTGCCTGTGTAAAGGCCGCTCTAAATTGCACTGGGAGACAAACTGTTGACCCCCAATAGGGTGGCAGGGAAGTGGAGAGAACCCACCTATGGCTTCTCCCCAGGTGCACCACGCAAACATAAGATGCACCTGCTGATTCAAGCCTATGCCAGTACAATATCCTGGAGCATGTTAATTACTATGGCTACAGAGAAGATTGTATGTGATAGCAGAGGGAATGGCAACTTAACCATGTCTACTGAAACACTCCATACTCCAAACAATGTAGTACAGTCTTTGGAAGGTCTGAAGCTGAAGGGGAAATAGTAAGATGCTACAGAGAATCAGTACCACAAAGTACTTTTTTTTGGCTCTAGTTTTCAAATAGTCCTATAATGCAGTGTTGCCAACTCTCACAACATTACTTGCGAGTCTTGCCGTATTTGATGTTTTTCCTCAAGTCCCAGCCGCTGGAGTCATATGATTACATGAGAATCTCCGCTTTTATCTAAACAAAAGTAAGTTTCTAATCCTTGCGGATGCAGAGAGAGGCTACAAAATGGGAAGCCTAAAAGCTCAATATAGAAGGCAAATCAAACCCCCCAAATATATATTTTTTAAAATCCCATGATTTTTATTCCAGTCTCAGGATTTTGGAATCCTTGGGGTTGGCAGTACTACAAACTCAACTTCTGACTTTTTGCTGACAATCACATACTCAAATAACTTTGTCATAAAATATGTCCCAAATGATTTTCAGGTGCAATCGGGTACTTATATGTCTGGGCACTTATTTGCCCACAATTATTTGCTCCCTTAGACTTGCAGCTTCAGTTATTGTGGGTGCGAAAACACAGGCACCCAGCTCAGAGTCTGCCTTTGAATATCAGCCCGTGTGTTACTTCAGTAGACAGGATCACTGGACAAACGCTGTGATTTCCAGACAGAGATGCAGATACGTTTTATGCCATTGTTGCTTTGTTTTTAACTTAAGTAGCTAGCTGTCTGTCTAATATATGCCCTTAAAATATTGGGTCTACAGCCTGACTGACTAAGTTGTTACAATCAGTTTGTTCCAAGACTTCGTCATCGTGTTTCTTTAAATCTCACAGCTTTGAATATCCCTTTGGGTATGTCTGATACTCGCATCAGAGCATACCTGACTGAATGCTGCTGTACTTACGTGGAATTTATGATGAGAGTTCTGAGAATTACTATTGATTTAACCTCGGTCTCTACTTATTTTACTTGTCTAAGATCACTGCCAAATACAGTTATGCTGTTAAATAGCTTCAGACACGAAAATATACTGAAATGACATCACCATAGAATAAATAGGATATTATTTATCATAGCAGTGAAGATCAGTTTTTAAAAGGCTTTTTTAATGTACTTGTATCTGAATTGATTGAGTCATGAGTTAATTTAAAACTCTTGTAAAAAAAAATTGTGATGAGACAAAATAGTCATCCATTTGACAAAAATAGATTTTTAATGGCTTTCCTGGATGAGAAGATGATTTTTTTCAGTTTGCTACTGAAAATGTGATCACTTAGAAATGTGTTGCTGTACTTATTGGCCAACACTTCACTAAATACAGAAGATCCAGTTAATTAATGCTTCTCTCATATAAAATTCTATAATATTTTACAGCGATGCTCACAAACAGCGTGGTGTAGAGTTCCTGTGGGGCTTTTGATTGTTAGTGTATGGTACTAGATCCAGCTTCTGCATGGAGATCTGCATGGATAGACTCTCTTATGCAGTCCTCTTGACTTAATTAAGTTTTCTCATGGGTTCAAGGATGGTTTTGTTTGTATGATTAGGGTCCTAGCGTTGTGCTTTTCTGAACTCAGAAATGTGCAAAATATGTAGATATAAAAATGTGTTCGTGGGACTAAATTATGCCATTTACATATGGGTTTGTACCCTAAACTTTATATATTATGTGCTGATATTTAAAGTATTAATTGCCATTGCATTCAAGTTTGTAATACAGATCCTCAAACATTTGTAATTGTGCAAAGCTACCCATGGTGTGTCATAACCATGCAGAATCTGTAACTGAAATAAAATTAACCGCTGCTATTGCTGGGTGCTAATACATTAAACTAACTGCAAATTAATCAAATGCCAAACCAAATAGTACCTGATTCTGAATAACTGGAGTCAGTGGGAGATTGGGAATTTCATTGGGCACAGGATCAAGTGCGGAAAGAGGAAGGAAGTTTGGTAGCAAAGGCATTACTCACCTAAACAAGGATAAAAATAGACATTCCTCCTGTTCGGGAAATGGAACGGTCATGTGCATATCCTTACCATGGGAGATTTACTTGATTATAGGACCAAATCCGAGAGCTTAGCATTTTGCAGGATCTGGCCACTCCAAAAATTATTTTAACGTGTCTTTTTGACATCCTATTTAGAACTGAGGCACATCTTTATTCAAATGAAGAGTCATGCAAGTAGAATTGAGCTCTAATTTTGCTAGGCATCTGGGGTCTATTTTGGTTTTTAGATTAATAATATTTGCAAATACTTTGTACATCCTTTTGTCTTTCTTACAAAATCAGGCCCCTATCCTGCAGTTGGATCCATGAAGGCATGAAGGTACATTTGTGCCGATCTAATTGCAGAATCAGGACCTCAATGTCGAGTTGCTTATTATAAAGGGGAGTGTAAAAACACTACTGGTTGTAGATTGTGCCACCCATCCTGAATAGTGACTTGAACAAGACATCTTACTGTACAGTATATCCTGTTTCTCCCCCTTGCAGACTGATATATACCCCTTCTGGTTCATGTATCATCCCTATCTTATGTCATTGCATAGGATTTGGATTTATGCGTTCCATTGTCAAATAACTTTTAATAGTATGTTCTGGCATTTGGCCACTTTTGCTTCTTGATTCACGAATGTTTGTGTTTAGGTATGATGCATAGAATAATTCTGAGTGCTGCTGGGTACTGACTAAAGTATTTATATATCACTAATATATTTACACAGAGAAGTGATTTTTAACTGAGCCATATAATAATCTGATTCTATCTGATGTGATGTAACCTTTGATGGAGAGCTGATATTTAATCTAAGGCTATCACACAGGATTTAAATATTGTAATAGGTTGTTGTGCTGTGCCCAGTGCTGATTGCCTTATGATGCATACCCATAAGAGAGACTAAAATACTGCACGTGTTCTGAGAAAGAGAGAGATTTCCTTTGGAATTTTGTGTTTTTCAGAAAAATAAAAATCTATAAAACCACTTAAATTCCTAACTGTATCCTGTACAATTTCCTATCAAAAATAATATAAAAAATCTACATAACAAAATTCAGGAAAGAAACACTTGAGCAATGTTTTGTGAATTTGGCTTGGATTCTTCTAAGCAGCATATAATTTCTCTTAACGATGTGCTCTTCTTTCTAGGGATCAGCAGATTCATACACAAGCAGACCATCAGATTCTGATGTATCTTTGGAAGAGGACAGAGAAGCAATCCGCCAGGAGAGAGAACAGCAAGCAGCTATTCAGCTTGAAAGGGCAAAGGTGAATTCTTCTTTTCAGCTTTAATAATAGCAAAGTTATATGGCATTTGGTTCCACGTCAACCTTTGCATAGTGTTAGAATTCATTCTACAGGTTTATAATGGTGATCATATAATTTGAAAATAGCTTGTCAACCAATACAAGATGCTAGAAGGGGAAATACCAAATATTTTCGCAAAGAAGATACTACCTAAAACATAGAGCCAAATCCTGCTGTCACACCCATGCAACCTTGTGTGTGTTGGTAGGTCCTACATGTGTAAATGAGAGTGGAATTTGACTCTTTTACTTAAGGAAAGAAAAGGAGAACAACATAAGAGACTTCTACCACATTTTCATAGCAATGTGCTTGACCGTTTTTTGAATTTGGATTTGGTCCAGGTGGTCACCCTACGGATGAGCTGTGGATGGACTGGATGTAAATATAATGGGACAAATACTGCCCTGTGATGTGTGCACATGAATGCCATTCATTTCAATTGCCATTGTACCAATATAGTCAGATATAGGATTTTGACCCAGTGGCTGCAAATTAGTCCTTTTTTTTTGTTTCTCAAAATGTTGGTTACTTGATTCACCCTGTGAAGAAAGGAGCTGCAGATGACAAATGTTCTGACAGAGCGGTCAGGCATTCAGATACTTTAGTGATGGTGGTGACAGTAAAATAAATTGGGGGTATGGATAGATACATTCCGGAGGGATTTTTCAGCAGTGGAAAGCAGGCAGTGTTTTCAGGGCCACACTTTTCCAGGGGTTCTTCAAAGAGGCCAACTTCAGAGAATAGTTGGGACCCTGCTGGGAGAGGCTTGTTAAAAATGATACACTTTCTATGGGGTTTTAGACAGTCCTACAGAATTTAATAGAAAATTCTATCACTTCTATAGATTTTAAAAAGCTTGTAGAAAGGCTCTCTCATTCTCTATTAAGTTCTATACATTTTTGGATTAATTCCTATAACACCTATTACATTTCTGTAGAACCTTCCTAGTTTCATTCCTATTAAATTCCATAGGACTTTTCCATGGGTCTGAATCAGCATATCTCCCTGTTGCTCTGGCCACCCCACTGTCTTGGTCAGCTTCACATACTTTTGAGGAAGTTTTAGGCAACCCTTGGCCCCCCAGCAGAAAGGATTTTGTAGGTACCTTGTGATGCTGTGTTCCTCACAAATGTCCTGCTACTCAGGGCATACAGCCCATTTTACACCAGCAGGAATTAATCAAGCCTTGGAACTCTATAGTCTTCTAGAGTACTTTGTAGCCTACATCTTATGTAGGATCTTCCATCACATTTCATGCCTTAGGACAGAAAACAATCTCTGCAAAGGAAGAATTTTCTGACCTAGTGTACCACACTCCACTGGATGCATTGTGGAGGGAGGAATTACCTTCCTTTGAATTATCCTACAAGGGGATTGATACCGATGGATCAATTCTCTTTTGTAACAAATCACATGGCTCAAATTTGAACCTGATGTAAGCAAGCACAACTCCATTGACTTGTGTGGAGTTGTGTCCGCTTACATTAAGTCTGAATTTGGCTGTATGTGCCAATGCACAACTAGTAAATTTTTAATTTGATACAGCACACTAACTCTTGGATCTAAAAAGTACAAGAACACTTCTGTAATATGCTTGTGACATGTTTTTTTTTGTTCCTAGTCTAAACCTGTAGCGTTTGCAGTTAAGACTAATGTGAGTTACTGTGGCGCACTGGATGAAGATGTTCCTGTCCCAAGCACTGCCATCTCTTTTGATGCCAAGGACTTTTTGCACATTAAAGAGGTAACTACAGCATGCAATTATTCCTCTGACCTGCCAACAACTAAAACCTAAGCAGTCAGATATGAGCCACGCAAGACAAAAAGGAAAGCTGAATAGCAGCCAGCATTACACAGAGCATCTGTTTGATTAGCAATAACATCCAGGATCATTCATCCTTATCAGGATTCCAGTGCCATGAAGCTGTATCTTGTACTATTAAGAATTTGAAGCTACTAATTCATTGTCAGGTCTTAAAAGCATGGAAGGGAAATCATGTCTCTGTAGATTTTTAAAACCACTTGAACTTGATGGATATAGATTTTGTTCTTCACTAAAGCAGTGAGATTGAGACAGGTAGTAGATAGCCAGAGAAAGGACACCTTGAGCCAAACAGTGGAATTACACTGGCTTACACCAGGTCTGCAGGTAGCCCCCTAGGGAGGGCCTGTAGAAGAGGACCTAGAATAAGAGAGTAAGAAGAAGCATCTGTAGGAAAGCTTTCTGCCTTGAGACATAGGGTTCATCTACACAACAAATGGCAGAGAGTCCCAGAGCCTGGGTCAACTCATTCAGGCTCGCGGGGCTCAGGCTTCTGCACTAAAAACAGTTGTGTAGATGTTGCAGCTTTGGCTGGAGCTGGTTACTGCCTACGCTTCACAGCCCGTTCTGCAACATCTACACACCTATTTTTAGCATGGTAGCCTCAGCCCTGCAAGCTTGAGTGAGTAGATCTGGGCTCTGAAGCTCAGTGCCACTCGCTGTGTAGATGTATGGGGAGAGACTGAGAGAAATGAGACCTCAGAGCAGAGAGGGGAGCTAAGCTGTAGGGGCACTGTCCTAAAATGCTAACTGGAGAGAGAATCATTTTTACTGTATGTTGAAGGTATTTCCTGCAAATTTTCTCTGGGCTTCCTAAAGTGAACCCACAACATGTGCATGTGCAACATGTTGTTTTGCACACCTATATGCAGGTTTAGAACTTGCAAAACAAGATTCATCCGTATATTCTGTGGGTTGATTTTAGGGGGCCTGATACCACTTTGGCTCAGGAGCCTTTTGAGGTTTTCCCATCTATGCTTTACAGTCCTGCGATTTTTGAAATTTCTCTTATCAAACAGCTCCTAGTTGTAATCCCTTGGAATTTACTAGAATGGCAATTCTCCCTTCTCCTTCCAATACACAAATATTGTCATTGTATGTTATGAATTTACAAAACAAATTCTAATATAGCCCATTTTATTGTTGATTCAAAACATTATATATGCAGAACTTTGTACATTTTCCAGCACAGATATTTTTACCTGTAACAATCCATCTAAAGATGCCAAAAGTTGTGGATGTTATTCTAAAATGGACAGCCAGGAACAAGATCAATTTAAAAATGGTCGGCTGGTACTTTAGTTGGTGATTTATTTGTGAAATTCCCAGAAAGTAGGGTCTTGCAGTTCAGCCTACAGTTTCTGAAATGAATTCTTTGCATCAGTCACCACTGCAGAGGATGTTGGGAAGACACCCACATAAGAGCTATTTTTTGGGTGACAGATCTGAAGTGTCCCAAATTGATGTGTCAGTAGAAGAGGGTTTAGTACAAATTGATAAACTAAACAGTAATAAGTCACCGAGACCAGATGGTATTTGCCCAAGAGTTCTGAAGAAACTCAAATATGAAATTGCTGAACTACTATCTCTGGTATGTTATCTATCGCTTAAATCACCTCTGTCCTAGATGATTGGCATGTAATTAATGTAATGTCAATTTTTAAAAAGAGCTCCAGAGGAGATCCTGGAAATTACAGGCCAGTGAGCCTAAGTTCAGTACTGGGAAAACTGGTAGAAACAGAACTTTCAGACACATAGATCAACACAATTTGTTGGGGAAGAGTGGAAGAGTCAACCTGGCTTTTGTCTGAGACAAGATACTGGGCTATGTTCTTAAACTAGCATATTATAATAGTATATAACAAAGGATAATGAAAACCACAGAAAAACTTGTTTGGAAAGTGAGGAAAAATATACTTTTGCTAGGAAGTTATTGAGGCCAAACTTTCAAATTTGAGAGCCTAAAGTTGGGCCCCTAAATAAGTGGTCTGTTTTTTTTTTAATTGGTCCTGAGCCTGTGCAGATCTCATTGACTTCAAATAGGAGCTTTAGAATGTATTTATTTAGTTGCCCAAGAACGAATTTAAGGGCCTGAGAGTTTGGGGCCAGGGAACTGATGATAATTTAGAGAGATGGGGGTATACTTGGCTTCTTCACTCATTTTGCAAACAAATCTTTGACTTATTTTTTTCTGAAAGTATTAAAATGGGATTGATACACACTGCCTTTAATTATGTATAACCTCTCTAGGAAAACTAATATTCCTTTTGAAATATGGTGGCAAGAGTTCTTGACAAAAAATAATTGCAGTTTTTTAAAAAATTACAAAATTGCTAAAATATATAATCTGCTCAATTTACAAGGACCTAAATGAGGAGAACAAATTGTAAATCTTTAAAAGGGCTTGCTTAAAAAGTCCTGTTACCAGACAGTTGCAACAAACCTTTTGTCTTTATGGCATCACTCTTTATATCACTGTAGTTTAGATTGGGCCAAACTTTCAATTAAATTAACCTAATGTTAACAAAAGTTAAAAATACATTTCTTAAAGCATGGTTTTATTGTATTAAAGTCTCTGGAAGTAAAATTTCTTAACTTAAATTTCTTAACTGAATTAAAAAATATATCCAAGTGGTTTAGCTGTTTCTACAGTATAGGACTGCAAGTAAACTGAAGTCAAGACAGAGGATAGATGGTGCAATGATTAGGGTGTTAGATAATAGACCAGTCTTCCAAACTACCATTACCCTTGGCACCAGTTTGCATATTTGTTGATGGTGTCAGCAGAAAAGTCATTCCTGGACGTAGAGAGTGAATATAAAGTTTGACACTCCATGTCAAGGCTGAGAAAGTTCAGAGAGAAACCTGTACTGACACCTGTTCTGTGGGCACATACAAGTCTTCAGTCTTGAGAGCTCTCAGTATGACATCTTTTCCTGCTGACTCGTTTAAATGCACACAATTTGGCCAATACTCGGCTTTCAGCAGGAGTGCAGGCCTTCAAAGGGTAATGTGGAGTTAAAGACTGTAGATAACACATAGCTCAGAGCTAGTTAGGACAGGTGGCATTTGTGAGTGAAGTCAATAATCTGTCTGCATTACAGAAATATAATAACGACTGGTGGATAGGAAGGCTGGTTAAAGAGGGCTGTGAGATTGGCTTCATTCCAAGCCCACTTAGGCTGGAGAATATCCGAATTCAGCAGGAGCAGAAGAGAGGACGTTTCCATGGAGGGTAAGACTGTCCTTAGCCTTTTTAAAACACAACAAACACTGGGCAATATCAGTGAAGTTCAGCTGATTTGTTTTAGTGTATTCCTCAATCTTCACCTGTCTAAAAATGGTTTTGTATTCATATACCAAAATGGACAGCGGGTTAAAATATACACGTTTGCAGAAAGTAGCAGGCATCCTAGATCTCTCATGTCTCTGATGTTGAATACGAGGGACAGGAAAACTACAGGGATAAACTTTGAAAAATGAGTCCTACAGGATGGGGACTAAAGTGTGGAGGGTTCTGGAGGACAAGCAGTCTGAGCCCATGCAGGGTTAGAGCAAATCAGTGCTCACTCATGGGCCCTAAGATTTTCTCTCATACTATTTTCATTCTGACTCACCAGTAAATTGGCATGTTGGGAACAGCACAGACACAGTCAGTGTTGCAGCACTCCAATCTCCTTGCAACCCTTTCTTTAAGACAGACTACACTCTGGCTGGCTCCACTGCTCCTCACCTCAGATTGTCTCTCCACTTTCATCCCCAGCCTGTCTTCTCCTTACCTCCCCACCCCTCTTGGCTAACACAGGCTTGAGGACAGGCCTGAGAGCCACAGCTCTGACAGTTAATCACTGTGAGGCCTGCCTACTGTGTGTGAACATGTCACCATCCACTGACTAAATACCCAAACAACAGACTTACTTTAATGCCATCGTGGAACTCCTACTAATACTGATGAGATGGTGCAGATAATGATACTTTTAGATAATTGATTGTAAAGGAAAGAAAGGTGAGATGATTGAATCTGGCCATAATAGATGGCAAAAGTGAGGAGCATAATTTAGCCTATAAAGTAATGGCAGCGAATTGCCATACTAATTTACTTAATCAAGCTCAGGAATCATTTCAAGAGTAAACTATCTGGGGAAATGTTTCTAGAATAATTGAATAACATCTGCTCTGATTTATCCAAATTGCTTTTACAGCTTGAAATAGCTGAGTGTTAGCCCTTGTGCCTTGATGTTTGGAGAGAGAGGTACCTAACTGGGATGGATGCACAGTAAAAGAGAATATCAGATTATAGGAATCTATGTAGGTGAATCTCTTTTGTATCACTGGGGCCAAGTGATGGAACTCACCCTTCTCTGATCATATGACTGCGTGGTGAATTAAGAAGAGGCATATGGGATGTAATTTCTCCTCCTCCCAACCTTTAGGCAGTCCATGGGGCAGCAGTGCAGCATCTCTGAGGCTGGAATAGGAGTTGTAGGGCCTTGTGAGTTCACTCTCAGAATACTTTGTGTTAATGGACACTCTTTGTAATGCTGTAGGAAATCAAGTGGAAATTCTTCTTCAAGTCTTGGAGAAATGGTGTCTGGCACATTTAGAGCTACACCCACTTCCACAGGTGAATTTTGGATTTTATATAAAGAAAACTATTACTGTTTCTTAAACTTACCTTAAAAGTTGCAAATAAAATAAAGGGCTTCTCCACACCCTCTTATTACTAATTTATAAATATATCCCATAGATAAATGCTTATTTGTTCAAACGTTCCCCAAAATAATTGGAGGAGAAAAAAATATTTGGTTCTAAACGTATCAGTCATGTAGAGAGCTGGAGAAAAGAACCAGAAAAGCTGGCAGACTCCCTCAGAATGGTAGTGACTAATACTGATCAGAAAGGAGATGCAGAAATACAAATCAAAAGTGCATTGACAGAGTGATCTTTGTTTGTAAATCTTGTGACTATCGCGTTATGCGCAGTATGCATGTTAATTAAATTCTTGTTTTTGGTCTTTTAGCAAAACAGAAACAAAAAGTGGTAAGTGTATTTTGCTATATAGTTTCTACAGTTTACATGCTGAGTCTGTTTTCGATTATGTGCTGATGGGACATTTTCTTCTTTCAGACGGAACATGTTCCTCCTTATGACGTAGTGCCATCCATGAGGCCCGTTGTGTTAGTTGGCCCATCTCTGAAAGGTTATGAGGTATCTATTCTAGTTAGCTACAGTTAATTACTATTTTCTAGTCTGCTACAAAGTATTATACGTCCGCTTTGTAGTCCTTCCTGATTTGATTGCAGTAGTTACAAGCAATCTTTAACTGTAGGAAATTTTTATATATATATATATATATAGTATGTCCAAAGGCCTTGTCTACATGCAGATATTGCACTGGTTTAACATAACTCAGCCTTTAGAACAAGTTAGTTAAACTGGTGCAATAGGCTGTGTCGATACTTCTATTCTGGTTTATCTTAAACTGAATCCTAGTAGATTTATGCTAAATCCAAATAAGCCTGGTTTAAATAAGTGTGGCTACACAGCCTTTTGCCCTCATTTGACTAAAGCAGTTTAACATCACATCTTAAGTTAAACCAGTGCAACTTTTTCATTTGACCTTAGTTAAACAAGTGCAAGTTCTGTGTGGAGACAAGACCTAACTGAGACTAGACTAGCTGCAGCATTGGTCTGCTCCAGTGTGGTAATTTCTACATTCCTACTCCAGGCACTAATCTTGTGAACCCATCACTATTTCTGAAGTGTGTGGGGTGTTCTGTTTTTTTAAAGTTATTGCATAGAAATTTGAGGCTGAAGAGAATCCTAGCCCACCTAAACCATCACCCTCTATTCAGCATAACAATATGTTCAGCAAAGCCTCACTAATATGCACAGATAACCAGGACATTCATTATTAAATTCTGCAAATTAGCAAGTAAGATCCAGATTTAGGAAAGCATTTGAACACATGCTTAACTTTAAGCACAGGTGTAAGTCCATCCTATTTAGCAAAGCAGCGTTAGTATGTGCTGAAAGTTAAGCACATAAAGTGCTTTGCTGAATTGGGTCAAAAAGGAGTATGAACATATAATCAGTTACACTTCATTTAGTTTAATGAATGTTGATAATACTTCACAGCATATGAGTAAAAGTATTTGTAATATATTTTATAAAAGTAGTGAAGTATGAGTAATATGACAGTATGGTGCTATTATTAGTGCAGCGCCCTGCTCTTAAATCAGGTTTTTTGGGTGAGAATTATTGGATTTGCAGATTAGCAAAGTGAGAATTAGAAAGGCTTGACTGAATCTCATTTTCTGATATCTGCCTTTTAATTACATGGTCGCTTTCCCCTCAAGGGGTAAAAATTCTTCCTTGGCGTAACTGAATTGACTTCAGTGGTGCTGCAGCCTAAATGAATTTGGTCAAAGGACTCTCAAATTTTGGAGGGGTTTTGTTTGCTGGTTTAAGTATACAACATGCTACAAATTAGACACAGAGAATCTCCCTTGGAAAAAAAAGGACTTCTTGGAAATTAAACATCTTTTAGGTGCATAAAGTATCCAGTTAAATGGTAATTGAATTAGGATATTTCCTTCAGTTAGAGAAAGAGAGAGAGAGACACATTTGTAATCCCTTTGCAATCTATATGGGAAAGTTCTTTGCGTACTTTTTCTGATGAAAGTGTGCAAGAGGCATGTGAAAAATACAGTTGATGAGAAATAAACTGCCAGAGACACAGGGTCTTGAATTGGTTACAGTCTAGACTGGCAGATAATGGGTGGCAGTCTGAATTACTCTGAAAGGGCCAAAGAGTTCACCCAACAGGTCAGTGGGAATTACAGGTGCTCAGCATCTCTCAGGATTTTGCCCATGTCTGGTAATAGGATCCAGATCCATTTTCTGCCCATAGATCTCATTGTAAAGATGTTGACCAGTGCTGTTAGAACACTCCCGCATATGAGCACGGTGGAGTATGTTTCAGAAGACTAGCAAACATTTATAATGAAGTATTTATTCCATCTCTATAGTTCAGGGATCTCAAACTCAGCTCACCGTGAGGCCCACACGAGGACGACTACATTGGCCCAAGGGCCGCGTCACTGAAACCTTTTCATACAAAAGTAGAGTCAAAAATGAAAAAAATGAGGAGTAATATAGTATGCTATTAAAAGTCAGTGTATTAACTTTTTTAAAACTGTAATGTGAAGAGGGGTTTTAATAAAATATAAACACCTGTAACTATTCCTTATGTGGTCAGTAACATTGATGATCTACACGTACAGTCTATCAACATAGCTGTAATGGCAGGAACTTTTTAAAGTAACTATTCATACAAAATACATTGCCACTTTTTAACAAACATTCTTCCCAACTACTCAAGCAAAGAATCATACATGCTGAACTTCATACCTCAGACTGCTCATCTAGTCCATGAGGCTCCACCCCCTCCCTGCCCCTATTCCAGTCCCTTCCCCAAATCCCCGCCCCGGCCCCGCCTCTTCTCTGCCTCCTCCCCTGAGCACACCTCATCCCCGCTACTTCCCCATCCCTCCTGGAAAGTCCTAAGCGTCGCCAAACAACTGTTTGGTGGCAGGAAGCGCTAGGAGGTAGGCGGAGGAGCAGGGACACAGCGCTCTCGGGAGGGCAAGGGGGGTGTGGGGAGCTTAGCTGCTGATGGAGTTAGTGCCTATGGTGGGCTGCAGGAAATAACTCCGTGGGCTGCATGCGGCCCGTGGGCTGCGTGTTTAAGACCCCAGTATAGATATAAATTGCAGCTACCAGATGTGTTTGAATGAGAGCTCGTTGACGATAGCACTACAATTAAATGATTACTATCTATGTAAAGGACATTGATTATTGGAAATGTCCTTACCTTCTGCCTCTTTTCTTACTTTTGACTTCTTTCTCTCCCTGTCAATCCTCTTTGTTCAACCTTCCTCACCTCTGCAAAGGTAACAGACATGATGCAGAAAGCCCTCTTTGACTTCCTGAAGCACAGGTTTGATGGGAGGTGAGAAATATAATCCTTTTCATGTTTTTTCCCACATTATAATGATTTTATGTAGTGCCTTTTATCAAGGAGGATCCCAACGCACATTCCAACTGGTTCACCAACTATAGAAGTAGAAATCCTTTTACTCAACACTGAATTGCAGCCACAGGGTGACAAACAACAACTGTTTTTAAGAGTACATAACAACATGAGGAATGGAAGGTTGTAACAGAGCAGAATTTTGCCTGAATACTAAATCCAACTGAAATTGCAGGGAAAATGTAAGTAGGCAGAATGTAATTACCCTAGATGGAATTTGACAAGGGAAAAAAGAAAAGTGCCATGGAATCTTTAATGATGGTGTGTGTCAATGATCTTAAGTTCTTTTTAACGTTGCATCTGAGGGCGGGTCTACACTACCACAGTAAATCAATCTAACTTATGCAACTGCAGTAGACATAGTTAGATCCACTTACCGCAGTGCCTACACTGTGCTGTGTTGATAGGATAGTGTCTCTTGTTGACTTCCCTTATGCTTCTCGGGGAAGTGGAGTACAAAAATTGATGGGAGAGTGCTCTCCCATCGATTTAGCGAGTCTTCACAAGACCCGCTAAATCAACACTTGCTGCGTCAGTTGCAGCAGTGCTGATCTACCGGTAACTGTAGACATGCCCTGAGTATACCTCCCAAGAACATGGTGCCTCTCTGCACCAGGCTGGGACGCTAGTTCTCTACTGACTCAGAGGAAGCAGTGCCACCGACTGAATCACCAGCAGTACTTTCTGCAGTATCAGGGTTTTCTCTGGATGTCTCCTATTCAAATATTGACTCTGCTTATCTCATGAGACCACAATATAGGATAATTGCTGGTCAAATGAGCTCAACAAATCAGATTTTTTTTAATCTATGAGGCTTCCACCTACCCTTGCTGAATATCATCGAACAGTAGAACTGTGTGAATAACTGATTTTTTTTTTTTTTAATTTGCTGCCGACACTGAAAAATTGGAGGGGCGGGGGAAATTGCTTCAAGAATTTTTTTTCAGACCAAAAAAGTTGATTTTTTGTTTGCAGTGGGTCAAATTCTGCTCTCATTTATAGTGGCGTATCACCACTGGAGCAAACTGAGTTGTTCCAGATTTATACCATCATAAGAGAGAATAGAATTTGGTCTCAAATAAGTTCATTTAAAACCCTTTCATTATACTAAAGTTTCGTGGGCACTGGGTACTAGATCTAGCAAAATGATTGAAATCTACTGGCCTCGAAACATTAATGCTTTTTTATTTCATTCTGAAGTTACCATTTACTGGGCTAATTTTGATCTGATACCATTTGTCAAGTTCAGGGCTCTTATACAACAGAATTTGCTCTAAATAAACTAATCACACTCTGATGCTGGAATAACTATCAGGAACAGAGTGAATTTAAATAGTAAGCAAAGAGAAGGCTCAGGGCAGGTGCCTCAGAAAAATCAGCTATTAAATGCAGTCAAAAATATTTAAAAATTAAATTTTGAAAAAGACAATGCCCAAAACCAAAAAGGGAGGAAAACACGTCAGGTACTTGAAAAGGTTGCAGAAACTGCAGGGGGATGCAGGAGGGAGAGAGAACAAAGTATACAGCCTCCTCAGCTGATGCAAAGAAACTGAGCAACTGAGAGCAAGAGAAGAATTTTAATTCAAGAATTTAGAGTGGGCCCACTGCTCTACTGCTGCTCTCAGGTGTTGTTGGGGAAGTCCCTGATGTTCTAGGCAGGGATCAGCAACCTTTGGCACGCGGCCCATCAGGGAAATCCGCTGGCAGGCCAGGATGGTTTGTTTACCTGCAGTGTTTGTAGGTTTGGCCGATCACAGCTCCCACTGGCCGCGGTTCACCGTTCCAGGCCAATGGGGGCTGCAGGAAGCAGTGTGGGTCAAGGGATGTGCTGGCCGCCACTTCCCACAGCCCTCATTGGCCTGGAACGGTGAACCACGGCCAGTGGGAGCTGCAGTCGGCTGAACCTGTGGACGCTGCAGGTAAACAAACCGCCTCGGCTCGCCAGCGGATTTCCCTGATGGGCTGCGTGCCAAAGGTTGCCGATCCCTGTTCTAGGGGTTGGCTCAACCCCCGGGGAAGTCCTGGTAAAGGCACTGTAATGGCAAAAAGCAAAATTGGCATTTCAGTTGTTGCTATCAAACATATATAGTTGATATTTTCTGTGGTATCCGCTCCAGGGAAATTACTTTCTGTATATATACACCCAATAGACAGGGCTCCCTTTTTTGTCATTCATTTCTTTTTGGTAGTAAGTACCCATTTGTAGATTATTAGAACTTCGGTCCTAGATCCTTTGAACTCTGCTTTCCATGGGCACACCGCATGCTCTCACACGTCAGAAAATGCTGCAGAACTTTAGGAGAGACTCCAACGGCTTTAAAAGCCTTCCTGATTTAATGACAAACAGCCCATTATTGAGACTGTGACATTGTGCAGAGTTGGTTTCTGGAAGGATAACCTCTTTGCTAAGATTTTTAAATGTATCCAGATGAGAAGCCAAGTGCTGGCTCAAGTGACCAATCTCACTAAGCTAAAGGCTACAAGTCATTAAAACTTGGTTCATGGGATAATTCCTACAGACCCTGTTGTTTGTGTGGATGGGTTTAAAAAGTACAATATTTTCTTAAATATCAAGATAACTGAAGGTAGTGCGTGCATCCGATGAAATGAGCTGTAGCTCATGAAAGCGTATGTTCAAATAAATGTGTTAGTCTCTAAGGTGCCACAAGTACTCCTTTTCTTTTTGCGGTTACAAACTAACACAGCTGCTACTCTGAAACCTGAAGGTAGTGCTGACTTGTTTTGTTTGTGTTTCTGGATTGGTTCAAATGGATTGTTGTAAGGATCCAACATGGTGACTGAGTTGCTGAAACTAAACCTGTGGCCCTTATCTAGAATAAGGTGGTGTAAGTTTCATATATTGATTAGTGGGTGAAAGTCTAAACTGGTGTTAGAGGTTCACTGTGCTCATTGGTTTCCACTTGTAGATTCTAGGCCATCAGTGGTGAAAGTGAAGTTGCGGGGCCACAAGACTCCTAAAACTTTCATCTACTAGCTGCAGCCCTGAAAGTAGACAGCACTTGACAGTAAAGAGTGTGGTCAGAGAGTCAAGGATATGTGATGAGTCAATGCACCTTCCAGCAGAGCTCCAGTAGGGCCCCAGCTGTCCTATTAAAGAGCCTAAAGTGGTGTAACTTACATGCTGAGGGGCTGGAAGAATGTGTGAAAGTATGAAAGTCAGAATGAAGGAGGAGCTTCTTGAACTGACACCCTCCACTTAGTGCTTTTTTCCATGTGGCCCCTTGCTGTGTGAGTTGCATAAATTTAGACTCAATGGGTCAAATCTGCCCTGAATTATAGGTGTGAAACTCCACTGAAGTCAGTACACTTGCATGTGTGTAACTTAGCACACAATGTGGGCAAATCAATGTTTTTAGTGACTGATTAGTTGTTGTTAAAGCTGTGGCCTTTGACTTCAAATGACTCTGATGCTATGTTAACATCAGGGTAGGGGACCTGAGCTCCCTAGTGTTAATGTGATAAATGTAAAGGGGTTAGTACTGTGACACAGGAGGAGGAGATGGCAAGCACATCTGAGGTGATGGCCCTTCTAGGAATTTGCTACTTTTTGAAGCCTTCATAGTATTATGGGAGAAGAGTGGACTGCTATCACTGTGGGATGTGGGATCTCCTAAGACAAAAAGCTGAAGAATACCTAACATTCTAAACTCTCTAATACTTTGGCACTCCAATGTAGAATTTGCTGATGAAAAGAGTTAATTTCACATGGAGTAGTATTTAATTACAGTAGCTCTGAACTGTCCAAATTACATTTCTTTAGGACAGTTTGTGACATAGTCACATAATAAATGCTTGTCTTAAGCCTCTGGGGTACCTTTAGTGCCATTTTTCTGTTGTTGCGATATATATCTCAGATCTGAATACAAGCCACTTACTTGACTGTCAGAAAAAGCATTTCAACTGTAGAAAATTGACTACATTTTTGTCAAAAGTCAGCAGTTAAATGAGTCCCATTCTTTAGAGTGCCTGGTCATTGATAAAGATGTTAAATAGTATAGGGCCAAGAGCTGATCCCTGTGGGACCCCACAGTTACATTTTGAAACCTGTTACTTAGCCAATTTTTAATCCTTTTAATGTGTGCCATGCTGATTTTTATATTCTAATTTTTCAATCAAAATGACATGCGGTACGAAGTCAAATGCCTTATAGAAGTTTATTATGTTAACACTATTGCCTTTATAAACCAAACTTGTAATCTCATCAAAAGAAGATGTGAAGTTGTTTGACAGAATCTATTTTCCATAAATCCATGTTGATATGCATTAATTACGTTCACCTCTTTTACTTCTATATTAATCGAGTCCTATAACAGCTGTTCCGTTATCTTGCTTGTGGCTGATGTCAGGCTGACAGGCCTGTAATTACTTGTCATCTTGTTTACCCTTTTAAAAATTGTTACAACATTAACTTTCTTCTGGAACTTCCCCAGTGCTTTAAGACTTATTGAAAATCAACATTAATGGTCCAGCAAGCTCCTCAGACAACTCTTAAAATTCTTGGATACATATTATTTGGACCTGCTGACTTTAAAAGTCTAACCTTAGTAGCTTCTTTTTAATATCCTCCAGAGATATACTAGTAGCATGGGAAGAGTGTTATCTTCACCGTATGATGAAATTGCATCATCTGTTTTTCCCCAAATACATAACAGAAATATTTATTGAATACGTCTGTCTTTTCTGCATTATTATTGATTATTCTACCATTTACATCTAGTAGTAATAGACCAGTACCATTGGTGGGATTCTTTTTGTTCCTAATATATTTAAAAAACTCCTTATTATTGGCCTTAACTCTGCTAGCCAGAGATTTCTCCTGCTGTTCCTTGGCTTCTCTTATCAACATTTTACAATTAATAACTTCTGATTTATATTAATTATTATTAACTTCCCCCTTCTTCCATTTGTTATATATTATTTACAGCTGGCTTCACTTCCTCTCTAAACCAGGACAGTTTTTTAACTAACACAGTGTTCTTCCTTGATTGTGGCTTTTGGGGCATTTAGTGAGATGTACTTAAATGATTCCCAGTGATCATTCACATTTTTTTATTAAAATTTTCCTCCCACCTGTTTTGTCTCTATTGTTTTCGGCTTTGTGAAACTGGCCCTATTAAAGCACTAAGTATATATATTACTGGTTTGGACTGTGTTCAGCTTGCACATTAGATATGTGATCAAGTGATGATCACTTGTACCTAAGCTACCATTAACTTTTAATTCTGTGATCAGTTCCTCTTTATTTATTAGGTCTAAACTAGAAATTCCCCATGTTGACTGCAACACTTTTTCAGTTATGAAATTATCATCTATTATGCTTAAAAATTCTAAGGATGTTTTACTACTGGCAGCATGAGACCTCCAGCATATGTCATTCAAATTGAAGTTCCCCCATGATCGCACAGCTTTCCTGCCTACACATTGTACACAGGTACATAAGGAGATGGTCATCCAGTTCCCTAGTGTGATTTAGTGGTCCATAGTAGACCCCAACTAATACTCCATCTTGTGCTTTATCTGTTAGGACATTGATCCATAACTCAGAAGAAAATGATCCTAATGCTTATCAGTGACTTGGGAACAGCTAATGCCATTTTTTATATGGAGTGCTACTCCCCCTATGCTTTTGCCCATTTGATCCTTCCTAAATAGGTTATAATCATTGATTTTAACATTCTACTTGTATGAATCATCCCACCAGGTTTCAATAATACCAACTACATTGAATTTATGCTCATAAATCAGAAGAACCAATTCCTCTTGTTTATTACCCAGGCTCCTAGCATTGATGTATAGGCAATTAAAGAATTTCTTCTCCATGTCCTTTGGTTCCTTGATTATTGTTCTCAACATCTTGATATTGTGCTGAGTGCTCATATCTTCACTCTTTTAACCCTCCCTTTTTGTTATTAGTTTAATTCCCTCCATCCATGCCTGTACTGATATGAGCCCAATGATGTGTGGCAGCCTAAGTGCTCTGCAGTACTCCTCACCGCTGCTCCAGAAAGTGTTTGTTTCTTAGTACTTGTGGCCAGGAGCAGCCAGGGTTCTGGAGGCCTCAAGCCAGCTGATTCTTGGGGCGATAGAGCACTGCTGGATGCACTAGCTAGGTCCCAGTCTAGTGTCCCATTGAGCAGTGGGTCATATCCTGCCCTGTTGTTTCATGCTGTAATGATCCATGGGTCTAGAATTTGGGGTTGTGAAGTTCTGGGTGACCACTGCCTCTGTGTCACCACTGGGGAGCCAGGTGAAGCAGCACCCAACAATTACTGGAGAGTTAGGCACCGCAGCAAGTACTACCCAAAGAAGCCAGAGCAACAGAACTTTGGTCCACACCAACTGTTTAAACCAGGAGTTACCCTAAGGAGCTGTCTGATCAACAACATAGATTCTAGCTTATTACCTTGTCTTTTGCCTCATCTTGCTCCTGACTTCTGCGTTTGACCCAGGCCTGGCTTTACTTTGGTACCTGTCTCCTGACTCAGCTTGGTAGCTAATCTCCATTCTTGCCTTCAGCCCTGGCCCAGCAGCTACTACTGGCCTGGTCACCTAAGCCCCAGCCATTACCCATGGATGATCGTGAAGGAGAAGGGAGCTCCCCATGCCCCTTTCCCCACAGTGTACATGCCCTTAATATGCAGGCTTAAATTAGAAGTCCTCTAAAATAAGATTATCCAGTTAGGTTGTGGAGTAGGGGTGGGGTAGGTATTCATGGGAGGCAGAGAAGTGACTACAACTCCTCCCTAACCCGTGAATAGCTCCGAGGAATGACCGCTTTAGCTGCAGGCTCTGGTGTGAGACGTGTAGCCCTTCCCCAGTTTTTAATTTGCCGAACACAGATGACATTAGCAAAACCCACAAACTTAATATTTGATTTAAAACCTGGTGGATGAGCGTTTTACACAGCAGCCTGCAGTTTAATGTGTCATTTCTCTGAGCTCTTCGTGATTCTCGTTCATACCCTCTCTTTCCCCGCCCTCCTTCCCCCTCCCACTCCTGAGCTGTTTGACTAATCTTATTTCACTTCAGTTTATTGCATGGATTCCCAGGACACATTTGTATTAAGAGTAGGTACAGAGCAGTGACATCTGTTCTCTTCCCAGTTGTTGGCACGTGTCCTTCAGCTTTGCATACGCCTATGGTAGCTGGAAGTCATTATCTTTAATAGGAAACCATGGCAACTGGAAGTGACAAGTCCTGTCAAAGTTGCTGGGATGTGATTGCTATGAATATATCTTTTGTGAAGTATATTTCTGTACTGTATGGGAGAAGTACTGCGGCGTATCAGAAGCCACAAAAATCAGTAATGTCTGCATCTGTAATATCTGTTTACACAGGAGAAGAAAAAAGGTAAAGCATCCTTATAAACCCCCCTTTGGTTGTAAAATCTAGTCAGAGGTACTGTCCTGTTGCCTTTCCCTGATGTGTATTTAGTTCATGCAGAGAGAAGAGAGAAATAGAGAGGGTCCATCTGTAATCTATGTCACTGTCAATTTTACAAATTGTCCCATTGCTGTTAGCTCTTAGCAGGGCGGATCAGACAGAGGTATGAATTTCATCCACAGATAGCTGAAGTGAGGAGCTAACAGCCTAAAATCTTAAAGGGACACAATCAAATTGAAATCAAATCAGTTTTTGAAAAAAATAAGTTAAATGGTATTTCAGGTGCTACAATTGCCTCTCAGTCCCCCACCAGTTTTTATGGGTTTGCAACCGTATTTTCCTAGTTTTTTAAAAAAAATTCTCTCCACTGTTACTGTGACAAATCTACACCCACAACAAGGGGGAATGGCCATGGAAAGAGGAGATTTTCCTAAGACTTTCTGTGGGATTTATTCTCTTAAATCACTTAAATGCTTTGTGAAAATCTCACCTAAATGATACAGAGGAAACACTGAAACTGCTAAGACTGAGGAATTGATTTAAGCTTAGTTGATGTAAGGCATTCTGAAACCAAAATAAGAGTGTCCACACAGGAGGTTTCTACCAATCTAACTAAAGTTAGAAACCAATTTAGTTAATCAGTTTTGTGTACAGCTCTATTCTAGAGCAGTGGTTCCCAAACTGGGGTTCGTGAAGTGTTACAGGGGGTTCTCAGGGAAAAAATTCCCCAATGGCAGACAGAGCTGTCCCTAGGGATCCCGGGCAGCATGGGCCCCTGGACTTCCAAGAGTTAAGCAGATCAAAGCAAGCATATCTATCCCACTGAGGAGATTTAAACGTCAAGACTCCTTATAAGAAATGGAAAGGGAGAGGGATAGTTTTTGCTGTTTTGAAAATTAAATAGGCAGCTAGTATTGTTTTTAAAATTATTATGAAGAACAACTTTAAGCTTTGTTGTAACGTGCGTTGTTTGCCTGGACTGCTCAAGACCTGAATGTTTGTGTAGGAGGAACTCTTTGAGTTAACTTCTTAAATATCTTCATGCTGTTTCACATCTGATACTCCTTGATGAAACATAGGAGCCTTGTCTTATAACAGGCTTATTCAAAGTGATACAAGCTACAAAAGTAAGATCTTGGAAGAGCATTGCCGTTTTCATAATGTAATAAAAATACTGTAATGATTAATAATTATTAATAAATAGTGTGTAATAAGCAAGTAATAAAACAAATTTTATATTTCCAAGATCACTGCTTTTTATAATTTATACTCAAGTAAAGGAGAAAATCCCTGGAAATACTCATTTTTAGGATGGGGTTTGCGAGACTTAACATTTTATTGAAAGGGGTTCACAGATTGTTAAAGTTTGGGAACCACTGCTCTAGAGCTATGTGAATAACAGATTTTGTTTGGGTTCACTGGCAATTCAGAAAAATAATATTTAAAAAATGGTTTTGAGTGGAACCAAAAGCTAAATTTTTGAAATTTTTTTGGTTAATTTCAAAGTTTAAAAAAATTATTTCTAGTTGAACAAAGTGTTTCATTCAACCCTAAACAAAAATGTTTTCTTCTGATTTCCAGCATTTTTTAACATTTTAAAAGAAATTCGAAAGAAATTTCAAACAGAAAAGTCATTTCAAGCCCATTCCAGGATAGCACAAACAAGTCCAAATAAAAGGCCAAACAAATCTTTAGAGTAATAGCCCTTCTGACCCTCTGAGGCTTCAGTGTAGTCCCCTTGTTGGCTCTATCTCAGGGCCTCCTCCTGCAGAAGCCTAACCTGCCCCGGTAGTGTTCTTGTCTGTTTTTAAACCTTATCCCCGGGCTTCCCTCCACCAGAGAGACCTGTCTCCTCTGCAGTCTCTCTCCAACTGAGCTCCCTCAGTCTACTTATAAGGCCAACTTTGCCTTCTCTGGCCAGGAGGCACCTCCTCCAGGTGCAGAGTATGACTAATTGGTGTTCTTTCCCTTGCCTTGCCAATGGTGGGAGTTAAATCCCGTCACACTCCCCTTGTATCAGTCCACTCAAGGATTAGGAACAATTGTAATCGCTGCATTCATGTGTTAGGGAAGGGGCTCCACTATATTCTCCCATTCTACATCAGTTTACAGAGCTGGGCAGCCACAGAGTGCACGTGACATGTGCTACTTGCAGCTCTGAGAAGAACTGTGCTTCCTGAGGTACAGAGGAATACCTCTCCACACCACTCTACCCTCCCTCCCTGCAAAATGATCCCTCAACGCTATTTCCAGCTTCGGCCTATGACTGAATGCCACCCTCTAGCCTGTAGTGTGAGGAGTATTCTTTGCAGTGACCTACTTCGTATAGTCCAGCTTGGTGCATGTGTGCATAAGTGTGACAGAGAGAGGTGGTTAGAATGTCCCAGCTTCCAAGCCTGTGTTCTAATTTTGCCTCTGATATGGACTTCCTTTGCAGCCTTGGGCAAGTGACTTAACTAGCCTGCTCTAGAATGCAGGATGCATAGTATAGGGGATAGCTCGCTGGATTGGGATCCTGAAGACCTCATTTTAATTACCAGTCACAGACGCTCCTTTGTGACCTTCGGCAAGTAACCCAACCCTGTGCCTCAGTTCCCTGTCTGCAAAGTGGCAACAATTGCCTACCTCACGAGAGTTTGTGAGAATAAATCCATTAATGACTATGAGACCTAGGTAGATAGAATCTCTCTGTTGCCATTCCCCAAACCGTAAATTGGAGATTACATTCTTTACTTACCTCAGAGGGATGTTTGAAGATTAAGTAATGTTTATAAAATGCTTTGAAGATGAAGTATTATTATTATTTTATTTTATTATGGCTCAGCTGTTCTACTTGGCCTGAGATCCACTTTAGCTTGTGAAATAATTTTTGATATCACACCTAGGGTGACCAACTGTCCAGTTTTTAACCAGAACACCCGGTCAAAAAGGGATCCTGATGGCTTTGGTCAGCACCACTGACCGGGCTGTTAAAAGTCCGGTTGGCGATGCTGCAGGGCCAGGGCAGGCTAGTCCCTACCTGTCCTGGCACCGCACTGTGCCCCAGAAGCAGCCAGCAGGTCCGGGTTCTAGGTGGGGGCGGGACACAGGGTTCTGCACGCTATTCCTGCCCCCAAGCGCCAGCTCAGCACTTCCACTGGCCGGAAACCGGTTCCCAGTCAATGGGAGCTGCGGGTGGGGGGAGCAGTGCCTGCAGGTGAGAGCAGCACACGGAGCCTCCTGGCCCCCACGCCTAGGACCTGGACTTGCTGGCCTCTTCCAGGGTGCAGTGCGGTGCCAGGACAGGCAGGCAGCCTGCCTTAGCCCTGCTGCGCCACTGACCAGGAACCACCCGAGGTAAACCCGTGCCCCAACCCTGAGGCCCAATCACCTGCCCCAGGCCTGAGCACCCCCCCCCCCCAACCCTGAGCCCCCTCCTGCACTCCAAACCCCTCATCTCTGGCCCCACCCCAGAGCCTGCACCCCCAGCTGGAGCCCTCACCCCCCCGACGTCCCAACCCCCTGCCCCAGCCAAGAGCCCCCTCCCACACCTTGAACGCTTCATCCCCGACCCCACCCCAGAGTCTGCACACCTAGCCGGAACTCTCATTTTCCCCCCCTCCCCGTACCTCAACCCCCTGCCTCAACCCGCAGCCCCCTCCCGCACTCGGAATCCCTCGGCCCCACCCCCCCAGTCTGGAGCCCCCTCCTGCACTCCAAACCCCTCATCCCCGGCTCCCCCCCAGAGTAAGCACTCCCAGTCCAGAGCCCTCACCCCCTCCCACACCCCAACCCCCTGCCTCAACCTCCAGCCCCCCTCCCACATTCCAAATTCCTCGGCCCCGCTGCCCAGCCTGGAGCCCCTTCCCACACCTTTAACCCCTCATCCCCGGCCCCAGCCCAGAGTCTGCACCCCCAGCCAGCACCCGCACCCTCCCTGCACCCGCCCAGAGCCCCCTCTCACACACTGAACCCCTCATCCCCAGCCCCACCGCAGAGCCCCCAGCCGGAGCCCTCACTCCCTCCCACACCCCGACTCCCTGCCCCAGCCTAGAGCCCCCTCCCGCACCTTGAAGCCTTCATTTTTGGCCCCATCCCGGACCCCCCTTGTTAGTTAGAGCCCTCACCGCCTCCCGTACCCCAACCCCCTGCTCCAGCCCAGTGAAAGTGAGGGAGGGAGGGGAAGAGCGGGGGAATGTAGTGAGCGGGGGAGGGGCTTCATGGTGGGGCAGGGCCTTGGGGAAGGCGCCGGGCTAGGGTGTTGGGTTTTTGTGATTAGAAAGTTGGCAACCCTAATCACACCTCATTAGCACAGGGAAAAGTTTGTGTTAGTGTCTCAGTATAGGTAGATGGATGGCTACATACAGAAAGAGAGAGAGAAATATATGTAGTAGTGAGTGTGGTATTAGAAATGATGTTTTCACACGTATATATTATCAGTTAAAAATGAAATAGACAAACGTACAATGGTGTGGGGGTTTTTTAGTGCTTGAGTATCATAGGTTTTACTTGAAAGGAGAGCTTCTTTCTGCCTCTTTCTTACTTTAATGATGATATAATTCAACTATAAAACACATCTGATTGGTGTTATACTATGTTCACATTCTACAACACAAAGTAGATGTAAATCACATACAGTACAGTAAAAATATGACTGCAGTGTTTTTGTTCTTTCCTGTGTTCTTATTCATAGGATATCAATAACTAGAGTGACAGCCGACATTTCTCTTGCTAAGAGGTCTGTCCTAAATAATCCGAGCAAGAGGGCAATAATTGAGCGGTCGAATACCAGGTCCAGTTTAGGTAAGATGTTAGCACATGTACTGCACTGCACATAGTTACGTCCTGGAGCAAAGTGACAGCTTTTAAATGTCATGAGCCCTTCCATTATAATCATGAGATGCCTATAGTATCAGCCACTGGAAACCAGCAGGTTCTTGCAAAAACTGGATTACAGCTTTATGGGATCCCATAGAGCTTGTGAGATTTCCAGATGAAAGGCCTTTTTAGCAGTCCACCAGAACTTGTTGGCACCAGTATCTTATGCACCAGTATCTTATTCACTTGTGCCTGATCCATTGCCTGTTGAAGTCAATAAGAAGAGCCTTTGTAATTGACTTCAGTGGGCTTTGGATCAGGCCCATAAACTGTATCTGATTTTAACTCCAAGTGATCTGTTCCTTTATTGATGCAGAGGATTTAAATGGGTAAATCCAAATTTCATATGTGCTGATGGGAGAAAAAGGCTCCTGGGGATAAAATTCACCCCAGTGTGGCTGGATAAAGCTCAGTGCACTATGGAAGCTTCATATTAAGTGCCTAAGTGGAACATTAGTAAGGCATACTTAGAACCTTTTCTGGGCCTTGTACATTAAGGTTTGCTTCATTCTGAGTGACTGATTTTGTATTTTAAGTCACGAATAGTGCTAAGAAAACAACTATGAAATATTTAGAAATAATTAGTTTGGTCATGTAGCCAGGTTATTGGGTGAACCATATTGTTTCTAACTGATTTAGAGTCTGTGTGTGCTTAGGGGTGCCTAAGAACAAATCTTAATAAGTAACCTTATGCTTTATAGATTATTGAAGTAGCAGTTAGGTGGATAGACTACACTGACTATAATTTTTTTTATTTCCAAATACAGCAAATATACCAACATACCAGATTAATCATAGTATGCAAAATAAATAAATAGGGTTAGTATAAAGTGAGGGGCAGGAAAGTGATCTTTCTTCAGCGTCTATGTTAATCATAGACCTCCAAAAACTCAGCCCAAATTGCTTTGAATTTTTCAGGCATTCCGTTTCTGCAGAATGCCAGTCATTCATTAGCTGCGAGGTCAGCCATATCCCTGAGCCAGGCATCAATATTTGGTGGGGATCCACTTTTCTATTTTTGCATGATTAATTTTTTAGCCACTAAAGCTCCACTTTGGAACCGTGCTGTTTTGTTACCAGGTAATCTCTAGATATTGGAAATATATCCAAGAATGAAACTTAAGGGGGCAGGCTCCAATTTAGCATCCAATATCAAATTGGTCCTATGACCCAACTTATATCAGAAATTCTTGATACGGGGTGCTCCCAAAACATATGAGCTAATGTAACATCAAGGGAGTTACATTGCCAACAACAGTCCTCATTCATGAGGCTTATTACCATTAGCGTATTTGGGGACCAAAGTAGCATTTTTAAAAACAGTCTAAAAATGTATGTTTTGTACTTGCATCGCCTGTTCTAGTCTCCTGCGTAAATCACAAATATTTATTTATACATGAAGTCCATATATTGTACATATACTGTACACCAAAACCAATGGCACATGTGATTTATTTTTCTAAACAGTATTGGGGTAGAGCAGTTATGACCTGTTGTTTCGGTTTTGGTGTTGTTGTTTAGCTGAAGTGCAGAGTGAAATTGAAAGAATCTTTGAGTTGGCAAGATCCTTACAGCTGGTTGTCCTAGATGCGGATACTATCAATCATCCAGCACAACTTATTAAGACATCTTTAGCACCGATTATTGTTCATGTTAAAGTGTCATCTCCAAAGGTAATTACAATCATCTTTAAAATACATGCATTTTACTTTTAAAATGTTACATGCTCGTTGTCCTCTGAGATAGGGTGTGTTCTCTTTCCCCCTCAAAATGCACATGTTGACACCAATGAGAGCTTTGTGCTCATATCAGAAGAAAACCATTCTGTTGTATACAGGTTCTTATACAGGACCATCCCTGTAATATCTGAGCCCTTTCCAGTAGTGCATTAAATGCCATGACTAAGCCTGTCTCATGTGGTTCCTTTTTTATTTTTTTCTCTCTTTTCCCTAGAGGGGGAATCCTTCTGTGTTTAACATCCTCATGCAACTATTCACCTTGAAAATAGATATTTATTTTCAGTTACAATTGTAGTGAGTTTAATGTTCATGAAAGGTGCTGCATTGACAGCCATAGAGATTTAAGCCCTTAATTCATCTTCAGAACAAGTGCCATCTCTCCTCACTCCACCAATGTGCCTTAACTCTCCCTTGGAGGGCCACCTCTAGAGGTGAGAGATTAGATCAGTCCTTGGTGCTTCTATTGAGACTCCCAACCAGGACACTAGGTAGTGCCAGTTGTGGTTTTTGGGATGTCCTCTGGGTTCTTCATGTAGAGCACAAAAGCCACAAAAGTGATTTTTTTAAAGTGCTGCTTTAAGGTTCTTAATAACCTTTGCACACTTATGCCTTGTCTGTATTATTGCACCAGTTAAACTGAAGATGTATTTTTAAATCTATTTAAACCTGGCTTATATTGATTATAGCATAATTCAGTTACTAACTAAATAAAGCTAAAATAATGTAAACAAGGAGGACATTGATATGAGAGAGTCTATGCAGGGGTTTGCACCAATTTTCATTTAAAAAACAATTTTAATGAAACTTCTTAAAGTTTTAATATAGACAAGCCTGTAGCCCCTATACTGGTTTAGCAGTCAATACCTGACTACTTGTGTTCTTTCACAATTTGCTTCTTGTTACATTAACTATTGGCAGTTAAGGATGGCTACTATTATCTAGCATTATACTTCAGTACCATAGACTTCAGGGTGAATAACTTTTTCCAGATCCTTCACTCGCTCTTCCAGAAAACCTACATGTTTTCTAAAACTAAAAGTCTGAATCCTCACGTGGTGCAAATGGAGGTAGGGTGATTTATGTCAGTTGGGGATCTGGCTCACATTCTGTAAGGAAACAGCATAATTGAAGTTTTAACAGCACCCCTTAATGCACTTATAATAATATAAAGTTCTTAGTGTAAACTCAGTGTACATAATTTGCATATTCCCTGCTGACTGCTATTGAATTTTCCTGATATGGTGCTGGTTGTACTAGCTACGCCCATTCTATTGAATGGAAAGTTATCTGGCAAGTGAGTTGGGGAGGATTAAGAGCACAAAGGTCAAGGGCACACTTTTCTTTTTGAAGTCTTTCACCCAAAGGCTTGTGAGCAGGGTGTTTGATACTATAATTTTCTTTTATAGTTTATAGATAAAGAATTTAGAATTCCTAATTTCTCCCAGCCCCTAAATTCTATTAATGAGCATACTGCAGGAAAAAATAATGAGGTAATATGAACTGTGGGTGTTAAAAAACCTTCTGTATCAAAATATACTTCCGAGCAGACTGTCACCATAATATCAGTATTGCACAGCATAATATACTATTACTGTTATGCTATAATCAAGCTGGTGCAACTGCATAATTTTCAGGGAGCATTGGAAAATAGTCCTGTAGAAAATTATATTTGTTGACAATAACCTAGTACTTAGAACCAGAACAAAGCAAAATCACACTTTAAACTGCATTTGGAAAATATGCTTTGGGACGAATCCTATGCTGAGATAAACATGCACAAATCCTAGTGAAGTAAATTGAAGAATTTGCATCTGTCTGATGACAAAATTTGATCCATTATATTATATTAAATGTAATACAAATAAGACCTTATTACATTGGTTAATCCTGTCATTGGCATTTGGATCTCTTGTATCTGGGGATGTTTGACTCTTATACTCATGTTTTCCTCTTTTTCTCTCTCAGGTTTTGCAGCGACTGATTAAATCCAGAGGAAAGTCACAAAGTAAACACTTAAATGTTCAGTTGGTGGCAGCTGATAAACTTGCACAATGTCCACCAGTAAGTACAGAAAAAATCAACAAGAATAAAACTCCAGATCAATGAACTGGAGTTTTGTACATTTCTACTGTGTTTATCATTGATATAATTGCATTCACATGTTGTCAGTTGACTTTTTGGTGATGCTCACAGCCCTCCAGTCCTAGACCAGCTAAGAGAGAGAAAAAAAAAGTCAACACTATTCAGTCACTTTTTATATTTAAAGAAGTAGCCTGTCTGAGGCCCTAAAATAACCTGCATCTCAAAATTGAGTTTCTGGCACTTCAGCAAAGAATGCTTTCAAAAGATCATCTGTTGAGACATTCTGGTTGGCCCAGTGGAGCTAGACAATTATCGCAAGCCACCTTGTTGGGATCATGATTAACCATTTTAATTGATGCGGAGTCCTGCAGTTAGCAGGCCTGCAAGCTGCCCCAGATGTTTAGGCCAGCTGATGGGATAGTTTTCTATGGGGAGGGCGTATGTGGAAAAGCAGCTAAAATTGTTTAGACTTTTGAAACTCAGCCCAAGGTTTTGTTGCAGGACAAACCTTTTTGTGAAATGCACACAGGTGGTAACTTGCCTATATGACAACCCAACGTCTATGCATGAGAATGAGCATGGTAAGACATAACAGTCCACGTCACATCATGGGGCCTCACTGGGAAATCTGTCTTAAGTTTTTCTAGAGCACCCACTGGTGTAGGATCAAAGAGAAAAATCATGGAAAATCATGGAAAAATCAGATTTGAAGAATGAGAGCTATAGTGGACTTCAAATAACAGAATCCTCTCAGCTCTTCCCAACCTCTAGGAAGTTCTCTTTTGGCGTATATCTACATTTCTAGCTATCCTCCTTCAAGTCCGTCTAAAGAGGTGGTGAACTTAGCAGTAATTTATTGTAAGGGTCAGAAGGGAATTGGGTGCTGCTGTCATGGTCCCAGCTGCCAAGCAGGAAGCCTACTGTAGGGGTCTCCTTAATCCAAGAATAGAGAAATATGGGAGACCTATAAGGCCATGTCTACGCTACCAGTTATGGCAAAACTTATGTCGTTCCGGGGTGTGAAAAAACACCCCCTTGAGCAACATAAGTTTTGCCGGAATAAGTGGTAGAGAGCACAGTGTTGTGTCAGCAGACGAACTTCTCCTGCCAACATAGCTACTGCTGCTCATTGGGGGTAGTTTATGTCAATGGGCGAGATCTCTCCTAGTGGCATAGAGTGACTTCACAAGAGATCTTATAGTGATGCAACTGTATCTGTACAGCTATGCTGCTGTAAGCTCTCTCATGTAGACAAGTCAGTGTGTCATCCAACGGATATAGGAAGGTTAAGAAACAGCCACTGCCTCCAATAGGATGCCAGCTAGTAACTTGTTAGACAAAAGAGATGCTCTCAAACATCCAAGAGATGTTTTTTGAGTCCTCAAGCTGATCATGGTTGAGAGGTTGATTCTGTGGTTCTGTCCAGACTCGGTGGGAAAATTGTGGGATTTTTTGTTGTTTGTTTAATCGGATGAGTCTTGGTCCACTTGTGAACTTGCACTGAAATGATAAAAGGTGTGAATTGAAACCAATTTAGTCATTTTGATGCATGTCTTTGTGTGGACACTGTTGTTTCAGAATGAAAGTGGCTAACCTCAAACCACTTTTATTTCAAAATAAGAGTGTCCACACACACATCTGCCCAAAAATAACTAAACTGATTTTGCATGTACCTGGAGGTACTTAACCCCATCTGAAACCCTGCTTAACACCTAGTCTAGATGCAGTTTAACACCCTTACCATCATGTTACCTGGCAGGGGTTGATGCTAACCTGATTATAAAGGTGTTAGACTTTGTCTAGATTAGAATTTGAAGCAAGTCTTAGGGTTTGTCTACACTGGCAGTTTACAGTGCTGCAACTTTCTCGCTCAGGGGTGTGAAAAAACACACCCCTGAGCGCAGCAAGTTTCAGTGCTGTAAAGCACCAGTGTAGACAGTGCACCAGTGCTGGGAGCCGCGCCTCTCATGGAGGTGGGTTTTTTTAGAGTGCTGGCAGAGCTCTCTCCCAGTGCTCTGCCGTGACTACACAAGCCACGTTAAAGCACTGCTGCTTTAGTGTTGCCAGTGTAGACTAGCCCTTAGTTAAGACTAGTGTAGACAAGGCACACTGCCTTTAACATGTGCTAGGCTCCCCATTAGGCTCAACCCATTTAGCACATTAAGGCAGTATGTTTTCTTTACACTAGACTTTTAAAGCACGTTAGTTAACACAGGTCAGCTGGCATGTTCTAACGTCACACCTGAAATCCTAGTCTAGACAAGACCTTAAACTGCATCTAGTTAAGTGGTAGGTCAAATGGGGTTAGGTACTTCGAGGTACCTGACTTGATTTTAAAAGACACCTTTTCTCCTAGGCTAGAGAGCTCTTGTGTCATTGGTGACCATAGGACTAGTGTAGTCTCCCAAGCTGAGTGTCAGTGGCGAGGGGAGTCTTAAAAGGCAGGCCAGCACACTTAAGCCAGTTCAAACAGAAAGAGGTTGGAAGGCAGCTGATATCACTACCAAGAACAAAAGCAGCAAAAAAGCTGAAGTCCAGCCCTATGTTAAAGAAAGGTTCAGTTAGGTCTTTGCTCTGGACCCTGGGTAACGAGTAGGGGAACTGCTTCCTCCTCTCCTTTACCCACTGGCCCTAATAAGGGAACTGGAGTATCCCAGGGCTGTCACCCGTCGCTGCAGCAACTAATCCCCTTCCTTTCTAACCTCCTTCTGGTGGTAGAATCTCTGGCCTGTGCCCACCCCTCCCCCCTGCAACATTCCAGATCTGCCAGCAGGAATGGTGGAGCCCAAGCCAACACCAATGTGGGAAGGACAGGCTCAGCTATGTATGTGGGGAAAAAAATCACTTTTCCCTCTTCCTCCACTTGAACCAGTTCTCTTATCAACAGGCTGTCTTTTCAGGTCAAATCCCTCCTTCAGCCATTGAGGCTGGGGGTCCCCACCCAACTGCATCCCACTTAGGCCATGTCTACACTATGAGCATTATAGTGGCATAGCTATACTAAGACCATAATGTAGACACAGACTTCAGCAACAGAAGGAACTCCACCTCCCCAAGCAACGGTAGCTAGGTTGATGGACACCGACTCAAAACTGGGGGTTAGGTCATCATAGTTGTAGCTTTGTCAACCTAAGCTTTAAGTGTAGACTAGGCTTTGACTATGTCTTCACTGCAAGTGAAGGTGTGATTGCAGCAAGGGTAGACATACCCAATACTGGCTTTAACTTAGCTAGCACAGCTAACAATAGTAGTGAAGGTGTTATGGCACGGTCCATCACTAGCAACCTAAATAAGTATCCACGGTCCCTGGCAGGCTTTTACTCAAGCAGCTAGCCTGATTTCAAGCCCATGCCACCATGTCTACAATATTATTATTACCCTTGCTAGATAGATTTAACCTAACAGGATTATTCCTACCTGTGCTTCATCACTTTGCAGTGAAGACATACCTTCAGTAGAGCCTGGGTATAGTAGGGTCACTGCATCACAGCTGACAGCTTTTCATAAGCAGTTGTTGCTTTCTTCTTCTCCTGTCTGCTGGAACTTGGCCCCCTCCCTCTGATCCCTAACTGCTGGGAATCCGGATGCCTTCTTTCTTCCTTTGGATTTTGAAGCATGACAGAGGAGTCAGGATGAATTATTTCCTACAGCAAGCTCCTTGCATGACAAAAACAAGCCTGCTAAACTGAAATAAAGGACCACTTCCTCCCCCCATACAGACTAAGTCTTTATTCTCTGAGCTATTAAAAATACCAAAACTGTGTGGAACAAATAATTACAGATAACCACAGTTGATAGTTATAATATTGCCATCTCAAGCATTTCAAATTCATAAATTAGGCCATGAAAAATCATGAGATTGACTTAAAATCATGTTTAGTCATTTCTTTTTCCCTCTGGTTTTTGAGTGTTCACACTTTCAAGCTCTTCTCTGCAGCTGTGAGGGACAGAAAATTCCTTTTATTTTGTTGGTTTTTATATGAAAGCTGAGATTTTCCCTTAATTCCATAATTCTGGGAACTGTGGCTTTAAGAAAAATGCAAACCAAATATTGTGAGACTCTCACTGAAGTTATGATCACTGTCAGCGCATTTTATGGTGAGCAAAGTGGGAGCCTGTTATGAAAGGTATAATGCCTCGAGTGCTGTGTGGAACACTGGTGCATAGCAAATCTTGCTACAGCATTTTAAAGCACTCCTCTTAGCACAGTCATCCTAGCATGTGAGCATATGAGGCATAGCCCCTCCTCTGCTGAGTAATGCCCCTTCTGGGGCCGCTCAGCACTGCCTGCAGCATAAAACACCCACTTTCCCCAGCGCTGGGAGATAGATTATGCCTGCCCTGTGTGTGGGTATGCTGGATGCAGGGCACCACACCGTCGTCTCCAATCTAGAACTCCTGTACAAGGAGCCTCCTGATTTAACCCAACCAGTGCCCCCTGCAATATAAACATTGTTTCTTGTTCTTAGTTATAGAACTTTCATTGAGGATAGAAAGAGAGGGCGACCAAATAAATGTGGACATGTAATTCCTTAACTGCACTTGGTTGGAGAGCAGCATGTATTGTCATAAACTGTCCCATTCTTCTCAGAAAGTGGGGGGCTTCTGTCCCGTGACATGTTAGAAACAGCCACAACATGGGCTGGGCATTTTCTGTGTAAAAGGATAGGTGGTGATGATCATCTTAGAGCAAAGAATCCATTCTGTCCCAACCCCTTCCTTTTCATGGCAATGACATACTGTAAGCATCTCTGGTTACAGTAACAGTAGGATCTAGTGCTCTCCCCTCTGTCACCCTGCTTGTGTTCCACTCTGAGAAGTACTGAAAGTTGTTCAAGCCATCTCAAATTTTATATTGGGGAGTCCACTGTATTATGTTCGACTCATGAGTAATTTTCCATTGAATCATGTTGTTACAATGAAGGGAAGAAAAAGGATATTTCTATGGATTAACACACATTAACTAAAACAAAATATTATATAAGTTCTGTAGCAGTAGTAACCAAAAATATATATAAGGCCTAATTCAGACTGGGTGTACATGGAGTTAAATGGAGTCCAACCTGCTCATATTGCATCTGAATTTGGTCCATGGTGTTTACTCAGGGCTGTCATTGCTACTTACATGTACAACACTATCTGTAGTGTTCACCATCACATTCTTCAATCACATTGTAAAAATCGTTTATTTGTCCATTGAAAAGAGCAGACTGTGCAGTGCTTAATTTGTAATGAAAGAGGTGCCAGAGCTCAAGCAATTTTTTTACATTCATAACTGAAGCAGCAAGCCCAGAGGTGCTGGGGCTATGAACTGCCAAGGTTAGAGGTGCCGGGGATCAGCCCTGGCAAGCCCTGGCACAAATTAAGGACTGAGCCTGTGCATATTTCATTCATGTGCTCATTTATGCAGTGCCTTCCTCTTATTTTAGCTAATCTTTTCCTATCAATTGTACTGAAGTGAGTGAATTTGATTGAAATAAATGGCCCGCGCCTGCAGGGTTCATATCACATCTTACCTAGTACATAATAGCACTTTATAATATCCACAACATCTGCTATAACTCAGCTTTTATTCCACATCCTGAGATTTTATTTAGACAACTCCCACTGACATTCAATGAGACCCTGCCTGAGCAAGGACTGAGCGTAAAGCTCAAGATTTGGAGTCGTAGTTCCCATGAGCCAAACTCCATCCACAGATACACGTCAGCTTCCCACTGAAGTCAGTTAATCTGACGAGAATTTCACACAGTTTTTACTTCATTGAAATTACCCCTGATTTATACCACTGCTAAGGAGATGGATATTTGTACGGGAGAGCAGAATCTGGTCCATAGTGAATACAGTTTAAAGGCTATATTCTACTTTTGGCTATGCAAACACAGCTCGCATTGATGTTTCTATAGTTGGACAGATTAAATGAGGAAAATTGGGCCTAGACTCTATTCTGTCTCATTCAGAATATTGTTTTTCCTTAAATCAGTGGCAGCTTTTCTAGTCAGAGATCAAACTAGCCAATAATATCTGCCTCAAGCAAATTGGAGTAAGAGGGTGGGAGGTTGTGTTATTTTTAATACAAAGGATGGGCTACCTTGTTAAATTCTTTCCCACATTGCTGGGCAATTACTTGGAGCTGTGGGGTCACTTGTGTGTAAATATTCACCAGTGTGAGTAAGGGTCACACAATCTAGCTCTATTTGATTGCTAAGGTTTTGGTTAAATTTCACAGGAGGAGTAAATTAAGGAAAGATTCAATTAAGTGAAAGTATATTGCTAATATGGAAGGTTCTTATCATAACCCTGTACAGTATTGTATGTCTTTTGCATTATAAACTATACAGTATATTTCACAGCTCAAATTCTAGTAAGAAGAATATTTGCATACTCCCATCTTCTTTATGTATTGGGCATAAAATGTTTAGTTTATTTGGATATATCTGAAAGCCATCAAAAATCATATTTCTAATTTGCATGGTGCTGAGAGTCGTTATGAAACTGATTAGTACTGTACATCTAGACATTATAAAAAGAGTTTTCTTTTTTGGAATATCTAACTGCTTTCACTATCAATTGCTCATTAATTTTTCACTGATGCTGCTAATGCTGTGCTAAGAATACTTGTCACTGCAGAATTCATTAAGCAGTAGCAGGTACTTTGCATGGCTTAATGAAACAGGAACTGTACCAAGAATGTAGTTCAAATGTGCTAGTCAAATACAGTTTATTATTTCTTTTTTGGATTTATACAAATGCTCAAAAAGGGTGCATCTGTGTGTGCTCTAGGTGCTTTTGACATAACTTAAAATTAATTGGAAATAGTACCCCATCATAACTAAAGTGCAGCAGTACAATTAAGTATAACCCAGCACCAGCTAGCCAGGAAATTTAAAATCTCAAGTCCCTTCACCTTCCAATAATTTTCCACCCTTGCAGTTCCAGCTGTGGAGTTCATTCCCTCTGGGTCTACCAGTATCCCTTAAGGAAGCTAGAGAGTGGAGGGCAGGAAGCCAACCTCTCTTCCTTTTCAGCCCCCATAACCTTTATGTGAGGGGAGGGCAGTGAGGTCCCAGCAATGGGCTGGCTGGGACCAGGTTGGGAAGAGGGATGGCTGACAGCTGCCTCCTAAATAGGTGAATATGATTAAGGAAATAATTATGACCTGCACTATACAATTTATTGCCAGGTACTTCCAGATATTTTAGGTGAATAAAATTGCAGCCCTAACTACACCACATCCATTGCCTCCTGTCTTCCTTCTGGTGTGGCAGGACAATGGTAACATAGTAGATATAAGGAAATGAAAATACTGTACTAGTTATCTTAGATAGGAATTCTAAATAGATAAAGCTGAGGAGAGGCGATTTCTTCCTTGGTTCATTTTGGTTCAGGAAAAGCAACAGAGAAATCTTTACACATGAGGTTTTGTCCAAAGGATAGAGAACACTGCAATAATACATACTGCTTAGGAAATTGATAGTGAATTGAGCTGTTAACAACATAGATACTATCTCTACTGTGTTCTTTATCATTGACCTGGAAGAAAAATACAATTATCACTGAAAAAAATTTGCAGATGACATAAAACTTGGAGGAGTGGTGAATAATGAAGGAGACAGATCGCTGTTTCAGAGCAACCTGGAGTACTTGGTAAACTGGGTGTAAGCAAATGAGGTGTGTTTTTAATATGGCTAAATGTAATTGTATACATCTAGGGACAAAGAATGTAGCTTATACTTACAGGATTGTGGGACTCTATCCTGGGAAACAGTGACTCTGAAAAAGATTTGGGGATCATGGCGGATAATCAGCTGAACTCCAGTGTGATATCTTGGCCAAAAAATCAAATGTGATCCTATAGTGCATAGAATCATAGAAGATTAGGGTTGGAAGAGACCGCAGGAGTCATCTAGTTCAACCCCTGCTCAAAGCAGGACCAACCACAACTAAATCATACCAGCCAGGGCTTTATTAAGCTGGGCCTTAAAAACCTCTAAGGATGGAGATTCTACCACCTCCCTAGGTAACCCTTCCAGTGCTTCACCACCCTCCTAATGAAATAGTTTTTCCTAATATCCAATCTAGACCTCCTCCACTGCAACTTGAGACCATTACTACTTGTTCTGTCATCTGCCACCACTGAGAACAGCCTAGCTCCATTAACAGGGGAATCTCCAGTAGGAATAGAGAGGTTATTTGACCTCTATAGTTGGCACTGGTGCAACTGCTGCTGGAATACTGTGCCAGTTCTGGTTCCCACAATTCAACAAGGATGTTGATAAATTGGAGACAGTTCAGAGAAGAGCCATGAGAATGATTAAAGAAAGCATGCCTTATAGTGATAGACACAAGGAGCTCAATCTATTTGTCTTAACAATGAGAAGGTTAAGGGGTGACATGATCACAATTTATAATAATCTACACCAGAGTGGATTTGATTTAAATCATGATTTAAATCACTAGTCAGGAAGACTCGATTTAATCATGGTTTCTACATAAAAGTGCATTCTTGATGGTTGTTATAACCTTAATACATATTCTTCACAACTCAGAGGTAGATGTAGGTTTCATTTTTTAGAAGGTACACACTATACATTTTTAAAGTGATTTCTTTTGAAAACTTTTCAGATTAGTTTTACAACTATGTCAGAAAATGAATGATTGTTTGGTTATTTCATTTACCAAAGGTAATTGAAGCAGATATTTATGAAGTCATTGGGAGGTGAACTATCTCCAGTTCAACAGGTTAATTGTTAATATTTGGAGGATTTTCTTGCCATGCTGTATTAGGAGGAGAACATCACCAACAGACATTTAAATTGTTTTATTTAACTAAAACAACAGTGTTAAGTACTCTGGATTTTTTTCTTCAACAGCAAACCTTATTTTAACAAAACAAGCATATGTCCCTCTCTTCTCACATTTATCTCCAGACTTCTTCTCCTTGTCCAGATCTATTCTGCCCCCAACAATCTTCTGTTCGTTGAACTTTTTGAAGCTTTGCACTTTTAGAGAGAGGGACAATAGAGTTGAGGTCTGTTATTTCTCACCTCTATATACTATTTATTTATTTTAAAACATTTTTCTCTGGAGACACAAAACCACAGTTTGAGAACTGCAAAACTAAGCATCTCTGATTGTGTCTTCTAGACTGAGCACCAAGTCCCCTTGGGTAGATAGAAAGATTAACCTAAATAATCTATACAGAAGCCTGTGGAACCCCATAAGATTGGGTTCCTAATACATGAACTATTGGAACTCATTTACAAAACTTTCTTAAACATTACATGAATATATTGTCTCATACTATAGAATTAGAATTTATAATCCCTATTCCATGATGAGATCTCTTTGAGCTATAATGTATCTTAATTAAAACTATCTTTGGATAGGTTTTTTTCTCAAAAAACCTTTTATAAAAAAAAACATGATTTAAATAAAATCCAATTTTTATTTTTTTAAATCATTGATTTTTACCCACCCTGATCTACACAGGGAACAAATATTTAACAGTGTGCTCTTAAATCTAGAAGAGAAAGGTATAACAGGATCCAATGGCTGGAAGTTGAAACTATGCAAATTCAGACAGGAAATAAGGTGTAAATTTTTGATGGTGAAAGTAATTAACCGTTGGAACAATATACCAAGGGTCGTGATAGATTCTCTATCACTGATAATTTTTAAATCAAGATTGGATGTTTGTCTAAAAGATATGCTCTAGAAATTATTTTGGGGAAGTTCTATAACCTATGTAGGCCTGACTTGACATGAGCAATTGGACATTGGTGAGGCCTAATTTTTTGGGAGACAGGATTAGGATGCTAAATGGATCAGCAGACTGGAAACAAAATGTCTGTGCTAATGAAGATAAGGGAGAACATCTAGGGAACAATTTACAATGGACAAGATAACAATGGATCAGATAAGGCTGAAACATAAGATGAGGTAAAAGTAAGTTGTTGCATGGACAGTGTGTGCTATGCAGAGAATAGGTTCCTACAAAGTGACCAAGCCAATCGCAAAATGGTAATGCAATGTATAGTAAATATAATGGAATGTGAAAATGTATATAAAGGAAGAAGATTTCTGTGTAACTTTGAATTTCTAATGTACTCTGCATCTACCTCCTGCATTAAAGTCTGATCAACTCAGCCTAGCATTGCTGTATGTCAGGTAAAAATACCAAAGTCACAAAATCTAAAGTCAAACTAAGTTCTTAAAAAGCCAGATGAAAAAAGGTCTTGAAAAAAAATCCTAAGATCCTGTGTATAGAGGAGATCAGATTGGATGCTCACAGTGGTCCCTTCTGGCCTTGGAATCTATGAATCTGTGTATCCATAAAAAGCTCTAAAGTAAAGATGATGATCTTAATGGAAAATGCATTTCAAGTGGAATCAGAGGGAAATTGTTTTAATCCCCTGCCTTTTCCCACAGGATCATTTTTTGCTCATTCTCTGTCTCACGCACGCACAATCCAAGTTAATCAGGAGTAAAATGGCTTGATACAGTAAAAACTTGAGTGATTCCTTTTGTAATATACAGTTTTCCTATCTGATTTTTCAATTTGTGGAAAAATTGCACTGTGTTAGGATTCAGATTGTGCCACTTTTGATTACATCAGTGGAATCATTTTGCTACTCAGTATGAGTAGGGTGGCAAAATCAGACCCTAAAAAGTTGCTTTTTGATTATATTTATTAATATAATTAAAGAAAGGAAAATAAGGTTTTGTTCCAGATTTAATTGCTTTTTTGTAGATCAGTTTTACATTTTCTTCAGCTTCCTCCTCATCATACTGAAGAATTAAAGGAATTCAATGTAGAATTCTCTTATTAAGTAATTTGTGTCATTTCTGCTTTACTCTTCTTCTTTAGAATATTTAACTGTTTTCTTACTGAATATACTGGTCAGCAATAGAGATATATATTTCATAGACAGTTGCTCATTTAGGATCTGATTCTGCCGCTCTTACTGACATTGAAACTCACATCAAAATAAGGGTTAAATGGGACTTAAGTTATGCATAGGCTTTGTGCTGGGCTTTTACATAGGGGTGAATTTCAGTTTGTATAAGGGTGGATGAATCAGGCTCCTGGGATCTGTTCTTCCCTGGCTAAACAAAATTCCCATTAATGGGAATTATTTGCCAACCTCACCTTATTTAGGAATCCATCAGATAAGGAAAGAGAGTCTACTTTATCGTGGTGGTTAATTCTAAGAGACTCACAGTTATAGCTACTAGTGTTCTACTATAATTTGTCACAAAGGGAACAGTAACATTCTATTCCTACTGTTTTCTCCAACTACATTTAAATATGAGCTGCTGTCATAGTTGTTCTCACATAATTTTAGCTTAATAAAATCATGTTCTCAGTCCAAATATTCTACTATTTCACATGCTATTGTGGAAATACATTGCTCAGGTACATTAACTACTTTCTCTCTTCCACATTTTTTGGACATGTCTGAATTATTATTGTATTATTCATGATATTGTGCTTGCACACTATGAATTGGGAGAGAGGGTGCCTGCCCCAGGGAGTTTAAAATCTATAGGCTCTATCGTGCCTAGAACAGAGCAGTTCTTTTCTCAATAAGTGTTCCTAGGAGTGCTCCATTGTAGGTGTATCTGTGCCTCTAATCGGAGATTTTAGGAGCAGTGTCCATTCAGCCCTCACATGCACTCTCCCTCCCTCGTGGTCTTCCTCAAGGCTATCTGGCACTGTGCAGGTGAACCCCCATCAGTTCCTTCTCTACCGCCTTTGGCCTCCAATGGAGCAAGCAGTTGTCCCTTCCTTATCTGCGCCATTAGCATCAGTAGTAGTTATTTTTGTTTCTTTTGTTCTCCTTAATAGTTAGTGTTTCCTTTTTACCTGTTGGGATAAAAAAAAAGAAAAAAGAAAAAACTTTAGTTTGCATTTCTCACCTTGGTTAGGAGGATTCCTCCCCTCCCCATTTAAAAGACTAAGTTCTTTCAGTTTAAAAAAAAAAAAAAGAAGAGGGAAGAACAACTTTCTTCAGCATTCCTCACTGCTAGAGGATGATAGCGTCCCCCCTCACCCTGGGCATGCCCGGCTCCCCCAACCTAAAGAGTTGCCTCTCTTGCCAGGAGTCAGCACCACCATTACCCAGTGATGAGTCTGACAGTGACCAGGAGGATGTCATTTCCCTGGCCTCTCATCATGGCCCGGCATTACAATACAATGGTCCTCCTCAATTCCATCAAGATGACCCACGATTGTGGTAAGGGCCCTCTTGGGTACCCACCCGCCACCCATGCTCTTCTTCCCCCAATGGCCAATATTGGGATCCTTGGGTGACATACAGATCCCATATTTTGCAGGGGTCTAGTGTCTCTCGGAAGGCTGGTGAGCTGCAGATTCCCCTTCAGGAGGTGCCAGATACACATCACAAGCTGGTGGATGTTCTGCACACTTCCTCCTCATCCAGAATTGCCCTCCCAATTAGTGAGGCGAAGTCATCTGGCAGATACCAGCCTCCGTTGCACCAGACAGCAAGAGAGTCGACAAAAAATACTACATCAAAAGGAGTAGTTTCAGACACAAAAGGAGCAGTTTCAGGCCATTATCAGAGAGGGTCAATTAGTAGCCAGAACAGCACCTCAGGCAGCACTGGATGCAACCGATACAGTGGCCTGCTTTGTCTCCACATCAGTGGTAATGAGGCAGGCTTCTTGGTTACACCTTTTCAGGTTGCCCAAAGAGCTGCAGATGATGATGGAAGATCTCTCCTTTAAAGGGTCCAAGCTCTTCACTGAGAAGACAGACTCTTCTCTCCACACCTTGAAAGATTCTCGGGCCACATTATGCTCCATGAGAATCTACTCTGTGGGACAGAAGAGAAGATATAGTTCTCAGCCACAGCACAGGTCATGACCGCCTCAATACCCACCGTCTTAGTGCTATTACAAGTTGCAAGGTAAGAGGCCCAGGGCTTAGAAGCGGAAGCAGTCAGCACCCCCAATCCATGACCTCTCAGACCGCCTCTTCTAAGCACTTTTGATGAGTTGGTTGAGGGCCCGTACAACTGTGCCTTGCAACATCAGCTGCCAACTACACACCTTTGGAAGTCGTCAGGCCCTCTTTCACAGCAGTTGGGAGAGGATCACCTCCAACAGATGGGTCTTGGAGATTATTTTGAAGGGTTACACCATTCAATTCATGCCCCTCTCCTATTCCCACCCTCCTTCCTTGTCCCTCTTCAGGGACCCTTCTCACGAGAACCTACTTTGCCAGGAAATAGATCATCTGTTGTGCCTAGGAGCCATAGAACCAGTCCAGGCACAACTTAGGGGCAGGGGGTTTTACTCCAAGACACTTGATCTTACTTGATCTCCAAGACAAAGGGAGGTGGAGACCCATTATAGATCTAGGAGCATTAAACAAATACATGAGGGCGCAGAAGTTCAAGATGGTCATGCTAGCAGACATTATTCCATTCCTAGAGTAAGGAGATTGGTTTTCGGCCCTCAACCTACAAGATGCATACTTCCACATCTCAATACAACCGTCACACAGGAGATTCCTACGGTTTGCCTTTGGGCAGGACAATCATCAATACAGGGTGCTCCCATTCGGCCTCCTGTATGCATGCAGAGTATTCTCCAGGGTTCTCTCCATTGTAGCGGCACACCTGTGAACACTGGGCTTTGTGATCTACCCACATCTAGATGAGTGACCCCTTAGAGCTCCCTTCTTTCAGGACGCCGTACAAGCCACCCAGACAACCATGCACACATTTGCGCAACAGGGTCTAACAGCTCACCTTACAGAAATTGACACTGACCCCGGTACAGTGTCTGGAATTTATCGGTGCCGACCTCAGTGCAGTACAAGCAAAGCATTTCTTACACTACGTAGGCTCACCGTCCTTACAAGTCTCATAGAGAGAGTCCAAGCCAGCTCTAAAACATCAGCCATGAACTCCCTGCAGTTGCTAAGTAATATGGCAGCATGCACCTTTGTCAGTCCAAACACCCGGATGTTCATGAGGTTTCTTCAGATATGGCTCACTTCTGTCTATTCCCCAAACAGGGACAGACTAACTAAACTGCTACCACTGCCCTCTGCAGTAAAGCACTCCTTGGACTGATGGAAAGACCCATCCAGTGTCCGAGCAATGTTCCATTCATGCAACTGCCACTGACACCGATTCTATCGATGGATGCCTCCCTAATGGGATGCGGAGCTCACCTACGTGATTGCAAGGTTCAAGGCTAGTGGTCTTCTATAGAAGTGACCCTCCATATCAATGTTTTGGAGCAAAGGGCCGTCAGGAATGCTTGTGCATGCTTCTGTGTTTTATCAAGAACACCCACTCAAAGGTCATTACAGACCATATGAAGTGTATGTTTTACATAAATTGCCAGGGAGGTGCCAGTACTCCCTCCTTCTACACAGAAGCATTCAAATTCATCTCAGCTGTCTATCTACCAGGCATACAGAATGTGACAGCCAACTGTCTCCGACAGAACTTTTCTCACCACCACAAATGGGAACTGAACTCAGAGGTGCTTTGAGACATAATCGCCCTTTGCGGAACCCCGACTGCAGAGCTCTTTGCTACTTACTGGAACAAGAAATATCATTGTTACTGCTCCAGGGCCAGCCTAGGGAAACATTCACTGGGAGACACCCTCATCCTCACATGGGACAAGGACTTCTTGTATGCCTTTTCCCCATTTCCTTTTCTGTCCAAAGTCCAGTTGAAAAGTTGACGAGACACAACGAGAGTTATTCTGAGTGCCCTCTCCTGGCCAAGACAAGATTCCCTTACCTGACACAGATGGCAGTATGTTCCCCAGTTTCACTCTGGCCCATTCCCCACCTGCTCTCTCAAAGGGACAGGCTGGTCTTTCACCCCAACATGCAGGTCCTCCGCTTCCAGGGTTGGCTCCTTCTTGGTTCCAAGACTTAGAGGCAGAATGCTCTGACGAGGTGAAAGACGTGTTGCTGCACAGCCAAAAGTTTACCACTCAGTGTACTGACCTACAAAAAGTGAAATGATCCCAAGTTTGGTGTCCTTCTAAGCACACAGACCCAACTCATCTTCCCTCCCTCTAATTTTAGACTACATTTTAGACCTCAAGGTCAAAACTCTCACTCAGTTCCCTTAAGGTACATCTTGCGGCCATAACAGCTTTCCACCATCAAGCAGATGGATATTCTACGTTTGCTCACCTGCTGATGTGTAGATTCCTTAAGGGCATTGGGAATCTCTTCCTGCATGTGAGACCACCCACTCCAATCTGGGATCTTAACCTAGTTCTCAGAGCTTTGATTAGATCTCCCTTTGAGCCCATGGCAACTTGCTATCTCTTACATCTGTCCATGAAGACAGCATTTCTAATTGCCCTCACTTCAGCTAGGCACATAGGAGAATTAGTGGGCCTAATGGCACACCCACCATACACAGTCTTTTAAAAAGACAAAGTAACTCTGAGGCTGCATCCCAAGTTTCTCCCTAAAGTTGTCTCTACTTTCCATATGTCCTGGTTTTTCCCCAAAATCACATCATGACAACAGGGAGGCGATTCTGCATATGCTAGATATTAGAAGAGCGCTAGCATTCTACTTGGACAGGTCTAAGGACTTCAGGAAGTCTCCTAAACTCTTCCTTTCATTCACTGAAAGATCCAAAGGCTCCGTGATATCGGCTTGAAGACTATCCAAATGGGTCTTGGGTTGCTTTAATCACTTTTATCAAAGGTGTCTCCGTCCAAAATCTATACGCACTCCACGAGGTCAATTTCTATCTCAGTCACATTCCTTAAAGATGTCCCTCTCTCAGAAATCTGCAGAGCAGTGACTTAGGCCTCTTCCGACACTTTTGCAGAACACTATGCGATCACTGGAGATTCAGCCTCTGATGCCATCTTCAGGTCTACAGTGCTCTCTATAGTAACAGACACCATTCCAAAGCCCTAGCCCTCCATGAGGCGTACTGCTCAGGAGTCACCTACAGTGGAACACCCATAAGGACACTACTCGAAGAAGAGGAAGTTACTCACCTTGGGCACTAATGATGGTTCTTCAAGATGTGTGTCCCTGTGGGTGTTCCACAACCCATCGTCCTCCCCTCTACCTTGGAGTTCACCATAAGGGGCTTTGGGGTAGAGAAGGAACTGAGGGGGGTTCGCCCACACAGACCAGGCGGGAGGGAGAGCGCATGTGCAGGCTGAACGGACATTGCAAACCCAAATCTTCGATTAGAGGCAGAGGCGCAGATACAGCTACAGTGGAGCACCCATAGGGGGACACAAGGTGAGTAACTTCCTTTTCATGGAAACTACTTAACCTCCTCAAATCAGCCTGTCTCAAAATTGACCCTGTAGTAAGCACAGACAGTATAGTCCAAATACCACATTGCATGTTCATATTATTTTCAAAAGTGCTGTGTGCTTTTGGCTTATGTGTACAGATAATTTTAATTCTGGCATTTCCTAACTTTTAAGTGCTTGACTTTGCAACATTTATAATGTTGTTTTAGTATTTTTGTGTGTTGTAATATAATGGAATACATGATTTTATCAGCATGTGTTTGAAAGGATGCATTACTCATGAGTGGCAAAGCCACGTGTGAGTTGCAGGTAAACTCAGACAAGTGTCAATAGAACACTCATACTGCACTAAACCAGCATGATTTCTGTATAAGGAAAAGATGGTACAAAAAGCTATTTTAGGAATGGTTTAGAGAATTTTAAAGCTTTTTACTGGGACCATTTTTCATAGTCCTTCACCCACTAATCAAGGGGTGGCCAACCTGAGCCTGAAAAGGAGCCAGAATTTACCAATGTACATTGCCAAAGAGCCACAGTAATAGGTCAGCAGCCCCCATCAGCTCCCCCCACCCACTCCCAGCGCCTCCCACCCACCACCAATCAGCGCCTCCCCGCATCTCCTGATTAGCTGTTTCCTGGCGTGCAGGAGGCTCTGCGGGGAAAGGGGGAGGAGCAAAGTCACAGCAGGCTCAGGGGAGGGGGCGGGAAGGGGTGGAGTGGGGGCAGGGCCTGTGGCAGAGCCAAGGGTTGAGCAGTGAGCACCCCACGGCGCACTGGAAAGCTGGCGCCTGTAGCTCCAGCCCCGGAGTCGGTGCCTACACAAGGAGCCGCATATTAACTTCTGAAGAGCCACATGTGGCTCGGGAGCCACAGGTTGGCCACCCCTGCACTAATCCTTCGTTATCATAAGTCCATTTGTACATGACTCAGGCAGTCATAAAATAGTTTTTCTGCAGTTAAATATGTCATGACTAAATTCCATTATCTCAGGTCCCCTAGAGCTAGAAGCAAAGGTGATTCCCATTTGGAAACTGGAAATCTACACTTGCCAGCGAGCTATAGCTCACATATAGTCCTGCAGGGCTGCAGAATAACTAGCTGTAACATCATACTGTTTTTATGTACAGAGAAGCTATCACTAGATTAGCACGGAATCTTGCCCATCCTAGGTTTCAAGCAGTCTTCATGTTTGGAGTATGTGAGTTGGAGGAGGTGGGGATTTAATTCAACTTTTGCGGGGTGGAGGAGGAAACATTTATTAAGTCAATTGATTTAAAAAAAATTAAAGTGGCAGTTAAAGGGTTAGAGGAAGTTGTGGGGACTGGATTAGTGGGCAGACATCAGATGAAACAATTTACCATATGGATGTCCGCTTCACATATATTGTGTCGTTACATGTCTATATAGGGGTGTGTGTATAAGGGGTACGGGAGCAGAGTATTATGTGGTTTTGTGTGTGTGTTTTTACTGTACCAATCACAATAACACCTGCACCATGCAGTCCTTATTTTATTCCTACTATAGTTCCATGGTATATTTTCCCACTGAATTGAAAGTGAAGGGGAAAGACACAAGTGCAAAACTTTACTGTTGAAAATGCTGAATTTTCTCAGTGGACTAAATTTGTGAATATTCATGAAAATATGTTTTCTTCAGAAAATGGGCATTTGTTTTATTATGCCTGTCTTGCAATTCATAAAAATCCACTCATCTAGTACAGCTCTAAACCACTTCCATTGCTGACAGAATATGAAAACACTAGCTGCATATAAACTGCCCTTTTGGCAGCCAGAAAGTCACAGGAGCTGTGTCCTACATTCCTTTGGTGTTCAACAATAGATATACTTTGTGTGGCATATAAGTGACAGCAAGTCTGAGGTACTGTATTGAGGTATTTGTTCTGGTGCTTAAGTACTGTCACCAATGAATGAATTCCTGGGGAGGAAAAAGGGAAATCATAACTTGTAAGACCTCACCAATTTAAGAACAGGCACAGGGCCATCTGGACAGATAGATACAGATATAAATGAAGGCAGTTAAGACAATGCATAAACATCATATGTAGGTGCTGTAGACAGAATTCCCAGCTGTGAATGTTTGAACAGCTGTATGTCCTGAACTTAGCAGTTATGCTAAGTAGAAATGCCGTTGCTAATATAACTGTAAATTGTATGAACTAGAATAGAGATGTTCTTCAGCTGCACAGTTTCAATTCTGGATCTGAGTTCAGAATCAGGATTTTGTTTATCAGAGAGATATGAGTCATCCCTAGAGTTCAGAACCAGAATTAGAATTCAAAATGATCGAGAAAAACTGGAGAAGTGGCCTGAAATAAATAGGATGAAATGAAAGTCAATAAGGACAAATGCTTAAGAAAGAATAACCAATTGCACAAATACAGAATGGGAAATGACTGCCTAGGAAATAATACCGCAGAAAAGGATCTGAGGGTTATAGTGGATCACAGACTAAATATGAGTCAACAATGTCATAGTGTTACATCCCAGAATGTTAACTTTTTTTTGTATTAGCAGGGGCCTTGTAAGCTAGAAATGAGAAGTAATTATTCTACTCTACTCAGCACTGATAAGGCCTCTTTTGGAGTATTGTGTCCAATTCTGGGCAGCACCCTTTGAGAAAGATGTGGACAAATTGGAGAAAGTCCAGAGGAGAGCAACAAAAATGATTAAAGGTCTAGAAAACACGACCTATGAGAAAAGATTGAAAAAGCTGAGTTTGTTTGGTCTGGAGAAGAGAGGACAGGGGAGGGGGGAAATAGCAGTCATCAAGAATGTAAAATGTTGTTATGAAGAGGAGGGCGATAAATTGTTCTCCTTAACCATTGAGGACAGGAAAAGAAGTAATGGGCTTAAATTGCAGCAAGGGAGATTTAGGCTAGACATTAAGAAACCCTTCCTCACTGTAAGGGTAGTTAAGCACTGGAGCAAATTACCTGGGGAGGCTGTGGAATCTCTGTTACTGGAGATTTTTAAGAACAGGTTGGACAATCACCTGTCAGGGATGGTCTAGTTATTATATAGTCCTGCCTTGAGTGCAGGGGACTGGACTAGATGACCTATTGAGGTCTGTTGCAGTCCAACATTTCTATGAACCTATGGTTATTTGGGTGTTCCTCTTTTGATGCCCATAAAAAAAAAAACCTGAACTAGCATTTTCTTGTTGTGTACAGGAAATGTTTGATGTCATTTTGGATGAAAATCAGCTTGAGGATGCATGTGAACATTTGGCAGAATACCTAGAGGCATATTGGCGTGCTACGCATACCACCAGTAGCACACCTATGACTCCTCTTCTTGGAAGAAACCTAGGATCGACTGCCCTTTCACCATACCCTACTGCAATCTCTGGATTACAGGTATGAATATGCATCTTGGCCCCCAGTCACCAGTACAGGTCAGTTTTATTCATTATAGGAAAACAGAATAATATGTTTTATAGACTGTATCCAGTATTTGTTTCATTAATTACTATTTGCTGTTTGGTAAGTGCCAACAGTAAGAAAGCAAAATAGACCCACTTATTCAACAGGGAAACATTTTATTAATGAAGTGCACTGGTGTTCGGATTAGTTTTGTCTTAATGGGGAATATAATACCCATAACTCCTTTTGGCATGAAGAATAAACTGAGATAAATGGCACTCTGTCAAAAGCTATATAACAAAATTACATCTTTTTATGTGAGAAAGTGCCATTAGAATTAAGAGTCTTTCAGACTGAAAATAAGCATGTAAAATATGATAGCAGTTATGCTGGTAAGAAATACTATTGTTAAGGTTGCAGATCTTATTCTGTTATAACCCCATTTTCACATGCTCATAACTTTTCACAACATTCATCTTTTGGGCCAAAATTTTCCATGCTTGGCCTAAGGTAGAGCTTCAGCAAAATCCCTTTCACCTGTTTGAGTTCATTGAGTGTGAATAAAATACATTTTTTCCCATTGAAAAAAAAATTCTGACCATTTTTTTTTCACAGGGATAGCTCAAAAACGGCGAACTTTGAAACTTCAAACGTGGCATGTAAATAGTCCTTAATGAGAAGTACGTGCTTTACTAAGTTTGAAAAAAATGTTTTTGAAATAACAGTTATGAATGTTTGAAGATGCAAGACCGGGAGGGAATGCAGTGAACATTTTTTTTCATTAATTCTGAAAGTTTCAGAAAGAGTTCTGCATGTGTGTGTGACTTTTGAGGAATGTGCACTTGCTAATATGTGTCAGCAATAGAGCTGAGCAAATAATTTGTAATGCATAATTCACCTGAAAAATTTAACCTCTGTTCTGCTCATGGAATATTTGGAGGCAGATCGTAATTTCTGAATAAAGTGATTCAACATTCAAATTGATTGATTATTTAAATTTATTCAATAAGTATATAAAAATTACTCTGTGGATTAATTGCACAGTTGACTGCAGATAGACAGTTTTGATTCTGTTAGGCCCAATAAATTATGTGGTATTATTTTCCCTGATTGGATGAGTGCACAAGCACTTCTGGCGTTAGTAATCGCATGAACAATTGTAAAATATTGTTTCCATGCTCACTTAAGTGTAACATTTCAGTTTGCCATCCATTCATATCAGTAAAATGCCATCTCTTGAATGTTCACCTAAGCAAACCTAAAAGGACTGTGGGCATAGCCAAAGCAAATCCATTTAAAGAATTATGGCTATCCATCGCATTTTTTTCTGGTATTTGTTTACCTCTAGTCAGTAGGCACTGATAGTGACTGTGACATGTTGCTCCACTTACATAGGGAAAACTTACACTGAAGATGAAAATTACCCCTATGCAGGGGGCCAGCAGAAGGTCTATACATTGTCCCTTACTACCCACCTTAGCAAAATTGTGAAGGCTTGAATGGTGCTAGTTATCTGCAGAGGGGTAAATTTCACCCTGAGTTTATTATGCCTGAGTAAAGACTGCAGGATTTGGTTCACAATGCCACTTAAGTGTTTCAGACCATTTAGAAAGTTGGGTTGACATGGTTATGTCACATTAAGGACTTACATTATCTTAAGTGATTATATCTTACACCACTTTCAAGACATTTGCCATCTGAAGAATTACATCAGTTTAAGTGTTTGACACCATAAGGTGAATGAAGTACTTCAGGAATTAAACCAGCATAGATGTTTTGCTACATTAAGTATTTACTAAAGTACTTTAAACCCTTATGACGTTTTTTCCTTATCACCTATACTACCTTTAAATTACTAGGAAATTGAATGCAAAAAAGCCAAAACCCTATGTTAATGCAATACAGGTGTACATTTATGCTCTCAAGTCCAGGAGAAACAAAAGTGAAGATTGCACACACAACTTTAATTATGTTTCATTGCATATACTTGTTTATATTTTATATCTATCTATATAAACTGTGCCAGGCTGAAGCTCAAGATACAAGGAGCAATGCAACTTAGAAATATGTAAAATTCAAATAGATCATATTAACTGTATGCAGTTGCAACCCACGTTGAGTGTGTAGAGTTTTGTCACCCTCTAGTGGCTGGTCCACAGACAAGGCTGGAGTCTGCAAGTTCCAGCTAATAGACTTAAGTCCTTTGGCTCAAGTGGTGGAAGCTCAATGTTTTTATCTCTGCAGGACCCAGTTTTGAACCCAGCTGTTCATGTGAGGCCAGATATGGGTTATCATACAGCCTTACATTATGAGATAAGAGGTTATCTTTTGTACAACACCTACAAACATTAACTCACATCAAATATGTTCCACACCCAGAAGAGGTGAAGAGATTGAGATCAGAATAACTACAAAATCAAGCCAGTAATACAAAGATATCTCTGCATCCATTAAAGGAAAGAGCATATATTACAAAGTAACTGGAGGGAGGGACAAGTTGCATTCACAGAGATAAATTGCAGAGATGTTGTAGATGTTAGACCAAGGAGTTAAATAAGAAGACACATTAACCAAAGATAAAAAGACACATTAAACAAAAATAAAAACTGAGCCATAATAGATATTAAAACAACATGGAATGACAAAAATCTTTGGGATAACGTAATACTTGGCTATGAATTATAGAGTTAAAACAGATTAGGTCATGTAGGTGAAAAGTAGAACTGTACCAGAAAGACTGCATAGAATAGAGAAAAATTCTGAGTTGAGAGGACCATACAGTAGAATCTGAATGGATACAAATCTCAGATCATACGAATACAAACGTACTAGTAGCATTTTACTATTAGCCTTTGGATCGGAAAAAGGATATCAAGTGCAAAATGGTGAGAGAAAGAACAGTCAGCTAAGTTGGTGCTTGATCAACCTTTTGAATTTCTGTTAACGCTGGTTGTACGGAGACATGAGAGAATAACAGTGGTAATAATGGGCCACGTCTGATGATAGTGGATGGAATGTTGTTCTCTCAATATGGACTGTTGCCTCATTGCACCAGTTCAGAGGCAATAATGTGAACTAATTTTGATCTTGTGACCACACATGATTAGATATTAACCAATCACTATGGAAACATAAGGGCAACAAAGGCCAAATCCCTACTTGGTAAATGGTCCTGGTCAAGGAGTTTCTGTGCAAGTTATTTGAAATATTTATTATGTTTTAGTTATAAAAATCACTTAACATCTAACTACTTCAGCTAGCCTTCCTGTAGAGTATTTGCTTATACACTATTAGCTCATAGTTTAAAAATCTTTAAATAACGCTAAATGAGCTGCACCTTTTGGAAAAACCAAAAACTCCTTTGCAGAAAGTTTCTACAAAACACACTGATTCATCACAAATTACTAAAAGGAATCAAAATAGAATTATGAATGTTATGTTCATGACTGGGGAGAAGAACTGATAAGTGTAGTGTGCTCTGAAATCGATCTACTAGTCACTTCTTACTGAAAGTGCTCTGTAAAATTTTATAAGATTGCATATAAAAAGATCATAAAAATACTTTGTATTATGCTGTGTTTGGTCTCCTATCAGTTTTGGGAATCAGACTATTCTCACATCCATCTCCCATCGCAAATAAATTTTACTATTAAAAAGGAATTACAAACGTGGATGGATTCTGAAGGACCTCAATCTGAGGCTCACAACTAACTTACAAGAGGTGAAATAAAATGGTATCTGTATTAATCCTTACATTCATTTACATTTTTAGAGCCAGCGTATGAGACATAGCAACCACTCTACTGAGAACTCTCCAGTTGAACGAAGAAGCCTAATGACCTCTGATGAAAATTATCACAATGAAAGGGCTCGGAAGAGCAGGAACCGCTTGTCTTCCAGTTCCCAACACAGCCGAGATCATTACCCACTTGTGGAAGAAGAGTACTCTGACTCTTACCAGGACACTTACAAACCCCATAGGAACCGAGGATCGCCTGGAGGATATAGCCATGATTCACGACATAGGCTTTGAGTTTAAGAACCTGGGGAAAAAATAGTATTCATTAGTTGACAACTTTCCATAACATAGCTAGGAAAAACAAATCATCTTAATTTAGCAGGTGTAACACGGTTTTACTGTAGTTACAAGCTGCTGTCATTTGATGCTTAAAAAAAGGAAGAGGGGAAGAAATTCACCATGCCCTGATGTTTAGGAGGAAATTAGTTTGCCCAATCATCCTGGATTTTTTTTTAGTACAGCATTTGCATTTATAGCAGTACCTTTTTTCCTCGTTAGCTATTAAACATATCAGTTTGTAATTTAGGGTACTTATAAAGGCACATATAAAACAATTTCCTGTGCTGGAAATTCCAAATGACCAGTTCCAGTTGGAACCAATTTATAAACCAATTCTTGTTGGAATTTGGGTGAACTGACTGGAAAGTCGACTTGAACAAGTTGCAATCAATTGAAAAAAAATGCAGATGAAGAAATAGAAAATTTAACCACTATCAGCCAAAAATCAGCTACAGTATGTTTGCTGGAAGCTAAATTTACACTCAAGGTTAGAATAAAAACATTTTAATGTATATTCACTTTTCCTGAATGGCTTTTTCAGACTAACCAAATGTAAACCATTTGTAGTGCCAAATATCACAAATTAATGCAGCAGTTTCAAAGTACTTTCCTGTTTGAAAATTTCTTTATTTTTTCTCCTGACACGTACGTTGCAGCAATTTTTTTTCATTTGTTTAGTCAGTACTGATACTTTTGTTGTGGTCAGCAATGATGATACAAACTTCAGCAAAATGGAAGAGACCAGTAGGAGTATGAACAAATGCAAGCCTAGCAGGAATGACGAGTTTGAGAGTACATGGCTGTTCTTTCTTTGGTTCATAATCACAAAATCCAATATCAAACAGTAGAGATGTGATGCTTTTTCTCCCATTCTCAATGTTCTGCCATGTCAAATAGAAAACTGATCCATTCTCCCAACCACACATGTATAGCATGTACTGTATTTACATTCCCACACAATTGAGTACCTTCACATTACATTTTTCAGTTTCCCTCTTTGAATGTCTGAAAATTCCAGCATCACACAAGAACCCTCCCTAGCCACATCATTTAAATTTTATTGATAAAAGCAAAATTTTTTTCCAAATGCCTGTAAATTATAAAACAAAGATTCCAAAAGATACAGCTTGCAATAAAAACAGAATAGAGTACCACAGAAGGTCTGCTCACTGTAAAATTATAGAGCTGACATTTTTAATTCAAAGAACTATGATAAAGTCTTTGGAGATTTTGCTGCCTTACTTCTAATGAACACTGCTTTTCACCTACTGACTATTCAGTTTTTTTAATGGATACATTTATATAGTTAGACCTTATATCGTACATTATCATCGAAGCCTTAGATCCAATATGATTGAAATAATTATTGTAATTGACCATTTTATACAACACACTGGTGTCGTTAAGCATAGACTCTTTCTGAAACACCCCAGACACTGCATGCATTTTCTAAAACTGACAGAACTATGTGTAAAATATCATTTTATGCTGGTTCATGTCAAAGCTATTTTTTGAAAATGAAAGTAATTACGTTTTTATATTTTTCTGTTTCTTTCCCAAAGCCTCCTGAGAGGTAGGCTATAAAAGCATGTAGCACTAAACAAATTTCCTGAATGTTATGATGTCTTCTACTTTCTGGACCAGTTAACAAAGATGCTTTTGATATTTTTCCCCACTAGCGAGCCTGAGCATCTGCTTAGTGATGACAACTTGAAATGTAATTCACTACATATCTGGTACAACCAAAATAATACATGTCTCTAACAGCAAAAGATAATGGATGCAACTCTGGCTTTTTGGATAGGTTTACTGCATAAAAGACGCCTTTAATGATCTGTCACTAGATGATTCAGTTGGGCCAATTGTCAACAACTAAAACATAAAATACTTGCATCCACTGGAGTAATAAAGTTAAGAATTAACATATAGGGTCAGTCCCTGCTGCCCTTTTTCAGGTTACACTCCTATTGATCTCAGTGTGAGTTTGGCCTGAGGCACTAATGCAGGATCAGCCCTCATAGTGGTGGCATATGCTGCCATTTCTAATATGTTACAACACAGTGGAACATTCTCCAATAATATTTACAAGTCTTTGTTACATGTACAGCACACATCTGCATGAGAAAGAAGGTATTAGGCAAAACATTTTTCTATAAGCTTTGACAGTTTCTTTTTGTGTGCATTAAAGTATTAATTGCAAAGAATGCACTGAAATGTATAAAGCTAGATTAGACAGCTGTTTATATTTATTCTGTAGTAGGATTAGGAATCAGATCATTAACTGCTTGAAGATATTTGCATTTTATGACAGGTAGCTGCAACACTACTAATATTTTCTAGTAAATGAGATTACTGCTTTATCATTTCAGAGACAAAAATGTCATTTATTTTTAAAGCCTTTTGGAGCCTTGTTTTAAAGTCTTCCATGTCATGCTAGTAAAGGGAAAGATCCCCACAACACACATGCACAAAATTCACCTGCTGCATTGTCTGAAGTGCCAAAACCACTTTTGTTTAACGTTCTTATGAAAATAACCTGTTGAAAGTAGTCATGTATATGTCTTGAAGGAAAATTTTGAATGTTTACCTTAATTCTGCAGGTTTATTTTAAGTTTACCTTCCTTTTCTGTATGATTTATACCCCCTCATTCTAATACTTAAATATCATCAAAGTTTGCTTGTTTTGTTTTGCTTTTGTTTTTGTTTTGCAGGGAGATATATACTGTTAAAGTATATGTTTATATAAAATGCTGACAGGAATACATTTCATTGTGAGTAAATGCTATTGGGAATCTTTCTTTTACAAATTATTTTTTAGGAAACAAAAAAAATAATAAGAGCTGCAATGCTGATTAAGGCCATTTAAATTCATAGTATAAACTATGTATTAGAACTTCTACAATGTTAGCCAGCCATCTTGTGTGGGTTTTTTATGCAATGGCTTTATGTGAAGATGTGAAATTAATGTAGTCCTGAATGAGTAGGAATAAGACTAATTTTTCCAATCCTGCTATAATTTCTCATGATTATTATAACCTGATTATAGTAACAATCAGGATTCTACTGCTACGCTCCAGTATATACACAAGTATTTATTTAGAAATGTTTATAAAATGTTGATGGTTCTTTGTTATTTTTATAGGTTTTTATTTAAGACTTTTGGGGTTAATGATAATTTAGGCAGTGATAGCCTATGCTGATATGACAATCTCAGTGACATGATCATCTAAAGACAGTATGCTTCAATGCATTCATTTGCCTGACTATAATTGAAGAATGAATTAATTTTAAAAATGGCACATATTTATAAGAATTGTAATTGTTCCCCTCAAACTTGAATTATTATTTTTTAATTTTACAGAATGTTTTCATCTCTTTTGCTATTTATGTAGTTGAGCAACAGGCAGTTGTAAACTGGGTACATTTTCTGACATACAATATATTAGGAAATTATTGTTTTTAAAAAAAGATAACTAAGGCTGTTTTGAAGTCATTTTAACTTAAACACTGTGGGCCATATCATGCCATCATTTTCGAAACAAAACTTTCTGTTGAGTTTAGTGGATCACTGTGCTTAGAAATCCATGTACATTATGACCCTGGGACCTAGATTTTGCCCGCAGAACTGAGTTTCCCATTGAAGTAAGTGGAACTTGCACCCTGACTACTTATTTTTGTGCTCAGTAAAGCAAGAGTAGTTTTTGTAGCAATAGCTTTTGCTATTTATGCTACCTCTTGACTAGAGAACATGAGCCTGATTCTGATCTCCCATATTTCTGACTTACACTTATAAAGCCAGATATAAATCAGGTGCACCTGAGATTAGAAAAATTCCCAATGTCTTCAGTAAACACATGCCAATAAATCGTACTCAGAATGTTAGTGTTGGCTTGGCTGCAAGTGGAAATACACTTGACTATGGGCTGGTCTACACTACACAACTAGGCTGACATAAGGCAGCTTATGTTGAACTCCTTATGTCAGTGTCTACACTACAGTCTTCCTCTAGTCAATGTAAGTGCCCTACTACACCAACATAATAACTCCCCCTCCAGCATAGGCATAAGAGCCATGTAATTAGCGTGATGCCCTGTCTGTGTAGACATTGTGTCCCTTACATCCACAGCCTGGTCTATTTCACAGCAGGAGTCATGAAACTGACAAGAAAGCCTCTGCTCCCCTGGAGAGCTGGGTAGTTGGACCCTGCTCCCAGCTGGGAGCTGGGGTGAGAAGCCCAAGCGTCCCCCTGCCCGCTCCCTGCGAGGAGCCCACCTGGCTCCCAGTGGGAGCGGGCAGCAGGAGGGCAAGAAGGGCAGATGGACTCTGCTCCCTGACAGCAAGAAGACCAGGGTGGCTTCCTCCCACTCCCAGCAGGGAATGGGGTGGCGAGAAGCCCAGGGCGCCTTCCCCCCTGCTCCTGGCAGGGAACAGGGAGCAGGGAAGCGGAAGCCTGTGGAGAACCCAGGAGCCTGTGGGCCAGCCAAGCTTCTAGTAGGGAGCTGCTAGCAGAGCTGAGAGACTGGGCTCTCAGCTCCCCACACTGCCCCCTCTTAGGTCGGTGGAAGTGCTCCTGGTGAGGATGCGCACAACTGACCCAAGGAGGGTAGTGGGCACATGCACCACAGCAGTAATTACTGTGGTGGCTGTAAGTTGTCCTAATATAGGTCGACTTAGGTTTGTAGTGTAGATATACCCGGTTTTAAAACTCCTTTTATAACTGACCTTTGGATATTACATCCTTTCTTTGCTCCTTGCTTTTTAAGCTAGTGTTTGTGAGAATAAAGACTGTAAGTAAGGAGAAAAGTAATTTTAAGACCAAGAAACTACTGGAGAGTGAGTGCTTATGGTAGTTCTTTTCTGTGCCACAAGCTATCTGCTTCTATAGATAATGGTAGTTACCATAGGGGTGCACAGGTCCATAACTTCAAGTTCAGTTCCATTTCAGACGAATCTTCAGAATTCACCTTGGTCTCTATTCCACATCCTTCTTTAAACTTCCCTGGGTTTACAGCCCTCACTAATGTTCCTCTGTATCATTCTCAGAAGCACACACTTAGTAGTCCTTATTGTATAGTTACTTGAGTAAACACGGACAGTTGGCTATTTGATCAGTCCATTTGCTTTATATAGGAATAAATTAAATTTATCCCTTGCTCATATATTGATTTCTGGATTCAGCAGTCACAAAACCTCACCGTGACTCCATGTTGTTCTTGAATTTTTTTAAAGCAGAGTACGCATCCTGACTGGTGAATGAAAAATGGGATGCAAAATTGTGTACAGTAGAATCTGATTTATGCAAACTCCTCTTACCCATAAAGAAGCCCCGTTGTTTGAAAATTGGGTTACGTTTCCCAACTTGCATGATTAGTTTGGATAAATGGATTCAGCTATAATCTATTTTGCTCCAGTAATCTCTCATGCCTTTAAATAGTAGTTCAATTGATAACAATGGGGCTACAAAATAGTTACCTAGCCAAGTCCAAATTTGGTGAAGACTATCTCCTGCTGTCTTTATACTTTATTGTCAAAAGGGAATACATCCTTTTAAGAGCAATCATCCATATTGGCCTTGTTCTATGATTATTTAAGCCCAACATACTCTATGTAGAAAAAGAATGGTACATTTTGATAATATCATAGAAAATATCTAAATGAATGAATTTGGACAAAGGGCTGTAAACTCTACCTAGGATCAAAAGTTTGTTATAAATAATGGAGGCAAACATATTTTTCTGATTTGTGGAATATGCTTATGTATGCTTCTAGAGAAACTTCCTCCTTTCTTCAATTCCTGGGATCCAAGTGAAGTGTTTTGGAAGAAGATAGAAATAATAATAATAATAAACTTACGAGTTTATCATTCTTTCTAGGTACATCTAGTAGCTATTTCCTTTGAAATTATGGTGGCCAAGGTGAGAGCAACCATTGACACCTTTTGGCGTGGTCTTCATGCTGCTTCACAGTAGACTTGCCTTTTCGGTACTGCCACTACAATTTTTAAGCAATGAACTACTGTTTGTACTTTCTAGGGCTGGATCCTGAAAATGCTTACTGCTGACCATAATGCTTTATTAATGTTAAGTCCAGTAATAAGCATTTGCAAGTTCTGGCCTACAGTGTTGCATACCGTTTATCATATGCCTTACAAATATTTTCTGGGACATTATTAAAAAGAGAGCATTCTATTGCCAAAATAACCCTTTGTTATTACTTCTACTCTGTATTAGTACTAGAAAATAAAGTAATGTAGCAAGAAATTATATTGTACAGTACAAAATTATATATATTTTTTGCCAATAATATAAAAAATAGAGCAAGGAAAAAAAGCACATTTGTAATAGCACAAATTTACAAGAAATCCATTTTACATTTGCCATTGCATTTTTAAAAAAGTAGGTACGTTGTTGATCCAGTTTCAATGGATTTATTGCATTTTCCATCACTTTAACTTGCTGCCTGACACTTCTCCAGCAATTTATTTTACAGTCTTGCAATTTGCTTATGTAATTTGATTTTTCCATGAAATTTTATCCCTCTTCAATGTTAACTCAGTAAAAAAAATCAGTCTTTTAAAATTAGAAAATTTGTTATACTCATTTCTCTTATTTCTACTTCCAAATTTTGAAATCATATAACTATAAGTGAGGTCTTGATTAGTGCTCATTAATAATTTTTTGGCATAAAGAACTGAAGAATATGCCATTAATCATATTTGTAGTCCAAGGTCTGTAATGGAAATGAAAATATCTCAAACAAAATGCCATCCTGGGGCTATAAAAGCATTTTTGCCATTGCATACTATTCTGCTGTTGGGGAGAGGGGTTGAACTATGTAAAAGCTACTAAAGGGTCTATACTAGCCCACCTAAAACTTCCAGGGAAATTACCAGGAGTTCTATATATGCAAGGAATGCATGCTCAGGCCTAAAATATGTATAAATTTGAAATAAGCCTGATTCTTCTCCCATATACACTGGTGAAGTCAATGGTGTTGCACAGTATAGGAGGAGAATCAAGCCAAATAAAATTCTGTATGTGCATTAAAAATAGATGTGGCAAAATAATGTGGTGAAAACAATCATCCAAACTCTGAACCATGGACCTTGGGCTCTTTACTCCCAGTCAGTCTCTGATTATTGGCTAAACCTGTTTCCATTGCAATTGCAGGGAGTTTTCCCTTTTACGTCAATGGAGGCCAGTTCATGCTAATTATGGCAGAAAAAATTATTGCCTTTATTAAACCAAAAGAGTACACATTTATATTTTCTTTGTTGCTGATTTGCCCCTTCCTATTTTTACTTATATAGATACTGTATGTGTAGCATTCTACAAGGCATGCTGGGTAAAATATACTATGCAAATGTGTACAGTGTTGCATGTTTTGCTTTCCCTCTGCTTTAGTGGCTTTCAAGGAAAAAAAAGTGGTGTTATTTTTGTGAACAGAAACATTAACAAAGAAAATGCAGACCGCATGCATACAGTATCCTAATTTCTATGGATTTGTTTTATGGAATTTAGATGTGTAAAAATGAACTGCATTAAAAAATTTTTCTACAATAAATGAAAAACTATCTAAACATAATGTTTAAAAACTTTTAGTCTTTTAAGTCTGTTCTTGAACTGTACACACAGCTCTAATTCTCAAAAAAACCTAAATGTATGAGACAAGCCTTCAAAAGGTTGGACAAGTGCTCAAAATGATCAACAAAGAACAGCAGCAGAAGACATTCAAAATTATGTGGGAATCTTTATTAACGCGTTTGAAGATTTCATTAACCTCAGATTCAACATTCTGCCTGATATAAATAATGTAGTTAATAATCAATGAAATTGAGAGAAATGATGCACATTTGGGCCTACAATGTGAATGATACGCTGTTCAGGAACATATGGCCCACAATGCTTGTAACCCAGAAGTGCAGCATTTTACTATAAAATCAGTCTCTACATTCCATACATAAGTGAAAAACTCCTACTTAAGGCCTAATCCAAAGACCACCAAAGTCAATGAAAAGTCTCCCATGGACTGCAATGGGCTTTGGATTAAGTCCTTGATGTGTTGGCCTATCAGTTTACAGCCCAAAGCTAGTCCAATACACAAGATTAACAAATGACAGAAGAGTATGTGTGGTATGAAGGAATGTGGGGAGGAGTCGGAGCGAAACCAAAATACTGTTTATGCTACCCCTGAAATCTCTGTGAGAACTCCTTGTGGAGTTCTTCACCTGTTGGTCTGTTGGGGAGCAAGAATATGAATAGGCTGTGGGGCTGACTTTTCGGGGTTAACCAAGATGTCCAGAGTAAATCACTACCATTTAAAGTGTGAGGTAATCTCATCTGTGCCCACCAGGGGACGTTCGCCTATAACTACCAACTGCAGGCAACACAAGGACTGTGTACACCCCACTCAGCCCAGTATCCTACCACAAGCCCTTAAAATTGCAGGCTAGCAATTTACATGCACCTGTCTTATTTCATTACGGTGCCCAGTCCCTCGTCTTCTGGACACCCTCAACATACACCAATCCGCTGCCTCTGTGGAAGCAGTGAACCCCTGTTAACTGGCTTCAGCTCAGTTCAACACTCTCCTTAGCACAAGGCACATACCACGCACTCTATAGCCTATGTTTATTAACATGTTACTTTCCTGTCTAATAAGGTATTTCTCATCCAAAATTCAGTCCATACAGCACTTGTCCAATCCAGAGAGCCGGGGCCCACTTTTCATGAGACACTTGCGCTGCCACAGTATCTGCTCTGTAATGGATCAGATCTTATGCCCTTTCTTCTTTTTCTCTTATATAGTCCCAGGCTTTGTCATTTTTCATAATCAGACTCCAGCTCAGTCCTGAGGGCCCCTTATTCAGATCCTCTTTTGGGGGGTCTTTTGTCTTTGTAAATATTCAGGCCTGTAAACACAGGGCTCGTTGGGCTGAAATATGTTGATTCTTCTCACTCTAGACTGAGTTAGCTGAGACCGACCCCACCTCAGGTCACATGCTTCATTTCCAACAGCGTCAGAACATAATACTCTACATTTTACATCTCTCTCAAAATATTTCCCATACCAACATTGCGCAATACCCATAACAAACAGCTAGTTCTTAGCTTTTGTCAGAGACCACACACAACCTCCTTCAGAGAAATTGTGAGAGGATATACTAGCTTGGTGTATCTGGGTACATCTGTGTCACAGGGGCTCACTGCCAAACCTGGGAGATCCTTAAGGATCCGCATGTGCTGTGGTCATCTGTACAGAGACACTCTGCCTTTGCACTAGCTATGGCATCTGGTGGACCAGTCTGCTTCCTAGCAGTGTGATTCCATAATGATCACTGGTAACACAACTATAGTCTGTCAATGTTTTTGTTATGAGCCCTCTTCCTGTTGAGGACAATATACAGTATCAGAAAAGCCACGTTACTTGCAATCTGATTTAATTTTGACTTAAATTCTTACTGCACGTGCAGTTTCTTTTCTTTTCTTTTTTAACATTTGAATTCAATCAGTTTGACTAACGGCACAAACGAGTCATGATCCAGAGGCAAACACCCACTACTGTATTTCCACTCCATGCATCTGATGAAGTGGGTTCTATCCCATGAAAGCTTATGCCCAAATAAATTTGTTAGTCTGTAAGATGCCACAAGGACTCCTCGTTGTTTTTGCTGATACAGACTAACACGGCTACCACGATGAAACATGTGAGTTGTGCTCTGAGTTGTTTGTTAATAAAGTGCTTTGAGATTCTACTATGAAATGGGATGTAAAGTGCAAAATGATAATACAAGTATTATTTTGTATTTCTTCATATTATCCTAGAATAGATGCTAGAGAGGGGAAAGATTTATTAAGACAGTTAATCCATCCCCTCTGCCAGTTCAGGCTCCTTCCCTTTCATTGCTTTGAAAATCCTGGAAGCCTGTAGAAGAAGATGGAAATAAGAAGGAGGTGTTAGCCAAGCTGCTTCCACTAATGGGTGACCACTGCATCAGAAGAGAAGGAGAAAAACAGAAGTCACTCGCAGGAACAGAAGCCTTCAAAGTGAAAGAAACCAGAAGCCATCATCTGGACCAAAGCCTCCATCCAGTTAGAAAGGAATGTCCACATCAGAAGCGGACTGGAAGGAAGATCGAAGTACACAAGGAAGAAGGAGATCAAGCAGCAGGAAAGCCATTGATATGCAATCCAGGGGGAGAGGAGTACCAGGGAGCAGAGGAGTAGGTGAGAAAGGGAGCGAGTGATAGAGAAGCATGTGCATAGAAACAGAAAAAAGGAGGAGGAAATGCAAAGCAAATGAAGATATCATTAGGGTTTTCAAGAATGACACAACACTTATTAGCGATAGCTGAAGTACCTAGATGTTTTCCTATTATTACTCTTCCATGTAAGCAATATCTCTAGTTGCCACAAGGAATTTGTGTTAACACCAACAGGATTATAACTGGAAGGCTGGGTCAGGCAGCAGTCCATGAGACAAATCCTATTATTAAAATGTAAAAATGTTTGAGAATCCCATGCCTTAGATGACTTATAAAATTGTTTTCTGTTTTTAAAGTCTCATTAGAGATGGACAATGTCAAATCATCATGTATCACACACTTAATGCTATGTATCCATTAAAAATCCCCCACAAAAAAGTTTATTTTAATGAGACTATTGATCTTGAAAAACTTTCATTTCTCTGAAGTGAAAATATATGCCCTGTTAGAGTCTCTATTATTGCTGGTCACTGTTAGCAGGCACAAAAATTGCTTCATGCAAAGCAACTGGACATGTGTGTGCTTTCCAGCGGTCTTGAGGAAACCAGTGCAATTGCTCTTGTATCACACGAGTACAGCAATTTTTTTTATTTGTTGAAGGTGGTCTGGAATATATTTTAGAATTGTTAAATAACCAATACAGCCAGAGTAAGAGGGACAATTGGCACATTTGTCATGTAAAACTTGACACATGCACTGTGGTACGCTCTGTTTCTTTGTGGCATTCAAGTGATTCTAAATTTCTTTGATACATTTGATACATACAGTCACTTTTAACAAAAATCTGTTATAGCACTTTAAAATACTTAGGGGATCAGAAAAACGTTGCAAAAATGCTGCAGGCAGCTTGAATGAGGGTCTTGGTGGCCACTTTAAACTCTAGATAAGTAGCATTTAAATACATGCTCAAGATTGGTAGAATAACTTTTGAGGTTGATCAAATGTTTACAGTAACATGGGTTAAACATGCAAAGATGCTTTCTGAAGTTAAAAAAACAAACTGTGTCCCACTTTTGATGTTCATGTTGCCTATCTATAATGGTAAATTTACAAGAATCCTGACCTTTTCAGAGAACTCATTCTGTGCTCATAGTTTACCAAATCTAGTAACTCTATAAATGTAAACCTACTTACAGATGAGAATTACTTAATCTGACTGCAAGTACTGCAGAGTGGTCTTACAAATTTGGGCCCTAATGTAAAAAAAACACATGCATGTTTAAAATTACAGTCAGTAATCCCACTGAAGTAAAAAAGACTACTGATAAGTGAAAAATCATGGATGTGTGTAACAGGTTTAGGATTTGGGGGCCAAATTCTAGCAGGTTTTATGCACTGGAGCTGCTAGGTAACTCACAGTCAACATGGGGAGAACAGGATGGAAGTTGTCTATCCATATTCTGTCTGTCTCCATACCCATGCAGGCAACTTCATAGGATTATAGAAATGTGTGGATAGAAGGGACGTCAAGGGATTATCTAGCCCATCCACTACACGATGAGGCATAATTAAGTACACATAGACTATCCCTACCAGATGTTTATCTAACCTGTTCTTAAAAACCACCAATGATGGGGATTCTGTGACTTCCCTGAGTAGCCTGTTTCCATGCTCAGGGCAAGTGCTTGGCCCAACTTCTGTTGGTGAGAGAGACAAGGACTGGAGCTACACTGAGCTCTTATTCATGGCTGGGAAAGGTATAGTTATAGTTAGATTTTCCTAATATCTAACCTAAATCTCCTTTGGTGCAGATTAAGCCCATTACTTCTTATTCTATGCTTGGTGGACATGAAGAACAATTGATCACCATCCTCTTCAAAACTACCTTTTACATATTTAAAAACTATTGCTATATCCCCACCCCCACCTCTTTTGTCTTCTTTTTTCTAGACTAACATGCCCAATTCTTTCAACCTTTCCTTATGGGTCAGGTTTTCTAAACCTTTGATATCTGTTGTTGTCCTCTGGACAGTCACCAGTTTGTCCACATCTTTGTTGAAGCGTGGTGCTCAGAACTGGACACAGTACAGTACTCCAGCTGAGGCCGCACCACTGCTGAGCAGAGTGGATCAACTATCTCCCATGTTTTATATGTGAAACTTACTGATACATCCCAGAATGACATTTGCCTTTTTTGCAACAGCATCATGTTGTTGACTCATATTAAATTTATCCACTATCATCCCCATATCCTTTTGTGCATCCCCTTGCCAATTATTTCCATTTTTGTATTTGTGCATTTGATTTTTCCTTCCTAAGTGTACTACTTTGCACTTGTCTTTATTGAATTTCATCTTATTGGTTTCAGATCAATTTCACAAATTATTCAAAACTATGGAATTCTGCTCCTGTCCTCCCAAATGCTTGTAACTCCGCCCAACTTGATTTCATTTGCAAATTTTATGCATTCTATTTCATCACCCAAGTCATAAATGAAAATACTGAATAGTAGTGGACCCAGGCTAGCCCCCTGCCGTACCGCTTGCTACATCCTTCCAGTTTAACAGTGAATTATTGTTGGACCCTCTGCAACAGAAACTGCAGAAAGGCATTCTAAGTCACAGCTGAGGGGCAAAGGGTATGGTCACATGTTTATGAGTGTACCACTACCTGAGATACCTATGCAAAATGTCAATGCAGATTGCTGCTGGCCATAATACTTACAAACATTTTAATAACTTTTGCACCATATAAGTGCAGCAAGTGGGTTTCATTTCTTTCTCTACCCTGATCAGAATCCAGCCCTCAGAATTTTACCCTTCAATTGTTCCCTGGTAACTCAGAGCAAGAAACAGAGCTAGTACTTACAACCCTACACATCTAAAAATCATTAGTCAGGCCCTAAATATCTTCAGATTGGCTTAAAAATCATGAGATTTTAAAGATAATACATTTGGCATTCTTTTTATATGCCTTCTGTTTTTTGAGCCCTTAGGATTCATATTTTCAAGATTCTTTCCACAACCATGAGGGCTAGGAAACTTATTTTCTTTTAAATAAAAACTGAGATTCTCATATAATCACCTGGCTCCAGGAAGTCGGGCTTTAAGAAAAACATCCCAACCCTGTGAGACTTGATTAAATCAAGAGTTGGCAACACAGCCACTCTCTTGTCCACAGTCACACGTGGTGTTTTTTGCAGCGTAGCACTGGTGATTTTGGGCACTCATGGCAGTGGTTTGGCAAGGAGTAAGGGGCAGTCATAGGGTGACCAGATGTCCTGATTTTATAGGGACAGTCCCAATTTTTGGGTATTTTTCTGAAATAGGCTCCTATTACGCCCCACCTCCATCCCAATTTTTCACACTGGCTGTCTGGTCACCCTAGGCAGTCACAGCAGGCCAGTTGTGAGAGGTGGTTATGATGGTGATTGCCAGGGAACTAGGCATGGACACAGCAGCCGCTAGCAGGGGGTGAGTGAGGGGCAGCCATGGCAGTGGTCTGGGGGAGGCACCGAGGGCTCGCAGGGAGCAATGGGCAAGTGCAGCAGTGGTTGGCAGGGGGGAGGAGGGGCAGTCGTGGCGGTTGGCAGTGGCCGAGGGGCAGTTACAGAGGTTGGAAGGGGGCAGTTATGGCGGTTGCCCGAGGGCGGCCCCGAGCGCTGGCAGGGTCGACGCTAAGCATGGGGGACGGCGGCCCCAGTGGCGCGGCTGAATGGGCAGGGAGCTGTGGGTGCTGTAAGGGGCAGGCCCTCTGCGGCCCTTTGGCTGGCGGAGGCCACACGCCCATTGCCCTGGCTCGGCCCCGCATGCAAGGGCCCAGCCTCCAGCGAGGCGGCACGGGCTGCAGGCGGAGCGCGCGCGACGGCTCGTTCGGTGGTCTAGGGCCACAAGGGTAAGATGAGTCACGAGAGCGCCTCTTCCCATTCGCAGAACTCGCCTACTAGGGGGCGGGCCGTGGTATGCAAATGATCCGCTCCCATAGCGCCACGCCCCCCTCTCGTTCGCTCGGTCCTTCGGGTGGACGGTGGCCGGGAGGAGCTACTCGCCGCATTTTATTTCCCCCCTCGAAGCCGTGGTCGGGAAGTCGGATCGGAAACGGGAGCCGGGCTAGCGGCGATGTCCGTGAGCGGGGGCTGCACGGCCAGGAGTGCGCAGCCCCAGCGGGCCCGGCGCGGCCTCAGCCTGCCACCTCGTCGGGTAGCGCGGGACAGGGGCCGGGACTGAGCCGCCCTGGGCCCAGCAGGGAGAGCCGCCGCGGAGCCCAGAGGAGACGGGAGCTGCCGCGGGGCCGGGTCCGCCCGAGGATGGGCATCCTCTTCACCAGGATCTGGAGGCTGTTCAACCACCAGGGTGAGGGGCTCGGCTGGGGGGCGGGGAGCTCTCCGGGCCCTGGGGGGGGGCGGGGCCCGGTCGAGGCGTCCCGGGGCTCCGCTGTGGCTGTGCCGGCTCCGCGCTCTGTTTACGTGTCACGCTCGCCGTCCGAAGCCGGGGCAGGTGCTCCGTGGAACCCAGCGCGCCTGCGGCCTCATCAGTACACCGCCCGCGGTGGGAGCGGGGCAGGCCGGGCGGGGGGAGCCGGGCAGACCCGAGGCCAGGTTCCCTGTCGAAGTGCTGAGGCGTGCAGGGCTCAAGAGCGAGCAGCAGGCGCTCTCGTGTCTCCGCTGTGACTCAGAAGCGTTTGTGAGGAGCCGAGGGGGTCACTCCTCATACTGCAGCTGGAGCGAAAAGTGTCCGAAAGCAGCACTGGGTCGCTCCGTTTTTGGCTAAAATACACCACGTTCCTCTTCTGCTCAGATTAGATTCGATTGTTGTTGTTTTTCCCAAGGGGCAAGCACAGGTTCAAGAAATAAGCTGTATCGTTAACTTCCTTTGTATCAAGCATGCTCTGTTTGTATAAGTAAACTTGTTTCTCTGCATCTCTATAGACTTTTGCCTTAATGAGTCTACAAAACCTAGTTTGGTTTTTATGTGTTGGAAAAAATGCTCTGTGAAGATCACAGAGTACTTGAAGGCCAAGAGATGAATTATTTAAGTATGAACCAAATACAACTTCTTATGGTGCCACATAACGTTTCCTTCCCTCAGTAGATTAGCTTCAAGACAAATGTGACTACTCCTGCCATAAGAAAAGGAGGACTTGTGGCACCTTAGAGACTAACCAATTTATTTGAGCATAAGCTTTCGTGAGCTACATCTCACTTCATCGGATGCCACAAGTACTTCTTTTCTTTTTGCGAATACAGACTAACACGGCTGTTACTCTGAATCTTACTCCTGCCATGTTACTGTTATACAATATTCTCTTTTTTTCTAGTCCATGTAACAACTAGTCCAATTGCTCTTGAGTTTTAACAGAAAAGTTCGCTAGTAATCTTTATAAATGAACTCCACATATTACTTTTTATTTGCTGAACATTACTTAATACCTGTCCCTTACTAATGTGTTTAAAGCCAGAGACAAGAGTTGGCAGAAAAGAATAAAGGTATAGAAGTGATTTGTAGAAATTAGGCAGAGAAGTAAAGATGGAGAAAACATACCGTACTCAAAACAGCACTCCTTTAATGACAGATATGACATACTGCTTCATGAAAGTGCTACAGACATGAAGATGTTTCAGGAATTATGAAAAGGGTCCAAATCACAGTTTTTACCCTGGGTCAGGTAATAAATAAGTAGTGAGCATAACACACATCCTAGTTTGATAAATTTTTTTTATGAGACATGGTAGCACTTACCACAGTACACTGCTCAGATATGCATTCTGTGGTCACAATAAGGCACACTGCAAAATACTTTGGAAAACTTTTAGTTAACGTGTTTACGAGTTTTTCTGCTTCTCTGCTGTATTTATGGTGGTGGTGGGGGGTTTCAGGAGAAAAGGAAGTGACTAACCTGCACAAGGGAAAAAATAAAACTGACTAAGCAAACTGCTGTCAAATGCAAAAAGTGAATAAGTTGCTCTAAAAATGTACTACTTGTAGTTAAAATAATCTTAGGCTACTTGTAACCATAATAGATACAAACTCTGCAAAGAAAAGTAGGTTTCCCTCCCCTCCCCCCCCCCCCCCCCCCCCCCGAGTTGAAAAGTGTGTAATTTGATGGTAGTTGAATTTTGCCTTATCAGGTAGTAATGAAGGGGTTTCCTATGTAATTTTTTTTGCATTGTCTCATTTTTTTAACTAGATGTAACAAGTAGAATATCTGAATACCTTGTGTTCCACAGTAGTTTTCTGTTAATTAGCAGCCTTTTTCATAGCTTGTTTTATTTTTTAACCTTATATACAGTATTAAGCTATTTGCAATTTGTCTTTCAATTTGTGTTTAAAAAAAAAAAAAGCTAGCTGGACTATGTAGGAAGCATTAGTGACACCTGTAGCCATGATTAAGATGTAACTGGGATTCTGAGCAGCATTGGGTGGAGGGAAATAGCAGCTAGAAGGGTATCCCATAAATATTTTGCTCATCCCCAAATAATTTATAAAACTTATTTTTAACATCAATATTTTAATTGCAATAACATACATAGAATCATACCATACTGCTGAATATGCTCTATCGGGTCTTGTTGCTTAATGTATGTTTTATTAGTGACAGTCAGTAAGTCTTAATAGCTGTCATGAAAACTGCTTATTTTAGAGACAATATATTTTGTTCCTAATGCCACTTTCTTCTGAAAGATCTCTAATATCACATAAAATGCATGTTAACTTTTCTGTAGGTAGAATTTGTAAGCTCCTTTAAAGTTGCTTTTCAAATGAATTTATACAACTTTATACACCATGCTGAATGGCTCCCATAGTCAGAGCATTTTCCATTCAGCACAAAAACTTTTAAACCCCACTTTTTTGTCTTTAAAGTCTTGCAATATCCAGCTCCACTGCAGGTCTTCTGCTCCAAGTGATTTCCTAGCATCCAGTATGCTGGCGACATCACACCTGAAACAGAAGTGCCTACTTACAGGGGGTCAGGTAATCTGCCATTTTTACAATATTGTGCAGTTATGCCAAGTTATTCAAACTTCAATTTATACCCTCTGAGCTATAAAACAGAACCACACAATATTGATTAAAAACAAAAAAGCACTTATGTGATCCCCTGTAATAGAACAAATGCAGCTGTAATGGGAGGAATTACTGCTGTGGTTGAGGTTTGGGTATACTTCAGTGGCTTGATTTTTAGCATGTCTGAAGACCACTTGGGCAAAAGAATACCCTTGCTTACATTGATGAGCCCTTACTCACATGTGCATTCTCTTTGAAGTCAATAAAACTGAGTAAAGTTATGTATTTTAGCCCATGATGAGTAGCTACCAACAGTACCACTTCTTCAATTTACATTATGGTAAATAGGAAATAAGAGATGCTGAATGAATACAAATACTTGGTTGAGGTTGGCATTTGGTTTCAAAATGAATTTACTTATAAGAGGTGCTGAAAAAATGGTCAAGGCCCAATTGTGCTGTGTGCTATACATGAACTATCTGTGTATACAACTTGCTTTGATGCTTTTTTTTTTTTTTTTTTAAATTTAAAACAAGCACCAATGTGAACTGTTTGCTGAAAAGCACTAAAGTGTTATTAGCTACAGTGGTAACTGTGACTTACCAATACAATTTTTATTTCAGAGCACAAAGTAATCATTGTTGGTCTGGATAATGCAGGAAAAACAACCATCCTTTACCAGTTGTAAGTACATAGTATGAATTTGCTGGCAAAAATGTATTTTTGAAAAATCCACTCTGTAGCTTCCTCTGATTTTTCATTAACCCCCATTTAAGAGCAGCACACTGAGCATAGGTGGTGATCGTTTCATACATAAAAGGGAAATCCTGTAGTCTGACTGGTTAGAAAGCATCTGATTCTGGCCCATCAGCAGGGTTTGGAGCTACTTATATTTAACGAACTGTGTCATAAATATCAATGCACCATAACAAGCTATGGCTATTTGCTGGTGAGAATTCAGGATCTTAATGGCATTTATAATACGTATACATTATGATGTCGGGGGGACTACCAGTATGCGCAAAGTTACTGAGATTCATACATTTTGTGGAAGTGTTGTTACTATCTAGTGCCTAAAAGCCAGCCAGGAATGGGGTCCTGGGGTAAGATCCATTGTAGTAAAAGCTGTTTGTGTTGAATTGGTTGACAAAACCACCTCTAATCTTCATGTTACAGGTTTTTTTTAATAGGGAGATGTGTATCTTTTCACAGTAAGCACTTCAGTATTTTGAAAACTCTTCTGACTCAATCCCAAGAACTGTTCATGGAGTGTTTAAAGGGCTATTGTCGTCTAGGTTACACCATAAGCTTATGTTTTGGATTTTGTTCAAAATAGATGTATTTATAACTTTTAATGTTGTTTTGTTTGAAACTCAAAGCCCATGCAGTATTTGCAACCTAAGCATACATTAGCACAATAAAAGCCAGAAAATGAAACTGACTCAGTTATTATCATTGTTCAGGCTGAAAAAATGCAAAAAACCCCATACGTTATGAAAAGTAAAATCAATTTCCCTAATTCTAAAAATGTTTGTAATTAGGAACACAAGTAAAGAGATTCTAAATAAATAAATTAATTAAATATATGACTTGAGTATGTTCTTTTTTAAATATGAAATTCAAGCAAAGGTGTCTTGCTCTGTCATTTTCATTATTCCCTTCTATCTGTTGCTCTGTCTACTTCTAATCCTTCTATTCTGACCCTGTCCTTATTTCATCTTCCTTACAAATGTATGTTATGATTAAATTACTTACTACATGCTCATATACCACTGGGCAGTGGGGATTCTTTCCCAGAATACTAGACTATCCCTGCCCCTCTCCACTCCTGCTGGATTCTGTTCAAATAATGTTCTAACAGTGTTTCAAGACTCAAATCTCTCTCCGTGCAACCAAAGAGTTAGAAGAAATTGGAAAACTTTAGACAGTCTTTTAATTTTTGTCAAGTGCACTGGTCAGTTTATGGCAATAGCAATCATAAGCAAGTTCTTGAAAATGCTTCATTTTTCTTGAAAATGTTTTTGTGTGGGCAGTACTGCAATACATTTCAATTACTTTGAATCCCTGTTTTTAGATACTCATGAATACTACTTCTAATGTGTTACTTTGGTTGTCTTGGCAAAACAACATTTTAAAATATCTTGGTTTTTCCTCAAAAGACAAAGCAGTTGATCTCCATTAAAAATCATTTCTCATACATTTTCTTTAACTTACCATATATACTCGTTCATAAGCCGAATTTTTTTATTAAAAAAGGGAAGCATCAGAGAAGGGGGTCCGCTTATGAACGGGTATAGAGCGGCAGAAGTGGGACACAGCCCCTCCCCTCAACAGAGGGAGCAAGGAGAGGCAGCACAGCCAGCAGAGCCAGAGTCTCTCCGCTTCTGGCCATGCTGCTCTTCCCCAGCCTCCGAAGCAGGCTGCAGCTGTGCTGCTCGGCCCCGCCCCCCAGAGCAGGCTGTGGCCGCGCTGCCCAACCTGCTGGAGCACGCTATGGCCGTGCCACCCGGCTGAGCCTGCTGGAACATGCTGCGGCCGCGCTGTCCAGTCTTGCCTGCCGGAGCAGCTCCAACCAGGCCAGAGACGTCCTCCCCAGCTATGGTGGGAAGGGATGGGATGGGGAGGGGGGGGGGGGGGTCCCGGGCTAGGTGTGGGGTCATATGGGGGGTGGTCATAGGGGTTATGCCCCTGACTCTCCCCCCCCGCCCCCCCCCCCCAAAAAATGTTCCCCACCAGCTGCTGTCCCGGCCAGTCAGGGTAAGCAGGTGGCGTGCTGGGACACTTTGTTTACTTAAGTTTACATCTATGCCTGCGGACGCTCGAATTAAACAAACCATCTTGGCCCACCAGTGGCTTATCCTGATGGCCCAGGAGCCAAAATTTGCTGACCCCTGAATTATAGGGTCAGCTTATGAATGGGTCATAAAAAATTTCCATTTTTACTCCTCCATCTTGTGGGGGTTGGCTTATAAACGATCCGGCTTATGGTAGAGTATATACGGTAAGTGGTTTTTGGCTTATGGTGGCAGGTTTAGGCAAATGGAAGAGGAGAACTGATATAGTGTATTGGGATGGGGTTGTCTTGGTTTTTTATTATTTATTATTATTTTTCATCAATCTTATAAATCAAGTGGTTTAGCAACATTCCTTTTATTTCAGAGTTGGAGAAGAATAATCATTCTCTCCCAGACTGAGCTACATTGTGCCAAGTTTCATTGGGGGAGGGGGGAAATTTGACTTTTTTCTACCCACCCTTAAGCAGTAAAAGCCCTTAAAACAGAGTCAAAAAGAAGTGCTCTCTCAGGGCTTGTCTGCACTACCGCGCGGGGTCAATCTAAGATACGCAACTTCAGCTATGTGAATAGCGTAGCTGAAGTCGATGTACTTAGATCTACTTACCGCGGTGTCTTCACTGCGGTAAGTTGACAGCTGACGCTCTCCCCGTTGACTCTGCTTGCGCTTATCATTCTGGTAGAGTACCGGAGTCGACGAGAGAGCGCTCAGCGGTCGATTTATCTCGTCTATACTTGACACGATAAATTGACCCCCGCTGGATTGATTGCTGCCCGCCAGTCCAACGGGTAATGTAGACAAGCCCTCAGTTTTATAGTTTGTTCACTGAGTGAACAAGAGTAAATCATTCATCTGCTCTTTCTTTTCTTCACCTTTCTGTTGTGTCAAGGAATGCCTACCACCATTCTGCAGATGAGCCTTCCAATCTGAGACAACTGTCCATTTTAGTTTTTAAAAATGGGCCAATTTTGTGGTCTAGTATGTGTAATAGTGCATCTCCAAATACAGTTGACTTTTGTCAACATTGCGTATGCAGTTTTTGATCATTCATTCTTTTCCTTTTGTAGTTCTATGAATGAAGTGGTGCATACCTCTCCTACGATAGGCAGCAATGTAGAAGAGATAGTGGTTAATAACACACGTTTTCTAATGTGGGATATTGGAGGGCAAGAGTCTCTTCGATCTTCATGGAATACTTATTATACAAACACAGAGGTAAGAGTTTATTCCCTGTTGGAAGATATGTTCTTATAAGGAATTAAAATAACATCTTAATGAATAATCCAAGAGAGAGTTTGGTTAACTAAAGTTTATATCTTACTCCATTTCAGATATTACTGTAGCACTTCATAGACATTCTGGATGCTTGTATTTCAATTTGTATGTTCTCTCCTTAGCATGCTGTTTCAGTTCACACCTATATATCACGTAAGCTACATAACAAAACAGTATAATGTAAAAGAACCAGAAAGTAACCATCAAAACAAGTAAGAACTTTTCCAAGTAAGGTACCCTTTTTAAAAATGAGAATAATCATGTGAAAATTCCCCTTACGCTTTTCACAGACAACCTTAATAAGGCACAAAACCCACACTGAACTCTTTCAAAATACATCACCAATATTCATGTATCTTTAAGAAAAGTACTTCAATGGTGATATCAGCAACTCTATGTAGTTAAATTGGAACCTTTGCTGTATTATCAAGATGCTTTCCTTCAGTGCTAAATGTTCTATACTCTGCACCTATATTAAATAATGAAGAAACTTTACCTTCTGAAAAATGATTTCATCATCATAAACACTGTAGCTGTTTGGCCATTCTCAAAAGACTCAGATGTGCGTGTAACTCTAGATTTCCTGTCTTCCAACTGCATGCTTTTACTTGACATGGGGGTTGGGGAGCGTATGTGTGTTACCCTAGCACTGGCTACCCACTTTCCCCTTTAAAATAATTGCTAGTCATTTCATTGCAAAATAGCAGGGCAGGTAGGGGAAGGAATTCTGTGAGTTAGTGTGTTGCTCTTTTTGTAAGAGTATATCATATTCCAGTCAATGGGAATTGGGTGCCTCTGTACCACTGAAAATCTACCCCTAAAATTGTAGTTGATTAAGGATGAAATCTTGACCTCAGTGAAGTCAGTGGGGCCAGTATTTCACCCTAAATGCTTGCAGAAACTTAAGAAACAATTGTTCAGTTAAAATGGGTAAAAGTGAAATCCAAAGTCATGATAACAGAGCAGGCTTCCTGAATTGTAGAAATAAGCAACTTAAAAGAGGACTTAAATAAAATAATCAGGAATTTTGCATGCCAAATTTATTTGTCTACCAACTTAAACAGAAATTACAAATATTTTAGTACTAGAATTATCAACAAACCATTGATTTCTGAGCAGAACTATAATATGCATATGAATAGGGCCCTACCAAATTCACAGTCCATTTTGGTCAATTTCACAGTTCTAGGATTTTAAAAATAGCAAATTTCATGATTTCAGCTGTTTAAATCTGAAATTTCACAGTGTTGTAATTGGTAGGGGTCCTGACCGAAAAAGGAATTGTGAGGGGTTTGCAAGGTTATTGTATGGGGGTTGTGGTATTGCTACCCTTACTTCTGCGCTGTTGCAGATGGCAGCGCTGCCTTCAGAGCTGGGCACCTGAACAGCGGAGGCTGCTCACCATGAGGAGCCAGCAGCAGCATAGAAGTAAGGATGGCATGGTATGGATGGGCCCTTTGTCAGCAGCCGTCACTCTCCGGACGCCCAAGTCTGAAGGCAGCAGCGCAGAAGTAAGGATGGCATGGTATGGTATTGCTACCCTTTCTTCTGTGCTGCTGCTGGCAGGGCTCCGCTTTCAGAGCTGGACACCCGGCCACCAGCTGCTGCTCTCCAGCCACCCAGCTCTGAAGGCAGTGTATAAGTAAGGGTGGCAATACTGAAACCTCCCTAAAGTAACCTTGACCTCTTGCAACTCCCCTTTGGGTCAGGACCGCCAATTCGAGGAACTCTGGTCTCCCCCCAGAAATCTCTATAGTATTGGGTAAAAGCACACAAAAGACCAGATTTCATGGTCCATGATGTTTTTCATGGCCGTGAATTTGGTAGGGCCCTACGTATGAGGGAGGAAGTTTACACTTTGCTTATGACCCAGGGTGCACGTCTATTAAACATGATTTAAGAGTATGCACACTATATATTTGTTTACTGATCCTTTTTTACCCTTTAAAGTTTGTCATCGTTGTTGTGGACAGCACAGACAGAGAGCGAATTTCTGTAACTAAAGAAGAACTTTATAAAATGTTAGCACATGAGGTGAGTAGTGGTTTTTTTTATATTTTTGGTGAACATTTACAACTCTTTCTCACAAATAAATAGCATGTGAATGTATTATTTACCTTACACGCTTGGTTATTTGTAAATATATTTACAAAAAATGAGTCTGACTCTTCTCTTTTCTCTCTCGTTTCCCTACTACAACATAACTTTAAAAAAAAACTTTTTATTAAGGCAAAGTTACAATGAAACATTAACATGCCACATCATACATTGCTTTTTCAGGATAAGGTTAATATTCAAAAAATCTGGCTAAAGTTTGTGGCATGCTGGTTGGGAAGCCCTCCTCTTCTGAATATGCTAAAAAGGGTGCTGAGATTTCAAAATACCTATCCTCTTTTTAGCCATTCTCTTGTGTACATACTTGTTAAGAGAGTTTTTTCCTTTACAAGGACAGTCCATATTTTACTGTACCACAATTTCATAGGAGAAGTCATATTTTTCCAATAATGTGCAATATTAATTCTTCCTGCTAACAATAACAAAGAAGTTAATTTGTCATTCTGTTTGAAATGTGTATCCTCTGCCAGAGCATTAAGGTTCTCTAGGAAGCTGATATTTTGCATAGATGAATCTCTGTAATGTCCTCCCAAAACTGTCTTAATTCTTGGACACAACCACCACATGTGCAAGTATGTTCCCCTTTTCCTGCAACCCCTCTAACAGAGCACCTCCCTACTAACAAAGATATGATGGCATCTGACTCCAGTTAAGATCCATCCATATTGTATAACAGTTTTCTTTTAACTACACAAAACGAAGATTTATATCCTCTTTTCCATATAGAGACCCACTCTTCCAGATCAATTTCTTTGTTCAAATCCTGCTTTGGACCAACGTCTTAAATTCCTGACACCAACGCCCTTTCCCTTAGCTACTTTCTTTAATAATCAAGACTTTATCCCTAGGAAATATAAGTGATTATTCGTTGTGGGTAAGAGCTGAGATTACTCAGATTGAGACAGCTGTTCGTGGGTCCTGACTTGAAATCCTACCAAGAAATATGTAATAATGTAAATAGTATAAAGATCCTGTGTTTTCAGTTTTTATAAGTCAAACATTTTATTGTGAAATCTGGATACAGGATGGCTTATCTAGACCTTTAACTACATTTGAGGAATTGTCCCAGGAGCAAGCTGGAACAGAAGGTTTTAATTTCTGAGATATGTATAGGTTTGACTGGAAAAGATCTTGATAAGAAAACATAACTCTTTTTGAGAACTGCACAATGTTGTGATCTTAAATTAGTGGTGCTCTTCTATACAGTAAAGTAAATTCAAGAAAGTGATCTGTCTGTAGTGTCTGACAGAATTCTGAATGCCTGACTTGGAAAGCACATAACTGTTAGTTGGATGACTAAACCTGCTGTCTGGAGGTAGATGAAGAGCAGGTTGGAGGGTAGCCCAAAGTCCAAGAGCAGCACTTATATGAACCCATCCATGGCTGCTAGGAAGTACTAGGGTGCTGTCTCCAGACCTTGATTAGGGGTTCCATCTTTTATATATATCTCGCTAGCAGAGATCAGTGTTCTGGCTGTTCTGTCACTCCACAGGCTCTTGGCTGCTGCAAGGAGGTGAGGGTAGAGAAACAGGAAAAGGTTTCCATTACTCTGTTCCTTCCTCATTCCCTCCCACCTCTTTTTGAATGGGGTCAGAATTGTTTTCCTTGTTGAATAACTGAAGCTTCTTTCTGTGCAACAAATAGCTCTTAGTCTTGTAGTTTTACTTAACAAAATATAACCAAAAGCAAGCTGATACTTAAACCTGTAGAGGTCTTCTGTGAACTGAAACAAAAAAAATTGAGAACATCTGATTCTTTCTAGAAATGTTGGGAATATTTTGAGTATTAAAATGGAGTTAAAAAAATAAAATTGACCAGAAAACATTAAAACAGCTTACAAGGCTGTGGGGAAATATTGAAGCCCTAGAAAGATAATTAAATAATTCATATGTGATAATTTACTAAACGAGAACACAGTATATATCTCTCTCTCTAGTGAAACCACAGAAGAAAGCTTTGATAAGGGAGATGAATGAGACCAATATAGTATTTCTGAGTGAAAATACCACAAATGATTCAGATGCCTCTTGCAAACCAGCCTTTTCGTTTTAGGTCAGAAAATACTCATGTTGGAGGGAAGGGAAGATCTCCAATATAAATGAGAAACGCTTTTACAAGGAGGATGTTGTAGTTAATATTGTAGTTAGTATATCAATTGTATGACACTGGGTATTTAAGAGACTTGCATTTGTTTCATTAGAGTCATTTTGTTGAACTTTGGTAGGAAAATAATGATTGGCACTTAGGGTAATAATTTACAGATGCCAGTCATAATGCACCTTGTCCACGGGCCCTGGAATGAACTATTGATCCACTGTGGATCCATAACAGATTTTAAAGGTGGAAAAAACTCTGTAAACAAAATGACAGATGTTTCCACTGCCAGTCAGAAACTGTTAGACTAGCAGTTACTCTCAGACTTTGTAAATTTCAGTTATACTTAGAAACACTGGCAATATGTTTTCATTCTGGACTTTGAAACCTTTCAGAATTCTAAAAGCAGAATGTGTGTTGGCACTTAAGTGAAAAATGCATGCACAAATGTTTTCAAGATCATAAAGACACTTCCAAATCAGAAACCTAATTTGACTCTGAAAATCTCTGAAATCATAATAGAAAAATAATTAAGCCTCTAAACATTTTTCTGTCTTTTCCTCTGTAGGACTTAAAGAAAGCAGGTTTGCTTATTTTTGCTAACAAACAAGATGTTAAAGAGTGCATGACGATAGCAGAAATATCCCAGTTTCTGAAACTAACTTCAGTTAAAGATCACCAGTGGCATATCCAAGCATGCTGTGCTCTAACTGGCGAGGGGTAAGAGTTCTTCTTGGGAATACTTTCTGAATAATTTTGGTACCTGTATCGTGGTATACATAGGCTGTTATTTGACATACATCCCCTAGCACACCTCTGCATTCTGGGACCGGAATCTCAAGGCAACATTGAAAATCATTGAAAATGATATCCTTTTAAATATGAATTCTTCTTAGGGCCCTGCATTAAATTCAGCAACATATAGCACATTCAAGAAAAATAAAGACCTGCCCCAGAGATCTAGTAGCACTGGGAAATGACTGTTGTGTACTCTGAAGAGATACTATTCATTACGTGTATGGGTTTTTTTGCTTTTTAAAAGGTGAAACTCACCTCACTAGTCTTTGTTAAAGCACACAGCCGTGGCAGTTATGTGGCCAGTTACAATGAAAAGCAGATATGTCTGTTACAGAGAACACATGCTTGCTTATGTGAACCAGGGAGTTAAGAAACCTTTTATCTATTTTTCTGGTATTTGTCACTGAAGTAAGCAAAATAAAATGGAGAGAGACCAAGGTGACTTGAAGACACATTTTAATGCCACGTCTCCAAAGTGACACTAGTAATTTATTTTAAAATAAAATTCAAAAAGAGCATTTCATATCTGACACTGTCAATTGAGTTCACTCATATTCGAGATTATTTGGGAGAATTTTAGTGGTATCCTGAATGGTAATGAAATGTAGAGCCTTTCTCCTCTAGGTTGTAGAGCTCGTCTAGCTCAGATAGAATTTAAGTTGGCTCAGTAATCTAGTTTCTTGTTAACAGATGTTAACATCATATAAACCACAACCTAACTGATACTCTTGGAAGTCAGCAGAGCAGTGATGGTTCAGAGGGTACAGAGACTGACCTGACCCTAGATGTGGTCACATCAGGTCAGTGTGGTGACATATTTAGGCTTGGCAGAATTTGATTTTTACTTTATCATTTTGAGGGATAATATCAATGTTTATTTTTAAGATTTCTTCTCCATTTCTATCAATTTTTAAGAGTTCACAGTTGCAGTGAATTATGGTGTGTGTGTGTGTGGGCGGGGGGTCAGGCAGTAATTTATTTAATGGCAGTTGATGCTGAGATTCAAAAAGTTTTAAAGCTGTATAACCATTAAAACACAAATCACCAATAGCACATCTCAAAATATACAAAGAAAATATCCTTAAATCAAACTCTAAGTTCAAGTAGCATTTTTCTTTGTATATCTGTCAATTTTTATTGTTGTTGATAATATTTTTCATTGGTTTGTGTATGTATGGTGAAATCAACGTTCGCCAACGTTTACCAATTTAAAAATCTAATCCTCCCAAGCCTAGACATATTGTTAAGGGGTTGTTTACAGTTTTACTTTTATTGTTGTGTAGATTGAACCTGTTAAGGTTGCAGGACTTTCACAAGCACATGCTGTCCGAGTTCTGACTAAAGTTACCATGACAGAATATTTGTAGGTAGTTTTTTTATGCAAAAATACATATTTTAATTCTTTTATTTACAGATTGTGCCAAGGACTTGAATGGATGATGTCAAGACTTAAAATCAGATGATTTTTAATGACCTCTTTGCACCGACATTGCATACAAAAGTGCTGTACCTATGGATACCTTGGTTAACTGTACCTATGGTAACCTGCAAAAATAATGGGTTAGATGTATTTATATTTCAACTTTATTTTCTACACACACACATATTAAGGCCACCTCTTTGAAAACAGATGAAGATGAAGGTTCTAGTTTGTTTTCCCCATTCGTTGCCTCTGAAGATAGGTTTAAAAACTGTGGTTGACATTCTTCTCAAGATAAAGCCACTCAGGACTGTGTGTGGTGAGTATGAAGTGAGGGGAAAGAATTTTTAACTTTACATTTTATATTCCAATATAACCTTCCTAGTTGAAGATATTGGCCTCGTTATTCCAGTAAATTAGCAAGCAAATCAGTGGCATAAGTATTGACTTTCCAGTATTTTAAAAACTTGTTGAAATGTGCTACAGATACAAAAATATTTTCCTCTATGTGTACTGTACATATTTGTGTATATTTATACCTCAAGTATAGGTTAACTGAAATCTGTTCCAAGAAAAAGTGAATAACACTGAATCTCAGTGTACTGAGACTAGTACTAATGTTGAGATTGTTGACGTCACAATTGCTTTTCCTTTGTTCTCTGTACTGCTCTAACCTTCACCAAATAATTGGTGCACCATTTCTTTATAAAGTGAAATCTCTTAAGACTATTGGTTTTTATGTTTCTCATATATATACTCTGCAATTAAGAATGATCACAAAAAGGGATAGTGTGTCTGAATGTGGATTTTATACTTTGCTCAGTATTGGCAACTAACTATAAAACTTTGCTAAAAGGTAAAGAATCCAAAAAGTTAGCATTCTCACTTTGTTGGATAAGACCGTTCCAAAATATGCCTGTGTTCTGCTCTGCTTTATGTTTTATGCTCAACATCGTGTTGAGTATTTATGATAGATTCCTATCTTGGGGGTAAATCTTCACTATTAATAAAGGGAAAATGTGTCTTAGTTTTCCTTATGCAAAGAAGTGACCAAAAAAGTGTGCTTTAATGTTCTCACCAGAAATCTTACAGAACAGTCTATTTTGTATTAATATGTCTTCAGAGAAAGAGGATACTGACTGGTGGTGATCCAAAATTGCTGAAGTAACTATTTGTATCTGTGTATAAGAGACTGACGTGGGGGAGAAGAGAGGGTACACTATTCTACCGTAACTGATGCTTGATTCTGCTCCTATAGAAGTCCATGTGAAAACTCAGAATTAAATGATGCATGTAAATGATGCTTCAGCATCACAGTGCTGAGGCCCCAACTGAATGGTCATGATTCATAGGGGATATGCAAAGAACTATGGGAATCATGACTATCCTGTCCTTCCTGTATTGGTAAATGGGAGGCGTGTGGGGATCCTAATATGGAAATAGTTGAGAACCATGGGTGAAAAAGATTTTAGTTCTTCATGAGAATAACACTTGGGTGGTGTGAAATGTTGTTGGTATCATGAAATGTGTGCATAATCATAATCACAGATTTTCTGTCTTATTCTGTACATGTGTATATTTAAGTAATAATGTAAAACTAGACAAAAAAAGTTTAAGGACAAGACCATTTTAAACCTGGTTTAATTTTTAAGGCAGTTATGAACTCATCTTTAGAAGGTGAGGTTGTGAAACACATCCAGTTTCCATTTAATTTAGTTTATTTTATTTGTGTACTGCATTGTATTGGTTAAAATGTTGACATAGTATTCATGGGGACAATAATGAAGACCACTTCAAAAGTGTGTATTTAACAGCTGAGTTGTCCCAAGTATGAAATGTAACTTTCTGATGTAGTCATGAAATCTCTTTTGCTAATTGGCTGATAGAGATTCTGCGATGTCCATTTTTTAAATTCATACATGCATTTATTTACATAAAAGACATGCACAGAGATCAGTGTTATTAACTAACTGGTGTATTGCATAATGTGTAAATGTTTTTGCATTGTTGTTTTTCCTTTAAGACTGTTTTATCTGGAGGTATTTTCAAGAAACAAAATTTGCATCCTTTGAACACAGAAATGAATAATTTTAGCTTTCCTACTCTAACGAAAAATGCTGGACTTAACTACATTCATAATCATCTTAGAGTACCATGACTACTTTTTTTTTTCTAGATTTTCTTTCATGCTTGAAGTGCTGTATTCTTTTGTCGCTGTTGCTTTTAAATTTTAAAGTTTTTTTTAATAAGATAAAAATCACTCTTATTAACGGAATATGAAATGCAAAACAGTATTCATGTACAATTTTTAAAAATATTTTCCTGGAATTTGCTGTTCTTGCCCTGTTCAAGTTTTTATGGCTTAAAATGTTTGCCTAATAAGTAGCATGGCTGAAGGGAATCTATAAATATTTTTCTAAAAGCATGACGTTTATATCACAAACAGGGTTTGGAGACCTTCTAATGCATGTGAACTATCTTCCCTCTTCCAGGTGACAGGGAAACTATCCATTTCTATCTCAATGCGTTAGCCAAATATCCATGTGATTTATTATTTGTGTTGAAGTAGTGGCAAGAGGTTCCCATCAGGGGTCAATATCTTATTGCATGCACAGGGCACAGCATTCACACTCAATAAATTGTTCCAGGCCCAAAGTATTTATAATCTAACCAACCACATACAATCTGATGGGCTTTGAGCAGCAATGGAGCCTTAACTAAGGGTAAACTAGGTAATCCATCCACTTCTTCCTGCTACCTTCAATGTTGCACATGTGTGGTTTCGGTTTAATCTTACTTTTAAAACTAATGGTGATCCCATTTAAACAGAAAAGAGAAAGTGGGGTTGCCTTTCTCCTATAGCCAGGACCTGTGTTGTTTAATACGTATGGGACTTCACCAGCATTGTATGTGTGGAGAATTGTTGATTTTATAAACTGGTAATCAAGAGGGGATATGTATGACACTGATATGAATCTTGTGTGTGTTCTTCGTTCTTATCCGCTAATTAATTTTACTTATCTCTTGCTTATGATATTTCATTGCACCTTTTAGAATGTGGAATTTTTTTTTTCAGGGGAAAACTAGCTAATCTTGAAGATATAAGCAGGTAGTATTGGTTAGTACTTTAGAGTACAGGACCAGGGATAGGAGATTTGGGTTTTGATCCTGGTGACTCTGGGTGATTCATTAATCTTTCTTTTGTCTCTGTTCCCGTATCTGTAAAATGGGGATAGCAGTTACCATACCTTCCTCACCGAGAAGGTTGTGAGGCTTCATTAAAGTTTGCCAGGTGCTCAGATATAAGGCACTATACAAAGTAGAGTTTTTGCACCCAGATACTTTTCTGCCAAGGCCATCATTGTAATATGTAATTAGATTCTGTGTCTGTCTGAAGGTGTTTTAAGAGAATTTATGCATTTCTTCCAAATTATTGTAATGTGAACTTTTTACACAGACTATGTAGGCATCTGTATGCAGTTCATGCTTGTTGGTTTTATCCCACTGCAGACCCTTCTTTGATGTACATCTTAATATGTAGCTCCTTGTTATGCATGGAGATATGTTAATTATAAACTTAATTCAGATATGTTAAGGCTTAATTCTGTACATAGAAGAAATTCTCTTTGCATATAAGCTGTTCCCTAATTTCATTAACTCTCTAAAACCACTCCAAGTCTGAACAGTTAAATTAAATAGTAAATCACAGAACTTCATTTGTGCTGCTTTTGGTAATGGTTTGGAGTTCCATCTTCTCCCTATTGTTCTTGCCTTTTGTACAAATTTCTTTTATATAAGCTTAACTCCCAGTTGAATTGTAGAGTCCTATTCTGCCTTCATTCAATATATAACTCCCACTGAGATCAATTCCAACTGAGGGTAGTATATGGTCTTTCGTACACAGCTTGGGAATGTGATTTTTTTTTTTTAGTTTCTTATGTTTTTAAGTTCATGTATACCTCAAAATGACCTTAGTATTGAAAGGTTTGCATTTGAGTTGTGAATATCCATCCTGGAAAACTGAAAGATACACTTGATTGAATAATTTGTGATATGGTCTAATTGCCAGTAGTATCTTGAAAAATACATAACTGCATGTAGATTAACCCTTTTAAAAAAGTTACTAGGAGACTTGGCATGTAGAATTTTGGAGAATAGGTCAGCAATACATGCAGACATCTAGCTTCATAATTTTCATTGTACTGCAGGGAGACATGGTAGCTAAATTCCTATGCATGCTGAAAAAATATTCCTAATTGTGCATGCCTGCTGGATGTATTTGATAAACACCTACCACAATCTGTGAAGCCCAAAACTTTGTTATATACGTGCATCTAGCTCTGTGAACACAAGTGGTGTTGTCCCTTCCTCCCTCCCTCCTGATTTAACCTATAGTTACTTGATGACTAATTTTTTTTTTACACAATATTCAGAACCTTCTATACCCATACATTCCAAACATTTCAGTTTCCCACAGTTGTCAGTTACTGTGTAGATGTAAAGCTTATCTTGTGGGAGGGAGGGTAACTTAATCTCTTAACAGATCAGCTCCAGAGAACGGAAACTGGGTTCCAATAACGTTTAAGTACATGACTTAAACCCAGAAAGCAAGGAAATTATAGTAAGAGAAGACTCAGACCCTGCAAGTGTTCCTTCATATAAAAGCATTTAAGTGGAATTTTTTTAATTGGCTACATAAAAAAACCTGGCATTAATTTTGCTACTGTAAAACCAATTGTATGTCTGGAAAGCAGTTTTTGAGAGAATCCATTCAAATGAATGTAATATCCAGCCTTTAGTTAGTGCATCATTCAATGTTATAAGTTAAGTATGGTATGGTACTGCATAAAGACAGGAACTAATGAGAGACTGAGGATATTCTCTGCATATTGTAATGAGATATACAGTATTGCAAAGGTGACTTGTATAGCCTAATTATTGAGGTGAGAAAATGCATTTAATGTACAGATCTGAAAAAAATGGTTGCAACAAAAGTCATTAGAAAAGAATTGTGTCCTTGCCTTATTGGGGTTTACCAGTTGATTTATTTTTATTAACCTATCGAATGTACAGAATGTTCTTATATGCATGCAAGTGCTATTTTTTTATTTGAAGAAAGTTTAACAGTGCCATCTAAGTGGCTCTTGGGTTTGGTTGTACATTATAAGACAACTTTTTGTGCATATACGCAGGTTTTTTGAGTGTCCTTGGCTATTTTAAATTTGAAGATATAATTTGTACTGAATTAACTTGAAAAGGCTGTTTCACTCAATAGACTGTACATTATTTTTCTAAGCCAGCGGTTCATGTTGCTCTTGTTGAAATGCTTCCTGAACAAATTACCTGAGGAAGTAGAGCGGTTGGAAGAGAAGGCGAAGGAGAGGATTATTCTCCTACAAAGGAGTTCACAGATGGAAAAAGTGGGAGAACCACTGCTTGAACTGTTTTATGGTCAATAAATTTTAAGACACTGTGTATGATAGGCTAATAACTATCTGAGCCATTTTAAACTCTAGACTGTTTTTTGTTTTGGTCTTTTAAAATGCCTTTAAAAGTGTTTAAACATGTATTTGTTGTTTACTACCTAAATTGTCTTCAAAATTCTGTCTAAATTGACAGAAATAATGTGTGCAGACCTTGTTACAAATTGGAAGTTTGGGGAATACATATATACTTAAACGAATGAACCTTTTTTGCTTTGTGCTCATTTTTTAAAAATTGCAGTTAATTCAGTCTCCTTTAGCTAAGATTCTGTTTTCCTTTTTGTATCAAATGCTTCCTAAGTAGTTGAAATGATGAAGACAGCCAGTTTGGAGGTGGGCAGACTTTGCTATACCTCCTGTATGCCATGTCTGGACCTCAGAGTAATTATACTAGTTTTGGCCATATGGCATTCATGTGTTCTGCACTCCCTCTTGACTCGGCTGTTTCTGGAATACCTACTTGCATTATTGTTCCCCTAACTCCACAGTGGAGCTAAGAGAGTGGAGTTATCTTGTTGCTTTCTCTACACTTTACCTAAAACTAAGCTACATTTATTTCTTCCATTTTTAGCCCAATTTCTTCTTTTTAGTACAATTAGGTACTAAGGGCAAAATTTTAAATCTGTAGGAATTGCATTGGCAAAGAAGTACAGTACTACATGAACACTTTCTAACCGAATTGTTAATGGTGATTTGAAAAACATGTACAGCTACATAAGTTGGTCCAGCTTGTGTGTCTAATATCCTGGGATCAACATGGTTACAACTACACTTCAGTGTTTAGCTTTGTCCTGTTAAATTATGGTCAGTCAATGGGAGAGTTGCTGACGTTTAAAAAGCGGTGGACTGGGCTGGAGCTCACTTTCAACAATATCATTTCAACAAAATAAAAAATGAAATGTATGTGTTCTCATTTTACAAATAAGAAAACTGCATTGTTGGTAACTATCCTACTCTTAGTGTGTGGAGTTTCTCATGCTTTGGAAAATATTCAGTTCAGTATAATGTATGGAAAGAACTAAAAAATTTAGTCTCTCTATGGGCTGTGAATTGCTTTTGGTTTTCTGAAGGTTTCATAAATACTGTATTATGAAAATGATCAACTATTAATTGTGCGAATCAAATAATAGTAAAAGTTGCCGAGGTTGCAAGTGGACTACACTATAACAGTATGTTATATTAAAGTGTAGCTGACCGACTATGAGGGTCACTTTTTGCATCAAGTTGTACAAAGTACTGTAGAACCTATACTAGAGGAAATATGAAGGGATTTTTGGAGATATAAAAGATTCCAAGTTCTGCTTAACTGATAATGGCAAACCTTTAGAAAAAACCTTATTTTTACAGAGTAGATTCATAGATATTTAGGTCAGAAGGGACCATTATGATCATCTAGTCTGACCTCCTGCACAACGCAGGCCACAGAATTTCACCCACCACTCCTGCGAAAAACCTCTCACCTATGTCTGAGCTATTGAAGTCCTCAAATCGTGGTTTAAAGACTTCAAGGAGCAGAGAATCCTCCAGCAAGTGACCCGTGCCCCATGCTACAGAGGAAGGCGAAAAACCTCCAGGGCCTCTTCGAATCTGCCCTGGAGGAAAATTCCTTCCCGACCCCAAATATGGCGATCAGCTAAACCCTGAGCATATGGGCAAGATTCACCAGCCAGATACTACAGAAAATTCTTTCCTGGGTAACTCCGATCGCACCCCGTCTAATATCCCGTCACAGGCCATTGGGCCTATTTACCATGAATATTTAATTACCAAAACGATGTTATCCCATCATACCATCTCCTCCATAAACTTATCGAGTTTAATCTTAAAGCCAGATAGATCTTTTGCCCCCACTGCTTCCCTTGGAAGGCTATTCCAAAACTTCACTCCTCTGATGGTTAGAAACCTTTGTCTAATTTCAAGTAGTGTTTTCTTTTGTGGTATTTTTTGAGTGTCTAAGTCTTAAGTGTTTTTGTCATTTCTAAAGGCTTAAAGCTTCTTTAACTTTGAATTTGTTTCATTCATAGCAGGTGTTGCATAGGTATACTACATATGCATATGAAATAGACTCTCATAATTGTTTTGCTGCTTCCTTAAACATGTCAATACATTGTAACTTTAATGCTTGCGTCCTACCTCCTGTACCCATTTCATGTATCTCACACATTTTTAATATTCATGAAGAAATCTCTTCCTACAGTTCAATTTTACTGCACATACAATTCAGTTATGAATTTTTTTCCACCATCTTTGTACAGCTTTGTTAGAGCAATTCAAATCCAGTGTGTATAACTATTGAATTTAGAATGTACCAGCAGATGGGTTGCCTTTTAAATATGGCTGGAGGTTTTTACTGTGTTATTAATTAGGTAGTATTTACTGCAGAAGAAAAGATTTGCAAGCTCCCAGAAGCACTACAGTGTTTCTGGGATAAGTTAGGCCACTTGGAGACCATCAGCTAGCCTCTGTTTAGGCAAAGCACCAGGTCTTGAGCTGCTGGAGGAATTGTAGTCAAACCTGGCTGAGGCTTAGAATCTTTCCTTTCACTCTGATCTGTTGCTCCCCAATCTCTCATTGGGGCATTGGAAGGTAATTTTTGACTGATGACCAGCCCGCTACTTTCCTCAAGAATACATCCCCCTTCCTGAACCTTCCTACAGGATCTGTTTGGATCTCAGAGGTGTGGCATACATACATGCCATTCTCTTCACCTGCTTACCCCCTACATGACAGTTTTGGGAAGAGTAGGACCAGCAGAACTTCTGCAGTAAGTGCTGCCTCTCATATTGAGATAACTTCCTATTATTTTGATTCTGTCTCTCTCTAGCATCTGGTAGAACCATTGAATTCAATGCAAACTCCTGAAGAACAAGGTACAACTCCATGAGTTAAGTGGAAGGAGTGTCTTCCTACCTTTATCCAAGGGGGAGACAGATACAGGCAGCACATATGATCTCAAAATAAGCATTTTAACAATTAGACCAAAACTGATCTCTCTTTTTGTGAGTTCAATGAAGGTTCCCATCCTCTAAAATAGGCACTCCTCCTAGCTGTTTGTTTTGGTTTAGTTAAGGATGGCAGTTAGCTTTTATTAACCCAGAGGGCTGTTTTGGTACTGCATTGAGCCAGACTTTCTATATGAGACAGTAGTTGTTTACATAAACTTCAAACTTGCAGATCATTTAAGTACAGTCTGTTTTATTTTTGCAAATATACAGAGCCCTATGTCCCCTGGTTAAATGAAGCACTTATGCCTAGACGAATAGGGCTGTTGGCTTGCTGTGGCTTGCAAGTACTGTCTCTTTACTGTATAGTGAAAGTTTGTATGAGGCTGATAAAATGCAAAAACTTCATTGTTCTTTATTTTACTACAAAATTTACTTGAACATGTGAGTTTTTTTAACTTACCCTTCAAAAGAAGTCTAAGACAATGAAGTAGTCCGCTCACTGTTAGAATGTGACTTGATGTGAATGTGACAGGATTAAACCTCACACTGGCACTAAAAGGTAAACGAGCTGGAGAGCTCATTTAATGTACTTGATTGCAGCTGGAGGGTTAGCTAGGCTCAACTGTAGATAAAGCCCAGCTGGGAAAAGACGACCAGATGAGGAGGAGACAGCAGAGAGAGAAAGGAAGAATGCTGCAATCCCTCTGGTCACTGGAAGGCCCCGAGAGAAGCAGATGTCAAATAAGCCCAGGAGGGGCTGTAAGAAAGTGTCTGAAGGAAGGCTAAGGTAGGAAGAAATCCTGGGAGGCAGCGAGGCATCTCGGAGCAGACTTCAGCTACTAACTGAATGGGTTCTGGACTAGAACCCAGGGGAGAGGGAGGACTTGGGTCCCCCTATGTGTCCACTGGAAGTGGTGATGTGGAAACACCTTGACACAAAGGTGGGGGAGGGCTATTGAATTTGAGACCGGCCCTCCCGGAAGAAAGCCCTAGGAGGTGTTGCCCCACACAAGAGTGGGAGGACAATCCTGTAGAGCCTGAGAAGGGGTAATAAGTCTGATGAGGGAGGAGTGAGCCTAGGTAGGGGTGAGTTTAGTTTGTTAGGATCTTTGTTTACTCTGGAAGGGTTGGGACTGAACGTGACCTGGCCAGATGCCTGAGTCATGAAAAGAGGCAGACAACCACAGGGTCAGAGTGACTGTTGGGAGAGGGCACCAGATGAGGGAGAACCTGCTATGCCACAGCCAGCCACTTTCTACCTCATGCCCCCCCGCCATTATGCTTGTTCATGCCCCCGCCTCCCGGAGCCAGGGCTGAGAGTGGGGCCACAGCTCCAGGAGGGTGGGGGGTTGCGGACATGGGTAAAAGAGTTGGGGCCACAGCTAGGGGTGGGACTGGCAGCGGAGCCTTGGCCAGGGGCCTGAGGCTGGCAGCTGGGCATGGAGCCCCAGGCATGGGGATGGCAGCCAGGGCAGAGCTGGGTGGTGCTCCTTACCTGCCCCCTGTGGGTCCCAGCTGCAACCCCTCTGAATGTTCCTCTATGCCCCCCTATTGGGGCATGCCCACAGTTTGGGGACCTCTGCTCTAAAGCTTTTTAATCTCAGAGGTGTTCAAGAAATGCAGGACCTGGGCCCATTATTTTGTTTTCTCGGTGAATAGAAGAACCCGTTTGTTCCATTGTTGGCTCATATGGTGACACTGCATCCTCTGCTTTTGGCAACAGATTTCATAATTAATTTTCTCTCCACCTGTTTGGCTGCAATGTCTTTAAGGGGAAAAAAAGTTACATTTCTTTATTGGTCTGTCTAAATACATGGAAAAACTCAAACAATATTTATTGTAAGTATTTCATCTATTTTATATGAAAATATACTCATTACTGTGAACTTTCCAGGTTCTTCAGGGCTGTGCTTTTAAGAAGCACAGCACAGAACTGGCATGCATGGGGGTAGAATGGAAATATATTTACCATCACTTTAAATCCATGCTGTTCCCTCAACTCTGCATCTGAATTTAGCAATCCCCATTTTAAAAAGGAAAAAGTAAAAATACAAGATGGTTGATAAAAATGATTAGGGGCCTGGAAAGACTTCTACAGTGGGAAAATAGAGTTGTAAAATTAGGGCTGTTTAATTTAGAGTAGGCAAATAAGAAGGGACATGATAGTTGGTACCATTTGTTATCTTCTATGTGAAAGGCACAGCAACTGCCTAAAGGTAGCAGCTTTAAAATTGATCAAAAGGAATCCACTCTTGTGCAATGAATTAACCTTTTGGACCCATAGCCACATGATATAATTGAGGCAAACAGCTTAGACTTCAGCTAGGATTAAATATATGAATAACATCGATAGCTATAATAGAGAACTTTTAAAAGGCCCTCATGCTTCAGTGCATAAACAAACCACTAATTGATACAGGAAGAAAATTCCTGGAGGGGCAGATTATTCTATAGGTATTGAGGTACCTTGCTCAGATGCATCCAGTACTTGCTACTGTTTGAGATAGGAAACTGAAACTAGTAGTTTGAAATTTGATATGGTATAGCAATTCCTAAGTTATTAGCTAGAGTAGTGTTTCTCAGCCAATGGATTGCAACACTTGCGTGTGTGTGTGTGTGTGTGTTATGAAAGGCAATCAAGGAGGTCACTAGGCACTGAACGTTTTATTATAATCTAAAGCAGAGAAGATATCACTCCCCAATTCCCCCCACACCCTTTACCTTTCAAGGTCAAGGATTCTCCATCAACCTTCTGAAACACACAAATAAATTATATAGGCTTATAATTTTTATCACTGAGACACTAACTCTTATAGTAAACATAAGGTGGGATCATGAAAATTTTTGACTTTGAATAAGGGATCACCAAGCTGCAAAGCTTGAGAAATGCTGAACTAGAGCATAGATAACAAAATCCATAAATCATTTTTGTTTGTTTTTTTTAAAAGGCATTTTATAAAAATGCAGTAAAGGTGTTTGATAAGAGGACAGAGAGCCAGGAAGTGACTTTTTTTTTAACAATTTTTAAAAAAATGATCTAAATATCAAAGCTGCAACTAGCTACAACCTGTTATTTTAATAAAAGTGAAAGCCTTTCCAGAGGGATGGGCTTCCTTATGAATTTGGTTGCAAGCTCTTGGGCATAACTGTATGTAATCTGATGAGAAGAGATGTGGATGCATAATCAAATTGTACCCATCTGTGCAATAGTTATTTTGTTATACCTTGCTGTTCCCAAGAGAAAACTGAGAAACTCCTGAGCTCCAAGTAGTTACCGTGTTTAAAGTAGATGGATTAATGCAGTGAGAGTTCTCCTTCCAGTTCTAAAGGTGAAGGAGAGAGTTGGCAAATGCTGCTCCACCAAGCCTGGGAGAGGAGGCAGGTGCTGTCCCTTCTGTTTTATCAGAGGAGGGGCAGCTGGGCTCCCCTTGCTTAAGCTCGCTGCTCATTAGTCTTCTGTGAGATCTCTGCCTGATGGTATGTCTACACGTAAACTGCACCAGTGGCACTGCTGCAGCTGCACCACTGTAGCACTTCAGTGAAGACACTACTCTACCTCAGAGACAGAGAGGTGGTAGGTAGGTCAATGGGAGAATTCTCCTGTCAACCCAGCATTGTCTACACCAGGAGTTAGGCTGGTTTAACTGTATTGCTCAGTAGATTCACTCTCCTCAGTGACGTAGTTATAGCAACCTAATTTCCTAGCGTAGACCTGGCCTTAGTGTCAATATCTGTAAAAGTATGATGATACCTCACAGGTGTACTGTGAGCATTAATTAAACTGTCAATTTGAACTTTCTGAAAGGGACTAATCTAAATGTCCCGGTTCTCCCAAAGTAGGTCCTGACTCTTCCTTTTTAATTCCTTGCACAAAAAACTGTAAAAAAATGTTTTATCATATTGATGTTTATAAGGATCTTAGTAGCAACAAACATGCTTGTGCTAATGTCTGCTCCCTGGTACACAACTGCCTCTTCAGCTTCAGATTTGCTGCTGCTGTTACCAGTAAGCACCTACTAGCAGGGTCTGGGGAAGAGCTTGTGTGTGAACTCCTATCTTTTCTATTCAGGTGCTTATACTGTACCCATTGCCGTGGAATCTGAGCATAAGATTAAAGGTATGCTGCTAGTGCAAGAGCCTGGAAGTGCAAGTGGCCTATATATATAATTTTAAAAACAACAAAAAACCTGAGGACATTGGCTGTTTGGAAATGTTTTGTAAGTTTTCATTTATAATAAACTCAGGGCTCACTTTTGTGTAGATTTGGTACTTCTAAAGGATACGGTCAAGTTGAAGACCTTAATATATGTGAAACATGAAGATGGTGCGATACTAGTTTTGTTCTGTGTAAATTTAAACCATTTATGAGGACTGTTTTTTAAACTTTTTGGCAGCGGTAAAGAAAATCCAATTGTGGATGGTGAATCATAATGCAAATAGCTCTGTGAACATCCCATGAGAAGAACCTACTGTCTGCTGATAAACTGTTGTAGTTACCAAACACCACTTTAACAAATGATGTGAACTACTTTTTTAAAGGTGACCCATAAAGGGGAAAAAATGGATTCGAGCCCTCTTCTGCTACTTTGTGATGTATAAAGGTGGTCTGAAAAGTTCTTAATGGTTTTTTTCATGCATTTTAGGAATATCAATTCTTATTGTCTCCATTTTTGTTGGAGGAATCACTGGATGAATCAGAAACGCAGACTGGTAACTTTCTTAGCCCATAATTGAAATGAGGTGATATACTGCCTCCTTAACACACAGCTTTTTTCCACCATTGTGTTAGCTCAAAGAAAGTTTTGAACAGTCTAATTAAAACTGAATGAGGAAGTTAAATCTACTCTCTCAAATCATCCATAGTCTTTCAGAGTAGACAGTAGTTGTATTACTAATGCAAAACAACCAGCAGGGGGAGAGGCAGAAAGAGGAATTAATGAAAATTTGCCAGGCCCATCTTTACACACAAGAAAAAAGCACAACCTGCTTGTTTTTTTCTTCACAGTTCCCTTTTAAATGTACTACCCTAACTTTCTTCTGTCATGTAAGCTCAGAATAGAAGTTTTGATAGGCGATGTAGGGACTTAGGGTGACCAGACAGCAAATGCAAAAAATCGGGACAGGGCTGGGGGGTAATAGGAGCCTATATAAGAAAAAGACCCAAAAATCGGGACTTTCCCTATCAAATTGGGACATCTGGTCACCCTACGTGGACTGAAGACAATTTTGTGTGGATACAAGCTCCATTTATAGATTATTTAGAATCGAATTTCAGCATTTCATTATGCAATAATGAAAATGTTGACTATAAAAAGGAACTTTTAACATTTCTCAATCCTCTTGTTTTGTGTAACATAACTGGAAAAACAAGCCATACGAGTTTATTTACAACCGCACCAATAGCTATGACTTTGTGTTATCCTACATGATGTGGTGGCTTTTCAATGTTGCGTGGTTTAATGGAAAAAAACCTAAATGTTAAAATGACCTCTGCAAGTGACTATTTCCATTTTGTAAGGAGGACTGGTGTTGGGAATACTGTTTCATACACGATAGCACTCCAAATATGATGTGTTATGTTAAAAGGGGATTTTTCCGCTATGTAATAGAAAATAAGTGATTTTACAAATACCATAGCACAGGATTTTTCACATAATAATGAAACTCCAGCTTTTGGAAGAAATTCTACAGCCTGGGAGGGGGGAAGGGTCAGGCTGAATGGTTGTGGTGCTCCTTTCTGGCCTTGGAATTTGTGAAGCCCTCTGTTCAGTCCCTTAGTTCGTGGGATATGGGGAGAACAGGATTGCCTGCATTGCCCTCAACATGTTCATAGCAGCTCTGCACTAAGCTAATGTCTGTCATCAAATCAAAAGCTTCAGGGCTTCAGCCAGTCACTTGTAGTAGCTGTTTTTCCTCAGTGCACAATTGGCTAGGTGTATTCTGTTTGTCACCTTCCTGTGATGCTTCAGAGATTGGCCATAGCTGGAGATGAGTCACTAAATGGGGTGGACCAGTGCTCTTTCAAGATATTTAGCTGATATGTCTTGCTTCCATGCTCAGGAGTCCTATGGCTCACCAGACTGGGAGTCATAAAGGATTTTTCCTCAAATCAGATTGGTACCTTTTACAGTATAGGGTGTGGTCTCCGGCTATCATCTGGGCATGTCTCACCTAATCAGTTCCCTGCCATTGCAGAGGTATCAGGCATGGGTGGCATCTCGGTCTCTTCTGTTCTCTGCCTGTGGCACACAACAGTTTAGTCTTCTGAGGACTGAAATGCTTTAGTCTAACTCAAGTTATTGAGTTCAATATAAAGATTTTGGGTGTAATTTAATGTCCTGTGCAGGAGGTCAGACTAGATGATCTACTGGTTCCTTCTGGCCTTAAACTGTGAATCTCCAAGATAGCTACTGCTGTAGCAAAAGGAACAACTTCTATAAGGCCACGTCTACACTACCCACCGGATCGGCGGGTAGTGATCCATCTATCGGAGATCGATTTATCGCGTCTACTGTAGACGCGATAAATCGATCCCCGAACGCTCTGCTGTCGACTCCAGAACTCCACCAGGGCTAGAGGCAGAAGCAGAGTCGACGGGGGAGTGGCGGCTGTCGATCCCGCTCCGCGAGGATGCGAAGTAAGTGATTCTAAGTCTATCTAAGATATGTTGACTTCAGCTACGCTATTCTCGTAGCTGAAGTTGCATATCTTACATCAATTCCGCCCCCCCCCTCCCCCCAGTGTAGACCAGGCCTAAGCAGTGTAAGTACAGTATTGTTTCAATAGTGTCATAGTGGGGCACACTGATTTCAGGTATTACTCATGATTGCTGTGCAGATTCACATTTCTTCTTTCATCTTTCCCTAAGGGGAGTATGGTGTATATACCCATGTTATGATGGAAATCCACATAACTTGCATTTATATTGCTCCTTTTGCTGTCTCACCTGCACTCTGCCCACTAATCCATCTCATGTGAGAGCTATTGACAGCATTCCAAAGCCCTGAGTAGCTTTCAGATAACTGCCTTTAGTTTTTTTCACAATGATTTCACAAAAATGTCCCCTGGGTGTGTCTCCTGTCCCTGTTCCCCCACTAAAATTGCATTGGTCTGACTCTGAAGACACGATAAGCAATAGTCAGACCAGCAGCAGAGGACATGGTTAGGTTCTAATATCTCCTCTCCTGTATAAAAGGAGGGGATGGTTAAAACAATCAATGGACAGAAATCCACCTGGGAAGAGTAATAAACTCAAATCCTGAAATTCTGGCTCTATTGAAGTCAATGGGAGTTTTCTCATGGAGTTCAATGAGGCCAGGATGTGGCCCAAAAGGTTTATCTTCTTTCTTATCTATGGGTAAGGTCCTACTTAATTTGCAATATTGAAGAAATTGTGGATTCCTCAATATTAGGCTTCCACCGCAATTTTTATTTTAATTAGCTTACTTTGTATAGCTCACAATTTTGTGTACATTTTGAAGTTTGCAATACACTTTTTTCCTCATTAGTACAGTAGAACCCCATTTATGAGAGCTGATAGCAGCTGGGGCTCAGGCTGTCAGCCCCACACATTTATGACTGTAATATAGGTGCAGAAAAATGTAGGGTTATCAAAAATTTACCAGGTATAACATAATACTTATGTGCTTATATAGTTCAGCAAATTTTTCTTAAATAGATCTTCTGTGGCTTTTCCAAATTACTGCAGTTAATAAAGATCCATTATTGCTTTTCCATGATCTTCCATGTCTTGTCCGCAATTCAGCTACAATTATGTAACCATCATCCCACAACTTAAGTAGGGCCTTATCTATGGGATATTTAATGGCTTGCTCTTAGGTCTCCCCAATCAATACAAAGAAGGCTTATCAGTTGTGAGACCTATCTTATAGATTTTGTGGATCTCTATGGTTTTGAGTTAGAAAAATTTATTTTGTAATAGTGCATAATTGTAGAGTGAAGATGAGTGCTGTTATGAATTTGTTTGCTATTGTGTAGGTATAACATGACAGATTCATGGAAAGGAGCTGGAGAGGTCATCTAATCCACCCCCCATGCTGAGGAATGACCAGGATAGGTACTATGTTTGCCCTTCTCCAGTCTTCTGGGACCTGACCCTTCCTCCATGAGTTTTCAACTATAATCACAAATGGTTTCAAGATTGCTTTAGCTAGTTCCTTAAGTACTCCACTGTAAATTTCATCAGTCCCTGCTGACTTTAATGCATTTGGGATAAAAATGGTTATTTATAACTTTGGAAAACTGGGGTTTCGCATCTCATCACCTGTCCAGCCCTGTAACAGGAAATAGACTAGTTTTGGCAAATCATGAGAGATCCGACTTTGAAACTGCAACATTAATTTTACATATAAGCTTTTTTAGACATTTCATAAGATTCGTATTGTTCCACTTGTATAGCTGGACTCAATGAAACTAAGAGTACCTAGCTTTACAGGAGGAGGGATGGGGAAAAGTACAAATGTCCCTTTAAAATGTTTCAAAATAAAATAAGTCAAAGTATGCAATGTAGTATAAAGTGTTTATTAGCTTTGCCTGCATAACTCATGTAGCTTTTCCACTCTTCAGGAATGTGAGAGGCTCAATTCATGCCTGTAAAACCTTAATACTACACTGCCAACATCACATGTCTTTTTGTGTGTCGGGGGGGGCAAGTAGGAGAGAAGGGTGCATGGGGATGTGCTGTGTTTATAGATTATGATGTTTCTAGGCTATCGGTGAAGGATTTCCTAAACAGGCTGACATCCTTGTTAATTTCCGTGAGGGGAGGGGTTGCACTTATTTTCCTTTTAAAAAAAAAAAAAATACTTCAAACTTAAAATAGGGATTTTTCATGAACATATCTTGAACTCCTTTAAAGTGGAAGGTGAATACCATTCCCCAGGCTCTCCTTAGAACAATGGAGCCCAACTTTCTTAGGTACCTGTCCCAGTTCAGCAGACTTAGACCTTGCCTAGGCCTACATCTTGCTCTGCTCTAAACCCCAGGTGCACACTCAGAGTAGCTGCACTCCATTGTGAGTTGAAGTGTGAACAGTTGAAGCGGCAGCTCTGGTGAACTGGGGACTAGCAGAGTTTATCATTAATGTAGGGAGGATAAACCTCTGGTACCAGTTAAAAGGACCTGGAGTGAAATCCTGGCCCCACTGAATTCAATGGCAATTATTGGGCCATTGATGTTAACGGGGGCAGGACCTTGGTCTACGACAAGCCATGTTGATACATGTGTCAGTAGTTAGAAATCCTGTTGTATTATCATATGATGCTGGTCTTGTTTGTTTTAAAATGCTAAAATTCGCTTAAGTGTCTGAGTTGTCCTTCCCTTCCTCTCTTAATCTGCTCTCCAGTGATGTTTTAGTGTTAGGAAAAAAGATTGCAATTGCAGAGCAACAGTGAGGTGGAGTTTAAATTGGAATCCCTTCATCTAAAGCAACTTTGACTTCAGTCTCTTGATTTCTTATGATAGTAACATCATTTTTGTAACAGCCTGTGGGGGTGCATCTTACAGCAAAATCTTCTGACAGGGTCCAATCCTCTGCTTTGGTCAAAGGCTGACTAAATGGGCTTGACAGTAGGATGTTTAGCCTTGGCAAGGGACGCAATCCTCCCCAAAGTTATGGAGTGGCAGCAATGCTGCTCCATGGCTGCTACTTCCTCTGAAGGCTCCAGTCGTTCATGTTGCAGCCATCCCATCCCCATGTTGGAGTGGGCCGAAAGAGCCACTACTTTTGTCTCCCAAAACCATCTGTATGCTATGTTGGAGGGAGCTCATGTAAAGCCCCGCTCCACAGTCCATATGTGGTATGTAGCGTGATCCTGTCATGTACATTAACTATGATTAGTCTGCTGCTGGTTGGGCCATAGTGAAATAATTTCACCCCAAACACTTTTTCACCGGGCACGTCACCAGGACTGAACTTTGCACAGTGTTAGGATTTTCGTTCTGCTTCCTTGTATCCAAAGTCTCTGCGCAGCTTCCACTGTTTCATCTTTCTCTGTCATGCAGCAGAGAATGGAAAAATGGGATCAGTTCAAAAGAAAAATACATATTTAAGTTGTACCATCTGCATGGGCAGGAGGAGCAGCACCACACAGATTGAGAAATAAAGCAAAGCATGGAATGTATAGTTTTTTTTTCTGCACTTATCTGTTACTAAGCCTTTTTCAACCAAATGCTATTGTTTCCTTGGTAACTTCAAAGGGGGGAAAAAATCAGACACTAAATGTGCAAAATAGTGAATTCACTGTATGTGGTATATCAAATTGTATCAAATTCAGCCTTACTGTGCGTAGGTCTATAGATGTCACTCCCATTGCAGTTACACCAGGGCTGAGTCTGGCCAAAAATGCTGTGTGTGAGGGGGGGGGGTGCTATATATTATGCATTATTATGTGTTTCTGGTGGTTGATGCTGTGCAAATATAAAGACTTGTCTACATCGAACAGCAATACACACTAGAAGGGTATGATTTCTAAAGTGCACCACTGGGTTGCATGCTAACTGGCCTGTGTAGTCGTGGCTGGCATGAAGTAAAAGTTCTCTAGTGCACATTAATGTAGCACCGTTTGGTGCGTGTTAGAAATTAAACCCTTCTAGTGTGCATTGCTGTTCCGTGTGGGCAGGCCCTTAGTCCCCTATCACAAACAACTTGCAATCTAGAACAGACATATAAGCAAAAATAGTAGCACAAAGGGGTATGAAATAGCCATTCACCTTCCTGACCCCACTTCTGGTATGTCTCAGTAAATAATTTCCTCCCTCCCACCTGCTTTTATTAAATAATATAATAGCTCTAAAAGCCCTTCACCCTTGTTAGTAGAAGTGCCATACAGAGCTGGATTAAGGTGTAGGCAGCATAGGCCGACAACTAAGGTCCTAATTCCTGGAATCACGTGGATACATCGGCGTCTTCTCAGTTTCATTATTATTATTTTTTTTAATGAAAGTCTGTAGCCCTCATGGTTGTGAGGAAAAGCTTGCAAACCTGACCCAGTTGTAACCTGTGCAGTGATGCGTGAGTTGGCAAAAACCCTGCAGCAATAACTTTGAAAGGTGAGAACTGCCCATGCATCTTAGTGGTGGTGGTAACTGCACAGCCTGCTGTGCCTGAGAGCCCTGCTAGAGGGCTGCATGTGGCAGGAAGAGAGGAATGCAGTGGGCCCAGCCTACCAACTCAAGCAGATATGTCCCCAGATGCTAAGGTAAACCTTAGGAGGTGGACCTGCTGCCACTCCCAGAGGGGCGAGGGGGCCTGCACCCTGTGGGGCCTGCACCCTGTTGCCCCTGCCTCTCCGGATGGGATTGGTAGCTGGAGCCATGGGGGAGCGCAGGCAAGGCATGGCATGGGTGTCTAGGGTCCCTGGACTGCCTTAATCCATCTCTGATGGCTGTTCCCTGTACGTGTTTGTTTGGAGGAGGATCTTCAGGCAGGAGTTAAATTCTGAATGGGTTAGTGTCCTTGTTATAACCACTGTATTTGTAAACTGACCTAAATACAGTCTGTCCTTCTAAGCTCTCTGCTACCCCAACCAGCCCAGCATGGCCGGAGCATGAGAAATGAGAGGCCCCACTTCACAGCAGGGCAGCAATTCGGACTTTGTCAGAGCCAAAGATCAGTGCACTGAGACAGACGTTCCTTCTCCCTGCTGCCAGCCCTCTCCATTTACACCAAAGGCCCAACAGCTCAAGCACCTCAGCTAGTTGCAAGTGCCATAATATGTCGGAGGGAATGCCTAAGGTAACCTGGTCCGTCACCACCTGTTCCTCAGTTAAAATGCACGCTACAGATGTTCTACCATCATCATGCGGACTCAGAACCTTTAAAAGACGGGAATCTGAATAAAGCATTTGACCTAAGCCAAGTCTCTCTCTCTCTCTCTCTCTGCCTTCACTTCCACATTACACACCAGCAGGAGCTCCACTGCCATTTTCTTGGGGTTACTTCCAGCTGCCCTAGCCTGCCACAAAGTACTACCTTGTGACCCCCCTCCTTCCTCCTCCCTCCCCTCCCCCAGCATGCTTCCTGGCAAACTGCCTCCTTGCACAGAATATCTCCAAGCTGCACTCAGCACCTGGTGTGGTTTTTTTTTTTTTTTTTTTTGGGTACATGCTGCTTCCCCGCTACTAGTTCCACCTATGATGGCATAGTTCCTCATAGCAGTAGGCGGAACTAAGCTGCAGTGGGAGAGACCAGGGAAAATGGGGGTGTTCCTAGCAGAGAGAAACCCAGGTCAGTCAGTACTCCCTGCAAGCAAGTCTCCTGTCACCCTGATTTCCCAGCAGCTGGAAACCACCCACTTTCAATCTTCCTTGTGGTTCTGCAAAACCCTTAGGAACTGGCTAGTTCCCAAGGTTGAGCTAGTATCCTAGGGGTTAATAGCATCCCGTCTTTGCTACACAATGGCTACTGCCTGGCACTACTGTGTTAGAAATCTTGTTCAGGGGATTTGCTTTCTAGTTACTTCTGACTACTCAGACTACTGCTAAATGCAATTAGCTAGAAAGCTGACAGCGAATGGAACAAGAATAACTTCTGGTTTTACTATGTTGTGATATGAAATTTTTTATTCCAAGTATTTATACAAGCTGTTAGCTTCAGGACTGGAGTCAGGGGTTACATTCTCTGTTAAATGTGAGATGAGCTCATGAGATAAAACATGTATGCTGTGTAATGGATAATACAGCAGCTGCCTTCTTGTTGTTGACACTCTGCTTAAGCATTTGAACATGGAAACCTTTTGTGATAGATTGCTGCATCTGTTGTCTTATGTTCTGAATGACTCTTGCACCATAAATAATTTATTTTGATTGTATAATTGGCAGCATAATGCAAAAGAAAAACTTAAGTGATGCTTTAGGAGATCACAAGATATATCTCTCAAAATGTTACTTATATCCAGGTTAATTTGAATGGATTTTAAGCCCCCTCATATGTTTTGAAAAACAAGAGGTGATCTGTAAACAGTGTGCCTAGAGGGGCACTCCAGAGATCAGTGCTAGGTCTTATTCAATAAAGGAAGAGGGGATATACTAGACCATTAATCAAATTCACAGTTATCAAATCAGAAGGTGTTGCAAATACCAGTGAGAACAGATATAGTGCAAAAGAACAGAGAGAGACCAGAGGAACTGTATTGGCAAGAAAGAGCTGAAGGTTTTTCACCTGGGGAGAAAAAAAGGCATGCTGTTACATTTGAAGAAAACCAATAGGAAACACAGATATTCAGTCTGAGGGGACTGACAATATTTAATTTTTAATGAATAGTTTAACATTTGTCATTCATAGATGTCAAAGTACTTTTTAAAGAGCGAGCTTCTTTTTAAAGATGGTATAACTGAGACACAAAGGGGTTATGGGACTTGCCCAAGGTCACACAGGAAGCCCGTGGCAGGACCAGAAATTGAACTGAGGATGTCTGAATTCCAGTCCAGTCCCATTATGAGGGAAATTCATTATTGTGTCCTTTAAAACTGAACTGCGCAATGCACTAGACAATGAATTTTGGGGAAGAATCCCGCATTAGGTGATGATCTAAAACAGGGTTGGGCAAACTTTTTGGGCAGACAGCCACATCTGGGTGGGGAAATTGTATGCAGGCTGGTGCCAGGGATTGGGATGTGGGAGGGAGTGCGGGGTGTGGTGTGCAGGAACCGGCTTGGGGCAGAGGAGGATGTGGGGCATATGAGGGGGCTCAGGGTAGGGAGTTAGGGTGCAGGAGGGGTGTGAGGTGCAGGCAGGGAGTTGGGGCGGGGTGCAGGAGGGGTTTGGGCTCCGGGGTGGGGCTTACCTTTAGGGCTTACCTAAAGCAGCTCCGGGGTGGCAGCCGTGCGCGCCGGGGCAGGTTCCCTGCCTGCCCTGGCTCCATGCCGCGCCGCTCTGGGAAGCGGCCGGAACCATGGCCCCTGGGTGAGGGTGGGGCACAGGGCTCCGTGCACTGCCCTTGCCATGCCTCCAGGTACCTCCCCCGAAGCTCCCATTGGCTGTGGTTCCCCGTTCCTGGCCAATGGGAGCTGTGAGGGGAGGTGCCTGGAGGCAAGGGCAATGCACAAAGCCCTCTGACACACACACCCCACCCCGGGGCTCCAGGGTCATGGTGCCGGCTGCTTCTGAGAGCGGTGTGGGGCTGCGGCACCATGGAGCAATCCTGCCGGCTGAATCCAAAGCCCTGAGAGGCCACGGGCTGTAGTTTGCCCAACCTGATCTAACAGGACTTTTTCATCTCTAATTTCTATGATTCAGTATGTTTGTTTTGGCAAAGTCTAGAATGATATTATAGGATGTTTCTGTGGTATTTTCCAGATTGTGTCTCCTGGAATTTAATATTGTAGCAACTGCATCCTTAGTAGATTAAAAGTGACTGTAACTCAGGAAATAAATCATTTGCCTGTTTAAAAATATTGAAAACCGATAGGTTAAAAATGTATCTGTTTAAAAAAAAAAAAGTTTAATCTTGTATTTGTCAGCCAACCCAGTATTCCAGTGTTACCAGATATTCTTCTGAATGTACAGGATAAAATGTAAGAATTAATCAGGTCCTGAATTAGATGCCTACTTTTCCTATCAGTGTGTGGGAAGGCTTACACAAGGAGCTTCCATTAATTCCCGTGTAAGTTATAGATTTTTCTATAGCATCCCAATCATGAATGTGAGACTAGCCCCAGGAGCTCTGGATATTGTAAGCTGTAAGATGCCAAGGGTTTCATTTCCATCACATTACACTCGCCTGGATGGAAGAGCTATGGGGTGTGGCTGATGGCCTAGTGGCTAGATTCTTGTATTGCTATGTACGGGACAGAGTTCCAGTTCGTAGCCCACCAGTTGGGGTGTGCTTTGGCAGCCCATCCTAGTAGCTAGTTCTGCATAGCCATCTGGGCAGTGGGGAGCTATGCTTCAGATCCCGATCCCAGCAGGTTTGAAGTCTTTGTAAGGACTGGGTCTTTGCGTAATAGTTAGCATTCTATGCCACCCTATAGTATTTCCCAACTGAAGTCCTAGTAGGCAGCTGTCACTATATCAAGTGTAGTTAGTGCTGTATAGTATCATGCAAGAGCTTGTCTACACTTGAAAATTAGTTCAGATTAAAGCAGAGTGCGAATTTTGGAAGTGTATTAAGCTAAACTGAAAAAGACACTTTTATTCTAAACTAAGAGTGTCCACATGGGGAGCCATTCCTCCACAGCTGTTCTGGTTTATTTATTCATGAAGTCAAGCCCTGAGTAATGCAGACTTTATTCTCATTTTGTATTTTACTAGTCTGGACATAGTGTGGTTGTCTCCTAGATCCTGATACTACTGTGTGGGAAAACTCCAGTTCTATGTCAGGTATATACTAAGACATACCTAGACAAAGGCTGGTCTAAGTAGATAATAAGTACTTGTGGCACCTTAGAGACTAACCAATTTATTTGAGCATAAGCTTATTTGTTAGTCTCTAAGGTGCCACAAGTACTCCTTTTCTTTTTGCGGATACAGACTAACATGGCTGCTACTCTGAAACCTAAGTAGATAATGTTCCTTGCTGTAATATGTGGCAGCGGGGCTTGAAGAGAGCACTCACTCTCCCCTTTCTGGGGAAACCATTCTGGCAATATATTTGCAACCCAAATAACTAATCCATGCACCGGTCCTCAATTCAAAGTTCTGTCCAAGAAAGTGGCTCTCAGTGGTGATATGACATTTTGCAGCTAATGCTAGTTCATTATTTTGAAAATTGTGTTCTCTAAAAAGTCATTTCTTTTCCTTGATATTTTAGATTTGTACTGTAATTCACTGCCTGTCCCCATCTTTTTTTTTTCTTTTTAAACTCTGTAAAAGGAAAGGTTGCTGAGGCTCATCTGTCCCTCTGACCACTACCCCATGCCGCTCATATACGTGGACACTAATGATACTGCCGGGTGTGACAATGAGCAGATCAGAAGTGCTGCAGGGCTCTGGGAACAAGGGTGAAAAAGTCCTTGTCTATCCTCCCAATTGAGGTAAGGGCCCAGGAGGAGATATGAATGCATGGATGCACAGATGGTGTCAACAGGAGGGCTTCGGCTAGGTCGACTGTGGGATGCTGTTGTGGGAAGGAGGACTGCTTGGAAGAGAAGGGGTCCACCTGACCAAGAATGGGAAGAGCATCTTTGCACACCAGCTTGCCTGGTGAGGAGGACTTTAAACTGGGTTCAAAGGGGGCAGGTGACAAAATGCCACAGATAATCATAAAAAAGTGACTTTAACAGAGGGCTAGATTTTGGGAAGGACATGGAAAATTACAACAGAGTGATAGGAGTAACAAGAGGGAAATCACTGGAGGACTCTGCTCAACATCTTAGATGTCTGTACACAAATGGAAGGAGTATGAGGAATAAACAGGAAGAACTGGAAGTATTAGTACATAAGCTAAATTAAGACTTAATTGACATCACAGAGACTTGGTGAGATAAATCTCATGACTAGAATATTGGTATAGTGGGTATAGCTTGTTCAGGAAGGACAGGCAGGAAAAACGGGAGGAGGTGTTGCATCGTACATCAATAATATATAGACTTACTCTGAGGTCCAGAAGAGGGTGAGAGGCAGACCAGTTGAAAGCTTCTGGGTAAAGATAATAATAGGAGTGAGATCATGGTAGAGGTCTTCTGTAAACCACCAAAAGAGGAAGAGGAAGTGAATGAGGCATTTCTAGAACAAATAACAGAAATCTCCAAACCACAAGACCTGATAGTAGTGGGGGACTTTATCCACCCAGATATCTGTTGGAAAAATAATATGTCAAAACACAAAATTTCCAATAAGTTCTTGAAATGTACTGTGGACATCTTTTTGTTTCAGAAAGTGGAGGAAGTACCTGGGGGACAGCCATTTTAGACTTGATTCTGACCAACAGAATAATTGGCTAAGCAGTAGAACTGCCAAAAATAATTTCAGGGATATAGTGGATCAAACTGAATATGACTCAACAATGTGATGCAATGGCAAAAAAAGGCTAGTATTATTCAGGGATGTATTTTAAAAGTTAAAAAACTGGACATATTTGGTCTTGAGAAAAGACCATTGATTAGGGACCCAATAACAATCTTCAAATATGTGAAGGGTTGTTATAAAGAGGACAGTGATCAATTATTCTCCATGTCCATGGAAGGTAGGACAAGAAGTAATGGGCTTAATCTGTAGCAAGGGAAATTTAGGTTAGATACTAGGAAAACCTTTCCAACTGTAAAGGTAGTTAAGCTCTGGAATAGGCTTCCAAAGGGAGGTTTTGGAATCCCCATCACTGGAGGTATTTTAAGAACAGGTTGGATAAAAACCTTTCAGGGATGCGCTAGGTTTACTTGGTCCTGCCTTAGCGCAGGGGGCTGAACTTAACCTTTTAGAAGCTTCTTCCAGTTCTACATTTCTATGATTCTATAAAAAGAAGGCATACACTTAAAGGGCTACAGATACTTCCTTGAGATAGAAATCAGGCCAAATGTTATAACAATGCAGGATTTCTGACAACAACATTCTAGGAGGTACAAGTCTCCCACAGATCACAAGAATCCAGGATCTATGCACTATGTTGCCATGAGATATAAAATAAGGTGAATTAAGGATGTTGCAAATTAAATAGGTGAAACTTTACCTTCTGAGTTGGCTCTGAAAAAAATGCCTAATGCTGGTGCTGGGGGACACTTCCTGTTAGAGTTGTCTTTCATTAAATCAAAGTCCTAACCCATTGTAGACATTCAGGATTTTTGTTGGCACTTTTTACATGAGTAGTGTCCTTAACGCCAGTGTCCTGGCTAAATTCTAGTAATAAAATTAATATTTTAATAAAATTAAAATAGGTAATAAAATTCAGCCTCCCTAAATTTCCCCATCATTAAGTGGCTGTAGTGCAGTTTTCACTTTCTGTCCTAAGTTTACATAACACTGCTCCAGTTTCCATACCAGAGTTCAGTGGTGGGGAAAAGGGATTTACATATAGTTTGTATGTACCTTAGGATTCTGTGGACATTATTCAAGTAAACTGTAGGAATTCTTGTTGTGTACTTTGGGTGTCTACACAGAAAAGGTCAATCAGAGCTCCTTAGACTTTCCTGTCACTAAAAGTACAGAAAACCCCACTTGAAGCACATCGTCTCTTCCCCCCCCCCATTTTTTTTTTAAAGCTAATATAAGTGGGAGTAAGATGTCAGGACTTTGCCTCAATAAGCAGGATCCTGGGGTATAGACCGAAGCATAGGAATTAGGAAGAAGAGTCAGAATGTCAGCATGCCAAAGGCTCAAGCAACAGAAGGAATTGATTTCAGAAGGCCTGTTCTCACATGATTTGTGAGATACAACTTGAAACAGACATTAAATTGATTGTTCTATATTGCAAAAGGGAAACAGTATTTGTAATGATCTGTTTGCTTTCAGAAAATTGAGTTTAACATATCTCCCAAATGTACATTCAATGTACAGAAGGGGTAAGTAAGTAAGTTTTGTAGAGTTGTAGCACCCCTTCCCTCCTCTCTGCCAAAGCCCCAGCAAAAATAACCACTGTTGTGGCACTCATTTATAAGCATACAGCACAACTCTCAACAACTATAATGTAACGGTCCTTTATTAGCACAGTTCTCTCTCTGATTTCCAGTGATCCCATCCGATGTTTAAAATTCCACTAAATATTCCATAAGCAATATGAAAAAGCACTGGATCAGCACACTTTTCTTATATAGCCTGGGCTTCACTGTCTCATGTTTTAAATCACTTGTGTTGCAGCAGTTTAATGGTTATTGCTCACTCAGGTCATGTCTACACTACCAATTTGTGTCGACAAAAGTGATGTTGATACCCAAAAGTTGACACATTAAAAATTGCAATTTCATGTTCACCTTTGCTCCCTCTGTTGGCAGATCGCATCCACAGTCGGGGCACCATTGTTTACTGTGAACAATGCACTGTGAGTACCTATCCCAGAGTGCTTCTGTCGCTAGATGTTATAGGATGACGGAGTGGATCGCAGTGCATCTTGGGACCTGGGTACATGGCCCATGATGCATTCCTTTCTGTCCTAGCACTCGATGGGTTTCTGGCTTTTTTTTGCAGCATTTTTTTAACGGCCCTTCTTTGCTGTGCACTCTGGCATCTTTGTGAGAAGGGATGGATCCCACACTGCTCTCCTATGCTCTGTTAACTGTCATGAAGACCTCGCAGATAGCAGTGCAGTTAATTGTAAAGTTCCTAACTGAGGAAGACTCGCAGGTGCCCGACATTCTGCGTAATATGGATAGGAGCAACTTTAGATTGCTTTTGCATTCATAGAGCAGGTGCGTAGGGTAGACCATCGTTTTTGAGTTCGTGAAACAAGCGCTGAATGGTGGGATCGTATCGTCATTCAGGTGTGGGATGATGAGCAGCGGCTACAGAACTTTCGGATGCGGAAAGCCACCTTCCTGGGACTGAGCATGGAGCTCACCCCACACCTGCAGTGAAAGGACACCAGAATGAGAGCTGCCTTCTCAGTAGAGAAGTGTGTGGCAATCGGTGTGTAGAAGCTGGCAACTCCAGACTGCTACCAGTCAGTCGTGAATCAATTTGGAGTGGGGAAGTCGACTGTTGAGGCTGTGTTAATGCAAACATGCAGGGTAATAAATTGCATCCTGCTATGAAGGACTGTGACTCTGGGAAATGTGCATGAAATAGTGGATAGCTTTGCAGAAATGAGTTTCCCTAATTGTGGAGGGGTGATAGATGGCACACATATTCCAATTTTGGCACCAGACCACCTGGCGATGGAGTACATCAATAGGAAGGGGTACTTCTCCATGGTGTTGCAGGTGCTTGTGGATCACCATGGGCATTTCACTGACATCAATGCGGGATTGTCTGGGAAGGTGCATGATGCACACATCTTCAGGAACATTGACCTGTACAGAAAGCTGCAAGCAGGGACTTTCATTCCTAACCAGAAGATTACAGTGTGGGGTGTTGAAATGCCGATAGTGATCCTGGGGGACCCTACATACCCCTTATAGCCATGGCTCATGGAACCTTACACGGGACACCTGGACAGCAGTAAGGAGCAGTTCAACAGCAGGCTCAGTAGGTGCCGGATGACAGCGGAATGTACCTTTGGCAGATTAAAGGTGCACTGGCGATGTCTTTATGGCAGACTGGACCTCATTGAGGATAATATTCCTATGCTCATAGCCGCATGCTGTACGTTGCATAATCTCTGTGAAGCTAAGGGTGAAAGGTTTGCTCAGGTGTGGAGTGCTGAGACAGACTCCTTGGCTGCTGATTTTGAACAGCCAGATACTAGAGCGGTCAGAGGAGCCCAGAGGGGAGCTATTCGAATCCCCCCCCCCCCCCCACGCCGCCTACTGTTCCTCAGACGTTCTTGTTAACTGCTGGAAATGGCCCACCTTGATTATCACTACAAAAGGTTTTCTTTCCCCTTGCCCCCCCGCTCTCCTGCTGGTAATAGCTCATCTTAAGTGATCACTCTCCTTACAGTGTGTATGATAACACCCATTTTTTCATGTTCTATGTGTATATAAATCTCCTCACTGTATTTTCCACTGAATGCATCCGATGAAGTGAGCTTTAGCTCATGAAAGCTTATGCTCAAATAAATTGGTTAGTCTCTAAGGTGCCACAAGTACTCCTTTTCTATTTGTACTGTGTGACTTTTACAGGGGATTCATTATATGGATAATTCTGCCCAGCATGCCCCCATCCAACATTGACCTGCCCACTATTCCTGGCACAGATCCTGACTCCACTGTGGACTTGCTCAGGGGTACAGGTAAAGGAGGTAGGGAGGTAATATTATCTCAGAGATGGCTGACCTCCCTTCCAGATGGGAGGGATGAAATCCATGCGCTGAAGGCCTCGTCAGAATATGGGTAGGCCCTATGATCTGGCCCGTAATGTATTTGATCCCGGGATCTAAAAGCACTCTACAGATGCTCCCTACATATATTTGCATTAAGTTAACTGATTCCATGAACTTTGGCCAAATTCTGATTTCAGAACTGATGTGACTGGAATAACTGATGTCAGTGGAGTTACTCCAGATTTGCACTGGTCTGCGATCAGACTTTCACTCATTGTCTCTGCTGACATGGAAACAAATTACTAAAACAAAACCTGATGTAATTGAACACTGTTGTTTAACTCCGTGAAACTCATGTCAGTGTCACATCATTAGGTTAAGTTTAATTTTCAATTAAAATTCCAAAATAATCAATTGTGTTAAATCAGATAATTTCTTACTAAACATTTAAATATGCTGATTGTGGACTGAAGAGTAGTAGGAAACAATGAGGTTCATCACTAATGAAAAGATTCACAGTTTCTAAGACAAGCTTTCTTCTTAATTGAAAGTAACCATTTGGTACGTGGCGACAGTGCTTTCTTTCTGCATGCTACAGCAGTAACCGAACGTGCATTTTGTTGCTGCTATGTATAAAACAGCAGACAGCCAAGCATGATGGAGGTTGGCTTATTGAAGGGACAGAGTGCTGATGCTATCTTTTCCAGAGGCAGGGAAATTCTGCAGCTGTCTCTGTCCATCCACTATCATAACCGTGTTTTAAAAAAAGACCATGAAGTAATCTGCAGTTTAGTCTCCCAAGTAATAATTTTCAAGAAAATGAACTGAAAGATTGCTGGATTCGTTCAGATGAAAGCAGTCCAGTGAGCATAGTTGTAATTCCCCGTGCAAAGACCTTCCATGCTTTTCATATATATAACACACGAACTGACTGGAGATACTTTTGACAGGTGAAAGAAGATACACCAAGAAAGATCAGTAACTTACTTTGTACAGTGTAAGACTGGAAGATTTGCAGTCTCATCTTTGTGTGTGTGAGAAAGGAGAGACATGGGGGCAATTAGAGGGCAGTCTGATCTGTATCGTCATGGAAGCAAGAGGAAGCAGAGTAATTTACTTGTAATCCCTTAACTTGGTCTTAAATACATTTGCAGTTTTGTGAAATACAGTGTGCAGCAAGAAAAGAGTGAAGAAAATAAATTAAGTTAAACAGTGTACATTAGAGACCGAGTCTCTGCTATGCCTCTTACTTATGTTGGTTTGTCAGATTCTTTAGATTAAACCATTCAGGCAAAACTCCCTGTCATTACACAAAGTAAAACTATTTCCCCATGTTTATTTCCCCCCCACCGCTGTTCCTCACATGTTCTTGTCAACTGCTGGAAATGGCCCATCTTGATTATCACTACAAAAGGTTTTTTTTCTCTCCTGTTGGTAATAGCTCACCTTAACTGATCACTCTCGTTATAGTGTGTATGGTAACACCCACTGTTTCATGTTTTCTGGGTATACAAAATTTTCCTACTGTATTTTCCACTGCATGCATCTGATGAAGTGGATTTTAGCCCATGAAAGCTTATGCTCAAATAAATTTGTTAGTCTCTAAGGTGCCACAAGTACTCCTGTTCTTTTTATTTAAATCAATGTCTTTCTGGTGTGAATGTCAAAAGCTTAGCAGAGAAGTTAGCCCTTAAGTTATACTGATTTACAACAGATATGGATTGGCCCTTAGTGTTTAGGTAGAGTATCCAAGCTAGCAGAAATAAAACTGATGATGCATGCTGGGAGATGTAGTTCTCTTGTGAATGCTACATTCCTCATTATAATGAAACCTGATCTTCCTAATTTTAGCAAATGGAGTAGGTGTATGGTTAAGTATCCAGAGCCACCAAAGAGTTTAGCCGTTAGAGCCATCAGAGATCGTTCATGGTTGATTAATGCTGCTACTCAAATACTGCAGAATAATAACTCTGGGTAGCTATTGTTGCTGATGGCCTCTCATAGAGCACTCTGTCATTGGGAGCTATTTTTACACTTTATTGACATCTTAATAACAAGCTAGTAGTCTCAAAATCGTAAGACTACTGCACCTAGAATAATATCCTATTTTCAGAACTACATTAAAATAAATGAGAAGAACCAAGCATGTTATAGTTTTTTCCCATGCTGGCTTTTTAAGTTGGCAACTAGTTTAACATACCATTTACAATCAATATAATTTAAAGAGCAGAGTTCTATAAATGTCTAAAAGTGGGTTTGGAATGAGGGGAAATATAGACAAGACTTATATATAGTAGTTTTTAAGGAAGGCAATTTCTCTATCAATTGCCAGTGGGCAATTCCAGAAGGATATGCATTTTCATCCCATTGAGCATTGCTATGTTTGTTTGGGCTATGTAGGCTGTAAAGGCATTTAGCCAGTTGGCCTGACCATAAGCTGTGTGCTGATAACATGCTAGCTACAAATCTTGGCTAACTGTGGAGAGAAATCCAACTCAGTTCAGTCATCTACTGTTAAATTATTGTTGTTGGAGGATGTTGCATTTAATGGTTATTGTGAATAAAGCTGTGTCCTTTAATACCAATTGGTTGGCTGTCACCCCTAGGACTAAGCAGGTTAGAGACAAGTGAATTGGATATTGAGTAGCTGACAGGAAGTCTCAGTCAGACAACTGCAGTCATGGCCAACTAGCATTGAGTCTTGTCTCAAATATTTATCTCATGTTCCTGCAAATTCTCATGTTTCTCCCAGATGATTCCTTCCAGGCATGCTTCTTAAGTGTGTCCCCCCACCCCCTTTTCAGCCACCTTGTTGCTTTTGGAATGAGTCTGGCATCTATCAGAAGCAAAGCAGCTAAGAAGGAGAATGAACAAATGGCACTGTGCTGCCTAGTGAGATCTTTTTGAAGGAACCATACATGAATATGTGGGAAACATGAAAAAACTGGATGTTAAAGAGAAGACAAGTAGCACTTCCCTTCCTCTACAGTTGAACTATATATTGGTGATAATTCTCTAATTCAAACTCAACATCTTCATTTCTAGTCCATTTAAAGTTTGTGAAGGAAACAAGTAGCCTTCTGTGAAAGGATTGGGAGCATAAGGTCTAAAGTTGACTTACAAAGTTTGGTTTATTTCCTCATACCCACTTTGACGTTACTGAGAGTTATCTATGTCCATCAATGTGAGTTACATGTTCACTTGGAAGGCAGAAGAGATGCCTCAAATGACTGCAAAAACATGACTAATTAGGGTAATCTCTGCTGAAGGCAAAAGCATATTTCTCCCTAGTAATATATGGTGGGGAATGATTTTACTTCATAGTTGTATTTATCCCTCTATTGATCTATTAGGGCAGTGTGGAATGTCTGCAAAGCTATCCAAAGACACATAAAACTTGTCTACTGCAAAGTTTTTTTTTTACATACACTGGGCCTGATCCTGAGAATTGCTAAACACTCTTAACCGGGGCTGGGTTTTGAATTAATCTGATTGGTTTGTGATTTCTCATGATGCTATGCACAACTCATGATAATGGAACCAGAGGAAACCTGACTGAGACTTATTTCCATTTTAAGGTTTTGGTCTGTGCAGAATTCACAGTGAAAGTTTGGGGCATGGATCCACAAGTCTTGATACCAAAGGACAGGCTTGCTGGAACCTTGCAAAATGAAATCGACAAGTTTGACACAGTTCAGGTTGGTCTCTGCTGCTGGTCACATTTTGGCTTCTTGTGTGGGGTGGAGTGAAGGGGAGAAACAGCACAGGAGTCCTCCTCCTGCACACCCAGGCAGGAGATAACCACAACCTGGTGCTTACTGATTCCTGAGGTCAAGGTCGGAGGCGTGTTATAGCTTCCAATAGCACGAGGCACCCTAAAGGATGGCTTATCCCTAGCCCCAGTCCCAGCCTTGTCCATACCCACCTAATTTAAAGGCTGTAGTAATTACCTGCCGATAGTCCATTCCCCATATGACCCTGAAGGTCTCCTGCCACTGCAGTCAGAATATGTTTGGGATCTGATGCCGGGGCTGTGCACTTCTGTAACTGTGTTACAACACATGCCTGTGGTTTTGAAAGCCACAATATTGACGTATATTCATGCACAAGATAAAATTTTGAGAAACTCTTCCCAGCAGCGAAAATTAGGGCAAAGTTCTCCTCTCCCATATGACCTGTGCATCTCTTATCCACAAATTGGCTCCCCAGTGTTTGATCTGTATGCATTTCACATGGAGAATAGAATGTGAGATCCAGACTGTGGGTAAGACTAATATTTTATAAGAAAACTGTAGTGCTAATATCACAGTAAAGAAGAAAGAAGAGTTTCAAAATCATACTTCAGACCAGATCTTATTTTCCTCTAAAGAAACATTAATCCTTGCTTGGTACGATCATTACATCACTGCTTATTTTAAGCACTATTGTGTGTGTTCCTGGAGATGGATTGAAATGATCCTTTCTTTGTAGATCTGCCAATATCTACTTATATGACTGTTACATAAAAATATAAGAACATAAGGCCATCCTACTGGGTGAGATCAATGGCCCATGTACCCCAGTATCCTGTCTTTCAATAGCGGCTAGTGCTTCAGAGGGAATGAACAGAACACACCATCATCGAGTGATCGATTCCCTGTTGTCCACTCCCAGCTTCTGGCACTCAGAGGCTAGGCTCACTAGGGACACCCACACCCAGAGCATGCAGTTGCATCTCTGACTATCTTGGCTAATAGGCATTGATGGACCTATCCTCCAGGAACTTATCTAATTATTTTTGAACCCTGTTATAGTTTTGCCTACACAACATCCCCTGGCAACAAGTTCCACTGGTTGACTGTGCACTGTGTGAAGAAGTACTTCCTTTTCATAGAATCATAGACTATCAGGGTTGGAAGGGACCTCAGGAAGACATCTAGTCCAACCCCCAAATCCCCAACTAAATCATCCCAGCCAGGGCTTTGTCAAACCTGACCTTAAAAACCTCTAAGGAAGGAGAGTCCACCAGCTCCCTAGGTAACCCATTCCAGTGCTTCACCACCCTCCTAGTGAAAAAGTTTTTCCTAATATCCAACCTAAACATCTCCCACTGCAATTTGAGACCATTACTCCTTGTTCTGTCATCTGCTACCACTGAGAACAATCTAGCTCCATCCCCTTTGAAACCCCCTTTCAGGTAGTTGAAAGCAGCTATCAAATCCCGGCTCATTCTTCTCTTCTGCAGACTAAACAGCCCAGTTCCCTCAGCCTCTCCTCATAGGTCATGTGCTCCAGTCCCCCTAATCATTTTTGTTGCCCTCTGCTGGACTCTTTCCAATTTTTCCACATCCTTTTTGTAGTGTGGGGCCCAAAACTGGACACACTACTCCAGATGAGGCCTCACCAATAGTTTGTTTTAAACCTGCTGCCTATTCATTTCGTTTGGTGACCCTTGGTTCTTGTGTGATGTGAAGGAGTAAATATAATTTTTATTCACTTTCTCCACAGCATTCATGATTTTATAGACCTCTACCATATCCCGCCCCTTAGTCATCTCTTTTCCAAACTGAACAGTCCCAATCTTTTTAATCCCTTTTTGTATGGAAGCTGTTCCATACTGTTAATCATTTTTGTTGCCCTTTGCTGTACTTTTCCCAATTCTAATATATCTTTTTTAAGATGGAGTGACCAGAACTACACAGGTGTGGGCATACCATGGATTTATATAGTAGCATGATGATATTTTCTGTCTTGTTATCTATCCCTTTCCCAATGGTTCTTAACATTCCGTTAGCTTTATTGACTGCTGCTGCACATTGAACAGATGTTTTCAGAGAATTATCCACAATGATCCCAAGATCTCCTTCTTGAGTGGTAGCAGTTAATTTAGACCCCATCATTTTGTATGAAGAGTTGGGATTATGTTTTCCAATGTGCATTACTTTGCATTTATCAACATTGAATTTCATCTGCCATTTTTTTGCCCATTCATCCAGTTTTGTGAGATCTCTTTGTAACACTTTGCCATCTGCTTTGGACTTAATTATCTTGAGTAATTTTGCATTATCTGCAAATTTTGCCACTTCATTGTCGTCTACTTTTCCCAGATGATGTAAGAGTATGTTGAACAGTACTGGTGCTTGTCATAAACATACAGCTAAGGGTAGCATAAAATTCCTCCTTTGCCTGTAAAGGGTTAAGAAGCTCAGATAACTTTGTTGGCACCTGACCAAAAGGACCAATACGGGGAGAAGATACTTTCAAATCTGTGGGGGAAGGTTTTTGTTTGGGGCTTTTGTTGGTGTCTCTGGAGACAAAAAGAGAGACCAAGCAAGTAATCCAACTCCTACTGAATGATACATCTAAAATTACAGAAATAGTAAGTAATAGCAAGGAATTGCATTAGAGTATCTTTTGTTTTAGCTTGTGAATTTTCCCTATGCTGAGAGGAAGGTTTATTCCTATATTTTGTAACTTTAAAGTTTTGCCTAGAGGGGAATCCTCTGTGTTTTAAATCTTATTACCCTGTAAAATTATCTTCCATCCTGATTTTACAGAGGTGTTTCTTTTACTTTTTTTCTTTATAATAAAAGTTCTGTTTTTAAGAATCTGACTGGGGTTTTTAGTGTCCTAAAAACCCAAGAGTCTGGTCTGTGCTCACCTTGTTTACTCTCAAGCCTCCCCAGGAAAATGGGTGAAGAGGTTTGGGGGGATATTTTGGGGAAACAGGAACTCCAAGTGATTTTTTTCCTAAATCTTTGTCTAACTCCCTTGGTGGTGGCAGTGATACCATTCCAAGGACAAGGAAGAATTTGTGCGTTGGGGAAGTTTTAACCTAAGCTGGTAGAAATAGGCTTAGGGGGTCTTTCATGCGGGTCCCCACATCTGTACCCTAGAGTTCAGAGTGGGGAGGGAACCCTGACAGTGCCTGTACAGATCCCTGTGGGACATAACTGTTTACCTCTCTAGTCTGAAAACTGATCATTTTTTCCCTACCCTTTGTTTCCTGTCTTTTAACCAGTTAATGATCCATGAGAGGACCTTCCTTCTTATCCCATAACATTTTTTGCTGTTAGATTTTGAGTCTTTTGCTAGTTACCCTCTATACACCTGGGAAATGTTAAATAATCACCTGACACAGAGTTAAATATGTTTACAATATTTTGCTAAATGGAGAGGTCCAAATTGTGCCTGGCTGTTATGCGGGTGTATAAGGGGTTAGGCATAATGGTGGTCTTCAGCTCAGAGAGTGCAAGAATTCTCTTAGCCCTGGTCTACACTAGGACTTTAGGTCGAATTTAGCAGCGTTAAATCGATGTAAACCTGCACCCGTCCACACGATGAAGCCCTTTATTTCGACTTAAAGGGCTCTTAAAATCGATTTCCTTACTCCACCCCTGACAAGTGGATTAGCGCTTAAATCGGCCTTGCTGGGTCAAATTTGGGGTACTGTGGACACAGTTCGATGGTATTGGCCTCCGGGAGCTATCCCAGAGTGCTCCATTGTGACTGCTCTGGACAGCACTCTCAACTCAGATGCACGATTGTTTGCCGTTGCTCTGACGCAGGGAGGGGCGACTGACGACACGGCTTACAGGGTTGGCTTACAGGGAGTTAAAATCAACAAAGGGGGTGGCTTTACATCAAGGAGTATTTCAGGCAGGACTTCAAGGAGGGTTCCAGTAAGAAATGGTGCACCTAAGTTATTGTTCTTATTGGAACAAGGAGGTTAGTCTGGCCTCTGATTGATACATGGCTAGATTTACCTCGCTGCACCTTCTCTGTGAGTGACTGCAGTGTGACCTAGAGGAATGAGTCCCCTAGATGGGGGGCTTGAGGGGGGGTTTGCAAATGAGTACAAAACAAATCTGGTCTATTTCTTGTTTTGATACACTCCATCTATCTTTTACATCTTTGGCTGGCAGCAGACGGTGCAGAAGGACTGCATGCCATCCACATCTCATGGCTGCTCGGCAGAAGATGGTACAATAGGACTGCTAGCCATCCTCATCTCTTGCCTGCCTGGCAGAAGATGATGCAATAGGACTGCTAGCAATCCATATCACCTGCCTGCTCACCATAAGATGGTTCAATAGGACTGACTGCAGGACTAAAGAGAATGACCTGATCAAGTCACTCCAAATTTAGTCCCTGCGCCCATGTCTGCCCAGGCGCTCCTGATCGACCTCACAGAGGCGACCAGGAGCACCTCGGACATGACGATGACGGCTACCAGTCCTATTGCACCGTCTGCTGCCACAAGGCAATGGGTTGCTGCTGCTGTGTAGCAATGCAGTACCGCGTCTGCCAGCACCCAGGAGACATACGGTGACAGTGAGCTGAGCGGGCTCCATGCTTGCCGTGGTATGGCGTCTGCACAGGTAACTCAGGAAAAAAGGCGCGAAACGATTGTCTGCCCTTGCTTTCACGGAGGGAGGGAGGGAGGGAACAGGGGCCTGATGATATGTACCCAGAACCACCCGTGACAATGTTTTAGCCCCATCAGGCATTGGGATCTCAACCCAGAATTCCAATGGGCAGCGGAGACTGCGGGAACTGTGGGATAGCTACCCACAGTGCAACACTCCGGAAGTCGACTCTAGCCTCGGTACTGTGGAAGCACTCCGCCGAGTTAATGCACTTAGAGCATTTTATGTGGGGACACACACACTCGAATATATAAAACCGATTTCTAAAAAAACGACTTCTATAAATTCGACCTAATTTCATAGTGTAGACATACCCTAATTTAGACTGTCAGCACTAGCTTCTGTGAAGTGAGTGAAAAGGGGGCTGAGCCAGGGCCCCATTCTACTTGATACACTTCAGTAAAGCATGCCAGGCACAGAGGAATGCAGGAGCTACATCCTCTTCAAGGGTGGCTGAGATGGGGTTTAAACCTCCCACTGCTATTCAAAGGGTTAACAGGAGCCTGGGAGCTTACCTGTTGGCATCTGGAGGTGCTCAGTTAGCAGGTCTCCCTGGAAAGGAGTCAAGTTTCCTTAGAAAGACAGAGAAAGCTCAATTAAAGGAAGACCGAGGAGAGAGGAAGTGGGAGTTCCTGCTCTCTGAGAATGGTCTGATATGTTAGGAGAGAGGAGACTTGGGAAGAGCCAGGGGAGTCCACTCTTCTATAGTGGCCCAGCATTCATGCTCTCCATAGCTACATGAGGTTGTTTGCACCTTTGTGCTGCTTTGGGCTATATCTGTGTGTCAAGTGAATGATTTGGAACAATAAAAATAATTGTGTTTGATAGGGCAAAAGGTCAGTATTCTCCTTAATGCAGAAATAGGGTCACTAACATAGGTGCTGGAACTAGGGGTGCTGGGGGTGTTGTTGCACCCCCTGGCTTGAACTGGTTTCCATTATATACAGGGTTTACAGTTTAGTTCAATGATTCTTAACACCCCCACTATACAAATTGCTTCAGCACTCCTGGTCACTGATGCAGAGTGGGTAAGTGACTTGCTCAAGGCCACATGTTAGAGCCAGCATTGGGTCCCAGGCATATCTGGAAGTCACCTGGATACACCTTTCCACTGGCATTAAAAGGTAATATTTTGGCCAGTTTTTGAATAAATTGTCCCAAAAACAGAATAGAAACCTACTTAGTATGAAGAAAAAGAGACTTTTAAAAGCAAAAGCTTTTCTCTCTAGTTCATAGTACGTTAACATTTTTTCCACCTAAATCACTTAATTTACTGTATTTACTTGTTTAACTAAAAAAGAGATGAGATATAGAAGCGGAATATTTTCTTCTACATTTGGCCATATGTTTCTTCATATATAGAGCATTTATTATAACAAATAATTTTGGGCTCAACTGTGAGCCACCTGATGAAGCGGTGTAAACCACTGGTGAGTTTGTTTCCCCCTTCGTGCCCAATTTGCAGAGGATGAGAATCTGTTACAGCTCCAGCTAAAGAACTTGGCTGTGGTGCAAACTGTAGAGAATAACACTTTCCCCTGCAGGCCCTCACTTCAGTCATTCCTGCCAGTCAGAATGCTGGCCATCACAGCAGCACAGTGTCCCTTGCACAGGAGACCTTCATTGTGATTTTGTGTGTGTGTGTACATATGCACATAGTCATACAGCCTTTACAAGGCTGTACTCCCTTTCCTGTACATATACACAAGGAGCGAACAGAACCATGGCTTTGCCCTGCCTCCTCCGCCCTAGCCCCGTCCCCATGCATCAATCAGCACAGCTGAGCCGTACACAAATGGAAGAAACCTGGGCCAGGTATAATAAGGATGCCGCAGATTAATGCCTCCATCCAGCATTTTAGATTAACACAGACCATCCTAAGAAAACATATGGTGATCGAGGGTGGAATAACACCTGGCACGTGTTTGCCGTGATCACGTACATGAAGCAGATGAGCCACATGTTTCTATGAAATGAATACTTTTTCTTGATTTCAAGTAACTCCATTTCATAGCTGAAGTGTTGTGGTACTGGCTTTCCACTAGATCCAAGATATGGAAGAGAATGGTATGGGTTGCTTTATTCTCATGGTTTTCTGGTAGAGATAGACCTGGAACTAAAGCCCTGCGTCCAAATATCCACAATCATTGGGGTAGTTCGTACTCAGTCATGAAGTTTTCATGGATGAATTCACAAAAACTGTATGTTGGTCAAAACACAACTTTAGCATGCAAATAATTTCCTAACCCCTTAATTTACTCAGTAGGTTACAGTTCTCTCTTTGCCCAGAAACATCAGGAAGTGTTGTTCTGTCCTTGAAGTGTATGTTTCACCATCCATAGCACCACCCCCACCCTGTCCTTCCCTAGCACACACACAGAGTCTTGTTGAATCATGGCAGTATGTTAAGCACTTGGTTTAAATATCAGAATTCTAGTGGGTTATGATGCAGTCATAAGCTGTCACGATCAAAAAATAAGACGGAAGGTGATCTGATCTCTGAGTTTTGACTGCATTACCTCTCAGGGTATTATCTGCCATGATCTAATATTGTCTATTAATACCTTGAAAAAATGAGCCGCAGCACAGGAATAAAAAGTGCAGTGCATATTGTTACCCAGGGCCCATCTCTTTTCCTAAGAGCGTGTGAATGGTATTTTTAAAGTAAGGGTACTGGGCAAGTATTTGTCATAAGTTACAAGACAAGACACCAAGAGGATAAGAAAGTTAAGTGAAGACTAGAAGCGGCCAAATGGCTTCTACAAAAGTTTAGTACAGGTAAAAGTACCTTTAACTCCAGTGCTTCTTCTCATACAGGCATCTCCACTTGCAATGACTTGGAAGGGAAAGCTATCAACCTGTTTACCTTTAGGACACTGGTTTGTATCTTGCCTTGGTCAAAAGTCACCACAAATTATTGACTCTGGGATGTAATGTGCTGATCCTCATTTCAAACACCTTGAAGCTTGGGACTGTTTGAGGTCTGAGTTCAGGCCCATCTTTGATCATTACAGTCCAGGTGGATGGCCTGGATGAAATGAATAAGTGGTATCAGTCCGGTTCCTAGTGGGTAGATGTCCACATCACAAAGAGCTTGTGCATCTTTTATCAGTGCTGTACTTCTTCTGTGGATAGAGGATGTCAGTTTCCAGGGCTGTCAATCCAGAACCTATTATGAGTATTACATTTACTTTGATTTCTAAAAGAACAGGTTCCACTTAACAAATATGTCTCCCACAATGCTCACCACTTTGACTCATACTGTCAACAAAATTCTTGCCTCCACTAGCCACAAACCATACATAGCAGACTTCAGGGCATGTATTAGCAACTCCAATCCCACAAAGTCTCCAGTGTATGGTTTCTGGCCATTGGATTCCTGCAGTCCACTGATTCTACTGCCCATGACCCAGCTATTCTGGCACTTCAGCACCCACACTCTTGAAGACATTGCTACTGTGGAGTTTGACTCACAGTATCCAGGGAGCTATGGTGTCCCCATTGTGCAGCTTCTCTGTTTCTTGGGCAACTCTTCCCTTCCATGCATCAAAACCATAGCAGTGCTGTTGAGTTTGGAGACTTCATGGCTGATGGACAAACCAAAAGAATTCCACCCTCACTGAACTCTCCTCACTATCCATGCTGAGACACACAACAGTTTCTTAACTTTTCCCTTTTATAAACTTATTTAAAAGCTATCAACACCTTCAATATTTGCAGAACAAGTAGTAAAGATATATGTGTATCTATAGTACTGGTGCTCCAGATGCACATGAGTGGTTTAGGGAAAAACACTGTTGGTCTGTCCCACACATCACATTGCTATCTATCTACTCCTGTGTCTGCACTTACAGATTGCTAAAACAGACCTTTGCAGAGGGAGAGATTCATAGTCTCAATCAGCCTTGTTTTGTGCTCCATCTTTATTAGCTTGTAAGCTCTTATTTTCTTGGGGATAGTTGGGGATATCTCTTTTGTGGCTTACATGCACTCCTAAAATGGTATGAGTAGCATTTATAAAACTTATTCTGGCTATCAGTGGATAGTCTAATATAAATGCACAAAGAAAATGTGGCTATTGAGATATGAAGTAGTGGTGCAGAGTACGGTAATGAAAGCCCTTCAAGAGGTCTCAGAACAGTGTGCCTGCTATTCCTGTTTTATATAAGAAACCTATGTGCAATTACTAGCCTGGAATGGAGAAGAAATACAATGTAGTGAGGGATTACTGAACATTGTACAATACAGTCTATTGTGTACAATCAGTCATTTAGTGCAGGTGTTTCTTTGCTTGTGATGCAATAGGAAAAGTCAACAATGTCAGATTTATCCTTCCATAGGAATATCGTTTGAGACACTACTTGGTAAAGTTAAAAGTGAAGAGTCCAAGGTTGTTAGGTGCCCCACTCACAATATACTGGGAGGAATACATTATGAGCTGAGATACACCTCACTGTCATAACTCACCTGCTCTTCTGGTGTACCTGCTTATACATGGGAGTTGGGCAACTAACTTCCTTATTTGCCTTTGACAATCCCAATCCAGTTTTGCTTATGTACTATGGGCCAAATCCTGATCCTGTTAAAGTCAATAGGAATTTAGTATGTGAATGGAACTTATGATTTGGTCCTCTGTTTGTTAAAGGATTTTTGGATTTTCATTTATAAAAAGAACCACATTTTAGAAATGGGCAACTTTTATTAAAAAGTAAAACCAGCTGTCCATATGTAAGCTGCAGAGAATGCTATGGTGTAACTAAGTTTACATCCATTAAGATGCAGGCTCAAAAGTATTTCCCTGCCAAGACTTAGGTGTTGAACACAGAAATTACAGCAACACAAACGTTTAATGATTGGGAGATCCAGTTAAATGCACTTAAAAAGAATGATACTGTTTATAGGGCTCAACTTTAAAGTACTTATGCACATGCTTCATTTTAAGCACATGTGCAGGTCCATTGGCTTCACTGGGGCTACTCAGATGCGTAATCACATGCTTAGTGCATGGCTGATTTGTGGCCAGAGTGCTCAGCCCCTTGCAGGATTAAGCCCTTAATAAGGTGTATTTTGGCATGGACATGTGTGTACACTAGAAGAGCAGGTGAGATATGCTGGTGAGGAGGGCCTGTGACCATAATGTATTCTTCACTATATGCACAGGTATATGTGTTAATATACTTGGATATATTTTTAACCTTTTATGGTGAGTATGTGGGTGTATAGATGCAGAAAGCTCTGGAGTGGAAGTCACAGTTGGTTATGACACAGCACAAAGTGCAACAATTGCAGGGAGGGCAATTATTGGTCAACAATATGAGGATAAACACCCCACTGTAATGGAAAGCAGCAGGGTGACTTTATTACTCACACAGACTTCAGTTTCTAAATTTTCAACCAAAAGCCAGCCCCATCTTTCCCTGATGTGGTGAATTACATGCTGTCTATTTGTGTTTGTACAACTCTCTTTAGCTTGACATATAATAAAATAATAACCCAAATAAAATCTCCTCCTTAGATTGCTTGGTTGACAGTTTTGAAAACTGGGATAAAATCGTACTGAGTATTTTAAATTAAAGTCTGATTCAGTAAGAAAGATCTTCACAGAGGGGAAGAAAACTGTTCCTCAAGGACGTGTGCTCGTGAAAATCTTTGCAAATGATCTTTTGATATGTTTCTATTATGTCAACAGGCAAAATGAATAACTTTACAATATGTGTTCAGCATTAATCTATGTCACGTTATATTGTGTGCATTATATTACCTATGTCTTTTTGTTTCCTGTCTCCTTTGTCTTTGACTCCAAGATACTATATAGAGACAATTGATATTAACACATATTATCTCTCCTTTTTCCATCAGTTTATTACCTCTACAATGTAGGTAGATTCTTACCTTATTATCTTGTGTTTGATTTCGGTATAAAGGTCTTTTTGAGAGTCAGTTTGGTGCTTGACAACTACATTAGTTCCTTAGGGAGTTTGCAAAATGAAAGAGGGTACATCTTGGCTTTGTGGTAATAAAAGAAGATTTGCACTCTCTGGGAATGAGCTCTCTGCTTTGAATATTTATTTACCACAATCAGGAAGGGCTGTGACTCTGTAGTGATGTTTCTTGGATCTGAGCTGCTTTTTAGACCTGGTTTAAAGAAATACTTTTATGATTAAATTCACACACTAATACTGTGAAATTAAACATGGAAAAACTCAATGCAATTTATTAGCTCTTATAAGCACATTTAATATTATTAAGAAATAATAATTTCTAACATGGCACCATACATTTAAACGGTTCCTTACAAACACAGTTGAGTAGTTAGCAGGACTCCTTATGATGTAAGTAAGGGTTGCAGACTCAAGCGTACAGAAAAGACACATTCACTGATCACAAAAAGCTTGTAATCTTGCAGTAACTATCTGCTATTGGCAGTGGACTGGGAACTATACTGTGAAATGAGCTGAGTCCTGTAATAGAGCTTTGAACATGTGATACTTGCCTTTGTGGTGAAATTTAGATTTATTTTAGAATAAAAGAAAAGACCTCCACAGACAGATCAAACCATCTCAGGGCATTTTACACTATAAAAATGACTAAAATCTGCCCAAGAGTTGGGTTTTTGGTTTTTTTTAGGTTTTTAGATTTTTTTTCAAAAAAACAGGAACAGTATCAACTCTTAATCAAGGGCTGTGGAATCTGAACACCCCACAGCCCACAACCTAAAAGAGATCTCAGAGACTGTAACCAGGCCAGTAAAACTGCCAGTAGCTGATCTCAGTGAATAAATCCTAAGGAAACAAAGTTTTAGATCATAATGCCTGGTTTAGACAGATCTACTCCAGTCTTCTGGTTTTGTGAATGGAATTTAGGTTTTAGTGCCAGATTGTGCAAAAGAGATGTGGTCCATGGACAGCTTGATATGTTACAGAGCAGTCTATAGGATGTAGAGTACATACATTTCAGTTAGGGCAACTTTCATTTACAGTAGAATAGAACTGCCCTTTCATTTATTTTACAATTAGGAGATCAAACATTGGTTACCCTGGGGTAAGTCCTGTAGTCATTCTCAGCTAGGCTAAATTCTTACTGATGTCAGCAGCCAATGGCCTAAATTAAAGACTGAGTTTAACTAAAGGTTTGGGCCCTTTTCTTTTGAAAATGAACAGAGGCTGAAACTGATTGCAAATATATGAATACTTTTCCCACCCAGTTGTCTGAGTAGCTACAATATATGTAGCTCATAGGAGAACCATATTGCTTTCGTAATGATTTCCATCTAGTCCTGTTTTTGTTGCCATCTCAGTGTAGATGATAGAAAGTCTTCAAAAATACCTCATTTCTAAGTTCAAATCACATTGCTTTGTGGTTATAATGTTATTTACTACCCACATCTGTTCTAATAATCCTAATTATTATTATTATTATTTTCTATTAATAGCATCCAAAATGTGCTAGCAAATAACAGGAGAATATTTGTGCCCAGAGGAGCTTGCAATCTAAGACCTTGACCATGGAAGGTAGACATTCGGGTAGACCGTAGCATTCACACAAACTCCCACTGAAGTCAGTGGGTTCCATGTGCACTCAACGGTTCACCTATGTGGAGTCAGTTGCAGGACCAGGGCCAAAGATGAGTGAGATTTCACTTGCTTCTGTTGCATGCCACTGAGCAAGAGCTGAAGTTCTATGTGTGTCTTAGTAGCTGTATGATTGTTTGATTTAATTGACAGGTTTGCAGGATGCTGTTTAAACACTCTTTTGGGTGTAAAGCTACTGTATATAGTTCCCAAGTGAATATAGACTACCAAATAGCATAATTATAAATGGGCTAAATTGCATAGGGTTTTCAGCTAGTTGTCATTTCACGTGGGGACTGGTCAAATAGTTTGAGTGCAGGCCTGGTGCTGGGAACTCTCGAGCTGTGACCCAGATTCTGATACCTACTCCCTCTGAGGCCTTTATCAAGTCATTTCGGCCAACATTTGCAAACTTTGTTGCGTGAACTTAGGTGCCAAAATGGTTGGCTCAATTTTCAGAGATAATGAGATCTGCCAGCACCAGCAAGACTGAGGGGGGAGAAGAGGACTCATCTTTGACTAATTTTTTATTTAAAGTAAAATGATTTGACAAAGGATTCACAAGTTGTTGTTTTTTTAAACAGGTTAAAGAAATGTGGAAAGTTGCATATCTAGCAATTAATTTAAATAGTATCCTTAATTTCTTATTGATTGTGACCTTACTCAATATCTGGGGATGTCTGCTTGAACTGAATACAAAATGGGGATGGATGGACAGATTAGGCTGATCTAAGCTAGTGTTAGAGAATGGAAGGAGACACTTGATGCTGTTGAAGTAGTGTACCAAGGTTCTCAGAAATGTTTTTGGAGTTTGACTCATTGACATTGCTCATTTATTTACTCACATTATCCATGAGAAAACATGATAGAAATTCCTTGATAAATAATAAACACAATAAACATTTCCAAATAATACCTAAATAAATGTGTATGAAAAAGTTTATTCTTGTTTTACTGAAGAATTCTTGGCTTTAAAGCAAAAATCTGTGGTAACAATAGTCTCTCTGATTCAGAATGGCTTACTCTGCAATGCATTTTGTCATGGTTCATATCTAAGCAATAAGACACAACCAGCAGTGCATTTCTAGGTGATTATTGCACAAGGCTAAAATGATAAGTCACAAGCCAAACGTTAAGTGCCTGTAACCAATGGAGAAGTACAAAAATAACTCTGAAACCTGGAGTATTGTAATGCTGTTAATGAATAGGGCATCAATTCAAGGACAGCTCTACTACTAGTCATGGTTTGATAAACAAAACTTTTTAAATTAATAATCTCAAGGGTCCTCTTATCTTAATTCTTTAAGGGTTAAATCCTGAAAACCAGGTGAAGGCTATGGAAAGTTCACAATACAATAGAACTCAACTGTGCAGGTAAGGGATAGGATGTGAAGAATTCTCTCCAGGATTCCTGGACCATAGTACAAAAGAGGATTGTAGGGGGTGGGACATGAGGGCTGGGACAGTCCAGGGGAGGCTTTGGCTGGACATACCCACCAGCCAAAGCCTCCTTTGGAGATGGGCTGGAGTAGCGCAACCCAAGTAGGCCATTTACACAGCGTGTGTACTGGGATAAATGTAGTTTTAGTAGTTATATGATTTTTCAAAGGTGATGTTCACCTGCAGTTCCACTGGCTTCAATGAGATTTCCAGGTGTTCAACACTTCCCTGAAAATCAGAGCAATAATGTGCTAAGTGTACATGATACCTTACAATGGATAAGTGTTAAAAAAATGTGGAGTTCATGCCTTCAAAAATTTCCACTGTAAAATGATTTCTGATTTAACTTCCATGTGCAGTTGGGCAGAGAACAGAAAGAGAAGAGTGAAAAGAGAACTGGACTTTGGTAAATAAAATAAACAAGGCAATGTAATGAATCAAAAGTGGAGTAAAATAAAAGTTCCCAGACCAGAAAATTACTGTTGGGGATGTTGAAAATTACTGTTGGGGATGTTGAAATGCCTATAGTTATCCTTGGGGACCCAGCCTACCCCTTAATGCCATGGCTCATGAAGCCATACACAAGCACCCTGGACAATAGTAAGGAGCAATTCAACTATAGGCTGAGCAAGTGCAGAATGGTGGTAGAATGTGCATTTGGACATTTAAAAGTGCGCTGGTTCAGTTTACTGACTAGGTTGGACCTCAGCAAAACCAATATTCCCATTGTTATTGCTGCTTGCTGTGTGCTCCACAATATCTGTGAGAGTAAGGGGGAGACGTTTATGGTGGGGTGGGAGGTTGAGGCAAATTGCCTGGTGCCCGATTACATGCAGCCAGACACCAGGGTGATTAGAAGAGCAAAGCTGGGCGCCCTGCGCATCAGAGAAGCTTTGAAAACCAGTTTCATGACTGGCCAGGCTACGGTGTGACAGTTTTGTTTGTTCTGTTTGTTTCTCCTTGATGAAAACCCACCCCCTTGGTTGACTCTACTTCCCTGTAAGCCAACCGATCTCCCCCATTTGATCACAGCTTGCAGAGGCAATAAAGTCATTATTGTTTCAAAATCATGCATTCTTTATTAATTCATCACACAAATAGGGGGAAAACTCACAAGGTAGCCTGGGAGGGGTGGGTGAGGAGGGAAGCACCAGGTGGGGTGGTGGATGAGGGGAGAAGGGAAGGACAAGACCACACTGCAGTTCAAAACTTATTGAATGCCAGCCTTCTGTTGCTTGGGCAATCCTCTGGAGTGGAGTGGCTGGGTGCCCGTAGCCTCCCCCACCCCGTGTTCTTGGGTGTCTGGGGAGGAGGATATGGAACTTGGGGAGGAGGGCAGGTGGTTATACTGGGGCTGCAGCGGTGGTCTGTGCTCCTGCTGCCTTTCCTGCAGCTCCACCAGACGCCTGAGCATGTCAATTTGCTTCCCCAGTAGACTCAGCATTGCATCCTGCCTCCTTTCATCTTGCTCCTGCCTCCTCTCATCATGTTTATTTAATGCTTTCCTGGTCTCTGCCATTGTTTGCCTCCATGCATTCTGCTGAGCTCTTTCAGTGCGGGAGGACTGCATGAGCTCTGAGACCATTTCATTGCAAGTGCGTTTTTTTCGCCTTCTAATCTGCACTAGCCTCTGGGACGGAGATGATAGGGGGAACGTAGAAACATTTGCAGCTGCGGGAGGGAAAAAGGGAGAGTAGTATTTAAAAAGATACATTTTAGAGAACAAAGCGAAGGCTATTTCACACTGAATCAAGCGATTCACATTACATAGCACATGTGCTTTTGGTACAAACTCACATTTTGTCTCTTATATTGAGTGCCTGCCAGTTTGGTGTGAGACATCACACACACTCGGCTGAGCAACAGAATTCAGCTTGCAGGCAGCCATGGTAAGGCAAACGGTTTTGACTTCTTCAACCTTCATAACATGTGGGAATGGTTTCAAACAGCAGCGCACTCCTTTCCCATTCCAAGCAAAGCCCATTGGGTTGGCCATTTAAAAGGAGGGCTGTGGTTTTTAGGGTGAATGTGCAGCACAACCCCCCAATCCCACCCCCAATTCTCTGGACTGATCGCTTCACCCTTCCCCCCATCACCACGTGGCCAGTATCAGGGAAGATCCCTGTCAGCCAAACACAAACAGCTCAGCATGAATGGGCCTCCCCAACTGTGTGGCTAACAGCGGGGATGATTTCTTTTCAGCCAAAGGCAAACAGCCCAGAAGGAATGGGCACCTTTGAATGTCCCCTTAAACAAATTTCCCATATTTGAACCAGGTAACCATGAATGATATCACTCTCCTGAGGCTAATACAAAGAGATAAAGAATGGATGTTGCTTGAATACCACCAAACCCGGGCCCATTCGCTGCAATGCTTTGTTCTGCAATGATTCCAGACTACTTGCTACTGGCTTGGCGTGGTAAAGTGTCCTACCATGGAGGATGGAATAAGGCTGACCTCCCCAGAAACCTTCAGCAAAGGCTTTTAGAGTACCTCCAGGAGAGCTTCATGGAGATGTCCCTGGAGGATTTCTGCTCCATCCCCAGACACGTTAACAGACTTTTCCAGTAGCTATACTGGCTGCGAATGCATCTCAAGTCTTCAGGGCAAATTAATCATTAAACATGCTTGCTTTTAAACCCTGTACTGTAGTTACAAAGGCACACTCACCAGAGGTGCCTTCTCCGGCTTCATGGTCCGGGAGCCCGGGTTGGGAGGGTATTGGCTCCAGGGTGATGAACAGTTCCTGGCTGCCGGGGAGAAGGGATTCTCTGCTTGCCTGCTGTGCGCTATCCTCAACCACCACCTCCTCCACCTCCTCCTCATCCACAAAATCCTCATTCCTGTTGCGTGAGACTCCCCCCTTGCAGGTGTCCATGTACAGTGGTGGGGTAGTGGTAGGGGTGCTCCCTAGAATTGGATGCAGCTCATCATAGAAGTGGCATGTATGGGGCTCTGACCCGGAGCGACCATTTGCATCCTTTGTTTTTTGGTAGGCTTGGCTCAGCTCCTTAACTTTCACGCGGCACTGCTGTGTGTCCCTGTTGTAGCCTCTGTCCATCATGCCCTTGGAGATTTTGGCAAATATATTGGCATTTCGTCTTTTGGAATGGAGTTCTGCCTGCACGGATTCGTCTTCCCATACAGCGATCAGATCCAGTACCTCCTGTTCGGTCCATGCTGGAGCTCCTTTGCGATTCCATGGTCACCTGTGCTGATCAGCTTGCCACACTGGCCAAACAGGAAATGAAATTCAAAAGTTCCCAGGGCTTTTCTGTCTACCTGGCCAGTGCATCTGAGTTGAGAGTGCTGTCCAAAGTGGTCACAATGGAGAACTCTGGGATAGCTCCCAGAGGCCAATGCCATCAAATTGTGTCTATACTACCCCAAATTCGACCCAGTGAGGTCAATTTTAGCGCTACTCCCCTCACTGGGAGGAGTACAGAAATCGATTTTAAGAGCGCTTTAAGTGGACAAAACAGGCTTGGTCGTGTGGACGGGTGCAGGGTTAAATCCACCTAACGCTGCTAAATTCGACCTAAACTTGTAGTGTAGACCAGGGCATAGTCTCACTGGTACAGCTCCCCATGTGGACACTCCTACTCTGGACAAAGAGAGCCCTTTTACTCCACCTTAAACCCCTTCTAAAATAACATAAACTAACTCTCAAAAGGCATCTCTTACAGGGGAATAAGAAAGTCCACACAGGCTGCTACACTCGTATAACTAGATCAGCTCAAATAATAACTAGAGTTGATTAAAAATTGGCTATTGGGAGCAATATTACTGTTTCCCTCATGCCCTCAATTCTCTTCTATGAGCTAGGCTCCATGGTTGGACTATATCTCCCTTTATGCACTGCAGGAACTTCCATGATGCACTGTAAAAGTTCATCCAGATGGGACGCCAGTGAATTGTAGAAGATGTAGTCCGGCGGGGAGAGGGGCACAAGACACCTAAAATACCACAACAACTCAGGCAGACACACTTTAATGCTGAAATGGCCTGAAATGAAATATTTTGTCCAGAGTTTCCAGATGGGAAATTAAACAATGTCAGCAAAACTGCCATGTTCCTGTGAAAAGTTTTGATTTTGAGAAAATCATATTTTTTGTTGAAAAAATATTGTGATGGAAAATTCCCAGCCAGCTCTACCAATAAGGTGAAACTGAGCGAAACACTTTTTTTTTTTTAAAAGCACCCAATTGCTCATGTTCCAACTTGGATCGTAATGTTAATCACTGCTGTTCCGACATTCCAGAGAAATCAGAATGAAACATCAAGACTAGCTCAGTGCTAAACTTTCGCAATGTAACCTGAGACATCACAAAACCTAAGCAAAGGTGTGTTGAGTTTTGAGCAAAAGGGATCCATTTTGGGCATGAGTGGAAATCAATCAAAATTCAATGGTTTTTCATTGTTTTGACCCGAAATAAGACTAATCCTGATGGTTCTTGCAGAGTTTCGCTTTTGAGATTTAGAGCCTCATAGTATGCAAACCATGACAATCAAAACTGGGAAAAGATTTGCTGTCAAACCCCTGTGAACTGGAAATGCTAAGTTTTTCACCCTTTGAAAGTATGATCTATATGGCAAATATATGGCCAAATTCCAATTTAAGTAATCACATTTTTATGCTCCTTAAATTCCCCCTGTAATTTTAATTAGTCATGGAATGGTCCACTTTCAGTCCTAGACTCTGTGTGCTGTTAAAGAGATGTCCTGTTTCACACTAAAAATAGTTGCATTTCAGTGGCAGGCAAAGTGATTCCTGCAGCATGTGTGTCATTTTGCTCTTATTTAATAACCGCCTTAATGTGCTGGGCTAAACAGCAGCATAAAGAAATTTGCAGATGATATGCTACTAAACTGGCAGGAGTGGAGTACAACACAGGTGAGAGAGAAATGATATAAAGAGACTTATATAGGATGCAAACATGGACAGTAAATGAGATTCTGTCTGGAAAATTTACTGTCAGAGTAGCCAGTGGAGTCAGTGAATACAGACTTCTGTAATGCGACAGAGCTCTTAACCTTTGTAACCCTGACCCAAGTCAGGTGATTGGGGCCAGGAAATAAAGTTCAGTCTCTTATCAGAACCTCTGGGTGTCACACCCTTATTACAAATGTATCTAGGGAAAAGTAATCTAAAATTGAAACATTCAGTGTGAAAAAGAAACCTAGAAAGCAGTTATGATGAAAAAGACCAAGAAGTGATAGTAGGTAGCAGATCAGTTAAAATCAATACTTCAGAGAAAAAAAAGGCCAATATAAATGTGGTCTGTATGCACAGAAGAATCAGATTCTAGAGCAGGAAAGTGATAATTCTGGTTTATATAGCTCTAGTGAAATTCTACCTGGAATTCATTTCTCAGCACCTCCGAAAGATATTAACAAAGTGGAAAGAGTTCAAAGAAGTGAAAAAATATGATGAAGGGGATGGAGGGAGTGACTGATGAGGCAAAGAGCTAAAGAAGTAAATATGTGCGTCACATATGATAACCATATACAAGTAATTTAAGACTAAAAACACCTGGAGGAAGGGGATTAATTAGGATGGTAAAAGGGGTTATAAATATGACTTTCTGGATGAAATTAAGGAAGAGGAAGTTTAGGATGACTCTCAAGAAAACCTTCCTGACCATGAGATCTGTTGATTGTTAAACGATATCTAAAGTGAAGTGATGGAAGCACTGGCATTTTAGGTCTTTTAAAAATAGACTGGTTAAAACATGAGAAATGTCACATAGGATATAATCCTGCAGTGATAGTAAACTAGATAATTTTCCATTAACATTTCTATTATTCTAATCCATGCATAATATACTTTATTTTTTAACCTTCTAAAATTTCTACACAGAAGCATGCCCCATTACCATCTTATGTCTGTATTGTTTCCGTAAGTTTCTGAATTAAATTGCAAGCTTCTCATTACAAGGAACATATATCGTTTGTTTCTAAAGCACTGTGTGCCTATGTATGATATTCCATAAACTTTGATAATACCAACAGACAGAGTTTGCACTTTGAGTAAAGTTTTTGTTAGGCATTTTAGGATTGCTATGGATGAAAATAGAGATGGCCCTGAGCTGTGAAGTTAAGATCTAAGTCCAAATCCACATCTAACCTTTCTTCAGAGTGTTAGGGGGAATATGAATTCTGTGGATTTGGTTCAGGCCCATCTCAGGGTAAAATATGCTGCATAAATGCAAATTCATTATCATTACACATTCAGACAAAAGGAATTTCCATCTGGGTACTAATGGTATTTGTCTGCAGCATTCAACAGTAATTTATGTATCTTTTTTTAATCAAGATCCATTTCAGAAGAAATCCTAGAGCAGTTTAGTCAAAACCCTGATAAGTTTTGATTTTAGTTGAAAGCCAAAGAAGTGATTAACTCCCCTTTTCTTTGTGGATTTGCTGAACAGGTGCTCTTCTAAAGGATCACTAGGTATATTTAGCATCTGAAACTTGAGCAAGTCTAAATCTCATTGGCTGGCCTGACCACATGATAATTTAGGATCTGATGCATCAGGCTTGCTTTTGCCCAGTGTTTCTCAGGAGGGAAGAGTTGGAGAGGCTTTGCTGCTAAGGAAAGTTTGTAAAATATTTCTGGTAAGCGGATTTTATTTTGCCTGTTTTTTTTTTCTTTAGAGCCAATCTTGGGCAGTTTCTTATTCTGTAGCTTTTTGAGGGCTCTGATCTCTACTTACCCATGCAAATTGATAGGTATTTTGCCTAAGCAAGAAGTGATGAAAAGGACCCTGCGTGGTCGCAAATCACAGTAAGTGAAGAGAAATCCTTGGATCTATGACTGGAGGATATAAAACATGGGGTTTGGATAGACATTCCCTATATTTAAGTACATATATGTAGCGCTGATGTTTGTGCTTAGACTGAGTTTTAGCCTGCTTTGCTCACAAGACATGCCACTTGTGAATTGTTTTCATGAGTTAGCCCTTTGGTTTAACAAAATAGGTTTCTTCTAATTTTTTCCCAACATATTGGCACTAAAAAGGACAATAATGTATGTTCCTATATTTAACCTGTAGTACTGGTCTTCACTTGCCTCAGAAGGAATTGCAGTTTAGCTAGCTAAATGAAACCAGCCAACCACTCCATAGTATTAGCTTACATGGCAGATATCTTTGGACTAAAGCAGCTGTTCCAAACCTTCATCTACCACCAGCCTTAGAAATAGGGCTGTATTGTCTAGTAGCAAGCTGTAATTTTGACAGGCCTATAGCATAATCATTCCATTAATCCATCAGAATTTTGCAGCAATAACCTTTATTTCAAGTATTGACCCAAACGATATGGATTTTTATATTTTCCAGGTTTGAAGGAAAAAAATAGAAAAAAGCCACAAAAGCTAAGAAACGGAGCATCCATAAAGGCTGATGGTGGGAAGAGAGAAATTAACCTCATTAATTTAAGGTCATTTAAAAATAATTATGCCAGATTTTTTTACATTATATTTTTGCTTGTTATATTGTAATTTACCAAGGAAAACCCCATCTAAACAAGAGATGAAATAAAATAATGGTCTATGTAATATTACAGATACGGAGAGTTCTCCACATAATTTTGTAGTGGGGAAATCCAAACCATATATTTTAGCAAATAACCACATCTCTTATTTGTTCTTCAATACGTCAGCACTGGATTCCGTATATTTGGCCTGAATTGTAACGATTAGCATGTTGCTTAATCCAGGAACACTGCAGTCTGAAATAAGGCGAAATAAAGTTAGATCACGATAGCTTTAATTTTTGTGAGTCGCAAGCTAAAGGTCTGCTCCTGACTTGCCAGTAAAATAATGTATTGGTATTAGCAATTGCTACCATGACACACCCACATAATGGACTTGACTAATAGAGTTTCATAATATTTGAATATTTCAGGCTAATATTATATTTTCTTCTGTTATATGACCAGTGCATAGGTGATAGAGGAATACTCTGTGAAAATGGCAGACGACGAGGAGTATGAGGAGGTAGTAGAGGTAAGAGGAAAATCTTCTAACAATGGAGTTACTGGTTTGTGAAATTGTAACAAATTAATGATTTTGAAGCTGCATAGCTTGTGTCCAGCTCTATACATAAGCAAACTACTCCCCAGGTTTGGGTATGTGCAGGACCCGTATTTGGTACATTAGGGGGAACAGTGCCATCAATACAGCAGAACCTCTGTGGCTGCTGTTCCAGTATCTGTATTCGAATATGGATTGTGACCTTTCCCACCCATTGTAAGGAAGAAATATGAAAGTTCCATAGTGGGGGGCCTTTTGTGAGCCCTATGTGGTCAATACAGGTGGATACTCAGTGTAGATATGAGGCCAATTAAACCCTGGTGTAAGAGCACCAAAATCTACGGAGCTACAGCAGGGTTGAATTTGAGCTCATTTAAGTTCATTGCTTTGTACCTTATTGTAGTGCCATGATTTGAGGAGTCCTCAGTAACTAGGGACACCACAGCCTACTATCATGGGTGAATGTCAGTGAAAAAATGACTTTGCTATAAGAAGGTTACACTATATTAATAAACCTGCCCTTAGTTATTAAATGATGTTTATTCCATTAAAATACATAAGGGCAATTAGAATGGCTTGCATATTGTCCTCTGAGGGGGGAAAAAAGATAGTGTTTATTTTAGTGACCAATTTTACAACTCTTATCCACACAAGAAATCCTATGGATTTCTCATCTGAGCCAGGATGCCAGGGTTGAGCCTTTAGTGTTGAACACTGTATTTTCTGATAGTCAGAAGCAGATGTGCTAAATCAATTAGTTACATATCTACATTATATGTCTGAGGAAATAAATGTCACTGTTAGTACAGCCCCTATAGATGTATTTTGGAATCTGGCTATAAAAGGAAATATTTCTCCAAATTGTTATCATTTTCTATATTATTTGTGATTCACCTTGTACGTACTGAATAATATCATCAGTGGTAATTGTACCACTAGTTGTATTGTATTCGTTCTCACTTCCATAATTATCTCCTTTTCTAGGCTGATCATTATTTATTTTATTTTTGATAAGGTGTCAATTTCCTTTTGTTTTGAATTGTGTGATGTGGCTATGTTTGCCCAGACAGCTCCATTTCCTCCTTCTTTGTTTTTTTAAAAATGTATGCCTATCTATAACTACATCTCTAGGACAGCCTCAGATGGTTCCACTTTATTAGCGCCCTCCTGAGATAGTCACAGGGGAGAAGTTATAAATAAAACAGCAACAAATGGCATCTGGTATAATTTTGAAGCAGCTCAGCCCTTTCCAAAATCATTAAATCTATAACCCTAGTTTTATATATATCACATGATTTAAATCTGTGTAATCAGCTTGTGCCAGATATTCGTGTTCAAAGACAGCTGAAAATTATTGCTGGAATAAGTGAATATTCTTTTACTCACACAGAGGGCTCAGAGTATACTGGGTATTTCATTTAAGGGATATTTCTCCCACCTCTGGATGTAATCTGTAGAACTGTACTAGTCTACATTGGATATTGTAGCCATTAGTGATTTGCAAAGAATGCAGTTGATCACAGAACCAGATAATATTTCACTGAGTATCTTGAGACTTTGGGAAAAGTGATCAGATGCACTACGTTGGCACTGAACAGGAACTACTCAAAAACATAACTAGATATTAGGCCGCATGAGAGGTAGTGTGTTCTAGTTACTTGAGCAAAGGACTGAGGCCCTAGAAAGCCTGAGTTTTAATCACAGTTCTTTTAGAGCCTGATCCAAAAGGCCTTTAGATCAGGTGCATACTAATGTGCTCTGTGACCTTGGGAAAAATCACTGTGCATGAGATTTTCAGAGGCACAAATGGCAGGTGGACCCTTAACTAATACTGGAAGTCAATAAGCGTTAGGAGTTTTTTTGAAAATTTCCATCTTCATCTTTTCTTCACCATTGACTTCAATGCATTGTTACAGGGTCAGAGCAGCTGAGGCTCTGGCCCAGTACGTCTCAGTTTTCCCATCTGTATAAATGGGTACAGTAAAATGGAGAGGGCTGTTGTGACGTTTGATTATAGTGACCATCATCCAGGGTTTTGGAAAATCCTGGTTTCTTTGATATTGACTCTCTCTGTTGCTTTGTGCAAGTCATTTAATCTCACTGTCTCTGTAAAATGGACATAATAATTAACAATCTTTATCACCTACCTGACAAGAATTTTAATTAGTTAATGTTTGCAAACTGCTAATAAGAATTATTATTAAAAATGAGCTGATCCTCAGAGCTCTGCCAGGGATCGAAAAGAGGCTCCTGCATGTCTGAACCACAACTACATCCCCCCAAAATTGAGTTTGAAAGCAGTGTTCGTTATTGCTTCAAAGAGATAAGGGAGGCATTTTGCTGTGCTGCATGACCTTGAGAAATGATGAGGTTTGTCCTCTGTTTATAGTATTACATCGAAGAGACTGTCATTGAGGAGGGTGAACCAATGGAGGTAAAGGATTGTATGAGATTGCATGTGGAGCAAATGTACATGTTGTTAATGCAAAGCACCAAATGCACCCAAGCACCAAACCATTCTATGTTTTGAGGGTTATTTCACCATTCTGACTGCATAAATATCAGCTGAAATAGGTGAAGATTACTTCCCAAATCAGGCCCTTGTAAATTAAACAGAAGTCCCTTGAGGATAGGATAACCACCTTCAGTTCACTAAGGGCGCTCAGTATCTCTCAAAGTTGGGCCATGGATTACATAAACAGGAAACATGGGCTAGTGTATACTCTAATATATCCTGTGTACTTCAGCCTATTCTGAAGACAAGTACAGAAGGATTCCTCCTGAAATCTATTATGTTTACACGTCAGTTCTATTCTCTTTCATTTTGTATGACCTCAGTCACAAGAAAAGTGATTGTTTCCATGTTTTTCATGTTTCAGTTATTGAGATGTAGTGCCCCCAGGAAGTTATAACAGTAATTTGAAATTGCAATTAGGCCATTCATATGGATATTCCAACTCAGAGCTTTTTCCAGGTGAAATACTCCTCATAGTTTGCGGCTATCGAGATGCACAGCCTTACAGTTTTATTCTGTGGGTAAAGTGTTTCCTTCTGAACAAAGAGTCCTGTCACAAAATCTTTCTTGAATCCTTGTGCCAGTAAAATGCCCAGTGACGAAATAGGAAATTTTACTAAGTAATTCAGGACTACCCCTGCAAAAAAAGGCCATGTCATGCCATTTGTTTTTTAAGATGAACTACCCAGTGAAATCAATGGCCAGAAATTATTCAAAGTAAGCAATGGTGCAACAGGTAGTTCTATATCTCACTTACTGGATTTGCATTACATTAAATAAAAAACTACCATCATTAAATAGAAAATTACTCATTGTAGGCACTATAGCCTTTCTAATTAATGTGATTAGATTTTGTTCTGTCATCTGTATGCATATTCTGTGGTGAATTAATGCCCTGTAACCCCATGGGTTATAATATGAAAGAGGAAAACTCACCGTACTTTCAGAATCAAGCATTTTTTCTGCTCATTTTCTTTGAAGAGGCTGTGATTTAGGCACTTGTTAAGACTATTCACTGGCGCATGTAACTTTTTTCTAGTGTGAAGGTTTTACTGCCTAAGGGCCAAACTTTATAAGCTCTTCAGGGCAAGTACCATATCTTATAGCTGTCTGCAAAGTGCTATGCCCCCCGCCCCCCCCAAAATAGAAGTTAATAGGAGTCAACTTCAGTTGAACTGTTATTTGGCCCTAATGTAATAGGTAACAAGAAACAGCATGTACTTTTTTTCATGGTATTATCACCACATGCATGCATTTAGGGTTCTCTAGTGCCATTTAATGACAGAAAAGGTGCCATTACTTTCCTCAGTGATTAGAAATGAATGGATATGGACTAACCTGTTGCAACACTCAAGCGAATAACAATGTATTGGAACATTATTAGTGAAACATAACTAGTGCCCACAGAATAAATAAATATAAGTATTGCCAATGTTTTCTTCTTTAGCTAATGCTCAATATATTTGCTATTCTATGTCATATTAATGCAAATAGCTGTCAAGAAATCTGAGCTGCATTCATTCCCTTTCAAAGGCTTTCCTTTTTTTAGCAAATCTATTATGAACCAAGACTTGATGCTTCCTTATCCATGCAGTTTTGAAACCATTTTATTTTTGTAAGTTATAATAACCATTTCTTTTAGTGTTTTTAATTAAAATCTTACTTGTATTAAAACCATTGCCTACAGCATGAACAAATATATAGATTGTTAAAAGGAAATTGAGTCTCTTTCCAACTGAGCTTTTGCCACTGCTTATATACATATATCAGACAGTCTCTTCTGTGATTATGATCTGACTATCCACATCAGGACATGCAGGTTAGTAGAAAAACTGGATTCTGAACATACATTCAGTCGTCTAGTGAATCTTATAGTTATTGCGAAGATCTGAAGGGTTTAGTCATGTTTATCTTGCTATCTCAATTTCTTTCCTCTTTTTGGGGAAGGATATTCTTTTTGAAGGCTGATATATGCCTTTGATCTACATTCAGATCTCCCAGTGACATCAACAGGAGCGGTGAATGTGTGGATATGTGTCCCCTCCAATACTCCCAATATAGCCCTCAAAGCATTTCTACACTTTGGGCCTATCTGTCATCGATCTACCCTCAAGGTTCCCTCTGACGTCAATGGGAGGATACGCATGTGGAATGATGGCAGCAGAATGCCCTCCAGACTCCAGAGCTGCTGGATAAAAACTAGAGAAGCTTGATTTAGAAATTGGCTAATCTGCAGAGTCGTCACACTGCCTGCTTGGATGATGTGTAATAGGCACACTGGGCAATCCCAGTAGGAAAAGTGGCCCACATTGTAGCTCAGTTCCCACTGTGGGGGGTTCCTGAGTAGGAATTAAATGCCATTTTAACAGATAGGAGAGTGAAAAAGTCCTTGCAGCAAAATTATAGCTTATAATTAAAAATCCAATAAATACATATTGCCCACATTTCCAGGTGATCACGGAAACCACCACCACCACCACCACCAGAGGAACTACTGGCCCCAGAGGCACCTCAGGAACCATTGAGCAAGCTGCACCTCCAGTCAGAAAGAGGGTGAAAAAGATAAAAGTGGATTCATCTAAGTTTATGACCCCTTACCTGCAACACAGTCATAAAATGCAGGATCTGTTCAGTGAGGTAAACTCTTACACGTGTGTCTTCCTGTTTTTCTTTAAGAGCCCCACAATTAAATATAGACATCATAGCAAACCCTAATATCACTGTAATATCCTCTTCTGTATTTCCTTTCTCATCCTTGTTGATTACTGATATTTACAGTGAAAGAGGAGTTTACTTCATTGCCTGAGTCACTCACTGTTATGGTAGTGAATCATAATGTCACAAAAAGTGGCTTGAGGTCTAGTGGTTATAACAGATATCTGAGAGCCGGGATTCCTGATGTCCATTCCTAGCTCTCTCACTGACTCTTTGTGTTCTGCTGGGAAATTTATTTAACCACTCTCTGCCTCAGTTTACACACCTCAGTTGGAATAATAATTAAAGATAGGTCTGAGTTGTGAACTTACCCAAAGCTCAAGCATGATTGGTTTGTTTGTTCTTCATTTTTGGCCAACTGTAGACAGAGGGTCAAGCTGCAAAGTCCAGATCTGGATCCAAACTTTCCCAAAAGCTTGAATGAAGTGGTTCCAATCTGGGGTGCCACTTCATGCCCAGCTCTAAGAACATAAGTGTTGTGAGGCACAATTAATGCCTATGAAGTGTTTTTACATTCTAAGATGGGAAAAGAAGGGTAGAAAAATGAACGGTAATGTGATGGAAGTGATAACCTATTCAGCAACTTGACTATCGCAAACAGTTTAAGTGGGGACTGCCAAAGGGCCTGAGAGACTGCCCAACTCAAAGTGAAAATCAGTGGGAGTTGGGTGCCACAGGCCTCTTTGTAAAGCCCAGCTTTAATGTATTAAATTCCATATGCCTGATCCTGATCTCGTTGAAGTCATTGGGAGCTTTGCCATTGAAACCAATGGGAACAGGATCAGGTCACATAGATTTTCAGCATATCTAGGCAGCTACATTCGTTATACTATTTTAAAAATATTTGTGTCATATTAATATTCTAAAGCCATAGAAAACCTGGTTCAAATTCTGTTCTTCTTTCCACCTGTGCAGCCCTGTTGACTTCAATGGGATTGCACAGGTATAAATAAAAGCACAGCTTAAGCCATTGTGTTTTCAGGTATCTGAACACAATTTTGTTAGCTAAGTGATTTTTTATAGAATAATTGTTATGATAGCAAAACCAAACTCCCTAATGGGCCTAACGTGTCATATCTGGGTGATCTGAAGGGAGCTCAAGAGGAGAAACGGACTATAATATTTGTTACAGTGTACCAGATCCCCAGATGGTATAAATCAGCACACCTCCTTCGACTCCAATGGGACCCAGTTGACTTCAATGAAGCTATGCTGATTTACGCTATTTGATGATCTGGCCCAGTGTTGCTAACCCAGTGAAGATAAACATTGATTACTGCTCTATCTAAAGCTTCTCTGGAACTTTGGGAGTTTGTCTGAGTAACGTTCAGTCTTATTTTCTTTCAGAACAAATACAAACAGCAGTTTGAAAAAGAAAAAGGAAAGCCATATGCTAGCACAGCTGATACCCCAGAACTTCGGAGAATTAAAAAAGCGCAAGATCAGCTCAGTGAGGTATGTGCTAGGCCTGATAAATCAAATGAGATATAAATTGGTAAGGGGCTGCATCTCCTGGGTTACATGTTTTAACTATTGCCACAGATGCAGTAACCATATAAATAATGTTATGCAATCCCGTCTGGAAGCTTAGCAGAAACATTGCCACGGTTTCTGGTGCAGGAAATCCAGACTCAATGACAAGCTTAAAAGTCTAGAATTCAGTTTGGGATTTAGGCCTTTCAGCAAGGAAGGAGAGATAATGGTCCTTGATCAGCTGGATGATAATTCCAGGTGGCTGTGGCCAGAAGGGGTTAGAAAAACTTTTATCTGAAGTTAAAAATAGGATTCTGGGAAAATGCTGATAAAGTATAAAGCACTGAATTAAATGCCACTGCTGATAACATCCTGTCATTGTTCTGCATGTGGAATTCCTGTTGAAGTCAATGGAAATATTGCCTGAATCCTGCAAAATTGGACCTTTCAAAATATGCTTAAACACTTCTTTTCATATAACCACATAAACAGCTGCCCTTAATAGACCCTGCTGATGTGCTCTAAAAGGTACTTATTTGCATTGTTGTAGTCCCATTTCAAGTAGCTCTACGTTAACAGAAACTAGGTACCTTTTAGGGAATGTCTATTTAATGTCTATGGCAATTAAAAACCCATGGCTGGCCTGTGTCAGCTGACTCAGGCTTGCAGGGCTCATGTTAAGGGGCTGTTTAATTGCAATATAGATGTTTGGGCTTGGAACCCTGCAAGGAGGGAGGGTCCTAGAGCTCAGATGTTTTCTTGATAAATACTTCTCCCAATTAATTGTTTGGCATTTCTTGATCTAGGTTAAATATCGTATGGCTGGTGATGTTGCAAAGACTATTTGTCACGTTGATGAAAAAGCAAAGGATATAGAACATGCAAAGAAGGTGTCACAGCAAGTGAGCAAGGTAAGAGTGTGAGTGACTCTGTGAGATGGTTGTGGACATCAGTGGCAGCAAGCCATGAGTAAAGTGTGTAGGTCAGAGCCCTTAGAATGATTGTATCAAAATTTCAAAGTAACACAGGAAGATAATTAGCAGAGAAACAACTGAGCAAGAGAGAAAAGTGTTATAATCAGAAATGCTCCTCATTGAGGTAGTCAATGGGTTTTCTTCGTTAGAGACTTTTTCTTCCTTAATATTTTGAAAAAGCTGGCTATGTATGAACACATTTTAGTGCTTTCCGACGAGCACAATTAACCAACATGCTGGTCTTTCTGTCCAGGTTTTATACAAACAGAACTGGGAGGAGAATAAGGATAAGTACCTTCTTCCCCCCGATGCTCCAGAGCTTGTGCAGGCTATAAAAAATACGGCAATGTTCAGTAAGGTAAGAGCAGCTTCTGCTCTGGGGCAGTGTAGTGCATGTATCATTGCTAGTGAGTGGTTATTTCATTCCAAGTAATTACTTCCTGACACTTTTTTCTCTCTTTAAGAAACTATACACGGAAGATTGGGAGCAAGACAAAACATTATTCTACCCATACAATGACAGTCCAGAGTTGAGGAGAGTAGCACAGGCCCAAAAGGCTCTTAGTGATGTAAGTAGCAACACCTAAATGCCCATTTCAATAGAGTGGTGTCACACTGATTTACCTCTATAGACTTCTCAGTAGATTTGCATTGGCATAAAACCACTATAAGGGAGTAGAGAATCAGTCCCAAGATGCAGTGTGGATATTTATGAAAATGGTAGTGATATGTCTGTTGAAAAGCACTGAATGCGCTGAATGTTTATACAGTCTGAAGAGACTAGAGATTCTGAGTTGTGTTCAGAAGAATTAATGTAATCAAACCGTTATTGGCCCAGTCTTCTAGGATGCTGTTTTCAGTGAGACATGAGAGTGTTTAACATCTCTCAGGAGACAATGAGAACTTTTCAGGATTGGACCTATACACCCAATTCTCCCATGTGTAAAACAGGGATAACAATACTTCCCTACTTCACAGGAATGGTTTAATTCATTAATGTTTATAGAAGCACTTGGAGAACTGAGTACCTCCTTGGTTAAGGATCTATATAAGAGATGTCGGTGGATGTTGAGGGCATTCAGCACCTCACAGGATCAGGTCTCTGAAATCCAAACTATTAATGTATTTCAAAAGTCCGCTAGCAGGTTAGTAATTTCTCTCTTTCTTAAAGAACGCTGTAGTAGTTACACTGATTGAGAGAGTTTATTTTGCAGCAGTGGAAATGACTGCTTCTGTTAATGGAAGCGTTAGAGAGGTCAGGAGTAAATGTTCTGTTGTTTATTTAAACAGGCAGTTCCTGTAAATGTTTACCCCTTGCGTTATTTCAGATTGTTTACAAAAAGGGGCATGATGAACGAAAATCTAAATACACTTCTCTGCCAGATCCACCTGATGTGGAGCTTGCCAAGAAAGTGACTAAGCAGCGCAGTGATGTGAGTATACTAGTATACTGCACAGCTTTCTCCCAACTAGACATCTTGCTTCAGGATTTGGAAAGGCAGAATCATTTAAGTGCATATACATTATATACAGGCTGGGTTCAAGAAAGGAATGAATGAATGAATAAATAAATAAATAAACAAAAAGATCAGTCCTCACAAGGGGATCTATGTTTGCCACCTAGTTTTCCATGATGACTGTCAGGGTTTTTTTCCCCTCCTCATCTTTTTCAGTTCCCATATTCACCCCCCTTCTTCTTTTCTCTCTCTCTCTCTCTCTCTCTCTCACACACACACACACACACACACACACACACACACACACACACACACACACACACACACACACACACCCCCTCTCTTTACCTCTCTCTCTCCCCCTTCCTCAGTCCCCTCATTCATACACGCACCCTCCCATAACTCATTCTCCTTCTTTTTCTGTTCTCTCCACCCTCTTTGTGCTAGGGGGTACACTACAGAAGGTCATAATGATCAATATGACCACTATGTTGCTTGTTTAAATTCAAATAGCAAAGTGTTTGGGTGTATGGGTACATTTTTGATTATATAATATTTTCTAAGGAGTCCATAATTTGCTCTCAAGGAACACATTTATTTTTCTAGTAGGACTGGATAATTGATCTTTGATTATGAAATGCACCTGTGGGATCGTAAAAGTGAACAAGCTGTACTCATGTTGTAGAGTATATTTAAATATGAATTTCAATGCCAAATTATTATACACATTATAGAGGGTCCTTCATTCCAAACATTCTCAGGTTCACAGATTTCAGTTAGAGGAAAAGTTTGGCAAACAAGATGTCTTCAGTGTGATTTTGCACACTGAATTAGCTAATGGCAACAAGCAGTGAATCCTTAGGGCATGATTAACAAAGGCCCTGGCACCAGTCATCTCCAGTCTATGTTTTGGTATAGTTAGAGTAAATCAGTACCAAAGAATGCAGGAGATGGGGTGGAATATAGAGAGATAAAAGTTCAGCTAAATAAATGGAACTAAGTCATGTAGACTGCTAAGTTAGAAGTAGGATTTTAACTCAGTTCAGAATGTGACTGTGGCTAAAGAGTAGGTGATATGTGATCATATGGCTTTGTACTAGTAATTCACTATAGCACAGTGTTAAGGAATCACAATTATTGATGCTTGAGGTTTAAAAACCATTGATGAACATAGTGATGAGCTTAGCTATGAGCAGAGAGAAAATATTTTATTTGGAGAAAATTTCTCAGATAGCTGAAGGACCTTACTTCGCAACCTTACTCATAGCTCAAAAGATAAATGCGTGTCAAAAAGACCTTATCGTGGAACCAGCAGGAACTAACTGATCACTATATAAAGCTAATGAAATATGAGTAGCAGTCAGCAGGCTATATGTAGTTCATGCCAGTGAAAACAAGAGCATTTTGTTAGAATTGTTTTACATAGCCAGTCTCTATGAGTGGCATAAGAACAGAAGCAGCATGGAAGTGCTCAGATTTTCTGGAGCATGCAAATAAACTGGAGTATCAAAATGCAGCCTGAAGCTTGATGGTACCAAGTCAAAACCTTTGCACTGCATCCATTATAGGAAACATAGGAACTAGACTGGAGCAGACAATAGTTTATTTCTGATGAGCGTTTAAGTACAAGCTGATAGTAATCATATGCACCATGTAAAGGGAGTGCAAACCCTGCATAAATCTGCGTGGTCCACTTTGGTTCTGTGACATGTTATGTCTGCAGTAGCAGGAAATTCTAGTTGAGTCAGTAGGGGAAAATACGTGTGTTAGTGAGAAGTCATGGATAGTAGTTCACAACTGAAGCTGCCTCAGTGAAGAGCATATACAAGCTGCAGAAAATGAGAGAGCTTGTTATTAAAAGAGATAATTTGATTCACTGAGTAAGCTTTGAAACAAGTGGAGGTGGAATTTTGGCTTGTGAAATTAGCTTCCCTAATAGAATAACACATTGTTTTAGAAATAGGTAGATCAGAATATTAAATCTAATGTAGATGAAAGGTATCCTAAAACACTGTTCAAGAGGGAGGGGAGCAGGATTTGGCAATGATTGAACAATTTAATTCATATTGCCAATGATTCTTGTCTAAATTATAAACAGCTACACATTTTCCAAGCATGGTGCTCGTTGTCCAGTGAACTGTGATGATGATTTTGGGTGAGAGAGGGAGAGATCCATATATTCTATGTCTAGGATTTTCAAAGTAGCCTAAGGTAGATTTCCTTGAGCACTTTGGAAAATTTCAGCTTGTGTATCCTAGAATCTAAATCAGATTAAACCAAAGGGATCTGCATCAGTATTCTCCCATGGAGGAGAAAACCAACAGCAAGCGACCTCCATATTGGTGAGAATATTGTTGAATTTAAGATTTATTTCAGCTAATCAGCTGAAAAGGAGTTATCAAGAAGGAATTAGGCATTAACCAAGCAATGGAATAATTAAGCCAAAACATCCATGACAATAGCAGATAAAATGAATTTGCGGCACTTGAAAAACTTGAAGAAATTTTTAAAAATAGCTCAACAGTTTGGAAAACAAACATGTAAGGCAAAAATAAAGGGCTATTCCAGAGAGATTACTATTTTATTTTATTTTATTTTATTTTATTTCAGTTCATTATAGCAGGATTATAGCCAAACCTGAGCCATTCTTCCCAAACTTGAGCCATTCTTTTTAGGTGACAAATCTGAGGAACTGTCCCAGATTGAGGTGTCATTAGAGGAGGTTTGGGAACAAATTGATAAATTAAACAGTAATAAGTCACCAGGACCAGATGGTATTCACCCAAGAGTTCTGAAGGAACTCAAATGTGAAATTGCAGAACTACTAACTGTAGTCTGTAACCTATCATTTAAATCAGCTTCTGTACCACATGATTGGAGGATAGCTAATGTGATGCCAATTTTTAAAAAGGGCTCCAGAGGTGGTCCAGGCAATTACAGGCCAGTAAGCCTGACTTCAGTACCGTACAAACTGGTTGAAACTATAGTAAAGAACAGAATTGTCAGACACATAGATGAACATAATTTGTTGGGGAAGAATCAACATGGTTTTTGTAGAAGGAAATCATGCCTCACCAATCTACTAGAATTTTTTGAAGGGGTCAACAATCATGTGGATGAGGGGGACCCAGTGGATATAGTGTACTTAGATTTTCAGAAAGCCTTTGACAAGGTCCCTCACCAAAGGCTCTTAAGCAAAGTAAGCTGTCATGGAATAAGAGGGATGGTCCTCTCATGGATTGGTAACTGGTTAAAAGATAGGAAACAAAGGGTAGGAATTAATGGTCAGTTTTCAGAATGGAGAGAGGTAAATAGTGATGTCCTCCAGGGGTCTGTACTGGGACCAGTACTATTCAACATATTCATAAATGATCTGGAAAAAGGGGTAAACGGTGAGGTGGCAAAATTTGCAGACAATACAAAACTACTCAAGATAGTTAAGTCCAAAGCAGACTACAAAGAGTTACAAAGAGATCTTGCAAAACTGGGTGACTGGGCAATGAAATGGCAGATGAAATTCAATGTGGATAAATGCGAAGTATGCACATTGGAAAACATAATCCCAACTGTACATATAAAATGATGTGGTCTACATTAGCTGTTACCACTCAAGAAAGAGATCTCGGAGTCATTGTGGATAGTTCTCTGAAAACATCCACTCAATGTGCAGCGGCAGTCAAAAAAGCTAACAGAATGTTGGGAATCATTAAGAAAGGGATAGAAAATAAGACAGAAAATATCATATTGTCTCTATATAAATCTATGGTATACCCACATCTTGAATACTGCATGCAGATGTGGTCACCCCATCTCAAAGAAAATATATTGGAATTGGAAAAGGTTCAGAAAAGGGCAACAAAAATCATTAGGGGTATGGAACAGCTTCCCTATGAGGAGAGGTTAATAAGACTGGGACTTTTCAGCTAGGAAAAGAGATGACTGGGCAGGTGGGTGGGGGAGAAATATGATCGAGGTCTATAAAATCATGACTGGTGTGGAGAAAGTAAATAAGGAAGTGTTATTTACTCCTTCTCCATAACACAAGAACTAGGGTCACCAAACGAAATTAATAGGCAGCAGGTTTAAAACAAACAAAAGGAAGTATTTCTTTACACAATGCACAGTCAGCCTGTGGAACTCTTTGCCAGAGGATGTTGTGAAGGCCAAGACTATAACAGGGTTCAAAAAAGAACTAGATAAATTCATGGAGGATAGGTCCATCAGTGGCTATTAGCTAGTATGGGCAGAGATGGTGGCACTAGCCTCCGTTTGCCAGAAACTGGGAATGGGTGACATGGGATGGATCACTTGATTACCTGTTCTGTTCATTCCCTCTGGGGCATCTGGTATTGGCCACTACTGGAAGACAGGATACTGGGCTAGATGGACCTTTGGTCTGACTCAGTATGGCCGTTCCTATGTTCTTATGATTAATATACATTATTTCATTTTATTATAGTTTAAGTACCATGAAGATTATGAAAACAAGATCAAAGGCAAGTGGAGTCAAACTCCTTGCTATGAAGTTGCAGTTGCAAGGACGAATGCTGATAATTTCAGTATGGTAAGAGAGTTATTTAGACACTGGGCCAAATGTATGTTTGTATCCTGTGTTTTTATCAACCCTGTAGTGCCTGATATATTTTTTCTGCTTTGTTTATAGTACTTCTCTTTTTCTATTTAAGCTATATTATGGATGACTATTTTGCAATGGTAGTATATTTGATACATTTTGTTCTCTATTTCCGTTGCTTACAGAGAAAATACCAGGAAGACTATGAGCTCATGAAAGACCAGATCTACTTTATGCAAACTGAAACTCCAGAGTACCAGGCTAATAAGCGAGTTGGAGTTGCTGCCAGTAAAGTAAGTTAAGAATTCCCCCATTTACTTAGTTTGGTTCCACTTCTGCCAAACTTCTGATGACTCCAAATTATATTCAAGAACTTCAGCTGTAAAGCCCCTTTGATACAGAACTTTCTTCCTTGTTCTGTCTGAGACTTCTATTATGGGCCAGATCCTCAGCTGGTGTAAATCAGTATAGTTCCATTGACTTCAACGGAGCTATGCAACTCGCACCAGCTGAGGAACTGGCCCAATATTTCCCTTTTCGAGACACTTCCTAGATCAGTGATTCTCAACCTTTTCTGGTTGACAATCCCTATTCAATGTCCAAACTTTTTTGATCCCCTTACAGTTATTATAAAAATAAGACTAAAAGTGTATCAATGATAACAATGATACATCTATATAATTTATTTGTGCTTGTATTTCAAGAGGTTGCTGGAGAATACTTGACTTTGAAAGGTAAAGGTGGGGGAATGAGAGGAGGGAATGAGATTTTCTTTGCTTTAGATTGTAATACATTTTACAATGCCTGACAATCTCCCCTGATTGTATTTTGTGGCGCTGCTGGAAGTATGACCCACTGGTTTAGAAATATGGCCTTGGATCTGTATTTATATGTTTATGGATTATCCAGGGCAATAAGGATTTGACTTTGGAGATTGTCTATTAGATGGTGCAAAGCTTCTTGGGATGCACTGAATGAGACCTACTACATAAGAACAGTTGGCATTCTGTGGAATGCTATATTCATTATAAAGCAACAGCTTAGTTGCTTAGAAATTATGCTCTTTCTCTGATATTCACTTGGTTTCCAAGAGCAGCCCTTCTAAAAAAGAGCACTTTAACCAAGAAGACAGTCCAAATATACATTTATTTAATTTCTATAGGTGAAATATAAAGAAGACTATGAAAAGAGCAAAGCTATTGCAGATTATAATGTACTTCCTGCTACAGAGAATCCATTGCTGAAACAGCTAAAAGTTTCAGGAAAGCAGCTGAGTGATGTAAGTACCATAAAAGTTTGGTTTGAATATTTCAGCTATATGATATAAACCAAGCCCATCAGTTCTTAACAGTATGGGTTCTTGGGGCAGGGAATGTCTTTTTGTTCTGTGTTAGCACAGCGGGGTCCTGGTCCATGACTAGGTCTCCTAGGACATGCGGTAATACAAATAAATAATAACAATTAATAATCTTAACTGAAGCCTCTTAGTATTTGCAGTTTGCCACATGAACCTTTGTTTACTGTGAGATACACCCACCCAGTCTAACAATACAAACCCTTTAAGAGATAAAGATGGAGGTTTTGTCTAGTTGACTGTTCTTTAATGTCTCTGTGTCATTGTCAGCTGTTACAACAGTTTTCAGAGTAGCAGGCATGTTAGTCTGTATCCGCAAAAAGAACAGGAGTACTTGTGGTACCTTAGAGACTAACAAATTTATTAGAGCATAAGTTTTCGTGGGCTACAGCCCACTTCCTCAGATGCATAGAATGGAACATATAGTAAGATATATAAAGTTGGAAGTTACCATACAAACTGTGAGAGGCTAAGTAGTTAAAATGAGCTATTATCAGCAGGAGAAAAAAACTTTTGTAGTGATAATCAAGATGGCCCATTTAGACAGTTGACAAGAAGGTGTGAGGATACTTAACTTAAGGAAATAGATTTAATATGTGTAATGACCCAGCCACTCCCAGTCTCTATTCAAACCCAAGTTAACAGTATCTAGTTTGCATATTAATTCAAGCACAGCAGTTTCTTGTTGGAGTCTGTTTTTGAAGCTTTTCTGTTGCAAAATTGCCACCCTTAAATCTTTTACTGAGTGGCCAGAGAGGTTGAAGTGTTCTCCTACCGGTTTTTGAATGTTATGATTCCTGATGTCAGATTTGTGTCCATTTATTCGCACACCTTCTTGTCAACTGTCTAAATGGGCCATCTTGATTATCACTACAAATTTTTTTTCTCCTGCTGATAATAGCTCATCTTAACTACTTAGCCTCTCACGGTTTGTATGGTAACTTCCAACTTATCTGTATGTATATATGTATGTATATAATACCTTAATATATGTTCCATTCTATGCATCCTATGAAGTGGGCTGTAGCCCATGAAAGCTTATGCTCTAATACATTTGTTAGTCTCTAAGGTGCCATAAGTACTCCTGTTCTTGTTACAACAGTATTTGTGATGGTGTTACAGATCAGAAAGTCGTATCCATTCCCCAACAGTGGGACAGAACTTTCATTTGGTGTCTGATGAAGTTAAAAGAAGTAGAATTCTCACATGCTCACATACATAGTTCCCTTCAGTGATGTAATGATGCTTCAGTTTTACGGGGTGGGGGAAAATGTGTGTCTCCTTTCTTTCTCTAACCCCGTTCCTCTCACCTCTGTGTCTGTCTTGCCAAGTCCAAGAGTAGGTAAGCATTTTAGCGCTCGGGGTGAACAATCATATCTGCACCTCTTAGACGCGGGGTGGGGGTGGGGGCCACGCAGGGTCATGTGCCTCCCCATTTCTGCCTCTCATTTAGCAAAGAGGTTTTCAAATTGTGGGGATGTGCCCCAGAATTTGAAAACTGTCACCTCCTGCCAGGAGCTGGCAGATCAGAAGCGGGTGGGAGCCGCCTGGTCCATTCAGGCCCCTGGCTCTCTGTGCTCTGGGTGCTGGGGCCCTGGCTGGCTGCCTGGCAGCCCTCCCTGCCCTTCTCCCCAAGACGTCTGCCTCTGCACATCTGGGTGCTCCCCAGGCAAGTCAGGAAGCACAGCTCCGAGCAGTGCCCCTGACATGCTCTTGTCTCTGCCCCGAAGGAGCCTGGTGCTGGCCAGCAGCACCCTATAGAGTCAGCCCCTGCCCTTGGAGCCTGGCAGTCATGAGAGGCTCCCCGAGGTGCTCCCTGGAGTACTCATCCACCTTGGGCACCTGCCTCTCAGCAGCATGGTCACACCCCGCTTCGGACCTGCCATTGCAGCCGGGTCACTCTCCCCCCACTCCCCGTGCACAGAGCAGAACCACCCTTTGCTCCCCTTGACTGCCCTGCTCCAGCCCCATGGCTGCCAGGCTCATGGTTGCACAGCTCAAACTCTGAGTTCGGCCACGTGAGCCTAGTCCCCAGCCCAGGCATTGGGGGCAGGTGGCTGCTGGCAGGGTGGACTCACACCCGTCAACTCTGGAAACCAAGGCTGTGAGAAATAGAGGACACTGCTGGGGGGAGGGGGAAGAGGCACTGGAGGAGGTTTTTGGGGGGTGTTGTATGGGTGTCTGTGTACTGGGAGGGATACTTGGGGGGTGCTGAAGGTGGTATTTGGAGGGTAGTGGAGGGGGTTACCTGTGGCAGGGGTACCCACTGAAGGTGGGTTGCCAATGTTGGGGGGGATGGGCTGGCTTAATGGGGGAGACCCAGCTGCTGCTCCTGCTGAGGGGATGCTGCACACGCAGTTCCTGCTCCCCCCCATTCCCCTTCTCTTCCCCATCTCATCTCTCTTCCCCACTGTCCCCTGACCCTATTCACCTCCCACCACTCCCACATCCCCCTCCCCCAGCTCCATTCTCCTATCCCCTTCTCTTCCCCCTGCCCTATCCCATCCCCCTTCTTCCCCACTGCCTCTTCCTCCCCCACCTCATTCGCCCTCCCCCATGTCTCCCGCTCCCCTCCCTTTTCTCTGCCCCCCCCACCCCACGGGCACTCACCGTGGTACAGAAGACAGAATGATGGCTGTATAGAGTGCCAGCACACATAGAAGGGGAAGCTGACCGGCACTAGGAGGCGGCGTCCAGCTGCAGAGGCACCGAGCACCTGGCAGGGGAAGCAGCTCCAGAAACCCACTCCGCTCCCAGCCTGGGCCTCTGTTTGGGAAGGGCAATGTCCCCCCCACCCAACTCCCAAACTATGCCCATGGACTCCGACTGATGTTGCCAGGCCCAATCCTGTGGGGAGGGGGGCTGACACAATGGGGTCCAATCCTGGGCTGCCTCATTTTTGTGCCCCAACTAGCATGGCGCCCTGGACGGCTGCCCCCTTGCCCTGCCCTAGTTATGACCCTGCCAAGAGTTGAAAAATTGAGTCAACCCCCCCCCCCCCCCCCGCCAAATCAAGAGACAGGCTTAAAAATCAAGAGATATGTTAAAAAATAAATATGTTTTGGGTGCTTTTTATTTGCTTGCTGGTTTTTGAGCCTTTAGGGAACTCTTAAGTCATGTTTTCAAGCTTTTTTCTCCAATCAGGAGGAGCTGAAGTTTATTTTTTTTTTAAAAAAGCAGCAGCAATTCTCACCTAATCATGTGCTTGGGGCTTTATGAAAAGCACCAATTGCCATGGCACTTGTGATAAAATTGTGAGAGATTTGGTAATACTGTAGTCTGCCCCTGTCTCCTAATTGTTGAAAGGGATTCTAGGTAGATTCTATCTGTTCTAGTTTAACATGTTTAATAAAAATTATTCTTCAGAAGCAGAACTGCTGCATAAATTGACTTGTGCTTAACGACCTGCAAAGTAAATCTGAAAATAAAATAGCCTTAATGATAGGTTGTCTCCCTGCTCTTCCCCCTCTTGCTTTATATCCTCAGCATTTTCACCAGAGACAGGGATGTACCAAAACCCAGGATCTGAACACTATGACCTTTGGAAAAGTTTGGCTCTGGAATTAGATCTGAACTTTGCATCTGCCCCTTATATTTATAATGGACTGAAACCCTAGAGCCTATCATGTGGACATTTCAGCAAAACATAGATCCAGATGCAGACTTTGCAGCTCAATCCCATCTCTGCTTTTTACATTAGCAGATTATTGCCTTGTCAAGCTGATGGCTTGCTTTTATTTCTTAGTGTCATTTCAAAATGTTAGTCGGAGGCTTTAGTCAGAGTAAAAAGAAAAGGAGTACTTGTGGCACCTTAGAGACTAACAAATTTATTTGAGCATAAGCTTTCGTGAGCAACAGCTCACTTCATCGGATGCATTCCGTGGAAAATGCATCCGATGAAGTGAGCTGTAGCTCACGAAAGCTTATGCTCAAATAAATTGGTAAGTCTCTAAGGTGCCACAAGTACTCCTTTTCTTTTTGCGAATACAGACTAACACGGCTGCTACTCTGAAATTTAGTCAGAGTATCACTTATGCTGGTGGAAATTCAGCAAAATCTTCTGTATTACCTGACTTTATTTTCTTTTGCAGAAATTATACAAGGAAGCCTACGAGAAGTCAAAAGCAACAAGCATTAATTATTGTGACACTCCAAAGTTTCAAATGGATAATGTTCTGAAAAAATTCAGTGATGTAAGTATTGTTATAATTGTTCCTGTATTTCAGACCTGACTTTCTCAGTTATATATATTTATAAATATGTGATTTTTCCACAGACTAAATATAAAGATGCATATCAAAAGAATATTTTGGGTCATTATGTAGGCAGCTATGAGAACCCATATTATACACACTACATGAATGTTGCAGCTATGAATAGTGATGTAAGTATGACAGTGTTTGTGTTGATTTCACCATACTCTCATTGCCAGGCAAGATCACTATGCTTATTATCTAATGTCATTTTTATTCCCTAGAAAAATTACAGAGCAGATTATGAGGAGGACAAGACAAAATGCTACTTCCCTCAAACCATAACTCAAGAGTATGAAGCTATAAAGAAATTAGACCAGTGCAAAGATGTAAGTATTTGGCAATAATTGCTGAAAGGAAACCAGTTAGTTGCAGAAGGGACTCACCCAAAGTCCATGAAAGTCAATTGAAAGATTACTATTGACTTCCATGTGTTTTGGATTAGGTGCTATGTGATTTTTAAAGGCCACAGTCATATGTATTGTTTTCAGTAGTTTCTTGTGACACCTAGTGGTCAGGATGTGCTTAGCCTATTCATTTTTTTCGGAGAGGTGTAACCACAGAAGGCTGCTGCTCTGTTCTACGTAGCATTTTTCACATTAAATGTTCTAAAACACAACTTTGCCCTCAGTTTTCTAATTTTTTATAGAATAAATCAGAATGAGACCCACTGGATCAGACTATAAGTGTCATGTACACCTTGTACGTGGTAGATTGCAGGGCTGTTACTAGCAGGCCAGGCTTCTGTTCCAGATATGGGCTGGCTACAGAGCTTCCTTTCAAGAGAGATACACAAGATGTGTTCACTATAAGATCCTTTAACGCACACCCCAGCTCTGGCTGTTACCAGCTCTGGTAAATTATGTTACTCATGGCACCACATAGTGGCTAATTATTATCATACAGTTTTACATTCCATTACAATATGTATCATTATTGGGGGCACAGTTAGTATTTAGTAATGCAATATTACAGTATCTTATTTGATAGCAAACTTTATTTATATGTGTGTATTTGAAACATATTTTATTATTATTCCTCCAGAATACTTACAAAAAGCATCCTGATCAAATCAAATTTACACAAGTGACCGATTCTCCAGTACAAGTTCAAGCACAGATCAATACCAAGCAGCTGAGTGAAGTAAGTAGCCTGACAAATTAAGCAAAACATAACAAATCACATTTTCATGCTGATTTATGTAAAATATTTCAACGACGCTTCTCTGACTTCCTCTTGTGACAGCTATGCTGTAATAGATCCAGTACAGGTCAATGAGGTTACAGTAATAAAATATAGATAATGGCCTGAGTCTCAAATTCAGATCAAGATTCAGATTTCAAATCCTCCTCAAAGTTGTGTTGTCTGATCTGGAGTTTTGGATCTAGCCCATATTTACCCTGTGTTCTGTTACCTCTGTATTTGTCTTATAGCTGTAAGCAACTGATTGTTGTCAACCAGAATGTACTAAAATTATTTACAGTTGTTCTACCTAGGTGTCTGGTTGGCTTCAAATGTTGTTTAATAATAAATTCTGCTAAATGGATTAAGAGGGCTGGCAGAGGGGAAAAGCAAAAATGCAAATGTCAAAGTATCTACAGGTTTCAGAGTAGCAGCTGTGTTAGTCTGTATTCGCAAAAAGAAAAGGAGTACTTTTTAGTCTCTAAGGTGCCACAAGTACTCCTTTTCTTTTTGCAAAGTATCTACAGTAATTTCTTTGATACCCAGTGGATATCAAAATGGAAGGGTCAGCTCCCGTTATAGTCAGAAATAACATCAGGCCAATATAATGAGACAAAAGAACTGTTTTAGGACCAGTTCTACCCTCATTTACCTCCCACTGAAGTCCATGGGATTTACATTTGTGAAAGTGAGGGCACAGTTTGGCCCTTTTGGCCTGATACTGCAAAGCGCTGAGCACTTCTTGAAAGATATTGAGTGCCCACAGTTAATATTGACTTCCGTGGAAGCTGAGGGTATTCAGCACTTTGAGGTCTCTTGTTCCAGAATAGCTAAACGCAGTCTCCCGCCTACCCCTTCATATCGAGTCTGTTACCAATATTGACATTATGTGATCCTATAAGAAAGCACTCATTCATAAAACCCACTTGGAACAGTGGACCAATTAATCTGGTCCAACTGTCCTTCAACAAAACCTAACTGATGGCCAAATGAGGGCTTCCTCTGCATAGATGTTCCAGTGCATAGAAAGGGTGCTTAAAAAGCTTTTGACAGACTAGTCAGCTACTTCTTGTGGTATTGAAAGGATCTGGGAAAATAACTTGAACCTCCAACTAGAACCTTCACAATGGAGGTCTGTATGGATGAACATGGTACCAGGTACTTGCTCATCAGTTTTAGCTCAGACATCACTCTTCATTGTGTGCCAGCTGTATGGCCCTCAGACAGAATAAATCAAGGTGGATTAATAGAATTGCTTGTTGGTCATGTCAAAAAGACATTGGTACTTTTTAACATGTGTTCTGTAGAGAGGCAGTGTGTTCTAGTGGATAGAGTACTGGACTGGGACTCAGGAGCTCTGGGTTATATTCCTGGCTTTGCCCCTGGCCTGCTGGGTGACCATGGACATGTCACTTTCCCTCTCTATGTCTCAGTTTCTCCATCTGTATAATGGGAATAATAATCCTACCTCTTTTGTAAAGTGCTTTGAAATGCGTGGATGAAAAGTATTGTATTAGAGATAGGTGTTGTTACATGTCGAATGTGTTTCTGTTATATTTTGTCACACTTACTTCAAGAAAAAACAAGGAAATTCTTCTGTGTCCAGGAAAAAAGGACAGTTCATGTGGGATTGGTCCCATATCATTTATTTGTTCATTAACAATGATCACAAACAATTGATTTATACTGCTAGGTCCTGACTGAAAGTCCACGGAAGTCAATGGAAAAGGCCCATAATTCTGCTGTATTTTTTTTTGCAGCAGAGAATTGTGGACACTTAAAATAATGACATAAATGTAACAGAATACTCATAAAATGACATATTAAACATATTAGACTGATTAACTTTTTGCTTTAAAAAATTCAGTGAATTTAGTGCTTGTAAGAGCAAAGAACTGGTTAGATCCAGACATCTCGAGGTCAAGCATTATGCAAGCTTCTATATATATATTTCTGCCAACGCATCCCAATCCTGAAATATAACACCTGTGCTATTCTAGTCCTGGATCTCAACTGAACAAACACTCCCAACTGAGTGGGATTTAGTGCACAGACAGGAACCAGGATGAGATCATCAGTCTCATTTTCACTTGTGACTTAATTAAGTTTGGAATCTATTTCTCCATAGGGGAAAGGCTAGTGCATTTACACACTGGGTTTTCTACCTTCTTGCCTTTCTACTTGATATGCAAAAATAAACACCTGTTTCAAAAATGTTACTTAACTAGAACTGAGCCGAATTACTGATAACAAATGTAACTGTTTCAGACCTGGAAAAGGATTCTTATTCTGAAAGAAAAAAATTCTGGCCTAGCTGTTTAACTTGCATTAGTGAGTGCACTAAAGACAGAGAACTAAAGTGTCAACTGGTGTAAACTGGCATAGTTCCATTGAAATCAGTGGGACTATGATGATGAATAACAGCTGAGGTTTTGGCTTATAGAGTGAGGATATATCTCAAATTCAGATAAGCAAAAAACAGGAAAAACAGAATATTGTAAAACTTTGTGAAATTTGATCTGAAACAAAAATTTACCCTCTTGCTTACCTCTTTTATTAACCAATGACTGTGACCCATGGGCTGTACCTTTCTTTTCTGACTATTTCTGATTGTTTTCAGTTGAATTATAAAGCTAAACATGAAAGTGAGAAATTCAAATGCCACATGCCACCAGACGCTCCATTATTCCTCCAGTCGAGAGTCAATGCATATAATCTGAGTGATGTAAGTATTAATGTAACACCTTCCTGTAGATGACATGAAACAAAGCACTTATACTTGCACCTGGAGTAAGAACTCTAAATAATACTGATGACAAGAATAAATATTAGGAGATGTGAAAAAACTCCAGATAACTAATAAATTTTCTTTTTCTATCTCACACACACATGCACACTGAAACATATCAAAATATAGAGATAGAGATATTTATAGATAATATGACTATTATTAATATAGTTAATAGTAGTAGACTAGCTAAAAAGTGGAGAGAATGGTTCCGATTCTCATTTACATGAAGACCATGTTATACAACTCTGGCACTTATGATAGGTGTTCCATAGCACCTATTAGAACCACTTGTGGACCAGGTCCCCACTGAGCTGTACAAAATGAGAACAAAAAGGCAGTCCCTGACCAAGGAGCTTACAATCTAAATATAAGACAAGAGGCAACAGCTAGATACAGACAGAGGGAGGAACACAAGTGAACAATGAGATACTATTGGTCAGCATGATGGGCAGAGGTCACAGTTCACCAGCAGCCTAACCATTGTCAGTATAAAATGGATGGCCTTAAAGTGGAAATCAGTTCTCTTTACACCCACTTCAGGGCACTTCTACAAGGGTGCAAAATAATCTTTGTGTAAAAGAGAATTAAGCTTGAAAAGGTTGATATGATAAACTGGGTTTAAATTAATGTTCTAAACAATCAACATGTTAATTAGAAGCCCAAAATATTGACAGTAATTGTTGTTTTATCCTCTAATTGATGGATTAGTATTTGATGTCATATCTTCATTTATTTTCATGTCTGCAGAACTGGTACAAGTATGACTGGGAGAGGTCTAAAGCGAAGAAATTTGAAATCAAAGTTGATGCAATTCCACTTCTTGCAGCTAAAGCGCACAGTAAAATTGCAAGTGATGTAAGTATGAAATATGAATGTAGCCACAGTAGTTTAGTTGTAAATGTGAAGCATAGTTTCACATATTTGTTCTCACTGTGCAGGTGGCATACAAGAAAGACTATGAACTAAGTAAAGGGAAAATGATTGGAGCCCTGAGCATTCATGATGATCCCAAGATGTTACATTCTGCAAAGGTGGCCAAACAGCAGAGTGATGTAAGTGTCTTTATAATAATCATAGAATCATAGAATCATAGAATATCAGGGTTGGAAGGGACCTCAGGAGGTCATCTAGTCCAACCCCCTGCTCAAAGCAGGACCAATCCCCAATCAAATCATCCCAGCCAAGGCTTTGTCAAGCCTGACCTTAAAAACTTCCAAGGAAGGAGATTCTACCACCTCCCTAGGTAACGCATTCCAGTGTTTCACCACCCTCCTAGTGAAAAAGTTTTTCCTAATATCCAACCTAAACCTTCCCCACTGCAACTTGAAACCATTACTCCTTGTCCTGTCCTCTTCTACCACTGAGAATAGTCTAGAGAATAGTCTTTTCCCCCAAACCATCTGACATTGGCTCACACCCTTGTGCCAGCCTTCTAGATATGTATTAATTCCTTCCAGCTCATGGTCTGGGCAATAAAGGACGGCGTTTGGGTCCATGTAGCCCCATCCCGCCAGCCCTGCAGAGCATGCTCCAGCTGGAGGGAGGGTTGAAAAGGGAGCAACCAGCTCAGAAGAGGGTGGCTGGTGAGGAGGACAGACCTACCCTGGAGGCTCCTGGCAAGGGGGCCGGAGAAGCCTCCCCGAGGGGCTAAGACTGTACGCTCTGCCGGGTTGGGGCTGACAGTTTGATTGCCGTTTCTTTTGCTTCTCACTTGATATTTGGACTGGAAGCGGGGGGAGAACAGCAGATGGTAGGAAGTGACCCTGGGAGGGTAACTTGAAGGGCATCTTTGGGGGCCAGACACTATTGACCCTCCTGGGGTCTGGGCTGGTGCCTGGTGGAAGGCCACTGCCCATCTCACACATCTCTGATTAAAAGAGCATCTGGACTTCAAGACCTGCCCACGGGGAGGTTGCACTAGGTGCGCTAATCACTAGGCCACCTAACCCACCGAGACTTTATCACACATTTTAAAAGGAACTAACATGATGAGCATCTAGCAAAAGAAGCAGCCCCATGGAATTGTACGTAGTCTTTCCTGCCATCCTCTGGCATATGCCTGATGTCATCTCTCTGCCATGAACGGTTACATATAACTAGAGCCAAGAGAAGAATGCTACATATTTTCCTATGAAAACACTTTGCCACTTAATCTCTTTTATTGTTGTTGTTTATTCATTTATATACTGTGTGCTAGGCCTTTTATAGACATATAAGAGACAAAAGCTCAGCTCTGAGTCACTTACGGGCTAATTAGAAAATGTAAAGGTAGGTGGCTCTTCTCCAACCCTCCCCATGCACCAGCTGTTTGTGTCTCATGCAGAACCCTTATTCTGCATGCAGTGCTGTGATACCACCTACACTCTGACACAGCTGATGGTGTCTGGTCCCTCCCCACCATATAGCATCCCTGAGAGTCCTCAGTATGCAGTCGCAATTTACTATGGGTGAAATTCTATCCAGAATATAATTTGTTTGTGTAACAGATTAATAAGGTGTGTGTCATATCCCTCTCTACTGGGTAATACATATGAAGGATAACAGGCTACTACTGCTGCCAGCTAATGGAATTTCTCCTTTAGCTCAAGTGCTAAAGGTCTGTACTCTGGTGTTGGACACTTTTGGCTTAAATCTGTCTGACAGCTAATGGTGGAGGTCATTACATTTGCCTATATCTCATAACAGTAGTTTCAAAATATAGATTAATGACAACAAATTATTTACCATTTCATATCGGAGGAACTGCTTTAAAAATAATATTTTGTGCCTTATAATTCCATCTGTTTCTAATATATCTAATGGAGTTAGCAGATATTGAACTTATTTAAAATATTTGATGTTGCCAGGAGGTAGCTTTCTTCTGAAAAGAATATCTGTTTTTACAAAACTATATTCTGTGTTAATCCAAAACATATGTATTGAATTCCTTTCCACAGCATGAATACAAGAAAGGCTATGAATTGTCAAAGAGCAGATATACAGCACCACTGGACATGATTCCAATCACTCAGGCTAAGATGTCTCAGGCTATCGCAAGCGGCATAGACTACAAGCATCTCCTACATAATTACTCTTATCCTCCTGACAGTATTAATGTGGAACTTGCAAAGAAGGCCTATTCTATGCAGAGTGAGGTAAGTGGTCATGCTTCGATATGTGTAGTATTATGGACCAGTTCTATGAAGGTTCTGCTGTTGCAAATGGGTTACTTACAATTCACTGTAAGCGAAGTGTGAGTGCAAAGCATGTTGGTAGTTAGCATAAGTGCTGAAAATACAAGCCTTCTAGAAATATATGATATTGACTAACAGTATGTGTGCTATTACTGACCAGTTCTGTCGATGTAACTAACGTGGCGATGCTCCAGGCTACAAATACTGTACGTCAAAAGGATTGTCTTAGATATGCACTGAAAAATGATATGCAAGAGTGTTGCACTAAGCACCAGACAGAAATTAGGAGTGACCTCTAAGGCAGAATGTACAGCTGCTAACTTCATTTTCTCTTTTAATGGATTTTCTGTAAACTGGCTGTGCACGTATTATGAAGTCATGATAGTGACTCTGCAGTTCAAGTAAATTACTTTCCATTATAAACCTTATTTTGACCTAAGTAACACCCCTACTCAAACTTTCTCAAAAAACAATCAGAAGTCTTCTTCATCTGAAATGTTTACGATTGGTTGCCATGGTTCAGGGCAAGCTTCACCTCTGACCCCTTCCTTCATCTCTCTGAGTTAGCCCCCTCTCGGTCTTAGGCCTAAAGCCTTCACCTGCATTGTGGTGGAATTCCACAATTCTCCCACTCTTAGACTAGGTCCTCAGACCCCACTGTGCTATAACCCTGAGGGTGAGGGTGAAGGCCAGGCCCTCTCTGTCAGCAGCATAGCAGAAGTGGCGCCTTTTTAATTGGCACCTTTTACACGTTTACTCACCTGGCGGCGCTCCGGGTCTTCGGCGGTGGGTCAGGGGGAGTGGAGATAAAAAAGAGGCGCCACCCTCTTGGTCTTCAGCAGCACTGCGGCGTCAGGTCTTTCACTCGCTCCGGTCTTCGGCAGCATTGCGGTGGTGGCGGGAGAGGTCCTTCAGCGCCAGGGGGTGGTGCCTTTTTTTATCTCCGTTCCCTCTGTTTTTTCCACCTGGCTACGCCACTGCCTTCTGTGCCCTCAAGCCAGCCAAGGGACCCTTACTGGAAATGGGAGGAGTCCTGACTCACTCCTCTTTTAGTGCCAGATGTAGAAAAGATGAGATGAGGGGAGCCATAAGCCATATGAGACATAGAGGCAAACCCCCTCATCATGCAATTTTGCCACAAGGGAAAAATCCCTTCCAGACCCTGGAACTGGTGATCAACCCCGCTGCTGGCATCGCCAGAGATCCAGCATACTAGGTTAAGGGTGGGAAGGGAAACAGGAAGCCCACAATGGCTACTCTACCCAGACAGCAAACGATATCAATCCCTGTCCCCCCTCCACCACCACCAGAAAGGAGCCAATCACTAGCCCTGCACACACGTGTACCATCCATTGGTCCAGGCCCAGATGCAGCATGTGACCCCCTCCTCTCCACTCCCTCCCTGGAGCAGGGGGAGAGAGGAGAAGAAGCAGCCCCAACATACTGAAGACAGATTGGGGGCTGGTGGGGAGGAAAGGAGAGGTGCTCATGTAACACTGCCTCAGCTGCTCTCAGTTGAGATCTCTCCCAATCCCAAAATGCATCTCCACTGCTCGCGGCCCCACCAAGGCACCACCCAGGTAGTGAGATGAGCTGTTAGTTTATAAGTATTATTATGGCTCTTATTACCATAGCAACTGAGTACCTGAAAGGTATAAAAGATAACTCTTTGTTTAAGGTATAGATATTCCCAACCTTAATTATACCTTTGCAAAGGTCTTCTTTTGTGAATAGAATACAGTGAAGCCCCTTTAGTGGGAACCAGGTGATTGCATTCAAGTTAACAGGAGCTTCATGAATGCATTCAAGGAGCACAGATATCTAAACTTTTATCACGAAGGAAGCAGCCTATCATCCTGATGGTGTAATAAAGATATAGAGGCCTCTCTATATTTTGTAAGGACATTCTCCTCTTTCCCCTTTGCCTCCTAGGCAATTCCAGTTTTGTTGATATAAAAATTAACATTTCAAGCTTCCTTACAGCTATGATTGTTTGAAACATTCAGACTAATGGAAGCGTTTTCTTTTCATTGAACTCCTCATTTATCTTTGTCTATTCCAGAATGAATATAAATCTGACTATAATAGCTGGATGAAAGGTTGTGGATGGGTGCCATTTGGGTCCATGGAAGCAGAGAAGGCTAAGAGAGCTACAGACATTCTCAATGAGGTAAAGAAATGTAATGTGATTAAATTAATTACTATTCCAATTGAGTGTATACCAGAGAAATATTAAGGCAACAAGGCACTACTCTTCACACTGTATATCATGCTGTTCTTTTATATGTGAAATACCCTCTCAACTAATGCATGACTTTAATGGGAATTCCTTGCAAGATCAGTCCAATGGGTAAAGAAAGAGTATTTGATACGAATACTGATATTCACCAATATTAAAAACACATGTTCTTTCATGCATTGGTTTCCTCCTACACAATATTTAAGTGTTCTTGTTACTGAGCAGTGTTTGGGACTATAAAGAGCCAAGAGTTCCTGGAGGCGGAACTTTGTTCCTGCTAGTTCTGAGTATCACTGACACAAAGAGTGCTGGGCCTGCTTTCCACAATTGTTTTGAACCAACAAGAAAGAAAAAAATAGGCAAGACAAGAAGATTTCCTTCTAATCTTTCTATGGTTGAAAAGGCAGCTCAGCAAAATTTGCTCAGTTTTTAGATCACAACCATCATCAGCAGAGAATCAGAGAGCTGCCATTATTTCATACTTCACGTACGATAGGCTGGAGTTAGACAGGATGAATTGCAGTGAACAAAGAGAAACACAATGATTGGTGGATATCCTGCCACCAATCTGCATTCAAATTCATCTTGACTTCTACTAACACTGCAGGATATGGTCTGATGTCTTCTTTTAGGAGTAAATTAGGCATACCACACATCCAATGGCAAGTGTTCATATAATTTTCTGAGGCCTGCAATCAAACTTTATCTAATGGCAAATTTGATGGTTTGGTCCAGCTTTGCAATTTATGCATATAGATGTTTTCTCTCCAGTTGTCTTTTTTCACCTACACTTGTCTGTTTGCGATTTACTTTTTGACTTCAGTGGGATGATAGATAAATGACTAAGCTGAAAATAATGATCATAGTATGATCACTATCATTATAGATTGCAATATGATGCATAGGAAATGGAAGATACTGGACCAAATTTTATTTTTTCCTCATGCCTGTGCAACCCAGTGAAGGCTATGGGGTTGTAAAGGAGTAAAGAAAGCAGAATAGGGTCAAGAGCTTCCATTAGTGCCAATGGAAGATACGCACCAAGGTCAACATTTTAAAATGTGTGCACTTATGTTGCGCGTGCAAACTATGCACATGAGAGCATGAACTGGTCACAGAAATGTGCAAAATCATATCTCTCCATATGCTTTTCCATTTTGAAAGTCCAGCAGCATGTTCACACACACACAAATGTTGCAAATGCAACACAGTAATTGTTTATGAAAATACCTAATGTCACTATGATTACAATTTTCTCTGTATATAAGGACAAGTCTGATGTAAAATTACATTGTTATCCTATGTTCACTTTTACAAAGAGATGCAATGGAAAGAGATTAAAAGATGATTTTAGCCATCAAGGAAATGTAACACTGCCTTTTTATTTTCTGAACAGAAAAAATATCGCCAGCATCCGGACACTATTAAGTATACCCAGATTGAAGATGAGCCTGTTATAGTACAGGCTAAAATCAACCAAGCCCAGAGGAGTGATGTAAGTGCTGATATTTCTAGTGGACTTATATACATTAACAAATTGAATTCTAAAGTCAAATGCGCCAGTTCACCTCTTCTCAAAGTGCTATCAGACAAATCCTGCCCCTCCCTTCATTGGTGTGGATGTCCCCACACGCAGTGAGGTCAATGTGGTTCCGCTGCACAAGAGGCAAATTCAGCCTGGGTTCAGGCAGGTGAAACTTCATTCAAGTAATCTGAGTTTCCTCTGTGATACCCATACACAAGACCCCCCCCCACTTACTGAGTGCCTTTTATCTTAAGGGCACTCATGAAATTATCCTCAAAGGTACTGAGTACAATTCATTGTGTTACTAGAAAATAACCTCTGTTGGGGAACCAGATTTTGTCAGTCCTTCAAATGGTTGCTTACCACAGGTTTGAGTATGTGTGTGTGTACATGTATGTATTATACTCTCTGAGTGAAATTCTGGCCCTGTTGAAGTTAATGGGCATTTTGCCATTCACTTCAATGGGACTAGAATTTCATCTTTTAAATAACAGTATTGTACACATAAAAATATTACTATTATGTAAGATGCTTAATTCAAGCTATATGACTCAGCATGTTTTAAGCATTTATAATTTATAAGCATTTGACTGACACATTTATTTTTTACTTTCTGTTGCAGATACTATATAAAGCCAAAGGTGAGGCTATAATTCACAATTATCACCTACCTCCAGACGTGCCCCAGTTTATCCAGGCTAAAGTTAATGCCTACAATATTAGTGATGTAAGTTTACATTGGAGTAAGAGTGCTTGATTTAACATACATTTAAAGTTGTAAGTAATGGAGGCTTAGATTTTTATTTCAAAAGTGATGTTTTCTTCCAGAACTACTACAAAATGGACATGGAAGATTTAAAATCAAAAGGATATGATTTAAGAAATGATGCTATTTCTATCCGAGTTGCCAAGGCTGCTAGACAGGCTGCCAGCGATGTAAGTACATCCCATTTCATGTAACCATTAGTTACATGTAGTGATGATTTATTTTTAAATTAGTTGCATTTCTATTACATCTGAGGGATTGTTTACTGAGGTGTTTTTTTATAGAATTCTTTGCTGTGTTATTTTTCTGAACGCTTTAATAAACAGTGAGTCTGTTTTTAAATTATTGTTTTGTTACTTAACTAATGTATTTTAATGATACGTAAGTGTCAAGAAAAATCTGACACTCATTTTATAACACACATTGAATACATAAAACATCACCAACTCTACTGTAATGAAGAGAGACAATGAGGTCTCCTGTTCTAGTCACAGGCCAATGACCAAGGGATACCGGAGTTATTATCAGGACTCTACACCAACATTCCACACAAAGATGGACTACAAGCCGTCAGGAACAGTATCCCTGATAATGTCACAGCAAACCTGGTGACTTTGTCCTCACACACAACTATTTCCCATTTGGGGACAATATATACCTTCAAGTCAGCGGCACTGCTATGGGTACCCGCATGGCCCCACAGTATGCCAACATTTTTATGGCTGACTTAGAACAATGCTTCCTTAGCTCTCATCCCCTAATGCCCCTACTCTACTTGCGCTACACTGATGACATCTTCATCATCTGGACCCATGGAAAAGAAGCCCTTGAGGAATTCCACCATGATTTCAACAATTTCCATCCCACCATCAACCTCAACCTAGACCAATCCACACAAGTGGTCCATTTCCTGGACACTACTGTGCTAATAAGCGATCGTCACATAAACACCACCCTATACTGGAAACCTCCTGACCGCTATACTTACCTACATGCCTCCAGCTTCCATCCAGGACACACCACACAATCCATTGTCTACAGCCAAGCTCTAAGATACAACCGCAAACAGACTAACACGGCTGCTACTCTGAAACCTGTCATGACTCTGTCAGTAATTGGAGCCTGGTCTTAAAGTCACGGAAAGACTCTCAATGAGTTCAGTGGGCTTTGGAGCAGATTCTTGGTGTGTAACCTTGGGGAAGTCACTTAATATACCTCTGACTTCCCTCCTCTTCCATGTGTAATATTAGGATAATAATACCTACCTTGGTGATGGGGGAAAGCTGTGAGGATTAGTTAGCTAATATTTGTACAGCAATGAAAATGTAAAGAGATATAAGTATTAAGTTTTATTATGATTTTTTTAATGACAAACAATTACATTTGTTGCAATTTAATAGCTATATTTTCCCTAGAACCCCCATTTATAAGGAAACAATTTATAAGAAACACATATCATTGCTTCACAATTACATTTTAAATTGCTCACTAAAGAAAGTGTATTTTATGTCTGATTGTGCTTTGACAGGTCCACTATAAAAAAGACTATGAACTTGCCAAGGGTAAACTTGTTGGTTTCCAAAGCCTCCAGGATGACCCCAAACTGGTTCACTATATGAATATGGCCAAGATGCAGTCCGAGAGGGAATACAAGAAAGGTTATGAGGAAACAAAAGCCAAATACAACATCCCATTAGATATGGTCAATGTTGTGGCCGCCAAGCAGGCTCAGGACATTGCCAGCAATGTTAATTACAAGCAGCTGATCCACAATTACACTTACTTACCTGATGCAATGAACTTGGAACTCTCCAAAAACATGATGCAGATACAGAGTAATGTAAGTAACATGCTTCTTTGTACAGAATGTACCCAGAGGAATCAGGCAAAGGCAAATGTAACTATTTGATCTGTGTGGTCACTTATTTTTGTAGCATGCCTACAAAGAAGAATATGATAACTGGATGAAAGGCATTGGCTGGATCCCCATTGGTTCATTGGATGTAGAGAAAGCCAGAAAAGCGGGAGAAGCCCTGAATGAGAATAAATATCGTCAGCACCCAGACACCATCAAATTTACAAGTGTGGTGGACTCCCCGGTTATGGTCCAAGCTAAACAGAATACACTTCAACTCAATGATGTGAGTAAGCCTGGGAGAAAGGGAACATAACAAAATAAGGAAGTGTCTACAGAAGTATCTGTATCTACATACCAGTTTAAGTGAAATAAACAATCACACTATTTCCCTGTAAGTGGTTATTACATCTGTGGAAAGAGATTTCCACACCAAAAGGAAAAACAGTGTGGGGGTTTCTGCAGTTTTTATAGTTGTGATATTAATATAGTCTGATGTGAGCATATACACACAAAACCCCAACAAACATGTATAATGGATTTTGTGAGTGTCTCTTCTGACTTCAAAGGACTTACTCCTAATTCCATTGATTCATAGATTTTTAAGGCCAGAAATGACTGCTATGACCATCTAGTCTCATCTACTGCACAACAGAGGCCATAAAACCTCACCCAGTGTTTTACACTGTGGTTGCTGAGAGCAGTATTGGCTAGATCAGGGGTGGCCAGCCTGAGCCTGAGAAGGAGCCAGAATTTACCAATGTACATTGCCAAAGAGCCACAGTGATACAGCAGCAGCCCCCCATCAGTTCCGCCCACCCACTCCCAGAGCCTCCAGGCCACCGGCAGCCCTGCCGATCAGTGCCTCCCCCTCCTTTCCCACACCTCCCCATCAGCTGTTTTGTGGCATGCAGGAGGCTCGGGGGGCGGGGGGGAAAGGAGCAAGGGCATGGCAGGCTCAGGGGAGGGCGCGGGAAGGGGTGGAGGGGGGCAGGGCCTGTGGCAGAGCCAGGGGTTGAGCAGTGAGCACCCCCCAGCACATTGGAAAGTTGGCGCCTGTAGCTCCAGCCCCAGAGTCGGTTTCTATACAAGGAGCCGCATATTAACGTCTGAAGAGCCCCATGTGGCTCCAGAGCCACAGGTTGGCCACCCCTGGGCTAGATCTTCAGCTAGTGTAAATCACTTTAGTTCAAAGGGTGAAATCCCAGCCCTGTTGAAGTCAATGGTAAAATTTCCATTGACTTCAATAGCGCCATTTTATCCAAAAGAGCTATGCTATTCTGATTTCTATCAGCTGAGGATCTGGCCCATATTTTAAATTGGAACACTGAAATGAATTAAAAATATTTTTACAACTGTATGTGCAACTACAGATGTCACACAAAGTTTACACCCTCAGACTTATTGACTCTCAGGGAGTCCAGTCCAGATTTGTAAAGGTATTTAGGCATTGCTCCTCTAAGCGCTGCAACAACAAAGTCTCATTTTCAAAAAGGATTTATGCACTTGGAGCTTAAATCCCACTGACTGTCAATGGGATTTTGATTCCTAAGTGTCTAAACCCTTTTTGAAAATGAGACAGGCTCCTAAACCAGTTAGACATTGCAATGCTGGAGTGCCAGCATTCACAAAAACCTTTGCCATCTTCACAAAAACCTTCCAGTCTTGGTGGTCAGGTGCCATTTTACTAAGTCTTTTTTAGAATATACTTACAGTATATTTACTGCCATTTTAAGTATTAGCATAAGTACTTAAATCCAACTAGAACTGTCAAATGTAATGGACACACTACATTTTCCTGCCTTGTGGTGTTCCCATCTTCACTAATTCATAAAATTCAATAAATCACAATATGTTTTCTAGTCATTACAAAGTAGCCAGGTCCTGCTCTGTATTACAATTCCTTATCATTGTCTTGTGCTGTCTCTCTTTCACAGACGGGTATGTTTCTATGTGCATTTGTGTTGTACTAATGTTTAATGTTTCTATTTGTGCTTTCCCTCTGGTGGAACAACTTCTGTCATGATATTTATATCACATAGGCTAGTACATAGCTTGTAAAATCGGAGCCTGTGCATGAAAGTGCAGTCACTGATTTTATGAGGTAGGTGGCAATATATGTCTGAGAGACCAAACTTGAGCCCTCAGTTAATACACAGTGATCTGGAGCTCAGTATGCTTGGAAAGAAGTGATTAACTATGTCATGTGTTTTGCAGAGGTTATACAAATCTTCAGGAGAGGAAGTCAAACATAAATACACCATGACACCAGATGTCCCACAGTTTATCCAGGCTAGATACAATGCAGCCAACATCAGTGATGTAAGTGGTTTCTTGAAGGATATGACTAAATCACATGCTGTTAATGAAATAAGTAGTGATGAGTAGTGTAAGCTACATAGTATGTCCAAATAATGATACCGTGTAAGCAATTCACCTGACTTTTGGTTGATAGGCAGATGCAGTTCTACATAATCAAATTATAACAAAATAATTGCTGTCATTGTTATTTTATAATTTAAATTTGCAAACCAATATAGCTTATTTAATGTGGATGTATTCTAATAAATGGTGAACGAGGTGCATGGTACCACTACATCATCCAGATCCTGCAATACTTACATTACCTCAGAAGTAACTTTTTGAATTGCATGCAGTTCACATGGTGCTAAACCCTCCTGAATAATATCTGAATTTTCTTTTTTTAGGCATATTATAAACAAGATTACCATGATTTGATAGCCAAAGGGAACAATGTGTTAGGCGATGCTATTCCATTTACTCTAGCTAAGGCCTCAAGAAACATTGCTAGTGACGTAAGTATCAGTTTCAGGTAAATTTTGTGACATTTCTCAACAAAAATCTTACACATTATAGGCCTGATTGTGAACCCGTTACTCCCATTCGTGAGCAGTTACTCACACAAGAAGTCTCTCTGGAGTCACAAGTGTAACAGATTCTCAGTCTGGCTCAAAATGTTAGTTTGAGTAATAAATTCTCTAATAGAATATGTAGGGCCAGATCCTCAGCTGAAGTAATTGGACATAGGTCTGCTGAATTCTGTGGGGCTATGTCCACTTATGCTAGCTGAGGATCTGGCCCTTAGAATTTAATGCTTGTTGAAAACGCTTATAAAAATTATTCTACTTCAATTTTCTTAACATCGCTAATGAGATATCCTTAGGGTAGGCACGTTACCCTTTACCTGCTCTGGTTTGAGTTAGATACAATGTGATTTTTACTAGCTTTGTAAGTTGGCTCTGATCCTGCACCTTTTGCCTTACCCTCTCTCAGAAGTTGCTAGCCTGCTCTGGCAGAGATGCTATATGTCCAGCCTCATTGTTTGGTCATAGTTTCCCCCACAGTTTTGTGTCATTCTGTGTCCACCTTCTCTGCGTGGGTAGTGAGACACTGACTTCCAGCAGGATCCTCTTTCCCTTCAGATATGGTGGTTTGCTAGCATTACTATATGGGAAGGATTTGAGAAGGCTGCCGATAAAACAGATTGTTCTAGTAGCAAAATGGGAAGAGGCCTATTTTACTCTGATCGCATTGCTATATATAAACGGAAGCTGCTGTAGTGTCTGTTTTAATCCATTTGTCATATATGGCTATATGACAAAGCTATTAAACAGCATAATTTGGCTATGATAAATTGCCAGATAATCTATTGCGTGCACATTATGGTGGCATGGTACACTTCATCCTGAAACATATTTTGCCATAGAGTGGAGGGGGAACCTACCTACGGCTCAGCAGGCTTTATTGTGCTAATTGCACAATCTGGAGACTGATCCAGTGATTTTAAATCACCAGAGGGGACCCGGCCAGTTGTGTTCAGTTTATTTGCCATAGCTAAACCACTGATTGACCAGTTGCTGGTAAATTGTTCTAATACAACTCATGGGCCTTGTTAACACAGGACTTCCTTTGTAAGTTTCTCTTCACTCTTCGCTCTCTCTGGTGCAGCTCCACAAGAAGTAACAGTAGTGGAAGTGCTAGTGTTAGCAGAGCTCCCGCCTTCACCCTAGTGTTGTGTGAAATCTGTTCTGTACAGGGTTAGGCGCTCGTGCCCTGTTTACACTAGTGCTTACACCACTACTACCCCCATTGCTGCACTGGTAGTAGGGCAATATTGGGAGATTTCCAAGGAAGTCTAGTGTACATACAGACACTGGGTATTCCATTTGGGATGACTGACCCATCTGAACTACCTTCCCCAAAGATCATTACAAGAAAGGACACCTTTCTATTGTCTGAACATTAAATCTAGATATCAATATACATATCCAGTAGATATGCATAGCACATTTACCATCCTCTCCCTCTCCCTCCAGTATAAATACAAAGAAGCTTATGAAAAGGCAAAAGGAAAACATGTTGGTTTCAGGAGTGTGCGTGATGATCCCAAACTTGTCCATTATATGAATGTGGCAAAGTTGCAGTCTGACCGTGAGTACAAGAAGGACTATGAGAAGACCAAGACCAACTATCATACACCTGCTGATATGGTCAGTATCCAGGCTGCTAAACAGTCTCAAGACATAGCCTCCAATACCCACTACAAACATCTGATCCACCACTACACTTATCTGCCGGATGCCATGAATGTTGAACTTACAAAGAACATGATGCAAATTCAAAGTAATGTAAGTGTTTCAACTTTGCTAATTTCATAGTTGCTTAAAAACAATACAATGCATCCCAAAGAAAGTAGAAGAAAAACTTTATTATTATTATCTGGAAGTCCCGTTGCTGTGTTGGGACTCAGCATATCCCTGTAAAAAATTTAAAGCAGACTTTATTATCTATTTGGGGGGAAACTATAAAATTTTACTTTGGCAGCTGATGGTTTCGAGTTTTGGAGGTGTTACATTCCTGGCTAGAGTCCTATTCAATGGGATTTTTGGCATGTGCGTACCAGTAGAGATTGTACTTTTGGAATATTGAATTCATAGGATTTTTTAAAATGCCTTTTATCATACTTGAGCACAAAACTGATTCTTTGTTTTGCAATGCACCTCATTTTTGTTTGCTTGACTGAGGAGATATTTTGAAAGCCCCTTGATCTTGTCCTCATCTCAGACTGAGACAACATAATAACAACATGGCTCCTTATCAGCAGGAGTGGGCAAAAATATAACTATTATTATTATGATGATTGTTATAAAGTCAACCCACTGCAGGGAACCAACATAGGACACTACATTCCACTTAGACCCTTCATGGGTTGTGCAGGAATGGGGTGGACACAGCACTCTGCACTGCAGAACTGGTTTCTGAACCAGCCTCTGCAAGGCTGCATGGAAGGTCAGTTTGAGAGTAGGTTGGGGGCAGGTCAAGGGAGGAGCCATGGATTGTGTGCTCCCAACTTCCCAGCACTTCACCTGCAAAGATACCCTTGAGTTTTATGCAGGTGGAGTAAATTTCACCCACAGTGCTATAAATTTCATATTATACAACAAGTGAAATATGGTAAACAAAAATCAAGTCATTGCCCTAAAGAGTTTATTAGTGTAAAAGCAAGTCCAGTCTAGTCCTATACAATGCAAAACAAACAAAGAATGCTGTAGGGTCACTATGTTGTAGCAGGAATACAGAATAAGAATAGGTGGGACCATAGTAGGGGAAGAGAGAAGGAACATGGTAAATATTAATTGAGAGAGTCTACCAAATGTATGAGACAAGGCATGTAGGGCACCCAGGACAAAATCCCAGGAAATTATAGAGAAATGTAAAAAAGGTAAAGCAAAGCTTTCTGTTTCTCCAATAAGAAACTATCAATATTTTCTGTCAAATGCAGACCATACTGACTAGGTCATGTGATTATCACTTTGAATAGAAGGAATGCTATTCAATGGGAAATTCTTTGCAATCTTTAACCAATTTAGGATTTGTCTTTTTTCAGAACGTGTACAAACAAGATTACAACAGCTGGTTCAAGGGTATTGGATGGAGCCCTCTGGGTTCTCTGGATGTTGAAAAGGTGAAAAAAGCTGGAGAGGCATTAAATGAAAAGAAATATCGCCAGAACCCAGACACCTTCAAGTTCACAAGTCTACCGGACTCAATGCCAATGATTTTGGCTCAGCACAATACCAAGCAACTGAGTGAGGTAAGCAGTTTCTCCACACACTACTATGGACAGGACAGAATTTGTCAGTTGTATATGTTCCTGATTCGTTGTCTGATACCATTGTTGTGATATGCATATATTGAAATACAAAGACTCAAATTCCATCTAATAGATCTTTTGCGTTTCAAGGGCTATATATGTAGTAAAACTGCAGTTTGTGGGTAAGTATTAAACATTGCTACTTGTATATGATTAAGCTGATGCGACCTGCTTTGTATTTTGTAAAAGAGATATTGTGTATTATTTTCCTTCTTAGATAAATTATAAGCAGGAAGGTGAGAAACTGAAACACAAATACACTCTGGACCCTGACGTTCCTCAATTTATTCAAGCCAAGGTCAACGCATTAAACATGAGCGATGTGAGTATTTGACAATAAATTATTCAATTATTATAGTGTATTAATATTCTATTTATGGGGTTTTTGGTATATTTGTGGTGTAAAATTTGAATATTGAAAATGTGTAAGGCCCCAGTTCTGCAAAAGTCTTGCCTGCATGCATGTGCTTAAAGCTAAATGTGTGCTTTAAGTGCTTTGTTGAATACAGGTGGATGTAACATATGCTTTAGTGCTTTGCTGCACTGAGGCCTAAATGACTAGTTAGAATTAATAAAACACTCAGAATATAATTTAATGTCCAGATTCAGTTCAGTGTGGAGATTGAAATTCTTTCTTTACTTCACTTAGGGGAGGGACAAATAGTTCAATCTCTATGCCTAGTCAATCCTTAGCTTTAATATCTATGTATCTATCTGTGTTTCTAACCTATCTCTGTAAGGTTCTCCGCTGAGACTGCCAGCAAAGGAATGATGGAGCCCTTTCATAGCAATTATAATAATGAATTTGGTGATGAGGACATTTGTCCTCTAGGAACTGGCCAGAGATCACCAACTCCTTTTATATAGTCCAGTAGATAACCATCAAGTCATTTCGAACCACTGCCAAACTGGTGTCAGGGTCACACCGGCAACTGAGAGATAGTCTGTTACCAATCCCTGAACCAAACACTCTGCTTCCCTCAGTTTACTTAAGATCATAGGACCAAATCCTGAAGCCTTTACTTAGGTAAATTTCACATTGACTCAGTGACGTCAAAAGGGCTTTTGAGCAAGGGTCTTCCCTAGAGCTATTTTATTTGGTTTGGTGGCTGAACCCAAAAATCTGGGTGGGGGAGGGGAAATGTGTGCAATTCAAACCAACCAACCCCCCCTCCCCCAAACTTTCAGGATGAATGAAATGTTCCAAATGTCATTTTGAATTGACATTTCATTTTGAAAACGTCACTTTGAAGTGAAATGTTGAAATGGTGTTTTTTTTTAAACATTAGAAAGATATATTTCAACATTTCCAAAAAATAATCAGTTTTTTTCAGCTGAAACTATTCACCAAATTTGACCTTAATTTGTGAATAGCTTTGATGCCCCCCCAAAAATTCATGTTGGGGCAAATTTACTATTTGAAAAAAAAAATTACGTCGTTTTAGACCTCATTAATACTGTTAAGGCCATTTTTCCTTTGCCAATTCAGTTGCCAAAAATGCTAACTGAGAAAATGAGACAGTTTAACTACACTGATTTGAAGTGACTACCTGAAAATACTGTATTATCCTTGTAATAAACTTGAGCAGACCTAAAATGAATGTTACTCAATGTAATATTTGTAATACAGAAACACAAGTTTACAGTAGTCTGTAAAGATTATAAACTACTCATAATAAGAAAAATTGTTGGTTCTTTTTTTTTCTTTAAGGCTTATTACAAAGCAGACTGGAAAAAAACAATTGCCAAAGGGTATGATCTGAAACCAGATGCCATCTCTGTAATTGCTGCTAAAGCTTCCCAAAAGATTGCCAGTGATGTAAGTATAATTTGGATAGAAATTGGAGGATCTACTTTATTGTAACTTTCTGCAGCATATAATACTATACTCTGAACACTGACTATTTTGTGACGCTATGCAATTAAAAACTGATATGGATTTCCATATGGACTTCAGAAACAATACAGTCATATCTTGACTTTCTGAACCCTGGTTACCTGGAAGTCTTGTTTATACAGTATGCCCGTCCTAAGGTCTGAATTAAGTTCTGGTCCTGCCAAGTTCAAGTTCCTCTTGTCCAGCTTATTTGTGCAGTGTTCTGAAGAACTATAATTCTAGTCCTCTGGCACTCCTTAACTCCTGAGGAATTGTTGTTTTAATTTAGATGGAGTATATGTGCCCAAAGAGTCAACAAACATGACCTTGAACTGTCCAACATTAAACATTTTTAAACAAGGTTTGGTGCACAGAGACCTCAGCTAGCTTAGTACTATGGCAAGCACAACATTAAAAATCCTGTTAACCTTTTATTAAAGATACAGAAAGAATGAAAAACAGTTACAGCATTTGAAATGTAAAGTACTAAGTAAGGCTTTCATTTTAACCATATTCCTTGTTCCCTTTTGGCTGTAGATAGCTTTTAGAAGGAAAACCCTCCTTGTCTGACAACGGTAATAAAGACAACAATAACTGTCCTTTTTGGGGAAAAGAGAAAAAGTTTAGTTAAGATGGGCTGGAGCAGTTGTTGTTGTTAAAGTCCAATCCCATTTCCTAGAAAACAAAATGCGACAAACACACAAAAAAGGGATAAGAAGAGAATGGCAAAGATAGAAAATACAGCTTCTGTCTCTGACTTTCACTTTTAATCTCACTGCTGAAAAACACGGGCACAACACATGGTCTTATCAGCCATTCTGAGTCCTGGCAAACTTGTGTCAGCATTGGGCTGATAAGGGAATTGCGTTTAGCTGCCTCTTTCTAGTCACAGCCTTCCAGAAGTATTGCAGAATATGTGGTCTTGGCTGGCTAAGCCAGATTTTTATTAGACAGAAGGCAAAAGGAGATGGATGAGAATGAGAAGCAGTAAAGGGTACATTTATACAATGAGCAGCAGCAGACAGCAGCGACAGAGACAGGCAGCAGACAGAGCCCAGGTTGACAGATTTGGGCTCATGGGACTTGTTAGGGGCTTTCCCTTTGCCCCTCCCCTGGTTCTTGTCACACAGACAGAAAGCAGAAGACCAGAAGTCCGAAGTGTAGGCAATGTGATGTTAATCAAGCAAGCATCTCCATAGCTTTGCACGCTGGTAGAACCTTTTTCCCTTGTCCCCATTTTTCCCACCTCCTCCTCCTTAGCAGGCTTTATACCTGTAGTGCACACCCCTGGTCCCACCCCTTACAATTTATGGTCATGTTCCATTCTGGAGGGTCGTGAGTCTGGGGGCTTCAGTACTATCTCTTTTGTACCTGATGAGAGGGATAAGGCCAGGCTTTTCTTTGGCTTTTAGTGTTTCTTATGCCTCCTCCCCACGTTCCCCTTGCCCCTCTCAACTGGTTGCTTGACCTTATCTCAAGAGAGGAATTGAAGCAGGCCTGTCCTTCAAGCATACACTCGTAGATTAAACTCCCGGTCTACCCAGCAACAGGTTAGCTCTGTTTCTTATCTCTTTTCATCCCATCTGCTTGTGGGCAGATATAATACAGAGTGTCTTTGTTCTTTGTTCACACATATTAGTAGGAATATAAAAGTATCAAAAATCAAACCCAAAATTCTATCCCAGGCTAACAAACAGGCCTATATACAAACAGGGCTCAAGCTATAGCACTAAAAATAGCTGAGCAGATGTTGTGGCTCAGGCTGGAGCTTGGGCTTTGAAGCTTACCCTCCTCCCAAGGCTTCAGAGCCCAAGCTCCTGCCTGAGCCATAATGTCTACACAGCTATTTTTAGTGCTATAGAGTGAGCCCTATGACAGTAAGTCTGTCAACCCAGGCTCTGAGACTTGCTCCTGCGGGCTGTATAGAAGACCCTAAAGTGGGGAAGAAAATGAACCCATGGGAGGATGTGTGCACATGTGTGACACAATCTCATGTCCTAGGTGATGGCTGGGAGTCAGGGGACCCAGAAGACATTGGCATCTCCACCAGCTCCGGCTGTCTGGCCTGGTCTGGTCAGGACATCTCTCAGGATTAGGAGGAAGGCCTGGGGTCCCAGGAGATAGGGAAGCTTGCTCCAGCAGCTGTTGGCAGAACACTATTTCTTCTGCTAAATTTTCCCCAAACACTTTTCTTTTTAAGAACCTCAAGATCGAGTGTTGGGTGGAGTAGTCCATCCTCTCATTATTTTGTCCACCAATAAACCTAATTTCCAACACCAATTTTCACTCACTTTTTACTCTTGAGCTCACAATTAGGGTAAATTTGGAGGTCCACTTATCACAACAGGATGTAACTGCAATATCAATGGGTATCGGGGAAGCCCAGCAACTTTTAAATCAGTGGTGCCAGGTGAGCAGGCTTTGAAGGCTGCAGAGATGGGGAACCCTGATTGAAATTGACTCCTGTCCAGCATGACCTCAAGACCTATGAACCACTCAAGTCCCACTTAAACCCTACTCCCCCAAATATCTGAATCCTTACCTAGATGTTTTGGCGCTTTTGGTGGTTTTGATAGTACTGTAAGAAAAAAAAAACGGCAATGGGTCTGTGAGAGGGAGTGGACTAGAGCCCTAGGATATGACAGACAAAAGGTGTAGAGACAGTGAGGGGGAAGAGATTATATACTGTATATCAGAGCTGTGTGAATACTGGAGTTTTCCGTTTGCTGGCAATTCTGAAAAACTGAAAAAATATGACTTCAGGTTGAACTGAAAACAAAATTTTTCTAAACTTTCAGCAAATGAAGTAAAAAAAATTTTGATTTAACTGTTCAAATTTTTAAAAATAAAATTGAAGGAAATTTCAAAATGAAGAGTTGTTTAGAAGCAAAACACTGGTATGTTTCATTCTGATATTTTTCGGAATTTTTTTGGTGTGGGAGGTTCGACACTAACAGTTTTTGCAAATTCATGTAGGTTTTGCGAAAGTTTTTGTGTCACTGAATCTGCTTTCCGCTGAAAAGTTTTGGCAGGAAAATTTCTCCCAGCTCTGCTGTCTATATCTATGTCATCAGTATAGCTGGGAAAGGCTGAGGACTGAAAGCCAGCAACCCTCTTCCCCAAACCTAATTAATCAGTTAATGTGGGCAAAATGATTTCAAGATGTATGTTTTGAGGTGTAATTATAACAATATTAATTTCAAAGTGTTAAACCGATCATAAACATGCTACCTTTTTCAAAGGTGATAAGGTTTTGTTTTCCTTTTTCTCTAGTACAAGTATAAAGAATCATATGAGAAAGAAAAAGGCAAACAGGTTGGATTCCGTAGCCTGCAGGATGATCCTAAACTGGTTCACTACATGAATGTGGCCAAAATGCAGTCAGAACGCGAGTACAAGAAGGGTTATGAGAGCAGCAAGACAAAGTATCACACACCCCTAGATATGTTCAGTGTGACGGCTGCTAAGAAAGCCCAGGAAGTGGTTACAAATACCAACTACAAACAGCTACTACACAACTACACACTCTTGCCTGATGCGATGAATGTGCAACTACCAAGACACATGATGCAGATTCAGAGTGATGTATGTAACTTAACTTTACTTGGTTATACTATCTTGCGAAAAAGTTGAGGCTAATTAATAGCCAGTGGCAGATTAAAGCAGGATGGAACAAACAGGTGTTCGTTTAGGGGCCCTAAGTTTTCCAAAGAGTTATAGTGATTATATAGAATGGATTCCAGGATATTCCTTGAGCAAACAAACCCTAGCTCCAAATATTAAATTATTTCCCAGCCAAGGAACATATTTTCTGATCGTAAGTACATTTCTGTGCTTGGTGTTATTACTTTCTAATTGTATTGTGATATTACTGTTTATTATTTGTATGGTGGTAGCACCTACGTTTTATCTAGATACCTGTATATAATATCTTTGTGTAGCTTAGAGTCCTATTTTTGTTTCCTCCCTTCCCCCTCACTCCCCAGTACCTTCTAAGGATTTCATAAATAGATCACTGGAAGGATCTATTTTGTTGAAGGATCCTTTACATTTTGTGCCTCATCTCCATTTCTCCCTCATAAAATACCTTTATTCTTCGCATCCTGATACTGTTTTAGGGCAGGTCCTGAAGTCCATTAAAGCTGATGAAAATTTTGCCAGCAGGGATTTTCTTTAGGGATCAGGCCCTAAAGAAGAAATTGCTGAAGGGACAGAATTGCTGAGAGTAAATTAACTAAAAGTGTCAATAAGACATTTATTCTAAAAAAAAAAAAAAATGATTATGCTAGCTCTCAGTTTTCCTACTTTATCCATCAAATTTTGCCCTTGAATGTGTGCATTTAGCTTCCAGTGGGAGTTCTGCACGTGAATCATAAAGAACAATTTAGCCCTATATTTTGAGTGATCTTTAGTTGCATCCTATATCTTTGAAAAACACGAGTGAGCACTGATCAATTTTGCTCATATTTTTCTTTCAACAACGACTAGGAAAAATTCAAAACCTTCATTTCTTTTTGTATGTGGAAATTCTGATTTCTCTTACCCCCTTTAACTTCTCTGTTTATTTTGTAAAAAAGAATCTTTACAAAACAGACTTCAATAACTGGCTAAGAGGAGTTGGTTGGATGCCAATTCAGTCTTTGGCTGTGGAGAAGGTCAAGAAGGCTACAGAGATTCTCAGTGAACAGAAATATCGCCAGCACCCAGACAAGCTAAAATATTCCATTACAACTGATGCAATGGAGCAGGTGCTGGCTAAACAGAATGCGCAGATCATGAATAAGGTGAGAATTTGCTCAGAGGAACCTGGGTTTCAGTATTAATGCCTCAGTCCTGCAAAGTAAAACTCACTGAAGTCACTGGGGTTCCATATAGGTGCATGGGTCTGCTTGGATGCATCACTTTGTAGGACAGGGGCCTAAGACATTATGGAAGCATTATAGTTAAAGGTGTGCTGCAATTTGCATTAAGAGCAAGATTATAGCTCTATGTTCTGTTTGGGTGGTATTGTGTATCCTCCCCAGATGTACAGAACTTAAGCAACTGTTACTCTTTGTGTGTGGGAAATAATATTAGTAATGAGTGAACTGCAAAAGCTTTAGAATTCTGATTCAGTTTGGATAAGCACTCCCTGAAATGCGGATTCTGCTCTGAAGCTCATCCAAAACATTTGGGACACAACCAGGACACCATCCCAAGTGGGTCATGGATGTGTAACTGAGCTCACAGAATAGGGAAAAACAATATGTACATTGAAAATCTGCAGGTACAGTCTGTTGCTTATGATAATATAATTTGCATAATTTATCATAGGACGTACAAAAGAAAGATGACGGAAATTGTCACTGTGCATTAGTTAGATTTTGTATAGATTATCTGTAATACTTATGAAGTTTTGTGCTGCAGAGTCTTATTTAGCACATATGAGTAAAATGAAAAGAATCTCTTGTTTTATAATGAATTGCAATGCCTTTTTTTATATTAAATATCACTTTGGAATTGCAGAGGCTCTACACTGATAAATGGAACAAAGAGAAGACGAGCATTCATGTTATGCCGGACACTCCAGAAATTCTGCAATCGAGGGTGAACCAGATCACCATGAGTGATGTAAGCTGTCATAATCAAGCAGGACATTCAGTGTCAGTTTAAAATGCACTCCTAAAGTGGTGCCCTTTATAGATCTAATTTTAAAATATTTAAATGCAGATGCAGGGTTATTAACATTTCCACCTTCATAACAAAAACTTTGTTCTCTTTTATGTTTTGGATTAGAAATTATACAGGGCTGGCTGGGAGGAAGAGAAGAAGAAGGGTTATGACATGCAGTCAGATGCTATCCCAATAAGGGCAGCCAAGGCCTCCAGAGACATCGCAAGTGATGTAAGTTCTATTTTTAGATTGCACTCAGGTAAAATGACGAAAGGGGTGTAAACTAAGAGGAATTCAGGCTACTTCACAGATAAAACATTTGGGCTGATTCCAACCCTAGAGGATATCTACTTCAATACTGGCTTTTGGAGCCTCCTGGACAATCTAGGTTTGAATTACATGCTTGGTGTGGTAAATCTTGGAACAGTTCTTGTTCTGAATATTTATTTCACAAACCTCCAGTGGATCCTCTGAGATCTGTGTATTCTGTACCCCTTGCTCATTCTTGGCTTGGTCCTGCTGAGCACCATAGCCCCATGAATTCACTGGGTTACTTATCTGCTTAAACATATGCTTAAGTGCTTTGGTGGATCAGGGCCGTGGTGTTCAAAACGTTGCAGGGTTAAGCTCTCTGTGATAAGTCAAACCGAATGTTTTATACCTTTTTAAAAATAAATGCATGCTTAATAATGCATTCTTCTGTATTGAGTTTACCCTGATACGTTTATTTTCTGCTTTCAGTACAAATACAAACTAGCTTATGAACAGGCAAGAGGAAAGCATATTGGGTTCCGTAGCCTTGAAGATGATCCCAAGCTGGTGCACTTCATGAAGGTGGCTAAGATGCAGTCTGATCGTGAATATAAAAAGGACTATGAGAAGTCAAAGACGAGATTCCACACCCCAGTTGATATGTTCAGTGTAGTGGCAGCCAAGAAAGCACAGGAAGTGGCTACCAATACAAACTACAAGCACCTGATCCACCATTACAATGTTTTGCCTGATGCTATGAATCTTGAATTAGCCAAAAACATGATGCAGATACAGAGTGATGTAAGTGAAAGACTCTATAACCTTTGTGTTACCAATTAAGAGATATTTAGTTTATGGATAAATACCATAGGTTAAATCCTAGAGTTTTATAGATAAGCCAGTGCAATTGTATATTAAAACGTAGCAAGTATAAAAGAGCAGTCCATCAGTAATATGCACATTGTATTTCTTAGAATAATCTGAAATATTAAACTAAACTAGTTTATAAAGAATTTAGATGGGGTCAGATGGCAAGTCTGCCCACTTTGTTTATATGCTTGTCACATGTGTTTATAGCTTACAAGTCCCATTTGACTCAAGGAGTAATACTTGTGTGCAGCCCAAGCCAAGGAAAGCTTCACTAACAGAATCATCATACATTTTCCAAGAAATTATCCTTTCAGAATTAGGGGAACCAAAGTTAGGCCCTATTGTGCCTCAGAGGGCTGTCTCCAATGTATACTGCTACTTGGGGATACTCCTGAGGTGATGGAGCTTACACACTGTTTCCCAAGGCTTTGCCTAAAGACACAGTCTAGTCCCTTGTACTGAGAGGGGCTGATCCTGCCGCCCCATTTGTGTATGCTGTAGCTTCACAAAAGTAATTGGGATTAGAATTTTATATGGAATGTGTAGGAATATAGGCTCATATTAGATCTGGGTGAATGATGGTTTTAATTTGAGTTGGGATATTAATGTGAACAAGAGGCCCAAAGCATGGAATAAAAAAGAATGAAACCATGAGGAAAATTAGTTGTTGTGTTAAACTTGTAGTGACCCTTCAAATGACCAGTGTTATCTTATTCAAGGATTGGGCTAAAGAAATAGAAAGAAAACATAGTTATTGGTTATCATGTGCAGTAAACAATTGGCTGTATGAAAAACACCTTCATCTGACCTTAGCTAAGGTCTGATAATTGGCAATCGCATCACTTGCTTGTTAAAAGGGTATAAAAAAGTAAACTCTTAAAGACTACATTGCTAATACCTGCCTGAAGTTAACCAATATGAACCTGAAAATCCTTGGCTTTAGCCCATTTGTAAGTATCTTGATCAAATGCTTATAAATGTTTTGTTACTGTTTGGATGTAGTAAATTGCTTATTAGTTAGGCTTTTAGGCAAGTTTAGAACAATTGTATAAATACCATTCGGCATTTGGATTTAATAAAGGAATTTATGACTAAATTAGTGTTGTGGCAATACCCTTCATAAATAATAATTCCAACAGAATGCAAGAATGGGCCTTAATAAAACACACAGCACTGCTGTAAAAGGATGTAAACTTTGGATACACAAAAATACTCCATTGTATTCATTTAAATGTGCATATGTTCAAAAACTCAAAGAAACACTAAACTTACTAAACAAGTAGGTCACCCAGCATTTTTCATGCATCAGGCTGATTTATTTCCTTCTCCTTACAGAATCAATACAAAGCTGACTATGATGAATTCATGAAGGGTATGGGATGGATGCCAGTAGGCTCTCTGGAAGCTGAGAAGAATAAGAAAGCTATGGAAATTATAAGTGAGAAGAAATATCGCCAGCACCCAGACAAACTGAAGTATTCCAGTCTGATGGATTCTATGAACATGGTTCTAGCTACAAATAATGCTAAAATCATGGACAAAGTATGAAAATATTTGTCACAATTCAGTTATGCATGCAGTGATAAAAAGACAAATTGGAGAGTTCTGTGAGCAAGTCTTTTTGAAATGATCAGTTCTGGCCACAGATGAAATATGCTTGATTCTCATTAACTTTATCCCCATAGGCCTTGACACAACCAAGGAAAAAACTGGCCACAATATGCTAAGAAATTCAGAAGGGAGCAGATCTGAGGATTCCTTTTTGTTAGCACACCATGCTCACTGCAAGATGAAAGGTCAAATTTTCAAAAGCGCCAAAATGTCTTAGGAGCCCAAGTCCCAGTTCTAAAAGTACCTAAGTCAGTTTTGAAAATGGGACTTAGGCTCTTGAGTCACTTTGGCAGTTCTGAATAGTTTACCTGAATTATCTTACTGTGATCAGAAGCCACCGTGTAATATGAATGTATTTTATAGTTACAGTTTAACTTTTCACTGCTGATTCACCTACTGAGCTGCCATCATCCATTTAATAGAAATCAGCTCAGTACTAGAATGCCCTGTAATAGGTGTGGGACAAAATTAAATGGATCCTGGATCCACCAGTGTTTTAGGCCATCACACAGGCTCTTCTTAGACCCAGTTCCTCAGAATGAGCTCTTATCTACCTACTACTGAGATCTTGCCATTACTCTTAAGTTAGATAGCCGAGTCAGCGTGCCTCCTGACGGCTGTCAGCAATGAGCTGTGTGCAGAGCTATTGCATAACACTCTGACACTGAATAGCTTCTTTCTCTGGGTACAGAACCTGAGGATTCTGCTGGACTCTGTCACTAGATATGTTTGAACACATTTAGGAGGTTAATCCTTCCTAGATGCACCAGGTATGGTCAGTAACTGTCAAGCAGGTATGTACTATGAGACTGATTCTTCTCTTCACTTATATACCAGTATAACTCCATTGACTCCAATGGAATTATTCTTGATTCACTATGCTGTAAGTGAGAAGAGGATCAGGTGTGTTTGGGGCATTTTTTTAGCATGTCAGCAAACTTTGTCAGGTCCCATCACACAGGAGAGTTTATAATCCTGTAGTGTTAGGAAACCTCAGACTCAAATCTCTCATGTTTTGCTTTATCCTGCAGAGAGAAAGTAACTAGACATTACACTACAGCTGCATTTTCAAAATAATTAAAGAGAAGTAACATTTTGAATTAAAGGCCAAGTTCTGTCCTTGGATTCATACAGTGTGATGTGCATGCATTCTGGGGACCTATTTGGCCCTTATAAAGAAAATGACTGTGATAATAATGTGCTATATTTGATTTCTCTGTTGAGATAGTAATTTGACTTCTTTTTTTATTCGCCCTTCCAGCACCGGTACACACAAGCATGGGAAGCTGACAAGACAAAAGTTCACATCATGCCAGATATTCCAGAGATTGCTTTGGCAAAAGCAAATGCATATAACATAAGCGATGTAAGTACTGCTACTCAGACTGGTTAGTTGGCACTATCTTGCAGTTATCTAGTATTAGGAGTAATTAAAATGACAGTACAGGAGAACCTCGTTTATTCACCCTTCACTAATCCATAGTAATTTGCACTCAGCAAAGATTCCATAGCAGAAGCTATAATGAGTTGCCGCAGTGAAAAACAAATTATACAGCAGAATATTTAGGGTACATTATGAAATATTAACATAAATAATTAAAACGGGATTTGTAATTGTTAAAATAATAGTTTGGGTATCCTTGATTTTTTTTTTTTTGTTTTTCCTCCCTAATTTATAAAATTTAGCGCATAAGCCACAACAGTCTCCATTTTTCATGCAAATTCGCATGCCTCTACTATATGTAATAGGCAACATTATGGGCCAGTTTCAACCTTGGACATCTAAATTTCACTGCTAAAACCTGCACATGTAAAATGAGGAATGGCATGTATAGATACCATCTTGCAATGCTGTATCCATCTGTTGTCTCTTGCTTTATACTTAGATTGTAAGCTCTTTGGGCAAGGACCATCTTTTGTTCTGTGTTTGCACAGCATCTGGCACAATGGGGTCCTGGTTCATTATTGGGGCTCCTAGGCAGTATGGTAATATAAATACATAAATAAATAAATAATGTGCACAAAAGTAGATATTTTTTATTGCATTTTTGAAATGGTGGCCTCTTCCTTATGGATGCAATTTGCACCTTCTAAATTTTCACTGATATTTTTGCCCTGGAAGAAACAAATCAGGGTCTTTTGCCCTTCTAGTTAGCTAGCTGCAGGTACAAATCAGATACTTAGAGATGCAAATACTCTGCGCTTAATTTTGAAATATTGCCCCTTTGAGTGCCTGAATGCCTTAAGACACTTGTTGTATGAGTGTTAAATATATGAGGAGAGAACAGTGCTACTGAAAAGTCCTTGTTTCAAATGATCACATATATAGCATAATTTATTCTGTTTGTATATGCATTAGTGCATTTTAAAAAAGGAATATTCTCTTTTTTTCCAATTCACAGAAAATGTACAAGCATTCCTTAGAAGAGTCTAGAAGGAAAGGGTATGACCTCAGAGCTGATGCTATCTCCATTAAAGCTGCCAAAGCTTCCAGAGACATTGCTAGTGATGTGAGTTTTTAAAAGAGGAAACTGTCTATTGTCAAATATTATGAAGCATTCATTTATCGACTTGATTCCATTTTGGATGCTGATGTTATGAATTCTCTTTATTTTTTATATTGTATATAAATGTGTTTAATAAGTATAGCTTTTGTGACATTAAATTGGCTCACAGTGATCAAAGAGCAATTGCTTCATTAGGAAGATAGGGAGATACATAAGGAGTCAGTCTAGCATGGCTCTCATTCAGAAAACCAATTTTACCTGTATAGTACAAGTTGTTTGTCAAAGTGACTTTGCTGGGGCACTTTTTAAAGGTGACATTGTATATAGTAGCTGCATGCTTTAGTTTAGATATACATGTGTTACTCCTTAATTGCTGCATTATGGAGTTCAGATGTTAGCCTCACCAATATCTGAATGCAACAAAGGGCACTTTGTAATAAATTATGTTTGCTGCTAATACTACAACGGTAGGACCTGATTACTCAGCTGTTCTCAGTCTCTGTTTAGGTGACATTTGCACTGAAGTCAGGGGGGCAAATCCTGCAGAGAAAACCAGTACAGGGTTTCACTGTGCAAAGGTGGGGTGGGAGCACAGAACTCAGGGTCCACACAGAGGTTCCCTGAATACCACTATTCACGCTTTCGGTCTAGCAAGGACAAAATTAACCTATGGAAGAGGAGAAGGGGAAGGCTTAAGGAGCTGATGCTGTGTTGATCCTCAAGTTCTTCCCCACAGCCTCACAGTTGTAATAGACACTGCAGAGTGGATCTGCAGCTGCTTCATAGCCTGGGAGGAGGTTTCCTCCCTCCCAAACCCTCTCCAAGGAGCTCAGCAGCGCAGATCAGAGCCTGATACTGGGCCTGTGCACTCTGCTGACTAGGATTTAGGCCAATGGGATTGTTGCTTGAGTATGGACTTAGTTCGGGTTTAAGGTTTTAATCCATTACACCGTTATTAAGAAAACAAAACTCGGAAACAGTGGGAAGCAGCTTCTAAGTTTAAAAACAATTGTTCAGTCTTGGAACTAAACATAACCACAAAGGTAATTTGATCTTCAAATTTGGGCCAAACTCCAGACCTGAGCTCAAAGTGTTAGTATAATAAAATCCAAATATTTTTCAAAGGGATGCCTCCTGCAAATTGGAACTTCCTTCGTTTCTTATCAATCTCTCTATCTTCTCAAATTATGTGATGCCATGACAGTGAGATTCAATAACAGCTGCCCTCAGAGACTACATGACGCATTGCAGGTCGCAGGGCATTATGAAGAAACTTTCCTTTTCATGGAAAAGATTTTTAGGATAATTCTTTTTAAAATGTCCCTCATAAAGATCAAAGAGGTAGGACCCCTGAGCTTTTTCAAGGATTAGCATCAGATTAAGTAGAAAAAGCTACGAGTGCTGTGTTTGCCACAGTGATGTTTAAATAGCATATTTCTAATGGACATGGATTTTTCTCAGAGGAAAGGTTGATTAATTATTTTCTCAATTTGATTTGTTATAGGCAAGGTGGTTTTAAGGCCTTTTGTTCTGTTTTCTTCACAGTACAAATATAAATTAGGTTATGAAATGGATAAGGGGAAACTTGTAGGCTTCCGCAGCCTCCAGGATGATCCCAAACTAGTCCATTTTATGCAACTGGCTAAGATGCAGTCTGATCGTGAGTACAGGAAAGCCTATGAGACCAGCAAGACCAGTTACCATACACCTGCTGATACATTAAGTATCAAGGCAGCGAAGGAGGCACAAGGTAATATAACCAACTCTAACTACAAACACCTGATCCACAGATATATCCTCCTACCAGATGCAGTTAATGTGGAACTGACCAGAAACATGAATCGGATTCAAAGTAATGTAAGTTACTGTTTTTTGTTGTGAACTGCCCACTGTCTATACTGTTTTTTCAGTTGTGTATGAAGTTTTTTTTTTTTTTTTTTGAAACAAGCATTTTTCAGTTGCTGAAGTTTGTAAAATGTCGTTTTCCTTTTTGTCTCTGTTTTACAGAATAAGTACAAACAGGACTACAATGAATGGTACAAAGGACTTGGTTGGAGCCCTGCTGGTTCTCTGGACGTGGAGAAATCTAAGAAAGCCACAGAAATTGCAAGTGACAGGAATTACCGCCAGCACCCAAGCCTTTTCCCCTTCACAAAACAGAGTGACTCCATGGACATGGTGCTAGCAAAACACAATGCAGATGTGATGAATCATGTGAGTGGATACAGTAAAAATTGTGTATGTAAACGATCACTGTGTAATTCAGTATCTCTGCCTCTCTCCAACATTGCTTAAAACACATGCCTCCCTGGCAAACTTGCTTTGCCAAGATAATTAATTTCTTTTTAAGGTGTCAGAGAACAAGCCATTTGCAGATTTCTTTTACCAGATCCAAGCACCCAATTACTGGCTAAATAGTTCCTTCTCCCATTTTTCTCAGGGTTAAATCATGCCATTGTTACTTGTACAGTCTCAGTTATTCTCACTGGCATGATATACATGTTAATTTCTAATTCTGAGGTGTTGGGAGGGGAACTATAAGCTTCCATAACAGCATTCAGAAGTCTAGCCAGTATGGGTCTCATCCTGCCCTCTTTACTATGGAGAAAAACTGTCTTTAAACAAATGACTGTGGAACAGGCTGATAGTCATTGCGAGAAATGCTCACTAAGGGCCTGATGAACTGACCTCAGTGGGAGCAAGAATGGATCCTAATTCACTTGAATCATGGATTAAGTCAGTAAAAATATATACAATCAGCAACTCCCTCCCTCTTTCTCGGTCCATAAACAAAGTACACACAGAGAGCTCTATCTATCATTCATATAGCATATCTGGTACTCTTTTTTTCCTGTAGCATATGTACACTCAAGCTTGGGAGAAGGATAAACTTCAGCTTCATGTGATGCCAGATACACCTGATATTCTACAGGCCAGACAGAACATGGCAAATTACAGTCAGGTAAAGAGTTTTAAAATACTTTATAGTTCGTTTTTGAATATATTCATTCTGTTTTCCTCAAGAAAAGGTGTCCTGTTATTTAAGGGTAAATATTTGTTATGAACTAGAGGAAAATGAAAAATAGATGGGACTTGGACTCCTACGTCACTTAGGAGCTTCTGAAAATTTAATCCTAAACCTCTTGCTAAACATAAATATTCGCCCTGTTCAGCAAGGTGAACTCAGAAAAAGGCTTACTGCATTCTTTATATCTCCCACAGAGATGTACCGGGTCCTTCATGGCCTCAGTCAGAGTAGGTTACAAATTCCTTGTTCTAAAATTCCAAACCCACTATGTGCAGGTTTCTCAACCCATCATCATGGACCCACTGGGCACTGTGATAGTCTGTCCCTTTAAATGTTTGAGCACTCCTCTGTGCAAAACTTCACCTTCATGCTGATTTCAGTTTTGCTGACAGAACAATAAAGTCTCCACAGCAAACAGCTGTGTTTCTATCAGCTCCCTTTGTGTCTGTCTGTCTGTCTCCCTCTCTACCGGGTTCAGATATAACATACTGGCAATGAGGAATTTATATCCCATGAATATCCTCTGTTCCCACTGCCTGAAGAAGAAGAAATAGCAGATAATAATATACATATAAAAGGGGAAAAGTTCACCTCGAGGCACCAGATGACAGACTGCTGCTTTTTGGTGCTGGGGCAGTGTGAGCCAGCTAGCTAGAGAGAGGGAAGTAGGCAAATAAAGATAGAACAAAGGATCTGGGTTGCAGTTACTGCTGGAGCTGTCCAAACAGAGCAGTGAACGGAATGCAAGCAGCCATCTTGGCTGACCACGTGCAAGAAGGCAGCATGTGAAATAAGCTTTAGCCTGCACTGAGGGTCTTCAGCCAGCAGAGGGAGCTGAAAGGAAGAATTCTGCATTCTACAGTAAGCACATAGCCAGCAAAGGGAAATCAAGGGCAGATAGTGCACAGTTTAGAAAAGGGGGAATTTCACTGTGGCAGAGAGGAAGTCCAGAAGGCATGAAGTGCAACAGTAGAGCAGAGTAAAATGGCAACTTTTCTGGGCAATGTTGGTGAGTCTGATGAAAACCACAAATCATGAATGTACCTTGAATGTTTTGAGCAATTTATTGCTTGCAACACCATTCCAGACAGACAAACGGTTTCAAACTTGCTGACAGTGATGGGTCCAAAGGCATATAGACTGCTGCATCACCTGTTGTGTCCAACTGGGCCTGGAGCTTCCACATATACTGCAATTACTGCAGCAATGCAGAAACACTTTTCTCCTATCCCGTTGATGATAGCAGAATAATACCAGTTCCATCAGTGACATCAGAGAAGTGGAGAATTGAGAGCACAGTTTGCTGCTGCTCTAAGGAAGTTGTTGGAGTATTGTCAGTTTGATGCCCTATGTGACCAGTTTGTCTCTGGATTCTGTAATGACGAGATCCAGAAAAAGTTAGTGTCTATGTCAGCACTTACCTTCAAGAAGGCTGTTGAAGTAGCTATTGTCATGGATACTGCAGAGAAGGATTCTCTGGACTTCAGTGTGAACCAAGATGATGACGTCCTGCATTGGCAAGACAAAGGACCATGGGAATATAAGAAATTTACATGTGGCCATTGTGCACAAACTACGCACACTGAGAAGGATTATGAACATGCCTGGTTACCTGCAGGAAGTGCCAGAAGAAAGGAAAAATTGCCATGGCCTGTTGCACAGTTCAATGACTAGCAACCCACAGTAACCTTCAATCTAAGAAGACACCTGTGAAGATTGAGCCTCAGAAAGGACAGAAGTTGGAAATTCATAATGTGGATAAAGACAAGAGTTCTAGTGACACTGATCAAGACCTAGCCCTACACATGTTATCAGAAGCTGGAGTAAAAAATGGCATCTTGGTTACTCCCTTGATTGAAGGTGTTCCTGCAAGAATGGAAGTTGATACTGGAGCTGCCATCTCACTGATTTCTGCATCTACCCATCGCCAGATATTGTCACACGCTCCTCTGGAAGAAACCACCGTGGTTTTGAAGCCTTATGCTGGAGAAAAGTTAGTAATAGAAGGGTTATTCCAGGTGACAGTTAAATTAGATGGACAATCAGTTGTTTTACTCTTATATGTAATCAAAGGAAAGTTATCACCATTATTTGGCAGATCTTGGTTTGAGACGCTTAAGGAAAATTTGACTGAGATCAAGGTTATCATGAAAGCACCTCAGAGTCTTCAAGAAATACTGGACAGACACTCCAGAGTCTTTGAACAAGACCTTGGACAGATGAGCAATGTGTCAGTGAAGCTCACTATTAAGTCTGATAGACAGCCAAAATATTGCAAGCCCAGAGTTGTGCCTTATACTCTGAAGTCTCTGGTAGAAGCTGATATGGAACATTTAGTGAACACTGGAGTCTTATCAGTTTCATGTTCAGACCAGTCCACTACCTTGTATTGAAGATTTGTTTGCTATTCTTAGTGGAGGACTGTGTTTCAGTAAATTGGATTTGCTCAATGCATACCTACAAATAGAGATTGATCCCACATCTCTCAAATATCTCACGATCAGCATGCAAAAAGGCTTATTTTGTTGTAACAGGTTGCCTTTCAGTATCACACAGACACTTGTCCTACCCCAGAAAGCTATGGATGAGATTCTGAAGGGACTAAACAAAGTTCAGTGCTATTTGGATGACATCCTTGTTACATGAAATGATCCGGAGGATCATGTTCAAAATTTGGATGTTGTCTTGCAGTGTTTGGAAGGCCATGGACTGAGAGTATGTCAAGACAAATGTGAGTTTTCAAACCTTCAGCTGAATACCTTGGACAAGCAATTGATACCACAGGCTTAAGGAATCACCAGAGAAAGAGAAGGTGGTTTTTCACGCACCACTCCAGAGAATGTGTCACAGTTACATTCATTCTTAGGGCTGCTTAACTACTAATCTGCCTAATCTGGTGACAGTATTGGCACCTTTACATGAAGCGTTACAAGCAAAGAAAAAATGGGAGTGGACTCTCTGTGTGTGTGTGTTTAAGGAAGCTAAGAAACTGTTGACATTAGGCGAAGTTCTTACTCACTTTGATGCCTCACTGCTATTGCAATTGGCTTGTAATGCTTCACCATCTGGAGTATATGAGTTCTTTCCCCATATTTTTCCTGATGGCATGGAGAAACCAATTGCCTTTGCTTCACTATCGCTTACTATGCTTGAGAAGAACTATGTACAAATAGAGCAAGAAGCTCTTAGCATTATCTTCAGAATTCAGAAGTTTCATATCTATCTGTATGGTAGATATTTTTACCTTGCTGATGGATCATCTCCTGTCACTTTCAATTTTTGCACCTAAACGTGGAATTCCATCATTAGTTGCTGCTCGGATGCCACGGTGGTCATTGCTACTTTCAGTTTATTCCTATACTATTCAGTTCTGTAAAGGAACTCAGCATGGCAATGCTGATGGGCTGCCATGCCCAAGCTCCCATTAGCCCAAAGAAACATCAGATGAAATGTTTTATCTCAATTTGATGGAGAGGTTACCCATCACTAGCACAGACATCAACACAAATCCGCTAAAGGATGATGTGCTTTCTCTTGTGAAGGGAATGGTATTACAAGGAACAGTGTTAGATCATAAGAATCCCCAGTTTACGTCACATCAGCGTGTTTTATATCTGAATCACAACTGCATCTTATGCAGAATAAGAGTGATCATTCCGGAATCACTTCACTCTCTGGTTTTCGAAGCTCTTTGTGATTTTGGCATTGTATGAGTGAAGGTTTGATGACAAAGATATTGAGAGGAAAGAGAAGTGCTATAGTACGTGTCAGGAAATTCAGCATGATCCTGGCCCAGCTCGTTTACACCTTTGGTGTAAACTCATGAGCCTCAGACCCATTGGACACATATTTGCATGGACTTTGCCAGACCTTTAGTCACAGTCAATGCCTATTCAAACTGTCCAGAGATTTTAGAATGATTTCTACCACAGCTACCAAACCCATTGGACATCTCTGGATGTTTAGCCAATTTGGCTTACTAGAACAGTTGGAGATTGACAACAGACTGCAATTTTGCTCTGAAGAATTTCAGAGGTTCCTAGCATCAAATGGAGTTCAGCACATATGTTCTGCTCCATAGCATCCTGCTACAAATGGACTTGCAGAATGGTTTTACAGTCATGTAAAGCCTGCTTAAGAGTTAACAAGTCTATTTTGAGTCATCAGCAGAAACTGGACAATTTCTTGCCTGTCTACAGGAACACAACACGTGCTACTACCCAGGAGTCATCTGCAACTCTCTTCTGGAAGTGACCTTTGTGTACCTGTTGGGACCTGCTACATTCTGATGTTGCCTCCCGTGTAGCCAAATCCCAATGAATGCAAATTGATTAATGAGGTGAGACTCATCATTTTTTTTCAAGTAGGAGACACAGTGTGGACTGACAACTACAGTTGTGGAGTGAAATGTGTATCTGGAGAACTTGTAAAATGCACAGGACTTTTTTTGTATGTGGTAAAACTGTCTGGTGTTATTTTATGGAAATGATCTATGGATCAGTTGCAGCCTTGACAAGTACCGGAGTCTGGAGATGTTCCAGTAGGACTTTCTGTTCCTCCTTTCAAACCTCCTTCCATTACAACTCCTAATGCCAACAGTTTGGTGGAAGAAACTTTGGTACCAGATCCAGTTGATTCCTTACCCCGAACTGTTCCTGTTGTCAAGGGCACTGCCACACCCTTGTCACCATATTATCCCAAGAGAGTGTGAAAACTAGTTGTATTCCTGAAGTTATATATTGTTTAGTTAGTGAGTTGTTATTCCAGAGCAGAATAATCCCTTGCACTTTGAGAGTCTGTGGTAGTCCACCCGCAACTTTTATTTAGGTTATATACTATTTCATGTTAGCCATGTAAATGATGATGTATATAAATTTGGGAAGTTTTTTAAAGTAGGGTGGAGAATGTGATGTTCTGCCTCTTTTAATGTTTAGCATTCCCAGTGCAAAGCCTCACCTTAGTGTTGGTTTCAGTTTTACTGCCAGAACAATAAAATCTCCGTAGCAGACAGCTGTGTTTCTTTCAGCTCCCTTTGTGTCTGTCTCTCTCCTTCTCTGCTGAGTCAAAATATAACAGGCACATAGAATACGAAGCATTTACAGTTGTTTCCATCTTTCTTTCAGACTGTCTTTCTTAATTTTCCTTCTAAATATAGGATAGTGACAGTCTGTGCTAGAGATTTTTCATAAACTAATTTGTTTTTGCTTTCTGTGGATGGTTAGAGGCAGGTCTATTACCTCCAAGTGCCAAGTGTTTAAATTATATGTGCATAGTTCAACTGGATTGCCTTTTTTAGAGCTACAGTACATCCTCATTAATAGGAAATGTGCAAATCCATACCCAATATTGGTAGTTACTTCAGTTCCACTCCAGTGGCCAAACTTCCCAGCAAAGTATTAGTGAGTGAGGAGGGTTGATCTGGTGTTTAGGGCACTAGACTAGAAGTTGGGAAGCCTGGGTTCAAATCTCTGCCCCACCACAGACTTTCTATGCGGTTTTGGACATCTCAGTTAGCCTGTCCACCTCATTTCCCTCTATGTAAAATGGGGATAATAGCACTTTCCTACCTTACAGGGGTGTTGTGAAGATAAATACATTAAAGATTTTGAGGCATTATGGTACTGGGGACTATAGAAGTATGCAAGATAGAGAATGAAGTCTCACATTACTCAGGTTTCTTGGACCTGATCCTCAGCTGGGGTAAATCAGCGTATGTTCTCTGAGATGGAGCTCCTCATGACAGTGGACATCAGCTGAGGACATTGGCCTTTTAGTTTTTACAAATTATCCAACAATACAGAACATACTCGTGTGTTATGAAACTTTAGGATAAATAACCAAAACTAAACTGAACAAAGTATATTTTGGGTGTCTCATCCTTGCTTTTGGACTGTTTCATTCTCAGGGTGCATCCAGTTCTGCTACCCTCGCAAAGAGGGAACTAACTGAACTCTGATTTTTAAATTGGTATGATAGATGGGGATCAAATTCTTTCCTGTTGTAATATCATTTACTTCGGTAGAGTGACAAAGGGAATGAACTAATCTCTAAATATTAATGATTCCTTATGTAAGAACAAGCCTTACAAACAGATTATTTGTAATCTAGTAAGCACTTGTGAAAAACACCTATAATATATTAAAGACACAATCCCTAATACTGCCCCTAAAGTGTCAAATCTTGATGTCTTTACCTGAGGGTCTATTGTAGGTTTAGCCACAGCCCTGCATTAGGCAGTGCAGATCACATTGCACCGGTGAAAGTATCAGTAACTATAGTAAAACAATGCTTCCAAATGCTCCCCAGCACACAGAGGGACAGCCTGCAGGGGTGCAGTATATGCTGTCCTGCATATCTGGCCAGCTCTGCTCTTAGGGAAAGGGCAGCCTGCTCCCTGAATGGGGCTCTTTGTGCTCTCACTTTTTGCATCCATGCAGGGCTCAGCCACAACCTGGCCCTCAATTTTCACACGCACTTTTCTCAGGCAAAACTTTCACCTGAGTAAGGGCTGAGTTAAAATGGAGTGTAGTAGTCAGGGCTTGGATGCAATGTTTATGCAATGGGCCAGCATGTTAAAATACATGTGTTCTATTTGTATTGTTTTTACAAAGATGTAGGGGGAGTTTTGGAAAAACTATCTGTTTTCAATTTTAGAAACTGTACAAACTTGGATGGGAAGAAATGTTAAAGAAAGGCTACGACCTCACACCTGAAGCCATTTCAGTGAAAGCAGCCAAAGCTTCGAGGGACATTGCAAGTGATGTAAGTGACATTTTCAATTCGATCTGTGATGTATTTTATGCACTCAGTCACAGTCTAATAAACCTCATTGAGCCAGGTCCATCCCTGTGCTCCGAAGGTGTGCTGGCAGGGATAGAGAGCTAAGAGACCTTTTCCTCCCCGTGTAACCAGTGGGACAGAATCTCTTAGCATTGACGAGAGAGTAGGAGAGGGATTGCTCTCACATCATTGCACCATGACCCCAAGCTTGCTGTCTGCCTTCTATTTGGCATGGGAGCAGCCTGCAGTACCCAGGGCTATCTGCTTTATGTTTTTAGAGCAGCAGCAAATTTTGACCCACTAACTCATCCAACCGCCCTGAGTCAATCTACCATGCAGCTGTAGAACAGGTCTCAGGGCAGACACATGCCCAGCACTGCTCCATATCCTAACCTCAGTGCAGCGCTTGTATATAAGGACAAATGTTTGCTAATTTTTAGGGAAATGTTCTGGATAGTCAGGACCCTACATTTTCCAGTGCTCACTTTTGTCTCTTGAGACACTGGATTATGTTTCTGCCTGGGAGTACCAAGCAAGCGGTCTCTCCAGATTGTAGTGAGTTGGTAATTCGTGCAGTGGAGGAGACATTCTGAGAGAAGTGCAGCCTGCTCTTCCTACGGAGTCCAAAGGCTCAATTCCTTCAGCAGCAGAGGCATTCCTAAGACACTAACATCAAGCAAAGTTATGCACATACATCAAGGGAATATTAGACCCCTAAGTGTGAAACCATAATGATCTACTCAGCTTCTAGCATCCAAGAGAGCAAAAAGTTCAAGTTTGCTTGTGAGTCTAACTGCCAGCATACATGGCATCCTGGTGAATGTATCTGATAAGCTGTTATTTCCCCATTTTCTCATTCTTACCCTAATTTGAGTACCACAATCTTTATGATTTTAGTACAAGTATAAAGAAGGTTACCGCAAGCAGCAGGGACATCACATTGGATTCCGCAGCCTACAGGATGATCCCAAACTTGTGTTGTCTATGAATGTAGCCAAGATGCAGAGCGAGAGGGAGTACAAGAAAGATTTTGAGAAGTGGAAGACCAAGTTTAACATGCCCGTGGATATGTTGGGCTTCCTACTGGCTAAGAAATGCCAGTCGTTGGTTAGTGATGTAGACTACAGACAGATCCTACACCAGTGGACTAGTTTGTCAGACCAGACTAGCATCATCCAAGCTAAGAAAGTATATGAACTACAGAGTGATGTAAGTTTCCTTTTTACTTGATCTATTTCTTTTATATTTATGAAAGATATATTCATTATTGAAGGGAATCTGGTGTCCCTGTAGAGCAGAAGTGACATTTCCTCTTGTAGTTCCAGCAATACAGATTATAGCTAAACAAGCTCTATTAATTACCAGTTAATCCTTTAATGCAGTTCATTGATGCAGACAAGAGAATGACATTCCCTGATTTCTTTGGTTCCTTAACAGAATGTATATAAGTCAGATCTTCAATGGCTTAAAGGCCTGGGGTGGATCCCATCTGGCTCTTTGGAGGCAGAAAAGAACAAGAAAGCTTCAGAAATCCTGAGTGAGAAGAAATACCGCCAGCCACCAGACACTGTTAAATTCACAAGTATCCCTGATGCCATGGACGTAGTTTTGGCAAAGTCTAATGCCAAAAATAGGAGTGATGTAAGTTTCTGAAGGCTGAACATTTAATTGAACAGATAAATGAACTTGTAATTTATTTCAAGCTCATATAATGTTAAAATTAATATAATTTGAGTCAACAGTGACTAATAGGTCTTTAAAAAAGGAATTTTCCAATTGTTGGTCATAGCCGTCTGTTTAGCAAAATGTCAGATTTCTGGGATTTTGGGCCCATTTGGCATCTTGAGTTCAGCTGTCAAGAAGTCCCAAGTGTGATTCAGGAGATTATCGTGGCTGCTCTACAGAACTTATTCAATGTTAAGCATAAATAATGTCTTTACCCATAGTTAGTCATGCTGTATATGGGACTGTTATAATGATGACTCTTTGGCCTTCCACATACAAAAGGGATGCAAAAAATTGTATTTAAATAGAACTCTAAGTGATTAATGCATTATTTTCTTCAACTATCCATCCAGTACCATTTATATCTCCCACACTTTATTCTTGTGTGACATGTTTTTGTATTGCTGTTAAAGACATAAGGTGAAGCTGAATGAAATCTGCTATTTATACAAAGGTTCTATTAGACACACTGGTTTTATTTGTTTCTCCTTCTAGAGACTTTACAGAGAAGCTTGGGACAAGGACAAGACTCACATTCACGTCATGCCTGACACTCCTGAAATCCTTTTGGCTAAAGCAAACTTAATCAATACAAGTGATGTAAGTTTGATTCCATACTACACTGGGTGTTCCATGAGCTTATGATTTGAAAATTCACTTCATGAACGCAGTCTAAATTGCAGTAAAGTCCTTCAGAATTTATTCTGGAACTCTTGAATTCTTACAACCTTTAACATACCCATGGTCTTTTTCTGGTAAACTTGTTATGTGGAGGGAGCCAATATGGCAGCTATAATAGATTACAAGAAAAATACCAACAAAGCATGCAGTATGAGGTTGCTATCTTGAGATATGTCCATTTCATCCCTATTGCTCAAATCAACATCTTAGATACCTCTCCAATAGAATGTAATTAGTCTAGCAACCTGTTGTGGGAAAATGTCTAATTGTAGTGAGTTGAATTTTTAGAATTATAGAGTACCATTTTTTGTCAAATTCTCCTTTGTCCTGGAACATAAGAAAGAAATGCCAAAAAGATTTATCACTAGTATTCAAGAGGAGAGGTCATGACAGGTTGAAAACAGACACACGGGGGGGTCAGAAAATATGCACTGTTGACCTTCTCAGAAGTCCATGTCATTGTGGTCTGCAGCAATGTTTATTAATCAGATTACATATTTAAAGTAAAGGACAGTATTGGTTGCAAATGAGTTGCAACCAAAAACTTTTATTTACCTCTCCACAGTCAATCTATTGCAGTTCTGCAATAATTTCCACCCTTAGTGGAAAATATTCTGTAGCAAGAATAGCACACAAGACTTTTGACTAATCTCTAGCACCAAGAAAGCCATCTCAGAGACCTAGAAATGTGCTTTTTAATTTAAAAACATGATAGCTCAGCTAGCATCCATTGGCAATTGAAAATTAGTAGTAGCCAACTCCATTTGATAAATTCACCCTTGTTTTCTGCACAATGTGAAAAATAGGAATTCAGTTCTTGAATTATGGTGTAAAATACATAGCATTTCCTTTCTCTCCAAACATCAACATTGGAATACTTTTCTGCAAAGTGTGCTTGCAGTCATTATTGAAAACTTTTCTCAACAGAAACTCTACAAGTTAGGATATGAAGAACTGAAGAAGAAAGGCTATGAGCTTCCTCCTGATGCCATATCACTCAAGTCAGCAAAGGCATCCAGAGACATTTCCAGTGAAGTAAGAGTCTTACTAAACTAAAATAACAGATAGTGTGGTTAAGCCCTATGGGGCTGAATCAGTGCTGATTGAAATCAATGGGAGTCTTTCTATTGGTGTCAGTGGGATAAGGTCTTTCTGTCTTTCAGAAAAAAAAAAAGAAGGCATACACTGGATGTTTCAATGCAAGGCTAGTCATCCAACATACATTGTGTTTGTTTTTTTCAGTCTGCTACTATATATATCACTTAAACCCAGTTCATTATTGAAATTTTGTGGGTAACATTGACATTTTATTTCATTTGAAAATTGACATAATCCATCAGTGACTTAGACTGTGCTGTGGCGTTGCATGTAATTGTTTGAAGATGAATGTTACTCACTGAAATAGAGTTTGAATTCAGATTTAATATTTCATATCAAACCTGGAATTAACCATTACATGGACTGTTATTTGCTAAGTATAACCTGGATCCCACAAACCCGTACGTGAATAGTCCCAATGAAGCACACTAAGAGCAGTGGAATTCACCACATAAATTGGGACTACACAGATGAGGAAGGGTTTACAAAAGCTGTGAACCCTATCCTATGAAATTATAAGGGCTATATCTTGCACTATAGTGGGATTAAGGATACTCAGCTATTTATAGGAATCAATCATCACCTCATAGGATTGGGTTCTTAGTATGTTATAATAACTAAGGAGTTTCACCAACAGTTTTTACAAAGGTAGCATTTCTAGGTTGAATCTGAAAAAGCATCAGTTATTCTTTTATTTCTTTCCAACAGTACAAATACAAAGAAGGGTATCGCAAGCAGCTTGGCCACCATGTGGGAGCCCGCAACATCCAGGATGATCCAAAGATGGTGTGGTCTATGCATGTAGCCAAGATCCAGAGTGACAGAGAGTATAAGAAAGATTTTGAGAAATGGAAGACCAAGTATAATACTCCCGTAGATATGCTGGGAGTTGTACTTGCCAAGAAGTGTCAGGAACTAGTCAGTGAAGTTGATTATAGACATCCTCTGCACCAGTGGACATGTCTGCCAGACCAGAACAATGTTGTACATGCCAGGAAAACTTATGACCTTCAGAGTGATGTAAGTCCTACTTTTACCAGCTTTGTGAAACCTGAAGTGTTTTATTAAATATATTTTTGCTCCAATGTCAAAAAACATATTTAAGGGCTATATTTCTGGACTCTTTTGTCCTGCAAAGACCTTTTATGTACTGGATTGGTGAGTCTTTTCAGACCAGTGACAACAGAAGTGAACTCTTCTACAGGTTAGTAAGCTCACAATTAGCAGCAGGCAGCTTTCTATTTGTATACTTACTAAGTACTGATCTCTTCTTGAGCAATTTGGAGTTAAGTTTGTTGCAGTGGATTTGAACTTGCCATGGAGCAGAGTGAGGGCAAGACCATCTGAATTTCATATCTGTAAATAATTATTATTTTGACTGTCTAAGTGACATGTCAAGAGCTCAAGTGGCTGGGAAGTGCAACCTCAACTGTGACATTTGGCAGAGGAAGAGATGGCTGTAATTTCTGAAATACACTTTGAATGTCTAGGCAGTCTCCCTTATAGTTGTAGCTGAATCTCCATCCTGACAGAAACAGAATTTCCAGCGGGTGGAGTAAAATTTCTGGGGAGTAACTTGTATAGGCAGAATTGACCCTTGGTTTCAGAAACTGTTAGGGCATGTCTACATTGTAACGTAAACCCAGAGTTGTACAGCTCGAGTTAGCAGACCTTGGGTTTCTTGATTTAGGGCTTGAAAACTTACAATCATTTGTATCCCCAGATTAGGAATTTTTAAAGTCTGGGTACCAGCCTGGTGTTCTAGCATCTATGCTGTGGTGTGGAGGCCCCAGTCCAGCCACTCATATCCAAGACTTCCTAGTGCCCTTCAAAAATATGCTCTCCAACCCTTTGTTTGTGGTGCACTGTGGGAAAACTTGACTGTCCACCAAAGTTGACTGTCCTGAGAACAAAGAAATGTGGCCCATGGGATTGTGGGATACTTTTGGTGGACTCACAGAGCACAAGTCTACAATGTAAAGCAATAGGGATGGACCTGTGGGTCCAGGCTTGAGTCAGGCTTGGAACCTCCACTCCCTGGGTCCTGGGACCTGGGTCCGAGTCCTCGTTTAGTGCAATTTATGTGTAGACCAGATCGGTGGCGGGGGAGGATTGAGCCTGAGTTTGAACCCTGGGCTTACACTGCAGCACAGATATACCCTCAGTGTTGAACTAGCCCTGTCAGAGGGCTGTGAGGTGATAACCTCTGTTATCATATGATATTGATTAAACATTGAGACTCTCTTTAAGTGGTGCTGCTTTGCATTGAAGAAAAATGTTCATGTTGTCTAAATAAATAAAATAATGAACTGTCTTGTCTTCCTCTGTAATTTCAGATTTTATATAAATCAGATCTTCAGTGGATGAAAGGCGTTGGCTGGTCCCCAGCTGGCTCTCTGGATGACGAGAAGAATAAGAGAGCAACCCACATCCTGAGTGACCATACCTATCGGCAACACCCAGACACGATCAAATTTACTAGCCTGCTTGATTCTCTACCAATGGTTCTGGCAAAGCACAATTCTGAAATTATGAACCAGGTGAGTTTTCTATTTGTTTGCAATTAGAATTAAAATGATATAATTTTTCTGGATGCTCAAGATTTGCTTTTCGGTTTCTAAGGAAAATAAAGAAGTTTGCATAACAATATTATAGCCTTTTCATTGAATGTCAGGGATTTATTTCCATTATAAGTGACTACTTTTGTTTTGTATTTTGAGTTTCTAGCACATAGTTAAGGTATATTTTAAAAATATATATTTAATAGTTACTTATGTTTAAGATCAGAAACATGAAAAAGTTGTTTAATAAGATATTGGCTTTATGTTTTTACATGTTGGTTTATGTTGTTACAAAATAATTCATGTAAAGAGCTAGGCTGTATATTTCCTTTTCAAGGAGGGGAGCAATTATTTATTATGATTGTGCAGAAAATTGGCCAGTTATACCTAGCAAAGATATTCATATAAATGTCAGGTGATTTGTTACCCAGAAAGTTTCAAGATTCAATAGATCTTTGCTAATTTGCATTTCTTTATCTTCTCAAAAGGTAGTATCCATACCCTTACTTCCAATCTCTCTGATCAAATGGCAGAGTTTATAGTGAATTGCCATATTTAAAAGACTTAATCATAATTCCAAAATACCTAACAGGTTATTTGTCGGCAAATCATGAAGTATTAAATAACTGAAGCTGAACTGTCATTGTCAAATATATAGGCAAAAATGCATTTGGTTATGTGTAATGCTTACTTTATTTATTGTGATTCACACTATATTAGTCACTCCGGGTGAAATCTTGCCCCATTGAAGTCAATGGCAAAATTCCCATTTGACTTAAACAGAGCCAGGATTTCACCACTTGAGTATTATGTCATGCAAAAGTCTCACTAAAATCACTGAGCGGACTTGTGGAGTGAGTCTCTAGGTCAGTGCAAACAAGAGAATTTCTGTTGTTATTTTAGTTTTAGTTACAGTTGTTCTGGACTGCATGAAACTCTTAGGATTGTTGATCTTGATCACGCTTATTCAATGAGAATTATATCTGACCTGAATAGTGACTGAGGTGTTCATGATTCCAACATCTTATTACATTTGTTGTTTGCTTTTCAGCGCTCATATACAGAAGCTTGGAATAAAGATAAAACTAGTATCCACATGATGCCAGATACCCCTGATATTTTACTGGCACAGCAGAACAAATTGAATTACAGTGAGGTAGGTGATGCCTTGCTTAAAAATTAAAAGGCAGCATGTGAGAATATTTAGCTAAAGAAAAGAACGTGAATTATTTCTGAAATGTAATAAATATTTTTTATTTTTTTTAGAATCTGTACAGACTTGCAATGGAAGCGGACAAGAAGAAAGGCTATGACCTACGGGTAGATGCCATTCCAATCAGGGCAGCTAAAGCCTCCCGAGATATTGCAAGTGAGGTAAGTAAACTTGGGCCCTTCTCCTCTCAGCTTCAGATGTCTCAATATCATAATGAACAGTTAAGGGCGTGCTTCATCAACACAATCATATATCCAGTAACACACTTTCCAAACAATAAATAGGAGTGCAACTGGTATAAAATCTTTCCTACAGTTCCTGTAGGTCTGTCCTTACTTTACGTGTGGTGAGGTTCCACTCCCAGTATCTGTTGTCTATTTGAGGATCTCTGTTTGATGGTTTGAAGGATGTGACAAATGAAGTTATCCTGTCCAGTTTTGATTCTAACTAATGTCTCTTATTTAATAATAATTGCTAGTCAATATTTTTAGCTGAAGTAATCTCTTTGTTGTCGTGAAACCTTCCAATACTGCCTGTCAGACCTTTTCCAGTAACAAATCCACTTAATTGAAACTGGCTTTTGGAAAAAAGTGTGTTTCACCTTGTTAACTAGCTGACTTATGTAAGAGCATTAAACAAATTGGACTGCATTTTAGGCTAAATGTTAGTTGAGAAATTGATATGGCCATGACCACGTACAATGGCTTATCCAGTGACAGGGAAAAGTTTTTCCTCTTAGAGACTGTCAAGCTAAACTATTATTGTCTTATGTTGAAGGTATATGTAATATTTTGATACTTAATAACCAAATTTAGTACTAGTTTAACAATGTTTTCCAATAAATTCACTAGGCATGTTTGTTTTTTATCTGTTGGATTTTAATTTTCTTGTTGTTTCTGTAAAATTGCCAATAAAGCGTTTTGTGTTTAAGAACATCTTAACAAGGTTGAGGCCGTTATGTGAGGAAGTAACTGATGGGCACCTCATAGAGAGAATCTGAATTCTGACCTCAGGGGAGCCAGACCAAGGAATTAGAAATAACTTTGATATAAATGTCTCAGGCAGAGGAAACTGTAGTTTTCCTTTCCAAACACTCCAAGGACCTAGTTCAAAGACATCTTATTACTTACATGTTTAAGGAAGTCTTGTGTCTAAACTTCTTTTTAAGTGCAGGGAGCCCTATGAATGCTTTAGCACTCAGATACCACACTCTATGAAGAGAACACTTCTTCACATAAAAGCCTCCGTACTCTGAGCTCATGATGAAGTCCTCCAGAGAATTGCTATAGGATGTTTTCTTAGCCCCCACTCCCTAATCTTACTTATTGAACTTTTTTTTTTTTTTTTTTTTTTTTTTGCCTACAGTACAAATACAAAGCAGGGTATCGTAAACAGCTTGGCCACCATGTGGGAGCCCGCAATATCCAGGATGATCCAAAGATGGTGTGGTCTATGCATGTAGCCAAGATCCAGAGTGACAGAGAGTATAAGAAAGATTTTGAGAAATGGAAGACCAAGTATAATACTCCCGTAGATATGCTGGGAATTGTACTTGCCAAGAAGTGTCAGGAACTGGTTAGTGAAGTTGATTATAGACATCCTCTGCACCAGTGGACATGTCTGCCAGACCAGAATGATGTTGTACATGCCAGGAAAACTTATGATCTTCAGAGTGATGTAAGTCCTACTTTTACTAGCTTTGTGAAACCTGAAGTGTTTTATTAAATATGTTTTTCCTGCAATGTCAAAAAACATATTTAAGGGCTGCAATTCTGGACTCTTTTATCCCGCAAGGACCTTTGCTGCTGCATACTAGATTGATGGGTTATCACAATTTTAGACCAATTGCACGTATATTCCCCCTCCAAGGTCCAGCAAGGGGGCAGCCACTTCAGGCTTCTGGGTCCCAGCCATCACCCCTCTGGGATGGAAATCTGCATCTCAGTCACCACTGACTGGGCCTCCCTGCCTGGTAGTGGCAGTGGCAAACACCACCAATTTGGTTTACTTAAGGTATCCTCTCTGCACCTATGCACATTATACATCTTTTGAAAGTGTATTATGTGTACTTTAGGATGAGGAATGATGTGGGGTTATCAAGTGGTGCCATTACCATAGAAACTGGGATAAACAGTGACACCATCAACAGGTTAAAATAGCTACTCTGAAATATTTGCTTTTGTTTGTTATTTTAACTCTATGCATTATTTCAAAACAAAATTGAATTTCTCTGTGACTTCAAAGTATCACAACAACAATCTCAAGGATAAACATCTATTAATAATTTTTTACAGGTGTAATGTAATTGTGTTGGTGACATTTCTAATCAAAATCATTATCATCATCCTCTGTTCATAATTATGGTCTCTGTTGAGAGTACGTGGGTTATCATGGTCTTCATTGCCTTGACATGTACACAGTTCTGTGCAGGGCAGATTATTCTGATTACAGACACTGCTGATTGTGCAGTGACCCCTACTGGCATATGTACAGAGAAGGTCTTGTAAAAGCTCAGATGCCATTGGGCCCTTGACCCATACAGGAAGTAGTTGATCATCCATATTTTTCCATCCATGATGCAATGGCAATGCAATATCTGGTCTATCTGTGTGCACATTTATCTAAATCTTTAACATGCTCTTCAAAACCGTCTTTCTAAGGTGGGAGTTTGGTCAGTGACTTGTCCTTTTCAATGGTTAGATTGAGGTGCAAAACAATTCAGGTCTCTGTGGGTGTCAAGGTTCCTTCCCCACTCTGAACTCTAGGGTACAGATGTGGGGACCAGCATGAAAACCTCCTAAGCTTACTTTTACCAGCTTAGGTTAAAACTTCCCCAAGGTACAAACTATTTTACCCTTTGCCCTTGGACTTCCACTGCCACCACCAGACGTTTATCTGGGTTTATTTTATTAGGAAAGCGTTGTTTGGAAATGTCTTTCCCCCCAAAATGCTCCCAACCCTTGCACCCCACTTCCTGGGGAAGGTTTGGTAAAAATCCTCACCAATTTGCATAGGTGACCACAGACCCAAACCCTTGGATCTTAAGAACAATGAAAAAAGCATTCAGGTCTTACAAGAAGAATTTTAATAGAAGAAACAGTAAAAAAGAAGTAACAATAAAAAGAATCACCTCTGTAAAATCAGGATGGTAAATACCTTACAGGGTAATTAGATTCAAAACATAGAGAATCCCTCTAGGCAAAACCTTAAGTTACAAAAAGACACACAGACAGGAATATCCATTCTATTCAGCACAACTTAATTTCTCAGCCATTTAAAGAAATCATAATCTAACGCATATCTAGCTAGATTACTTACTAAGTTCTAAGACTCCATTCCTGTTCTGTCCCCTGCAAAAGCATCATACAGACAGACACAGACCCTTTGTTTTTCTCCCTCCTCCCAGCTTTTGAAAGTATCTTGTCTCCTCATTGGTCTTTTTGGTCAGGTGCCAGCGAGGTTACCTTTAGCTTCTTAACCCTTTACAGGTGAGGGGATTTTTCCTCTGGCCAGGAGAGATTTTAAAGGGGTTTACCCTTCCCTTTATATTTATGACAGTGGGTCTCCTTTTCTTACTTGCTCTAGTCATACAGCACCACTACCAACTTCCTGGCTGCAGAAATTATGGCTTGTCCATCATTTTCTCACAATTTGGCAAGATCTCTGAAGCAGTAAGCTCCCTTACTAAACATCTGTATCAGTGATCTAATTACTATGGTTCCTTTGACATTAAGAGACCCAAAAGCCATATTGGTTCCTACTTCAGGAAGTGTTGCCTTTCTTATTAACAAGAGAACCAGCAAAGACTCTGGCAGACTCCAACTTCTTTACTCCCAATGCCAAGTGAGTGGACAGATGGCACCAGGTTCCTCAGAACGGGTTTGAGCATTTCTTTACTCATTCAGTTCCTAATTGTCTGGTGGTAGCAGCTGCTAATGAGCTGTCTTGTCAAACCTACATTTACACTCCAGCTACAAAAAGGAAGCAATTCAGGCCACAGCATTATTCTATACCCTTTTTCCAACAGAAACCACAATATTCCACTAAGAAGAGATCAAACTTCCTAGACATCACTAGCCATATTCTACTGTGGTGGGACATTCTTACTAGACGTCTGTGACTCAAAGCAGTTGCTTTGACTTTTTGATCAAGGTCAGCATACTGATGATATCTCCTCCCTTCGAGTCACACCTATCCCTTTTTTTTTTACTGTGCTTGGGAAAACATCATGTCAGACAAGTTGCTACTCAGCATGGTAAAGAAGGGATATGTTATCCTGTTCCTTTCCATTCCTTTTCCCAAACCTCCTTCCCTGTTCCTTTTCAGGGACTCCTCTCATGACACCGTGTTACTTCAAGAGCGGTGGTCTTTTGTAGAATTGGGAGCCACAGAGAAAGTACCTTACCAGAGGAAAAGCTTCTATTTCCAGTGCTTCCCAGTCTCAAAAAACCCTGTGGTCCTCCATCTCGTTCTAGACTGAAGAAAGCGGAACTATTTAATCAAAAACATCAGGTTCAGGAGGGTCACCCTTACTTCTATTATCCCTTCCCTGGAGACTGGTATGGTGCCTTACAAGATGCATACATCCATGTGGCAATACATCTCTCCCACAGCAAGTACCTTTGATTTGTGGGAGGCACCAACCACTACCAATACACGGTGATCCTTTTCAGTTTGTCATCAGCCCTGAGGGTCTTCACCAAATGCATGTCAGCAGTAACAGCCATCTCTATCATTTGGCCATTCAAATATTTTCTTACCTGGATGATTAGCCAATCCAGGCAGCATCAAGCATATGACTCCTAATCATCAGACAAGTTTTCTCTCATCTAGATCTGAAATTAATTGGGAGAAATCTCAGTTACAACCCAGTAACTGCATAACTTTTTTATAGGAACAGAGCTTACTGCCGGAACAGCCATAGCTTATCTGTCAAGGGAGAAGCACCAATCTATAGCCACCCTTACCAATGCCCTCAGCTTCAGCCCAATGACAACAGTGCATAGCAGCCTTCTGTTCCTGGGCCTCATAAATGTACATAATTCTGCATGCCAGACTTCATCTTTGCTATCTGCAAGCTTGGCTTCCTTCGGTATATCATCCTTCCACGCACCATCCGAACATGCAGATTTGCATACATGCTCGAGTGATTTACTTTATGTGTGGGTAAGTGGGCCTGAGGAATGTGTGCAATAGGTTTCTGCTTTTCTCTTTGAACTGACCATGACTTTGGTTACAAGCCTCCACCAAAGGATGAGGGAGACATAGAATCGTAGGACTGGAAGGGACCTCGAGAGGTCATCTAGTCCAGTCCTCTGTACTCATGGCAGGACTAGTATTATCTAGGCCAGACCTGACAGGTGTTTGTTTAACCTGCTCTTAAAAATCTCCAATTGTGGAGATTCTACAACCTCCCTAGGCAATTTATTCCAGTGCTTAGCCACCCTGACCCTAGTTTTTCCTAATGTCCAACCTAAACTGCCCTTGCTACTATGTAAGCCCATTGCTTCTTGTCCTGTCCTCAGAGTTTAAGGAGAACAATTTTTCTCCCTCCTCCTTGTAACAACCTTTTGTGTACTTGAAAACTGTTGCCATCTTGGTCTTCTCTTCTCCAGACTAATCAAATGCCTTGTTTTCAATCTTCCCTCATAGGTCATGTTTTCTTGATCTTTAATCACTTTTGTTGCTCTTCTCTGGACTTTCTCTAATATGTCCATATCTTGGTCAACCTCAGACACAAGATCTTTGTTCTGCTTCAGCTTTGTGAGCACTCTCAGAAGGAGAAGAGATGGAGAGAATGCTTACCAGAACTGACCGGATCAGGGAAGAAGAAAATGTGATGAAACATGGTCTGTGGCCGGCCCTGGAGAAAAACCTGGTCAACTCAGGAGGTTTCCCTCGATATAAATGTATTAGAACTCTAAGCTATTTTGTTGGGCCTGTGAGATATTTATTCCCTCCATCCAAAACCAGGTGGTGAAGTTCTCACAGACAACACTACAAGGAGGTGCAAGATTGTCTGAACTGTGACAGGAGGCTTCCTCCTTTGGAATCTGTGTATTCATCACAATGTTTCCCGGAAGGCTTTTCACCTTGCAGGAGTGAGAAATACACTCCTAGTAGACACCTTTAGCTGGGTTTACACAAAGCATCACATGCAGTCAATCAGGAAAGACATTCTCCTCCAAGTTTTTTGCTGGTAGGATACGCAGTAATAGACTTGTTCATGGCCGACCTCAACAACAAGTGCATGAGGTTTTTCTTCAGGGCTGGCCACAGACCGTGTTCCATCACAGATACTTTTCTTCTTCCCTGGTCCAGTCAGTTCCTATATGCGTTCCCTCCAGCTCTTTTCCTTCTGAGAGTGCTCATGAAGCTCAAGCAGAACAAATATTATTAATCAACATTGTACAGACACGGCCAAGACAATTTTGGTTCATGGATCTACATCACCTGTTGATCAGTTTATTGACAATTCTATCAATAAGTACTGAACTTCTGTCACAGAAGCAGGGCAGATCTCTTCATCCAAATCTCAAATCTCTCCACCTTACTGTGTGGATCCTCTCTAGTTGAATACTGATAAGAAAACCTGCTTCTGAGAGATGTGGGCCATTTTGGTGAGCAGCAGAAAGGAATTCACTGGAGCCAAATACACATCAAAGTAGAAGAGATTTTTCTATTTGGGCACAATCCTGCAGTACCCTCAGACTGAGGTTATGCATGTGGTGGGGTATCTCCTGCATCTGAAATCATCAGGCCCCTCAAATAATTCTGTGGGAGTTCACCTGCTTTTTACTTCGGCAATACACCTGCCAATAGACAGGTTTTCCATTTTCTCTCATCCTCTTGTATCTTGATTTTTAAAAGGCCTAACCAACTCTTAACCTCCTGTGTCAGTCCCGGTACACAGCAGCAACATGGTCATTTGTACATACCTTTTCTACTCATTACGCCATCATACAAGGCTCTCATGACAATGCTAATTTGGTAAGTTGCTGCTACTGTTTCTGTTAAGATGATCAGAAGTCCCTTTACCTGTAAGGGAACTGCTGTTGAGTCACCTACCTGGAATGTATATGTGTCCAATCACTCGAAGGCATTTATTCACCTTGCAGTAACTGTTGTTCTTTGAGACGTATTGTGCACAAAGATATTCCACAGCTCTCCTGCCTTCCCTGCTACTTGGGTCATGCTTACAGTAGCGTGAAGGAATGGAGAGGGAGACAGTGCACATGAGAACATGGTCACATGCATGGCCTTGTGGTACTGCTGTTAAAAGTCTTTGACTTGAGTGCACTGGGATCATATATACCTACTGTGGAATGTATATTGCACAACACATCTCAAAGAACAACAGTTACTGCAAGGTGACTAACCAATTTTTTTCCTTGCATCCAGCCTTCGATCCAACACAGTCTTTCTGCAGTTTTGACACCGTTACTGTTCTCATATCTGTCAAAGACTTCAATTACAGAATTAGTTGTGTCAAATCCATTTAGAACCTGCTCATATTCTTAGAAGCCAATTTATCAAATATGTGGTGTCTGATTCCAGATATCATTTGTATAACAGCCATGGCATCTCTGATGTACACTGTGGTTTCCTTGTTGCACGCTCTTAGCTCATGGTTCTTTTAGCTTGAGCTTCCAGCTGTTGCCCTAATTTAGCTTTATCTGTTCTTCTAATTGTTCCATCAACATGGTAGAAGGAGATAGGCACAGATCATTTTGGGTGACTAAGATCAGTTGTCTTTGAAATGTCTTCTCTGCATCTTGCTGAGGACAAGACTTTGGAAAAGAACTTTTGGACTGATAGCTGCTGCAGTTGTCCCTCCCTTGCCAGGCTTCAATTTGGTCCTCTACACACCATGTCAGCAAATCTTTTGATGCCATATTTCCTGACTGGGCTGCAAAAGCTATGTGTGCCATCGGAATCAAGAGCATTTCCCCCAGATCTTTCCATTTGTTCTTTGCTAACATGTGCGCTTTTCAGCAGAGACTCTTGGACATTCGATGTTACATGCAATTGAGTAGATATGTTGATAAGTACCTCTGGATGTGATTCATGGTCAAATGGATTTGTCATATTGTTGAAGACACGTGTTGGTAAGAGCTGTAACATGCTCTTCATCCCCCTTCAGTGCAGAGGCAAGGACTTGTTAGTGGACTTTGTCTTCACTACTTCTTGCTAGAATGCTTCTTTCTGTAATAGCCTTTCCACATTCTTAATATGAATGTGTGTATTGTGATCCATAACACTAATACTGACCTGTGCGTAAGTGTCACTGAATTAAAAAGTTATTTTCTAGACCATTTCAAAGGCTAGTACTGCATACATAGACAGTTACACATGAAAAGCTTCTACCAGGCAGACTAGATGCTACGCTGTATGTACAAAACCTTACAGATGAGAAGGAATTAGGAATTCATGTAAATTTATATCTACTATAACTATGGGCAAACTATGGGCACAAAATCTACTGCTACTGGTGCACAGCCTTCTGTGTGCGACTGATCTGGTCAGCCAATTTCAATTGGAAATATATGAAACTATTATAATCACTTGTGAGATGCTTTGACAATTAAGAATATGCAGTGTGAACACATTTCATGTTAGTGTATGCAAAATATTGATATTTGCCATTTTGGTCACATGCTACACGTCTTCACCATTTCTTTTAAAAAAATACTTGTCTGTGCAAAACTAATAGAAAAATCTTTTAATACATTATCATTTGGTAGCTCTGACCAACAAGCACCACATTAAGGTGTTTAAATCAATCAGTAAAAATGTGGTCCTAGTTAGTTTGCAGTATGTCTGGAACTGAGCAAAATGTGACACTTACTGATTTTGGTTATCGTTGTTTCACCTTGGCTACAGGCTTATGACACCACTTGAGAGCTCCACAGCATCTAAACATACATAAAATATACTTTCAAATGATCTACGATATGTGTGTGTGTAGGGTGGACCATTGCCACGTGCCTATATGCCCAGCGAGACAGATGGCTTGAAAAAGCCAGCTCCTGTGCTTTGTTTTCTCTCCAAGTTCTATGACCAGTGTTTTGCCTGCAGGTGTAAGTTACTGCACAGCTCCTTCTATGCAAGAACATTTTTTTCATAAAGTAACAGCATTACTGTCACTGCTGGGTTGTAGGTGGTTAGACCTAGTAGTCAGAGCCAGAGTCCGCAAGACAGGAGTCAACTGTGTCAGGATACCAGGAGATCAGTAGCAGGAGACAAACTGGAGGTCAGAACATGAATCAGATGCCAGAAATCACAGCTGGTCCAGATGCCAGGATATCAAATGTGGGATGCAGGAAGCACAAGGCACCTAGTCCAAAACAGGGTGGAACCCAGTTGTTCAGACAGTTTCCTGTTCATGCTGCTAGCTTAAGTAGATGAGCAGGCCAATCAGCTGATCCAGGACTCTGCCAGTTGGACTGTAGGGGTGGAGCCTCAAACTAGGCTGGGTTTCATGGTTCCCAGGTAGGTAAGCAAGCATCAGCAGGCTGCCAGATGGAGGGTTGGAGCATGACTGCTCCTATAAATCTTACAGACCCAGGTTCAAGACCCATGGGCTATGACAATTACAAAAAAAGCATATTAAAACAATAAAGAACATATGTGCATGCTAAATAGCTTACTGCAGGTTGCCCACTAAAACCAACCCAGGGCTCAAGAAGGTGCCAGTCCTTCAAATCCCATTGGATTTTCCCTTGGGGTTACAAATTAATCTACACCTGGGCAGTTAAGCTGATTCTTTGTACATCTTGGACCTTTGGTCTCTCGTCTCCAGAATAGGTAATCAACAGACCAGCACACTCCTGACAGTGCGGCTTCAAAGTCTGGGTTTTTGCATAACCAGAATTGGAAAATTTGCATTAATCTCTCCCCAGGAAATCCACTTAACACCTATTGTCCTAAAAGTCACTGCATGTCTGGCACATTTCCAGTAGAGTCCTTTGAATTCCCAGGTCTGACATTCCTCACATCTCCCCCATAGAGAGGTTACATACAGTCCCAACCCACACTAATACATAAATTAAATACAAAAAGGTCTTCCAAGGTTATTGTAGGAAATTGCCATATCTGTGGACATGGGTATTTTTGGAACAGTAACAATAGACGTGATGCTAGCTCACGATTAACAAGAGGCAGCTTTCTGTTTGCATCCTTACTAAGTATGGATCTTCTCTTGTCCACTTCGGAGTTAAATTAAATTTTCTGCAGTGGATTTCAACTCTCCATAGAGCAGAATGAAGGCAAGACAATCTGAGTTTCATGTCTGTGAATATTTACTATTTTGGCTGTATAAGTGACTCCTGTCCAGAGCTTGAGGGGGAAGGAAGTGCCTCTTCATCTGTGACATTTGGCAGAAGAAAAGAAATGGCTGTTAATTCCCAAAATGCACGTTGAGTGTGTAGGTTATCTCCATGCCAGCTGAAGATGAATCTCCACCCTGACTGAGACAGAACTTCCAGGGAGTGAAGTAAGATTTTTGTGGAGTAACTGAAGTAGGCAGAATCCACCTGGGGTTTCAGAGTCCATCGTTGTAGAACTAGCCATATCAGAAGACTACAAGGTGAATACCTCTGTCATCATTAGATATTGATTAAACATTGAGACTCTCTTCAAGTGGTGCTGCTTTTCTTTGAAGAAAAAATATTCATGTTGTCTAAATAAAATAGTGAACTGTCTTGTCTTCCTCTGTTACTTCAGCTTTTATATAAATCAGATCTTCAGTGGATGAAAGGCGTTGGCTGGTCCCCAGCTGGCTCTCTGGATGACGAGAAGAATAAGAGAGCAACCCACATCCTGAGTGACCATACCTATCGGCAACACCCAGACACGATCAAATTTACTAGCCTGCTTGATTCTCTACCAATGGTTCTGGCAAAGCACAATTCTGAAATTATGGATCAGGTGAGTTTTCTAAATTTGCAATTAGAATTAAAACAGTACAGTTTTTCTGGATGCTAAAGGTTTTTTTTAAAGGAAAATAAAGAAATTTGCATTTCAATACTACAGTCTTTTCATGGAATGTCAGGGATTTATTACCATTATAACTGAGTACTTTTATTTTGTATTTTGAGTTTCTAGCACATAGCTAAAGTATATTTTAAAAGATATTTAATAGTTGCTTATGTTTAAGATCAGAAACATGGAAAAGTGGTTTAATGAGAGATTGGCTTTATGTATTTATATGTTATTTTATGTTGTTGCAAAATAATTAATGTAAAGAGCTAAACTGTATATTTTGTTTTCAAGTGGGGGTGCAACTATATACATATTTATCATGATTGTGCAGACAACTGGCCAGTTATACCTAGCAAACATATTTATATAAATGTCAGGTGAATTGTTACGCAGCAAGTTTCAAAATTCAATAGAACTTTGCTAATTTGCATTTCTTTATCTTCACAAACCAGAGCTCCAGTCTCTTGGATCTAATGACAGTTTATAGTGAATTGCCATATTAAAAAGACTTAATTATATTTCCAAAATACCTAACAGGTTATTAGTCAGTAAATTATGAAGTATTAAATAATCAAAGCTGAACTCTCATTGTCAAATGGAAAAATGCATTTGGTAATGTGTAATGCTTGCTGTATTTACTGTGATTTAAACTAGATCAATCATCTTGGGAATCTTGCCTCATTGAAGTCAATGGCAAAATTCTTATTGATTTCAATGATGTCAAGTAGAATATCACTCAAAAATCTCACTAAAATCACTGAGTGGAGTTGTGGAACAAGGTACCCCTCAACATAAGTGAAGGTCTCCGTGACCTTTATTTGTTAATTAGTAAAATTCAGTAATTTGCCATAGGTCTTGAGGTCAGTGCAGAGAAAACTTCTGTTGTTATTTTAGTTTTAGTTACAGTTGTTCTGGACTGCCTGAAATTCTTAGGATTTCTGATCTTGATCACGCTTATTCAGCCATAATTATATCTTACCATTTCAATGACTGCGGTCTTCATGATTCCAACATCCTATTATATTTGCTCTTTGCTTTTCAGCGCTCGTATACAGAAGCTTGGAATAAAGATAAAACTAGCATCCACGTGATGCCAGATACCCCTGCTATTTTACTGGCGCAGCAGAACAAATTGAATTACAGTGAGGTAGGTGATGCCTTGCTTAAAAATTAAAAGGCAGCATGTGAGAATATTTAGATGAAAAGAAAGTGCATTATTTCTGAAATGTAATGAATATTTTTTATTTTTTTAGAAACTGTACAGACTTGCAATGGAAGAGGACAAGAAGAAAGGCTATGACCTACGGGTAGATGCCATTCCAATTAGGGCAGCTAAAGCCTCCCGAGATATTGCAAGTGAGGTAAGTAAACTTGGACCCTTCTCCTCTCCGTTTCAGAGGTCTCAACATTTTAGTGAGCAGTTAAGGGCATGCTTCATCAACACAATCATATATCCAGTAACACACTTTCCAAACAATAAATAGGAGTGCAACTGGAATAAAAACTTCCCTACAGTTCCTGTAGGTCTGTCCTTACTTTACCTGTGGTGAGGTTCCACTCCCAGTATCTGTTTTCTATTTGATGATCTCTGTTTGAGGGGTATGGCAAATGAAGTCATCTTTTCCAGTTTTGAGTCTAACTACTATTTCTTATTTGAAAATAATTTCTACTCAATGTTTTAAATCAATTAATCTCTTTGTTGCCGTGTAACCTGGCATTATTTGGAGGGCTGGGTGGCTAAGTGGATGCGGAGCTGGATGGGACTGCTCTGATGCCTTTCCCTATAGGGGAGGGCACTGGTGGTTAACCAGCTGTTTCTATCCATGCACTGGCACTGGTGCAGCAGCCTGAGCCCGCTCCCGGGTATCCTGATCCACCTGCAGAAGCTAATTCAGGAGTTCTTCTGGCCAGGGCTTCTTTGGGTCTCTGTGGAGGTTCTGAGTCTTCCCCTGGAGGAGGGCAGACAGGGTCTGCTCTGCCTCTGCAGTCAGGTCCATGTCCTCCACCTCCAGGCGCTGCAGAAACTCCTTCATGGTGCAGGTAGTTTGGTGTGGAGTGCGCTGGCGCACGTCTTTTCCTGTTGGCTCCAACGGCTCTGTTACGACTTGCAGCTCTTTTACCTCCATCCAATGGGTCTTCCGTGAGACCTCTCTGAGCTGCTGGTCTTCTACCAGGACCTCCTGTGGACCTGGAAGCTGATCTCGGTGAGCAGGTCCATGGTGGCCTCTGAGGGAAAATATCTCCTCATGGAACCCCTGATAGACAACCCGCAGCTCAGTGTGCAGGTGGCAGAGTCCCCCTTGGTATACTGGAGGTTGGTTCTGGCAGTTGCCTCCTGGACTACAACTGGGGGACTGAGTGGATCCCCTGGCGCTTGGCCGGTGCATGGGGCTCTCCACCCTGCGTGTCCCCTGGTGCACTCTCCAAGAGGTGAGGGCAGCCTTACTGCCCTCCTGTCAGGCTTTCCTCGAGTGAGTCCTGCAGTAGGGTACTCCTTGCCCTCCCCTCACCCTCCGGACTTCACCTTAGGGCCCCTGCCCTGCAAGGCCCCCGGCCGCCCTCTCCACACCCTCCAAGCTAGCTGTGTGACCTGCCATCGGTCCGTTTCCCAACTGGGCCCAGGAAACAGCTATATCTGCTCGTGCTCCACCCCCTTCATTTCCTGACCATCCAGTCCCACCATGACACCAAGTGGCGGGACCTCCTACCTCCTCTGGAGGGTAAGGAGCCCAGTGGGCCAGTCTGTATTCCATCCTGGTGCCACAGCCAGCCAGGGATTTTGATTGGCGACTCTTTCACAGATGATGATAAAGTCCTCCAGGGAATTGCTATAGGAGTATAGGATGTTTTCTTTAAAAATCCCCCTGAAACTGATTGAACGTTTTTTGTTTTTTTTTCCCTACAGTACAAATACAAAGCAGGGTATCGCAAACAGCTGGGCCACCATGTAGGAGCCCGCAACATCCAGGATGATCCGAAGATGGTGTGGTCTATGCATGTAGCCAAGATCCAGAGTGACAGGGAATACAAGAAAGATTTTGAGAAATGGAAGACCAAGTATAATAGCCCAGTGGATATGCTGGGAGTCGTGCTGGCCAAGAAATGTCAGGAACTGGTCAGTGAAGTTGATTATAGACATCCTCTTCACCAGTGGACATGTCTGCCAGACCAGAATGATATTGTACATGCCAGGAAATCTTACGATCTTCAGAGTGATGTAAGTCCTGTTTTTACCAGCTTTGTGAAAACTGAAGTGTTTTATTAAATATGTCTTTGCTGCCATGTCACATAACATATTTAAGGGCTGCATTTCTGGACTCTTTTATCCTGCAAGGACCTTTGCTGCTGCATACTAGATTGGTGGGTTGTCACAGTTTCAGGCCAATTGCACGTGTTTTCCCGCTCCATTAGGGTGACCAGATGACAAGAACAAAATATCGGGACACATCGGGGGGCAGCCACAGGCTCACCCCGCCCCCACACCAGGGCCAGCTCTAGGTTTTTTGCCGTCCCAAGCAAAAAAAAAAAATCTGGAGTGCCGCCGAAGCAATATATCGGGACAAATGGCATCCCGACCGTACATCGTGCGGGCGTGGGACAAACAACTAAATATTGGGACAGTCCCGATTGTATCGGGACGTCTGGTCACCCTACCCTCCATAGTCCAGCAAGGGGGCAGCCACTTTAGGCTTTCACCTCCCAGCCGTCACCTCCCTTGGACGGAAATCTGCATCTCAGTCTCTCCTGACCGGGCCTCTCTGCCTACACTGTAATATTAGGTATGTGGCAGACACCACCAACTTGGTTGACCTAAGTTATCATCTCTACCCCATGCACATCGTTCATCATTTGAAATACTTTTATGTTTACTTTAAGGTGAGGAATGATGTGGCATTGTTAAGTGGTGTTGTTACCATAGAAACTGGGATAAACAGTGACACCATCAACATGTTAAAATGAAATATTTTGAAATATTTGCATTTTTTTCTGTTATTATTTCAAGAAAATTGGATTTCTTTGTGACTTCAAATCATCACAACAACAACCTAAATGGTAAAACAAAATGTAACAATCATTTTTTACAGGTGTAATTGAAATGTAGTAGCGCTAGAGACATTCCCACTCAACATCATTATGATCCTCTTGTTCATTAGTATGATCTCTGTTGAGAGCGTGTGGGTTACCATAGATTCACTGCCTTGGCATGGACACAGTTCTGTGCAGGGAATTTTATTCTGATTACAGAGACCGGTGAGTATTCAGTGAACACTACTGGCATGTGCACAAATAAGGTCTTCTAGAAGCTCAGGTGCCACTGGATTCTTGAACAATATAGGAAGTAGTTGATCAGCCTCATTTTTCCATCCATGTTGCAATGGTGATCCAGTATCTGGTTTACCTATATGCAAAGGCATCCAAATCTGAGTTTGACATGCTCTTCAAAACTTTCCTCCCATGGTGGAAGTCTGCTCAGTGACTTATCCTTTTTGATGGCTAGACTGAGGCGCAAACAGATCAGTTCTCTGTGGGTGTCCTTTTCTTTCTCATACCACACGGCTAACAACTTGCTTGCTGTAGAAATTGTGGCTTGTCCATCATTCTGTCTCAATCTGGTAAGATCTCTGAAACAGTAAGGTCCCTTTGTTTTGACAATGCTGAACATGGATGTTTCCCAATACCAAATGGCAGTGACAGAGAGTCCCAGACTCTTAATACAAGTGTAGCAGGTAGTTCGTTGCGGAAGTCAGGAATGAGTGTGTCACAGATTGTATGAACATATATGAAGCGACACTTGTCAGTTGTGCTGGTAATGGAGCCTCTTTCAAGCCACATGTTATGTATTTGTTCCATTTTTGGAATGTATTGAACAGCAAGAACCAAAACATCTGTATCAGGTGACCTAATTACTACGGTTCCTTTGACACCAAGGTACCTAAAAGCCATATTGGTGCACACAGCATGCAGAAGCATCCTTGTGTCTGCTTCCTCTTGAGAACTGTATTACCCTTGGGTTTCCTCAACACCTCTACTGATGATAGACTGTCTACTTCACCACTGGAAAAGCCTCGAGCAAGAAGGAGTGTTTGTGTTGGATGTGCTTCTAGACTCTCAGGTGTATTCCACAGAGGAATTTAAGTGATAGCTTGTTGGATGTTTCATTTAGAAAAAAATTCATGGAGGCACAGGATGTCCACCAATCATCTTATTCTCCTTCAGGTGACAGTGCACATATGTATTCCAATGTAGTGCACTCGAGTTGGAGACTTTTGCCAGCAGTATCACTAGGCGTTGTATTAGCTCTTGTTCTCTTTGTGCTTTCAGATGAGGGCATACCAGGGGTGTGTTTACCGCCTCCTTCTCGATTCCTTCTCACCACCTGTGGTGGGAGTTGGATCTCCCTGTAACTTTAGCTTCCGTCAGTCAGCTTTCAAATACTTTTCTATATATAGTTTTTATAATTATAGCGTACAGTGCAGTATAGTATAAAATAGTGTAGTTATTTTAGCTACAGTTTTATTAGTACCTGGAGGATTTACTGTGGAAAAAAAAAGCCCAGATTCTAAACAAATGTGCCACGTGCAGCACTGTTATTCCTGTCACAGATAGGTACAAGAGTTGTCTGATTTGTGTGGGTGAGTGATGTGTGAGGGACAAATGTCCTATTTTGTACCTCCTTTCCTACCTGCACTAAGAAGCAGAGAGACGGTTGCCTTAATGATGCGACCTTTGCATGAGCAGAGTCCCAGTGGTGACCAAGGCGACCCTGGATCAACTTGGAGAGCTCCTTCAGCTTCTTCTGACTGCAGACGTAAGTCTGGGAGCAAACATCTTACTTCCCCTTCTCTGTGTGGATCGAAGCATTCTAAACATTCATACTCTAACTCTTGGTCTTCTCCCAGACAGTCATCTGGTAGGCCCTGTGGTACTGGTTTGAAGCCTCACAAATCAAAGTGCTTATTGATCATGTCAGAGGTAGCACTGTTGCCTTCAGCTCAATGGGGCTGTGAAGACTGGCGAATTCACCCATGCTGGGTCCTTCTCAGTGTGCTTCAGCTCCACTGGATCCTCTGGCACCACTGGCGCTCATATAATCAACTGAGGTCCCTTCTACGCCTCAGGCTTTCCTAGCAGCAAGGGACCTTCTTTTTTTTTCTCTGCCTGACTCTCCTCTATTTCAGATAGTTTCAGTATCTCCTCAACTGATAATGACTACACATCTGACACCAACTACACAGTCGACTTCGCTGATGCACCTGGCACTGACATCTCGCCTGGAATCAATGATGCAACCAGCACTGACAATGCAACCAGAGCTGATGATGGAGTCAGTTCTGCTGATGCATTTGGAACCAATGACACACACAGTATTTATGCCAGCATCAGCTTTTTGACCACTCTAACCTATAGCTTCTACTGACCCTTGTGTGTCTTCCATAGCTAGACCACTGAGAACATCTGTGGGAACAGCTCCCCGTACCCTGTGTTGCCTTTTTCAGGCTCAGAAGAGGAAGAAGATGTCTCTCCTCTGAGATCCTGCAAATCTTTCTATAGATCTTTTCAGTGCCAGATTGAAGGATATTAAATATTAGAACTATTTAATATTTACTATATTTTACTATTTAATATTTTTAATATTTACTGTTTTGGCCGTTTAAGTGACATGTCCAGAGCTTGAGGGGGTAGGAAGTGCCTCTTCAACTGTGACATTTGGTGGAAGAAAAGAAATGGCTGTTAATTCTCAAAATGCAAAATAGATGAATCTCCACCCTGACTGAAACAGAACTTCTAGGGGGTGAAGTAAGATTTTTGTGGAGTAACTGAAGTAGGCAGAATCCACCTGGGGTTTCAGAGTCCATCGTTGTAGAACTAGCCATATCAGAAGACTACAAGGTGAATACCTCTGTCATCATTAGATATTGATTAAACATTGAGACTCTCTTCAAGTGGTGCTGCTTTTCTTTGAAGAAAAAATATTCCTGTTGTCTAAATAAAATAGTGAACTGTCTTGTCTTCCTCTGTTACTTCAGCTTTTATATAAATCAGATCTTCAGTGGATGAGAGGCATTGGCTGGTCCCCAGCTGGCTCTCTGGATGACGAGAAGAATAAGAGAGCAACCCACATCCTGAGTGACCATACCTATCGGCAACACCCAGACACGATCAAATTTACTAGCCTGCTTGATTCTCTACCAATGGTTCTGGCAAAGCACAATTCTGAAATTATGGATCAGGTGAGTTTTCTAAATTTGCAATTAGAATTAAAACAGTACAGTTTTTCTGGATGCTAAAGGTTTTTTTTTAAAGGAAAATAAAGACGTTTGCATTTCAATACTACAGTCTTTTCATGGAATGTCAGGGATTTATTACCATTATAACTGAGTACTTTTATTTTGTATTTTGAGTTTCTAGCACATAGCTAAAGTATATTTTTAAAAGATATTTAATAGTTGCTTATGTTTAAGATCAGAAGCATGGAAAAGTGGTTTAATGAGAGATTGGCTTTATGTATTTACATGTTATTTTATGTTGTTGCAAAATAATTAATGTAAAGAGCTAAACTGTATATTTTGTTTTCAAGTGGGGGTGCAACTATATACATATTTATCATGATTGTGCAGACAACTGGCCAGTTATACCTAGCAGACATATTTATATAAATGTCAGGTGAATTGTTACGCAGCAAGTTTCAAAATTCAATAGAACTTTGCTAATTTGCATTTCTTTATCTTCACAAACCAGAGCTCCAGTCTCTTGGATCTAATGACAGTTTATAGTGAATTGCCATATTAAAAAGACTTAATTATATTTCCAAAATACCTAACAGGTTATTAGTCAGTAAATTATGAAGTATTAAATAATCAAAGCTGAACTCTCATTGTCAAATGGAAAAATGCATTTGGTAATGTGTAATGCTTGCTGTATTTACTGTGATTTAAACTAGATCAATCATCTTGGGAATCTTGCCTCATTGAAGTCAATGGCAAAATTCTTATTGATTTCAATGATGTCAAGTAGAATATCACTCAAAAATCTCACTAAAATCACTGAGTGGAGTTATGGAACAAGGTACCCCTCAACATAAGTGAAGGTCTCCGTGACCATTATTTGTTAATTAGTAAAATTCAGTAATTTGCTATGGGTCTTGAGGTCAGTGCAGAGAAAACTTCTGTTGTTATTTTAGTTTTAGTTACAGTTGTTCTGGACTGCCTGAAATTCTTAGGATTTCTGATCTTGATCACGCTTATTCAGTCAGAATTATATCTTACCCTATTAATGACTTAGGTCTTCATGATTTTGAACATCTTATTATATTTGTTGTTTGCTTTTCAGCGCTCATACACAGAAGCTTGGAATAAAGATAAAACTAGCATCCACGTGATGCCAGATACCCCTGCTATTTTACTGGCGCAGCAGAACAAATTGAATTACAGTGAGGTAGGTGATGCCTTGCTTAAAAATTAAAAAGCAGCATGTGGGAATATTTAGACGAAAAGAAAGTGCATTATTTCTGAAATGTAATGAATATTTTTTATTTTTTTAGAAACTGTACAGACTTGCAATGGAAGAGGACAAGAAGAAAGGCTATGACCTACGGGTAGATGCCATTCCAATCAGGGCAGCTAAAGCCTCCCGAGATATTGCAAGTGAGGTAAGTAAACTTGGACCCTTCTCCTCGCACTTTCACAAGTCTCAACATCGTAATGAATAGTTAAGGGCAAGCTTCGTCAACACAATCATGTATCAAACAGCACACTTTCCAAGCAATAAATAGAAGTGCAACTGGAATCAAATCTTCTGTATAGTTCCCATAGGCCTGTCCTTACTTTACCTGTGGTGAGGTTCCACTCCCAGCATCTGTTGTCTACTTGAGGATCTGTGTTTGATGGTTTGTGGTGTGTGACAAATGAAGTCATCTTGTCCACTTTTAATTCTAACTAATGTCTCTTATTTTATAATTGCTACTCAATGGTTTTAGCTAAATTAATCTTTTTCTTGCAGTGTAACCTACCCGTGCAGCCTGTCAGTCCTTTCCCAGTAACATACCCACTTAATTGAAATTGATATTGGAAAACAAATGTGTTTGGCCTTGTTAATTATTAGACTTCATGCAAAGGCATTAACCCTCTTGGAATGGAATTTAGGCCAAATGCTAGTAGAAAATATCAGAGGTTTATGACCATAATCCAGTGGCTTATCCGCAGACATAGGAAAACTTTTTTTCTTGGAGACTGTTAAACTAAGTTAATATTGTAATATGTTGAAGGTCTATTTTCTATTTTGATTCTTAGTAACCAAATTAGTATCAGTTTAACAATGTTTTCTATTACATTTGCTAGGCATATTTTTATTTTATCTGTTATATTTAATGATTTTCTTACCGTTTCTGCAAAATTGCCCTTAAAGCGCTTTGTGTTTAGGACCGTTATAACCAGGTGGAGACTGTTAGCTGAGGAAATAACTGATGGGCCCTTCATAGAGAGAAACTGAGTTCTGACCTCGGGGGAGCCAGACCAAGGAATAAGAAATAGCTTGGCTACAATGTCTCAGGCAGAGGAAGCTGTAGTTTTCCTCTTGAAACATTCCAGTGGCATATAGGCCACCAGACCTAGGCACAAAGACATCTTATTACTTACATGTTTAAGAAACTCTTGTGTCTAAACCTCTTTTTATGCAGAGAGCCCTACGAGTGCTTTAACACTCAGACTCCACAGTCTATGAACAGAACACTTCTTCACATAAAAGCCTCCACTATCTCATCTTATGAAGAAGTCCTCCAGGGAGTTGCTATAGGATTATAGGTTGTTTTCTTAACAAATCCCCCTGAAACTAATTGGACTTTTTTTTTTAACCTACAGTACAAATACAAAGCAGGGTATCGCAAACAGCTAGGCCACCATGTGGGAGCCCGCAATATCCAGGATGATCCAAAGATGGTGTGGTCTATGCATGTAGCCAAGATCCAGAGTGACAGGGAATACAAGAAAGATTTTGAGAAATGGAAGACCAAGTATAATAGCCCAGTGGATATGCTGGGAGTCGTGCTGGCCAAGAAGTGTCAGGAACTGGTTAGTGAAGTTGATTATAGACATCCTCTTCACCAGTGGACATGTCTGCCAGACCAGAACGATGTTGTACATGCCAGGAAAACATATGATCTTCAGAGTGATGTAAGTCCCACTTTTACCAGCTTTGTGAAAAGTGAAGTATTTTATTAATTATGTTTTTTTCATCCGATGTAAAAATGTATTTAAAGGTCTCCATTTCCAAACTCTTTTTCCTGCAAGGACCTTTGCTGGAGCACACGGGATAGGTGGGTATTTTCAGAATGCTGCCCATGGAAGTGAATCATTCCACAGTTTAATTAGTTCACAGTTTGCAGCATGTAGCCTTCCTTTTGCATCCTAAGTACTGATCTCCTCTTGTGAACTTTGGAGTTAGATTTTCTGCAGTGGATTTGAACTCTCAGTAGAGCAGGGAGAGGGTAAAAGCATCTGAGTTTCATGTTTGTAAATATACTGGTTTGTTTATATAAGTGACATGTCCAGAGCTTGAGGTTCTTCTTATTTCTGATATCTGAGAGAGGAAAAGCAATGGCTGTAATTACCAAAATTTACCTTGAGTGCCTGGGTTATCTCCATGCCAGTTTTAGATTAATCTCCACCCTGACTGGAACAGAACTTCCAATAGGTGGAGCAAGATTTTTGTGGAGTAGCGACTTGCCTGTGTGCAGTGTCTGACTTGTATATATGTTCTCTAGAGTTGCCTCTTTGTGCCTGTATGGTGGTAATAGTTCAGGTCCCTTTCATGCAAGGATCAAAGGGATATATACTTACAAACAAAGGGGGAGATTTTCAAAATCATCTAAGGCATTTAGGACTGCAACGACCATTGACGTTTGTGTTCCTAAATCTCTTACATGACTCTGCAAACCTCCTTTGAAATTATTTTGTCTCATGTTGACACATAAATAAATGTCTCAAGAAAAAAAAAAAGCAGTGTAGGCAGAATTCAGAATCTGTCAGTGTTGAACTAGTCCTGTCAGAGGGCTGTGAGGTAACGACCTCTGTCATCATATGATATTGATTAAACAGTGAGAATCTCTTTAATTGGTGCTGCTTTGCATTGGAGAAAAAAAATGTTCATGTTGTCTAACTAAAATAATAAACTTTCTTGTCTTCCTCTTTAATTTCAGATTGTATATAAGTCAGATCTTCAGTGGTTGAAAGGCATTGGCTGGTCCCCAGCTGGTTCTTTGGAGGATGAGAAGAATAAGAGAGCAGCCACCATCTTGAGTGACCATACCTATCGGCAACACCCAGACACGATCAAATTTAATAGCCTGCTTGATTCTCTACCAATGGTTCTGGCAAAGCACAATTCTGAAATTATGAACCAGGTAAGTTTTCTATTTATTTGCAACTAGAATTAAAATGATATAATTTTTCTTGATGCTAATGTTTTGGTTTTTGAGGAAAATAAAGAAGTTTGCATTACAATACTACAGCCTTTTCATTGAATGTCAAGGATTTATTTCCATTATAGTGGAATACTTTTGTTTTGTATTTTGAGTGTCTAGCTCAAGTATATTTTAAAATATATATTTAATAATTGCTTATGTTTATACTTAGAAACATGAAAAAGATTTTACCAAGAGTTTGGTTGTATGTTTTTAGATTTTTTTTTTAAGTTATAAAATAATTTCTCAGTGTAAAGAGCTAGGCTGTTTCTTTTTCAAGTATTTATCATGATTTATCATGACTGTGCAGAAACCTGGCCAGTTATACTTAAGAAAGATATTCATATATATCTCATGGGAATTGTTGCCCCAAAACATCTCATGATTGTATATCTCTTTGCTAATTTGCATTTTTTGATCTTCACAAAACATAGTATCCACACCCTTTACCTCTAATCCCTCTGATCTAATGGCAGAGGTTGTAGTGAATTGCCATATTAGTAAGACTTGATTATACTTCCAAAATATCAAATCCATTATTTGCCAGCAAATTATGAAGTATTAAATAGTTGAAGCTGAACCATCATTGACAAAGATAATGGAAAAATTGCATTCGGTGATGTGCAAGACTTGCTGTATTTGCTCTGACTCAAACTAGATTAATCATGCGGGGCTATATCTTTGCCCCTCTGAAGCAACATTCCAACTGACTAGAGTAGAGCCAGAATTTCACCTGTCAAATGGTACGTCACTCAAAAATCCTACTGAAATCATTGTGTGGTCTTGTGTAGCAAGGTACTACTCATCGTGAATGAGAGTATCAGTAGCTGACCTTTATTAATTAATGAGTAAAATCCTGTAATTTGCAGTGGGTCTCCAGGTCAGTGCGAACAAGAGAATTTCTGTTGTTTAAGTTTTAGTTACTATTGTTCCAGCCTCCATGAAACTCTTAGGATTGCTGATCTGGATCATGCTTTATTCAGCCATAATTATATCTTACCATTTCAATGACTGCGGTCTTCATGATTCCAACATCCTATTATATTTGCTCTTTGCTTTTCAGCGCTCGTATACAGAAGCTTGGAATAAAGATAAAACTAGCATCCACGTGATGCCAGATACCCCTGCTATTTTACTGGCGCAGCAGAACAAATTGAATTACAGTGAGGTAGGTGATGCCTTGCTTAAAAATTAAAAGGCAGCATGTGAGAATATTTAGATGAAAAGAAAGTGCATTATTTCTGAAATGTAATGAATATTTTTTATTTTTTTAGAAACTGTACAGACTTGCAATGGAAGAGGACAAGAAGAAAGGCTATGACCTACGGGTAGATGCCATTCCAATCAGGGCAGCTAAAGCCTCCCGAGATATTGCAAGTGAGGTAAGTAAACTCAGACCCTTCTCCTCACACTTTCAAAGGTCTCAGGTTCATAGTGAGCAGTTAAAGGCGTGCTCCATCAACACAATCTGGCAAAGCTCTTTCTGAAAAATAAATAGGAGTACGCCTGGAATAAAATCTTCTGTATAGTTCCTGTAGGCCTGTCCTTACTTTATCTGTGGCAAGATTACATTCCCAGTGTCTGTTGTCTATTTGAGGATCTCTGTTTGCTGGTTTGAGGGCTGTGACAAATGAAGTTATCCTGTCCAGTTTTAATTCTAACTAATGTCTCTTATTTAATAATAATTGCTAGTAAATATTTTAGGTGAATTAATCTTTCTGTTTAGGTGTTATCTACCAGCACTGCCTCGCTGATCTTTTCCTGGTAGCATACTCATTCAATTGAAACTGGCATTTGAAAACAAATGTGTTTGGCCTTGTTAATGAGCAGATTTCATACGATGGAGTTAACCACTTTGGTCTGCATTTTAGGCTAAATGTTAGTTGAGACTTTTGAGATAGCTGTGCCACGACCAGTCGCTATCCACGGTCACAGGGAGAACTTATTCCTCTCAGAGCCTGTTAAGATAATCTTATATTGTAGTATGTTGAAAGTGAACGTATTGGGTTTCAGGCAAACGGTGTATGGGGTCCTGGCATAGTAACAATATTACTTACATATTTAAGAGACTCTTGTGTCTAAGCTTTTTCCTAAGTTCTAGGTGTCATATGAGTGGTTTAGCACTCAGAAATAATACTTTATGAAGTGACACATGTTCACATAAAAGCGTCCAAACTCTCCACTAACCATGAAGACGCCAGAAAATTCCTATGGGATATTTTCTTAACAAGAAACCTGAAATTTGTTGAACTTTATTTTTTTGCCTACAGTACAAATACAAAGAAGGATATCGCAAGCAACTAGGTCATCATGTGGGAGCCCGCACCATCCAGGATGATCCCAAGATGATGTGGTCTATGCATGTAGCCAAGATCCAGAGTGACAGGGAGTACAAGAAAGATTTTGAGAAATGGAAGACCAAGTATAATAGCCCAGTGGATATGCTGGGAGTCGTGCTGGCCAAGAAATGTCAGGAACTGGTCAGTGACGTTGATTATAGACATCCTCTTCACCAGTGGACATGTCTGCCAGACCAGAATGATGTCATCCATGCTAGAAAGGCCTATGAGCTACAGAGTGACGTGAGTACTGAATATGAGAGCTCCCAGGTATATCAGTAAGGCTACGTTTTAGTCACAGGTATTTTTAGTAAAAGTCATGGACAGGTCAGGGACCATGAATTTTTGTTTACTGCCCATGACCTGTCCATGACTTTTACTAAAATACCCCTGACTAAAACTGGGGGTGGGAGACTCTGGGGACGCCACAGGTGCTGGGGCGGGGGGCGCAGCCTGGGGAACTGCTGTGGGTGTTGGGGAGGGGGCATGGGTGCTTGGGGGTAGTCGTGGCCCCGGGGGGGCACTGCAGGTACTGGGGAGGGGTTGCAGCCCGGGGAAGCACCGCGGATGCTGGGGAGGGGCTGCAGGTGCTCAGGGAGTGAGTTGCAGCCCGGGGGTGCTGGGGAGGGGGGCACAGGTGGTGAGGGGTGGGGGGAGTCGCAGTCTGGCGGGGGGGATTGTGGGGGGGTGGGGCTTGGACAGGTTCCTTACCCAGCTCCTGGGAAACGACAGCCCCAGCTCCTTAGAGCTCCACATGCTGCTTCTGCTCCACCCAAAACCCCGGTTCTGCAGCTCCCATTGGCTGGGAACCATGACCAATGGGAGCTGCGGGGACAGTGCCTGGCTGCCAGCAGAGGCAGCCTGTGGAGCTAGGGGAGCTGAGGGAGAGGACTCCACCCGCCCCAAGGTAAGCAGCGGCCCCAAGCCCTGAGCCCCTCCCCCCCAAACTCCTGCTGCTGGAGGGCCCTACGACTGCCCCAGCAGCAGCCAGTGCAGCTGACCCGGGGACTGCCTGAGCTGCTCAGGTGGCTCCTGGGCCAGCCTCACGGGGCTGCTGCAGAAGTCACAGAGGTCACGGAAAGTCACAGAATCCATGACCTCTGTGACAAACACGGAGCCTTATGTATCAGTGATCACAGCTGCATAGTATATTATGCTTTCAGCATTATATCTTTCCCTTTTGGTGGGTGTAGAGGATCTGAAACCTCTGGAATGGTGGTTCAATAGTTGTATTGTGCAGTGAGACAGGCTAAAGAGAAGCTCTGAAAGGGAACGCCACACCTGGTCCCCATCACAAAGTGCTGTTCCATGATTATTTTCTCTGTGGCTGTATAAAGTCGGGGTCACTGCCAGTGGGTGTATGAATTATGCTGAATGATTGGATCTTAAACCCACTTGAGGGGGGAATCAAAGTGAGCCATGCCCACAGTAGTGTCTATGGAGTGGCTTCTTAATGAAACTTGTGGGAAGGTTTCATCCTTCCAGCTCAGCTAAGGCATCTGAGCTCACAGCTGTAAATTTGGATGTCTGAGTCAGGGTGTTCTTAGTGGAAGTCCCTCAACTCTGAAATTCATGGCCTTATTGATGCAAGACTCCAAGTGAAAAGCCCATATTTTTGCTCAGCCTTTTTCTGACACATGGTAGGATGGAGGATACCCGAGGAAGATGGGGAGACAATATACGTCTAAGGTGAGGGGAAGGATCGTAGCTGGCTGGCTAAGAGCCAGTGCAGAGAGGGAGGAGGGGTTTTTTTCAGTGCACAGGGCTTGCACAGTCCCTGCATGAGATGTACTGGGATGTTTAACTGAATACATTAACTAAATAGTTACCTCTGTATTTACGGTTAATAGAATTGCTACAAGTCAGATCTTCAATGGTTGAGAGGCATCGGTTGGATCCCAGTTGGTTCCCTGGATGTTGAAAAAGCCAAGAAGGCTGGACAGATCCTTAGTGACAATATATATCGTCAGCCACCAGACAAATTAAAATTTACTAGTGTAACGGATTCTTTGGAAATGGTCTTGGCCAAGCATAATGCAGAAGCAATGAATAAGGTGAGTCCGAGCTTTCTGAGAAAGGTACTAGTGCTGCATACCGTTAAAGATAACAAATTACATTTGTAATTATATGTATTAGACCCAAATTACATTACCAAATATGTATTAGACCCAGGCTATAATGATCAATTAGCTATACTTCCAGACACATGTAGCAATTTGTAAAATAGCTGGGAACTAGTTGTCTCTGAAAATGTCCATACCTTAAAATAATTTGTCATAGTATTCAGGGCCTCAGTGCTTGCCTACACTTTGTGGACCTGATTCAAAGCCCATTAATGTCAGTGTGAGTCTTTCAATTGACTTTACTGATATTTTCATTAGTCCCTATGCCCAGAGGGAGTGCAAAATAAGCAAGAGCAGGAGTCTTTTCCAGTGGAAATCTTGCAACTTAGACACATGTTTTTGAAATTGAAGCCCTTTCAGAATCTTGACCTGGAAAAAGGTTAGTGTGAATGTAGACATTATATGATTTTTAGGCGTTACTTGAAGTAATGTTATTAAAATACTTTATTATGTTTTATGAGGTCTTCATATGTTGATCACTATCCTGTTTATTGCTGTTGGTTTAACATTTGTTATTTCATTTGCAGCGTTTATACACTGAAGCCTGGGATAAAGACAAGTCTCAAATCCACATGATGCCTGACACACCAGAGATTACATTGGCAAGACAGAACAAGCTCAACTACAGCCAGGTGAGCAAAAGCACAGTTTCTGTCATGAGTGTATTAATAATCTAAGTGGAATCATGCTGTGTCATTGGCTTGGCCAAAATATATCTTAACAAACTTGAAATAAATATTTACACTAAGTTTCCTGACTTATCCCATAACATTTACCTGCCAAAAAGTGAACATCAAAATGTTTTCCATATTCCAGTATAGTACTCTTCTGGCTTGATTGTGGAACCTTTATTCATGATGGTGAGCACTCTTTTGAGAAGTTTCAGAGTGGTAGCTGTGTTAGTTTGTATCAGCAAAAAGAACGAGGAGTACTTGTGGCACCTTAGAGACTAATAAATTTATTTGAGCATAAGCTTTCGTGGGCTAAAGCCCACTTCATCAGATGCATGCAGTGGAAAATACAGTAGGAAGATATATATATATACAGAGAACATGAAAAAATGGGGGTTACCATACCAACTCTAACGAGAGTAATCGAGTAAGGTGGGCTATTATCAGCAGGAGAAAAAAAACTTTTGTAGTGATAATCAGGATGGCCCATTTCAAACAGTTGACAAACAGGTGTTGGAAACAGTAGGGGGAAAATTAGCATGGGAAAATAGTTTTTAGTTTGCGTAATGACTCATTCACTCCCAGGCTTTATTCAAGCCTAATTTAATGATGTCCAGTTTGAAATTAATTCCAGTTCTGCAGTTTCTCGTTGGAATCTGTTTTTGAAGTTTTTTTGTTGAATAATGGCCACTTTTAGGTCTGTAATTGAGTGTCCAGGGAGGTTTGAAGTGTTGTCTGACTGGTTTTTGGATGTTATAATTCTTGACATCTGATTTGTGTCCATTTATTCTTTTACATAGAAACTGTCCAGTTTGGCCAATGTACATGGCAGAGGGGCATTGCTGGCACATGATGGCATGTATCACATTGGTAGATGTGCAGGTGAATAAGCCTCTGATAGTGTGGCTGATGTGATTAGGTCCTATGATGGTGCCCCTTGAATAGATATGTGGACAGAGTAGGCAATGGGCTTTGTTGTAAGGATAGGTTCCTGGGTTAGTGTTTTTCTTGTGTGGTGTGTGGTTGCTGATGAGTATTTGCTTCAGGTTGGGGGGCTGTCTGTAAGCAAGGACTGGCCTATCTCCCAAGATCTGTGAGAGTGAGGGATCCTCCTTCAGGATAGGCTGTAGATTCTTGATGATGCGCTGGAGAGGTTTTAGTTGGAGGCTGAAGGTGATGGCTAGTGGCGTTCTGTTACTTTCTTTGTTGGGCCTGTCCTGTAGTAGGTGACCTCTGGGTACTCTTCTGGGTCTGTCAATCTGTTTCTTCACTTCAGCAGGTGGGTACTGTAGTTGTGAGAATGCTTGATAGAGATCTTGTAGGTGTTTGTCTCTGTCTGAGGGGTTGGAGCAAATGAGAAGAGTCCCACTGACTTCAAAGAGATAAATCTCTTGTTCAGTTATCATCAGTATGAGCTAAGGTCCACAAATGGGTTCTCCAGTGAATTGCTGAGTCTCCTCCTGTTAAAGGTACTAGTGCTAAAAAGTTGTGAAATTCATCCTATAGTTGAAAATATCAAACAAATCATTTCTAACTTGATTCTTAAGACCTAAAGTCCTTCTGATCAGTGTAAGTAAGGGGCAAATATATAAGTATCAATAGGCAGTTGCTTTGGAAAGTAAGATTTGATCCATTTACAGTGGAGGCGTTGACACTACAAGTGTGATCTGTAAAATTGTATTCTATTCTACATCAGTTAAAGAAGAAGATAGACAAATAGTACAACCATTAGCTAGACTCTTTGGCCCAGATCCTCAGCTGATCTAAATTTACACCAGATGATGATCTGGCTTTTTCAGTTAAGAAAATTAAATTGTTAGATCTGAATCGATTGTATGATAATTCTTCTAGTTGTTGTCTTTCTGAGCTGACTGTTTTGCAGAGAAGGCAACATGCATAGTCCAGCTATGAGAATTTAACTCTGTTTAGTTCTTTTCATAGAGTCTATATAAACTTGCCATGGAAGAGGCAAAGAAGAGAGGCTATGACTTGCGAATTGATGCTATTCCCATCAAGACTGCCAAAGCATCCAGAGATATTGCCAGTGATGTAAGAAACTGCTCTTTATTTCTCTACATACTTACAAGGAACCTTTGCATTCTGTAAATTCCATATGTAAATTCTGCAACAGGAGGTTTGATTAAACAATGAAGATGTGGTTTATATGTTGTAAAGCTGTGGTGCATATATTTAAACATTTAAATTGAAAATAAAAATAATAATTAAAATACTAAGAGATTCAACTTGACGTGCATGGCATAGATGAAGGTCTGTTGTACATAATTTTAGGCAAAAAAAAAAGACCTACTTCATTAATTAAATCTTTAATTGTTAAAAAAACTCATAGTACATGTATATCACAATTATTTCTCTTTAACATTACAAAAAAAAAGTTTAATAATTCTTTATATCCCAGAATGTCTATCCCATTTAAAGTTCTAATTCACAATTCAGTTGCCTAGAATGCAAACCCATGACACTACTGCGATAAAATACCTTGAAAGCATCATGATAGCTATAATTTATAAATAATTTTTGGAGAGTTTCTTGTTAGAACTATTTAAAATTAATAGTCACAATATTATTGATTAAAGGAACATTATATTTTGCTTTTTCCTTCAGTACAAATACAAAGAAGGATATCGCAAGCAGCTAGGCCATCATGTGGGAGCCCGCACCGTACAGGATGATCCCAAGATGGTATGGTCTATGCATGTTGCCAAAATCCAGAGTGACAGGGAGTATAAGAAAGATTTTGAGAAATGGAAGACGAAGTATAATAGTCCAGTGGATATGCTGGGGATTGTGCTGGCAAAGAAATGTCAGGAACTGGTCAGTGACATTGATTATAGACATCCTCTTCACCAGTGGACGTGTCTGCCAGACCAGAATGATGTCATTCATGCTAGAAAGGCCTATGAGCTACAGAGTGATGTAAGTACCTTTTCTGTTTCAGTTCCAGAAGATGACTGTATTTGATACTGTACCTTAGATGAAAAATGATTTCACATACTGATAACAGCAAAGCCAAATGTTCTCAATAAAACACCAATTCTAGTATTGTAACAGGTTTTGTTACAAATGGAAACTCAGATTAAATCCATTAAAAGACTCCTTAATTAGTTCAAATTTAAGACCCATTTAAGCACATTTGTCCCCATTTATGATTGAAATTGTGAGAAATTGTTAGTTACTCATGGTTTTAATCCAGGTGAAATGCAGTGATTTTTAACTAAGATTCACTGCTTTGAGATTTTGGATTTATTTGAACCTGGACATTGAAGTGAAATGAGGAATAGGTAAAAATGCACCTATATGGATTAATATGTCAAAGGAAATGTTCATACAGATTCTTGCAAAGCAACATTGCCAAGCTCCATGCATTTCATTACTATCACTAGGGCTAAAATTGTGAACCACAATAAGCAATGTCAGAACCACCATGTTGTAACTGGAGAGGAGCCTGAGTCAAAGAAATATGCATGATATGTAGTAAATGGCAGGTTGTGCAAGGGTGGCATTGAGGAAGGTGCAATGTCTGGAGCCAAAAAACGTATTGTGGAATGTAGCTGGAGTGGAGAGCAGAGACCAGGAGGGGTGTATGTAAAAAGATGAAAGCATAGATGTACAAAAAGGATATTGATAAAAATCAACTAGAGTAGCTAGATAGCATTGTTTGGGTCTTGGAGGTCAACCTGAGAAAGAAAGACTTGAGATGAATTCTAAAGATGGCTCTCCTGTATGGTATTGCTTTTCAATGATGCATTCTTTGGATAAAATGGTAGTTTTGCCATTTATTCAGTGGACCAGTATTTCACCCCTGAATTCTAGCCAAAATCTAGGTTTTACTATATTATAGCTTTTAATTTGTTTTCCCTTTTCATTTGCTGTATGTTTTACTCACAGCTAGCTAGTTGTTCAGTAGTTATAAAATTTAGATAAAATGTGCTGGGATGATAATCTGGAAAAGTGAACTAAGGAATTTCTTTTGTATTTATTTTGTTAACAGAATTACTACAAGTCAGATCTCCAATGGCTGAGAGGCATTGGTTGGGTTCCAGTTGGTTCCCTGGATGTTGAAAAAGCCAAGAAAGCTGGAGAGATCTTAAGTGATAAAATATACCGTCAGCCTCCTGACACATTCAAATTTACTAGTGTGACAGATTCTCTAGAAATGGTCTTGGCCAAGAATAATGCAGAGACAATGAATAAGGTGAGTAATGATTTGATAAGTAATACATCTGTGCTGTGCTACTCATGATTAAAGACAGAAAATTAGGAATACTTAGGGATCAGCACCACTATGTTGCGCGATGGACACTTGACAAAATTACTGTACATAGTGACAGGCATTGGGGGCGGGCGGGGGTTAGGTCATTCAGTCATTCAACATTTCTTGAAATATTACCACGGACCTCAACATTTTTACCACAGACACTTGTATCCTTGTATGGACGCGCTGCCGACTCCTACATGATTCAAAGTAATGTTGATGTCCTGAGATAAAACAGTATGTTTGCAAAGCAGTATGTAGGACCTATCTTATTAAGCACAAAGGAGGACATGTAAAGCAAGAATCAAGTTACTAAGATTATTTGGGATATCACAGTGCGCTTTTTCTTGGGCATATGTGTGTAGTCAGTTGCAATAGCTCATCAGACACCTTAGGTTTGCCTCAGCCTTTTTATTGTTGTAAACTGATGTAATCAGTTTCTAAATGTGGAGCCAAATATGAGCCGCTCTCCTCAGATAAATTCCCTTTGTGTATAACAGGAGTTTTGCCAGAGTAATAATGGCAAGGTTTGATAGATAGTTACTGTAAGTTATTACTGAATTACCTTTCATTTCTATTCAGAAATAATAACAATAGTCTCTTCCTGTCTTCATTCTTAGCGCTTATACACTGAAGCATGGGACAAAGACAAAACTACAATTCATGTCATGCCTGACACTCCAGATATCATGCTAGCAAAACTCAACCAAATAAACTGCAGTGAGGTGGGTAAAAGTAAAAAACTGAAAGGATGAAATAATGCGCTCTGGACAGTACAATTTTGTTATCTCTGGCTTTTCAATGAATATGATAATACTGCACATCTGTATAGTGCCACGTGTGGCCAGTAATGTTAGTTAAGACAGATTTTTGCTATAATTTAAATTATCTTCTTGGTGTCTGACTTTTGATTTTCAAAAGTAGTATCAGCATTAAACTAGGAGCTTATCCTGTGGTAAACTCTTGACATATGTAAATAACACACTGGGAAACTCCCCTCTTTCATTTTGCCAGTGTCCTTGTGAAAAAATGTTTTTCAGGAAATAATGAGAATTTGCAACAGTGCAAAACTTTGCATCTTGGAAACCTTTCACCTCATTTCTTGGTCTTCAGGTAGATTCCCACCATCCCTGCTTTCCACTCCCTTACTGCTGCCAGATTTATACAATAAAATGCTGGAAATGTGCATTTTCCTACTACCTAGGGCAGGTAGCTATGGGTCATATTTAAGTCAGGTTTACCCATTTTGAACATTAATCATGTTTTCTAGTGACTTAATGGGTTTTGTTATATACATGTGTAACATGCTTAACTACAAGGGAGGTGCATAAAGTGCCTGGTTAATGAGATAAAAATATAAATGGTTTCCTTTCTCATAGAAATTGTACAAATTAGCCTTGGAGGAATTGAAAAAGAGAGGTTATGACTTACGTGTTGATGCCATTCCAATCCAGGCTGCCAAGGCATCCAGAAATATTGCCAGTGAAGTAAGTAACCTTTTTTGTTACATCTACAGGGACATGTTTCTTATGGAAAAGAGTTCAGAATTTGTGCTCTATAATTTTTCTATGTAAATGCTTTTAAATTGTACAATAGATTCTATTACTATCCAATAATTATAGTGCATGCTTCTTGCATCTGAAAATAAAGGACCATATCAAGATCTACAGTGATAGAGGCCTTAGACAAATACATTGCAGTGATAAAATAAATAATATAAAGCCTAGTCCTATGCCCATTGAAGTATTTCCATTGAGTACAATGGGTGTTGGATCAGGCACATAGTGGGATTATGTAAGGTACCTATTTACTACTTTTTGATAGAAGAATTAAATGCTCCAGAAAAAATAATAAATAATATTAACAGTCCTAAACAATCCCCTTTTTCTGCCATGAGAAGATTTTAGTGCTGATGAAAAGTTGTTGTATTGAAAGCCCATGTGACTGAAGATGACTCATCCATGGAACAGATATGGCATAAGCAATGACAATAAAGTCTCCCTTTCACTACTCTGCCAGAGTGCCTCACTGCTCACCTAGGGCAACACCAGTAGGGGTTAGAAGGTAGTTCACTCTCCAGGCTGGTTTCGTCCTTGGCATCACTAATTAAATAGAAGATAAATGTGCCAGTTGATGTTAATTTGTCAGCAGATGTTGTGTTCTTTCCTTAAGAATTTTATCATACATCCTAAAAAATTAAAAGGATGTGAGACCACAAACAAGATATTAAGTACATGGTTGTAAGGGATAAGGTATGCAAATTTAGTAGTAATATGTTTATGGAGATAACAAGATAGAATACCTTAACTTATTTTTCTCTTCTTTTGAACGAAATGAATAAAATAGCATATTAAAGAAAGTCTGATACATTGTTTTCCAGTCTGAGGGTATGCATATTTTAGTTAAGCTGGGTACATTGTTTCCGAGTTGAAAACTGTCACAGTGAATATAAATATATTTTATTTTAGTACAAATACAAAGAAGGGTATCGCAAGCAGCTTGGCCACCATGTGGGAGCCCGCACCATCCAGGATGATCCCAAGATGATGTGGTCTATGCATGTAGCCAAGATCCAGAGTGACAGGGAGTACAAGAAATATTTTGAGAAATCAAAGACCAAATACACTAGCCCAGTGGACATGCTGGGAATTGTGCAGGCCAAGAAATGTCAGGAACTGGTCAGTGATGTTGATTACCGCCATTACCTGCACCAGTGGACATGTCTGCCAGACCAGAATGATGTGATCCAAGCTAAGAAGGCCTATGAGCTACAGAGTGATGTGAGTGCACAACATGTGTAATACATGCAACAGGCCCAATTTTACCCTGACATGCCTGCACACTAGGGTGACCATATAGCAAGTGTGAAAAACTGGGACAGCGGGTGGGTGGTAATAGGAGCTTATATAAGAAAAAGCCCCAAATATCAGGGCTGTTCCTATAAAATCGGGACATCTGGTCATCCTACTGCACACAGATGTCTGTTTAACATCCTTACTATGGTAGTGCCTAAGAGCCAACCAAGAGTGGAGCCCTGTTGTGCTAGGTGCTGTACCAACAGAGAGTAGCAGACGTCCCTGACCTGAAGAGCTTGCAATCTAAAAGGACGAGACAGACACAGGGTAGGGGAAGGGGTAGAACACACAAGCAGAGTAAACAATGAGATGGCGGCAAATGTCATGTTAATTCCATGATTTTTTGTGGGGGTAGGGGTTACTTAGGAGGGAATCAGCTAAATCAAAAGAACAGGGAAGGGGAACTGCTCAGGGGGATAGGGCAGGTGAGAAGATGGTAAGAGGGAGTAGGAATGGAATGAAGCTCAGGTGAAGAGACTGGGCAGTAGAAGGAGAGGATTGGAGCAAACAGCCAATCAACAAAGGCCAGAGAAAGTCTAGTCAAAACTGTGGAAAGTTTTCCAAATGTCCAGAAGTCCAAAGATCCCTGCTTTGGCTGCTTCAGCCCCTACCAGCTGGAATCTCTGTCTGTTGCCTCTCTGCAGCTCCCTGATGTGGGGAATGAAGGGGAAGTTAAGGTAGGCACCATCTGGGTTCTAGTGCCCCCAGAATGGAGGGGTGTCTCCCCTGTGCAGTTCTGGGTCCAGGGGAAGGGTGGCCCCAGCTGGGCCCCATTTTCTCACCTTCTTCCTCAGTGCAGTAGTCCCTGCTTTGGCTGCTTCTGCTCCTACTGGCTTGTGAAATGTTCCATATCCTGTTACCGATCATTTGCCACCAAATCCTTGCTGTTTTCTTGATCTTTGATCTGTCAAAGGTGCCCTAATAATGAGTCTGTGGAGTCCTTCCATTTTCCCATTCATTGTGCTGTGTAATAATTATTTTATCTACCTTGGAAGAAATGAGAGTCAGAATGAAATGACCATTTTGTAGTAATAGATAATGTTACATGAAGTGAGTAGTGTATAAATCAGTTGCATTTATTCATATATTCATTTGATTGTTCCTCCAAATGACTGATTGAACATTAATTAAATTTTAGGCTGTTTACAAATCAGACCTGGAATGGCTGAAGGGTACAGGCTGGGTCCCCATTGGTTCCATAGATATTGAGAAGGTTAAGCGAGCTGGAGAAATCCTGAGTGAAAAGCAGTATCGCCAGCCCGCAGACCAAATGAAATTTACCAGTGTGACAGATTCGCTGGAGTTGGTTTTGGCAAAGCAAAATGCTGAGACGATGAACAAGGTGAGTCTCCCAGAAAAATTCACAGGTGTTACTGACTCTGAGGGTTGGTTCATGGAATGGGCAATGCACTTTGGTTGAAAGAGGTAAGTGTTCCCAAAGAAGCAAAATGTCAGACAGCAGCTGCTGCTAGGTAGCTGTGGTTACCAAGAGTCCTTTAGATCCTTTCCACTTGGTAAGAAGGTTGGCCCCTTTTCTTTCAGATGTAGGATCTCTTTGTTTTTTCTCCTCCAGACTCGATTTGTTTAATACATTCTGTGTGCAGCTATATTTTAAATCATTTGGAAATTGCAATTAATATAGAACACAGAGGCCTGCTGATGAAGTGATGTTTCTCACAGAGGAGGACGTTCACTCCAGAGCCTAGGTTCCACGTGTGACACTCTACACACCTTATGCTCCAAGTGTTATAGTCTTAATCTGGGGGTTAAGTGGTGCCTAGGACTGTGTGCAAGGCCTCTGCACTGGGATTTGAGCACTTTACCCCAACTGCACTGGCTGCCTAACAGAGCTGGTCAGAAAAATTGCACCATAATCAAATGTTGACTAAAAACAGAAATAAAATTGTTGGTGAATTTCTATTCCTTCTTCTCCCCACCAGTACCAGATTGGCTGCACTGTAAAGGGTTTTTTATTTTCAAAAACTCTCAACTCAATGTGTGCCAGAAATCCTTTATGGAAAGTGACCTACTAAGCAAGGCTGAGGCTGTTTGCAGGTTGCAGAACCATTTCAGACAATGCTGCAAAATGTGCAGATGTAGTGTCCCCAAATAAGGGACATGGGGCACACCCCTCTGGGACAAGGTGCAGTGCTAGGCAATACATTGCTGAATGCATTACTGGAAGACACTCAGATACTACAGTGATGAGCATGGTATACGAACCTGTATAGAATAGGGAGACATCTGTTATGTATGGTATTGAGCTGCATGGTGCAGACTGGAGCATCAGCTCCTGTATGACAACTGAGAGCTCAGAGGTAAGAGCTTGTGTCCCCTAGGGAATAAGGCTGCCTCCCATTTATAGTAGCCTGGGTAGGGTAACTAACATCACAAATTATCTCTTCCTCCTTCTCCCGAAAAATATATCCCAGAGAGTCCTGGATACTCTTCTCCCACTAGAACCTCCCAGCAATACTGAATCAGCCAATTAACATGGCAGAGCAGGTTGGGGCACAATGAGGAGAAGGAAGTCACCTAGTTGGGTTTTGCAGTTGGAGATCACAAAGTAACAAGAGTATTAAAGATTTGCTCAAACTGTCCCCAATGATATATTAGGGTGTTTTCAATGGGTGGGTCTTAGTTTTGTAGGTATGTGTTCAGACGTTGGCTATATACATGCCATGTTCTGGTTCAAGGCTTTGGTTTTGTCAACTTTTGCTAATTGTTGCTTTCTGTTTTACTGTATTTTTCTCAAGGTGTGCAGAATTCTTTGGGCACAGTGGGCAATGCGTATCTATTATGTATCTTTAGCTTTCTTTGAGTGTCAGCCCAAGCTCCACAATTGTATTTATCAGGGACCTGAACCAAATCTCACCATAATCAATGGGAGTCTTTCCATTGGCTTGAATGGTCATTAGATAAGCTGTAGGCTAATTGTGCTAAATGTATAGTACACCCATACTTAGGCTATAAAAACTGGCAGATAAAATTATTTGATATCTAGACACGTGGGAGTAAATTCACCTATAAGCCCAATTTAGTTTTTCTTTGAAAACACTGTAGATTTAAAGTATGAAATCCTTCCACTTGCAAAAACTGTGTTTATTTAAATGTTTCATTAAAATCTTTTTTTTAAATTGTTTTCCCCCCTTCCACAGCGTTTATACACAGAAGCCTGGAATGCTGACAAAACCACAATTCACGTCATGCCAGACACTCCAGCCATTATGTTGGCAAAAGCCAATTCAGCTAATGTTAGCCAGGTAAGACTATTTAAAAAAACATATCAAACAAATACAAAATCAGAAATTAAGTAAGCATTCATTTCACTTTTAAAGAACGTATTTGAATGTATGGTTTCATTTTCTCTCTAAGAAACAATTGGTATAATACTGTATTTTCATCTCAAATATTTTGTCTTCCTCTCTGTAGAAACTTTACACACAAGGTTGGGAAGAATCCAAGATGAGGGATTATGATATAAGAGCTGATGCAATTCCAATTCGAAGTGCAAAGGCATCAAGAGATATTGCTAGTGATGTATGTGCTTCTTCTGCTAATCTATCATTTTAACTTTATATTAAGGGTTTTTCTCATTTTGTTTTTAGTAAACTTGTGAAATAATTAAAATATGCATTCTTTTAAGTGACAAAACATAGGAATAGAATAATAAATCATTAAAAAATAAAAGTATATCAAATTCTGGTTTAAAAAATAAACACCATAGAAACAGATAAGTGCAGAAAAATATCCAACATCACACTGAAGAGAGTGTAACATTAAAACTATTGACATTAAACAAACCAACCTAGAAATATATATTATAAAATATTAATACATCACATGATATTACTGATATTCAGGGAGCGAGGGGAAATTAGGGATTTCAAGCTCTGAATCAAGATATTTGCCTACAAGAGATGATTTTTATTCTAATATTATTATTAAACTGAGACAGTAAAAACTACTGATCACTGAAGATTATTTTGCTATCTTTACAATTATGTGGTAATTTGTATTCATTTTGTATCAGATTTGCCTCAAATTAAGTAGGCCATGTCCTCAGCTGATATAAATTGGCCTAGCTGCTTTGACGTTAACATAAGAACTAGCGGCCACCAAATGAAATTAATGGGCAGCAGGTTTAAAACACATGAAAGGAAGTTCTTCTTCACGCAGTCAACCTGTGGAACTCCTTGCCTGAGGAGGTTGTGAACTAGGGGCCACTGAATGAAATTAATTGGCAGCAGTTTTAAAACAAATAAAAGGAAGTTCTTCTTCACTCAGTGAACAGTCAACCTGTGGAACACCTTGCCTGAGGAGGTTGTGAAGGCTAAGACTATAACAGGGCTTAAAAGAGAACTAGATAAATTCATGGAGGTTAAGTCCATTAATGGCTATTAGCCAGGATGGGTAAGGAATGGTGGTGTCCCTAACCTCTGTTTGTCAGAGGGTGGAGATGGATGGCAGGAGAGAGATCACTTGATCATTACCTGTTAGGTTCATTCCCTCTGGGGCACCTGGCATTGGCCACTGTTGGAAGACAGGATACTGGGCTGGACGGACCTTTGGTCTGACCCAGTAAGGCCATTCTTATGTTCTTATGTTAGAACAAAACTGAATTATGCATCTGAGGATCTGGTCCATTATTCACTTTTCCATGAATATGTAAAACATAACTGAACTCTGTTTCTGTTTTTAATAGTATAAATATAAAGAAGCATATGAGAAACAGAGAGGTCACCATGTGGGAGCCCGCACCATCCAGGATGATCCCAAGATGATGTGGTCTATGCATGCAGCAAAGATCCAGAGTGACAGGGAGTACAAGAAATATTTTGAGAAATCAAAGACCAAATACACTAGCCCAGTGGACATGCTGGGAATTGTGCAGGCCAAGAAATGTCAGGAACTGGTCAGTGATGTTGATTACCGCCATTACCTACACCAGTGGACATGTCTGCCAGACCAGAATGATGTGATCCAAGCTAAGAAGGCCTATGAGTTGCAGAGTGATGTGAGTAAAAAACAAATGCAAAATAAGTCTTTTATATGTGTGTGTGTGCAAATATCTATTCAAACATTTTAGAGTAAAGTGTACCCATTATGTACCTGATCCTGCAAACAAATTTTTTTTGCTTCAAATGAGGATGAAAAGTCAAATGTGAAATTTTTCATAGGAAGGAATTTGAAGAAAAATACCATTTGGAGAGAATCAAAACAGAATTTTTCTGCTTGCTGGCCTTACCTAGAAGGTTCTTGTCAATTTCACTTTCTCTCCTCAGGCAAAAAGTAAATTTGTCCAGAGCGTTCTAGGCAGGGACCCAAGGAGCTGTCATTTTCCAGCAAAATTTAAATTTCCCCCCAGAAATTTTTGAGTATGTGAAAAGAGCATTTTCCATCAGAAAGTCATTCTGATTGAAAATTCCTGACCTGCTCTACTTGATTTCCAGGCAAGTTAGGAGTGCAAACGTGCATGCAAAAGGCTTTTCTCCTCAAACACTGCAAGTGCAGAGCATTTTATGTGTAACTGCAGGAGTGAGAACTCTGGGGAAACCCTATTCTGTATTAAAAAATGGACTGATATGTAGCTGCCAAATTAGTCCTGACTATTAGGAAGAGTAAGACCTGAGAGTGAATTGTGTAATGGATGTCTCCTTTAACACACCCATTCTCTACCCATATTCTGATCCATTTTTTCCTTGTGCTTTTGAGAGTGAGGCAGAAGGTGCACAAGTAGCTTGAGAGTTCCACTTAGTGCAGAGGTCTATTCCTAGTGCTTAACTTTGCTCTCTCCCAATCACAGACTTAGCTCCCACTTGCACTGAAATGCAACAAGCTTAGGCTCCCTGTTGTTGCACACAGTGTTAGGACTAACAGGATTAAGGCCAAAGTGCTTTTGTAATTTTGAGCTTAATTTGTGCATGCATTTCCCATGCTTATACTTGCCAATTAGTAATCGCATGTGCAAATGGATTAATGGTGAATGCTTGTAAAGCTATGGATGCTTCTCTTCAGTTGAGAGCACTCTAGAATTTGGAGAAGCCCAGATTCTAATATTCCAGTCTCTCTGGGGGAGCCCAAGTTCAATTGTAGGTAAAGTACGCATGTTTGAATGTTGAGGTGATAATTGGAATTGCAAAACTTACCAGTTGCCCAAAAAAGTATGGTGATGGGGATGTCATCCTAATTCTACTCTATTTGTTGGATGCATAGGGGACAGATTAGTTTTTGTATCTGAAATTTTTTCTGTAATTATATTATTAATGTGTTTGTTTGTAGAATGTGTACAAGTCAGACCTGGAATGGCTGCGAGGCATTGGCTGGATGCCAGATCGCTCTGTGGATGTGGATAGAGTGAAGAAAGCCCAGGAGCTCCTGAATGAGAGATTATACCGTCAGCGGCCAGACACATTGAAATTCACCAGCATCGCTGACCCACTACCAGTTGTCCTGGCTAAAATCAATTCTAAGCAGATCAGTGAGGTTAGCTGGCTTTTATGTTACCATAAGTTTTCTGCATTCATGCTGACATTTTTGTGGATCCTTCACTAGTGTTAAAAATTCATAAAATGAGAACCCTAACATACATAATAGTTTATACCATGAGATCATTTACTTTGAAAGTAACATAGTACAGCATCTTTCACATTGTAATTGAATAATGAGGTCTTTACTTTCTCATTAGCCTCTCTATCGTGAAGCCTGGGATAAAGAGAAGACACAGTTCAACCTACCTGCTGACACGCCTCAGATGCTGCAGTCCAAAGTCAATGCTCTAAACATCAGCAATGTAAGATCTTCAAGTAAAAATATGGAGTGTTATTGAAATGAACATTGCCACATGCATCATTTTTAGCCAGCCCCATTTCAGAACACTTATTATGAACTTCCTGACATAAGCACAGATTTACTATCTTTATTTTTTGTACTGTTTTGTATTTGAGAATGTAGATGAAGTATTGTGATTCATTTAAGCAGCATAATATGGTTAATGAGCCCAATGTTCATGAAACACAATGGGCCAGATTAATTAATCTGGAGTCAGTAGCATTCGTCTCTCTCTCTCCCTCTGTTCATTTAAGCCAATAGAGCGTCACCCACTTATGCCAGCAGTGATTCTGACCCAAGATCTAAAACATGGACTTGTTGCCTGTCTATTTGTTGTTCATAAATAGAGCCTATCACCATAGCATCTAGATCACCATATTGACTGTCTAGTTAAACTTATAATGTGTTGATAAGAAAAGAAAGTAATGGAACAGTGGCATTTTAAAGTTTAATATATACCCTTTCCTGAATTGTCCTCTTTATGACGACTTCCTTTGGGAAGTTTGGGGTTTGAACAAGACATTATAGGCCAAAATACCATGCAGCAAATATCAGTGATGTTCTTGGGATGCGTGGTACACAAAAACTGGCTAGCTTTGGATGAATGAAAGCACATCAAGCACTGGCTTTCATCTTAAATATCAATTAAGTTTCCCTGAATACTCTTGCTTCTTTTAGCTTCATTTGGACACCTAGCATTATTCTTACATGGTTTCCATTTTGAACTTCCTTGATTTGTTTTTTTAATGGCTGCATGAAATTCATTGTTTTGAAGTACTTTTTAAATCTTTTAATGTTGATAGCGTTAATTTAGAAGATCATCCTAAACCTTAACAGTTTCAGTGGAAGAGTGTGAGATGCTTCCAGTAAAAATACAGCAAAACTTCTAATGAGATAATAGACCAGTGACTTTTCTGTGATACTAATACAAGGCATAATCCAAAGACCATTGAAGAAAATGAGAACCTTTCATTACTTCAGTAGGCTTTGGACCAGGCCCACAGTGTGAATGGATCTGATATGCTGCATCTATGGCCACATTCCTGCAATATGCTATGTGTGGGGGAATCCTTCTGCCCATATAGTCTCATTGAAGTCAATGGGGCTGCAGGTCGGCACAGGACTCTGTGGATCAGAGTACAGGTTTGGGACCTATATAATTAATCATTACATGTGTGTAGTAATTATCAGTTAAAGGGATAGGAATAATTTAGATAACCCACAAAACTGTAAGGATCAAATGAAAACATCCATGCTATAAATCTAAGGAAAATATGATTTATGAAAAAAATGAATTCTAAAATTGTGTCTTTGATTTTGATTACAGAAACATTATCAGCAAGCCTGGGAAGATGCCAAGATGAAAGATTATGACTTAAGAGCCGATGCCATTTCTATCAAACATGCCAGGGCTTCCAGAGACATTGCTAGTGAGGTACGATCTCTGTTCCTTCTCTTTCATTTCTATGAAAGGCCATGCCTATTCATCCTCATATCAAACACAGCAGACAACTGTGTAGCTAGCTAAGCTCAATTCAAAGCTATTGGGTATTCATATATGAACAGCTTGCTGTCTTGTATATTTGCATTATTTTAAATCCTGTCTTGACCCTCTCTTTCTAGTAGAACTTAAAATTTGCTACTGGTAAAATATTAATGATAACAGAAGATTGTATTTTGTATTTGTTGTATCAAAGTAGTTTCAGTAGGGGTTCAGAGAGCTATTTTGCAATACACTGTAAACATTTATCCACCAAACATTTTCAGTAATTGAGGTACAGACTATATTTCTGCTGCTCCCAATACATAATTCAAGGGTGTTATTTTTGTCATTACTGCTGTCAAGATTTCTGTTAAAATCTAAACTGTAGCAGTGCTTATAAACCTTACCAAGCAATTGGGATAACTGTGTATTGTAACTAGTGAGGGAATTCTGAAATATTTTTCTTTTATCATGGTTTTAAACTGTTAAGTTAGATGGACCACATTTTCCAGAGTTATTGGTGATTTGGGGAATCAGTTTTTGAGGGCCCAACGGGAGACACTGTCCAGTGGACCTGAATTTCAGAAGTGCTGATCCAGTAGCCTTTAAAATCCTTTATGGGTTCCCAAGTTGGGCACTCATAAACAGTCGTTGCTTTAGAACATGTAGACTGGCAATTCATGACTATTTCTGCTAATGTTTCCTCTCTATGTTTATTAGTACAAATACAAGGAAACCCACGAGAAACAGAAAGGCCACTATATCGGATGCCGAACTGCAAAGGAAGATCCCAAATTGGCATGGGCTGCACATGTAATGAAGATGCAGAATGACAGAGAATACAGGAAGGCTTATCACAGTTCAAAGGCTAAGATCAACATACCAGTTGATATGGTTTCTGTCTATGCAGCCAAGGAAGGCCAATTATTAGCGAGTGACGTTGACTACCGCCAGTATTTGCACCAGTGGACATGTCTGCCAGACCAGAATGATGTGATCCAGGCAAGGAAGGCCTATGACCTACAGAGTGATGTAAGTAGGAGTGTATATACAGGTGGGGGATGCCACATTAATAACTGTTGAGATATAAGGCTCTGTAGGCACATCAGGGTGATATGACGATAATCATGGGGGATTTGCCCACCTCAACGCTTTCTTCAGTTTCTCCTTCCTTCAGCAGCTCTTCAGTGGTTGTTTTCATTTTTTTTTCCAAATGTGGGTCCTCGCTGTGAATTCCCACAGTGCTTATCAGTGGCTACTTTTAACATACTCGAACAGTTGCCTTGCTAATGCTGTTGTGCTTTTTTATGCATTAGTACATTTCTGCTGAATTTGTGCCTATAGGTGGGGGAATGTGGTGTGAACACTGACAAGGTTTGTATGCTTTCTTTGAAGCATTTCTTTTGTGCCTTAGCAATTATGTGTCATTGATGAACTCTTCACTACAGAGGGATCACGATGCTAATGCAGCACCCGTTACCAGTCCAGTTTATCTATTTCCACTTTTGGTATGTTCATGAAATACATTTGTAAGAAACCAGGGAGTGTTTTCAAGAGACTAAGAGTCAGGGTTACTTGCTTACAGTCCTGGCTTTGCTATGTGACAGTCAGTTCCCGTTGTGGTTTACTCTTTGGGCAGTGCAGAGTAGCTCCTTGCGGTGCACTGAGAATAAACTCACATTCTAGCCATAGTTAATTAATAATACAATTATGTTTGTTTGTAGAATGTGTACAAGTCAGACCTGGAATGGCTGCGAGGCATTGGCTGGATGCCAGATGGCTCAGTAGATGTGGATAGAGTGAAGAAAGCCCAAGAGCTCCTGAATAACAGATTGTATCGAACGCGACCGGATGAATTGAAATTCACCAGCATTGTTGACACACCAGAGATTGTGCTGGCGAAGACTAATGCTTTGAATCAGAGTGGAGTAAGAAATGTGTTACATTTGTGCTTGAGGGTCCCTGTGCATATTGTGTTTTATTATTTAAAATAAAAAGAAGAAACAGTATGTTTTATATAGAATTCAAGCTACCAGGGACTTTCAGGGTTTTAGAAGGAGGCATTCCCCAGTAACTACTGATCAAGGAATAAACAAGGTAATGTGAAACCCTGTCACTGATAAGGAATGCAAATCATTGCACAGTATTTATTTCAAGCAAATAATGAAACAATTATTAAAACAGTCTTCCAGTTCCAGACCATAGTTCTGACTATCTGCCCCTGCATCTAGAGTGAAATCTCTCCCTCACTGAAGTCAATGAGAGTCTTTCTATTAATATGGAAGTGAACTGGAATAAACCTTCAAGAAGGAAGATTGAGCAGTTTATGGTTTCTCTATTGCATAAAACTGTCTCTCCACTTTAAAGTGTTATATTTATAAGTAATATAAAATAGTGTATATATGTATAAAATGAATTTTTAAAATAACTACAGTGCTTCCCCTTGTGAACAAAATGACTAAGTTTATTTATTTAAACCCATTAAATAAAGCAAACACCTCAATTAGAAGAGGATCCTGCCAAAAGCAATCCATCAAACCCAATACATAATACATATAGTTTAAAACTGAATAGCTAGTCTTGTCCTTCACAGTACAGCTATACAAAAGAGTGGATGAATCTACTTCCCAATCAAGTGTGAATTGGAGAATGAGGGAAAACTTTTGAGAGGGACATTTTTGGGGGGAAATGAATTAACCAAAAGGAGATTATTCAGAATCCCAAAAGGCTTAATTTAGACCTGATGTCTTTGTTCAATTTCAGTAAAAAAAAAAAATAGCTTAGTCCTGTTTACATTGGATCAGTGGGAGTTTTGCCATTGGATTCAGTGGGAGCTGGACCAATTGTCCAAGATGAGATCAGGTATATATCAGAAATAGTAAAGATAAATTTCTCAAGATTGTACTAAATATCTCTGTGATTGCTTTGTCCTTAGGCTTTATATCGAGAGGTTTGGGATAAAGAGAAGACCCAGTTTACCCTTCCTTCTGATACCCCCGAGATATTGCAGTCCAGACTCAATGCTGTGAACATCAGTAAGGTAAGATATTAAAGTAAAACCTCAGGCCATGGTCTGACATGTATATTCTAATGTATTCAAAGCTCAAAACCTGCTCCATTATATATATAAATAGCTAAAGTAAATATCTAATTTCCAAATGAATTAACTTGTGAGAGATAATTCGTGTTATGTTGATGAATAAGCTGCGGCCATTGTACCCAAATTACCACATATTAACTGAATCAGAACTTTTGGGAAGAAGGTAACTTCCTACCATATAAAAGGGAAACATCAGAGATTAAAGAGCTCTTATCAATTTTGGGCTTGATCTATAAGCCTTAGTCTTAATGATTTAGTCTTTGGATAGATTCTTTCTTTTCACTTAGGGCCAAATGTGTCTCAGTAAATGTATTTTAGCACAAGTAAACCTTTGGTAACCATAACTTATGCTCCCTCAGAGGCAGCTGTGAAAGTGATCCACATAGAGAACAGATTGGATTTTAAAGGGGATTTTTTAAATTTAAAAACTATACTGATTATGATCATGTATACACATTTTATATTCCATTATGAGTAATTTGAACTAAATTTATATTGATTACTGTCAGTGTAAATATTTTTCATGATTTGTCTATGTGTATGTTCACATATTCACTTCATTCACAGAAACTGTATCAACGAAGCTGGGAAGAAGCCAAGGAAAAAGGTTATGACTTAAGAGCTGATGCCATTGAAATAACACATGCCAAGGCTTCTAGAGACATTGCTAGTGAGGTACAGTCTCATATCTTATTTATTTATTTTGGGTAAAGCTAATGTAGTGTTCTTATTAAAAACACTACAAATTTATTTATATCAATAGCCAATTCAAAAAATGTTGTTTTAAAACTATGCATAGGGTTCTAGCAATGAGTAGTATATTTTATATTATTTATAATCTTAGTTGCTTTTTATCAGGATTTTAAAAATGTCAAATAATAGCAGTTTCAGTCAAGTATGGTCAATTTAAGTAGATCATAAGCCACCAGTGACTACGTAATAGTGAGAGTTGGTTGAATTATTTTGTTAATAGTTCAGGTAACTAAATATTTCTGCTCTGTTTTGCAGAGGCTCAGGTAAAGTCCTGAAATGAAATCAGAAGTTTTGGGTGCTTCTCCAACCCTCTGAAACTTTTGGATCGGAAACATGGTGGAAAAATATTTTTAATATGTGCTTCTTTCCATAAAACACATGTAGAGCTAGCCTACAGCAATTAGGACCTCATCCAACTTCTGCTGAAGTCAGCTGAAAGATTCCCATTGACTTCAATGGAAGCAGGATCTGGCCTTTAATGAGAGGCCTAGTAAAGAAACAATCCTTTTAGTTTACTTACATTTTAACAACTGAAACAAAACATAGACACTTTAAACTTCAGTTGCAGAAACATTTGTACATATTTAGATGCCTGATGAAAATGCTCATTTGTTTTTATTTCTTTTACTTCTGTTTTTTTACAAATGCATGATTAGTACAAATACAAAACAGGTTACCGCCAGCAATTAGGCCACTATGTGGGATTCCAAAGCCTTCAGGACGATCCCAAGTTGGTGTGGTCCATTCATGCGGGCAAGATCCAGAGTGACAGAGAATACAAGAAATATTTTGAGAAATCGAAGACCAAATACAGTAGCCCAGTGGATATGCTGGGAATCGTGCAGGCTAAGAAATGTCAGACACTGGTCAGTGATGTTGATTACCGCAATTACCTGCATCAGTGGACATGTCTGCCAGACCAGAATGATGTGATCCAAGCTAAGAAGGCCTATGAGTTACAGAGTGATGTGAGTATATCAGTATAATACATAATAATTCCCAAGAAATACATTTTGTCTAGGAAGAGGATACCCAAACTCACACTAGATTTTAACCTTTAAAGACAGAAATATGTGATGAATGATTTACCAGGCATTTACCATAGGAATATTTTTACAATTTAAAAAATGTTTCCCCTTCTTCTGTCTGACATTTTCTAGCACTTTTTGGTTGTTAAGGAAAAGTTAGCACATGTGACTCCATTTTGGTTTGGGGCCCACCATTGTCTAAAAGCAAGCACATCATGCACCAGGAGGAGTGTTCCTTAGACACTGCATCCCTGTGAAAATCCTCCTCCTTGTCTCCAGCTTGCCTTGACTCCCAGTATCTGTTTTTTGTCAGTCTCTAACTCCCTATCTCCTGGCCTTTGATGTGAGGCCTCCCATCCTGATAATAAAAGTTACTGATGCATGGCTTTAGGACCATGCTGTGTAATTAACATACTGGTTTAGCACGAGGATGCACCAAGCAGGGATAGGTGGTAGATAAGAAAAGGGTTTGTTTATTGGCTAAGGTTTCCGATGCACAAGGGCAACATGCTTTGCGAAAAAATATATAACCTTTGTATAATCCTGTATTCGGGGTCCCCTCCTGGCTAGCAGGGGGGCACCATGCTCGAGCGTAATAAACTTATTATTTTTTGGGAACTCTGCAGTTGTGGACTTTGTTTATGTGCCTCAGCCTAGATTCGAACTGTGCGTGACCTATCAGGTATAATTCGCAGCATTTGTGTGCGTGACCTATCAGGTGTAATTCGTAGCATTTGTGTGCGTGTCCTACCAGGTGTAATTCGTAGCATTTGTGTGCGTGTCCTACCAGGTGTAATTCGTAACATGGTTCACTTGGATGCTTTTTATCTTTTGCAAAGCAGGGTGTGCCAGAGGCATTCATTTAGGGCAAGGACCTTTAAAGGAAGGTGTCACATAAAAAGCATCACTGAACATTATGTTGTGGATTTAAGACCAAAACAACTATTTTTGTTGTGCTGTTCCCTTCAGGGTAAATATGAAGCAGAAATAACAGCTGATGATATAATTCATTTAGTTTAAACTAAGAGAGTACAAATACAATTTATTTTTCTACTTGTCTGACTTTCTCTTGTATTTATTCTGGGCAAGAATGTGGCTTGTCCTGTGCTCTCTTATTTCCCTGTGAGGACTATCTCCATCACTGGTCACAGCGTGGTAGACGGAGGGAGGGAGAGAGCAGCCTGCTTCGGGTCACTACCTCTTTTCTAATTTAGTGGGCAGGCAGGGAAAAAGACTGGGTGGAGCCTTAATTCCATTCTTCCCCCAGATTCACTTGCCAGCGCAACGGTGTTAGTTTATACAGGTAGCAGATTAGGTCTTCCCTAAAGTAAGGGTGAATCCAAGAGGAAATTGTGACCGTGACAGTTACAGCTGTCTGTTTGATCTGCTCCTGGAGCAGTGTGGTACACTACCTTACTAGGCACTGACAGTAAACTCCCATTCCTGCCCTGTATAACTAACAGAACAATTTTGTTTGTAGAATGTGTACAAGTCAGACCTGGAATGGCTGCGTGGCACTGGTTGGTTGACCCAAGGCTGTGTGGATGTGACTAGAGTGAAGAAAGCCCAGGAACTCACGAATGACAGATTATACCGTCAGCGGCCAGACGAATTGAAATTTACCAGTGTAGTTGACCCCCCACCAATTGTCTTGGCTAAAATCAATGCTCTGCAGATCAGTGAGGTAAGATGGCCCTTATATAACCATATATTTTCTATATTCATGCTGATAATTTTGTGGATCTTTCTGTTGTGTTAAAAACACATCAGAAGAGAACAGTAATATATATTATAGCTTATACCATGAGATCAATTAATTTGAAAATAATATAGTACAGCATCTTTCACGCTGTAATTGAATAATGCTGTCTTTACTTTCTCATTAGCCTCTCTATCGTAAAATCTGGGATAAAGAGAAGACACAGTTCACCCTTCCTGCTGACACGCCTGTCATGCTGCAGTCCAGAGTCAATGCTCTGAATGTCAGCAACGTAAGATGTTTAAGTAAAAAATACATAGTGTTGTTGAAATGAACATTGTCATACGCAGCTGTAGTTTTTAGCCTGCCCTCTTTTAGAATTCTTATTATGAACTGCCTGGTTCTGACATAAACATAGATATACTGATTTTATTTTTTGAATTGTTTTGTATTTTAGAATGTAGATGAAGAATTATGATTTGTTTAAGCATAATACATGGTTAATGAGCCCAATGTTCATGAAGCACAATGGGCCAGATTCATTAATCTGGAGTCAGCGGTGTTCTATCCTCTCTTACCTTTTTCTTTGACGCCAGTGGAGGTTCACCAACTTACTCCAGCAGCTAAAACATGTACTTGTTGCCTGTCTGTCTATTATTTTCAAATAGGGCCTATCAGTATAGTATCTACAGCATAATCTTCTTTGTCTGCTTTAATACACCATGTGTAGATAAGGAAAACAAAATAGTATCCATAAAGATAAGCACATTGGTTTTGCGTAAATTGTCCTCTTTATGACAACTTCCAAAGGGGAACCTACGGGTTTGACCAAGATATTTTAGGCTCACCTACCATGAAGAAAAAATCAATGACATTCTTGGGCTTGGAGGCCCAGAAAATTGTCTATCTTTAGAAGAATGGGAGAACACTTCATTCTTTTGTTTCCATCTTTTATATACTAATAAAGTTCCTTTGAATATTGTTGCTTCTTGCAGCCTCATTTGGACACATAACATTATTCTTACATGGTTTTTATTTTCAACTTCCTTGATTTGTTTTCTTTTTAATGGTAATATTACAATAATTGTTTCAAAGTGGTTTTTAAATCTTTTAATATTGATTGCATTACAGTAATTTATAAGAGCATATTAAATGTTAGGTTTTCAGCAGAAGTGCCAGAGGTTATGGGCCTATTGCAGGAGTGGGTGGGTGACATTCTGTGGCCTGCAATGTGCAAGAGGTCAAACTAGATGATCATGTTGGCCCCTTCTGGCCTTAAAGTCTGTGAGTCTATAAATACAGCAAAATTTCTAATGAGGTTATTGATCAGTGACTTCTCTGTGGGTCTAATATAAGGCCCACAGTGTGAATGGATCTGATATGCTGCATCTATGGCCACATTCCCGCAATATGCTATGTGTGGGGGAATCCTTCTGCCCATATAGTCTCATTGAAGTCAATGGGGCTGCAGGTCGGCACAGGACTCTGTGGATCAGAGTACAGGTTTGGGACCTATATAATTAATCATTACATGTGTGTAGTAATTATCAGTTAAAGGGATAGGAATAATTTAGATAACCCACAAAACTGTAAGGATCAAATGAAAACATCCATGCTGTAAATCTAGGGAAACTATGATTTATGAGAAAAATGAATTCTAAAATTGTGTCTTTGATTTTGATTACAGAAACATTATCAGCAAGCCTGGGAAGATGCCAAGATGAAAGATTATGACATAAGAGCCGATGCCATTTCTATCAAACATGCCAGGGCTTCCAGAGACATTGCTAGTGAGGTACGATCTCTGTTCCTTCTCTTTCATTTCTATGAGAGGCCATGCCTATTCATCCTCATATCAAACACAGCAGACGACTGTGTAGCTAGCTAAGCTCAATTCAAAGCTGTTGTGTATTCATATATGAACAGCTTGCTGTCTTGTATATTTGCATTATTTTAAATCCTGTCTTGACCCTCTCTTTCTAGTAGAACTTAAAATTTGCTACTGGTAAAATATTAATGATAACAGAAGATTGTATTTTGTATTTGTTGTATCAAAGTAGTTCCAGTAGGGGTTCAGAGAGCTATTTTGCAATATACTGTAAACTTTTATCCACCAAACATTTGCAGTAATTGAGGTACAGACTATATTTCTGCTGCTCCCAATATATAATTCAAGGGTGTTATTTTTGTCATTACTGCTGTCAAGATTTCTGTTAAAATCTAAACTGTAGCAGTGCTTATAAACCTTACCAAGCAATTGGGATAACTGTGTATTGTAACTAGTGAGGGAATTCTGAAATATTTTTCTTTTATCATGGTTTTAAACTGTTAAGTTAGATGGACCACATTTTCCAGAGTTATTGGTGATTTGGGGAATCAGTTTTTGAGGGCCCAACGGGAGACACTGTCCAGTGGACCTGAATTTCAGAAGTGCTGATCCAGTAGCCTTTAAAATCCTTTATGGGTTCCCAAGTTGGGCACTCATAAACAGTCGTTGCTTTAGAACATGTAGACTGGCAATTCATGACTATTTCTGCTAATGTTTCCTCTCTATGTTTATTAGTACAAATACAAGGAAACCCACGAGAAACAGAAAGGCCACTATATCGGATGCCGAACTGCAAAGGAAGATCCCAAATTGGCATGGGCTGCACATGTAATGAAGATGCAGAATGACAGAGAATACAGGAAGGCTTATCACAGTTCAAAGGCTAAGATCAACATACCAGTTGATATGGTTTCTGTCTATGCAGCCAAGGAAGGCCAATTATTAGCGAGTGACGTTGACTACCGCCAGTATTTGCACCAGTGGACATGTCTGCCAGACCAGAATGATGTGATCCAGGCAAGGAAGGCCTATGACCTACAGAGTGATGTAAGTAGGAGTGTATATACAGGTGGGGGATGCCACATTAATAACTGTTGAGATATAAGGCTCTGTAGGCACATCAAGGTGACATGACGATAAACATGGGGGATTTGCCCACCCCAACACTTTCTGCAGTTTCTCCTTCCTTCAGCAGCTCTTCAGTGGTTGTTTTCATTTTTTTTCCAAATGTGGGTCCTCGCTGTGAATTCCTACAGTGCTTATCAGTGGCTACTTTTAACATTCTCGAACAGTTGCCTTGCTAACGCTGTTGTGCTTTTTTATGCATTAGTACATTTCTACTGAATTTGTGCCTCAATGAACTCTTCACTACAGAGGGATCATGATGCTGATGCAGCATCCGTTACCCGTCCAGTTTATATCCACTTTCGGAATGTCCATGAAATACATTTGTAAGAAAGCAGGGAGTGTGTGTAAGAAAGTAGGAGTCATTGTTGCTGGGTTCCAGGTCTGGCCCTGTTGTGTGATAGTCCACGGATCAGTTGACCTCTCTTTGCTTGAATTTGCCATCCGTAAAATGGGTGAAATAATGTGACTGATTCCCTTTATGAGCATAGGAAATGCAGTGTAAACCCTCAGTGTACATGGGAGTAGCTGCACCAGAGGGAATATTTTACCCCAGGTGAGGTTTACGTTTCAAATCAGCATATTCTGGAGTCTGGATCAATACATCTCCCATCTGGCTCCACCCACTCCTCAGCTACTTTTAAGGTTAAGTTGGCTGGCTCCAGGCCCTCTATTCTGCAAACATCATTAGTTTATTCCTTTTCATCCAATAGTATGGTGATAGGCGGGAAAGTAGTTTTTGCAGCTGGGCTGGTAAATTATCTTGGTGGTTGTTCAAAGCTAAGTTACAAACATATTGTGGAGAGGACTCTTTGAGTATCTTTTTACTTCACTAACCACCTTCAAAGGTCTTGCACTGTGATGGCTTTCCCTCTGGATAAGCTATTCAGCCATACAGCATATGGTCACTTGAGAGAGACTTGACAAAAACCCTCTTCTCAGAAGCTGTTTCTGCCCAGCATTCTAACTAAGTGCATACCTGGGAGGCAAACTACACAAATTCTGATCCTTGCATTGCGGTATACTACTGCAGGGTTGATAAAAATCAATGATTTTTTAAATTTAAATTGGATTTTTTGATTTTGTTGTTAAATTATAGTAGGTTTATTGTTTTAAAAATATACCTGTTTAAAATGAAATCTGAATTTAATACAAAATATATTAAGGCCTAAATTTATAATCTCTTAAAACATTTATATAAATAATGAATATGCTGAATCCATGAAACGCTATCAAAAACTTTGAGTTAAAGACTACTTTTTTATATAAAGAAATAATCAGGGGGAAAGTATGTAACTTTTGAGGTCAAGCTTTATAAATTTGGCACAAGAGGTCATGTAGTATATTAAAGACTTGATCCTGTATGGCACCCAGGCATATTTGAAAATTTTTCCAGGCTGACCTGAAGTAATCAGTTTAATTCACTGACTGTAGTTAATTCCTCTGTTTAGTAAATCATTTAGTTATAAATGTGAAACATGTTTTGATATGAAAAGGTTATTTACATGACATCTAAGGTTGTTTTGTTGAATAAAAATAAATTTTATGTGCTCTTTTATGTGTTTAATTAAATTCCAGTTACCATTCTAATGCAGCTTGACACAAATCATGAGCAAAAAGTTAATTATCAAGTAATCAAGCAATATATCATTCATCATTTTCTAACATATTAAAAATGTAAAATTTTTAAGAATCTGAAAATGTTAAGATATAACTGCTTAAATAAATGTACATAGTTATAGTGTACGCTCGTAGGTAGCAAAAAGATGTTCCAAATCTAGTGTAAAGGCTCTATTTAGTTGTAAATCAACATGTTTGAATGGTTATATCAGTTAATGAGAATTTACCTTTCTTTAGATAATAGCTGAAAGACAAATGGAAAAGTTGATTAAAATCGATTATTTAAATTGAGGTTTTCCTCTTGGTGATTTAAAATCACTGACTTAAAATCACTTTGGTTTAAACCAATCTACCCTGTCAATAGTATAAAATAACTTTATATAAAAGTCAATAAAAGAGAGTTCTGTCTCCAGCTCCAGAGTGTTTAGTATTTTCCTACCCATCTTCATTATTTAGTATGGATTAAAGTAATGAAAGTATTACGTATGACAGTTATGTTCCTCTCTGACCTTATCTGTCATAGGCCTTATATAAATCTGACTTGGAATGGCTGCGTGGCATTGGATGGATGCCAAGTGGCTCTGTGGAAGTGAAGAGAGTGAAGAATGCCCAGGACATCCTGAGTGAAAAGATGTACCGCACACCTGTAGAAAGTTTGAAATACACCAATATTGTTGACACTCCAGATGTTCTCCTTGCTAAGACTAATGCTGTGCAAATCAGCCTCGTATGTTACTTCATGCTTATAATATAAAATTATTTCAGTGCAATATGTAATTAAAGAAAACCTCGCTGCTAAAATGTTAAACTAATTATTTGTATTTTAAATTAACCTTAGAAGCATTCCAAAAGTTTAGACTTTTAGTGTTCATAATTCTGGGTGGACTTTTGGCCCACTGTGCTGTGAAGTTATACAAAAGGACTGACATATTCCCAATATATGTCAGCTCACCATTTTTTATTTTCATAGTCCAAATACAGAGAAGCTTGGGACAAGGCCAAGACTACGATCCATATGACGCCAGACACACCTGAAATCAACCTAGCCAGGGCGAATGCTATTCATGTTAGCAATGTAAGTATATCTATAGGATTTCTTAAGTTTCTATAAGTTGTTATCTGTATCCTCTGAATTTTAAGATTCTACAGTATTTTCAAAACACATGATTTAGCCATGTGAATACCCACTGAAGTCAGCGGGAGAGTCACAGGTTCAATCCTCTTGCGATGCTTTGAACATCTCCCCACTACGAATATAGTTTTTAAAGTATTTAGACAATTTTTTTGAATATTTAAGTAACAGCTACTAACAATGCTACCCATGATAATTTCCCGCTATCACATTAAATATTAGCAATACAATGCATTACTGAAGCCACACATTTTATTGAATTAAGAAAATTGAATTACAAACTTCTCCTAAATCTTTACAAACTCACTTTAGTTCAGTGCTGATTGCAGTTCCTTAAGCTATACCTTCAGAGTACTGGAAGCACCGCATAGTATTTGCAGTAAAAGAACAGACGACTTCATTTACTTCAGAGCTGGGCTGAAAAATGCACAAGCATAAGTGACAGTGAAATTTTTTTAATGTGACTACTTTAAATGCACAATTGTTTAATTGATTGCAAATGTGAAAGTACTAGAAAAATGATGGGCTAATTTTCTATCTTCACAGAAACTATATAAAGAAGCTTGGGATGAAGTGAAGATGAGCTGTGATTTTAGGGCAGATGCCATCCCAATTAAATCAGCCAAAGCCTCAAGAGAAATTGCCAGTGATGTAAGTATGGAAAGAGGGCATTTCTAGATTTTCACAACCATTTCTAAAGCCTCAGAAATGTTAGTAATTTACATGGTGGTCTTTGCTCTGTATCCAGTATAAATACAAATTAGATCATGAGAAGCAGAGAGGACACTATGTTGGGACTCCAAGTGCAAGAGAAGATAACAAAATACGATGGGCCCTGCATGCAGCCAAGCTTCATAGTGACCTAGAGTACAGGAAACACTTTCAGAAGTGGAAGACAAAGTGCAGTATACCAGTGGACATGCTTCCCATTGTGGCAGCCAAAAACTGTCAGACTTTGGTCAGTGATATTGATTACCGTAATTACTTGCATCGGTGGACATGTTTGCCAGATCAGAATGACGTCATACAGGCTAAGAAAGCGTATCAACTACAAAGTGATGTGAGTTAACAAATATTCATATTTTGTCTTCTGTAATATTGCCTTCTCTACGTTGGTCTACTCCAGCTCTAACTGAAGTTAACAGGAATTTTTCTACTTAATTGAATTGGAGTTAGATTGGGCCTTTTATTAGTAGATATATAATTTTATGCCATTATTATTACTACTACTGTAGCACATATAGCTCTCTACCAAACAAACTAAAAGACGGGGTCCATAAAAGATCTTACATTCAAACTCAGACATGCACAATACTTGAGATAAACATTGGGTCACAGGCACTGTAATTCTGTAAATATAAACGCATTAATTTTAAAATGAAAGGGCAAGGTAATATCTTTTATTGGACCAACTTCAGTTGATGAGAGAGACAAGCTTTTTGAGCCACTTCTCCAATATCCTTGGACCGACATGGCTACAGCTACACTACATACAATAATTAAGCATTAAGACATAAAAACTAGATAATTGCTGAGTGAGCATAGCAATAGCATGTATCAGATGGTCTTATATTGTATAAATGCAAAGGCAGAAAGATGTTTACCACTTGAGAAATACAAGAGTTGCTTTGAAATTGTCTTTATTTCTACCTGGGGTGCCATATTACTATTATAATTTGGAAAGTATAAACTAAGGGAATACAGTTAATCTTGTGCGTTTATTGGTCATTACATGCATTGCTTTGGTGCCATGGACAGCCAGTGTCTAGACATTTAAAACCATCTAATAACAAACTGTATTGATCTCATATGAATTAAATGTTTACAATAAAAACATGTTTAGGGTACAGATGGTTAATATTTAGCTTCTCTGGTTTGAATGGTAAAAGACAGAACACTATTAAAGAACACTACATATAAGTAGTTGGTGAAATAGATTATGGAACTTGGTATAACTTAATTACTTACTGGACTTAATACCACGTTCAAAATATGGTGAACTTAGAGATCACATTGATATTAAGCCCAATAGTGTTCACCTTGAAATCAATGGAAGTGAAAGACGAGCAGGGTCAGATCTATTATTTATGAAACTAACCGTGTCAAGCAGAAAAGTCAAATTAAAGACATGGATTCTATTTTGTCTCCACAGGCTGTTTACAAATCTGATTTGGAATGGCTACGTGGAATTGGGTGGATGCCAAATGACTCTGTTGGAATCAACCATGTCAAGCATGTCCAAGATCTCCTGAATGAGGTAATTATTAAGTATAAGTATTAAATATTCACAAGTATGTTACTAACTGCATGTATTTGTAATTTGCAAATGCATCAACATTTTACTTTTACTGTAAATTTTGTAATAAAAAAGCTGGAACTTTCCACTATATTTGTCTTGCATTGGCTTGTAAATTAATTCTGGTCTTCCATGTAGCTTTTCTTTTTCTCTCTCTAAATGGAATTGTTCTATCTGGGTAGGAGGTACTGTAATACAATTTGATTATAATTCCATTGTTTTGCCCTTTTACAGAGAAAGTACCGCACAAAAGCTGAAACTCTCAAGTTTACTCCAGTGGCTGACAGAGTTGATTATATCACCGCAAAACAAAGTGGTGAAATTCAGAGTGATGTAAGTATATTGGTTTATTTTCGGGCTATTAAATGTATCTGCAAGGCTTTGTCTTTAAAAGGAGAAAAGGTAATCCAGACCTCATTCTGGCTCAATACCTGTGGATTCCTTGAATTTGTGGGACTAATGTGAGTATTGTTGAACTCATCCACTTACTTTGTGCTGAAAGGCACTAGCTTCTGAGGAAGAGTGATTCCCTCCCAACCATTGTGAACTTTGCAATATGAGAAACTCAACAGTCCCTTCACCAGCCAGGACAGAAACTGGCATTTTATAGCTAGAATAAGTTATGAGAAGGCAGAATGTCATTTTTTCTGACAGTTTTGAAGGTCAGCATATGAGCCCATGCACTCTTTATTCAATGTGCCTCTCACTGGAAGAGAATAGGCCAATATCAGCATTTTATTTTCTGCACCAGTACAAACTGGAACATGCCTCCAAAGGTACATGGCTTTGGACCATGATCCTGGAGTTGCCTTTCTCACATAACTTCCTCCATTTTTTAATGACTGTCTGTGTGGTTGGGTGTCTTGTGTGAATTTGGGCCTGAAAAAGTCGACAGTAATAATCCTTATAAATCATTTAATATGTATAATTGTGGTCTTGATGTTACATTTTCTAAATGTTGTGATGACCTTATAATTCATTTATTCCATAAATCCTTTTTTGCAGATTAAATACCACCAAGACTGGAATGCCATCAAGTCAAATTATACTCTAACAGACACGCCACAGCAAGAAATGGCCCGAGAGGCAGCCAGAATTCTTAACCAGGTATGTGTTCACCACCTGGAAATACTTGATCATCTGACAATTTGGAGTCACATTAATAACTTACTAGGAGAATGTATAATATTTGGACTGATTGTCTTTCTAAGAATGTCCTGGAGTCAGAATCTCAGCTTCTAATATTTTATATGGTCACATATCGACAGAAGGAGTAATGGTTATAGTGGTTTTATTCTTGGTTTTAACTTTCTTTCATGTTTTATTTCCTACAGAACCTATACAAGGAAAGCTGGGAAAAAGTGAAATCTACTGGTTATATTTTACCTCCTGATGCTGTGCAGCTTCGTCATGCCAAGCACTCTGGTGATGTCCAAAGTGAGGTAATCACGTGACTTCAGCAGGAGACAGCTTGGGGCCTGCAAACCCGCAACCTCAACAGTTTATATTCAAAAGGCTTCAGTGGGAGCCAGCCCCTAGCTTTGTTTCAGTGACCTTCTCCAGCCCACTGCCCTCTAGCTGTCTCTAGTATCAACCTTGTTTTATTTAATATAGGGGTATTTCTGGCTAAGGGCCAGGTTCTGATACACTTACTCTCCTTGTCACCTTACTCCATGAATAGTCCCCTTTAAGTCAACATAGGTAACGGCCTCAGAATCTGGTCCAAGAGAATAGCGAATGCTGTGATAATGTGTAAAGGTGAAGGCCTGTTGTAGCACTGCAGGTTTGCCCCACCTTAATTCCTCCAAGTAGAGCAGCAGGAGATTCAGTCCAGGGCAAGGAGAAGCCAACACACATTAATCAGACACCATGGTCCCTTCTAATAAACAGTTCATCAGCCTCAGATTTAGGTTGCCCACATTTACAATCCTCCCCCAATTCTCTGAGTCAGGTTAGGCTTGTCTCCTGGTCCCTGAGAGAGCAACTGCCACTGTCTACAGTCTGTCTGGCTTCTACTCTTCTCTCCCTCCTGCTCTTATTTATATAATTGAGCCCTTCAGGGAGGAGCCTCCATGATGATCTCCAGGTTGTAGATTCCAACCTGTTCCTTAAAGAGATGCTATCCTTTTCCCCATACATCCTTTCCTGTAGTGCCATGCGTGGAATTCTGTTGGCCATCTTTAGGAGTACAAGAGACTTTGTCATGAACATTCTGTAAAATCAAATACACCTCAAGTATTTTGGCATAAAACACATACTCAATTACGTGATTGCTTGTCGATAGCTGAATATGCACATTTCTAAATAAAACAAGTAACATTGCTCAGAGTAGAATTTTAAATACAGCTTGGCAAACTATTGATGCAATTTTCAAATTCTTTTTTTCAAGCTATTTATAAAGCTATGGTTGTATGCAATTGTGAGCAAAGTAATTGCAAGGTGTTCTAGTTGTGCTGAAGAAGTTGCTGTATCCTCTGTTTAAAATGTGGCAGAAAATTAAGCTAGATGGTTGCATTGCCATTAAAGAGGAAGGAATATATATCCTAACATTATCACTCACCTCATCCTATAGTATATGTATCCTGTAATGTACTGAAAATTGAGATGTAATTAGCAGCACAATGCCTATATAATAGGGTTCCATTTATTCCTGATGTTAAAGAAAACATAGAGTTTACAGGATAGAAAGAGAAGAAAAAGGTTCAGTTGTGTTCAGGTCAGTATTCAGTGCTGACATTTAAATATCTTTTCTCCTCCCTTGCCAGCTGCAATATAAAGCTGAGTATGTTAATCACAGAGGTCACTATGTTGGTGTTCCCAGTATGAGAGATGATCCCAAGCTGGTGTGGTTTGAGCATGCAGGCAAGATCCAGAATGACAGATTGTACAAATCAGCTTATCACAAATCAAAGTCAAATATTAACATTCCTGTGAATATGATATCAATCTTGGCGGCCAAGGAATGCCAGACATTGGTCAGTGATATTGATTATCGGCAATACCTGCACGAATGGACGTGTCACCCTGACCAGAATGATTGCATCCAGGCAAGGAAGGCCTATGATCTACAGAGTGATGTAAGTGATTTCCCTTATTTATATTACATGATTTTGACTCTTTGCCGGTTTATGTACATGGCCGTACCACATAAACTTAAAAAAATGAAAGATTTCTCTTTAGTTTAACTCATGCTTTTGTCTATATAATATGTGTATTTCTTTGCATTTGTTTTCAGAATATCTATAAATCTGATCTGGAATGGATCCGGGGTTGTGGGTGGATTCCTTTGGATTCAGTGGAACATAGGAAAGTTAAGAAAGCCCAAGAGTTAATAAATAAGGTGAGTGAAAGTTTTCACAAATACAAGTTTCCCTCCTATTTCCGTACATGGTATTTAAGAAGATTTTATCAACTCTTTTTGCAGAGAGCCTATACGAAAGAAGCCCTTGATAACTATTCCCATTTCACAAGTGTGGTTGATACTCCGGACGTTGTTTTGGCGAAGATCAACTCTGTCAATCAGAGTGATGTAAGCCTTATTTTTTTGGAAACTATAATAATGTATTAGCAAAATTATTAGATGGCTTGATTATTACTGCTAGAATGGGGTCTACAGTTAATATATTAATGCAGCAGTTTTGTTTGGTAAAAGTGTTAAATAAGTGAGCAACACAATATTACTGTACCATTACATTTTGCATTTAAGATCTCCAATAATCATAGTCGCTATACATTTGGCTTAAATTATTTTAAAAAATCCTGTTCTAGGTGAAGCCAGTATAGTACACTGGCTTAATTTACAGAACACCTACTAAAATATTTCTGCAGATCAAGAGTTTTCATATCCTTAGAGTAATCTATGAATTTTCTGATGAACCATTATGATGATACTTACCTAGGTCCCAGAGTGACTGGTATGCACTATATAACATAATTCAGATAAGGTAGTGCAGATGGGTAAAAATGCTTGTTTCTCACAAGCAGACCAATCAACTAATTCATTTCCTAAAAGTCATTAACACAGTCTTTATTTTCTTCTTTAGCTGAAATACAAAGAAACATTTAACCTTGACAGAGGCCACTTTATTGGTTCTGATGACACTCCAGCATTGAACCACACCAGAGAGATGTCTAAGCTCTATAGCGATGTAAGATTTGGTAAACAGCATATCTAACTGACTGAACTTAATTTTATTATATATTAATGTTAACTGTAATTGCCCAGTGGATAGAGCACTGAACTGGAACTAAGGAAACCTGAGTTCTATTCCTGACTTTCCTACTGACCTTCTGAGTTACCTTGGGCTAGTAACTTCCCTTCTGTGTCCCATCTATACTTACCTTCCTTTGTAGAGTGCTTTGAGATCTACTAATGAAAAGTGCTCTACACCGGCAATATGTATTATTATTACACATATTTTGCATGTAGAAAAATGTTTTAGATTTTGTGAAACATCTGGATATATTGCTGATGAAACTTAGTTTTATTTACTGCTTAAAGGCCAGATTGTGAACCCTTTATTCACATTGCTGAGCAGTTACTCATGTGAGTAGTCCCATTAACTTTAATGGGTGAGTAACTATACCTGCCGGGGTCAGTAATTGCTCATTGATATGAGAAAAGGTTTTACAGTCCAGCCCTAAATTATGTTTATCGTATTTAACACATGTTAAACATCTGTCTGGAAAACACCTGCCACATAGAGGGGGCTACCATAAATAAATTCTAATAATAGGACTTGGCAGATTTGCAGGTTTGTGAGGCATACATCTGGATATACATCTCTTCCAATTCCAGGTAGTGCTTTTATACCAGGCTTCCCATTTAAATTATGAAAGGAGGATATAAATATTAGAGGCCATAGCCCCAAATCAGGAAAGCATTATTACTCAAGTATGAACGCAAAGTTAAGCTTGTGCTCAAGTGTTTTGTTGTATTGGGACAGAGATTATGATCCATTATTCACACTGAGAAACACCTTACTTGGTGAGTGATCCCACTGACTTCCCTGGGGCCATTTGTGGAGTAAGGTACTACTCAGTAAGAGGGGAAGAAGCTGACTCTACATATTTTGCTAATGTGGGTAAGTTTACTGGAAAATATACTGTACATTTAATCAAAATCTATATATGTTTTCTTTGTCTAGAAACAATATAAGCATTCATGGGAAACTGGTAAGGCTATAGGCTACACTTTGCCTCCAGAGTACATCCCTATTGTTGGAGCTAAGCATGCTGATTATATTAACAGTGAGGTTAGTATGAATTTTCTTTTAATTATATCCTGCATATCTTTTTTTTTTGTGGCATTGCTTATTTTAATGATCTCAACAATTTCCATGTGAATGTTTTGCAGCTTAAATACAAAGAATTCTATGAGAAGCAGAAGGGCCATTACCTGGCTGGGAAGCATATCTCCGAATTCCCCAGTGTCGTTCATTCTCTAGCTTTCCAAAAACTAAGGAGTGCGGTGAGGGTTTTTTCTTGCAATATTTTCTCTTTTCCATATTTAGTGTGTGCCTAACTCTGATCCTACAATCCCATCCACATGAGGAATTTGCACATAAAAGGCCTTTAAGATTTAACATCTAGCTAATATTACTGTATTGATGAAATCAAAACATTATTTTATATTTGCATATCTTTTTCTGAGCCATGGGTGTTTAGCCAGGGATAAACACTTACATATGAAACTAGGAAACTAAGAGGAGAGGTAATGAAAGATTAGATGTATTAGAATAGAAAAAAACATAAGCTTTTACTGTTTGCCATTTACTCCTGGGGGAATTCTGTGCCACTGCGCATGTGCAGAATTCATGTCCCCCGCAGATTTCTTTGCTTCCCCACAGAAAATGACTTTCTGACAGCGAAGCTGCAAGAAAAGTCAAGCATCACTTCCTTGCAGCGCAGATGCAATGTTTTAGACACCCAGAGCAGCCGGCAGAGAGGTAAATCACTGTGGGGCTGGGGACACCCCAGCCAGTGGCTCCTACCCGGAGCCAGGATGAGCTGCTAATCCCAGCTGGGATGGAGAGGCTGGGACTTCCTCTTCTCCTACAAGGAGTGGCTGGGGCTATGTCAGACCCACCTCCAGAAAACTCCCCCAGCTGCAGGAAGCTCAGCATCCTCCACTGCTTCCTCCTCCCATCACTCCTCAGGTGTGGTGGGGAGGAGTCACTGTTCAGGGAGCTACTCCCCCATCTACCCAAACCCTGTGCATCCAGACCGCCCATACCCAGCCTCCCCTGCCAAGCCTCACCTGGTACATCCAGAACCCCCCATGTCCTCCATACCCGAATCCCACCCCACTGAACTTCAATCCCTGCATCTGGAGCCCCTCTGCACCCAGACCCCCTGCTTTAGGACCTCCACCCCTGCACCCAGACCACCCCCCACTGAGCTCCCTGCACTCAACCCCCCACCCTGATGCCCCACTTCCTACATCACCCTGAGCCCGCACATCCAGACCCATGCCACTGACTGCCAACTAGCTACACCCAGACCCCCACTCCACCAAGCCTCACTTCCCCAGCACCCAGACCCCCCTGCTGAGAACCCACACCCAGACCCCTTGGGTGAGCCCCAACAACCTTCATCCCTGCAGAGACCCATTGCCCCTGGACCTGGACCCCCCCCCCCCCAACTGAGCCTCTGTGCATCCAGATCCCCCCACTCCTAGACCCGCCATTGAGCTGCCTGTACCCAGATTGTCCCACACAGAATCCTCTCACCCCACTTCTGGATCCCCCCACACTGAGCCCCTCCACACTTGGACCTGCCTGGTTGAGCCTACCTGCCTCACACCTGGTGCAGAGGGGCATGGCTCCAGCATGTTTCTAGGGCAGGCCCAGGCCTTATGCTGTGTCGGGTGCAGCCTCACCACTGAGTCCATGTTCCAGGGGGTCGAGGGGCTGCAGGGTGATCTCCCACCTTCGTGCAGCCAGTGGCCTTTGCTCCCCACTGCCATGCTGGAGCCTCTGCATATATTTATTGACAGATAAAACTTGCAGAATTTTAAAATATTGTGCGCAGAATTTTTTGATGCATAATTTTTTTTTTGGCACAGAATGCCCTCAGGAGTAGCCATTGTGTGAAATCTGAGCAGAGAGATGTACTGTATTGCTCAAGCTACCATAGCTTACTAGAGGATTCTGATTAGAGTTAGGTGTTAGCTAGCAGCACGTGACGTAGTAGGCCTGTTAAGTCTAGCAGGGAGTTAACTAGACAGTGATATACATAATGGTCAATCTGTTACCACCACTACCTCACCACTTCATAACCTCCCAAGGCACACATACAGTTACAAACAAATGTAGTCACTAATATTGTGCATACAGTTAGACAGGGAGATCTAGCTAGCCATGTGTTAATAAAAGATTTGATGAAGAATAAAAACAGTGCTCATGACCACAAGAAATGTTGTTTTCCGGGCCTCATAGATTAAAAGTCATAGCTGGAGTTTAGGACTGCTTTTACCTCAAAGTCTCATGCATTTTCTAACCAGCTGTGTGAATCTAACAGGACAAGGGCCACTCCTTCTCTTATAGCAGTCCAGTAGAATTAATTTTAAACATTTTAATTTAATTATTAAGTATTTCTTCAGCATTATAGGCTCAGTCCTGATCCCACTGCAATCAACAGGAGTTTTGCCACTGAGTTGAAAAGGTGCTGGATTAGACCCTGTGAGATAGCTCTGTTTATAGTCAGAGCTGTGCCTGAAAAATACACATTTTTACTCTCTACCCTCTCCCCCATACTTCCTTTCCAGCTGGCCTACAGAAAGAATTATGAAGACACCAAGGCAAATGTCCATATTCCAAGTGACATGTTGAATCACCTGTTGGCTAAAAAGTGTCAATATATCCTCAGTGATCTTGAGTACAGAACCTACCTCCACCAGTGGAATTGTTCACCTGAAGAAAATGATGTTGTTCTAGCCAAGAAAGCCCAGGAGATTTTGAGTGATGTATGTACCCTGTTTAGTCATTCCAAGTTCGGGTAGCTTCACAGCCTTCTGGCTAAATGACTTTTTTTTTAACAATGTACTTAACTGTGCTTCCAAATTGCTTAATAACATCATTTAATTGAATCTGCCATAATGTTCAGGGGGGCTTTAAGCAATTTCTCAAAGGATTTTTCGTGAACTTGTTATTTATTATTTGGTTTGAAAATTGGAAAAAAGTTAAGATTTACAGGCCTAATCCAAGTCCACTGGAGTCCACATTTTCCCTAGCCTTCAGTGAGCTTTGGGTAAGGTCCTACAGAAACACACAAACCTGACTTGCGCAAGCATGCCAGTAGCTTCTAACCACTAGGGTTGGCATGTTGGGAATATAAGGTGTGGTCAAAGCACTGCAGTGATCCTCAGGCATCATAATGCTCCCTTTGGACTGCTCTAACTTACACCGGGGCCAAAACAGCTCCCAGAAGCTCCTGGAATCAGAGGAGTGCAAAAGTGGTTTACCTGTGCCTTCCACCTTTGGGTGCTGCACCAAGGATAGGGATCAAAGTCCAGTACACTGGTACAACTGACCAAACAGTTTGGAAAGCACTGGTTTAGTTGACCATATAATTGTACTATTAAATCAATATGAAATGGTCCTTTTTACCTAAAGAGGTCTGATTACATCTGAATAATCTGACTCTACATGCTGTGGGTTGCCACTTTGTGTTACTTTTACTTCTCATATTAATTCCTGTAGAAAAAGCTGAAAATAACACAGACTAACCGTGCTATTAAACACTTTCCTTCATTCTCAGATATAAACTTTCAAAACTGATTTTAATCAGTGAATAAGACTGGGTCACAGCCTTGAGTAGCATTCTGCCTTGCTATGTGGGAGACATGGGTTTGATATGGGGAGGATGCAGTTACCACCTTTCAGATAGGGTGCACATTTTCTGGGAACTGATTTAGTTTTTCTTCTCTACAGTTTGTGTATAAAGATGACTTAAATTGGCTGAAAGGACTTGGATGCTATGTCTGGGACACCCCACAAATCCTGCATGCTAAGAAATCATATGATCTCCAAAGCCAAGTAAGCAAATCTTCCTTAAATAAGAAGAGATAGTGGGCCACATTTTTATTTCATTTACATTCCTTGGGGTTTGCACCACCAGAGCTGCGAGCAGGGCTTGATGCTGTACAGTATGCTTTAGATCAGCAAAATAAAAAAGATGCAATGTAGTCTTCCAGGCTTATCTGATAGAGACATCATTATTTCCTCCTGCTACTGAAAAAAGCAGAGAACCAAGGAGAACTGAAAAGGATAGCAGTTTAACAGAGTTTGAACAAGCAAGTTTATTTTAATCTGAAGATGGCGAGATTGGTCTGCTTGGATGTGGACTTTCCACTGCTGAAATTTCTTCATGTGGAGCGATCAGCTCCCAAGACTTCTTGCTGTTAACATTTCGGAATAAACATTATAATACACAGCATAGAGGCCTATTTTAACAAAGGGAATAGATGGCTGATGGACCTGGAAAACATGATGAAGTTGCTAGAGAAGCAGGTCTAGTTAGTCTCAGAACACTTTTTGTCTGTGTTTTCTTAGCTGAAATACACAGCTGCAGGAAAAGAGAATTTGCAGAACTACAGTGCCGTTACCGATACACCGCTTTATGTGACTGCGGTCCAGAGCGGCATCCATGCTAGTGAGGTGAGTCATTCCCCTTTTTCCACCCAGAAGCTTTCCCCCATTCCCACAGATAGTTAAAACACAGTGAATTAATCACTATATCTTTCTTAAAGGTGAAATATAAAGAAAATTATCACCAAATTAAGGACAAATATACAACTGTGGTGGAAACAGTGGATCACGAAAGAACCCAAAATCTGAAACATCTTTTTAGCAATGTGAGTGTTTTTAACTCTTTTGTTTCTTTCAAGGAACTAGTGTGATGGGATTTATTTTGTTTTTGCAAACTCCTTAGTTCCCGATGCTAGGCAAAATACAGTGTATTGATAAGCTGATTCCCTGTATCAAAGTACAATTGGGGACCAATTCTTGCAGGAGACTGGGCCCCAGTGGATGAACAGTGGCTTTTGTCACTCATGGAATGAGCTTTTGAACCTGGTGGGTGATTATTCTGAACCAGCATTCAGTCTACTGGGCTTGAGTAAGAGTTCAGAGGTCTGCCGAGGTTTAAGTTAAGATACAAAGGATTTTGAACGCTTTCCTATACTGTGTATTACGTAAGAGTTTTGAAAACCATATTCAGAGATCTTTGTATCCCCACTCAGAACCTGTACAAGGAAGCCTGGGATAAAGTGAAAGCCACTGGTTACAAATTATCCTCTGATTCCGTCTCTCTGTCTCGTGCCAAAGAGCTGAAGCATAATGCTAGTATTGTAAGTGAACATCATCTTTTAAGCTTCTCTATCTTTGCAGCTCATTAATGCTAGCAATAAAGCCCTTTTCTGCTTTGTATTTACATAGTACAGCTGTACAAAAATTTAATATTACTATTTATTTTTATTTCAAATGTGTGTCTATGAGTAGGTACATAGTCATTCATGCAAGTAATATCTTCTTCCCTGGCAGCCTTATTATCTATTGACCACAACCTGGTTCTTGCTTGAAACAACACCCTTCTCAATCTTTCTACCAAATACTTCAATAAAAGATTGGTGACTTATATCCCTAGCCAAAGTTTGCTTTCAGCAACTTCTTTGCTTTTTATACTTCCAATTTTTAGATGTAAGACAACAGGATCTAAACCTCTGGCTAGATTTGAATTTGAGATACTGTTACATTTGGTGGATTTAACCACACAGGTTGAACTAAAGACATAGTTCTGTGATTAATCTTTTGATGAGGAAAATTCACATTTTGCGGTACTGTTGGAAAGCTCTTCCTGACAATCACTATACAAGACCTATGCTAGATGGGCCTCATTCAGCAGTCCATCCTATGCAACAAAGTACTTAAACATGTGCTTGAAGTTACACATGTGCTGAATATGGATGGACTCATGCACATGCTTAGCTGCTTTGCTGAACTGAGACCCATAAAAGATAGTTCCCTTCCTGAACATTTTTATATTGACCTCTGTAAATATAGAGAGCTGGAATTATTTTCTTACAATAAATTTATCAATTCATTTATTCCTGCTATTTTACAAAATTCCTCTGGATGTAGTCGTTATCTATATGACATCATAGGTACACCTGACAAAACAGAAAACAAGACCCTGCCCTGACCTGCTTTCAGTCTCCACTGACTTCAAAGGAGTTGTGCCCACTTCAGTCACCAGTGAATTTGGCTCTAAAAATGTAGTTGTCTTACTGGAGGAAGTCATTTTATCTCCTTGTCTCTGCTTAGGTCAAGTATCGGGAAGAATATGATAAATTTAAAGCACTTTACACTCTACCCAGAAGCGTTGAAGATGATCCCAACACAGCAAGATGCCTTAGAGTTGGCAAGCTTAACATTGATGTAAGGATCTTTTTTAAAATTTCAGTTCTCCTGATAGTCCAAGCAACCACATACATTAATCAAGATTTCATATTTAAATATGTGTGTGGCAACTATTGATATTTACTAAACTTTCTCCAATATGTATAGAAATATGTTTTTCTTTGTTCTGCTACAGCCTTTGGTAGTGTATCTGTAGAACAGGGTCTACCCTACAAAAACTACCATGTTAAAGACCCTACTTATAACATGAAAGTGCTTGTTCTAACTTCTGTTGCATAAGAAAATCAACAATTTAAAATGATGTGTCACTCTTTTCTCCCATTATTAACATAATATTTTAATTTCACAGCGTCTGTACAAAGAAGTCTATGAAAAGAACAAGGCCAAAATCCACATTCTTCCAGACATGGTAGACATTGTAGCTGCTAGGGCCACACAGAAAAAAGTCAGTGAAATTGATTATCGCCTACATCTCCATGAGTGGACCTGCCTACCAGACCTTCAGATCAACGCTCATGTTCGAAAAGTCACTGACCAGCTCAGTGAAGTAAGCCTACAAATTATATTATGTCACTGTTCAACTTTCAAAAAGATTTCTATTGTTAGCTTCTGAAATTGTGTTGCAGAAAAAATGTTGGAATGTCTTGAGTTTGCAATATTTGTGCATTGTTTTATGTCCACACATAACAGCTGTCCAAGACTGTTTAAAAATATTGCTTATTCCACAGGTGTTTAGCTTAGATCAAGCTGAACAGGTACAGTCTGGTTTCTCCCTCGTATAAACATCAGACCACAGCACTGCAAGTCTAGTGATCAGGCAGTTCTCCAAACTCTTTCTTATGTTATGTTTATAAATTACCCAGAGTAATTAATCAATAGTGCTAAGTACTCTGGAAATTTGGATGCCCCGGATGGGTTGACCCGTGCGGCAAAAGGCTCTCCATGATTGATCCAATAGAGGGGCAGGCCAGAGGAAGGGCCATAGCATCTGTGTTTCTGCAAATCCAGTGGCCGCAGCAGAACATGCAAGTGTTATTTATAGGCAGTAGATGGATGCAGCTCAGTAACTCTGTCTATATGCAGGTAAAGTGAATTTCATCTACAGAATAGATACACACACCAACAAAGTTCAGAATTGCAGTCTTTTTTCAGTACTTCTTTCTTTTTATTACTGTCTTTCATACTGATAAGTATAGCAGCTGGAAACAGGGACTGTGAGAATTCCTTGCATTAGCACAGATTTATGATCTCTCGGAAGATTTGTGTTTTCTGCTTAGTTTCAGAAAATACAAATTTTCACACAGTTGCTTAGATTTTTTACAGTATGTTTTGGTTGTATTTCCTTAAAAAAAAAACACTCAGATTTTGAAAAAAAAAATATGCCCAGAATCTGAGAGAGACACTAATCATTTGTATTTGGCAAAATTCCCTGGATTTTGAAATGCCCTGTCTATAACTCATTTCGGCAGCAATGCATCATTATGCAAAATACAGGTTAGTTG